>NC_047629.2:25117500-26357500 GCF_009650485.2 Drosophila albomicans | reverse complement strand
TTTTCTTTAATTTTTTGTCTAAGCTTTCGCTAGCCACATGATTTCTGTATCAATTTGGGTCAACTTAACTGCTAAAATATATATCTTTCAAAATATATTCTACCAAGTCTTTCTCTTTTTGTTTCAATCATTAAATGTTTAGCTATGAAGGCTATGTTCTTTTGCTTCAGATCCTTCTCTACTTTATATTTACTCCTATTATTATTATATTATACATATATTGTCTTATCTATCTCGTTTCCCCTATCCCAAGGTTAGTTTCTTTCCATGATTTTGATCAAATTAATCGCTGAAAGAAAAAATACTTTAAAATATTTTTTGTGCTCTCTCTATTATTTTTAATTCTGAAGTGTTTAGCCTTGCAAGTTACATATGTTCCTTTTTAAAGGACATCGTTGATCTCCCTCCTCATTTATTTTGCCTATTTTTTCTATCTCTTCTTTATAATTTCATGCTACTTAAACTTATTTAGTCTGAAGGCTTTGGCTCTAGCTTTTCTCGTTTAAATAAAGAATTGTATTCTTTATTTCATAATAAGTAAAAAATAAAAGAAATTTATTTTCTTTTCTGCTATTCTTAAACTTTGTACATTACTGTCTCTCAGTTACTTGATCTTGCATTATTCATGAATTGATATTTGCTTATCTCTTCTTGGCTCATTACAAGTTCTATTTTCCTTTATTCATATCATTTTTTTCAATTGTTTGCCCAGCCTTACTTCGCTTTGTTCTTAAACGTTGCACTGGCTGCAGTGTTTAGCTGCAACTAAGCATTTTTTTATTCACAAATTGCTTGAGGCTATGCAGTGCGGCTTAAAGGCCTTTTAAAACTGAAGCCACACCCATTTTTAGTTGGCACCTACACTTATACACAGTTAGGGACCAGAGGGACAGACGACTTCAACGACATAGAGACTGCGGACAGACGTAGTTGTACAGCAAAAAAACACAACTAAAAAAAAAGAAATTTGTTTTTCTGGGTATGGGTTGGGCTCGCAGTCATTAATGGCGTTCGCTTGACTTTGGTTTTTAAACATTTTTTTTGGGTTTGGGGTTTGGAATTGAAATTGTAGTTAGAGCTGGGCTTGGGACTGCGGTGATTGGGTAGGGGTTTTTGGCATGGTCAACTTGGGTACACACAACGAGTCCAGTTAGCCAGCAGTCAGAGGGAAGGCTGGCCAAGATCCACGCCTCCAATTTTTGCGAGAGTGTGCGAGAAGAGGGCAACATTGCAGTTGGCAGCCGTCGCAGCAATTGGACAGACAAATATTTACTTCAGAAGTTTTTCTTTTAAGCAGTGCTTGCGACGGAGATGCTTTTCTTTTCATTCCTCAGTTTTATTTTTTCTTCTCCTTTCTTTATTTTTTACTTTCCACCAGCCTCAACCCGAAGCGCATTTGATATTTTTTTCGTAGTTTTTTTTTTTTCATGCTTCGCATTTTAAATTAAAAATACGGAAAAAACACTCCGGCGCACACGCACAGAAGGCGAGCGAGGCAGAGGGGGAGGCAGAGGGAAGAAAAAAAGGCTGAGAGAGAACTAAAGAAAAAATTCTTATTACCGCCTGCGCTTGCTGCGGTGTCCCTTGGCAGTCGAAGAAACAAAAAGAAATTAAGGCGAAAAATTGAGTAGGTTGAAAATTTGTGTACCCGTCGTCTCCCCCAGCTGTTGGCAACCCCTTCTGTTGACCCCTGTTGTCCAGTCTCCACTTGTGAGTTCAAAAAATACAAAAAAAAAAATGGGAAAAACAGAAATCTTTTCTTCTTCGACACGACAAAAATATATGTACATACATAAGGAGTGTGGCAAGGAAGGATACGAGGAGAGAGCGAGGGAGGGGAGAGGAGTGGAGGGGCAGTCGGAACCTTCGAATAAATGAAAGAAATTCTCAGCTTGCTGTAGATGCAAATGGCTGGCGCCGGAAACGGAACTACGGGGCATGATGCGCGTGGCGAGACGAAGCGAGGCGAAGGACGACGCAGCCATGTCAGTAAAGGATGCATGATTGCTTGGAAGGGTTTGTGGCGGGGGGTGGGGAGAGAGGGACAGGGGGGAATGGACTTGAGCTGGGCTGGTGCGGTTTCAGTTGGGTTTTTGTGGTTGTCGTTGTTGCTTCTGCTGCTGCTGCTGTTTCTGCGGCTCATCAACGCGACTTCGCCCACGGCCCGCCCCCCAACGCCTTATTTATTTATTTAAGTTACAAAAAAAAAAAAAACAAAAAAAATGGGAAAAAAAAGTCGAGAAAAAAAATTGGTAGAAAGCAAAAAGCAGCGAGCAAAAAAATAAATAAAGAAGTACATAACAAATTTACGCAACTTTTTTGCAGCTACTCGCACTTTTCTTGGCCTTTTTATTTTTGCGAGAGCTCTGCCTCTGCCTCTGTCGCTCGGCACTTTATTAAAAATAACAACAACAATTGACGCCAAGCAGCAGAATAATTCAGCTAGCTGAAGTTGAAATACCCTTGATAATTACTTGATATAAATACAAAAGCAGGTTTAATTTTGAAATTCAATTAACTTTTAATTACTTTTTATTAAAAACAAGAAATTTAGTTTGTCTATTATATTGAATTACGAATAATATTCAATACTTGCAAAAGTTTAATTTATGTCAAAACTATTAAGTTCTCTTAAAACTCTTTCACAAACCCATAAAACCAAATTATGCTTTTGAAAATCTGAATTCATGTTAATTTTTTAAAATTTCTAGCACTGATTTAATAGCTTTATCTTCAACATCATCTTTTAAAGCAAAGTCAAGCCTTTGTTTTTGAATTCTCATTTCAATGCATGCTCCATAGGAATACTACAAAAATATTTCATAAATTCAGTGCCAACTGGGCGTATACTCAACACGCTGTTAGAGCGACTGCAAATACAAAAAAAATATATATAGAGAAATGGAAAGCAAAGAGTTCGGTGCACAAAATTTAAATAAATTTGCGGGCCTTTGGAACAGGATGCTAAGAACTTTGGCTTGGCCAGTTTCTTGGCATATTTTTTCCATTCACGCTGCCATTGCCTTTGCTGTAGTTGTTGTTATTGTGGTTGTTGTTGCTGTTGTCCGAGCATTTCTTGTTTTTAATTACGTTGCCGACGTCAACGTCGACGCTGACGATGCTCTAATGGCCAGCAGCAGCATCAGCAGCAGGGGTGAGGTATAAGAGGCTAGAGTCTTAACTGAAACTTGGACTTGGGCTTATGTAAAAAATAAAAGGAGAGCGACAAAAAATAAAAAGGTTGCAAAGAAATCTTAAAAAAAAAAAAAAACTGTTACAAATGGCAGTTAGCAACCCTCTTCTGGACACACAGAGCAGAAAATATAAAAGGGAAGATGAAACAAAATCAGTGCTTGGACCACGCCCCAATGTTTGCACAGGCTTCGATTATGAAGTGGGACGAGTTGCGAGCACAAGTTCCAATTAAAAAATCTTCATGTGACCCAAAGTCAAATCACAGCGGGCACGAGCTAAGCTAAAGTAGAAAGAGAAAGACAGATAGAGAGAGAGGAAGAGGAAGAAAGATGCCTGGCACATATCCGCATTGAAATTCTAACGCAATTAGTGCATGAAAATGAAGCGCCAACGCTGCGTATGAGTGATATATAGCTTAAAAAGCACAAACCAGTCTCAGGCAACAAGCAAATCCTGGCCACGACACAAAGACAAAACACACACCACACAACCACACTCACACACACACTCTCACACACACACGTAATTGAAAACCCAGCACACACAGTGGCTGCAACAACAGCACAAAAAAAATGACTGCGGACGGGAACAAAATGCAAAGAGGAAGCAGAAATTGCAAAGCATTGACCAAAGGCGAAATCTGTCTAAACCATAAATGCAGCTCGCAAAAAAAGAAAGAAAAAACAATATAAATCAAAGCAGTAAGCGCAAAGCTAACCAAAAGAGCTATCGAAGATGTTATCGATAACAGTAAACAAACTTAATAGACTCTGTTTCACTTCTATGAAAATTGAAGGGTCTAAAAAATGATACAACGCAAAAGCAAATATGTGACTTAATTCGATTTAAGACATAACTTGAAGACATAAGCAAGTAAAGAAACTTCTGATTGAAATGTTATCCATCGAATCAAATTTAACAAACCAATCGATTAACAGAATTTAGGAACCGAATCGAAAAGTATAGTTTTGGAATCCAATCGATTAATCAACAATCTAAACTCAATATATTTTCTAGTGTTTAGCCAGTAGAAACTTTCTGTTTCTCAGGAACTCAACTACATATACAAATAATAATTCATTCATCACAAAATTACATAGCTCTATTAATAGAAGATAACGCTTTCAAATCAAATACCTAAGTATCAGTTTATAAGAAAAAACTGTACTGCACACGCTGCAGAAAAAAAGAAAATCAATAATTACCAATGTAACTAAATACAATTAAAAAAATATAATAAAATGGCAAAAGAAAAGGAGGAACGACGGAAAGACAGAAAATCGCGAGGGCAGACAAATGAGCGGAAGGAACACAAAACAAAAAAAGTGTATATAAAAAAGGCAACGGCGGTACAACAAAAAAAATATATAAATATGTATATGTATAAAGAAAAAAAAAGTAGATGGTTAAAAGCGCTTACTTACAGCCCAGTTGGCAAATGGGCATTGGCAACGGGGAGGAAGTGTGCCAGCCAAAAGGGGAATGGAATGGGGTAATGGGGGAATGGGAATGGAAGCTGAGGACCGACCGACCATAGACCGTGGGACCGTAGTGAAGTGTAGGTAAAAATGTGGGCGAGAGGAAGCAAGTTCCAGATTCCGCCCCAGTGCAGGGAGTCCTCCTATCAAAGACAATGGCCACATTCAAGGGTTTAAAATTTCAGCATTTGCATCGAGAACGAGATGGATATATCGAGTGCAAGCGAGAGAGACATACATAGATAAAACTCTAACTGGGAAGGTGCTGTGTGTACCGTAATTTCATTTCATTTCATTTAGCATTTTTTTCTGCCATTTTGTTGTTGTTGTTGTTGTTAACGGGTCGTCTTCTTACTAGTTCTCTAGCTCTTCTCTCTAGCATCTACTACTGTTGCTGCGTGCATTTGTCATTTATGTCGAACCATTTTTTTTTTTTTTTTTTGTCTTCAAAGGTTTCCCCCCTTCTCGGAAGTTGATGAAATGTCCATTGATGATGATTTTTGTAGCAAATTACAGGGCATCAATATTGAAATTCAAGTACATGTCGTATAATTTTTTTTCTTTTTTTTGCCACTTTTTCAGCATCAATTTACAGGGTTTTTTTTTTTTTTTTGATTTGTTTGGTGTTGGCATCTTCAACATCTTTAAGGGAGGTGACTAGTTGAAACTGCAGAGTGGAAATTTTGTGGATGTGGATTTAGATTTTATCATAAGGCAAAATAATTGCATGCAAATGAGCTGCCTTTCCTCTTGTGTGTGATGAGACTCGAATTTCCACTTGGATTATTGGCAGCTCTAGACACGCACACATACATACATCACCATCACAACACACTGTACTGTCCTGCGGGGCAGCCACGAAGGCTATTACAAATTTGCATATTAACAAATTGCAAAGCTGTCGTGGCGTCTACACAAGCAACAACTTAATGCTGTTGAGAGACGATGAGTAAGTAAATGGAAACTTTTGCAACTTAATCGAAATAGTTATCGAGAAACTTTCGCTAGTCGAATTCAATTTGCCAAATCCATAGTAAGCAATGTACATTTAAATATTCTGTGGTTAAATCGATAAGTTTTCAATCTACTATCTTTTTACTATCGTTAATCGATAGGTTTACATCGAAAGCTATCACATCATATCACATCAACCCAATTTAATGGGAACTTTTGCAACTTTATCGAAATACTTATCGACAAACTTTCGCCAAATCGATAAATAAACTCACGTTATGTAAATTAAACTACGCTTTGATTGAATCGATAAGTTTACATCGCTAGTGTCTCATCAAACATTCTAAGTTCAACACAATCCGTTGGCACAACTTACGTCAGCGCCCAGAAAAATCGTTTCAAAAAAACTTTAAAGTTTGTCGAGAGTCAAAAGCAAACTTTTAAAATTATGCTGCAAAATCATTTATAAAAAAAATGACGATGTGTTGTTGGTGTTGTCTTCAATATGTATTTACCTGTAACGAGACAGAAAAGAGAAAATTTGCAAATTAGCTAAAAATGTATAATTAATTAAAGACAATCAAAACGCCACACGCTTTGATGTAGACAGATATACTATATTATGCTTATGTATGAGTGTGTGTGCTTAAGTGTGTGCGTGTGCACGCGTGTGTACATATTTAAAGAATTCCAGGGGTGCACGCGGTGTAAGCTTTTGGGGCTTTTTCGAAAGCGGAACCAAACCAGTTGCTGCTGTGAATGGCGCATCATTAGTGAGAGCGGGAGACGAAGATCGACAATGTCAATCACAACGACAAAGAGAGGGAGAGAGAAGAGCGCAACACTATGTAATTGGCAAAGCAAGACAAGAAATCCATCCATAATGACAAAACGTAAATTGTGGCAATTGAATGCACACACACAAACATATTCAGTGTGTGTGTATTGGGCCTGGGAAAAAGCAATTGTCAGCGTTAATTAAATTAAAGTCATGCTTAGAACAAGCCGACAAACATCGCGCAACAATTCAGCTAAAGATTTTGCCCTTTCAAGGAAGCAATTTGCAGCTTAAAATCTATTGCAAAAAAAACTACAGGCAACACAAAATGGCAAACGAAAGAGAAGCAAAAAAAAATTGGTGCGCAAAGTAAATTACGAAATTACTCAAGTGCTGATTGAGTCTTACACGCGAGCCGAATTCACCAATGGCGATTGGCAGAGAGTCGGAGAGTGAGAGAGCGCGCAGAGTGTAGAGTGGAGAACAACTTTTGTAGCGGGTGTATCAATCGCCAAAAAGGTAAAGAGAGCGTCGCGCGAGAGTTGAATTAAACTAATGCCGATTGTTCCAGCAAAAATGAATGTAGAAGAAGAAGAAGCAGCAGCAGCTGTCGCTCTGTCGCTGTAGACGACGCTATAGACTTGCTTGCTAGCTGCTGCAAAAAGTTTATTGAACTTTTTTCGACGTTTCGTTTGCTTTTATAGCTTCATTATGTGATTTTGCTGTGGCGACTTGAAAGGTGTACGAAAAACTACAAAACACCAACAGCAAAAGCAACAACAATCGCATATTAATGAGTTTTGCATGCGTCTGTGTGAGTGTGAGTGTGTGTCGAGAGCGTATTTTTGTAATAAATTAACAGAGTATGGCGACGAGACGGCAATAAAGAAAAATGTATTGAAAGCACAAACAACAACTCAACAAATTGCAAGCTTTCAAAGCTGCGCAATTTAGCATACACACACACACACATAATTTGCACGCAGATGTACGCATAGTTTGGGAGTCATAGGTGAGTGGCTGCCAGCCTGCCACAACGCATGCCAAACTGTTAACGGGAGGCGATGTAAACAAATTGGGTGTGAAACAACAGAAAGGAACAACGACAACGAAAAAGAATGAAAAATAAAAAGAAAAAGGGGGGCGACGACAACAAACGACCTTCAATCATAAAAAATGAGAAGTAATAAAAACATCAACACACACACAAAAACAGCAGCCGCAGTCGCGTAGTCATAAAGAAAGTCAAACGAACGAAAGCGGTGGCCAAACATGCGAGCATTCCCCACAAACACACACTCACATATACATATAAAAAGGGAAAAACGCAATTTTAGATTGAAAGCGGCCGGCTCACACACACATACACACTCAGATCCACACTCAAGCAAAAACTTACGAGGCGCACAAGAAGTGAAAACGTATGAATGAATGAGTAGCGCTCCCCTCCATACATATGCATGGGCGTGTGGACTACGTACAAACGTAACGCAAACAAAAGCGCTACGTAAAACGTAAAGCGCGACTTTTGATATGAAGAGTGAGAGAGAGAGAAATGGGCGCAAGTTAAAAAAAAAATAAAACATAAAAGCAATTCAATTGATAGACACGGCGACGAAGAAGAATAACACACAATAAAAAAAAAAAAACAAAAAAAGGAGAACACGTTGTCGGAGCACAAAGCGTAGCGAGTGTTAAATGCGACGAGCAAAACAAAAAGCGAAAAGGCGCAATGAAAAATATATGTATGTGAATGTATATAAAAAACGACAACAAAAATAATCATAAAAAATGCTCAAAGTCAAACATACACACACATACGCACACAGCGCAGCGGCAAAACAGAAGGCAGAAGGCAAATACATAAAAGAAAACAAAAAGTAAAAGTTGAATTTTTCCAAAAGAAACTGCCGAGCAAAACAGAGAATAACGCGAAAAATAATAATAATAAAATACAAGCAGAAAAGCGAAGCAAAGCGACTTCGACTGCGACTGCGACAGCGGCGTCGACAAAACAAATAAACGTGTGGGAAGCGTGTGCGAGCAAGAAGATGAGATAAAAACGTAAGTGGATGAGCTGGGGCCAAGAGAGGGAAGGGGGAAGGTAGCAAGCAGCCATAACAACTACGCGCCAGACAAGCAGACGCAGCAGCAGCAGCAGCAGCGCACAAAGCGTGGCGCAGAAAAGCTTTAAGAACTAAGCAATTTTTATAGCCTTGTCTACGAGAGCGCAAAGCAAAGCAAAGGAAAATATAGAAAACGACGGCGAGCCCCACATAAGAAGCTGTTGGACTCAGACAGGAAGACGCAGACAAAAGGAATGAGTTGGCCACTGGATCAGTGCTGCCAATTTTTTGACAGAAAAAAAACAGGTGCTTTTGGCGTTGAGAAACTTTAAGCAACATTTGAAAAAGCTAAATATGTTGTATAAGAAGAAGGTTATAGTAGTCTGCCGATAGATCAATATTTTAGTAGATAAAAAAATTCAGAAAGTTAAGAATATAAGAATGAATCACTTTATCAATGCTCCATCAATGCCTAAGACTGTTTTCAAACTTTTTATAGAAAATAAGAATTTAATAAGCTAAACATGTAACATTTCAGAAATCAATCGTTTAAAATGCTGTAAGACAACTCAACATACTATAAAATAGTCAGATTTTCCGCTAGCTGCAGTTTCCCCGCTATCAATTATAAGAAAAGGCTAAAAGTAACAGGAAAATAGTAAAGTTGGCAACACTGCACTAAATCGTTGGTTAAACGGGACAATGTAAAACGAGAGCAGACAACATGTGGAGCCAAAGTAGCATCAAAAGAAGCAGCAGCAACAGCAGTTAAGAAGTTGCACAAGTGCCGATTTAATTCTCACAAATACAGACAAAGCCAGGCACATAAACATTCGTGTAAGTATGTACATATGTATGTATGTTAAGCAGCTGTTTAATGGACAGCAGCAGCTGCTGCGTTGTGGATAAAGAGGGAATTTGTTGAAATTTAACTTGAGAGAAGCTTCACTTGTTGAGCATCAACGCCCACGTTGCAGACTGACAGAAAGGACACAGGAAATAAGCATCCAGAGCAAACAGCTGGTCAGGTTTAAATCGCAACAAATGTTGCTTAACGATATAAGCGGAAGCTTTGGTCGTAAACTATACTTGAGCATTGAAAAACCAGGTGAAGGATATCAGCTTTAGTTGGGTATTGCGCTAAGCACTACGATATTCTTACGTATTCATTTACCAATTGAAATGCCATTTTTGATTAAACAAAAAAAGCACTGCCTTTAAAAATGACAATGCCATGTAAAGTGATTCTCTTTTATTCCCCTAAATGCTTTCAACGATTTCAAATCAAAGCTTCAATTATGCAAAGCTTAAAATATGCAAACTCAATGCGACAACAACAACAGCAAGAGAAATCACACCTCCATAAGTGAAAGAGGGACGTGCGCAAAAAGCACCCACAGGAAGTGTCGGCCATTCAGTCATTTAGTCATTTGGTCATTTAGACAGGACAGGACAGAACAGGACAGACACATTGCCAGGTTTATGGCAGGGAGAGACAAAAAGTGTGGAGAGAGAGTATGCAGTGTAGAGTATTGGAGAGTGAGAGACAACCGCAAACGAGGCTGAATTGAAAACTTATAAAACAGAATCAACTCAATGGTGAACTGTGAGCGCTGAACTGAACTAAAATTGAACTCTCACATATCCCCACACACACACACACACACACACAAATATACAGCGTGTGAGCGAGATAGCTAGAGTGACGACAACAGCGAGTGTCAGCCAGAGTCTGACTCACAGAGACAGACGGAGAGACAGTCAGGACAGACGGTGGGGCAAATACAAATCGTGAGGCTTAATATGCATCGCTGGATAAATTGCTAGGCTGCCTGCGACGCTGATTGAAGCAGCGCAGCGCCAGCAGCAGGCCAGGGCCGTCGAACAACAACAACAACAACGACAACAGCCACGAAGTAAAGGGGGCGGCGACAACGACGCTGGCAGTCACTCACTCAACGTTCGTTGCTGTCTCTGCTTGGCTTGATTGGACTTGGACGGACCTCAAAACGTGCCATTTTCAAGCTGCCTCAGCTTGATATACGTTTGTGTATATGTGTGTGTGTGTTGTTGTTTTTTATGTGTATCTGTAGCTGTTTTGTTTGTGGCTTCACTTGTAAAAGGTTTTTGCACACACACACACGCACAAACACGAAGAGGGACACACACACTAGCACATGGTTAATTTGCCATTTTTATGGTTTCATGCCTTTGGACAACCGCCACGTTGTTGTTTGCCCCTCACAGAAACAGAATCCACTACTCAAAAAAAAAAAAAAAAAAAAAAAAAAAAAACACATCGGATGAACTCGCGGTAATTTTCTAGAGCGTTGTGGCGGGGGAGGGGAAGCGCTGCTTATGCTAAAATCCCAACTAAATACAGTCGTGACCCTCTATATCGAACTTACAGAAAGTTTTTCCTTTAATTCCAACATTTAAAACTAACTTTAAATGATAGACCAGGAAATACCATATATTTAATTTAAATTCGAACTAAAATAAAAATACTTAAATACTAAATTGTGAGACATGTTTAGCCGGAAAGTATGCTATGTGAATTAATAACATCCTTTTGAATGAAATTAAAATTTATAAATATTTATATATACATATAATTTATTTTGGAAATTTTTGTAATCATTTGCATTTCTTTTAATTCATTCCTAAAATTAATTTTAGTACAAATTTTAAAATTCAATATAGGTTTGCATAGTAAAAACTACAGGGTATGCAAAAAGCTTCTCAGAAATAAATTACCCAAATTTCAATTCAAAGTAACAGCAAGAGCGTGAGCTACAGCCAAAGTCAGAATCAGACTCAGAAGCTTCCCTTGGGGGCTGTCGATGGGACCTCACAGCAGAGCCAATCGGCAATCTCTGGAGCCCATTGGAGCCATGTGTATGCTAAATATTTCACATTTATAAGAAGTTGAAGACCAACAGCAAATGACGAAAGCTAAAACAACAAAACACAACACTGGCAGAAAAATCATCATCATTTATGCAGATTTCAAGGCAGCGATATGGAAACGACAGATTCGTGTGCCTGTCACATACACAGCTACAGACACACAAATATACATAAAGATATATAAGTATATTTGTATATAAGGCAAAACTTAGATATGCATAAATTTACATACATATGTAAAACAACAAGCCGAAAACTGAAACCTAAAATCTCCCGAAAAACAAAAAAATCGAGTGTCCCTCGCCGTGTTGTCCCTTTTTTTTATTCTTTGAATATCGTTTGCAATGCAAATCGTAGTTTTGCAGTCTGCCCAAAAAAAAATATCTATATACATGTATTTATATATACATTTTTTATCTATTTGTGTACGTACAAAACTTTCTTTCTTTTTGAAAGTAAACACACGATAGCGCAGCGCAAGAAAAAAAAAAAATATATAAAAAATAAAAGTGATTGGGAACTTTTTCTTGCTGATTTTTATGTGCGATATCTCTCGCTCTCACTCGCTCTCACAACTGCATAAAATTGTAAAAAGAAATATGTATTTATATTTTTTTTTATTTAGGTTTTTATTTAAGCATTTGCTGATTACAATGCAAACTTCCTGTGGCCGCTGATAAGACCGCAAACTTTACAGCTCCTTATCGTGGTGCTAAAGTATATAAATAGAATACACATCTGCATATATCCATATGTACAATATTCATACATACATATAATGTATGTAGCATGTAGCAAAGAGTTGTAAGTGGCAGCGTCAAAGCAATTCCCAGAACTCGAACTGAAAAAAAGCTCAAATGGCAAAAACCAAATCGATTTCCCAACTTTGTTGCCATAACAAGCTTAAACACCTACAAATTGTTCAGCTGTTCAGTTGCTCAGCACCCCCACACCCCACATCTGCTGCCATCCTCATGTCCCCCCTTTGTCTTCTACTCCTAGCAAAGCGCAAATTTGGCAAATTTGGTAAAACTTACAAACTGACAACGACGACTGTCATTGTCGTGTCTCCGTTTGTTTGTTTGTATGAGTGTATGTGTGTGTGTGTTGTTGTTGTTGTTATTGTATTGGTAAGTAAATTATGTTAATTGTATTCTTTGACTGTCAACCACAAAACGAACCCAGGGCAGCACAGGCCAGACTCGAATCAACGAAAGCAAACCAACTCAGTCCGATTTCCTTCCAAATATCGTGCAAGATTGCGAAGCTTAAATGCTCTGCTATAATGCTGTTTATCGATAGTAGATCGAAATTTAACTAACTGGTATTGTTTAAGAATGAAATGATGAAAAATCATTTTGCATTGTTTTATAACATAATATGACAATTTTCCAATATCAATTACGCTAGGTGCTTACTCAAATAAGAATCGATTATTTCCGATAGTAAGCATTGCGAAACTTAAATGTTCTGCAATAAAGATGTTTATCAATAGTAATTCGAAATTTCACAAATTCATAATCTTTGAGAATGAAATGCTGAGATATCGGTTTAAATTTTGTTTAATATAATTTGATAGTTTAGTAATATCTTTTATGATAGATGCTTACTCAAATAAGAATCTATTATTATCGATAGTAAGCGATGTGTATCATTATTTAGTAACTTGCTAGCTTCTGTAAATATTAAAGACGATCTCTAAAGTTGTTAGACGAAATAACAAGCATAAAAAGAATTTTATCTTATCGATAACTCGCATCAATTGACGCTGAAATATATACATCTGATCCCGCTACATCGTAAAACCCACGACAGCAAAGTGTATAATGAGGGATTATGTTCGATTTTATATGCAGACTACATTTTCAGGTGGGCATATATCTTTCTCTCTGATATATAGCTATATTCCATCGGTATTATATTGCCACATATACAAAGTATGTAAATGTTTTGGTTATTCCATTGCAAGAAATTAAAATTCATTTCATGTGCTGAAGAAATAAAACCATTACGGGTTCACTGTCGTTGTCAAGGCAGTTCAACGAATTTAACCAGATATATATACGTATATATATGCGATATATACGTCATATACATATATTTAAAGTATTTGTATGTTAAGTATATTATAAACGCCAGCTTCCGTTTAAGATAATATTTAATAGACTTCTTTTCCAATCCACAATTTTGTTGTGCTAACAATCTGACGAAGCGGAAGAGCAACACTTTATGCACTGGTGAGAAACGACAGCAGATCAGGAATCAGAAATCACTCAAAACTAACCAAAAATACAAAATGAGCTGAGAGCAGTGAGGAGGGAGAGGAGAGGGAGCAACAGCAGAAGCTGAAGCTGAAAATGAATAAAAAACGTGCGAACTAAACTTACAAACAAGAAAAACGCCGGCCACAAAACGCTTGAGAAACTTTATTTTATTTTTCTTCATTTCATTTTTTTTTTTTCGGTGAGACAAGAAACTGGTTTTTAGTTGCCGGCTATAAGAGTGTGTATTGGTAATAAAAAGCAAAAAAAAAAAAAAAAAAAAAACAGAGTCCAAGCTATAGGTAAACGCATGACTTCAGCCAAACCACAAGCTGGTAGCTACTCGATTTCCCAGCTCAGTCTCAGTCTCGCAGAGCAGCTGTTTGTTGACCTCAAAGAGCTGGAGCCAAGAAGTCATGGTTATGGCCAGCCGTAAAAGAGAAGCCAAGCCAAAGCCAAGTAGCCAAGTTAATAATAGGCAGCTAGACCCCCAAGTTTCAAAGAGCAGAACGTAACGATGAACGTTACTGGTTTCTGTACCCAACCCTAACTACTGCTTCCCCTCGGTCTCTCTCTCTCTCTGCCTCTGACTCTTCCACTCTCTGTGTGTCGACAGTCTGCTCAAGTGTTGGCTTACACATTATAGCCAACAGCAGTAAGCAGCAGCAACAACAACAACCGGCAAATGTGTTATTTATAGCATTTGTTGTTAATTCTTTTAAGCTACAATTGAGTAATCATGCGCATAGAGTGACTGAACTCACGAGTGCTCTCTACGGCATACGAACGATAGCCAAAAGGGGGGAGGAGCTTTGGGGCGGGGAGAGGGGCAGAGGATGAAGAAGAAGAGTTCCGCCTGCTGAGCCAAAGAATTTGCAGAATGAATTGAAAATCGTGGGGCTAAATAATACAAGCGTATTTGATTGCGATTAATCAGCTACAACAATGTATTCTAGTCATTAAAATTAAAACCAAGATTTAACAAAAGATGGCCTTCGATTTATTGTTTGTTAGTGCTGCATCATTATAAACATTTTAAAGTTAACTTAGAAAGAATAGAGAAATTCTTTACTGAGTTAGGTTTAAAATTAGTAGTACAAACTGTTGAATAAATTTTCTAAAAAACAGCAAGTTTTAATATAATTTCAATTTCTTGATTTTTAAGATCGAGCTACACAAGAAGTTTGAACCATAAATTGAGAAATTGGATGTGCCTTTCACAGAAATAATATATATATTTAAACCCTACACATTAATACAAAATTAATACTAAAAACTTCAATTAAAAAAAATAAAATTAAATCAAACCTAACCTAACATTCTCCAAGTAAAGTTAACTTAACCTCAACTAACCACATTTATTATCAAACCTAACCTAACTTTTTTCAAGCTCAATTTAACTAACCTCAACAGGACAAGAAATCTCAACGCATTTCTGCATATTTTTGGGTAACCAAAGTGCAACGTCGCATCCAGTTAGTTGGAGAGAAAGACTTCTTTGAACTAAAAGTATGTAAAATATGCAGGAAATGCCAATTAGGAGTCCTATAAGGAGCGTTGCAGCAACATGCCACAACAACTTGCAACAGGAATTTCAACTATGAATATAAATTCCCCTCATCGCTGGCAAATCATAATAAAAAGAGGAAGAGAAGGAGACGACTGAGATGCCCAGGCATCGAGCTTCGACCCACTTAAAACAAACCAGCTGAACGAACAAAACAAGCAAGAAAAACTGAAAACTGGGCGACAATGCTATCGAGCAAGAGGAAGCAGCTGTAAAGAGAGTATGAGAGAGAGAGAGAGCAGAAAGCAAAACAATAAAAATAAAAATGAAAAGAAGAAGAAAAAACAAGCACACAGACACAAGACACAAAAACCTATAAACAAAATATAAAACGAAAATAAGACAAATCTTCAAGGACGTATGCAAGGTAAACATATGCGAGAGACAAAAGCAAAGCAAAGCACAAGACTGAAAGAGAGATAAAAGACAACAAAGCAAAGCAAAGCAGGCGGGGGAGTGACACGCGGGGGGGGGGTGACAGGGAGACGAAGACGTTGGGAAAGTGGCCGGAGAGTCAGGCGAAATAAAAGTAAAGCAAAAAGGCAAAAGCAAAGCAGCAGCAAATAAGTAAAAGTAGAAGAGGAAAAACAACAATAATAAAAACAACGACGATAAATGATGACGACGACGTCGACGATGGCAAAGAAAACGCGACCTGTTTGATGTGCAACACACACACACACTAAGACTGGAACACACTTGCGCTAAGGAGATGTGAAAAGCAAGTGTAGGAAAAACTCGTTTCAAGCCAAGCAACAGGAATACGTTAAGTTACATGACGGCTGTTGCCCCTCTCGCTCCCACACACACACACGCAGAAATGTAGGTGAGTGTGCCCAGGCGGCAATAACATAAAATTTAATCAAAAAGCAACGTTTGAAAATGCGCCAAACGTCAAGGAAACGAAGCAACGAAAAAACGCGAGAAACAGGAATATGTAAGATGAGGGAGCGAGAGGCAAAGACGTGTGTGATAACAGCGCCTAGACACACATGTGTGTGTGTGTAACCTAGATTTCCAAACATAAATTATGCAAGCGAAACTCCAGACGCAGCAAAAGGAGCAACAAAATAGATGAAGCAACAACAAAGGTGAGCTTCAAATAGGATCGAGAGCGGGAAAGAGTCAGCAGAAGAACAAGAGCGAGCAGGAGAGAGAAAGAGAGAGGGCGAGTCCAGACCTTGACCTTTTCTGCGTCGTAAATTGCGCGTCGGCTGCGTGTATTATTAACCTTGAAAACTGCAGGAGGCGTGGCCGTCGCCACATCTAAGACCCGAAACAAGGACCGACCGAAGAGAGCGAAACGTGTTTGGCTCCGTAAAACAGGTTCGCTTCTCAGATAGCCCCCGACTTCTAATGCTCTCGGGTGCAGTCTAAGATGTACACTGTGTAACAGTGAAATTGAGTTGCTTATCGCTTCATATGCTGATAGTGAAACGTTAACGAATAGCAACACAAAGCAGAAGTAAGAATTATACAAATGTTAAGTTTAAGACTTCTAAATTTAAAATTAAGCTATACGTTTACAAATAGCAAATAGAGGAAAAAATAAAACATAAGACTTTAAGGGAGAAGGAAGGCGTAACATTTACGAATGAACACATAAAGGGGAGATGTAAATTGAATGTTGGTCTGATTTGTTTTTGGTATTAATTATGCCTGCGAATTTGCTGAAAGGGCTTAATTGAAAACATCGCATAGCATATAAAACATTTACGACTGGGAATTCAAAAAAGAGATGAACATTTTAGAGCCACCTGTAAAATTATAAATAGAACCACTTTTAAAACGGGTAAATACAACATCCCAATTTAACTTTAATTGAATTAAGGGATCACAAAAAGGGATGATTCAAAATATATTTACTAGATTTAATTATATTATAATTATATTAATTATTTTTCTGCTAAACACAAAACAATCAAATATATAAAACGTTAGCAAATAACGTCAAAAAATTTTTGAAAGCTGAGGAATAGTTGAAACGAACAGTTTATTCTAATTGCAACCAAAGTTCTAGAGAAATCGAGTCTGTTGCGCAGTGTAATTTCACATGGGAATAAAAAAGGTATTGCAGCAGGTTGTCAGCTAACAGCTACCTGCCGCAACCTGTTGCAACCACAAGCCGAAAACTGTGGCACAACCACCAAAGAACAACAAAAAAAAAGACAAACTAGAAATAAAAGAAACAAAATTGAAAGTCATTTTTTTGGAAAGCGATCGCAATCAAGAGCAAAACACGCGGAAGGTAAGCGGCTTGAAAAGTCAATGTGCCTCACCTCGCCTCGATCTAAGTACTCGCTCAACACGATTCTACCTAGAACATAGAACGTAGCTCGGTTTTCGGTTTTTCGGTCTCGGTTTCGGTTAATTGTCATGGGAGCCGCACTTTATACAACTTCTATTTTTATTTCTATTATTTTTATTCGTTTTCTTAATTCCACGCACTTGCACAACGAATGTGTCGCTATAATTTGCGGCCTAAACCAAAACCAAAAAAAAAAATGAAAAAATTAAATTGATGTATGTTTGTATATAATTCTCAAGGTCTAATGAGTTTGTTGCCGCGCCACCATTGAATATAATGAGCTATGGGGGCCTATACAAGAATTATAAAGCATCATTGTAATAAATGAAGAAATGAATTAAATTCTAGTTTCCAGTCGCGTCGAGTTAATGATCATTGTGAAAAATCTTAGGAACTCTGAACGCACAAGTTCAAGGCCTTAAACTAGGCAAATTTTGAAAATTATCTTTTGCAAATTGATTTTGCTTAGTTTCTGATGTTGTTTTGTTTTTGTTTTTCTTTGCAAAAGAGTAAAACGCTTTCATGTGATTAATTAGTGTTAATTATATGTCGTCTATATCCATCTTTCTGCAGCACATTTTGCAACCTTAAAAACGAATTTCGTCAAACACTTATACAATCTATTTTTGCTTGTAAAACGATTACATAAACATTATGAACTTTTCGTTTGGGTTTGGGTTTTTGTTGCTATACGATACGGGTTCGGGACGGGACGAGACGGAACGGAACGGAACGGAACGAGACGGGTCGGGATAGGACGGGTTTAAGATGAGCTCATTGTTGGCTTCGGGGGGCAAAACACCGAAAATAATTATTGAAATATAATGGGGGTATCTATATATTGTGCCGATGTGCCTGCCTTGGTATGTGCCTAAGCTCATCATCAGCAGGTTTACTACAAACCGATTGGTTCACTGATAAGCTTAGAGAGGTGGCGAGATTTTTAATGATAATCTAAATTCGATAGCGCGAGAAATATGGCATAAAGTCGTTAAGCAAAGGGAGGCATTCTATTATATGTTTTCTATTCATTTAGCGATGATCGAATCGAGTAAGAATACACCTAATAAATAAGTAGAGATCAATAAAAATAGTCCTAAATCTTAATGATGGATGAAGCTTTGCTCACTTAAAAAGGTAGAGAACTCATGAATATATAAACAAATACCTGCTGTAAAGATAATGATAATGACCGATAGTGAAATTTGTAGAATCCATAGATAGACAGGATAATATTTGGGATAGACACGCAAATGGAAAGTCAACTTTACCCAATAGTTTATAGACACATAAGTAGAAACAACTTTATTTTCCTTGTTTCAGAAAAGTTAAGCACTTTGAAAACACTTCCATATATTAAAAATTAAACAAATTAGGTAACAGATCTGCATGATCCTAAATATTTGATTTATTTTTCAAGTTAACTTAATTCATCTACAATTTCTATGACTATAATACAAAAACTCGCAAATCTTTATTAATTTAGCTCAACAAGAAGTTTATTAGCTTGATAAACACAGATTTCACAACAATTGCAACCAATAAAAGCTTGTCTGATATGAGAAATTCTTTTTTTTTTTATTAAATTCAAGACTAATTTCCAGCTTGTAATAATTAATGACAGAAGTGCCTTGTTTTTGGGGGCATGTTGCATGTGGAGAGAGATCGGGGTGGCAAGACCTCAATAAGAAATAGAATGTGAACATAAAACAAACAAGCAGGCAACACACACTAGAGATTTTTTAATTGAATTTCGGTTTGTTTGGGGCGCAACGCTGGTCGTGCAACGCATCGATGCTGGGGCCAACACACACACAGAGCGCTAATAAGTTGATTATAAAATAATAATTACAGAAGCAGAAAAAAAATAAGCAAGGCAAGTAAAGCAAAAATATAAAGAAGAAAAGAAAAAGAAAAATAACGAGAAAGTCGTTGCACGCTGATTAGCTTTGTGGTGTGGCGGCTGCAACAACAGCAGCAGCAGCAGCTTTAACTGTTGCTCAAGTTGCAAGCTGAAAGCTTTGACTATGTTGGCACAGCTGCTGGCTGCTGGCTGATTAAGCTGCCACCGCCTGTGGCACGTACGCAAAAGTGTTAATTGCAAATGACCAGAAGAGTCAGCAACAGCAGCAGCAGCTAAAAGGGGGAGCTAAAAGGGGAGAGCAACCCCGTTACGCTGTTGTTGATTGAAATGTGGCTTAGGAGGCTGCAAGCGCAGGCGCCATAACGAGATGCAAGTGGCAGACAACGCAGAGGGAAGCCAGCGTTGTGTTGTCTGTGCGTGTAATCGATGATCACAGCGAAATAAACAGCAATTGGATTATAGTTAGAGAAGGGGCTGACAAGGGGGGAGCTACTACAAAAAGAGAGAGTGCGCCACACGCAGACAACAGCGACAGAGACTGCGACTGCGACAGCGACGTCAACGTCAATGAACCGGTTTGCGCAAAGGGTCGAATGGTCGAACGGACGACGCATACGCGTCAGCAATAATTAATCAATCAATAATTGAGGCAGCCGTAAGCGCGAGAGCGAGAGAGAGAGCGACACACACTCTTTACACATGTTGTCTGTGGCTAATGAGAGGCAGAAAACAAAATGGCCGTTCATATTAGCCGGACACATCCGGTGATCGGTTGGGTCACAAGTGTTGAGCGAGAGTGCGGCGCCCTCTGCACTCTAGCGCTCTCACTCTCACCCATATGGCGGCCCAAGTCTCCACTCTGCACTGTCCAACATGCAGCGATGAGGAGAGGAGGGAGGCAGGTGTAGAGACGTTATCCAAAAAAAAGTTCAGCATGCAGAATAATAAATTTGTTTGCCGAAAATTTAACGTAACGAGTAGAACGAGAAGGAGAAGGAGAAGCAAAGCGAGCGCAACTTACTTTCTTTGACTTTCTTTTGATCGCACTTTTAGCATTTGCTATTGCTGCTTCTTCCCTTTTTATTGTGTTGTTTTGTTATTGCTTTTGTTGCACTTGTTGTTGCTGTTGTTGTGGTTGTATATTTTGCTTTTGCTTGCACTTTTTTGTGTTTGGTATTTTTCGCGCGACCGCGACGACAAACTACGAGACGAAGGCAACGACGAACGCAAGAGGAAGAAGGCACACGAAGAAGAAGAAGAGGCAGCGCACACAGAAGACAGAAGACAGGTACAACACACGTACGTTGCGACTGTGCATTAAAATCGAACTGAACTGAAAACCAAAGAAGAGCAAGAGCAAAAAAATTCCAAAACCCAACTTATTTCTTTTTTTCGTATCGTTTCGTTTCGTATCGTTTCTGTTCGTCGGCCGACAACGAAGACTTTCAACGGCAACGACAACGACGACGACACACGTTTACGCTGGCGACGTCGACGTCGTTGGTTAACGCCGCCGGCGGAGCGGCAACAGCAGCTTAGCGTGGCCCGTTCGTTCAGCTTGGCTTGACTTTCGCAGACGGCGAGCGAGAGCGAGCGAGAAGAAACATGCATGAGCCGAAGTCTTGCTGTGTGTTTGTGTGTGTGTGTGTGAGCATAGGTAGGGTGTGAATGTGTGTGTCCCTTAGGTAAGCGACGATATGGAAGAAAAAGAAAATGTGTCCAACTTTGCGAACAGGTAGACCGATGGCTCAGCTCTTGTTGTTGTTGTTGTTGTCGACGGCGTCATCGTCATCGTCGTTGCCGGTGCCGCGTTGTTGCCGATGCCGGTGGCAGCGACTGAGACGGCGGCGTCGTCGCAACACGCTGACTTCGTTTTTGCGGCTTAAACAACAAATACACACAACACTCTCTCAGAGAGAGCAGAAGAGAGGGAGAAAGAGCCGATATCAGCATTGGGGTGCTTCACTACTTGAAACCAAATCTCTAAATACTAAGATTAGCAGATCGTGTTGCACCAAGGAATGGTGTGATAATAAAAAGATAAATAAATGCAGTTGGAAAACTAAGAAAGTGTATAAGAAGTGTAGAAAGGTATTTAAATATGGGAAACGTAAATAAAATTTATTTAAATGTAAATAAACTGGTATTTACTTATAGTTTGAAATTTTTAAGAATTTTAAAACATAGCAACTTTTGTAATATTTATAATTTATTGTAAATTTACACTAAACAACATAAAAAAAATGTGAATTGGAATAATTTTGTATGCTGTATTAAAATGAATACCTTCTTCATGTTTATATCTTTCATTAAAAAATAACAAAATGAGCTAATGTTTTGTTCTTTTTTTTTAGAAAATGTAATTGATTATTGCATCTTTTCGTTGCATTTTAATATTTAATAGCTCTGGTCGCTCTGTTGCTGTACATGTTTTGATTTTATTTTTTTTAAATATATAATACATTTCGAAGTATTTGTATAGGAAAACCTTTTGTTGGTGTTTTTGATGTGATCAGATTTTTAATGAACTTCAATTTTCATCAAGTTTTAATTGTTCTATGATCGAATTGAGTCACCCCAATGCTCATGCACAGGTAAAATAAAGGTTTTATGCATATGGGGGCAAATGCACAACAAGCACACAAACGAAACATATATAAATGTGCACATATCTGTATATGCTTATAGATATATCCAGGCATTTGCCATAAGCAACAGACAACAAGAAAGCATACGTCATATATATACAATATGCAGAGAGAAACAGACATACATACGTCGAGTGAAATTATATGTGGAAAAAAACAAGGCAACAATTTTTGCGCGTGAGTAATTTGTTGCCGATGGAACTACAACAGCAACATTGACGTTGCAAGTTGAGCAGTCATCGTTTAGGTGTTGTTGCTGTTGTCTCTTATGAGGCTTCCGCTGCAGGTAGAGCTCTAATGCACACACTCACAGATACAGATACAGATACCAGCAGATTATGTGTGAGTGTTCGACTGGCTTTGGTAATTATCGGTTTTCGATGCCATATGCGGAATTGAGCACAACAACATGCAACTGCATAAGCAACAACAACTATCAAGAGTTTATCGTTTAGTGTGCAGCAGCCCTAAGCCCATTTAACAATAAATACTACACCGAGGGGAAAGCTAGCAGAGGGGAAAGAGCAGCGGTCTTTACATGGGTGTTGGGTGTTCATTTTCACAAAGTTGCTAAGTAGACACAAAATGTTGCCGTCAACACACGCCACAACACCGCCTGAGCTTCAGCTCAGCTGAGCTACAAAACTCACGAGTCTTTCGACATTTTTCGCCACTCACGAGTCATGATTGTTGCTGTTATTGTTGTTCTTTATTCTTATTTTTTTTTTATTTTTGTATTTTATTCAGCCATACATTGCTGCACGGCGAGAGTACTAACTCAATTAGCACATCGTGTAAACTGTTTGGTTTTCTTGTCGTTGTTGCAAGACTGCCATTCGCTAGTGATGACAGCGTGACACGAGCAAAACCTTAGGAATAATCGGCAAAATCAAAAGGTCTTGTTGAAAAATCATCTATGTATATTTTAAGCTAAACATGTGGCGTTTTTATAAAGCCAGGCTATAAGGTTCACTTAACGATACCATAAAATAGTGTACCCTCAAATTTTTAATATGGAAAACCTCCTTAAGTAAGGTACATATCAATAGTTATCAATATATTCGATAATGTTCTTGATTAAACCCATTCGATAGTAATTTATAAATGGTTCTGTTTTATGTGGAAGCTTTTTACTATATATTATATTTAAATTTTGAATTCTAGGTCCTTAAGAAGAAATCTAAAACGAAAGATTTGTACCCAAAAAATATTTTTAAATGTTAATATATTTTAATTGTTGAATTTTTGAATTCTAGAAAAAGTTTCTTAACAAGAATACTAATCCGAAAGATTTTGTAATAAAATTATATCAATATTAGACTCAATAAACTAAGTTCTATTAAATATCTATCAAATGAATTTAATTATAGTTTCAAATAAATACAGCCGAAATTCCCAAAGTTAACAAATCATATATACCTCCATCTGCACAACTATATTTTCATTTATAATTGCTTTTAGTTCCTATATTTAAAATTGATAAATCAAATCTATCGATATATCGACTCACATGACGCTCATCTCTAACACCGCAAAATCAGTCAGCAGTTGTTGGAGCTTTTTGGTTTCTTTTCATTTTTATTTAGTTTTATTTTTTTTTTTTGGTAGTCAAATGCAAATACTGGCACAGAGAAAGAGAACACACGAAAAGTACACGAAGTAATACATGTGTTCAGGAGCTGAGACAACAACAAGAACAACAACTGCAGCAAACGGAATCGATTGGCTCAGTGAGTTCCAGGAAACTGGCCAAAACTGACCAAACGATGACGACGACGACGACGATCCGTTCTCCCCCTAAACGAAACGACAATCGTGCAAACCCAAACAGAACAACAACAAAAAACGAAAATAAAATTAAGATCAGCTCACCTGAGCGAGGCGCACAAAATACCCGAGTATTATATCGAACAATAAAATGAGGCAAGTGGCAAGTGGCCAAAGGGGCACGTAACCAAAGCAGGGCAACAACAACAACAACAGCAATGGCAATGGCAACGGCACGCCCATTGCCCAGTCCCAGAGAGAACAGTGAGCACAGTGAATGCCTGCCAACAGGTAATCTTTATATATTGTATTCCTATAGGGAGTGTTTCGTTGCCCAGTCGAACAGGAGGCCGCACATCCGAAGGGGTACAGCGGAGAGGGGCGGAGGAGAAGCTCGAACCAATTCAACTCAAAACTCTGATCGGCGGCATCACTCAGTCAACTGCTTTCGTTTTTTCGCGTTTTTGTTGCGCTCCCTATTTAAAATACCCTAGAAACGTGACAACTATAACAAAGGGTAGACACAGTACGCTAATAAATATGTATTCATAAAGAAACATTTTATATTAAACTCCAATTGAACAAAGTTTTAGTAACAATAAAAAAAAACAATTTCTCGAAGTATTATAACCATTCAAAATATTTCGTAGTAAAAAGTAAATTCATCTTTTGAGTTATTCAGCTCAAAATTCATTGAAATTATGATCAAAAATTTTCACAATTGAAAATTTTTCCAGTTATGATCTAAAATTTTTGTAAATACTTTTCCTTTTAAGAATCGCATATTATATTCCTCATATTTTGTTTACTATATTATCTTGATGTATTTTTTCTTTTTCTTTTTAAACATGTTCATTTGTAAAATCTCTTCCAATTACATATTTATAATAAAATATTCAAATATCATCATCAAAATACCAAACTTTTCAGTTTGTTACTATCAAAGCCATCTCAAATTCGTTTCTCTTTTTGAATTGCAGGGTATCCTACTCGTCGACTAGACCAAATGTCAAAATTCTGATATTTTATTATTGACACGAAATTCAAGTCCGATCAACATTTTTGCATTGTGATTCAGTTTGCATTTTTTTGCTGGGCATTTCTCAAAATTGTATTGACAACATCCACATCGAAATGTGCAAGTATGTGGGAATATATATGTATATACAGTGGGGAGCAAAATTGAGTACATGTTTGCATATTTCACATTTCGGAGCGAATGATAAAGAAAACAGTAAAGCAAATGGAAAAAAGGTTTATTCTCTTTATTCAATATATAATTGACTATACATTAACGAGAAAAGATCAACGAAGAAGTGCACAAAGAAGAAAAGAAAACTTGAAAACAAAAACAACTCGTATGTACTCATTTATGCACCTTTGACATTTTAAACTTCTTATCTGCAAACAAGATCGTTAAATGGAATTTTTAGTGAAAAATTAATATTTCGTCCATAAACCTTTATTTTTTATGACGCTTTCAATACGGTCTGGCATACTCTCCACAAGGTTTTCCAAAATTTCTTTGGGTATACGGCGCCACTCCTCATGCACCCTTTCCCATAAATTTGCGAGGTTTGATGGAGCTGAATTATATTGTCCCAATCGTCTTTTGACTATTGACCACAAATTTTCGATTGGGTTTAGGTCAGGGCTTTGAGCCGGCCACTGCATCAACTGAAAATTTTGGTCCATTAGCCATTTTTGGACGACTTTTGCAGTGTGCTTCGGGTCTCCATCCTGCTGAAACACGATTTCAGCTTCGTTGTAAGCACTGCGATCAATAAATTCGGGAAGATGGTTCCTCAAAATACTTAGATATTGCTCTTTGTTCATAATCCCTTCTATTTTGTGCATTGGTCCAATGTTCCACCAGTTGAAACAGCTCCAAACCATTATATTGCCTCCACCATGCTTTACAGTCTGCTTAACGTGGTGTCGTTGGATTGTTTCACCGGGCCGGCGCCAGCAATATTGTTTTCCATCTGATTGGAATCTATTAAACTTTGTTTCATCTGACCAAATTACCCGCTTCCAGTCATCTATAGTCCAATTTCGGTGCTGTCTGGCAAAACATAAACGTGCCTTCACATTTTTGGCCGACAACGCAGGTTTATTTTTTTTTACTGCTGCAACATATCCAATTCTTTGAAGTGCTCTTCGAGCTGTCCATCGACTTACATCTTTATTTATCTCTAAAGAAGCCCCCTTAGGCGTTAAGAACTTGTCCTTTCTCATATTAGCCATAATATGACGAGCATCCGCATCGTTTAAAAGTCGAGGACGGCCTCTGAGAGGGGATTCAACCGAAACTTTGCGTCTTTTTTGGACACGTATGACCACCGACTGACTTATTCCGAGTTTACTGGATATTATCCGGGACGAACATCCTTTCTCGGTAAGACCTATTATCGAATTTTCCACGTCCTGACTCAATTTACGCATAATTTTGAAATAATAATAAAAATTGCTCTTCACTTTCAATGTAACCACGTTGACACTTTAAATCATAATAAGCACATTACAATAAGTCTAAAAAACAAAGCAAAAGCAATAAGATGACAATTAACGGTAAATTTTTGATTCTTTTGCAGATAAGAAGTTTAAAATGTCAAAGGTGCATAAATGAGTACATACGAGTTGTTTTTGTTTTCAAGTTTTCTTTTCTTCTTTGTGCACTTCTTCGTTGATCTTTTCTCGTTAATGTATAGTCAATTACATATTGAATAAAGAGAATAAACTTTTTTTCCATTTGCTTTACTGTTTTCTTTATCATTCGCTCCGAAATGTGAAATATGCAAACATGTACTCAATTTTGCTCCCCACTGTATATATATATATATATATATATATATATGTACTATATGGTATATACTTTTATATTGATACAATCTGTGGGCATCGCAGTGAAACTTACGATTTTACTTTCTTGCACTGCTGCAATTTTTGTTTTTGTGATTTTGGTTCGCTCTTGGCTCAGTTTTTTGTTCATTTTTTGGGCGTTTTACATTGTCACGACTTTTGCTTACCTGAAAGAGAAAGATAGAAAGAGAGCAAATGTGAATTGAGGTCATTAGTAAAAGGTTTATGCTAAAATGTGCAATGGAAAATCACTTAAAATTTCTATATACAACAATTTTGAGCTTAAGAACTATTTGCTGCAACGAGTTTCTTTTTAAAACGTGATAAAATTGCAAATTTCGTAAAGAAATCTGCAAGCAATTGTGCTCGATTTTTAAACTGAATTCTATTATTTTCAGATTAAAATGTTATATACTATGTATATATTTAGATGGCAATATTATTTATTAATATACTTTTTGCTGAACAATGAGGAATTTGAATCATGAATAATGTCTTTTTGAAGACGTTTGAAAATAGTTTCAAGGATTTCTTCACATTCTTTATCACTAGTTTTGTTGAACAATCTAAAGTTGATTAAATTCAAAATCCTGCAAATGGTAACCAAGGTTTCTCCTATAAAAATGGATTCCTTTGATGCGTTTCATTTATCTTCCCAACTTTGCAAATCAAATATTGTCGACCTCCCACTTAATTTACAATTTTCTTTAGCAATTTTCAATCACAATCAATAAACAAAGGGGTTCAATAAAAAATTACATGGGACACATCAAAGGCATGATCTGGAACGTTTGGTTCATCAGAAACTTGTGGATTAAATACAGAAAATGTCGAAGAAGAAAAAACTGAAGCAGCAGCAGCAGATGAAGAAGATGGAAACTAATTTTGAGTAAGAAACGCAGCCTCGACTCGCCTCAAAAGCAATTTTTAATTACAACTGAACTGAAATTTATGTGCAAACTTGGTCAAAAAAAAAGAAAAGAAGAAGACAGAGAAAGGAGCAAAAAAAATGCGAAGAGATGGAATCTGTGCAAAGGAAATCGACATGCAGATTAAAAGGAAGTTGCATACAACACACAGCACACAGGACGCGGACGTGGCAAGTCCAAAAAAAAAAAAAAAAAACCAAATGAATAGAAAGAAATGAAAAAAAATTCGATTATCTGCGAGAGGAAAACTGTAATTAAATCTATGGGGTTTTGCCACAGAGCACCAAACGCTGGCCCCCAAAGAAAATGTGAAAATGCAAGAGAGAAAAAGCACAAAAAAAAAGGAAGAAAAAACGAATGCAACGAAATCACGTAAAGCAAACTAATACCGCAACAAGGCGTGCGGATTGCAGGCAAAGGATAAGGTTGAGGAGCTGCTCCTAAAGCTTCAGTTTCGAGTCCTGAATCCAGACTATATATATAGCCAGCTACAGTTGTGAGTTGTGAGCCTGCGCAGAAGAGTAACTCAGGAGTATGTTTTCTACCCCTTCCTTCTAAGTTCGTTCTTGGTCTTTAGTGGCAGGGATTAACAGTGAACCAAATGGCATGAGCTTAGGCCAGCATAGAGAAGCGAGTAGAGAGCAGAGACGTCGTCGTCCAGTGTGTTGCCCCATTGAAAGCATGAGCCAAAAGAAGAGGCTTCATTAGCATAGCAGCAAAATGGGGGATTGGGCAGGCAGCGCAAAAAAAAAAATGGTCTAAAGAGGGTACGAGTGTTGGGTTGCGGGCGGCTTTATATAGTTGCCACGCCTCCTGCATGCCATGGATACAGTTGCGGGCAAATGAACAAACGCCAAGAAGAATGCTGCGAAAAAAAGCGAGTCGAGAGAGTGGAGTGGCAAAAGACAGCGCAGTGCAGCAGGCAGAGTGGAGAATGGAGAGTGGTATGGAGTTTTGTGCCACAGGGGAGGCGGCAGCAGTGACGGCAACGGCATCGCAAGATGCCAACTAACTCAGACTCCCAGCTGCCACCTGAGCAACGATGTTGCAAGCCTGGCAGCCATTCGGTATGACGCACACAGGACGCAGCTTTGACTGCCGGAAATGAACATTGGAGTTGGCTGCCGCATGCCGCATGCCGCTTGCCTCATGCCGCATGCTGCCAATGTTGCCTCTGCTGCGGGTTGCTCGGCAACTAAATAACGTCGTCGTTGCCCCACCAAACACACAAAAGAAATTAATTTCATTTTTTTTCTATCATTCTTTCCCTGTCGTTGTGTTTTGTTTCACTATTCCTCCCTCCACCTCCACCTCCATCTACTCCTCATCCCTCCTCCTTCTCCTTCACCCACCTGCTTCTTTCATTTTTCTTCTATTTTTTTGCTATAGCCACTCGATGTTTTGTCTTGCTCAGAGTTTTTCTCAATTTTTTTGTTGTTTTGTTGCTGTTGTGCAGCTAAACCAAACATTGATTGTCAGCTGGGCGCATCCAGTGCACCTTCTATATCTCCTAGACATATCCCACACACACACATACACACTGGAGACATCAACTGCTGTCTCTCTGACTGTATCATGATGATTTTGATCATAATGATGCTGCTATTCCGGCCTTAGCAACACAATAGCTTGGCAAAAAGAGAAAAATACAAATACAAAATAAGTGGATAGTTTAGCTTTTAGCATACTTCTAAAGCCGTACTTTCCTTTCGGACTACAACTTTAACGGATTACACTTTTCTTTTGAGTAAAAGCGAACCGTTGAATAAATATTCCGATCATTGCTCTATTTACTGAGCGCTTTTGTTTTTTATCTGCAGCTTTATTCAAATCTATTCTTGGTGAAAGCCAAAACAGTTTTTATAATGTAACTTTTCAGACTAAATTTTTAATCTATTAAATATGATCTTTAATGTAGTAAATTTAATGGTAACAATAGCTAAAACCTTCATAATTACATTAGCAAATATTTTTGAATTTAATATCGTTAATTTATTTATATAGAAGTAGTTGAAAAATGTATATCAAGGAATCTATAATCTACAAACTTAGGAGAAAACAAATGCAAAAATATTTAAAGTAAAATTATTTCAATAGCAAATAAGTATTTAAAAAAAAATAAAATAAATAAATAGCTGTAATCTTAGTATAAACAGCAAAAATATTGGTATAAAGTAGTATTCAAATTAGCATTTAGTTCTATGGATTTTTATGTAGAAAAATAAGAATGTGTTAGAATTTGGTTAAAAAAAAGAGATTAATACAAAGTTGTAAAGTTAAGAATACGATTTAAAAATTGAATGCACCCCGGTTCACTTTTTTTAAATAAATAATAAATTAAAAAAATCATGTTAGGAGCTTTTTAATCTTTTCACAGAAAATTTAAAAATTACATTTTTGTACTCTAAAGAGTTATACTTAAAATATTATATTTGAATAATAAATTTTGTAATACGTTAATTTAAATAGTATTTTCATAGCTATTTTTAGCAGTTGCTCTCTTTGAGTTAGAGCATATGAATAAAATTCTAGAAACAAGGCAGTTGTTCTACGGGGCGTATACGCAACCAAGTAACATCATGAATGCTGCAGCTACAGAAAAAAAAATTGGCTGGGCACGGAAGTAAATGAAGATTCTCCGGCTATAAAGTGTCTCCACAGTGCAACAGCAGCAACGACAACAAAAACAACAACAATGGCAACAACTGAGCAACGTTTGAGTTACGGAAATGAAACGTCAGAGACGCAGCTCTTTCTATGTGTGTGTGTGTGCGGGCTCAAGAGTATCACAGTTAGGAGTCGAGTCACACACAACCGAAGCGCAGCTGCAGCCATTTGAGCAATTGGGCGTTGTTGCCAAGCATAGAAAAAGAAGACGGCGGGCAAGTGGAAGTGGAAGTAGTAGATGTAGTAAAAGTAGTAGAAGTAGCAGAAGTAGTGGAAATAGTAGAAAAAGCAGCAACAGCAACAGAAACAGAAACAGAGCTCTTGGCAGACGTCCCATGTTTGTGAATGATGTTTAGGTTAAATGGCGAAGCGTAGACCACGCACACAAAGCTCTCGCACTCTCTCTATCTGTCTCTCGCTCTATCACTCTCTGCTGTAACACAGCTGGTGCACATTGCTCTGACTCTTTCTTCGCAAAGCAAAAAAAAAAAACGAAAACAAAGCTCAGACATTGTGGACTTTGGCTTTGGGTTGAAGCTTCCTGCTACGTGACCATCAGAAGGCTGCCCAATCTCCTTTTGCATATGCATGCAGGTGTCCGCCGCTCTGCATATGTATGCGTGTTTGTGTGTGTATGTATGTGTGTGTGCAATTTACTAACTGCTTTTACGCGCGTTCGCGCTCAGCTTTACAAAAACCGCAACATTTGTCGCCGTTGCTTTTGCGCTCATCTATTTTTTTTTCTTTCGTTTATTTTTTTTCTGGTTTTCTATTTTTCTGTGTGTGTGTGCTGTTTACACAATTACAAATACAGAGCTGACGTTGACGTCGCTGCCACTGAGACTGGTGTTTGCTGCCGCTTGCATTTTAATTAAAAATTCTTCAAAAATTTGCTTTGTGTTTGCGCTTTAGCTCTACCAATAATATCCTTCAAGCTAGTCTGCTCTGCTCGCCACCTAAAAGTAGACCACATATTTTTAATTTAACTGCAGCTGCAGCTCCTCACTTTCCCTCCGCCCTATGCCAGGATAACCAGGATAAAGCAGCAATTTACTAAATACAACAAATTCGGTGAATGAGCACAAAGTTTTGCAATGCATCTGATTAAATCTAAAAGCTTTTAAAACTCCTAATAAACAGAACTCTGAATGGTCTCCAAGTTTTTAAACTAGACAATATATGAAATTGCATTACAAGCATGAACTCAACATTTCCACAACAAAGAAGACATTGACGGATTTTAAGGACTTTAGAAAACTTAAAGAATTTAGTGTCAAAGAGGAAAACAACAAATTATTATTAAATGTCTTTGTATTTATAAAGCTACTGTATCTTATCGAGGGGAATATAAATTTAAATATAAAATAACAGTCAAAGAAAGATCTAATGAATTTGAAGAATAATCTAATGAATGAAGAAAAGTACCATAGTGAATTTTAGTTAATTTATAATTTAAAGATCGAAGTAAATCTCAACTAACAACGCAAAATCAACAATAGCACACACAATAAAATGTTTTTTAGAAGCAGCAAAGTATCTTAAAGATGATTTATTTTAATTTAAAATTTAAAAATTATCAAAAGTCTCAAGAAACGAAGCTAATTCTTAAGAAGCTCGTTGCTTGCAATATTGTGCAAGAAACTCCCACAAAAAATAGATAGCAAATGTGTTGAAATGATTTAACATTATTCCTTTCAGTTTCTTAGCGCCCCCTTTCAAAAGAGCTTAAAGAGCTGCTAAACTGTTGCAACAAAAAAGAAACGTCACGTTTGAACTTGAGAATGTTTTTTTTTTTTTTTTTGTGTTAAGTTTTGTAGAGTAATAAAAGAAGGCGCTTACGATGAATGAAATGAAATGAAAAACTTAAAGAAGCAACCAAAACGTACCAGCAAAAACAACAACAACAGCAACAAACACGACAACAACAGCGAGAAGAATGAGAGCAAGAACAAGAACAACTAGAAAGCTGCACCATAAAACGTCGTCGCGTAGGTAAGGAAAAGCAGCAAATAAAAGAAGACGTCGCTGTCGCCGCTGCTGCTGCCGTCACCGTCGCAGCTGCTGCACATTGAGGAAGTTTGAATTATCAAAATACTCAACACACATACTAACACACGCACACAGCACAGCATAAGCACGAGCAGCAGAGTAAGTGAGAAACATATGAGAACGAAGAGCAAGCAGCTGACTGACGAAAATAGTAAGAAGGCGCGATAGGATAACCAAAGCAAAAATGGCAAAAATTTCGAGTCGAGTATGTGGTTGTGTATGCGTGTGTGTGTGTGTGTTCGTTTGTGTGCGCCTCTGAAAATCAGCCGCTAAAGCGGCCGGCATTTTTATTATTATTATATGTGTTATGTTATGTGTATTTCGTTTTGCGCCTCGTTCGCTTTTTGAACTCTGCTTTTACGTTTATTTACATTGCGCGACGTCAACGTCGACGACGACGCGTCTGCTGCGACTGCCTCAGCTGCTGTCGCAGTTGGCGTCGCAGTTTCCGTCTCAGTCGCTGTTTTTGCTATTTTATTACTCGGTCGCTCGGTCACATGAGCGAGTTTTTCGCGTCTTTCGCTTTACTTTACTTTTATATTACGTTACGCTATGGCTACGTTAAGGTTACGTTACGTCTGGCTGGCTGCTCTATCTTTGATTTTTGTTTCTTTTGCTTTTGTTTTCTTGTCTTTTATTTTCGTTTCCCCCCCTTCCATTCACCCACGATACGCTCATCTTTTTACAGCTATTTTTATTGCTGTAGGTCGACTTCGTCGCCGTCGCTGTTGCCGTTGCCTTGTGATTCGCTTTCGTTTTCATAATTTTTCCATTGCCTAGTTATAGGGGGAGACAGAGAGCTGATGCCTTAAAAATTTTTAATTAATTTATAGTAAATATTTTTTTTTCGTCCAAATTAATTCCTGCGCACAATTTGGCGATGCAAATGAAGCCGCTGTTTACACACAACACAACAGCGAAAAAGGTTGTTGTCCATTGCAAAAGTGCCCACAAAGAAGGGCTTAAAACTTTGGGACACAAAACACAAACGTTGCTAGGCACAAACTGCCCAAAGGTATAAGTACAGAAAAAAAATAACGTAATTCTACAACAAAAATCACAATTTTAGAAAACTGCAATTAAGTTTGCTCGACTTAGAGTTACTCATTAGTAGACCTTGATTTTTGCATAAGAAGTTTCTAGGATTATGTAAAAATGTTATACAACATTAGGAACAAAACATGTAGAAAAACTGCCAGATATATCATACCGATTAGTAATATAGATAATTACATACATATAATACATATACATATTATATACAAGGAGAAAAAGTTTCCAACTTTACATCATAAAGTTTGGTTTCGTTGAAAATTATAAAAATATGTTAAATCCGGGATCAACTTTTTGGTGTCCTCAACTCTTAACGTAACTCTTATTTGTCCCATCTCAAATGCATACTAAAATTATTTAGAATCTTTACTTTCTCCCGCTTAACTTAAGACTTATTTATCCCATCTCAAATTCATACTAAAACTCTTGAAAATCTTTAATTTTTCCCGCTTCATTCTGTGACGCTTCCTTAATCTTTTGCCTTTTCCAGTATGATAATGTAAAATCAATTTACAGCAACTTCAGCCACTCCGTTTGCTTCTTTGATTTCTGCTCAGCAAATAAAATTCTTTATGCTTATTCACGCTTAATTTTCGTTAATTATGCTTTGTGAATTCGACCTTAAACGTTTTTGTGAGAAAACGCCAACGCATCTTAATGCACTTACTTTCCATACAATATTTCAGTTGTAATTGGATGAAAATCGCTTAAGTTTTAACTATTGTTAACCTTACCCTCGGGGTATAAGCCCTACACCTCAGTTATCTGCATCCTAAAGCATAGACGACGTTCGTTCGTATTGCTGTATTGATGAGTGTCTACACTCCAAAGATCCTCTCAATCCTCCCCGCCCGCCCGCATTGCACACAATGCTATATAATTACATAAAAAGTCAGCAGCTTTGGAGCCAAAAAGGAGCAAACGAAGCGCCAAATGGACGAGAAAAAAAATCCGTCCTTTTAATTTCTCTACAACAGCGCAGGGCAAAACGGTAAAAAAAAAGGGGTGAAGGTGAAGGAGGTGGCAGTGAGTGGGGAGTGAGTAGGTGGTGAAGTGGGTGGTGCTAGGAGAGGGAAATTTTAAACAGAGCGAGAAAAATGCGCCCAACGCCCACACACAACTACTAAATAACCGATTCTTTTCTTTTTTTCTCGGCGTTTTTTTCGGGGTTTTTTCTGGTATTTTTTGGTACGTTTCAACTCATCAGCAGTTTTTTTTTTTTTTTTTGGTATTCGTAGTCGTCGATTTGGCTTTTGGGTGGCGCTTTGGCTTTTTGGGTGGATTTTTATTTCTCAACTAATCTCATACCTCGGGCACTCCTCGGTAGACGTCGCCCCTGTCTCATCCTCCCAATGGAGGCACTCCCAATGATTTCGTGAAAATTTCTTTCTATTTTTTCTACTTTTTTTTCTTTGTTGCCTCATTTAAAATGTTGTTGTTGCCTTGGCACAGCAAAAAAAACAAAAAAAAAAAGAAAAGATATAGATTACATTTGTGTTGTTCTCAGCTCCCTAAAAATGTATATAGCCTGTGCCTGAAGTATATGTATATAACAAATATGTAAGTCTGTTTGTGCAGAGAGCAAAGAAAAAAAAGGTTTGCGCCCCATTTTCGCCTTGCTTCATTTAGCGCAGCTGCCCCCAATGTCTGCCCCCTCAATTGCCTGCCTTCCTCTGGCTAGCCGTTGTCTTGTTTAAGGCAAACCAAACCAGTTCAGTTCAGTTCAGACCAGACCAGAGACCCACAAAACTGTTCCCAACTAACTATAGTTTTGTCAACTCTCAACTATATGTCAGCTGTGTGTGCTTCGCTGCAACTGTGTGTTTTTCTTGATATTTCCAATATTTGTTGCCAAATATTGTTTGGAGAAAGTTTACAGTCTCCAGCTCCACTTCCAAAGCATAACTATAGATGGTTTTTTGCGACAAATCAGTATTTAAGTAGAGCTCATATGAGAGTTAAAACAGATTTTAAATTAAAACAAATTGCAAGATTGTACAATGATAGTAAAAACATTTAAAAATATTTTGAGATTACAAACTTTTAAAATATGTTTTCAAGTTTTTACAATCACTGTAAATTTTTGCAATTCTTTTTGGTCGGGCAACCAAATATTATTGATATTTTATATTAATACTCAATCTATTTCTTAAAAGCTCTTCGTTTTCTATATCTTTAACTGTTGCAAGCTATAGCAATAGATTTGGTAAGCTTAAATATCCCAAAATTTACAATTTATTTAAATTTGGTTTATATATTCTGAAAAATGTATATATTTATTTTAATTAACTATCACAAAATAGAAATATGTCTTAACAATAATAATCTTAATAATAGATAAATTTAAATGGAAAACATTTTTATTACAAGTCGTATATTTCAAATTAAATTAAATAAAGGTACAGCCAAATATATAGATAAGAAACTTTGGGCTTTAACAAGTTACAAAAAAACTCAAAATGTCGCGAAATAAAAATAAATCACTCATTATAAACTATCTGTCGAAAGTTATTGAAAAACATGAACTCCAGAAGTCATAATTTATAAATTAGATTAAATAAAAGTACAACCAAATATAAAGATAAGCAACTTTCGCCTTTAAGAAATTGCACAAAATTAAAATAAACCTCTTATTGTAAACTATCTATGAGCTGCTATTGATTAAACCAATTAGCAGCAGCTTAAACACAAATTCCACACAAAAGAAAGAAGACTTTAAGTTCAGGGCTCGTGGAATCGTGGAAAACTCGTCGAATTGAAAAACTTTACATGATTAGATCTCGGACAGCAAAAAACAAAAAAAAAGAAGAAAAATCTGTAGCGGGTAAACTCAACTCATTGAAGAGATGCTCTCATGATAAACCCAAATGCTATTGAATAAATCCCAGCAAGTTTACAAAACTTCAAGAATGTTGCTCAAGTGTGTGTGTGTGAGCGGGTGTTTGTCTATCAATATGTACGTGTGTGTGTGTGTGTGCGTTGTCGCTTTTGAAGCTGAGCTGCCTCTGCCTGCCACCTCACAGCATTTGAGCAACTGTGATTGATGTTGCTGGACGCATGTCCTGCCCCCCATCCTTCAGCTACCAGCTACTGCGTCACCTCCGCCCACCTCCCAAAAAAAAAAAAAAAAAAAAAAAACAAAGTCGATCGATTAAAGGCAAAACCGAAGCAAAGAAACTAACGAAGAAAAAAACCTTTACAGCAACAACAACCAGCTACACAAAAAAAATATTAAGAAAACCTACCCTTAAAAACACTACGCATACCAAGAGGTTGTGAGACAAGGGGCAGGAGAAAGGGGGCTTCTTGGGTAGGCAGGGTTGGCCAAAGGAAGGCAGAAAAAAAAAAATAAAAAACAAATAAAAGAAAAATGCTGCCCAGTTGTTTTACATTTCTTGTGATTTTCTTAAATAAATTTGCCTGCCACTCTTGCCTCCTCATCCGCTGGCCATGATGACCCAAGGCAGGGGTGGAGGGTGGCTGGTGCCATGGGGGATGGCGTCGCATCAACCCCCAAGCAACTCATTTAAGCACTAAAAAGAAATTAAGAAGTAGCCGCCGTTTGCTGTGCAAATGAATGCAAAGGAAAAGTAAGAAAAACTCAAATGAAAAGAAAAATAAAAACCAAACGCGAAGGCAACACACACACACACACACACACACAAAATAAATAAAGAAAAAAACAAATTGAAAAATATAAAAATCACAGCCTCGGAAATACCCTGATTACGCTATCTGTATAAGCTGGGCGAGAGAGCAAGTGTAAGTGTGCGGGTTTATATATGCAAGTGTGTGTGTGTGTGTATGTGAGTGTAAGTGTGCTGAAGTGTAAGCCGCCCTCAGCTCAACTACTGCATACACTGAGAAAAAGCAACAGCATATATATTTCAATTAAAAGTTTCTGTTGCTAAAATAAGAAGTTTGCATTTTGTTGGGCCAATATTTGATTTATTCATTTTTTTATTATAAGTGGGCCTGAATTAATGAATACAACAAAAAGTAAAGAGCAATTTGATCTTTTTTATTTAAAAAGATAAATATAACTTAATGAAAACAATATGAAAACATAATATACAAAAATTTTCAGAGAAAAGCATAAAGCAAAAAAAAATCTAGGATTTGATTTAAAATTTCTCGAAATATAATAAAGTATTTAATATATATGGAAAAGTCTAGGATTTGATTTAAAGTTTCTCATAATATAATATATATTTTTTAAAAAATATTAAAATATTTTTAAGAGAAAAGGTTAGGTTAGGTTACGGTCAAAATTTGATTTATTCATTTGTTTACATAAGTGGACCTAAATTAATAAATACAAAAATAAATAAAGAACAATTTGATCTTTTTTATTTATTTTATTTTTAGAAAGATAAAGAAAATAAAATAAAACTTATAGAAAACAATGTAAAAGCATAATGTAAAAAGTGAAAATGAGAAAGACAGGATTTGATATAAAGTTTCGCATTATACAATTATTTAAAATTTCTCAGTATAAAATTATTTTTTAATTAAACAAATAAAAATAATTTAAATTATTTACATTGTAAACTCTATATTTACATGTAGATTTTCAATATTGTGAGAACTGCATTTCCATCAAGTTTTTTATTCTCATCATGTAGTTTTTAAATGTTTATAAAACGCATTCACATATTTCTCTCTGTGTACACACAACACAAGCTGAAGGGCGCTCGAACAAACGGGGCGAACAATTTCAGTTTCAGTTCCATTTCCATTCCACAAACACACATACAAACACAGCTCAATAGGCCTTGTGATAAGCGCCTCATCTTCCCTCCCTCCACCTAACCACGACACTGGACGCTACCGTTAGCTGGTTAACGCCGCGAGAAAGGGGGAAGCAGGAGAGGGACAGTGATAGAGGCCAGGGTAGGGGGGAGGTCACAATGCACCCGCACTGGGCGTCCGCTGTTTGGGACTTGATAACCCGCTATTGTATACACAAAAGCTATAGAGAAAAAAAAAAACAACCGGCGCATAATCGTTGTCGTCTCTCGACCGCCCGCCCGACCTAGCCACGCCCCCCCTTTAGGCTATGACACTGCTTGATTTTCTTACTCAGCTGCAATAGTTGGAGCTGACTCGCTGGCTGCTGCTGCTGATGCTGCACACACAGTTGTGGCCTCTCTAGAAACCCCAGATCCGACCCCAAAGCGAACCGACCTGACGGAGCAAAGCTGAGCAGAGTAGAACAGGCTCGTTCATGTCAATTCATGTCAGCTCAGACAAAACCGATTTTGCTCTGAGACTTCGACTCAACTCGACGCGGCATTTCAAAAGCCATTGGCTTTTGTTTTTATATCGCTCTCGTTTTAGTTTTTTTTTTTCTGGCTGAAGCTGTTGCTGTTGGCGATCATTTGATTTGGTTTCGCGATTTGCATACCCCGTAAACCGCAATCAATGGGGTAAATGGGTGCAATTGAGGATTCTAAACAGCAAAAAATAAGAGTTTCACATTGCAGTTGACATTACAAGTTGGTATATTAAAAATTTGCTAACTACGAAACACTCCGAATATTAAATATTCTTAAAATGCTTCTAATAAAGCAAAGTAGTGCAGTTATTATAAAAAAAAAAAAAAAAAAAAAAAAAAAAAACACCATACAGCAAAGAACTAACATTCAGTTAAAAGTGGTTTACATTTTCAATAAAAAATTAATTAATAAATAAAATTGCTTTATGATGTAAGTGATGAAGTGTATTAATAAATATCGAACACTAGCCTGAAGGAACTGAGGCTTCTGGCTCTGGCTGTATATTGACTTATAGAATTAATGCTAAGCTACAATAAATAAATAATAATAATAAAAATAATTCTAATCTACTTAAACCTCTCAACACCTTTGAAAACAGTATAATTGAACCCACATTAAATATATTGATTTTATTTTACTTATTATAATAAATGTAGTATTGAAAACTATATATTAACAGAGAAGAGAGTGTTGGTTGCTGAGGCCTTCGACTCGAAATATATTTATAAATATAGTCTAGTAAATTTTATATAAGTCTAGTAAATCTCATATTTTGTTGATTTTCCCTCAACTATTTCATATATTTTTAATTAGGATATCTATCTACCTTGTCATCTACCTTTTTAATGAGAACTATCTTCAAAAATATACAGCTGAATAAATTGCCTAAATATTTCATAGAATCTCGAATGTTGTTGATTTTTTTTGCTAGATCATAACATTATCTAGAATGTCTTTCCTTATTCAATCCCAAATTTTAAATTTTGAAAATGTTGAAAAGACCGTAAATCCATTTCTAATTCCTTAATAAAAATAGTCGGAATATTTCCAAGAATCTCATGCTTTGTAGAGTTTTCCTTACTGATTTCCCAACCTTATCGAGGATATCTTTGAAGCACATCTGACCGCAACTTTGTGCTGCTAACTTGTATATTTTTTTTGTTCATATACAGTGAGACCTCACTTTGTTAGTTGGCTTGAGAAGTTTTCGCTGGGGCAGCTGTTGCCGCCACTTGGTAAACTTTGCTCGCTTCTTGATGTGCTAACTTTATTTTCCTTTACCTCTCCCCCTCCCCCCCCCCAGCCATACATCATGCGAACGTTGTGCAACACTGCACTTTGAAAAATATCGATTAACTTTGCAGGCAGCCAGAGAGGCAGAGGCAGAGGCAGAGGCAGCATCAGTTCCAAGTACTAAAATGCACTTTGCAATTGGCATGCGATGAATGCCTGAAGGATGCACTCGACCGGAAATGCTTCACAACTGTTGTTGTTGTTGTTGGGAGAAAACCCCCAAACCAGAAGCGAATCGAGAAGAAAAACAAAAGCAGCGTCAAAGGAAAATGAAAACTTGAGCGTTGCTTTTGGTCAGCTTGAGCTTCTAAAAGCGGGAAATCAGCGGAAAATGCATTGCCAAATTGTAAAAACTATCCAAAATCAATTTACTGTGAACTTTTAATGCTAATTTTGTTTATGTTTATTGTTTTTTATTCGAAGAATTTGTATGTTAATATTGAATTTATATCGAAAGTTGAATTTCAAAAGTTATGTGCTGAGCTAAACAAGTTTATGAACTATTTTCAATCAAACTTTGTTAAAGAAAATTCACTTTAATCATAATTTTTTAATAACTGATTTACAAAGAAATTTTCCTTTGTTTTCACTTCTTTCTAAAATTAAGTTGAATCTTAGAAGATTTCAAGGTTTTCAATTATTTGATCAAACTACTTTTTTGAGATGTTTCAAAGCCTCATTGATAGAAATTTGCCAAAACTTCAATAAAGTAAAGTGAAGCCGTCTGATCTGTGCATTTTCTCCAAGTTTTGTATTGCAAAAAACCCTTTTTCGATTTGTTTTTCTTTGGCTAACGACGTTTTTAGCATGTTGCAAAACTTTTTGAAAAGCTCACACACACTTTTATACAGCAGAAGTTAGGTTTTAGTGCCTTAGTGGTCATAACTTTCCCATTATGACACCAACAAAAAAAAATAGGGGAAAAAAAACAAGTTCACAACAGGCGACGCCAACTCAATTGATAGATATTGGGAAAAACCTTCAGAGAAACATATACAAATACACGAATACAAATACACTAAGTAACTTTTGGGTGTGCCAAACCAACACGACAACAAAAAAAAAAGAGGAAAAATTTGCTCAGTTCCATTGGCTTTTCACGTTTTTTAAGCTTTTCTTTTCATTTTTTTTTGCCGTTATTATGTCTCAGTTTTGTTTCTGATGGTCGCTAATTGCGAGCAAGCAGCTCAGAGAATCCATGTTACAACGAGCAAGACAAGGAAAGCAACACTAAGGTTATTAAGGGTGTGGTGAGAAGAAGAAGAAGAGTATATAGGTGTGCGAGTGTATGTATGTATGTGTGTGTGTGTTAGTGTGCTTGTGCCTAATTAATGGCATTATTTGATGGCACATTGTGGGCCGAAAGCCAAGCCCATTAAAAGGTGCGTAAAGCTAATTTCGAAAAAGAAAGTCGAAAAAGTGTAAGTAAAAGTTGAACTTGAAAAAGCGCCTGCAGGTAGGCAACGGTTTTTATTAAGTTTCCACTGATTTATTCGCTTTATCGCAAACACTTTTCAAGAACAGTTTAAAAGTACATTTTTTTTTTAATTTTTCAAAATTTTTCAAAGCAGTAAACTTTTAATTTTAAGAATTCTTCTTTTCCACAATTAATGTAGAGTACCTTAATGAACCTTATAAGGACCGATTTTTTTTAAAGAAATAAAGTTTGTTTAAATTAGATTATTTAAGTTGGGTTTTTGAAAATGTGTAATATAAAATACAATTAAAATGTAGAACAGATATTTAAAAAAAGGAGATAAATACACAATTTCCTGAATTTACTTTGATTCATCTGCATCAATGAATATAAAGTAAAAGCAAATAATGAAAAGAATAAAAAGGACAATAAATCTTTAGAAAATAATGAATTTCCTATATTTTTCTAAAATCTTATTTTCATCCCCCAGAAAACTTTATTTGAAATGATTCTCATATAATTTTTAAGTATATTCTCATATACTTTTTTAAATATTTTCATTCCCCATCAAGTTTTTTTTTTTTTAATTATAACTGTAGTGCGACATACCTTATGCAAGTTTCGAAAATTGTAATCCTTGTTGGCACAGGATCTTAAATAATCGCAGTAGTTTTTGGTTGTTGGTTTTTACTTATTTGTCGTATTATTATATCGCAGTATTGTAGTAACGAATTAATTTTTTTAGTGATTTGTAGTAGATTTGACAAATTGTAGTAGACGACGTGACGGAATCAATTGCATACAATAATAATATATTTGACTCTTTTGATATTTATATATAATTATATGTATTATTTGTATGTGTAAAGGATTGTGTGAGACCCAAAACACAGCAAAATGAGTGGATACAAATATTTTGCTGATTTTTTTCCTTTTCTTTTTCAATTGTTGTCAAATTAATTAATAATTATAACAACAGCACACGCACAAGAGAGCAAAAAGGACGCAATCGTTGCGATTTAGATTTAGTTATGAATAATGAGTATAAGTTATGTGAGTGAGTGAGACAGAGAGAGCGATAGTATTGTGGAAGAGATATGGAAGCAAAATGTTTTGTTCGTTTCTTTTTAATAATGTTTTTTTTTATCAACACGTGGCTTTTGCTTTTCACAAGATTTATTTTATTTTTTTTTTATTTTTTATATGTCGTTTTATTTTGTTGTTATTGCTGCGCAAAAGAAGGGAAATTGAATTAAATGGTTAATCAGAAAATGCTGAAAATTCAAAATATTAGAGACGAAGACGGTGGCTAAGAGGAGTTCCGGTAAAATACAAGAAGAAAAAAGAAAAGAAAACAAATCTAGAACGGGCGTCTAGTTCAATAAACCGACGACGACGTCGACGGAGACGAAAAGTCAAAACACACGCGAATATCGCGACGAAAGGCAAATGCATATAAAATAAATACAAAATTTCTACGAACGTGTGTAATATAAATATAATGATAAAAAGTAAAGCGCGCAGTCAGCAGGCGGCACTTGTCACACATACACACAAACGCCAGCACAGTCACAAACACATGCCAAAAGAGCTGGCAAAGCGCAGCAGCAGCAGCGACGCGACGTCAACGTCATACGAAAAGGAATGTTAAGGCAGCGCGACATGTGTTTGTTATACATATGCAGCCAGCAGATCTGTATGTGTGTGTGCGTGTGTGTGTCGGTGTCTGAGGGAATGCCTCTTTACTTTTACTACGTAATGCCAAAGACGAGGCAAACAAAAATAAGACAAGCACGTAACGTAAGCGCAAGACGTATAAGCTTTAGAGAGCTTGCATTTTTGATACGTTACGCGGCATTTCTTATTGGAAATAAAGTACGGCTGCTGCTTGTTTTCTTATTGGGACGAGAAGCCAGACAACGGCCTGTCTGTCTGTGTGTGCGTAAGTGCATGTATGTGTGTGTGTACGCGCGCGAACTTGAATTTATGCTAAAATAAGCAGCAAAGCGGCAGCCCCACTTATTCCATATAGTATAGCGTAGTATAAATTGCACAAAAACGACGCAACAACGGGCAACGGGCAACGTGCAACGGGTTACGCGAGAAAGAGAATTGAGGACCCGCCGTGTTTTATTTTTAAGCACATTTTTATTTTTTTCGGCCAGTTTTAATTTGATTTGCGCTCTCGCGATTTTTTTCCTTTTTTTTTTTTGTTGTTGAGGTAATTAAAGGGGGGCCCAAGCAAAATTGGTCCAATTGACGTTTGCGGCTCCAATTGGAAATTGGACAGCGATAACAAGGCGAAGGCAAGGGAGGAGGGCGAACGACGGACGGTCTGGCGAGTATACGCGATAATTACAGCAACGTGGCGACGGCGACGGCGACCGAATGTCCGATCGAAGCAAGACCCACCGAGTACAAATGTTGTCTGATGGCAGGCAACGGCAACGGCAAAGTTGGCAGCATTGACCGTCGTCGTCGCTGCCACCGCCGCCGCTGCCGCTGCGGCGCGCAAAGAAAGAAAAAAAATACAAAAACAACAACAACATGGCAAGAAAAGGCAACGACAGCGAAGGCGGCGGCGGCAGCAGCAGCAGCGAGCACACACACACACACATAAACAGTTACATACATATACATATGTATGCGACAGAACGATGAACGATGATGATGAACCGAATTACAAATAAAAGATGATGCCAAAGACGACGACGACGACGTCGACGGCGTCTACGTTGACTGCGACGACAACGATTAGCAAACAGCCAGGCGCAAGGAGCAAAAGCAACACCAGCTTCACACACACAAGCGCACCCACACACATACACATACACACACAAACGACAAGCAGCGGCAGCGGAAAAAAATCGGTCGCAATCGGAAAAAATTGCAGAGCGTAGCCGCCGCTCTCTGCACATAAAAAGAGAAAAAGAAAAAAACATAAGCAAGCCGCAACTCACACTCACACACACAAGCTCAGAGTCGTGCACACACACACACGTGTACAGAGCAGAGACGTACTCAAGCACAACAACAAGCAGCAACAACAACAACAAGCAAAATCGAAGCAGCGAAAAAAATGAGAAGAAACACTGAGAGCAGCAGCAGCAAAGGCAGCCGGCAACAACAACAACGGCAAGCTGAGCTGAGAAAGCTGAGGAGGAAGAAAAAAAAATTGCGGCACAACACGCGCACCGTGGTTCGCGTTAACTCAAAACGTGTACAAAACTTTGCAGACAACAACAATTTGCATTATTGATGAGCAGAGCGCACTTCCCACTCACTCACACATACATACATATTTCTTAACAAACTTGCGGCAAACTTACAAGTGTGTGAGTGTGTATGTGAGTGAGTGAGACAGTGGCGCCGAATGAGTGGCGCATTCTACATAAGCGATCTCCCTCCCCCCACAAACACACACTGTAGGTGACTGTGTGTGCTCCAAGTATATAACACCCTTAGAAAATGACCAACACTGACCAGGCCACCAAATGCGACGACGATGTTCGCCGCCCATTAACTGGAGGAGATGAATTCACATGGCCATGATTTGTGTTGTTGTTGGATGTCGCTAAAAGATTCGCTTGTGTTTCAGATGGTTTGGGGGTCGGTAGTATTAGACATTGCATGGCGGAACCAGTAAAAACAATGGAACATTTTGAGCGACCAAAGACAAAAAAAATAGAAAGAATTGCAGCAATTGATGGGCACTCTGCTGGTCCTTCGTTTGTTAATGTTGTTGTTGTTGTGTTTTGCTACAAGCGAGAACAGGCAGCATGAATGTTCAAATGGGTGTGGACATATTCCTAGGCATTGCAAAAACTAGTTAAAGAACTACCTAATGAAACCATCAGCTAAAAAATAAATTACAATTTTATAGTTTTTCTATATTTAGTGGGAAATATTGTTTTAAATTCATATTTTCTTAAAATAGATTAAAATTATAAATACAAAGTTTTTCCACAAATTTAAAAATTTTTACAAAATGTAAACAAAGTTTCCATTTTAAATGGTTAAATTCATTTCATAGTATTTCAATAATAAAAAATAAAATTGTAGAAGGCTTTCTTACATTTTGCAAATTAATTTAAAAATGTTTCTTAATTCATTTGTAATTATTATTTAAAAACTGCACTTTTTTATATTTTATTTGTAAATGTAATATATAATATTCCTATATATCATAGCTTAAAGAAATTTTAGCTTCAATATATTTCGCATCTAACTGACATTGCACCACTGTGCAACAAAAACAATGCGCCGCAAAAGAAAAAATTGTGCTCTCTAGTAACAACAACAACAATGGGAAAGGAATAGGGAGCCTGGCCAGCAGGCGAATCCGAAGACAAGAAACAGGACGAAAAGTTGAAACAAGTACAACGGAAAAAAAGCCAAATGCATGACTGGGAACTGGGAACTGGACAGACACAACGACGGGCATCGCAAGAGAGTGTGAGAGAGAGAAGGAAAGAGAGGAGTAGCTACTTGGAGACCAAGCGTGGAATGAGAATGAAAGTGTACTATGAGTCCAAGCTCACACACACACAAAAGCAGCTGGGCCATTGTTGGTGGACGCTCACACACACACGCATACATGTAAGCAGCATTTTTTCTTTGCGCTTCACTCAATTTCGAATTTTTTCTACTTTTATTTTGCCTCCTTTTCGCTCAACCAGCGTTTTGCGTCCTGTGCTTTCCTTCGAAAAAGTTCAAAGTGCCAAGCCAAAGCCCACTCGCTCTCACTCACAGCAGCAGCAGCAGCGGCGGCGCTCACTCACACACACATACAAACACTGAGACACTTTGGCGACGTGCCGCGAGGCGAAAAAAAATACTCAGAGAGCAAGCAGCAGGAAAAAAAAAACGAATTCTGCTGCACAGAAAATAAAAATTGTTTGCAAGAAAGAATGAAAGAAAAAATCGGAAAAAATGCAAGCCAAGTGGTTGCTGGGTGAAGCCAAAGGAGGAGGCGGCAAGAGGACGGGTCGGCGACTGTTTGTTGGGTGTGCCCGCTATGTCTCCAACACCACCCCCCATTAACTGGGTTGCCAGCTGCTGCTGCTGCTGATGTCCAACGTCGCTGACGTCGACGTCGCTGTCGCTGCTGCTGCAGCGCTCGTGTGTGTCAGTTTCAGCTGCTCACATAGTTGGCCGAAGATAAAGGTGACGTTGATGGCATGAGGGGGCCATGCAATGGGGCCAACCAGAGCAGGGGAGGAGTGTAGAGAGCGCAGACGATGGCGACGCGTTGGGAAGACCCTCAAGTGTTGGCATGCAAAAAAAAAAAAAAAAAAGCAAGCCAGCAAGCATACAATAAATATAGCCAAGCACATGGCGTCGTCGTCGCCGTTGTCGCAGACACATGCATGTGTGCCATACACACGCAAATAAATACATGCACATGTAAAACACACATATCCATGTATTTAACGGCTTTAACGCTACATGCGTGTGTGTGTCGCAGTTAATCATCTACCTACACATGCTTACAATGCTTCGCTGTGGATAAGTGCGAGCGAGCACGCAATAGCTGACCACGTTTGCTAAAAGCATTCCCAAGCACACAGCCCAGCATAATTAACGCTAGCAAAAATCGAATCTAAGCTTGAAAAAAAATAAACGAAGTGGCAACCCTGCGACCGCTGAGTGTGTGCAACGGAGACAGCAATACACACGGCACAAAGTCCAGTTCTGAGGTCCAGTCGCAGGCAGCCATACAAAAATTTTTCAAGGCGATGCAGACGACGCGCCAAAAACAAAAAAAAAGGGGGCCACCATGCAAAAGCAAAAACAACAACAGCAAAGCCAAGCAGCGCCAAAATACGACGACGTCGCTGGCACAAGACGAACGCGACGTCAACGTTGACGCGGTCCGCAAAAGCTTCGCACACAAAGCGACGCCATTGAAGTTGCGGTCGACGTCGCAACGCACAAACGGCAAAAACATTCAAGAGTACAAGGGCAACAACAACAACAACGAGAAACACCAACAACAACGACGAGACAGAAAATAAAAATGGGCGAAAAAAATTGTATACATAAAGTGGTGGCAAAGAGACTCGAGAGGAGACCATGCGAAACTCCAAGAACATGTGCAGAAACAACGGCGACGACGACGACGATGACGCTGACGACGAAAGAGATACAAACAAACACAATCGTAGCTCTGCTCTGTTCCACCTTTGGGAGAAAGGGGGGGTTTGGCCACCCTCACACAGATGGCCGGCAAAACTTTTGCAGCGAAAATAAAAATGGAGCGCACGTCTGTGACAAAAGCAGAGAAAAAAAACAAAAACAAAAATAAAGCAAACGCAAAGGCAAACTTGCAGCATGAATGGGAAGTCGCCAGTCTGACAGTCAACGACGACGCCACAAGAAGCCACCGTGCTCAGCCTGGGCGCTGTGTGTATGAGTAAGGAGTGAGGGTGGGCTGCCTGCCGTTCGTTCGAGTTGTGTCAGCTTGAGCGTTTTCTTTTTTTCTACTCAAGCCAAGAGCCTCGGTGTGCGGTGTGTGTGTGTGTGTGTGCATTGAGTGAGCGCTAATATGCTGAGCATAGCAGCACATTAATGCCGGCCACCACTGTAAACGAAGGTTTGTGTCTTTGCTTAAAAAGGTTGCTGTCGAAATAATTTAATGTGTTCAGTAATTCGTTAAGCAAAATGTGGTGAAGTATTAAATATTGTAATGAACATTAAATTTTAGAGACATTGTATTATGCAAATATTACTTATGTTCTTTAGTGATTATTTCTATTGTAAATCTTGCGACGTAGCCACTGTAACATTATAGTCAATTAAACAAAGCAGTAACAACATTTGCAATGCAGTGAAATCAATATTAATTAAAAGCTGCTTTATCAAAAACACAACACCAGCAACAACCGCGCATTCAACAGCTAATGAAGCGCACCAATGACAATTATACACACACATATGCAAATGTTTACATACATACATGGTGACATATGAATATTCACACACATTCATAAATACAATGTCGTGCGTTCGTTAAGTGCAAAAACGGGAAGCAACGAGTGGGTGCCCTTCTAAAAGGGAGTGAGTTGAAAAGAGAAAGACTAAGCTGGGCAGCTTAGGCGAGAGCAGGAAAGCCTTCAAACCTAGACGCAGATAACAGAACACATAGAAATATGTGTGTATGTGTATTGCTCTCGCTTATTGCTGTCGATCAATTTAAAAAGTATAACTATGTGCGTATCTAAGTACATATGTATGTTTATAGGTAATTGATGTGAGCAGATGGAAAAGGTGTGGAACGGTTATGTAAACGCTTTATATAAATAGTTACGGTTCGTTTATTTATGGACGTGTTCCAAGATATGAACAAATCAAATAGAAAACAACTGATAAATCATGAGAAAGACCATGACGAACAAGTGATATTGTAGGTATTGAATAAATCTTTAAAACGTTTTAATTGCACATACAAATAGATATTATATAAATGAAATAAATTAATCTTTTTCGTGTACAAAATAATTATAAACTAACGAAAATACATTATCGTAATTATTCTTACATCTAAAAAACCTAACGCTAATTCATATCGACCACAGGTTTTCAATCACATTTGTATGAACTGAACATATTTGATTTGATTTGGTTTCAATTGCATTCTATTGATTTCCAATTAGAAAATCTGCCCCTCAACTCAACTGACATAACAAATGCAATTGATTAAAAATAGATACGTTTAAGCTTTTCACTCGTGGAAAATTGCAATGTGCCAATGGCTTATTTAGAATGGAGGGATAAAACTCACCTGTAAGTCCGATTCGGTGACATCGATTTCGCCGCGATAAACAAAATCGATAATTGTTTTAAGATCTGTGAATATGATGTCGGCGGGTAAAATGATCGTTGGATGTTTGCACGGATTCTCGAGCAAAAGTTTTTGAAAATATGTCGAGCATGCGGAGAGCACAACCTAAAACATTAAATGTAATTACCAATTAAGATCGATTAATGATTTATTATCGTAGATCGATACGCACCTTGTGCGCCTTGAGTGAGCCATGCTCACAGGACAAGGTCACATCAACGAAGGAGAGATCCTCGCGCAGCTGCTGAAACACTGACGTCATCGTGTTCTGATAGTTATTCCAGCGCAGACTAAAGTACTGATGACCCCGCACGGCAGCCATTTTGTAAGTGAGAGTGTGCTCTCTTCGCTTCTTCTCTCTCTCACGGGGCTTCTTCTTAGTTGTTGCTCTGATTTGTTGTTGATATTGTTTTTTGCTCACTCGCTCTCATTCACTTTCGCCTAAAGCTCAGTGCAAAGACAACGTTAGCAGCAACGGCGTCGACGACGACGCTAACGTTGGCGTTGTCGTTGTCCTGCTGACGACGGCGACGCTGCAAATGTAAAATGGAAAACGAAACATTAGGCAAAGCAAAACGTAACTAAACGAAAGCTTTATTTTAATTGCGTGTGTGTTAGTTCCGTCTGCACACCCACCACATTTCAATTATAGTTGCTGCTCTTCGCGAGTGCATAGTAAATTGAATATGTGTTTTATTTATTATTCACAAAATATTCTCTGATTGATAAACGCGGCAAAAACAACAACCGACAACTGTTGCAATGCTGTGCAACCGTTTGCAGCTTCCACACCAAATGCAACGCAACTTGCGACTGAGGCCAACTTAAAGGTAGTCACGGACTCGATGGCCCCGACCCCCAGTCCTCCCTCCCCATCCCCCAAGCCCCGACCGCCTGCTGGGGCAAGCGATGTAAAAGGAGTCCATTGTGAGGCGCATTACAGCGCCGCTCAGAGGAACACAACTATGCCTGTCTCGTACCGAAAAACAGGTAGGCTTTAACCCTGCCCATCAGGTAGACTTGCGAATGCTCTTTGCAAGAACTTTAACATTTTTACAAATATTCAAAATCCACAATGAATTTTATATTAAACGATCATAATAGTGTTTACATAAAGTCTATTAGTTAGTTATTATTTCTTAACATTTTCTATAAAAAAACGTATGTATGTCCAAACATTAAATATGATATTATTATGCAATGTTCGTAGTTTAAAATAAATAATTAATTAATGTAACAATTCAATATTAAATTTCTATAGTTTCAAAAAGATTGCTTTAGTACCAAATAGACTGCGATTATTTATCTGAATTTGAATTTATTTTTTCTTTATTTTTTGTCTGTTTCATATATACAATATTTGTAGTTTTCTTTTTTTAATTATTTAACTGAAATTCATATTGCAAGTATAAATTAATACTACCTTTATAACTCTTTTACACATCTTTTATCTTTATTACTTGTTTAATCACTCAATTGTAATTTATGTTGAAAACATAAATAAATTACTAAATATCTATTATTACCCTTTCGTTTACTATTTTTATAAAAAAAATTCTTGCCTAACCATGGACCACATTGGTGCCGTACTCAAAACACAAAATGGAATTCCAATATATAAATTTTTACTTTTTTTTTGAGGTGCACTCCCAACGTTACTTTGCACTCTTTTATTTAGAGCACACTGAGACTACCACAACGGTTTTTTAATTTCATGCTTTAACCATGACAACATTGCGCATTTAAGTAAACCATTTCAGTGGTTTATTCTTTTTTTTTTTTTTTTTTTTTTTTTAGATTTTTTGCAATAAAATGTTTGCTATGCGACCCATTGTCTTTGCCCACTGCCCATTGCCGATGCCTTCAATTCAGAAAAGTTTTTAGTTTTGTGCATGAAAATGTAAAATGTTGGCTGCTAGCTGCTGGCCTGACGTTGGTCTTGGACCAAAAGAAAGAAAACCGAAACCAGTTTCAGTTCAGAGCCGAGTTTACACTCTTTACATTTATTTTTTATTTAGTTCTTTTTACGGATTTCAATGGCACGTACAACCTCAACTTCTTGTTGCTGTTGTTGCTGCTATTGTCAAAAAAGTAAATAAATAAAAATTAAACAAAAAAAATACGGAATGGGAATGCTGAAAGGGATGCTGCTGCAGTAGACTGCAGCTAGGTTGTGCACCCAATGCATTTAATAGAACTCGACGAACGGAAGGAGGCTTTAGGCATGTTTCTAATACAGTAAAAGCTCGCTTATGCAAAAATTCCTTCAGAATTCAACTAATAATTTGCATTTACAACTGAGTGACAAGAGTTTAACTAAAATTTATTATAGAAATTTTTGGATACAGAAATAATTTTTTAAGCACCCTATAAAGTTTACACCCTCGTTCACTATGTTCGTTTAATTTAGGTTTCACTGTACATAGGCGCAGACAAACAAACACGGGCATCATCAACAACAGAATCAACGACAACAACACACAAAAAACCAACATTGACTTGCCGCTTTTACGACTTATTCTCTTGCCCTAAGCACAGTACGTTGCTCAAGCGAAATAAGTTCTTGTTGCACATTTTGTATACAGCTAAAAAAATTGCCCTTTGAGTAATTAATCAATAGATATGGATAACAAAGTCTCTTAACGGCTTAAAATACATTTCATTACATGACTTTGTTGCAAACTTTGGTCACACTTGCTCGGAAATTGAGTCTAGCAACAAAGTCACCAAGTCGAAATCAAAACAATACAGCGCGCGCCAAAAAGAAATGCACACACAGAAAGTGCTGTGTGCCACCCACCAGCGCCCCTCACCCAATAGAGCGCAAGCGAAAGAGAGTAAGAGCGGGAGAGCGCACAAGAGATTATAATCAGTCGTGCATTTGGCTGCGGATTGTTTGTTGTTTTGGTACTGCTTCGGCTTCTTCTCCATCTACGCGACCAATCCACGTTTTTCTACCCGGTAACTGAAGAGTCTTGGGGTATAACCGATCCCATAAAATATATTTCATTGCATACAAAGTGAATTTTAAAATTATTTTAAAAATTGTAAGCTTAAGAATCTGAACTATAATGACTAGAGAGTAAAACTTTCTAGGATCCCGATTTTTTCCACACAAAAGCTTTACTTTTTACTCATTTTTTGTACACAACTTATTGCAATTTGTAGTATTTTTTATTTAATTTTAATTTACGATATTCAATTTTAATATTTAAATTTCATTTTGTAATTTTTCACATATTTTTTTTTTATTTAACAAATTATATATTTTTTAAATCAAGTTTAAAGTTCAAATTCTTAGGTGTATATTTTTAAAATCACAATGTGTTTTACATTTGGTAGAAATATAAATATCGGGTATCCCATAGTTGATCTCACGCTTTAGCTAGCTTCACTTGTTTTTTTCTTCTACTATTGCTATTGTTTGCGAGTCCCCTGTTGCTTGCCATATTCGCCTTACACACACAACCACGCTCACACACGTGAGAAGTCAAATTGCCGCCTTTTGGAGCCTCTCTTTTCTTCCACTACTTTGTCGTTTTCCTTTGCTTGTTTGTTTGCTAAATGAATTTTTTGTGTCTATTTTTCTGCCTGCCTTTTTCATTTTTCGTTTGGTCTTGAATATTGGTTGCCTGATGCCCTACACATGTTGCTTGCCAGCATATAAGCCGCTTTCTTCTTATTGTCTAAGGTTCCAATTGGAATCGTTCTTTGTAACACTCCCATAGTGGTTCAGCACACGAAAACTATACATGAAGCTCATTAATTTGAAATATTATTTTTAAATAACTATTATACAGTTTTTTCAATTATTTAATAAATAAATAGACTTAAAAACTTTTTGCTTTTCAGAACCTTATAAAATCATCATTCGATAAACTGTTAACGGCCCACTGTGCCTGGTAAACTGGGCAGTCACTTCGGCGCGTTTTGATTATGCATGAGCAAGAGAGACAGCTGTTTTGCACGTTGGCTCTTGCATAAGTATTTGTGTGTTGTGTTATGTGCGCTGTGTGTGTGTGTATGAAGTAGATAAAGAAGAAGCACAAGACAAATGACAGACTAAAACACACAGCGCTGATGCGGCGGTGGGTGAAGGAAGAAGCAAAGAAAATGGATTTTAAACATTTTTGTTTTGATTATTATTGTTCTTGTCGCACAGCAACGACGACGACGGCGGCGAAACTTTTGAAGTCAAATCGAAAAGAGAGAGACAGAGGAGAGAGCGCAAAAATTGTGAATGCGATTGTGTTTGACTGTGTATGTGTGTGTTTGGCGAGAGGCCGAAGTGCAGGTGGCATGGAAATTTGCACTACGATTTGATGCACCCCTTGCCGCCCTTTTCACCCTCTCAACTACACCGCACGACATGTAAATAAATGTAATACTCAACATTGGGGCAATTGAAATCAATTGAAATGCCTGTTTTTTTTTGCTTGTGCTGTTGCTGCTCTTATTTTTAGTTGTTGCGTCGCTTGTTGCTATTATTGTTGTTCTGTTGTTGTACGGGATGATTTACCTTTTATTTTTTTGGTTTTTTAGTTGTTGTTGCTATTTATATTTAAATGTGTTGTTGTTGCAAGTAGTGTAGATCAGCGTTGACGTTGCCACAGTCGTTCAATTTGTTGCTCTTTTGCATAATTGCTTGCACACACATGGCAAATACAACAGCAAATTTGACGAAACTTTTCGTAGGCTTTTTATTTTTTGCCGCCTTCTTCCTTCGTTGCCGCTTACGTTACGTGTTGATGTATTACGTAGTGCACGCATAGATTACGATTACAGTAAGCGGCGGCGTTGTTGTTGCTTTTGTTGTTATTGTTGCGCAGTTTATTGGTTATTTTTATGCACATTTAGGCGCACAAACACACTCGCGCACTAATACAATTATTGAAGAGCGGGATATATACACATATGTACTTGTGCAGGCGTGTGCAGAGTTTACCGCCAAGTTTCGTTTTTATTTCGTATTCCTTCCTTTTTTGCACTGTTAACTTTTCGTTTTATTTTTATTTCCTTTCGTTCGTCCCGCTACCTTTTAGTACTCTATGCTGTTCTTGCTCGCTCACTCATACAAACACATACGCCACACACTCACGGGAACGCACGCACACACTTGCGAATCGACTCGACTCAATTGGATTTTCAGCTGCTTTTTCGTAATTTTTGCAAATACTTAATTTATTCTATTTAGCTGCTCACTATCAATACGCAACGCATTGTACTTTGCTCGTTTCATAGTTTAAATTATCATTACTTGTTTTGTGTTTTCCGCACTTTTTGTTGTGTTGTTTTATTTTTTTTTTTTTGGTAGCTGGCTCGCGTTGGAATTTCGCTGGCAAAACGGAATTTAAAATAATAATTATTTTTTCCACTCGTCGTTCATCGTAGGTTTGCTCGTGTTCGCCATTTTCGTATGCTTTCGGCCTTGCCAGACTGTTGCGCTTTGTTTACAGTGTCCGAGCATGCCATAGAAATTAGCTGATAATTTAACTGACATTAGATAAAATGATTGCTAATAGGAAATATTAATTATTTCTCGCATCAAAATACTTTTAACAATGAGACTAATACATTTATTTAAAAATGATTTCAAAACGAACGATGGTTGAAACTAGCTGGCAGCATTTGGTATTTTGAAAGGCTAGCTATCTCACTTGCGCGCATGATTCTGACCATTGTTTGCTTCTCTTTGCACTGCTTACGAAACAGCTGGAATTGAAATGTGAGCGCCAAATTTAAATGGATTAATTAATAAGTGTTGCTCAATATTTTTATTCATAGCTTAAATATTAAAAAAAAATTATTCAATCACTTTTACTATAAGTTGTTTGTTTTTAGTGAATTGGAAGTGGATTCATTTCCTATAGTACATATTTAACTAGTGTGTACACACTGAATTTAGAGTTGCCATATGAGATGTGCACTCAACAAAAAGTTCAATGCTGTAAAACTATTGATCGGTAACTACTGTTTATCGAAATGTTGGCGGTTCATTTGAATTCGAAAAAATGTCATATAAATGTTAATGTAAATTTAAGAGACAAATGAGATTTGTTAAACGATTTGCATGTTTGGGGAGTATAGAACTTTAAACACAGGGTCTTAACATTTTTTAAATGAAGTCATGCCCAGCGTAAATTTAAATGCTGCGACACGATATAGAAAGTGTGATGTGTCAAACGCAGCTAGACTTAAATTATCTTTATGTATTTATAATTAGCAAATAAATATTCGTAACCAAAAGTCGGCATTTGCATAATGAAGGCGAAACAATTCAAATGAGTTGCAATTTTCTGCTGCTGAATGCGAAAGTGACTTGCATGCGTATGCGTGTATGTATGTGTGTGTGTGTGTGTGTGTGTGTGTGTGTGTGTGTGTGTGTGTGTGTGTATGTGTATTGTGCTCATGGGTGGGTGCGGAAGTGGGTGGCGAACACCATAAAATCGCGCTCGCACAAAGCTTTCAGTGATGATGTTGACTGTTGTTGGCGCATACAAAGCGACTCATTTTGCAGACTGAACCTGAGAGAGCGGGTAAAAGCGAAGCGAAGCTTACACACACATACGAGACAATTTGGGAGTGTGTGAGTGTGAGTGTATGCGCTGTGTGTGTATTTGTATGCATTAAGCTAATTGACATTCATGAGCATCAAGGCTAAATACATTAAAATAATTGCATATTCTCGTAACTCGTTTTCTAGCTTTAAACAGTCCAGCCAACAAAATGATGTAGTAAGTATGTAAATCGCTATTGTTTTTGTTTTTTGTTGTTGCTTGTCGGCCTGCATAATTGAAACATTCAAATGATCGTAACAGACGATTAATTTCAAGCAATTTTCAAGTTAATCATAAAATGACATTATACAGAACATTTGTTCGGCCGCCATCATGTTGTTGGAAAAATCGATCGAAATCTCCAAACTCTCCACTGCGCAAACTCGACAGAGAGACGTGGAGCTGACCTCGCATGCACTTATGTACAAGCACATGTATGTATGTAATGTATGTATATGTACATACGTATGTGTACACATACTTAGTAATTATAACTATGAGTATGTGTGTAGACAAAAGCCACAACGCACCCCAACTACACCCACAATTAGAGCAGCGCAAACAAAACAAAACAAAAGATCCCCCACACTAACAACACACGCCGCATTGGGCGCAGCGCATGAGTGAGAGCGAGAGCACAATGTGTGCCGTGGTTTGTGGTTTGAGTACTTGGGATCAAAATAAAAGCACCCAACAACGGGTCCGGCTGTGCTCTGCTCCATAAAGCGAAAGCTGTGCATATTTAATGCGCGTGAGCGTGACCGCACAAAGAGAGTCAGCAATAGAACACTCACATACTCACATGCACGAAAAAGCTTCCCCTAGTTTACAGCTGCTTGAAACAATTAATGCATATTAAGGTCAGCAGCGGCAGCGAAGTCAACGCCAACCTCAGTGGCCACCCTTTTTTATTTTGCCAAACTTAGCCGCTAGCTGGCGCCAGCAGGCTTAAAACGAGCGCACACTTTGCACTGCCAGCATATTTGGCTGATTGTATGTGTTGGCAAGCTAATTTAGATACTGGTATTACTGCAGCATGCCTAAGTATCAAATACTCATACAACAACAACAACAACAACAAGAAAAATGTAGTTAACAAATGTAGACACTTTATTGGGCCGCAATTGACGTCATTGAAGCGCTTTTCTATGGAATTCTCTCTACACACATGCACAATATGCACTTGCAATTTGAAGTACATGCATGTGTGTGTGGGCAGCATGCGTTTATGTATTAGTGCGCGTGTTGTGCGACATGTGTGCATTGCATTATTCTTGTTTTGGCTTCCCATGCGCACTCTCACTCACTCCCCCTCCCCATCCACTAACCCACTCACTCTCTCTCTCTTCATCGTAACACTTGCTAAAGAGAGTGTGCTAGAAGCTCGCATGCGTCTATGTGTGTGTGTTTTGTCATAAATGCATAAAATTGCAGCCATGAAATGCTAGCGAGTATGTGCATGCATTATATACAGATATGATAGGATTTATCTGTATATAGCGTGTGCCATATTTACACAGTCCCGCTCTCGCTCACTCTCACTCTCTCTCTCTGCCTCTTGTGGAACCTGCCCTAGAACTATTTTTTTGTTGCAATTGCATATCAAGAAACCTTAATATGTAAAAGTTGTAAGCGGTGCACAGGTGTCGCTTTACAAGCAACTTGTATATGTGTATGTTTGTATGTACGCCCTCAGCCCTTTAACTGCGCTGACAACAACAACACCTACTAGCAAAAAGCTTTTTTGCTGGTTAGCATGTGATGTGATCTAAACGAAAATCTGCAGCTTATGGACATTGCAGTAAACATTAAACTAAATTATTTGATTTTTGTTCATACGTCTCTATGTACATACTTAATCATTGATTAGAGTAGAGAAGTCATTATGTAAAGATTATCCGGCGAGCTTTTCGCTATCTGTCTTAAATTACAAGAGCACTTATCTGAGTGTCGCTCTTTACACGCACACGAACACACACAAATATATACATATGTACGCTCCCATGTTTGTGGAAAGCTTCTTAGTACAATCCCCACCGCAACAAGTCTGAATCAGCTTAGGCCAAACAAGCGTCAGCATCTTCTGTCTCACACTACCAAGAGCAACATCAGACGTGAAAACCATCAAATTTTGCTGCTGTTGCAGATGATGTGTCACACATCAGGTTAACCGCATCACGAAAACGGATTTAGCTTCAGTTGCTTGGTCCATTGACATGACATAACCATTTAACACTGCCTCTGCTGGCATTTTGTTGAATTTAACTCGATATCCACAAATATTTAATGCTTGACATTCATGCAGTTTTCATACGTACTACGTAACTTGACTTACGTTGCCAAATTGCATAAAATGGCCGTCGCTCTTTTACGCACTCACATTCATTCAAGCAAAGCTCACGTAGCAACAGCCATGAGAGACAAGACAAATACAAAACACAAAAAAATGCACACATACTTCATGGCGCGCTCACAGCTCGTGTTCTTTGTCTGTCTCATGGCTTTGCAAATGTGTGGATCTCATTTCGCACCACCCTACCAATGTACCTGCCTCCCGCTCTCACTCTCTCTCTTGCATTGCCTGCGTAATGCGTTTGCACACATTGCTGCTGCTGTGCTGCCATCGTTACACTAAGCCGCGTCACCGTCGCCGTCGTCCTCTGCTCGATCCGAGGCTACGTTGACTTGGCGTTGTCGTTGTTGTTGTGCTTAGGGTAGTTTTCTGGTTTAGTTGGCTGCATTGTTGCTTTTGTACTTTGGCCCTGAAGCTTTATTTGCTTCAATCGATGCCCGACGCCCCGCTTCAGCAACCCCACAATTTAGGGTGGAAATTGTGTCGGATCATCATCACATGAGCCAGCGAGCATTGCGTTTAGGGTTTCACAATTGTTATCGTTGTTGTTGTGCGGTTGTTGTTGTTGTTGCTATTGCTGTGCGCTGACATGACAACGTGAAATTCACTTTATTGTCTATTCGCGTATTTCATGTCAAACATTATTTGATGCGCCCTCAGGCGCGCCCACTCACACACACACATACAGTTACACGCCCATCAACCGCATTACCATGGGATCGTCAAAAAAGAAAAAAAAAAAAAAAGCTCTCTCGCTCACTTTGCCCAACATGAAAATAATTTTTAAATACAATTTATTTGTTGTAGTTGTTTTTGTTTTTCGCATGCAACTTTCTATGTGGGTATAAATCTTTTTTATATGTAATTAACTTTTTTTATTTCGTGTGTGCGCAAAACTTGATTTTTGTTGTTTAAAAATAAACGCTTACGATTGCCTGTTTCAGCAGCAGCTACAACAACAACAACAGTGGAAAGGTAACCATAATTGAGCTTCTAAAAATTTGTGCACATTATTTTTGCGTCGCCGCCCGCGCTTAACTTTTGAAAGCTGCGCTGCGCTGGCGCTGCACAAAATTAGCAACAACTACAAGTCGTTGAAAATTTCGCGCCAATGACAAAGAAAATACAATATTGTACATTCCCGGACAAAATCAAGGAATGACGACAGTTCAAAAAAAAAAATTTTGAAAAAAAAACTCGTTTTGCGTTTTAGGTTTTTTTTGGCAACAGTTTTTGGACGGGCAAAGTGAAAATTTATGCCGCACCCGCTTACTTGAGAGACGGGCAACAGCAACAAACAGCAGCAACAGTAACAAATACAACAACAACAACAACGACAACCACAATAATGTTGTGTCTCGAGTGAGCGACTCGAATGTGGTACGTGATTTCGTAGCAACAACAGCTCTACACAAATTCCATTCCATTTTGAAGCCGCCAACAATAATAATAACAACAACAACAAAACTCAAAACAACAACATGAACAACAACAGCTTAAAGTCAATATGTAATTGAATTTTATTTTGATGTTTTCGTTTTTCAACGATTTTCGTTGGCCGTCGTCAACTTCGAAAGCTCTCATCTGTTTCTGTGTGTGTGCTTTCGCATTTGGCAGCCCAAGCGCCGAAAACATACGCACGCAGACACAGACGAGTTTCTTGTTGTTGCTTTCTACACACTTCATTTCAGTTGCCGTGCGTGTGCTTGTGTGTGTGTGTGTGTTTGCGTTTTTGTTGCTATTTCTGTACGCTTTGATTTCCATTATGATTGCGCTTCTTTTTCACAAATTCTGAGCTTCGTTTTCATTCGAACTCGAAGCATTAGCATGGCTATAGTGTGTGTGTATATGCGCGCTTGTGTGTGTGTGTGTGTGAGTGATTGATGGCTCTCGGGTTTTTCAAAGAATGCTCGCAATCGGCTGTCCCCTCTCTCTGATTCTCTCTCTCCCGCATCGCTAGCTCGCTCGCTCCCACTCTACGCTGCGAAGACGACGCTCTGCCTGCCCAAATGAGGCTGCCAAAAATATTTTCGTTAATGGAACTTTCTGGTTTTCTTTGGCTTTCAGCTTGCAAAATTATGTACATACATACATATGTTGTATGTTCATCCTTACATACATAACATACATACATATGTGTTTATGTATCGCTTTTTGGGGTCACTATGAGAAAATGTTTAACAAAAATTCTGTGCGAAGAGTTTTTGTTGTTAATCAAGTGAAAGGAAGACGCTCATTGGAGCTGGATTAGGGGCAAAACCAAAATGAACTCATGACAAAATCAACTATTTTGCCATTCGAATGTTCATTTTAATACGTTAATTTTATTACGTTATTTATAATTTATTTAATTAAAGCAATCTACATATGTATGTTTAAAGACTACGATACGATAGTGCAAATCTCGAAAAATTCAAATTTAAGAAAATACAATTCAAAATAAATGTTTGCATATTTATTTACCTTTTTTTTATAAAATACATTCTTAAATGTTAAAGACACAAAATTAAATCTGTCAATTTTTAATATGTTAAAATTCTATATTCAATTTTTGAATTGAAACCCATTAATCTTTTACACATCTCTATTAAAAATTCGGATGTGCATTAGAATCAGTTATGATCTATTAAAATTCATTGAAATTTATTAAGTTTTTTTGTGAGATTTGAAAATCTTATAATGAATACGTTCAATAGTATTTATACAAATTATTCAATTGTAAACATTTTAATCTTTTGCTAATAAAAATTAAATGCTGTTTCGTTTTCGATTTCATGAGCTGTGAGAATATAAAGAAATTCTGCGGGAACAAGTAATTTTGGGAAGCAAATTATCGTTACCAAATGTTTAATAATAGCAAAAGTTTTGATTAGGTTTATATTTAGTAATCGGTGTATTATGATTCGCAAAGTTGTTGCGTTTTCTGAGGGTTGGAATCAGATGGATTATGAGTCGCATAGCATGTGGTATTTCTTATGCTGAAAATAAGCAGGAAAAGATTACTAAAATATCAAAATAAAGGCAGCTTTGAGCTAACATAGAACAAAACAAAAAAACACATACAATCAGACGCATAACTACGTTAGCAACTGCGTACTTTTCTATTTCCGATCCGCCCCGATTTATTGATTTCCCCAAACCCAAAGAGAAGAGCTGAGCATTGAGCGAGAGAAAGAGAGCACAAAACGAAGCGAAATTTTATTACGTACGGAGCAAACAAGGGCAACTAGCATTGTCCAAGGGTAGGGAGAACAATCGAGGGGGTGGTCGGGCGTCGGTTGTCGGTTGTCGGTCGTCGGGCGTCTGGCAACAGCAACGGCAGCCAAGCATGATCCCCTCTGCGACTGCAACCGCATTTTCAACCCTCGCTTGCTGCGTGTGCGTGTGTGGGGGGTTGTTACGGGCAACGGGCAACGGCAACGGAAATGGGCTGGCAAAGAAAGAGCTTTTTGCGTTTGACAAGGACACGCATTAAGTAAAGCAACCCTAACATGGAGCAGCAGCAGCAGCATCAGCAGTCTCAGATCACAAGCAGACGACGACGTCGACACACTTGGCTGGCGGGTGGTCCTTGATAGGGCTGTGCTCTGTTTTTGTTTGGGCTGTCCATTAGGGTGCGAGGGTGGCCCTTTTGCGTTTCAGTTGGCAATTTCAGTTGTTTTTGGGGTGGAAAGCTGCTTTGGCCGCATGGAGATCCGCATTTGGCATAAAAGGGGTTGTTTGAAAGGCCCCACAAAAAAACACACATCGAATGAAACATGCTCCGACAGCTGCCGTTGATCACAGACACCGGGACTCTTGCACTTGGCAAAAAAAAAAGAAATAAATAAATACAGAAACATAAAAGTTGCATTTCAACCCCTAAAAATCGATGAGCGGTAGGATACCGAGCGAAAGTTCAACGAAACGTAAAATTGCAAATTTGATATTGCAAGGGAAAACGATAAGAGAACTGCGACAAGAACAAAACGCGGCGAATTTAAGGCGAATTTGATTTGCTTGATATCGAAAAGCGATAACATCGGATCTTATTTAATACCAGGCTTAGTTGCAAAGCATATTAATTGGAAATAGAAGAAAAAGTATAACAATGAATTCAACATATTTTTTCATATATCGATATCAATAAATTATTATTACTGGCTTAATTGCTATGCTATGTTGGAAGTACAAAATAATTGCAAGTGTACAACAAAATCAAAATCTAACAATTTCAAATAGATTTTCTGTACATATCGATATATTGTATAAATTTATACTAAAACAAAACGAAATAGAGAGTTTGATGCGAATTTAGAGTGCATAATGATAACGATAGACGATTAAAGCTGGCTTAATTTATACCAAGAGGCTATGCTCAAAAATATTTAGATATAAACAAAACAAAATGATTTTGATAAAATGTTTCGAGCTTATCGTCTATTTATAATAATCAATAATAATTGAAAATTTAAAAAAAAATTCCCTTATGCTTTATTTAAAATATGCACATTTGCATTTATCGATATCGATAAATAACAACTCTTTTAATTGGATACCGGGTTGTTAAATTCTGTGTCGCGTGCTTGTGTATGTGTGAATTACGACAGCAGGCCCCGACTTGTGGCAACCGGGGACTTGAACCCGAGGTGCATTAGGGTTTTTCCTACCCCCAGAGCAGGAGAGGGCAACAAAACATGCAACACAGCACAAAACACAACAGCTGCAGAGCTGCCACAAAACAGAACAGATGCTCCCTCCGTTTCGGTTGTGTGGCCAAAGCGAAGCAACCCCTAAGGGCTAAGGGCGGCCCCGCTTATGCATGGTTCTGTGATCAAGTTGATCGACGATCAATTCCACCCTTGGCGCAGACGCCCATTTCCAGTCGCAGCCAACTCCATTAAATTCAATTGACAAAAGGAAATGAACATGAAATGCAAAAAAAAGAGAATAAAAACCCAACTCACACACACACACACACACATACCCATGAGCACAAACGAAAAGCAGATTAATGGAGAACAGAGCCAACAACAATTCGAGAGGGACGCATTAAAAGGAAAATGATGAGAGGGGAGCCCAACGCTGTACATCTGCTCTTCCACACTGCCTACATACAAACACAAACATGCACACAAACATACAAAGTACATAGAACAGCGAAACGCTGCCATGTTGCGTCGACGTCGTCGTTGGGCTGTTTTTGCATTTTGAACACAAATTTACATTTGTATGCATGTGCAGCGAATACAGAACAAACAGAGAAAAGAGATGACTTCAAGGTTAAGCATAGCCGAGAGTAGTAGAGTTGACGTTCCCCTCCCACGCATTGCCGTCGTCACAATGTGCACTCGCTCTCCCACACTCGCTCTCTCGCGGTCGCTCATACTCTCTTGCGCTCTTAAAGTTTGTCCGCTTCCTTTGCTGCTCTTGTTTATGTATGCGTCGGCGTATGTGTGTGTGTGTGTGTTTGTGTGCATGTAAATGAGTTTGCACAATAATAAAAATAAACGTTTTTTCTTGCATTTTCCCTCTTGTGCAATTTCTGTTGCTAAAATTAAACGTTAAGGAATTTTTATGGAACAGCTGTGTGCGCCAAAAGAAGAAGCAACAGCAGCAGCGACATCAACCAACAACAGCAACGGCGTAAAAACCCAACGAAGTTTCAAGAGTAAAGCAACAGGCACACTACATATGCACATACATACATATTTACATATGCATGTACTACATGTACATACATTCATATGTGTGATTGTATGCACATGTTTGCATAGCTATCCCACTCCCACGCATGTATCATTAGGCCAGCAGGTGAATCATTTCGAAGTTTCGTATCGAAAATCATTGAAAATTTTTGATCGTACCATTAAAATTTAACTATTTTTTGCTGCTTTTATTTTTGGTTTTTTCTTTTTTTGGTATTTCTGTAGCGCACAACAATCAAAGTATTCAGCATTTGCTGACGGGGCGCGGCGAATAATTTTCACTTTGCCTGCTGAGCACGGACAACCGACGAAAAAAAAGTGTTGCCAAAAAAAAAAAAAAGAAAAAAAAAAACAATAACAACAAATCAAAGCGTACCCAAAACGAGTTTTTCAACTGTCTTCGCCTCCTCCAGACGAAGCACAAAACAAAAAAAAAATCCAAGCTTAACGATTATTTTCTTTGTCATGGCAAACAATTTTCAACTTTTATTGTTGTTAATTTCTTGCAGCGCAGCTTTTAAAGCCGCGCCGAATCTCAAAAGCGAGCGTTGCTGTTTTTTTGCGCGGGCGTCGCGCAGGCCGAAGCTGCTGCGATACCAGCGTCGACGCTGGCAGCGACGTCAGCATCAAGCGCAGTTGCTAATAATGTGCACAACTTTTAGAAGCTCTCAGCGCAATTATGGTTTACTGTTGTTGCTTTTTGATATTTTTCTTTTCTTGCTTTTTTTAAACAAGTAATTTTAAGAAGCATCCAAATCAAGTTTGAGCAATTGTTAATGCAAAAAAAAAGCTGCAAAAAATTATAAATGCCAGAAAAAGCGGAGATTTATAATGTACGCGTATGTTTGAGCATTAGACGAATCCATTAGAAAGTCGCAAGTTTAGAAACAAACAGATTCATATGATAAGTAGTTACTTACACACATACACACATACAACATACATATATACATACCGACAAATGCTTGATGTCAGCACTTACAGGGGCGGCTCCACTTCGAAGAGGGAGGGAGCCCAAATGGGTAGTATTCATTGATAATGACAGCTTTCGTAGAAAACATTTTAGATAAATATTTGCATACATAAAAATATTTTTAATAATGACAACAAAATACTTTAATAATGACTAAAAGATACATTTTCTTAGACTGAAGATACATTACAAAGAACAAGGAAAAATTGAAAAAAATATAGAAAAATCTAGAGTAAAGATAACTTTGTGTTCTAAAAGGAAAAAAAAATAAAAAAAGAACCCAATAATATTATAAATTTCAAGCAAAATGTATTAGAATGTTAATGTTGAACCAAAAGAAAAATCTATTAAAAATTTACAAAATATGTACATATTTATGAATTGATATGATTTTAGTTTTGTTTGCTCTATAAGAATTTCATTTTTAATAAAAGTTATGATAGTTAATGGCTAACGACCTCACATGCCTTGTGTGGCTAAGACCCTATAGGGAGCTAGGTTCTTATAGAACAGTTAAAAAAGATATATTTGTATAATAAATATAAATTAAATGAGATCACGATCCATTTCAAAATTATTTTTATATATTTATTTTTTCAAGCCCTTAATTTTATCTCCCACTTTCCATTGCTACTTACAAAAAGTACATTGAAATTGTAATAAAGTTTCAGTTGGCTATGCATGATTGAGATATACTCAGTTTTTTCTCAGTGAATAAATTATTCTTAATTAAAAAAAAGGAGACTATTACTAAATAAAGAAGATTTAAGATTTAAATGTTATATTTAAAGCCTGTTCAATAATATTATAATAATATTTCTTTATTAATTATTATTATAGTTAAACTCTTAAATTTCGGACTAGAAATCAGTCACAAAAAAAATAAACTTTAATTCCCGTTACTTATGTATGTTCGCAACCTGTTCGTCTGCTTTTGAATTTGCAAAGAATTCATTTGCTAGTTATGTATTTATCAGATTTGCATTTTTAATCATAATTTTTGTGCTTTCTTATGATAGTAAATAGTTTATGTAATAATATAATTATGATAATTAATAAATTAAATGATATACACTTAATATATACCCTTTTAACCTTAAGTTAACGGGTATGTTCAGAAAGGTTCGCATTGAACTCTGCATTCTTGACACCTTCTCTACTATGGAATTTTGATGATTCCGCTAAATGTTTATTTTTTGATTTATGACCATAAAATAAATGTGTGTAGATGACAACACACACTGTTTATGTACATATTTAAGCAATACTATCATAGAAACAAACACACAATATGAATTTATTAAGATTAACACAAAGTTTCTGTTCGATGACGTCGTAATTATCATATACGAAACATGCATAAGTATTCGCATTTCATTTGCTTGGTACGTTTGTTTACATACAGCATTCATACATAAATATGAATACATACATAGGTACATCTACAAAGGCATTGTACTTTCACACATAAGAACCAAATTTTTCTTTACTTTTCCATTTAGCGCATTACTTCCACTTCCACTTGGCCTTCCCCTTTTCCAAACACACAAAAGCACACTCACGCAAAAGTCGCCACTTCTCGCACACAAACACAGGCATGCAAAAGGTACACACTGTGTACTACACACCTAAGGCAAAGTCACCGCCACTCACGAGTGATCTTCGGTTATTTCGCATGCAATGCGAAAATACCAACAACACTAACAACAATTTCGAGCTTCGTGTCGCCTATGCATATATTGTGCGTGTGTGTGTGCGTTTGTGCTTTTGTGTGTTTGCATTTTGTTTTTGTTTCTGTAGCTTTTTTGACTCTTATTCTTATTATTTGCTTGCTTTTGGCTTTGGCATTGGCTTCGCACAGTTTTTGTGTTTAGTGCAGTAACAAATGGAACTCTCAGGAATATTGTATAGCGTGTGTCGTTAGTGCGCTGCTTCATAACGTAAGCAGATTTCCTTTAGCACCTGCTTCAAAAAAAAAACAAAAAAAAAAAACAAAACAACGAGTAACATCAGTAAAACATTTTGTTACTCGCCCGCTTACATAAAGCTAAAACACAAAAATAAAAACAAAGCACAGCTATAAAGTGCGCTGGAAGAATAATGCAAAGGCAACAAACACAAAAGTCGTTCGATTTGGTTTATGGCCCTCGGGCCGCAGTTGAAATATAATTTATTATAATTAAAAAGCAGCAAACGAGCAAATATCATAATACACAATTACATACATACGCGTGAGTGTATGTGTGCATGTGCATAGATAATTGTCAGTGTTTGATTTTCACTTGTCTTGTGTGCTTGCTTTACGTGTAATCATACGCGCGTGTATGTGTGCGTGCGCGTGTGTGTGTGTGACGCAGCTGCCATTGCAGCAGGCAGGCGGCAGGCCTAGGTGACAGTGCAGCCGCCAACGCAGTCGACATCGCAGTCGCAGTCGTTTTGACTAATGCAACACACAATAATAAAGGCGAATGCAAAACGTAAGGAAAAAGCTTCTACGTGACCGACTTGAAGTTTTTGTGCCTATTAACTGCGCCAAGGGGTGGAGAGAAAAAGGCAGCGGAAGAGAGAAAGAGCTTTTCATTGAATGCAGGTGAGCTACTTATTATGCGATACGTGTTGCTATGTAAAGTACTTACTCATACAGCATTTTTACATATGTAGATATACACATACACACATGTTAGGTTCCATACATATTAAACCATTAAGGAAATATTTTTGAAAAGCTTTATTGTCCTGATTCCTTAGATTACAAACTGATCATCATTTAAATTGAAAAAGTGCTGTCGTGAATATTTGCAAGCCAAAACTGTCTCCATTTCGTCAATTAGTATCGCTTAGAGCTTTTTAATCAAGCGTGTAGAATTTCACATAAAAGCGTTAATTACAAATACATAAGGCATAAACACAACACCGTTTAGAATTGAAGTACATAATTACACACACACACAGACACACGCATTACCTTAAATAGAATGAGGGGGAGCAGAGCGAAAGAAAATGTTTCCGATGAAGTCATGCTGGAACCTAAAATAAATCGGCATATGTACGTGTGCGTGTGTATGTATTTTTTTGTTTGTGTGCATGAACGATCATTAAATAAATACATACTCAAACACTCATACATACATACATATACTCACAAAATAATTTGCACTTTTTAAGTACAAAATGCAATGCATACAAAACCATTTTACATGCTGTCTCCCCCAACACACAAACAAACACACACATGCATATTTACATACTACGTGTATGCATAGAAAAGGAGATACCGCGAGAGAGAGCAAAAGTGAGAGCGAGAAAGAGAGAGAGAGAGAGATAGCTTGGCAACGGCAGTTTTTGTTCTTGTGAACATTATGGCTTCGCCTTGGCAAAAACTCATACACAATCTCGCCCCCTACATGAGCGAGCAACACACCACCAACAACAACAACTACAACAATAATAGCGAACGACCACAACGAATGATATTTTTGAACTCCACTACATAGACAGAGTTGTCAGCTCACTATCAAATATAAACATACACTCACACAAATCATATACATATGTATGTATATTGGTCTATTTTTATCAATAGTCGTGGCGCTAGCTGGCAAAGTTGCTTCAATTAAGCTGAGGCTGCTAATTAATGCTGCCCACCAAAGCCAGCCTTTTTATCAAGCACAACAAATAATTTGTGAATTTGCATGCGCTACCGAGTTTTTCGTATTAGCGTTGGCAACTCTGCGCGCGCGCCAAGCATACAAAAAGCACACACACATGCACGCAGCATACAGTCATACGGAGAATACTTATACACGTATAACAAAATTCCCAATTGGACAAACGGCGATTAGAAATGATGGTCCAGCAAAGCTGGTAAAATAAAAATATTTCATTTTTTCAACAATTTCAAATAAAACGTAACTGTGTTGCTAATATTTGACATAATGAATAATTCTGAAAAACTCGTTTATATTATTGGCTGCAAGCCTTCATATGTTGGCTCTATGAAAAAGTGATGTGGCGGGCAGCACTTTTGTCATGCTGTCATTTCCAACTGGGTACAATGTTTTGAACTCGCTCGCTCATTCGCTCTCTCTCGTTCGGAACTTCGTTCGTCGTTAGAGCTCTGTTGGCTAGACCAGAAAACTTTTCGTGCGCGCTCGTCAGTCGTCAGTTTTTCTTCAGTGGCTCCGCGCGTTTCGCATTTTGTTGTGCGGGCTGCTACTCCGCAGCAGCAGGAAAAACTACACATACATACATACACACACTCACACACTCTCAACTGGAAAAACTTGGCTTTTTCAATAAAAATAAATTCAATTTTATTGCTTTTTCTCCCGCGCGCTTTTACCACATACAAATATATACAAATCGTGCGTCTCTATATAACCTACTCGCTGTGTATGTGTGCGTGTGTATCAACATAATTTTGATGTGCAAAGCTCTTTAAATACTACAACAACCAAATACAAAAAAAGAAAAAGAGGAAAAAATCTAATCAAAACGACACGACGACGACTATGTGCTGCCTGTGATTCTATTTCGGTGTGTATACCATTTATAAAAATGAAGCAAACTTGAATGCATTATATATCTACTATATGTATTTTTTAAATAGACTTAGAACTGTACTTTCTAATTTGTGCAATAGTTGATTGTTTGACGTCTCTTTCTCGCACTGTGCGTTTTTGCATATAAAATCAATATTTCCAACGAGTTTGCATGGCTCTGTGAGTGTGAGTGAGTGAGTGAGTGTGAATGATGAGAAGAGAGCTGCGCCTCACTTTCATATCGATTTTTCATGCGTTATTGTGAAAGCTTTTTCTGCACTGCATTTGGAGCTTTTTAAGTGCAACGGAGCAAGCATGCACATACATTGAGTGTGTTGGTAATTTGAAGTAATGAGCAATTTTCATTAATTTAACGTAGCAGACGCACACACAAAAACACATGCAAATGAGGTCAAGTGTCGCTGTGGAAAATTGTATGTACGTTTCTTTTTCTCTCCTCTCCCACTTGTATGCAACCAGTCAGTCTCTCTTGTGTTTATTGGTGCGAAAGAGTGGGGGCGACAACGACCCGCTTGTCGTTACATAAGCTTTTTTCTAATTGGCGTATATTGGCATGAGTGTGTGCGTGTGTTTATGTAGCATAAACTTTTAAAGCGAGCTTTTCTAAATGCAATTCTTTTGGCCCAATAACAAAGAACAATGTGTTCAAAAGCACGTTGTCAGAAATGTAAAAAACAAGTAAATGTGTCGCACTGTTTTGAGCTCTATGTGTGTCCGCCATCTTGGTTTTTCCCCCCTATGGGCAACCCAGTCAGCAACGACAACAACAACAACAGCAATACCATAAAATATTTTTCAATGCTGTGGCAGACTGGCAACGCTCTCTTTTTTTTACTTTACTCCCTCTCACTTTGGCTTCGGCTGACTTCGTTTATTTTTCGTTTTATGTTTGTTCAAGACAAACAGCAGCAGCAACAACAATAACAAAAAGCGTGAAATTTTCTCTCTGCACTTTTCACACACACATACTCGCATATTTGTTGTATATAAAGCGCTCGCAGACTTTGGCGCTTCGTATGCTCTCTTTTTTTTATTTTTCTGTAGCTTTTCGCCCGACCGCCACTTCTACTTCGTTGCGACTGCTTGTCGTAGTTGTTGCTGTTATTGTTGTATGTACGTGCTCTACAGACACGTTTACATTTTCATTTTTCATATTTTCGGCCTGTTTTTGCCTCGCACACAAACAACTCACACATACAATCGCATATTTTGCTTTGTCGTTTTTATAATCTTTCACTTTATGTGTGCGCGGCTGCTGTTGTTGTTGTTGCGCACACGCCATGTTTAATATGTTCGCTGCGCGAGCAATGTTGCCAAATTTCACACGCGCCAGGCTCTCCTCTCACAGCACACATTGCATTGCAAGTAAAGCAAAGCAAAAGCAGCGCGCTGAACTTTTTGTTTTTTGTCATGCAGCTTAAAAGTTTCATTTGTTTACATTCTACGCACATGTGCAGAATAACAAAAGTACAATAATAATGAGACAGCACGCACAAAAAGCAACAGCAACAAAAATAAAAGCTTTTTTGCGCAACAAGTGCAAAAAACGAAAGAAGAATAAGACAAATGCGAATATGAATACGAATACTCAGGCCAAAAAACAACGCGCAAAAATGCTACTCGAGTTTTTTTTGCGCTTAGTACTTTTAGATTTGTTTTCTTCGCTTTTATTTTTATTTTATTTTTTTTAGGCCAAATAGCTTTAGCGTTTTGTTTATTGTGTTATGTGTAATGTGTTCATCACATTCTTCGCTCAGTTTTTTGAGCTTCTGTCATCAGATTGAAGAACCACCCACGTCTCTTTTTGAAACGTTATGACGACCTTGCATTTTTTTTTTTTATTTTGCGTTTTATTTGTGTTCTTCAATTTCTACACTGACCTACACATTTATGGTCGCATGCTTTGGCATTTTGAGCCATAAATTCTATGCCCTACAAGACACACGTCAGTGTGTTATTATTATTGTTATTACGATTATAGTTGCTCTTCTTGTTGTTTATTTGGTTTCTTTTTTTATAGTAAACAAAAATTGAAATGTGCAAAAAATGCCGAAACGAGGGGCAAACGTTTTTATTTTTTTCGTGTCTGCCGTTATCGTTGGCTGCTCTTTTGCTTTGCTTTGGCTTTTGCCTTCAGCTAGTTTTCTTGTCTCTGTTGTTGTGTGTGTGTGTCAATGGCCAAAAAGTTCGTTGAACTGTTTTTATTTTATACGATGTTGTTGTTGATTATTTTTTTTGGGGCTTAATTTAGTCTCTTATTCGCAATTTCACTTTCACGACGGCCTAGTGACATTTCATATAATAATAATAGCTGTGGAATTTGTTGGCGGCATTGTCAAGTTCATTAAATGCTTGATTACCTTGCCTTGCCCATAATCGATAACGAATAACGGTGTGATTGCTTATCGATAGATTTTCGATTTCGAAATATTCTCGAGTTAATTTCACGTGCTTAGTTTTCTCTCTCTCTCTCTCGAGATCACTTCACACTTTATATATTTTTGCGGTATATTCATAATTTTTCTTAAGCATATGCAAATATGATCTGTAAATACGTTAACGCCCCAGACATCACCTGTCATGTAGATACTTCAAGACACACCCATTCCAAAAACCTGCCGTGACCACATTTTCAAATTACAAGATGCCAAGAAAAAAAAAACTGCCACTTTGCGATAGAAAAGACTGAGAAGACGGACAATAATCCCAAGATCAACGAGACAAAGTCTCGCTTCCACTCTGTGTGATAGACAAAAAAAAAAAACACACACATTCATTTGCCATTTGTGGTTGGCATTTTTCAGCCAACTCATTCAGACGAGAGACGGAGACGCCCTTTACTCTCGAACTTGTGCTCAAAACCACACAAAACACAAGCCCTTAACATTCACTTTAAATAGCTTTTTGAAAAAACAACTACAAATACAAATAAATACAACAAAACCGTAAAGAAAAAACGAGTTTTTCGTTTTTCTCTGCCGGCTTTTAATGGCAATAACGACATTTTCTACTTGCGGATCGCGTTGAAAAATCGAAAAACTTTTTAGAATTGAACGACTATTTTATGCACCTGTAAAAAAAAGTCGCAGAAAGCTATGAAAAATATGCTTCGAGGTGGCAGTTGCTAATTTTAGGAAAATAATTACAAGATGACGCATTTGAAAGTTTACGATAGACCTCAAAAGAAGATCAGCTGTTCAAATAGAGCAAGCGAAAATCAGCTAGTCTAATATCGATATGATGTTTTCCGCAAATAACACCGATATTTTGAAAGATGGTATGCTGTTTATACGTACGATAAACTTACAAATAATTTGATATAATATTGTGTATCGATGTTTTGCTGCATACAGGTATTTGGTAATTAAATTCGCATTATCATAATGCCGAAAAGTTGAAGATAATTAGCTGAAAAACTGTAGAATACATTAATCCATGGATTTAAATAAATTATCTATTTTGTAATCGAGCACGAAGTAAATAAATAGCATAAATTAACTCAATTTGAAATGAAATACATAAATGACTAAAAACTCATCAGCATCTGGGCCTTGGCAACCCCTTTTGGCCCTTTTTGCATATGTAGGGTATAAACAAATAAAATCCGTACATATCATAAAATGAGCCGCAGACAGTGACGACGACGCCTACGTTAAAGCGATTTCTTTGGCTTTTTTAGACTGTGCCGTGAATGCTTCAAGTTGTTGCTGCTCCTTCTTTCCCCCTATCCCTCCATCTTCACCTTCGTTGTTGTTGTTGTTGCTGTTGCCAGAAATTAAATTATTGAAAGTCACTGTCAGGCGAACGGGGGGCGAATTGCTGCTGCGGCGTTTATTTTTACGTCGTAAATATACAAATTTTATGTCTGTATCTGTATGCATGTGTGTGTGTCTTGCTCAGCTTTGCAAGCGACAAGATAAATTCCACTTTATGCAAATCTTGTGGGGGGAACTTTTTGTTGTTTTTATTTTTGTATATTTGTTCTTGCTTCTTTAGCAAGAACTCAACGCAGCTCCTCTTTAAAAAAGAATCTTTTTTCTTTTTCTTTTTCTTTTGATTTTAATTTTTTTTTTTCTGAAGTTATTTCCATTTTAAATTTGTTTTTCAGTCCTCGGTCGATTTTTCTGTTCTGCGGCCGCCGTTCTGTGCGCTTTATTTTTCTTTAAACTGGTTTTTCTGCCAACTCAACTCGAGTCGAGTCTCGACACTCGCCCGTTTTTCGAAATGGCACAGTTCTTGTATTTTGCGAAACCGGTTTTTCTTTTGACTTTTTAGAACAGCGTACCGAGAGAGCGCACAAATGAAAAGAAAAAACGAAACAGCAGCAGCACAGAAGTGAATTGAAATTTTAGTTGTATATAGCCCCAAGCATCTTCCAGAAGGCAACAAAATAAAAAAAGAAGAAATATATTCGAACGACAGAATTTTCCATTCGCTTTGCGTTTCTTGGAGTTTTATTCTCCCCATTCTTTTTGGTCCTCTCTGTAAACTACATCCCCCTTCCCTGTGCTGTCGCGCGCACTTCCTGTGGAAATAAAAAGGAAACGCACACGACAGTTGGTTGGTTAACGTTGATGTTGATGATCCCCGTCGTTGAGCCCACTGGGCAAGAGGGTGGGGGGATCACAATCACAAGGCGGCGGCACTTTTAGGGGTTGTGTCTCTCGACATCAGCAGCAACCCCCAAAAAGTTTACCCTCTATGCTCAGTTGTTGGACCCTTACTAATTTCTGTTGCTGCGCTGACCGGCCAAACCAGTTTTCGGGGTTGCTCTGCAAGCGGTCTGGTCTGGGACCCTGGGACCGTCTGGCGCGTGCTTAGGATAGAAGGAAAAGGTTCCTTTTTTTTTTGGACTTTTATTATAATACTCAATTTACATGCGTGGCACTCCAGTTGTTGGCATTTGAATCCCTGATTTAATGAGTTCTATGCCGTTCAGCTACGATTTGATTCAAGTGCCAAGATTAAATTTCCAGGAGAGTTTTTCGCTAACATTGCGTGAAAATTGATATAACGCTACGTTTGATAGTAGATCTCTCCACAATAGCATTAAATGTCGCTTTTTTTTATTGGTTGCAATTGCCTATTTTAGAAATGTTGAGAAATATGATGACATTTTTCAAACGGCAGTTGCTAGAATATTTATTATATAAGGTGGGTTTTTCGCTAACAACGTACCGCAATATGATAATTTTGGACGTCGTTTGATAGTAGATCCCAGCACACATCATTTTCGCATTTTAGAGGATATACATACTATAAAACAAACTTAGTTCTATAAAATTTAGATAAGTTAATATGTTTTTGCAACAGCTTATAAAGTTAATGTTGAGCTAGATCTTAACGTTTAACAAACGGCAGTTGCTAGATAATATCATTAAGGTGGGTTTTTCGCTAACAACGTACCGCATATAGTAATTTTGGACGTCGTTTGATAGTAGATCCCAGCACAAAATTAGAATACATAGTATTATAGCAATTCTTTATAAAGTCAAATGTTGTGGAAGTCTAAAAACTTCGACGATCTCAACATTCTTGGATCCCGAATTGCTAAATTAAAATCAAAGTTGGGTTTTTCGCTAACAGCGTTCCGCAAATTAATATTTTGGACGTCGTTTGATAGTAGATCCCAATACAAGTTCCTTGTAATTAGATAATATTAAAAATCATTATTTTTATTAGCGTAATGCGATCATGTATGGAAAGTTATATAAGAAGTTTGTTCGATGATTCTTAAATTATTTCGCGACTCACATTACAACATTAATAAAGTAATATGATCATACATTTAACGGAAAATACGAAATGAAGGGAATATAATATCAGCAATAAAATGATTTCCATTATCAACGTAATCTGCTCATATATCATATCTTATCAGGCAATTGCATGTGATGCAGTGCAACGGAAGTAAATGCAATTCCGTAGCACTTTAACTGCTAGAATTGCTAGAATAAACAACGTTGAGTTTTTCGCTAACAACGTTCCGCAAACATTATTTTTGGACGTCGTTTGATAGTAGACCTCAACACATTCACAGTTTTGTTATTACTCATATTCATACTCATATTATTGTTGTGATATGCTGAGTGTTTGACTTTATATTATTTGGTTAAGCGCCACATCCGTCAGGTTGAAGAGAACTGAAGCGAACCCCAAGCGTAAAAAGCGCGCGGCGTCGTCATCTACAAAACATTTTGCTGTGGGGTCCAACTGTACTTTTTCCCAGCACACACACACACACACATGCATAAAACTTCACTCGGCCCAGCCAGAGTAATATAATGAAAAAGCAACAACACAACGAACATTTCTGCTGTCGCTGCTGCTGCGCTGCCTGCGCTGGAAAAAAGGATCCCATTTTTCGTTATAATCCTCCACCATCTGCGCAAAAATAAAACCTTGCATGTGCAAAGAGCGTGCGTCACTAAAAGTTGTGAGTTTGTGTACGTGTGCGTGTGCCTGTGTGTGTGTGCGAGAGACAAAGCAAAGCGAAAGAGGGCGAACGAGAGAGATCCTTTTTCATGCTGCTGCTGCTGCGACTGCTGCAGCCTCCCTCCTGTTTTTACCTATTGCTTTCCTCCTCGTTTGCTGTGTGCGTGTGTTTGTGCGGCCGGCTGCTGTTGTTTAACTACAATAACAACTACTAAATCCCCTTTTGCTTTGTGTGTGTGCGTAGGAAAAACCCTCGGCTCGAGGCGGGCGGCAAAGCGTTGGCATTGTGTCTAGCCAATGCATCATCAACGTCGCCGTCGCCGTCGCTATCAATGCCATTCACTCTTGGGGTAAGAGTTACTCTAACTATAAACAGATGGCGCCACTGCGCATGCCTTGCACCTTATGTACACATAAAAAGGCCACATATACATATGTAGCTTATGAAATGTATGTACCTAGAAGTTTGTATGTAAATAGAAAAAACTGATCCCCTCGCACGAAGCATTGCCTAACGGTGCCCTACGCCTGCTCTTTTTCGCTCCACCTCGTTTTGCTCATTTCGCTCTGCTCAGCAGCAAGCAGCAACAGCGCTGCAGGCTGCAGCCGAGCAGAGCAGAGCCTGTGTATTTTCGCCATTATATTTCATATTGATCGGCTGCTTCCTTTTCACTTAGCGAAAAAACAACAACAGCTACTTGTGAGAAAAGGGAGCCCGATGAACCGAGCGAAAAACCGAACGACGGCGTCGTTCTGTTGTGCGTCACGTAGCACACATGATGTTGTCTCTGTTGCACTCGATGTGGTGTTAGAACTTCTCTATGCCTGGCGTTGCTCGTCAGCGGGGGCTATAAAAACGAACAAGCGAGCGTGCTGCAGCTGTCGGTCGCTGCTGCTGCTTTCCACCTCTTTTATGCTGATGATTAAATTACGGCAGGAAGCGGATACTGAAAAAAAGCAAAACCAACAACAACAAAAACTAGAATGCAAGCCAGATGCATTTGGGCTCCCCTTTTGCTCTTTATACATTACAATTTCCATGCAAATTCGCCGCAACGCCATTTGTTTCATTTTCGCTTCCATTTTGAAAAATGAAAATGTGGCTAAAGTAGCTACAGCAGAAGCAGCAGCAGCAAACGAGCAGAGCAGTAGCATCATCAGACTCCAAAAAAAAAAACACTGCCACGTTTTCTCTCTCATTCCTGCTCGCAGCGACAGCCGCTCACGGCGAATTCAAGTGCTCGTATTATGTTTGCCTGTTTCCTTATATACGAAATTGTATGTGTGTTTATTTGTGATATATTCCCGTTATATAGTATGCTCTCTTCTCTTTGGCACGCTCACTGCAAACCATTTAACACAAGACTCCTTTTTTTCCTACCTGCCTGTCTGCCTGCCTGCCTACTTGGCAATTTCATAACGTGCCCCCAAATATGTGAGGCTCACTCTCTCACACATGTATAGGCAAATACATTATGCTCTCTTGAATCGCATGCTGTTCGCTGTTCTCAGCAACTTCGCACTGGTCGGCCATGTTGGTGTGTGCGAGTGAATGCGACCGAGCATGCCAAAATGAACGCGTTGCGAGCGAGAGGGCAAGCGAGCGAGAGAGAGCAGTGAGAGAGTGATGTGAGCGAGCGTCGACGAAGTGGTGTCGCGCGGCGAATATGAAAAAGGGTCTCTCAGTCGCTGGCACATTTGCGTCGTTTCAGTTGCTTTCGTGCGCTTGGAGCTTTTGTTTGGTTTTTGTGTGCACGGCAGATCGCGACGCGTGCGGTTTGCTGGCCAACAAAAAAATTACATACAACTCTTACACACACTTATACACAACTACACTACCAAGCAGCAACCAAAACCAATACAACACTAAATTCATGTCGATAAAGAAAATCATTTTTCCTGCTTGCGAAAATTGCAAAAGTAAGTTTTGTGAAGTGTTTGTGAAAAAGAAAATATTTAACAAAATCGTGAAATCACTTTATGTGCAGTTCTACCTCTTATATGTGTGACTATGTGTGCTGCTGCTTCTAATGAAAATATTCTATTTTTAAATGCACCATAAAACAAACCGTCACACACAAATTCAACAAAATAAAAAGAAAAAACTGTGACTGACGCAGCAGCAGAAAAGATTGCTTCATACTTCAACTTTAAAATTATCAGAAAATCATAAACGTTTCCCCACGTATGTGTGTGCGTGTGTGTATGAATGTCTACTTGTGAAATTTTCCACAACGAAAACCCCACTAGAAAAAAACCTCGTTGAGCGAACGCACACATACGCATACACATGCAAACATCTTGCGTTCACATGTATTGGTGACGCCGACTGCGACAGAGACGGCGACTGCGAAACTTCCCCTCTTTATGTTGTTTCAGGCTCTGTCTCGTTTAGCGCTGACGATGCGTCGACGTCGTCGCAACGTCTACGTCTCTCGTTGTTGTCGCGTCGTCGTCATTTATCGTTTCCATCGATCTCCAACACACACATCGCCACAAAATCCGTTAGCCGAGCAGCATTTGTACTTGCGCTCTCGTTGCTGTCGCTTGCAAACTGTGTGAGAGTGTGTGTTTGTATGCGTGGAATGAGCGAAGTTGAGAAATGTGTGAACAAAAAGAAAAACTCAAGATAGAAGTAATTTGAAAGCACAAGCTAAGAAACGAAAAGAACAAGAAATAAAACGAAAAATTGCATTTGCTTTGCAGTTGTGTGTTTGTGGGGCGTCCGTCATATATAGAGGGCGCTGTTGTGCAAATAATCGAATGTAAAAAATTAAAAGATAATAAGTTCGCGTAAAAGAGACAGAAAAAAAAACATGAACTTGACCTTGAAGCGTTGGTTGAAGAGGCAAAGCATAAAAGCGAGCAATTAATTGCTGTTATTGTGATTGTTAGGCGACAAGTGTGTGAAAATGCTTTTTGTGTGTGTGAACTGTTTTTTGTGATTACTTTTGACTAACTTTGCAATATTTCCAATCGTTTTTCATTGCAGTTTTTAACTGATATATCTATATAACAACTACAAGCATTTGACAAAACAACAAAGAAGAAGAAGAAGCAGACATTTAAACATCAACTTTACAACAAAACAACTACTATCTGAACTATTCTACTTCTGCAAGCATATAAAAGTATTTTCTTGAAAGCTGCGATAAAAGAAAAGCGTGCCAAGCAGAGAGCACAACCGCAACGGGCAAAGCCACGTCGAACGACGACGGAAGGCTGAAAAACCCCTTTTCATCTATTCCTCCTCCCAATTCTTGATCCCCACATAAAGAGAAACAAGAATAAACATGGATGACGATCAACAGTTTTGTTTGCGATGGAACAACCATCAGAGCACATTGATCAGTGTATTTGACACGTTGCTGGAAAATGAGACACTAGTCGATTGCACGCTCGCCGCTGAGGGTAAATTTCTCAAGGCCCACAAGGTGGTGTTATCAGCATGCAGTCCCTACTTTGCTGTAAGTAACACACAATGATTATCTTCTGAATATAGTTTCGATATTAATTGTTTTTTTTTTGTGCGATTTAGACATTGCTGCAAGAACAGTACGACAAGCACCCGATATTCATACTCAAGGATGTCAAATATCAGGAACTGCGCGCCATGATGGATTACATGTATCGCGGCGAGGTCAATATTTCGCAGGATCAACTCGCTGCGCTCCTCAAGGCCGCTGAATCGTTGCAGATCAAGGGATTGTCCGACAATCGCAGTGGTGGCAACAGTGGCGCCAGTGGCAACACTGCGGCAGCCGCCCAGGCTGCAGCGCAACAGGCCACCAAATCGGATGCACATCATCGCGTCAAGCTGAGCGGCACCTATACGCTGGAGCAGACGAAGCGATCGCGTGGTGCCATGGATGTGTCTGGTGATGTGTCTGGATCACGCGAAGGCTCCTCGAGTCCATCGCGTCGTCGTCGAAAAGTGAGACGCCGCAGCATGGAAAATGGTAGGCAAAAAGCAAACATAATTCTAGAACTTGAGCATTATAATTACAACTTGCAACAACTTGTTTGTATATTGCAGATATGCACGACAACTCGAATTCGTCAGTGCTGCAAGCAGTCGCCGCCGCCTCCAATCAGTCAATCCTCCAACAAACAAGCGCTAGCCTCGCCGCCTCCGCTTTGGTCAGCACTCAATTGGCCAGCGGTAGCAGCGTTGGTGCCGCCGCCGCAGCAACAAATGCCAGTGGCAGCAGCAGCATCCAAGTATCGACCCAGCCATTGACCAGCAGCAGCAGTAACGTTACCAAAAAGACTGAAAGCGCTAAACTAACATCGACAGCTGCCCAGGGCGCCCAACAACAGCAGCAGCAGCAGCAACAACAAACCACAAGCGATGCCATTAACACCGACAATGTACAACAACAACAACAGCAACAACAGAATGAAAGCACCCAAGGCGAAGCCGATGAAATGGATGTGGCAAGTGGTGGTGCTGGTGTTGCAAGTGGCGCCGTTGCCGTTCATCCAGGTGTCGTTAAGCAATTGGCCACTCTAGACAAGTCGAATCATAAACAAAAGATCAAAGATAATAGCATAACAACAACCGCAACAACTGAAATGGTAATTGAGCCCAAGGCCGAATACGATGAGGATGCGCACGATGAGAACGTTGAGGATTTGACTTTGGATGAGGAAGATATGACAATGGAAGAGCTGGATCAAGCGGCTGGCACCAGTCAGGGTGGCGATGGATCTAGTCAAGGTACATTATAAATACATTTAACTCTTAAATCGGATTGACAACTAATTTGCAATTTTTTGTATTCGTGCAGCATATGCAACATGGCAACACGACAGATCTCAGGATGAACTTGGACTAATGGCCGCACAGGATGCACAGCAACGGGATCCACAAGGTGAGTTTTTGTTGCATACTCTATACCCGAAAGATAATAGCGAGTTATATCTCGACTATATATACTATACTATGAAATACGAATGAAAAAGCAAAATATAAAACAGTTTAGTTTATGGTTAGACCATTATTATTATCTGAGCACGACGACCAGCTACAAATTTCAAATGCAAATTAGTTGTTGTAGAAGAAGAAATTTCAAATGAATTGAAAATACGTAATATCATATCACATAAAAAAAAACAACAGATAAATATAAATTTCTATAATTAAAGACAACAAGTATTTCAAGATCATCACAACTCTCTCAAATTCTTCATATTACTCACTTTTGTTTTTCGTTAAATATGCATATAATATATTTGTTGTTGTTGTCTTCATATTCTTCTTCTACTTCTACTTGATCTTTTTGATTAAAAAAAAAACAGCAGTTCTTAAAATGTCATACAACAAATACCATTTTTATTATCATACGAAAGTCGTGCTCCGAGAAAAAAGCTCTTAAACGTTGAGATAGAATATAACATTTATTAGGCAGCAGAAAGCGCAGCATAGAAAGAAAGAAAAAACAAGCAACAAGAAAGAAAGATACAAAAATTAAATACGAATATTTTTGCAAAATTACTAAAAAAAAAAAAACAAGTAAAGAAAGAATACAAAATACAGGAAAGAGTGAAAAGAGCAAACAAAAACAAGATTGCAAAAAACAATAATACTTTTGAATTTATTTATAAAAAGAAACGCATAGAAATTTGATTCTGGTTTTTGTTGCGCTTTTTGCTCTCACCCCGCCTCAAAGAATGATTAACAAAGAAACCAAAGAAAATTAATAATTTGTGCAAGTTGAAAGTACTACACTTTAATTTATTTTAATTACTACTTTTTTAAATATTGTTTTTGAATTAAACAACTAACTTAACACCTTAATTATTTTTTTTTTAATTTGATCACACATAATTCGTATAACAAGTTTTTTCCTGTATATATAATTGTATTTTATGATAAATTAAAACTACTTATATTTAATTTTTAACACAAACCACCAAACACACATACACACACACACACACATTATCTATCGCAACAAATTAATTGAAATACACATTTACACAAACACACACAATCAACCAAACAAACAAACAAACATTTGCCCTGAGAAACGCTACCCCCGAAAATTCTCCCCACTATTTTAACTAACTGTAATAACTCACCTGCTCCCTTTTTCATTCCATCAATTCATTTACGCTTTATGAAATGTGTTTTATGTATGATTTGTTGTTACTTTTTTCTATACATTTATTATTTATATACAATTATCATATTTCGTAATCTATTTTGGCTATATCATTATTTCTTATGTATTTGGTGTTTTTTTTTGTGCCACATTTGGTTTTTAACATTTTATGTATATTGAATTATTTATTTAACACAAACACGTATTTACACAAAGGTTTATATTATTCTTTAACATAAGCCGCAAGTTCTCTTAGCTCTCTATCTCTCTTCTAATTTTCTCTCAATTTCACACAATCTGAAAACGAAGACACTTCAATTACGCTCTCTCTAAACACATTTTGCACACATACATTTTCACCCACACACCACATACATACACACACATACACAATGCAGCTGCGACTTGGTCTCATTTTAAGTTAGTCTTAAATTATGTTACTTTGCGTGCGTGTGTGTGTGTAAGTGAGAGAGTGAGTGATAATACAAGCTGCTCTCTGTGTGTGTGCGAAACCGACCCAGCGTTGCTCACTATACTATATCTCACTCACTCCCCCATCACTTGATATCCGTGTGTGCGTGTTTTTGCAGAAGGGTGTGCTTTCTCTCTCGCTCTCTCTGTCTCTCTCTCAGTTAAATAAAAGCTCCCCTCTAGTGTTGTGTCCAAAGTTTTGTTATTGTTCTAGCAATTTGAACTACTAAATAAATAACTTGGATATTTTTTATACAAGATTTTCCAAGTTTTCTTAACAATTTGTTTTGTTCACACATCCACACACACACACAGACACCACTCACAACACACATATATATGGGCACACTTTATACGTTATCATTTTGTTGCATTTGCTTTCATGCGCCACATTCGTATTCATTTTACATAATTGCCAACATTATCTGTTATGTTTTCGTTAAGTGCTCCACCACTTCCCCACTTCCGTCCTCCTCTTTATTCTCTTTCTGTGTCTCTATCTCTCTCTCTCCAGCGCGAGCTAATGTTTATTACACACTTTTAGTTGATTTATTTTACGATTATTATTTTTCTTACAACTATAATTAAAAATGAGAAATACGCATGCAGTTTTTAAATTGTAATTTTAGTACTGTGTATATTACATTATACATACATACATATATATATATGCAGATCTATGTATATATATCTATATAATTTTGCTTAATTTTGGTTGACGGGACTTTTTTGTTTCATTTATTGACTTTGATTTGTGTTATCTACATTATTATGTTTATATTAGTCTGTAAGCATTTTTCTTTCGTCTTTGGCTCGAACCTTATGGTTGCCAGACAAAACGCGCGCGCTTGATCTTTTTATCGTTATCGCTTATCGTAAAGTAAAAGCATACGGCGTTCTCTTTGTTTAAAGAGAGCGTTATTGCTTCGCGTCGTGTCGGGTTTAACACTTTTTTGAACACTCTTATCATGTTAAGTGAACAAGTGAAAAAAAATCCCAAAAGAAGAAGAAAGAATCTTAAGCAATGGAGGATCATCTGGAGGAGCCGCTGTCCATCGAACGTCATCCAAAGTCGAGTTAATGCCGCTAAGAAAGCATGTAGCCATCCAGCGGATGGCGAGGTACAGTTGTTGCTTTAGCTGGTACTCGATAGGTGGCGCCACCTACAGAGTGTATTGTTGGTCTTTCCGGGTTGAGTATCTCTCTTTTTCTCACTATCTCAGGTAAGTATGCTTCGCTCGACGGTATCGGTTGGGCGAAGTACGCAAAAAAAATGAAATTAATTTTGATATTTTAAGTTCATTTTTGTTTGTACCAACAAAAAAAAAAGAAAGAAAAGTCCAATCCAAATCCCCTCTTATCCCCTGCTATCCTCCATCAACTCTCTGTCCATAAACTCCACTTCCCTCCATCTAAATGATAAAAAGGAGAAAACACGTCTACACATTTTACCGAAAAGAAACCAAATTTGAAACAGAAACAGAAAAAAAAAAAAATCAAAATCAAAATTACAGCGTTTTCAGGTAATGTACGAAAAGAGATCGCAAAGCTTTAGCGCGAGTTTAAAGCTGAGCAATTGTTGTTGTTGCTTACATATTATATCGCCGGCAGCAGGGTAAGCTATATAAACTCCAAACTATCTACCAACTATAATCATCCCTTCATTTTATCTACGTTACGCTGCATTATCTTTAAGTGTTTACACATTAAACTATGCAAGTATATATATTTATTTATGGATATATATTGTGTATATATCTCGATACTTAATCTTATTATTACATATTTTCTTCTTGAATTTTGCATTACGCTCTGGTCCCAGTGTCACAACACACTCCTTTTCCCCCTTTCCCATTTGGTTGCCTCTGTTTTTGTGTTGATGAAATCTGATTGAATTTCCCAACAATTTTATCCCTAGACAAGACAACACAAAACAAATACAAAATATATTCATTTTGCGTTCCCTTTCAATTTATATTTCTTATTATCTGTTCTCAAGAAAAAGAAAGAAGTTTTAGGAAGCGGAATATTCAGTTAGTTTCTTTTTAAAATATTGTACATTTCACCATATTATATTTTCTGCATCACATTTTATGTGCGTCATTTGTCTTGTCAAACCACATTTAGAGTGTCTCTCCCTCGAAAGCTTGATTTCCCATAATTTATATGGCCTCTTCACTCTTCTATCTCTCCCCGGCTTAAATATCATCATAGTCGTAGTCACAGCTTACTGTTGTTAATCAACAACAACAACATCAAGCAAGCAACAATAAGAACTCGAAAGATTCGTTCAAGTTCAAGGTCGGACAAAGATTTTTCTACACTTTTTCGTGTCTCTCCTTCTGTGTGTGTGAGTGTGTATGAGATTCTTAATCAGCTTGCGGTGATTTGTTGTTTTTGCGCCATTGTTTCTCTGAAGATAATGCTGTCTCCTCTCTCCCTTATTTCGTCGCTATGCAGTTTGATGCTGTCAATGATGAAGTAGTTGATGAGTGCGAGATTCTCTTTTGTGTTTTATTAGTTGCAATAGCAAAAAAGTCCAAAACCAGTTTTGCGTTATTGTTGGAATTTCCAGATTCATTAGCATTATTGTCTAAAAAAGTAAGCGCAGCATTTAATTTTTGTTTTTTGTTGTGATCTCTCACTTTTTAAGAGAATGCATAATTCTCTACACCACACACACACAAAATCTACTTTTATTATTCATTGCGCGCATGTTAATGGGTTTTCTAAGAAATGCAGTATGTCATCTATTCGAAATGTCTCTTATATAAGTTTTAATGGTTCCAGTTTTCAACTGTCTTTTAAAAATACACTGAAAAATGTTTCGCTTCGAGAAAGGATGGCAGTTAGAAAGGGATTTCACTTGGTGGGATTTTAATATTGCCGGCGCGCTTTTGGTTGTGATATTAGTCTCTTGGAAAGCTGTTTGCTTGGCCTTGACCCACTTTGTGTTGCGTGCGTGTGATTTTGCTGCTTGGCCTGGCCTATAAAAAGCACAATTATCAAGTGCTTTATAAGGCTGCAACGGTTTATTAAAGCTTTTGGTGATAACTGTACAAAACTCATGACGTCGCATCGTTGCGTCGTAGTAAACTAGTTTATACGATTATCAATTATACAAAACAACAACAAAAAAAATAAACAAACAATTTACATTGTTTATTATTAATCTTAAAATTGAATTAAGCTCTATCTCTCTCCCCCTCTCTTTCTCTCTCTCTTGTCAATATGTATAATGTATGTAGCACACACTCCCATCTATATTTACTTTGTAGTTTGGTTATTGTACTTAAACTGGGCTTTACTTTGCTTTCAACTTGTACTTGCAACACTTTAATTACAAACAATTATGTCGAAACTTTTTTCAAGCGTTTAAGAAAGAGCTTTTTTCATTAGAAAAGAATATTTTATAGTACGAATGCTAGTTAGGAGTATTTTAAAAGCAGATTCTTGTGTTAATTTTTTTGTTTGCTTTTTGCTTTTTAAAAGCCACTCTCTATTTGTGTGTCTCTTTCTCTCTCTCTCCCTTTCTCACTCTTACTCTGCTCTGCTGTGTGCTCAGAAGAGATGTTGATGCATCCAAGCAATTTAAAGTTCAATGCCCGAAGAAAGTCCAGCCGATCGATGGTGATGCAACAGCAGCAGCAAAAGCGTCGTAGTCATCAAAATCATCATCATCAACAGTCATCGATGTCGACGTCGATGTCGATGACGTTGGCGATGGCGGCGATGTCGTCGTCGACGTCACCGTCGTTGCACGTGTGTCCGACCTGCGGTCGCAGATATCAAACGCTTTCGACGTTGACGCGCCACATGCGCAAAGAGTGCAATCAGCCCAAGCAATATGTGTGCCACTTGTGTGGCAGGGGTTTTCACTATAATTTCAAGCTGCAAGATCATTACCATCACACACATCGGCTCAGTGCCTGATCTTAATGCAACAATATATTCTTATTATTTTTTTTATATGTATCTCACACATACAATTTACATACATATATTTTTGTTACAAAAACAAAATACAGAAAAAATATTACAACAAATAAAACGGAATTTTAAACTCAAATCCAAAGTTAATTTAATTCGGTTTAAACTTAGCAGACGAGAGAGCGAAAGCGCTTTAAGAGCTTTTTTCTATAGAAGTGTTAGGCAAGCCAGCGAGAGATTTTGATAGGGATAGTCTAGTTAGAAGTTAGAATATTAGAGATTGTTCTAGTTTGATGTTGTTGATGTTGATGTGTTGCCATAAGCCTCTGAGCCATGTTCTCTCTCTCTCTCTCTTCTATCTCTTCTCTCTTTTTACAATGTGTGGCCGCAATCTGTCGTTTCTTCTGGCATATATTTGTTGTTGCCTTGCAGCAGCCATAGGTGGCAGCAGCAGCAGCAGCTCAAAGCGCATTACTCGAAGAAAGGCAAATGCCAACAGCAGCAGCTCTTCCTCGATCACCAACATCCAGTCCCAATCCGCTTCAGCCTCAGCCTCCACACGCAACAAGTCCCGGCGCAAACGCAAATTGGGCAGCACTAAACTGATATCGTCTCGCAGGTAAAAGCTCTTCTTTTGTTTTCATTTTGCATACTCTCTTTCAATGTTATACTCACTCTCTCTCTTTGATGATTGACTCTCTTTGCTGAAGTTTTTGCTTTGCTCCCTCTATATTAGTGCCATTTTGTTGTTGTCTCTGTTTCTCTTTAGAAATGCAGCCTTGGATGCAGTGCCGTCAGCATCAGCAACAACAACAACATCAGCTGTGGCGGCGCCTTATGTGTGCGAGACTTGCGGTCGCAGGTATCAGGTGCTGGGTACATTGACGCGTCACATGCGCAAAGAGTGCAATCAGCCCAAGAAATATGTGTGTCGCATGTGCGGTCGAGGTTTTCACTATAATTTCAAGCTGCAAGATCATTATTACTATGTGCACAAGGGCATGCTAAAGAAAGAATAAGTTAAGGGAATAGAAATGAAAAGAGTGCGCGCTCTCTTTAGTGTAGTCCTAAGTGTGGTGTTGTAGTGTTGTATAGAATTGCAAAACATTTTTGTTGTTCTCTAAGCGTAATAAATTATGCCAACTTTGAGCAAAATGTATGCGTGTAATTTGTATCACAGGAAATTAGAGCTGCTGTTTGCCTTTGAAATTTAAATGCTGCTAAAGTTGTCGTCGTGCTATCCAACAAGCTTTTACCTAGCTCTTGCTCTCTATCATTTTCTCTTTCACTCTTTTGCGCTCTTCACGTGCACAAACACAATTTCATTGCAGGTTTGCTTGAATTGAGCATAACTCAAGCATCGTTTTACTTAGACACCATGATGAAGCTACCATCGCCATCGCCTCCCCCACCAGCAACAACACAACCACAACTACTACCGTCGCCATCGTCGCCGCTCTTAGTGCCAGTCACAGCAATGCGACGCAGCAAATTGCGATCACGTAAACGGAAAACTGTAACGGGGGTGGCTGCTGGTCAAAAATTATTGTCGCCGCCATTAATGCAGCGCAGCAGCAGCAGTTCGGCAGCGACGCTAGCGCGCAATGCAGACCAACGAGACGATGGCAAATTGCAGTGTCCACAATGTCCCAATTCGTATTCGCGTATCTCGGCGCTCAAGCGCCATCTAGAGTTCGAGTGCGGCATGTTAGAGAATTTTCGTTGTGCCGTTTGTGATGCTGGGTTCAAGCGTAAAGATTCATTGAATCGTCACTGCAAGGTCAAGAAGCATCATACCAAATATTCGTGTTAGGTTCTACTTTCTTTTTTTTTCGGTCTCGCTCATACCAACCCAAAAATTACTTTGCATATACGTCTATTTATACATAAACATACACATATATTTTAGAGTATTTTTTATGATTAAAGAGCGTAATTTATTGCTGCCAGCAGACAGTCGAATTCCGAATTAAAGAGTGTTTTTGTTTGTCAGGCTGAAAATAACACATACTCATTTACACATCCATATATCATACTTGTAAACACGGACGAGACAACAAAGGACAGCTACAGATCCGAAAAGTCCCAATCAACCAATGAAAAAGAAAGTCAAATGTTTGTTTTTTTTCTCGTATTGAATGCTAGTGCCACGTGCCTGTGTGTGTTCGTCTCTCTCCTACTTATTTTGCTGCTCCTATGCCTGCCCAAAGAATACGTCTTGCACTCACACTTACACACATACTCATAAGCAAAATCATACTCTCATTTAAAACGCCACTAAAAGTCAGCTCTCTCTCTCTGTCTCTTTCTATCATACTTAAGCCCCCCAACTCATCACACACATACACAAAAATACATCAGGAGAGGCTTGGCGACATGTTGGTAAAGCCTCTCTTTAGTTTCCTTAACGTGACTTTGCTCCTGCCTCTCTTCAACTCTCTGTTCTCTCCTCCTTTTTACTTTATTTCGTTGTTACTTTATTAACCTGTCTGCGCTGCTGATTGCATTTAATTTTTGCCTGTTTGAAATTTGTTTTTGTTTGACAAAAAAACGCGTAAAACAAATCTAAAAAAAAATTAATTCAACGAAAAAAAAAATTAACAAAATTAAATCTAAAAAAATAATGCTTATCCAAAAAAAATTAATTCTAATGGCATTTTGATAACGAACTAATCATTGCTTGTTTTTGCCTTGAAAACTGAGCAGAAATTTACACTAAAAAAAAACAAACCAATTAAAAACCCAAAGCATGCCAAATTTAAAAAAAAAAACAATTATTAACTTGAGTCAGAAAATCCATATGCAATTATTGAAACTGAAATTATGCGAAAAATATGTACCAAAGAAAACAAAACAAAAACAAATTTCAGGCTATCAACAACAAACGCATCAGCATCAGCATCAGCAGCAGCAACAACAACAACAACATGACAGTAGCAACAGCAGTTGCAAGCAGGACGATAGTTGCGAGACTTTCAGCGATATGCATTTACAACATTATCAGGGCAGCAGCACCTCAACCTCAACAACAACAGCAAATGCAACTGCAACAGGCAGCAGCTTAACAACAACAACAGCAAACACAACAACACATTTTCAAGCACCGCAATTCGATAACTTTCAATCGATGCTCGGCAGCTCAAGTGGCGCCCTCTTGCAGCTCGAAGAGAGCTTCACTTGTCCGCAATGTTATCGAACCTATCGACGCCATGGCACACTGCGTCGCCATTTGCGACAGGAGTGCGGCAAGGGCAAGTCGATGGTGTGTTCGGTGTGCGGGCATCGCACCAAGCGAGCCGATCACTTGCGTCAGCATGTGCGTAAAAAGCATCCGGAAATTGCGATGCGTTCGCTGTTCAAGCGTCAGCAACGCGCTGCGGCCAAAGCCCTGCAGCCAACAGCAGCAGCAGCGACGTCAACAGCCGGCGATATTGTTGATCTGGATATGTTGGACGATGGACTGGACGAGTTTATCGATGACTCGCAGCAACAGCAGCAACAACAGCAGCAACAGTTGCAGTCGCGACAACCGCAAACATTTGTGGTCGACGATGATGATGATGAGGTGGATAATAACGATGATGATGATGGCCAGCAACAACAACAGTCCCTCGATAGCAGTTACTATCAGCAACAGTTGCATCAGCAGGCGCTGCAGCAGTTGCAAAAGCAATTGCAACAGCAGCAACAGTTGCAAGTTCTGGCTGCCGCAGCAGCTGTTGCCAAAGCCACGAAAAATGGCAGCAACAACAGCAGCAGCAGCGATGCAGCAACGCTTAATTGTTGAAATCCTTTCTCTCTCTTATTGTGGTGACAAGGGTATTTGGGGGGATGGCTGGGAAGAAGGGGGAAAAGTGCAACGAAAAGACGCCACGGATGCACAGCAACAACAAAAGAAAACAAAAAAGCTATACGATCATTTATTTCAACTAATCATTATTAACCAAAGAGCGCAGCGTGTGGCAGCATTTTTACTTTTGCATTTTCTTTGGAAATCCGAAAAGTATTTTGTGTGCAATTCTTTCTTTTAATTCAATCAACTTATATTTCCAGCAGCGATAATCAAAATTCAAGTTGAAATTATTTTTTTTTGTATTTACAAATTAATGTACGAAAAAAATAAGTAACTAAAAAACTAATGAAAACGAAAAAGAAAAAAAAAAAAAAAACAAAAAATCAAATTACAAATTACAATAATAAATGCAATTTTTTACAGAAGATACAAAATGTGTTTTTCAATTCTCAATCGAACAAATTGCATGTTTCATTTACACACACACCACACCACAAAACACACACACACTCGCCCCTCCCCTCTCCCACAAATCAATTTACAACAAATCTACAGTAAAACAAACCACAACAAATTCGTTAAGTTTAATTCAATTATGAATATACATACATATATATATTTTTTTGAATTGAGAAATGAAACTGGTAAATAACAAATTTAATTTACACACGAAAAGTTTATGTAAAATTTTGGTGCAGAAGTTTGTGTAATTAAATTAAGTTTATTACAAATTATGATTTTCATGTGCGAAGAAAAGAAAAACAAAACAAAAAACAGAAACAGCAACAGCAAGAAGTATGCAAAGAAAAAAAAAGGAATCGAAATAATTTGTGTAATTTATATAATAATTAATGGCGGTCGGCGCGGTGTGCATAATTTCTTAAGTAATATTCTTTAATTATAATTTTTCTGCTCTTTTAGTTCGTAATCAATGATTAACTCTAATTTTAATGTGTGTGAGAGTTGCGCCTAATTAATCATTTATCCAATTAAGTAGCTGTAAATTATAAACACACACACATACAAACACACTCCACTTCACATCGATTCACACACATACACACACAAAAACGCATCAACAACCACAACAAACAAAACAAAACAACAACACAATCAACGTACGCTCTAAGTTTCCTCCCCTCTCTTCGCAAAAAAAAACCAAAAAAGACGACAAATTTTTGAGCCCAAAAAAACAACCCAATCCACAATTTTTACAGATTTACGGACGTTGTACTGTAATTTTGCTACCGCTGTTGTGGCAGCAGCTGCCAGCAAGCAAGCAACAACCACAAAGACGCCAACAACAACAACGGCAGCAGCATCGGCAGCCACAACAATAAACACCGACAACAACAGCGGCAGCAGCCACAATTGTCAGGTGGCAACAACAACAGCAAATGTGACTGAAATGCGTGAGGTTTATGAGCCGGAGGTAACGATACGTAGAATGTACAAATGTGGCAACAACAACAACAGCAGTGGTGAAGCCCATGGCACACATGCAACCATACCCCACAACAACAACAACAATAATAACAATAACAACAACAAGTTGCATTGCAATGCGAGCAATTGCAGCGGCTGTCAAATGTCTGCAGCAGCAGCCTCATTTCAATTGGCTAACTTGCTAAACTCGAGCATGTTGTTGCCAACAGCGGCAGCAACTGTTAAGCGCAACAATAACAATTGTAATAACACCAGCAGCAGCAGCATCAACAGCAGTAGCAACAACAACAGAGTCGCGTCAGCAGCAACAGTTGCAGCTGCAGCTGCAGCAGCAGCCAAAAAGCCGAGCGTACAATTTCACTGTGAATTCTGTAATTTTAGTTGCAGTTGGCGCTACGATTTGAAGTTGCATCTGCGACAAAAGCATGGAATACATCAGCTGAAGAAAACGTAGAAATCTTCTTCTAATCTCTTCTCCAAAACTTTTTGTATATACGCAATTCCATTCCAATGTTGTTTAGCTAAGCTAAAAAAGAGAAAAACAAAAAATCGAAAAAAAAATATTGAAGAAAAAGTTAAATATATGTGTACAACTATTTATTGAAATCAAACTTGGTTTTTTCTAACACTAAACAAAAAGTTATGAAAATACGAATTTACAGCGCGCGTTTGTGGTTCAAACAATAATAAACACACAAATCCACTTTTTTTTTAACTATATCATAAATTTAATTTAAAATTTATATTTACACCCTAAAAACAACTAACTAGTAAAATTTGTTAAACATTGATAGATAGATATTTTTTTTAAGTATTCATTTGATTCAGTAAATTTTGTAACTTGGTCAAGTAAACGAGAAAAACAGTTTTTGTTTTCTTTACATTTGTGTAGAGTAGCTAAAATAATTTGTCGTATTGTTTATTATTATTTTGTATTTGTCAAATTGAAATTGTAATTGTAATTTTAGTTATATAGTATTCAGTTCTATTCAACTTTCAACAAAAAAAAAATACCATAAAAAGAAATTTAAGTTTAGTTTTAAGTTAAGCCAAAATAACAACCAACAACGAGATGATGAAAACAGCGAGAAGGGATTTGCGTTTATGATTTTTCACACAATATTTTTTATTTTTCTTTTCATTTTCATTTCATAAAAACCCCCCCAAAAAACACACACAAACACACACAAATTCATATTGATAATAACAAACGAAATCACCAAAATCTATCACCAATCATAACCTACATGCCACAAATTAATAACCAACAACAAACTAAACAAATCAAAAAACAATGCACACCAACAAAACAATCGAAAAAAAAAAAAAACAAAAAAAAATAACCACACGTAGATATGAAATATGAGTTTGGGCACAGCGTGTTTGGCGGCGATTTGAAGCACGAACGCGATGGCGGTGATCCTCATGAGCGTTTCCCCTGCGCCGTTTGCAACAAGAGTTATCTGCGCAAACGGCATCTGCAGCGACACATGCGCGATGAGTGCATCGGCATTCCACCGCGCTTCAATTGCGAATTCTGCAGCTCACGTTTCCGCCGCAAATACCATATGGTGAGGCATCTGGTCTCCAAGCACGGCATACCGCCGTCCATTGCCCAGCAGACAACGGGCAGCGGTTCAAGGACGAGCAGTCCACGTAGCAACGGACTACTGGACATGAAACTGGATTTGTCTGGTGTAGGAGGAGCAGTAGGAGGAGGAGTTGGTGGTGGTCAACTACATGCTGGAGTCGGGCATAGCGATAGCGCAAGCGTTGGCAGCGCCGGATCGCACAATGGTTGTGAGAGTCCCATACCGGAGAATCTGTCGTTGCGCAAGGAGCACTACGAGCGACACGAGAATCAAGACGGTTCACGCTGCACGTCTCCGTTGCCGCCGCACATGATGCCCATACCCACGTATGGACTCACGGGTGCCATTACAGCCATCTCAGCAGCAGCCGCCGTTGTCGAGGAGCAAGCTGCCGCCGCCGCAGCAGCAGCTGCAGCCGCTGAAGCGGCCAATAACAATGGCAGCGAGGCGAGTGTCAGTGCAGAGTTGGCAGCAGCCGCTGAGCTGGGCATCAAGCCGGAGCCATTGACGCCGGGGAAGACGCAGCCACCGCATCCTTTGCTTGATGAGGAGTGGAACATGAAGCTGGGTCTGCAGATCATATCGAATTCATTGCTCAAGGAGCGTTTGATGAACACTATGCCATTTGCGTACAACAATAACTAAAGTTGTTTCATTCATCTTTTTCTCGAACCAAAGTATATATTTGACTCTAGAAACCTAGAAATGCTAATTGTATTTATTAACAAAACAAAAAACAAATATCAATTGAATATTCTCATATATATTTAATTTCATAATTTTAATTTGTGTCTGCTTTGCTTAAATCACCTTCAAATGAATGAAGAATATCTTATATTACGTACGAATTGAATCTCAGAATATCTTAGACATTCCAGCGCTAATTTTTTTATTTTATGTAACTTATTTTTTATCATGTTTTCTATTTTTTTTCTCTTGCGTGCTCTCCTTAGTCAGCGAAACGTGTCTTACAAAAAAAAAAAAACTTAAACCCCCAAAAAAAAAAACAAAAAAAAAAAAAAAACTGTATTACAATGTTGCACAGTTGAGATGAAACCTTACGGTACTATTTATCCTAGAAAACACAAAATATGTAAACTCAAAACCGTCACGAATTTGTATTGCTTAAGTCATTCCAAAAAAAAAAACTAAAACTATTTCCATTAAACTATTTGTTAGAATTTAAGCATTTTTTGATACTCTAACTGTAAGTGATGCCATGAAATCAAATCTGTATGATTTTTGATGTGCTATGCGAACCCAAAGAGGGACAGAAACAAAAAACAAAAACGAAAAAAGAAAAACATACTCAAGCGTGAGCAAAATACTCAACAATTCCAAAAAGCGAAAACTCCAAAAACGAACATAATCAGAATTTTAAGATGTTTTTTTACTTAAGCACTTATTCCAAATGATATGCCACCAAAATGTATACCTAAATGCTAAGTGTATGTGAATTATTTAAAATAATATAATGATATTTATATTTTTATCATAAAATACAACATAAAAAAACGAAAAAAAAAACTTAACAAAAAAAAAAAACCCACAATTTATATTATTAATTGAATAAAACAAAAAGAAAAAAAAAAAACAAAGAAAACGAAAAAAGAATTTATTAACTATTTTCAATTGTATTTTTTTATAGCTGGCTTTTCACACTCAATCAAAATTTTCCACTTTTTTGTTATCGTTTTGGTTTTTTACTCAAAAAAAAAAAAGAAACTGTTTGTTGTTGTTGTACAAAGAATTTCACTAACCTATTTTTATTACTAAATTTCTTTTAGATAAACTCTTCTACTCTACCTACTACTACCTACTACTCGGTACTGGCTGCAGTTCTAGGACCCAGCTATCCATATTACAGTCAGTCTTGTACCACAGTAACCTGTAACCAGTACAACCAACCAAAAAACAAAACAAAGAAAACACCACAAATCAAAAAGTCTGTCACTCACACATACAACTACAACTATGCGTATATATACATATATTTATCTACTATACTATACTATATATCTATGCTGTCTGCGTCTCATTTCTTGAAACTTATATCTATCTCACTCACTCTATCTACTATATATATGTATCTAGTACATGGGTTCTATACTTGTTCTAGTCGCACATACAATACGCTTACACACACAACCATACACACACCACGCACACACACACACACACACCCAGCATGCGCCTATTTGTATGCCTCGATACTCAGCGGCTGTCAGAGTGTGTGTGTGGGTGTAACTGTGTATGCGTGTGTGTGGAACGTCTTGTGCTTTTGTGTCTTGTCCTTGCGCTACTCACAATAAAAACAAAACAAAAACCAATTTACGAATTTACTTTAAAAATATATTTATATTATATATATATATTGTATTTGTGTGTCTTTCAATCAAAAAAAAAAAAAAAAAAAAAAAAGCAAATAAATTATTTAACACTCGATGTTTTTCTTACACTACAGCTTCGTGTTCCGTAATTCAATTTCCCTTTTGGGTGATTTTGAGCTACGGAATTCAAGCTGCGTTTATATGCTCTATGTGGGTTATTTTCTATTTTTATTTTCTATATCTTTATGTGGGCGTGCCTGACACTTTTATTTACGATATAACTGTTAAGCAAACTTATTCGATTGTTCGTTTCTTATTACAATAATTTTTGATTTTCGATTTGTGTTCACGTTTTGATTTTACCCGTCAAATATATTTAAGCTTTATGTGGAATGCATTTATGTATATATAATAATTCTTATGTATTTATATATATTTTTACGTTTTAAGTTTTCTGTTTTGATTTCCATGTAGTTTGACTTGCTCAAAAAACAAAAAAAAAGAAAAAAAAACGAAGAAAATGAAAACTCAGTCAAAATTCAGTCATCAGATCATAAGTTATAAATTACAATTAATTCGATAAAAATAAACTACTCTCATATCCATTATGTATAACATCAAAATTTCATCAATATCATTCACTCACACACACACACACCTACACACACACACACGCTCGCACATCTGCTTCGTTCACACTTTTGTGTTTGTTGTGTGCTGTTCTCTTCTCTTCCATCTTTCTCTGTCTCTCCCTCTCTGTCTGTCGCGCGCGCTGTGTGGGCCAAAAAAAAAAACCAAACAACAAAATTTCCTTACAGATTTTGTGCTCACCTGGTATCAACACGCTTGCGATCAATGCGGCAAATCCTACAAGACACGCAAAAGTTTGAGTCGCCATCGAAGATTCGAGTGCCGCTTTACCACAGAGCGTCCGATATTTCAGTGCCCCAGCTGCAATTATGCGGCCAAGCGCAGCGATAATCTAACCAAGCACATTAAAACGCATTTTGCCAAAATGAAAAAGGACTTTCTGCCGCTGGCATTTCAAATGCAAGCAGCCAGCATACAAACCAAATGGGAAACCGCATAAGAGATAGCTTACAAAGAACCCAGAAAAAAACAGCGTGTGGCTAGCCGCACTTTCAATATCCTTGCAGATGGGGGCGACTTTATAAAGAACGTCTAATAATGTCTTCAATTTGTCTGTTCAAAGTTTATACTACTAAAACTTCAAGAACTGATTATCCGAAATGATATTTGATTACTTTTTCTAATCATAATCAAAACTTTAAACCTTTAAAGAAACAAACTATACGAAATGAAATTTTCTACTTTTTCTAAGCATAACATAAAAACTAACAATTTGAAATGAAATTGTATTACTTTTTCTAATCATAATCAACACTTTAAACCTTCAACAAGTTGATTACAGAGTTGATCTACCATTTGAATATATTGTTCATTATCAAATCTTAAAAGTTCCAAATCTTCAAGATCCCTAATTTCCTTTCGCTTTGCCACTCTCAATGCTCTCCTAAGACACTTAATCACCCATAATCAAACAACTCACAGATTTCATCATATATTCTACCCACTGCAAGGGTATCTAAATATTCGGTTCGATTTACAAAAGTCCATTAACTATAATTTGATAAGTACTGGGAATCGCAACGCACAAAATGTGTCTACTAAAAATTGAATGAAAGAAAATATTTATAAGCAAAGCACATATTGTTGCTTGTCAATTTGTTTGCAGTTTATTTTTTTTGCTTTTGGTTCGCTTTATTTATTTGATTTTTTTTTGCATATTTAAACTTTCACTTCACATTTTTTGTGTATGTGATTTGCATAAATTTATGTATGCAAAGTATGCAAATTGTATGCGACGCCAAAGTTTACAAAAAAAAAAAAAGTGTTGTGACTTCTTGGCCCGCATTTGAATTAATTTGTATGGTGCAAGAAAAAGTTATTGTACTTTAACATTTGTGCGTTGCAATACCCAACAAAAAAGACCAGCCAAAAAACAAACTTACATTTAAACATTTGTTAGTTTCTAAGCAAAATTACATAAGATTAATTTTAAAACATATATTTTTTAACACTTTAAGCCAAAAAAAAAAAGAGAAGAAAGAAAGAAAAAACGCAAGTCCAAAGAAAATGAAACCGAAGCTAAGTCAAAAGCATTTTAAAGCAAAAAAAAAAATAAAAAGTTATAAATATTTTACTAAACTACTGAGAGTAGTAACTGTTTTTTTAGGAGGAGAGAAGGTTGCACTAAAAGAGGCAGTTTCGTAACATCACATTCCTAAAAGAAAAAAAAAACCAAAAAGAAAAAAAACAAAATTGTTTTGATATACGTAGTCTAGTTAAGAACAAGGCCAAAGCCAAGCAAGTCAATGGAAAGAAAGTATTATACTAAAAAGAAAGAAAAAACGAGAAAAAGAAAAACAAAATTATATATTTAGCTTAGTTTGAGAGCTGTAAAATTATAAGTTCCTTGCTAGCATAGAGATACATTTACATATATATATTTATATACACTTAAACTTAAACTATGATATGATAGCCATACAACAAGCAAAAAGCGATCTCAGCAAATACAAATGAATGCAACCAACAGTACAACTTTTAAACAACAACAACAACAATTACATACAGCAAAAAATAGTTCAAATATATATACATTTTTGAAATGAAAACAAAACAGTCGAAACAAGAGCTCAGCTCAGGTGAAGTTTAGCCTTTAACGAAACCCGTTGAGCACTTGGTTTTTTAACAATTATATTAGCTCAAGTTTCAGTTGATATTCATATACTTATATAGAGATTACTACTCGGCAGGCAGAAGATATAGATGCACGATTCTTTTCATTCGCTCGCTTCATTTAATGCTCATATCACAATTGAACTGTGACAGCAACAAAATTCATTCCACGAATAAATTGTCCAACTACATTTACGTTTAAGTCATCAATCATACACATACACACACTTACACACATACTTATATACAACTATATTTTCTTATAAATTGAAAAACAAAACCAAAAAAAAATACTATTTTTATACACATTGTCAAAGAGCATAATTAAGACGTATTTTTATAAATATATATTATATATACCGCTATTTTTGTATGTAACTGAATAAAATTGTAACAAAATCAAATTGTTATTTACTATATTTATTTTTTTTTTGATTATATAGATATTCCAAAAATGTTCATTTAAGTTAACTAGTTCTGCGGGTTTGCATTTGCCTTTGACTACTTTACGCTATTACTAAACATGTTTCATTACAGCCATAAAAAAAAAAAAAAAAAAAAAAAAAACAAGAAAAGAAAAAAACAAAAGAAAAACCAGATCAATCAATCAATCAATGCATCATCATCGCCTCATTAAAAGTATATCGCAAGCCTCCTCTAAGTCTATAAAGCAGCTGCTGCCTCTTATCATCAACCACCGCAACTGCATCAGCATCACAGCCTCCGCCTCACATATGCTTCATCAAAAAAAAAAAAAAAAAAAAAAAAAAAAAAAAAAAAAAACACCAACAATCAATCAATCAATCAATCAACCAACCAAGAACAACAACAAGCAATTATGTACACAATAAACTGTTGCATACCACACACTAACTGTAAATATCACAACTTTTATTACGATTACGATTATAATTATAAATTTTATTTTTACATATTTTTTAATTTCAACAACTTTCAACCGAAATTAATAACTAATAATCTACCAAAAAGATCTTGTTACTTTTTCTTCTTTTTGTTTGTATTTGAAATAATGAAATCTAAGTCGAGATCTCAGAGTATCATCTCTGAAATTGTTTTTTTTTTTTTTTTTTTCTTAAATATCGATAATCGATCTTTTTGGCCCGAAACTCTCTTTATGTAGTTCTTTTAGGATAATGCAAATGTAACTCTAATGTCTGATACATGTTCTCTTATTCTTCTTCTTCTTTTTTCTTTGATTTCGTTTTGGTTTTTTTTTCGTTTTTTTTCTCTTTTGATTTTCGATTTGAATTATTATTATAGCGCCCAGCAGCTACGCCTCGAACTCCAGCCAAACGCCTCCACCATCGAGTACGGCGGCGCACTCATTGATCCGTGATTATTGGTATGAGCTGAAATTTTCGGATTTATTCAAATTCATAAATCCAGATGGACGCTACCAATGCCCTAGATTCAATTGCCTGAAGAGCTACAAGGATGCCAGCTCATTGCAACGACATATCAGGTGAGTTCTTTCGATCTCTATATACTATATTTTATAGTCCATATTATTTGTCTGTCTGAGTGTGGATCTCTGTGAATTGTGAATTCTCTGATCTCTGATCTAAAACTATTTTGTGAATCTTTCCGTCTCTCTCTCTCTGTAGATATGAATGTGGTGGACAGAAAAAATTTCGCTGTCTGATGTGCGGCAAAGCATTTTCACAAAGCTCCCACCTAAAGCGGCACCTTGAGTCCGGTGTCTGTGTCAAATATTACTTATGAGATAATGTTTTCTTTAAAATCAAATAGAATAAGCGTTATCCGCATAGGCAAAGTGCAACATTTTGTTGAGCAAAACCAAAAAAACAAAACAAAACAAAAAACAGCAACAACAGCAGAACAGAACAACAAACCCCCAAAAAAAAATAATAACAACTAATATTCAAAACATATTTAACAAATTGTAACAATAACAACAAACAACAACAACAGAACAAAAAACAGCAATGGAAATTATAGTAAATGATTCAAAAAAACAAAAACAAAACATATACATATATACAGCTATAGAAATATATATACTACCATATAGATGAGAGACAAAGTAGCTAAACCAAGAACAATTACAAATAACAACAACAAAACGAATTTATTGGATGCCACATCATTTATAACAAAAAAACAAAAACAAAAACAAAAAATAACAAAAAACAAAACCCATATATATACACATATATATATATATAGATATATAACTAGTATATACATATTATGATATATAATATTGTATGAACCAGAACAAGTTGAGAATTATTGTTGACAACTGAGCATTACAAGCAGAATTAGTTAATGAAACAAAATGCGAGAAACATGAAAGCGTAGCTATTATAAAATATTTAACAAGCTAGACAAACAAAACCAGATATATATAGATCTATATATATATATACATACATATACATCTATATTATACATACATATATACATATGTATAGCTGCAGTCAGTGCAACACGTTTTATAGAATTTTAGTAAAATTACAACAACAACAAGAACAAAAACAACATACAAAAAAACCAATGAAAAAAATGTAAAAAAAAAAAATGAAATGTGAAAGTTAGAAAAGTGAGCTAGTAAAAATTACTAACGAGATGAGGCACATGCAACGACGGATGAGGTCGGGGGGAAGGAGAGGCAAGGAAGCTAAGAGCAACAACATTTTAGTCAAACTAACCAAAACTACGTAATTTTAGTCAAAGTGCAAAAACAAAGCAAGAGCAACTTAGTGAAATTAACAAAGAAATACCATAAACAAAGTAAATAATATGTAATTATAAAAAAAAAAAACAGAACTAATAATAATAATAAATATAATAATATATTGAGGAGAAGATGTGTGTGAAGCGCAGAGAACAGAGAGAAACATATAATGCAAAAAAAGAAAAACAAAACAACGTACTGTGTTTATTTGTTGCCAAATATATATCTATATATATTTCTAATATATTATTGCAAAAACAGAACAACAACAACAATAACAATGAACATCAATTATCAATTATTACCGAAAAAGAAGAAGCTAAAAGCCAACAAAAAACTAAACTAAATAGAACTAAACCAATTAAACAGAATAACAAAAACAAAACATCATATATGTATGTTATGTTAAATGCATATAAATACTATATATTATCGTTATATACAGTTATACATATACATATATGTTGCATACACACACACACACACGTACACACACCTACACATACATATGTCGAATGTGAATGTTTGTTATAAAACAAAGTAAAACAAAAACGTTGAAAGATTGATAGAACTTCGGCTAGCCGAATATTTAATACTCTTTGCAAAGCATTTTCAAAACAAATACTCAATTAAAAAGAGCATGCAAAGGGTATTCAATTGTTGTTATATAATATTATTACACAGAGAAATGCAGCTAGAAAAAGTGAAAGTGAAAGTGAGAGATTTTTTAGTTAGAATAAAAACGCAAAGAGGCCAAACGATTTGTTGGTTCAAAGAACAAAAGTTTATACACATCAACACACACACACACACACACACACACACACACACACACACATACACAGAAAACTACACTCATCTATTATAATATTATAATATGCTATGTTAGCAAAATTTGTTGTCTGTTGTTGCAAAAAAATGAAATCAAGCGTCATTGTTATTACAAAAAACTGTTTTTTGTAACTTGATTGTGTGTGTGTGTATCTCCAAGGAGGGAGGGGAGGGAGGGGCAGCATTGAATATGTGTGCAGAACATGTGTGCCATTACGTAACTGGAAACAACTCCGCCAAACAACAAAACAAAAAAGAAAAAGAAATTAATATTAATAATATTGTAGAAATTCAACTCAGCATTAACCAAATGAAATAACAAAATTCAATGCTGCCCAAAAAAAATCATCTTTGAAAGAGAAATAAGTTCTACACACACTGAAAGAAATGATATACTCATTGTTTTTTGTTCAGACAGAGTTTTAATTTTCGATTGGTTTAAACTTGAGAGTTGCTTAACTTAATTGTACAACAATAGGAACAGAGCAACAGCAACAGAAACCGATAAACCGAGAAACAGAAACCGAAACATAGTTAAAAATGCTAAGAGTGCCATTAAACCAATTTAAATGTAATAAATTATTGAAATTATACATATTAATATATACATATATGAAATATATATATAAAATATATATAAACAATTGGATATATAATAATAATGATGAAGGAAAAAAACAAAACAAAACCAATATACAAATATATATATAACAACTAAGGCAGGCAGTTAAAGTGCAACTAAAAACACTTATATATACAAGTTATGCATATATATATATATTTTTAGTATATATATATATGCGCATTAGTTAGGTCCAAACATTATTAACAAAAAAAAAAAAAAAAAAGAACAAACACAGATTAATTAATTGTTTTCTTTTGATTGTTTTTTGTTTTCTATTAATATACATCATTAATTATTTTTTTTTTTCGTTTGCTTGTTGCATGTTAATAACTTATGTTATATTGTTGTAGTCAAATACATAGTTGAAAAGTACAATAAATGAAAATTAACAAATAATATATGAAAATGATATTTAAGAGCACTGATGTGGCAAGCAATGCGGCAGGCAATGCGGCAAGCAATGCAAAAAGCGTAGCTTTGAGGCGAGCTGCAGCATTAGTTTAAACATTTAAACAAGAAAAAACAATAGCATGAAGTACAGTTGAAACTCGAATTGAAATTAGACAAGTTATACTTAGAAAATGAAGTACTAAAATATATTAATATAAAATAAAGTAAAGAATAAAAGTGCAAAAAAAAGCCATTGCAAATTTTCATGACATTAACAATTGATTTCTGTCAATTTGTTTGTTAATTTGCCACATTCAAATTAGCTCACAGAAATTGCATTAACAATTTGTCTTGCGTGTTCAATTTGTGTCAATTGAAAAAATACCAAAAAAAAAATACAAAAAAAGAAATATAAAACGTAATTAATGTTAAAAGAAAAAAAAAAATGAGAAAAAAATTAATCGTGGACCGCAAGACAAATTGTCAATAATTCGTTGGCTAATAAGATTAGTTAAAAATGTATATGAAGGAAATAAATAAATATATATATTTATTTAGCTTATACTAAATAATTTGTTAAACTAATTAACTAAGGTTTATGTTTGCGCGTTCATTGAAGTAGCTAAATTATTATTATTAATTTTTCATTGTTTGTTGCGCTGTTAAAGCTTAGACTAATTTTTTTCGAAAGCCAGAGTTAAAAAATTATGAAAAAATGAAGAGGAAGGAAACATTAAATGTTTTTTATTTTAATTTTTGTTGCTTTGTTTTTAATACACACACACACACACCTACACACACACACACACATTTATACTGATATAAATTCTCTTTGATTTTTGTTCATTAATTTAATAATTAAGTTTTAACTTGTTATTGTTAATTAATATTTATAAAAGTTAGTTTAAAAACTAAACAAAAAAAAAATGAAAATGATAAAAAATGAAAAATGTTAGCCTAAAGCATAAGTTACAAAATATACTCCAAAGAAACCAACCAAAAAATATATATACAACAAAAAACACATACATATATATACACATACATATATACAAGGACATATATACATACATAAAAAAAGAAAGAATAAAAGTAAAAGTAAAAACAAGAAAAAGAATATGAAAAATGAACAAAACCCAGAACAAGTTTTAGTAAAAGTGTATTTGGAACAAAATTGCCATATAATGAATATTATACATACATACATACGTATATATATATTATTATATATATATAGTCAAAACCAAATGAGCAGACATATAAAACAATAATTAAACAGAACAAAAACAAAACAAAATGTAATTGTAACAAACGAATGTTGTTTATTTTTTGTAGCATAATATTAAAAATAAAAAAAAAAACAAGAAAATTAAAAAGTGTTTATATATAATATATATATATATATATATATACAATACATATACATATATTTATTGTTAAAAAAAAAAACAAATAAAACCAAGGAAAAGGCGAAAAACATTATGAAACAAATTTATATAAAGCAAAAAAAAAAAGAAAAGCAAACGCAACTTACATTGACGAAGCTGATATTGTTAGTACCTTAAAACAACAACAACAGAAACAAGAAGAACAACAACAAAACAATTAATATTATTAATAATTGTAATAATAATAACGATAATAATAACAACGTAGCATTAAACGAAAAAAATGTTGTCGAAAGAAAAACAAAAACAAAAAAACAAATATATTATATGTAAAGAACAAATTTGAGATTCTGTTTTTTAGACAATGCAACCAAGAACAACAACAATAATAACAATAATAACAAGAAGAACAAGAACAACAAGCAGAAAATTGTTATTTTTGCAAAATATGAAATGATGAACTAAGAAAAGGCATTATATATATGCATTGTTTATATACACAACATGTTTGAATTTGATGCAAAGTGGTAACAAAACAAACCCAAAAACAAAAACAAAAAAAAAAAAACGTAATAAAGATTGATATTGAAATGTTGAAACCCCAAAAAAAAAAGAAACAAAAACAAAAATATACAAATCTTTTTATTCTCGGGTCCTTGGGTTGGAATCAATCAGAACTTTTATCAGAACTCTTGTTAACTAATCACAAAATGTTTCTTTTTCTATTTTTACAGATGCGCTGAAAAACTGAAGATACTTATTAGGAATAATATTTATTTTGTTTTATATATGTTAATGTTTAAGTTTTGAATAGTCAGGTCAATTTGAATACGAATTGCTACCGTTATTTACATAGTAGACGGTACTACCTGCAACTATGTTTAAGAATGGAATTTTTTTTCAAGGATATACGGTTACTCACAGCGTCACTGTTAAAAATGCTGAATGAATTGTGTGTCTAAATTTTTTTTTTTTTTGGTTTTCTCTTTAAACTACGACGCTGTGTTTAATTTTAAGCGCTGGTAAGATTTCGAAAAGAATTTTCCAAGTTGAGTTGAATTTGAGTTTTAGTTTAGTTTAAATTTTTTGATTGTATATTAGTTACCTTTGTGTATTTGTCTCTCTCTCTCTCTCTCTTTGTAAGCTTTTCAGTAAAAAAAAGAGACCAACCAAATTTGCTCTACTCTATCGCCTCTCTCTCTGCCAAACTGGTTGCTTGGTAGTTTTAATATACGCGACAAAACTTATTGAGTTCCTTCCATTTGCCTCTCTCTCTCTCTCTCTCTCTCTCTCTCTATAGCTCCTACTCTATCTTCTCATATCATATCATCACCATCCTGCATCATTATTATCCTTAATCTGTAACTCGTAATTATATTTTTTTTGTTTTCTTAGTTTTGCATTTAATGAAATTCTCGCTGAATATGTTTTTTGTTAACCTATTACTTTTCTCTGCTGTCACGTTTTAGAGACCACTTGGACGTTGTCGGTGAAATCGGTGACATCGCTGAACAAGATTGCCATGTTGCATGCCACCACCGCAGAGGCGGTGCCGCCACAGCAGTCGAGTGTGCACACGTGTCCGCGTTGCGACAAGGCTTACACCTATAAGAAGAATCTGTGGCGCCACTTGCGCTTCGAGTGCGGCAGATTGCCAACGGAGAAGTGTCAGCATTGTCACTACGTGGCACGTTATAAGCACAGCCTCAACATGCACATGAAGACACAGCATCCCGATCAGGTGACAGCAGGTGCAGCACGTGGCCTTTTTGAGGCGCCACCTGGTGGAAAGTTGCTCTGATGTGGAATGAATGATTGATTATTAAGCATAAACAGATCTCAATATCTCAGTTAAGTGTGTGTTAAAAGTGTGTGTGTGTGTGTGTGTGTGTGTGCCACAGGTAAGTTTGAAGCACCGAAAAAAACGTGTCGAAATTAGTTATGCAAATTTGCAACTTGCCATTCTATTCAAATTGTTAATAAAAACTGCCTTTTGCAACAAAATTGAAATGTGTCATTATTGAATTCTTTAGAACTTAAGCAAAACGTCATCTTACCTTAATCACTTAAGGGCCACGGTTTATTCTATATTCTACTATATTTATAATTCTTGTTTTTTTGTCTTGTACTTATTTTTTTTATTCCTTCTGGCTTTGGTGTTTAAGTTTATTAAGAACAAACAGCAGCACACACAATACAAAAAAAAAAAAAGAATGAAACAAATTTAATTTAAGCTACGAACAGAAATTGTTTGCTTGTTTTTTGCAACACGTTTTTGAGCTGAGCGCAGTGCAGATAAATAAAATAAAATTAAAGTTATACAAGTTATAAAATTAAATGAAATATAATTAAAGTGTTCTTCTACGTTTAAGAAGCGGTAAACTTGTGCCAAGCCCGAACAATCACTAATAATTGCATTCTCTTTTTTTTGTCGCCACGCCCCTGTTTCCATTCTCCCGCCCGCCCCCGTCTTTTGCTTGTGTTCCATTCCACAGCAAACAAACAGGACAAATCCGAGCAAACCGAGAGCCCACCCGATGAATTCGAACTCGACGATTGCCTGCTGGAGAGCAACGACATTGTCATCACACAGAACAAGGATGGATTCGTGTTGCACGTCAAGAAGTTGGGCAACATCACAGCAGCCAAGTTGGCCGGGGAGGAGGAACCAACCGCAGCGGTTACAGTCACTGGACCAGCTGGACAACCCACCCAAACCATCACCGAATTGCTCAATGCCGCAGCGCACAGCGGAGATGTGAAGCCCACGTTGACCACATTAACCAATACGCCCATCAAATTGCCCTCATCCGAGTGTGGTAAGTTCTATTTTATACACTTACTTAGTACTTATTTTTATTGAATCTTTTTCCGAGCTCTACAAACTGTTGTCTAGATTATTAGAGTTCAGATTTTTGTTGAATTTTTCCAAGATAGATTAGTGCAGAGATTCGTTATTATGTTCAAATAAGTTAGAAATATTCTAGAGAAATTTGGAATTGTATCATTTTATGCCATTGCGAATCTGAAATTGAAATCCAACCATATTTATAGCTTTGATTGTAAAAGGAAATGTGCTATATTATACATATCATAAAATCTAGTTTCTATTGTAGATTAGAGTTCTTTCCTTAATGAGTTTTTATGAGTTTTAAATGATTTGACTTGAAAATATTTCACATAATTAAATATTTACAAAACTTGTAAATACACATTGAAAGCTTTCCAAAAGATCCTCCCTAAATGATGCCTAAAATTCTTAGCCTTTAAAATCAAATTAGTTATAATAATAATCTAAATTTTAAACTATGGAGAAACAATTATAAAACCCGTTTACGTTTTCCAATTTATTACTATAATAACTTTTATGTCAATAACTTCCATCTGCTTATCTCTGAATTTTTAAAGATTTAAGAAATATTCGCTACATTTCAAAGATACTTTAATTTCGAATAAAACATCTACAAAAGGTTGATAAGTGGAATAGAATATTCGTATTCCTTTTTTGAAATTAAGACTCTTAAACAAAACTTATAGAACTCAGTTTTATAAATAAAGAAAGAGAATATTCGGTTTTTTTTTTTTTTTTTTTTTTTTTTTTTTTAAGAAATTTAGAGTCCTAAACAAAACCCAAACAACTTAGTTTTATAAATAAAGAATTAGAATATTAGGATCTTTTTTGTAAAAACTAAAACAAAACTTAAGGTATTCAGTTTTATGCATATAGGAATAGAATAATCGGGTTATTTCATTTTATGTTTATCAGATTACGAACAAAACTCCTAAGAAAATTAGCTTTTCAAAATAAAGTTGTAGAAAAACTTGTTTCTTTTTATATAACACGTTTCCTTATTTATATTTGTTATCTTAATTTTATGTTTTCATATTTATATTTATTTTTATTTATACTTCTTCTTATTTAAACTTTTTGTTATTTAAAAATTTTCTTTTTAAAATGTTTACTCCTTACTAATTGGTTATATTTCTCATACTTTCAGAGCTCATCAACATTAAGAAAATCATCCCGACCTCCACAACCATTGCGACGCACGGTGGCAGCGGCAGCAGTGGCACAACCACGATCATACATCCGCACCACATCATACAGCACGTGCCACAAGAGTCGCAACAGCAGCAGCAACAACATCATCATCAACAGCAGCAGCAACAACACCATCAGCAACATCAACAGCAGCAGCAGCAACATCAGACGTTGCACATTGAAGAGGTGCCGCAGACATCGCATCATCATCACCATCAGCAGCAGCAGCAGCAGCAACACCATCAGCAACAGCAGCAACAACAACAACAGCAGCAACATCATCAGCAGTTGCATACGACTGCGCAGCAAGTACAAAGCATAATCACAGCACATCCGGGACAGACGATCAATTTGGTGGGACTGCGCAATGTGCAGATCGGTGAGCAGAAGCCAAACATTGCGTCGCGTATTCGATATTCGCGTGGCAAGATCATTGCGCCGGCTGTGAGCAATCTGCAGATTGTGGAGACCCACGAGGCGATACCGCATCAGCATCATGAGCTCGCCGATGGCACCAAGTATGAGATTAGCGAAATCGATTTGAACAATCCAAATGCATCGGCGGCGATCATCAGTGATCTGGTGAAGTATGCGGAAATCGATGACATTGAGCTGCCCGATGGCACTAAGATTGGCATCGGGTTCGCTCCATCCGAGATTACCGAGCACATGCAGACGACGGGCGGCGAGACGCACATCACAACGATCGAGCATGAGCCGCAAGAGTTGCAGGTGCATCAGCACGATCAGCAGACGCATACGCATCACATTCATGCCACACAGCTGCAGACGCATCACATCCATCAGGGCACCGTTCAGGTGCAACATGAGCAACAGGAGTCGCAGGATCAACAGGAGCATCAGCATCATCACATCCAACTGCAGGCCGACGATGATGATGGCGTCGAGACGATCATACCCGAAGAGCTGGGCGTCCACGATTCGAGCAAGAGTTACACCATCTTGACAACGCGACCGATGAAAGAGGAATCCGATGCCGGCAACGATCCCAGTGGCATGACCTATGAACTCTCGTTGAGCGACTCCTCACTGGGTCCCTGCGATGACCCAGAGTCGCGTTATGTGTGCCGTCATTGTGGCAAAAAGTATCGCTGGAAATCGACGTTGCGACGCCACGAGAATGTCGAGTGCGGTGGCAAGGAGCCGTGTCATCCATGTCCCTACTGCACCTACAAGGCCAAGCAGCGTGGCAATCTCGGTGTCCATGTGCGCAAGCATCATCCAGAGAAGCCCCAACTAGAGAGTAAACGGGGACGTAAGATCTAAGCCGTTGAACTGAGGACAGTGAGTACCACAAACAAAAAACGATAAAAACAAAATGCAAACACAAAGAACAGCAGCAACAAAGCGAAACAAAAAACTAAAAAATATTAGAATTATATTCATAATTTCTTCATTAAGCTTAAACCAGTTTTCATTATTGACTTTCTATACAATATATTCATATATATATATATTATTTTTGATTCTTCTCGAGCATTATAAATTAATGCAATTTGCTTAGTTGTTGATTATTTGCTTAAGTTCAAACTTAACGTTTACAAATATGTTTTGTTTTAATATGAATTATCCATTTCACAAATCTTTGCAAAGAACTTTTTTCACTTGGGCTTTAATTTATGTCTTCATTATTTTTTGCGTAATTTTTAAAATTACGTTTCTTAGCGTTTGTTGCAGCCGTAACAGCAAAAAAAACAAGAGTAAAATTTATGAAAAATACAAAAATATTAAAAATACCAGAATCATGTGCAAGTATTTTCATGGAAATAACACAAAGAATTATGTTTAAACAAAATGAAAAAAAATATACAAAAAAAAGAAAAATACATATTAGTTTAGATTTCGATAAGTTAAATTTTAAATAAACTTCAAGCATAAATTTAACACAACATCTAAATGTCTTCGCAGAAAGTACAGTACCTAGCAAATCTTCTATATAAATACGTGTAAAGATTTAAACAAATTAATATTTAAAATTACTATATTTTAAATGGGAATATTCAAGTATTTAAGATAAATGCAAAACAAGAAAAAAATGCAAACCAATGTTAAAGTGCACAGTGTGTTTTTGTTTTTAATTATATTAAACACGTATCACAAATAATTTCGATTTTTATTTCGTGACAACAAGAATAAAAATTTAAAATTAATGCAAATATACATAAACAAAAAAGAAAATAGTCTGAATCGGAGGCTTACTAATAAATACGTTGTCAAATGTTGTTTTTTACATAACACAAACAAAAGTTAAATAACAAAATTGTAGTGAAAATATTTTACAAAAAAAAAGAAAAAAAAATTGACGAAAGAATTGGGAAAAACACGAAGAAAAAAAATCAAGAAAAATATTGCGTGTAAAATTGAATCGAAACTGAATGAAAAATATATACATATAAATTAATAAAACAATTTAGTAAAATTACATGTATATGACTAAATATATTCACAACTTTTTACAAAAATATATACATATATTTTTTTCGGAAAAATAAAAAAACGAACAAGAGGAAAAAATGGCAATTCAATTATTGAATTTTACATAATTTACATGGAAAATATTATAAAACAAAAACCCCCCCCAAAAAAAAAAAAAAAAAATTGATGGTGTGTACAACTTTTAATTCATTGCTAAACATTTATTATGTATACATATTAGATCTATAGAAAGTATATATTTTGAAATAGTTGTAAAATAAACGTAAAAAATAAATCCCAAAAACAAAAAAATTGTTTTCTTTTAGATGTATTATATGGAAAAACTTTAAAAAAGAAACACTACTAATATATTTCTCTTTCTTGCAGGAAGACGTTCGACATGAATCCCTCAACTGCTGAAGAAATTTACTTTTTTACACGAATCACCAAAGTTGACACGACTTTTAATATATTTCTCTTTTTTTGTAGGTGACCAACAGATGGGAAAATAACTTGGGAACGAAAGGAACTACAAACAGCTCTATATAAGTACCTAAATTTTAAGTAATTGTTTTCTGTATATGCCACTAAAAAAAAAAACAAAAAAAAAAAAACAAAACAAAAAATGCAATCAATATAATAATAATAACAACCAGCAATTGCCTCTTTCCCCCCGCCCGTGTGTGTGTTGTTTCCAGCTGCTACGTACAACACCATAGATAAAAAAGAAACCTATACCTAAAAAAAAAAAACACCCATAACTAAGACCAGAATGCCGAACGTTTCATTTAATTATGCAAAGCACTTGCAGTCTTCAATCAAAATTAATAAATAAGAAACTAAATTTAACTATTTCAACTATTCAGCATGCCATACGACATTATTTTTATTTCCAAATTTATTTGAATTACAAAAATTCTGCAAGTGCATTTAAGCTACGGCTTGCCGTAGTTAGCTGCTCCTTGATTCTATTTTATTTTTTTTTTATTTTCAAATTGATTTAATAAATATGTTTATACAAACCCCCGCACTAATTGGCGTTAATTTTGGCTTTCGAAAAACCAACAAGAGAAAGCATTAAGTATCGCATTGTGTATATAATTAATTTTGTTTATTTTGATTCATGCCATAATTTTCTAATGCTTTTTTATTTATATATGCTTAGGCATCGCTTCACTAATTTATATTTATTTAACATTATTGTTTGTTGTGACAGTTTAAGATCGCATTTATTCATTTCTTCTTTCATGCATAAACATTTTTCTGTTTATTTTTAATTAGTTTTTCTTTTGTTTTCCTGGCATTGGTTTAACCATGAAATCGCGTGTGTTATTCGTTATTTCCCACCCATTTAGAAATTTTCGTTGCGTTTCCCAAAAAAAAAAAAAAAAAACACTTTTTCAATTGTTAATGTTAAGTTCTGTTGCGAGTTATTTAATTGTTTTTTCCTTTACCTTTATTTTTGCGTTGCATTGTGTCCAGTCTCAAAAGTAATGCTATTGATTTTCGTTCTTCTTTTCTTTTGTTTTTTTCTTTTCTTGTTTTATTTTCATATGTTGTATGGCCAACCACAACCAACCAATCTTCCTCTCTACACACAAAAAACGTTAAAAAAAAACCAATCAAACAACATGCACAACTACACAAAAACTATAACAAAAATGAAAAACTAAAAATAAAATCGAAACGTAAGCAGATTTGAGTATTACGCGCATTGCGGGACTCACCTGGAATGAGTGGAATGCACGTTTGGCGATGCCGTTGGTGACACTCCGCGAGGGAGTGCAACCTTTGATCTTTCCCACGGATCTGTCGGTGGACAAGCAACTCAGCATAGCTGGCAATAAGGGAACAACATCAGCAGCCACATCAGCTGACAGCATTGCCAGTGAGCACAAACCGCCTGTGAATTCCATACGCTTAAAGATTGAACTTGGAGCCGCGGGGACAACGCCACTGCGTTCGAGCAGCAGCGAAAACCAGCACAAGAATTATCCCGGCGGTGGTGGCAAGTTGAAGCATCTGTCCGAGGAGGAGGCCACAGCACTGATGCTCAAAGCTGTTGCCGAGAAACGCGCCGCTGCTGCCTTCTCCAGTAATAGCTCCGATCGTGGCTATGGCGATGAGAATCCCAGTTCAGCAACTGTTGCTGCTGCTGCTGCTGGCGGCAACAGCAATGATTATCCAGCCACGCTGAGCGGAGCCGTAACTTTTGCCGATGTCGGCGGACCAGCAGCGGGTCTATGCCATATTAATATACTGAACAGCATCAGCGCCATGAACAATCTCATCAGCGGCAACACATCAGCAGCTGCTGGCGGTGGCAACAGCAACAGTGCAGGAGGAGGAGCTGGTGGCAGCCTGAATGTCTCGTTGAACTCGAGCGCCGGTGGCAGCAACAACAATAGCCTTGACAACGGTGCTGGACATCCGTGTCCGGTGTGTGGGCGTGTCTATAAGCTGAAATCATCGTTGCGCAATCATCAGAAATGGGAATGCGGCAAGGAGCCACAATTCCAGTGCCCCTTCTGTGTGTATCGGGCCAAGCAAAAGATGCACATTGGCCGCCACATGGAGCGCATGCACAAGGAGAAATTCCAACTCGAGGATGACAAGAGTTTCATCGCCAGCATCATTGGCAGCAGCGCAGTTGGCGGTGGCAGCAACAGCGGCGGTGGCGGTGCTGTTGGCGGTGGCATGGATACGGAAAGCGGCAATGCAGCAGCCGCTGTGGCAGCTGCAGCTACGGCTGTGGCTTTTCCGGGTGTTCCTAAGTTGGAGACGCATTTCTCATAAGGATGGAAAAACCTAAAGGTTGAAAACTACAAATATCAGGGATAAAAAAATCAAGCAAAGCAGCAAGCACAAAATGGAAAAGACACACACAGAAATGAAAATGTGTGTGTGGCAAGTCAAACAACAACAAATGCAACACACACACACAACACAACATAACACACACCAAGCTCTCGGGGTTTCTTATAAGGAATACGGAATCAGTGTGCCAAATTAATATTAAAAAAAGCGAAAAAAAGAGAAAAGTTAATTCTAAGCAATCATGGACAAAAACGAAAAACAAAAACAAACAAAAACAATTTGTTGCAAAGCACAAACAAAACAAAACAAATTTAGCCATTTTTTCATAATACTTTTTTTTGTTATTGTTATTAATTTTTTAACAAGTAAAAAACAAAACAAAAACGAAACACAAAGTGCACAAGCAAACATTTTTTTTTTGAAAAGAAAATTTGCAAGAAAACAGCAAAGTGATCAGTAAAATGATTTTACAAACAAACAAAAAAAAACATAAACAATTACAAGTTGCAGCATTCCACAAGTTACAAAATAATGACAACAACAAATTAACAACAAAAATATATAACAACAACACAAATTGTACAATGAAACATTAATATATATATATATATATAGCGAGTATATATAGCTACTTAGTCAGTTTATAGCTTAGGGTTAGTTATACAGATATTTACAGATATATATAGGATTTACTCGTAGTTGGAAGCGTAGTTAAAGCGCGGTGCGAGCAGTCAACACTCAGTGGATAGTTTTCTTTATGTAAAGCTTTTCGAACTCAGAGCATATTAAGATATTAGATAAACAATCGCATTATAGATATTCAAAAGGATTTCAGTGCCAAACCACAAAGAAGCAATTACAAACACACACAGTCACAGCTACAGCTACAGTTATAATTTGCAAAACACACAAATATACAAAATACAAAATACAAAAAAAAGCAACAACAAGTTACCTCAAAACTGACAACAATATATTAGTCTAATGGCTTTAAACTATGCTCAAAAATTGTTTAGGATGTTTTTTTTTAGATATACATACGGTTTAGTCAAGCATGCGAAAGTATAAAGAACTTTAAGACAAGTTAAAAAAAAGTGCCTTTTGAAAACAAAATGTAAAAAACAACAAAAACGTGAAAAGTTTCAAAAAATAATTCAACACAAAATGACATTGCACAAATGATTATTATAATAAATTTTTGTATAACTTAAAAGCCATATCAAGTAGCTTTAGGTCGCGAGTATTTTAAGTCAAGTCAGCAATTTGTCGTTTTATATATTTTTATTTTTATTTTTTTTTATTTTTTGGGAAAGAAAGAATTCATATTTAAACTCTAAACTCAGGTACTTAGTTTTGTGTGTTTCACAATTAGGCAGGAAAGCAGGAAACAGGCGCACGTAGCTGAGCTACGTTGGAAAACAAAGCAAAAAAGTGTTAAGATTAAATAAATATAAAAGACAAGAAAATGAAAAAGTGAAGTAAATAAAAAAAAAAATATTAATAATCAAGAAAAACAAAAAACACCGCCACAATACGTCACATGCACTTATTTATTTTGTAATATTTATAAACATATTGTAATTATATAATATTATGGTATATGATATACAAGAGAAATAATATTATTTTTTATTATTTTATGTTCTTCTTTTTTGCTAGTAAACCGTAATTTATTTTAGTTTTCAATTTATATATTTCTTTCTTACATTCCATAGATGATTTTATACAAGAGTTAAGCTTTAAAAGACAACAAAAAACAGAACCTATAAACTGCAAACATTCACAGCAACATCAATTACTAAAGCACACACACACACACAAACTCTGCCAGTCAAACTGTGCAAATATAATAATAAAAAAAAAACAAAATAAAAATAATGATAACTACAATTACAAAAACAAATCTCGAATTATAAATATATTTGCTAAGAAATTAATAATGATAATGCAAAACGAAAAACAAAAAATACGATTGGTTATATTCACGCGGTGTCGGGCTAAGTTTAGCGCTTCTTTATATAATGAAGAATTAAAAACAAACAAACAAAAAACAAAAAAACGAAACTTATTAAGCAATAAAATACAAAAAAAGAACAGCAACCGTTAAGCAAAGTGAAAATTCAAAATTTTCTTTAAAAATTTACATTTAAACAATATTGTTGAACAATCTTTGGTTTAAAACTGGCAAACAAAAAAAACACAACTAAAAAATGTCGAAAGACATTTAAAAAATTAATAAGTAAATTAAATACTTTGTATGTTAATGAAGCAAAAAAACCACTTAATAAGAACACAAATACTCATTAAACATAAAGCAGTTTCATATAGTTGATTCTATATGCCCTTTATATATTTACTAAATATATATATATACCTTATATTTAATTCTTTTCTATGCGTCGATTGTAAAACATTTTTGTAAATTTAAAAAAAAAAGAAAATACATTCAATGTGAAAAATATACAAATTCATGTAATAAAACGCAAAAAAACAAAATGTTGTTTGTTATGTTGCGTTTACAACTGAAATCGTTTTGATTACGACTCTTATATCATTATTATTATTATTATTACCGACGATATTTATATGTGTTTAATTTTTATTATGTAGCGTACTGCTTGTAAGTATTATTATTATTTCAGTTTCATTCTTCAGTTTATAACATTTACACCATTTATTTTTATAACTACATCTCTAACAACAAAACATATTATCGAAAATCATCAATGAGAAAAATGTATTAAAAATTAAGAATAATAAATGCAGGTCACATCGTTTAGGCACACATACTAAAATAAAATCAAATTCATTTTAGGTCTTAAAGAAATATTCTAATAATTTGTGACTTTGACTAATATGTGGCTATTCTCTATTTCTACCCAATTTCAGATGATAATGGACAACTCGATGCAGGCGAATCTCGAATACGTGTACGCAATTGGTTAATGCTGGCAGATCAGTCGATTATAGACAAGACGAGCGAAGATTCGACAGGTATTTAGAGCACTTCTTTTAGTACTTATGAGTATTAATTTATGATTTTTTTACCTTTGTTATTTGCTTATTGATTTATTGTGTACTCCTAGCAGACTTTTTTTTTGTGATATGAAATTGCCATTTATAGTATTTTAATTTACTATAAATACTATATGTATTTTTATTTGAAATTACCATTTATGGTATTTTAATATACTATAAATACTATATGTATTTTTATTTGAAATTACCATTTATGGTATTTTAATATACTATAAATACTATATGTATTTATTATTATTTTTTTTAAATATATTTTTATATATTATATATTATTGTATCAGTTGTATTATGAAACTTTCATTTATGGTATTTTAATATACTATAAATACTGTCTGTATTTCTATTTATTTTTAAAAATATCTTGTTATTATTGTTTCAGTTGCATTTTAAGGTTTATTTTCCGTTAAATGTCTGCTAGGTTGTGCTTAATAATTTATTATATTATCTTCTGTTGTATTGAATAATATTTCGTTTTCTTTTTACAGTCGTTTATTTACAATTTTGCACACTGCGGCAGTCACATTTTTTTTTTAACTCATTATTTCACTTGTGTTACACATTTTCTTATTGAGTACAAATCATCATGAATCCATACAAATCCAAATAATTAACTAACTTAACATTTCCTATAACAATTTCTATTTTCATGCGCCAAATTGAATCATTAAAAAAAAAAAAAACAAACTTGCTAACACACAACTAACTAACTAAAACAAAAAAGACAAACTAACTCCGAGCAAAAAGACAAACACAAATGCCGCTAAGAACACCACTAACAATGTGAAGACGCCCGCGGGTGCCACGCCCACAACGATGACGATCAGCACAACGCCCGCCTCGGTGACAAGAGCACTCAACAGCAGCAGCAACCACAACAACAGCAGCAACAGCAACAACAACACCAGCTCGAACAACAACAATGTGAACAGCGAGAAGAGTTGTCTGCCCGTAACGCAAACAGTGACCCGGATTGGCAGCATTGGACGCACAACGATTGCGTGCATCACGCCGGCGAGCCTGAAGAATAGCTCGAGCAATTGCAATGTGGATGCCGCATCGGCGGCGGCGCTCGCGGCTGCTGGCGTTGAGCTGGACAGCATTGATGATGCGATGACCGAGGTGATAGTGAAGATCGAGAATCCCGAGAATGTGTCGCTCAATGGCGATGAGGCTGTGTGCAATGAGGCGATCGATGATGAGAACACCTTTGACTATGACCTCAAGCTGGCCAGCCCATTGTCGTGGACGTACGATGCCGTGAAGATCGAGAACGAAGAGTTCGAGGATAGCTATCTGATGGACAACGATGATGATGACGATGATCTATTGACCACGGCGGCTGCATCGCAAAAGCATGCCAAGCAGTCCAAGAGCAATAACAATGGCAATGCCAACAACAACAACAGTGGCTCAAAAATCGTGCTCAGCTCACAGCAGCAGCAACAGTTGCTCGACCAGCAGCAACATCTGCACCTGCAACTGCAGCCCACCAGTCAATCGTCGTTGCAAATCAAGCTGCCCACCATACCAGCAACCATAACGACCATCGCGGCACCAACCTCGAAGCAACAACCAATTGCCAGCACCAGTGGCGGAGCTAATGCCAACAGCAGCAGCAGCGGCGGCAACTCAACGGTGCTCTCGAGCAACAAAATGGCTCTCAATGTGGACGCACAGAATCTGAACTTGCACTGGTCGCACACCGATGACAATCGCTATCGCATTCTGGTGCAGAACAAACGGATGCGCAAGGAGTCGCTGGAGCATTCGGCCGATATGATCTACAACGCGGACATCGAGAAGCCGTGGGTGTGCCGCAACTGCAATCGCACCTACAAATGGAAGAACAGTCTCAAGTGTCATCTGAAGAACGAATGCGGTCTGCCGCCTCGCTACTTCTGCAGCAAGATGTGCGGCTATGCGACGAATGTGCACAGCAATCTGAAGCGTCATCTCAACACCAAGTGTCGGGATCGCGAGAAGGAGGAGGAGGAGAAGGAAAAGGAGAAAGAGAAGGAGAAGAAATACAATGTTACTGCTGTGCCCGCAACAACCACAACAAGCGTCAACGTGAACACCAGCAGCAGCGGAAGCAGCAGCAATGGCAACACCAGCACCTACACACTAGTCTTTCCAAACAAATAGGCTAGGAGCAATGAGTAAAATTCCCCCTTAAAACAAGTTGTACAAAATAAGCTGGAACTGGACCTGGAGCTGGCACTTTGGAAATGCAAAACTGCAAAACTGCAAACAAAAATATTGATTGATTGCAAGCTTGTCTCTAGTACAAATTAAGTTTCTCTTTTTTCGTTTTCATTACACACATTTTTCTGTTTGTTTTTCCTGTTTTCCATTATATATTTAAAAAGTATTACAAGCGCGTGCAATATTCAGCGCTGTCCCGAAAAAAAAAACCAAAAAACAAAAAATATTCGCAGCAGGCAAAGCGCAGCACTGAATCTGAAAGTAGTTTTAATATTGTTTTATGTTGCATGTGCCAGCGGCAAGTGTTGCAAGTACCAAAGAAAAATACAATACAAAAAAAAAAAAAACCTAAAAAGACAGCAAAAAGAAAAAAAAATACTTAGACTTAGTTGGCAATACAAAACGCGTATTGTTTTAGCGAATTCTCAAACAAAAGGAAAACTTTACAAAAACCACAAAAAAAAAAGAATATAAAAATAATGTGTAAATTTTTTTCCGAGAAAAATCTCACACAAAGAAATTATGCGCTAGTCACAGCAAAAATTGTTTAAGTGTGCTATATACAACAAAACCAAAAAAACCAAAATCGATTTTTGTATTAATTAATTCTTAATTTTAAAACAGAAAAAAATAAAAAAAAGATACCATATGCATGGCATGAAAACACGCCCCGCCCTCAACAAAAAAGAACAAACTATAATAATTATATTTAAAAATACAAAAACAAAAAAAAAATACAATACACACAACACATTCACCTAATATAAACATACATATAACACATTAAATTTAAAACAGATTTGATTCTAATTAGTTGCAATCGAATGAGTTAATTTTTGATTTCAATTTATATAATTTTTTGTGTTTAACTGCTACGATTGATTTTTGGAGCAGCATTTGTGTTAGAAGTTGCTTTATATACGATATGATAATGATAACAAGTTCTAGTCAAAACGAAAACAAAAAAAAAACAAACGATTATCTACATTAAAATGATATGTAATAATCATAATGCTAATATTACTTATAACTATAAATACTATTTTGAAAATTAGGCAAAAATTATTATTATTAATTCTAAAATAATATGTTTTAATTTCTAATTCGAAATATCAGCAACACATACACGAATTGTTAGATTTAAATTGATAACAAGATGAACAAGAACAAAGAACCCGGCCATTAAAAAACGATTTAAAACAATTTCCATATGTAAAAAGACAACCAAAATACCAAAAAAAGGAAAACCAAATTGGCTACTCAAAACTGAAAAAAGAATACCTCTAAGAATACACACACACACCTACAAATACACACACACAATTAAACACATGCAAACATGCGAAAGAAACAAAAATGAAAATTCTACAATTATTATGTATTCCATATAAATGAATATATCGTAATTATTGCCGGCTATATGTATTAAATAAAAATTCGAAATACAATTAAAAGCAAATGTCAAAAGAAAAAATAACCAAAACCAAACGTTGTATTTATTTTAATTGTAAAACAAAGAATCACACACGCATATCATTGAAATCCCCCCAAACTATATATTTCAATCCCTCAAGAGATCATCCATACATCATCAACACTCAAGCGCTTTCCCAAAAAATACTTTCCTCGCTCTCTCTTCCCACGTTCTATCCACAATGATCCCCAAAAAAGAAGTTCAAGAATTTTTGTTCGATTTGTTGTGTTTGTTGCCAAAGATCAATACTAATCAGCTCTCTATTTCAGGTGGATGTTGTCGCTATTTGATGTTGAGATCGATGATAATGATAATGCTCTGGCTGGTACAACAATATCTATTATCCAATTTCCAACAACAAGAAGCTGTTTATGGTGTAGCCCTATCTTATTGTTGTTTGCATGCTCTTAACCTCTACTATACCAACATTCAACATAACTAGAAACCAGTGTACTATCTACTGCTTAGATTCAAACCAAACCAAACTGAACCAAATCGATCCTACATATTTTATGAACAACCTAAACTCGAAATTTTGATATCCAATCTATGAACTATTAGATATATGTACATGTATTACAATAGATACAACGATAATGTGTGGCTGCTGAATTTAGTACATGAACATATTCTATATATCTATACTATACTATACATATATATATATTAACTTTGTATGAAACCTTTATTAGATTTGTAGTTTGTTCTCTTTCGTTTGTATTGCTGCAGGTTATTCTTAAGTTTCACTTTGCGCTCATAGTGTCGTATAATACTACTCTATATATAAATGTATATTTCTCTTAATATAAACTTAAACTATTACAATTATATATCTACATGCATATATATCTACATATATATCTATATATTTATTATTATTAAAAACATAAACGAGAAATGACCAAAGCAACATGATTTGTAAAAACTTTAATGTTTTTATGAATATTGCATTTTCTATCAACGTTTACTTTTTACTTTTAGATTTATACTTTCTATGATTGTAGTTTCTATTTTCGCAAAAACAACATAAAAATTTATGCATGCGTATTAAATGATTATAAAATGAAAATAATAACTTAATGTTGTAATTCCAAAGTGCGTAGCTCAAGAGAGAGTTTTCTCTGGCAGAGTTCGTATTCTCTAGGAATTCTCCAACAAGAACTTGAATGTTGCGTCCCTCCTCAAAAAAAAAAAACCCAAAACACATTATACAAATAATTAGTAACAAATTATGTTTAATATTATTTAATTTATATACTATTTATATTTGTGACTAACATATCGAACAATTGAAAACCAAGTTTTGAAACTCATTTTAAAAAATCACTTGTAACTTGAACAACTTTTTATGCTTTAAACTCTACAAAACTCTCCAAACTCTCCAATCTGTATACATGTAACTTACACTCGAATAATTGTTGTTTCATTGTGTTTATTCAATTTTAATGATTTTTATTATTATTTTTATGTATAACCTTTAAGCAGCAAAAACAGTTTTCAACATTTTACTTTAGATTCAAGCCGAGCCTCTACTCACGCACACAACAACAATCATCACACCATACACACACACACCCACACACACATACACAAACAAATCATTTACCACAACGCACCAAAATTCACACTAAAAGCAAAAAAAAAATGAAACGCAACATTTTTTTAACGACTTCACGGTAATAAATTGAATTTCTATTTCATATATATTTAATTTCCTACGTTCTATTAGATATTAGGATTTATGATTTTCTTTGAAACGTAAATGAACAAATACTTAAGCAACTGTCTACAGTGATTGATTGAAAGAAAAAAGCGAATCTATAAATGTTTTCTTAACTAATATGCATTCTACTTTCGACCTCTTGTCTCTTCCCTTCGATAGCTGAGTATTTGCATGGCGGCCAGCGAACACCCCGAACATCGAGGACGTCCCCACCACCGCATCGTTATTATCCGCTGTTGAATCTGAAGACGAGTCCGTACACCAGTCCCATTGCCACGCCCACTGGGGTGATAAAGTTCGAACATGGCAGCATTGTGGATGACAATGATCACGATCATCAGTTGCGAATCGATAGTCGCAGGGCCACGCCCACACACAGCAGCAGCACGCACGAGCGACATGGCAATAATGGCGACAACGATGACAGCAATAACAACAACAACAACAACAACGACGATGATGACGATGATGACAACGATGATGATTTCACTGGCGATAAACCCTTTGATCTACGCATGGGTTTTGCCAAACTCATCGCTGTCGCCCAGACACACGGTGCACTGCCACTTGGCCACCATCATCACCACCACCAGCAGCAGCAGCAACAGCAGCCACAACAGCAACAGCAACGTCCGCTGGCCCAGCTGATGCAGCAACAGTCCAGTCCCGATGGGCCGCTGCGTCGTTACAGCAGCAGCAGCAGCATTGGCATTCCGCCTGTTACTTTGCCCAGCGGCAACAGTGGCAATGTGGACAGCAAGAGTAACACAGTTGCAGCGATGGCAGCAGCTGTTGCTGCCGTGGCAGCTAACAACACGAACGCTGCAATAACGGGTGCCTCAACATCGGCGGCAGCGGCGGCGGCTGCTGCGGTTGCTGCTAGTGGCTGGAGTGGCGGTGTTATTGGTGCAGCTGGAGGGGGAGGTGGTGGATCAGGAGGGGGAGGAGGTGGTGGAGGAGGAGGAGGTGGAGCCTATGCCTGTGATCGTTGTGGCAACACGTATGCTCGGCCGCATAGCTTGAATCGTCATGTGCGCTTCGAGTGCGGCGTGGAGCCGCAATTCGAGTGTCCCATCTGTCACAAGAAGTCGAAGCACAAACACAATCTCGTGCTGCACATGCGCACGCACCAACATCGATGATGCCACAATCAACAACAATTGCAATGACGCCAGCAACTGGTTGCTGCTGCTGCTGCTGCCACTAGCTAGTTAGAGAGCCTTGTTTCTAGGCAGCACTTTCAGGATCCAAATCCGAGTCCAAGTCCAAGTCCAGAGCGCGGTTTGAGCAAGTTTTTGTTTTTTTTCAAATGATCTTGAAACCATATAGTCGTTTTTTTTATATATCTATATATATATATATGCATATATACACTATAATTAACTATACAAATGAAATGAAAAGGAAAACCCACAACAACAATTACACACACTCACACACACATCTAGATCATGCCGTCAATGTGAAAATATTAACAAATTCTAATCTTTAGTTCTAATACTATATACACACATATATGCATCATATTTTCTTTCTTTATTTTATATATTTTCCAATCACCCTTTTTTTTTGTTGTAAAGTCCAAAGGCGTGAGAGTGCGAATCGCGTTGGTTGCAACTTTGTTGTTGTTGTTGTTATTGACATTGTTGTTGTTGTCGTCGATGTTGTTGTCGTTATTGTTAGATGATGATGAAGATGTAGTTGTTGATAACAAAATATGTATGTGTGTTAAACATCCTTAGAAAACTCAATGATCTCAATGAATTTTTCTTTATTGCGGTGTCAAAAAACAAAAAAAAAAACAGTCGAGAGAAAACAAGAAGAAAAATCAAATGCATTTGTTTTTTTTATATAAAGAAAAGCAGAAAAGAAGATAATGATAATGATGATGATGTAGTTAAAGAAGAATGCAGCAAAACGCAAAACATTCACATTAATTTTAGTGTTGAAATTTTTAAGCGTCTAATTTTATTTATTGTTATAAACGAAACGAGAACAAAGAACAACAAAAACAAAACAAAAAACAAAACAGTCTCCGATGCAGAATTAAATTTGCACTCTCACGCGCTTGCAACTTGATAATGATAATGATGATAATAATGATATCTTTTTTTTTTTAATTTCTGTAATAAACATAAATAATCGTTTCTGGGGCAATAGTTAAACTTAATAAGCTTAATCACACACACACAGCATATACAATTTATATTTTTGTGTATATATGTATGTATGTGGAGAATAGCAAGAGTCAATCGCTTAGTCAGTCAAACAAAACAAAAAACAAAAAAACAGTTAGAGTCTAAGTTAGAGTTTAAGCTTGAAAGCAAAAAGTAAACCTAACAAGTAAAACTTAAACAAATTTAACTAAATTTAAACGATGGACATGTGCAATAAGCTGAACACACAGACGGCAACAAACAAAAAAAACAGGCAACAAACAAAAAAAAAACTTGTGTAATAGTCGATGATCCCAAAAAAAAAAAAAATAGGAAAAACCGAAAGAAAACCAGGAGAAAAACAAAACAAACTCGTAAGTTTCATTTTCTGTTTTAAACGTATTTTTTTTTTTAGCGCACAATCAAGTTTTCAAAAATTTTGTTTATCATTATTAATTATTCTTTTTATTTCTTGTTAGCTGCGCGCCACCAAAGCCACATTAAAAAAAAAATCGAAAAATACACAAAAAAAAAAATTTATTGTTAGTGCAACGCAACGATCTCTAAAGAACTTTTCAAAAACACAAATACAAACAACAACAAATTTATAAATTTTATTAATTTATCTTGTGCTCATTCCATGAAAGAAAAGAAAAAGAAAGAAGAAAATTATTCGTTTAATTTGTTTATTATTTTATTTATTTTATGAACGAACACGAAATGTGATAGGCGGCAATTTTAGTTGAACCAAATAACAAAAAAATAAAAAAAAAACGATGTAAAAAAAGAATAGATATAAAGATGAATTATTCAAATATTAATATAATATGATTCATAAACATTTGGCTTGTGGCTCTGGTTAAAGGCGCGTGCAAGCAATTGAATCAGTTATTACGATTATAATTACGATTACGATAATGAAGATGATGATAAAAGTGAAAACAAGCAACATGTACAAGTTGGAGCAAACGAATTGGCATTGTAAAGAAAAGAAAAAAAGAGTTAGGGACAAAACTCGCATCGAGTCACAGTCAGAGAGACGAAGTCAAAAGAGATGAGAAGATGAGATCAAGGTCGAGAGTCGAGAGTCGAGAGTTGGGAGTCAGAGTCAAGTAAATGAGAAATAATTGGTATGTGATATAAAGAATATAGTCCTCATTCTAATTAATATAATATTATTAATTTTTCTTGTTGTTATAAACACAAACACACACCCACACACCCACACGCAACTACACACACACACACTAAAAGATAATTTTATTTATTTAATGCATATTTTCCAAATTTTGACAACGCGAGAGAAAAATCACATAATGTTGCAGCAAAACTTGTTATAAAAAGAAGAAGAAGAATAAGAGAGAAACCCGTTATTTTAATTATGTTATAAGCTGAATAACAGTTAGATCGTAAAACGCTAAAAACAAATTATATGAGAAAACGGAAATTTATTAATTGTTAAAACTATCTAGAAATGTATGAAAATGTAACTAAACAAAAGGGTTATAAAAATGATGAGCTTAACACAAAAAAAACTCGTTGCTTAGGTACTTTAAAAATTATATAATTATACATAATAATCGTAAAGATAACCCACACACTTACACACCCAACACACACATCAACACATAGGGGCGCAATGTAAATGTTCGTTAGCAGTTTGTGCCACAAAATATGTGATAACAAATTCATTTGTACAACAGACAAAACAAAACAAAATTGGCACAAATTCTAGCAAACAAATTGAAAAAAAAAAAACAAAAATTAATAAAATTACAAATAATTATAAAACACACACACACAAGAAAAAACATGCGAATATTAAACAAAAAAAGTAAAAAAAATTATGTAAATTGTGAAAAATGAAAGAAAAACAAAATTCTTGTCGGTCAGTATTCGAATTACGTGAGGAAAAACAACAAACAAACAAACAAACAAAATTTGTATTTAGATTGTTATTATTTTAGTGCTTTCGGTTCAGTTTCAAATTGGCATTCAAATTGACTTTAATTTTAATCACCATTTATTAATTACTTTAATATAAATTACAAAATTTGTTTCAAACAAATACAAATGAAACTTGGCATTGCTTTAGCGCTAGTCAGTTACGTGAATTAGCTTTGCTTTACATTTTTTTTGTTATACTTAATTGTTTAAACATTTATATGGAAGAGAATGCAATAGAGAGAGAAGGATGTAGGAGGAAGAAGAGCAGCAGAGGAGAAAGAATAGTTTCACAATCTACATGATGCAACTTTGTATCCTTTTTGTAAACAATTATAATCTAATGCAATTATTTAACTTTGTCTATTAAGGTTGTGGTTCTTATTTATACAACTAAATCATTTTTTTACTACTTTTCTAAGCAAAAACAAAACAAAACAAAACGAAACGAAAACAATACAAAACAAAAGAAGAGAAGAGAAAACAAACAAAAAAAAAACCAAGCAACATTTTAATTTATCAACAGCGCATGTGATGAGACTCGCAAGTTTGTCGTGAATTGTTCGATGTATTTGGGTGAAATTCAAATTCAAGACATGCCCAGCAAATGAATTTTGAGACACACTTTCGAGTCGTATAGTTAAAAACTAAAAGAAATCTAAATGAAAATGAAATGGAAATGGAAATAAATGAAGAGCATGTGATAAATTCAATATAATTTTGATTAACAAGCAACTTACTAACAAACAAAAACAACAAACAACATAACACAATACACACACGCGTACACTGTAATTAATTTAAGTAGTGCATCTATATCTACATATATATATATGTGTATATGTATATGTATAATTAACAAATTTGCTAGATACAACAAATCATTTTGTAGATGCGAAACAAACAAACAACATAATAAGCAACAACAAAACATATTTTTTGAGAAATTGTACTAACAACAAAAACAGCAAATATCTGTATCTTTTTCTTTTTGGTATAAGCGTAAATGAAATGAAAAATGTATCTATGAAACAAACTCACACAACAAACAGAAACAGAAACACATACACATACATATTATGGAACGAAAGAGTTTTAACTATAACTATTAAAGATTACCAACTACTACTACAACTACTTTAACAACTATAACTACTTTACACACACACATCAACAACACACACATACACATACACAACGTTGTAAACAAGGAGCTGTGAATGTATAAAATTATATATTAAAAAAAATATATATATATCTTATATATGTACATATAGATACAAAAACGAAAAACACAAAAAAAGAAGCGAAATCAATGTGATCAATTGTGATTGTTAAGGAAACAAAATGATAAACGAAACTGTTGTTAATGTGAATCGATATATGAACGGCATAGGCAAGTGGGGCAATAGGTTTTGGAGATACATTGAAAAGGGCTTTTCTTTACACACACACACACACACACACACACACACACACACAGATACAGATACATAATACATATATACACAACTTTAAGTTTACTTTCATCCTTGTTTATCTTTTCTCTATATGAACTAATACAGATCATACTATAATAGCATATTTACAACATGGGTTTTTATTCACACTAAACAACAACAACAACAAACAAAAATCTAGTAATTAGCCATAAGATACACTTCAACCAATCAACAAACAAACATATGTAATTGTATATTCTAAATGTTAATTGCTGTTCACGCACGATAAACACACACAGATACACAGATACACACCAATACACACCCACAGAGAACTCAAGAGTCATTTGCCTATAAAAACAAAGAAAATAGCAAATTCTAAATAAACAAAAAAATAAAAAATCATATTATATATAGCTTAGTTTGCGCTTATAACAAAATTTACAAAACAATGAAAAACCTCTAAAAAAAAAAAAAAAACAAACCAAATTTGGCTTCATAGTTTGGTAAGAAGTTTAACAGAATTTCTAAAGCAAAACTCTAAAATTATAGGAAACTGAAAATAATATCTGACGACAAACGTGGACATTCAAAATGTTCAGTTGTCGGAATATTTTCGTAAAGTGTGCTTAAAAAATTAATTAAACAATAAATGTAAAATTGCAAAAAGAAAAAGAAAAAAGAAATAAAAAAACAACCAAGAAAAAGAAAACCGAACGATTAGAAACAAATAATTAAATATATAAATCTACATATATGTATATGTATGTGTATAGAGCCGAAAAACGCCTTAAACAATTTTTGTGAAACAATTTTATTATTATGTATAATAAATAAAAGGTATAAAAAAAATGTGAAAAAATGTAAAACGAGTAAACGATTTAATTGTTATAAGTAAAACAGGAAAAAAAACTACATTTAAAAAATATATTATATTAAATGAAAAACAAAAAAAAAAACAACAAAAAAACAAAAATACAAGACTTTGCTTTTATTTAAAATTATATTATTATTATTTACTTACAGCTTTCACGAATTTTTATCTGAAACCAAAACTAACATGAGTTTTTCTCTTTTTCTAGATGCTGCTGTAGACGAAGAAAGCTGGAGAAGATCGGCGGATACTATATACATACATATATATAACTATAATGTGAGAAGCTTGCCAGCAAAATCAAAAACATAAATTGTGTTTCTATTGTACTTTTGTTGAGAAATGAAAAATATGAAATGAAATATCGATAGTACCTAAATATATATTGATAAACCTATGTATTTATTGCTGTATTGTTGTAGTTATTGAAAGCACCGCAACACAACAACAACAACACACACACACACACACACACACACAAACACTCATAATTGAGTAACTATTTGAAATTGTTATTGTACATATATTTAATGCCAATGTTTATTTTTAGTTTTTAGTGGTTCTTTTTTTTAAATTTGTATCGCGCTTCTTGGGCAAAGTGATTTTTAATGCATATGCCGGAGTACATTTGTGCTTGTAATAATCATCAAACATCTACAACTTCATCATCATCATCATCTTCAGCTTCATCATCATCAAGATCAGTGCTCATCAACGCCTTGGGAGCTAGTCATTGTTATAAACAAATATCCATACAACAACCACAACAACAACAATTGACATAACACTAAGTACTTTTTGAATACGTTTTATACTATTTATTTTTATTTGTATAATTTGTTTTTTTTAGATAATTTTTAGTTACACATTTGTATTTCTTTTTAGTGTTTGTTTTTGCCATATTAATTTGTTGATTGTTATGTTTTTTGTTCTTGTTTTTTTTCCATCGTACCAACCACAACAACCAACAACAACACAACCCACAACAAAGCAGACATCTATCCCATCTTGGGCAGTCTGCTGGGCGTGGACACATCGACGCCTCAGCAAAGCAGCAGCCACGACACCGCCATCAGCGACTACTACGGCTATCTCAACAACAACAACAACAACTCGAGTAGCAACAGTAATAACAACAACAACAACAGCAATGTGGTTGCAACCAACAACAGCAGCCATCAATTGCAAGCGGGACACGCGAGCAGCAGTCTTTCACGTGATTCGTTTATGCAGTGCAAACACTGCAATCGCTACTACAAATCACCGCAGAAATTGCAGGAACATGTGCGCAAATACTGTCTCAAGCAGAAGAAATACAAGTGCGTGTCCTGCGAGTATCGATCGCGTCGCAAGGATCACGTGTTGCGTCATGCCAAGCGCAAGCATTGCATGCTCTATGAGAGACTGCGCAATGATGAGGACAGCTTGTATCTCATACGCAACGAGGATGATCTGAGCAACGATGATAACGAGCATGAGAATGAGAATGAGCATGAGAATGAAGTGGATGGTGATAACGATCACGATCAGGAGGATCATGAGGGTGGCGGCATCGATAGCGATGTGGCTGCTGCGTTGTGTGAAATCAATTTCGATTTCGCTGGTCGCGATTTAACTATTACGGCTGTGCCCATGCTGCAGGAGAGCGACGACGATGATGATGACTTCGATGAGGATGCCTAAACATCTCTCTCTGTGTGTGTGTCTGTGTGTGTGGGTGTGTGTATCTCTGTCTGTGTGAGTGTGCGTGTCCGAGAGGCGTAATCTTTTTTGAAATGTTTACCAAATGAATACACATTAGTTCTGACAAACTGCTCAGCGTCTAGTTACAACTACCTCCAAAAGTGTGTGTGTGCGTGTCTGTGTGTGTGTGTACGTGTGTGTCTGAGTGTGCACAACTGCAGCGAATACATAGCTTTTTCGTATATATATCCATTTATTTACTACCCATAGCTAGAACTATACCTCCATATATTACCCATACCTACATATATATACTACAATACTATTATCAATTATAATCTTAGCCAGTTCTTGTGGCAAACTCAAACATGTCACATTCCTGCGCACAACGCACAAATTACTTAAAACAAATGAAACAAAATCAAATTTTCAAAATCTGTAGAATTTTATTAGCACTTAAAGTCTAGAAATGCTTCGTTTACACGTGTCCATTAAATTGTTGCCAGATATTTTTCTATTTTTCATAAAAAAGGATTAAAGGTTTTTTTTTTAATTTTTCAATTTATTTTTCACAAAAAATCCTTTTAAATTTTTCTAAATAAAAACGACACTTTAAATCCTTTAAATTTACACTAGATATTTCACTAGGTATTCATATATATATATTTTTTTTTAAAGTCTTAAATCTCTTTTGTAATTTCTTAAATTTAAAACTCATCTCGATATACTAGATATTCATATTTTTCGAAGAAAAAGTTTAAATGTCCTTTTTAATATCTTAATATTTTGTCAGAAAAATTTCGAATTTTTTTTAATTTCCCCACTTTGTCAGGAACAATTTCCTATTGTTAGAAACTTTCATATTTTTGCAGAAAAATTTTAAAAATTTGTTTTTATTTGTATAGTTTAAAGTGAGAGGTTATTTTTACTTTTATTAGATTTTTAATATTTTTTTTAGAAAAAGTCCTTTTTAATTTCTAATAATTAAAAATCAGCTCAATCGATAATTTATATCCATTAAATTTATCCTACATATTTTCATATTTTTTCAAGAAAAAGTTTAAAAGGTCCTTTTAATTGCTTAATATTTTTTAATATTTTGACAGAAAGTTTTTAATTACCTTTTTTAATTTCCTATAATTAGACCAGAAAAGACCAGAAAAGTTGCTCAGCTAAATTGATAGTTTCAATCCAATAAATTCATCCTTTATATTTTTTATTTTATTTGAAGAACAAGTTTTTTGAAGATTTATTCCTTTGTAGTAAGTAAAACTAAGCTCAACGGACAATTTTATTGTCTGTCTTTGTAGCTAGGCACTTCAACTATACAGCAAAGTATACAAAACTTCGATATTTTTAAAAACCATTCAATCATATATCTTTAATATAAAAGTACCCCTTATTTAAATTAGTTTGAAATATTGCTTTCTATTTAAAAAGAAAACTATTTTCAAATATTTCCAATATATGAGAGTAATCTTTGAATTTTCTTTTAATATTTAATGATTTAATTTTCAAAAATTCACTTCCATATATTATCGAAAAAGTAACTACAAAATTTACTTCATAAATTGAATAACTTCTCTACTTTTTCATGAGACACGTGTAAACGCAGCTTGATTATCTCCGACCGCATTCCGTTTTTTTATATGATTTTGTTTAATCTTATTTCTTAAATGTACATTTTTTGTTTTTGTTTTTTTTTTGTACTTGGATACATTTAAGTTTTGTTGTACGCGTGTGCCTATCCTTTAGTTTTTTGTAAGCAAACAAATCGGTCCAAGACCAAACATAACTAATTCTAGCCCAAAAAAAAGAAAAAACACAAGTGTTGTGGGCTCGGTGTTCTGAAACTCTCTCTATATATATAAATATATCTATCTAAATTATCTTGCCAACATCAGTTCCCAAAAAAGAAAACATAAAAAAAAAGAATGAAGAAAGCATGTAAAGCAAACAAAGACTTAAGACGCCATTATTTGCCAATACATAAGAAATATATATTTCAACGGATATATATTTATATTCCTCAGTTATGAAATACATTTAAGCGCTGTTTGTATTTTTTTTTGGGTGTTATAAACAAACAATTTGTGTACATTTTTATACTTTATATATGAAATATATTTGTAAAGCGTTTAAGAATAAAGCAAACTTATTAATACTGACAATCGATTTGCCCATTTTCACACACTTCATTATTATTATTGTTTTTCCTTGTTTATTGTTGAATTCTTTTTATTTTAGACCAAACAGACACTCACACAAACACAAAGCAAACAAAGCACAATAAAACAATTGGATGAACAGCTGCCACAATTTGTTATGTTAATGCCACAAGTAATTATATGCATAAACAATCACAAAAACAAAACTAGCGATACTCTAGAATAATATTTTGCTTGGCACTCGCTTTGATCTCTATTTGCAGATGGCTACTGGACCATTTTGGAGACTGTTCCCTATTCGATAGCCAACGCGACGACGAGTCACAATCAAACGCTAAGCACAGCGCAATCGCTGAGCTCGGGGAATGCGACGAGTTTGTTGTCGGGTGCCACAGTTGTGGTTGAGCTGCCGCCCGATGATCTGGGCAATCCGGTGGGCAACATTCAGTATACGATACCTGCGCTGACCAAGAATGCCACCACGAACACAAACACGACGAGTCTGCTGCACAAGCCACAGGCCACGACCATACAAATAGTGAAGCAGCAACATACCCAGCAACAGCAGCAACATCATCAGCAACAGCAGCAACATCAGCAACAACATCATCAACAACATCATCAGCAACAACATCAGCGACAACAAATATCGTTGCAGCAATGCTTGGATGTGCGACAGCAAACGAGGCAGGAATATATTAAAATAGACACTTCTCGGCTAGAGGATAAAATGCTGCTCCGTGATGTGATGCAATATGGTGCCACCAGCATCTCGATGGCTCCGAGCAATGCTAACGATGTGGTCACCACCACACATGTGGTGACTGCCCACGAATCCGAACTGTTGCTGACGGATGCCGATGAAGCGGAACGTGAACTCGAGTTGGCTGTCATCAAGAACGATCAGCATGAGGATTTGCTGGCCGACGATGATGATGAGGAGGATTATGTGGTGGATAAGTTGCCCTGTGTGGAGGAGCAACAACAACAACAACAGCAGCATCAGCAACAGGAGAAGCTATATGTGAATGGACTGAGTGGAGTGCATACGACAATGTCGTTGCAACAGGTCAACGATATGACCATCGATGATGCCAAATATGCGTGCAATGTGTGTGGCAAAACGTACAAAATAAAAGGTTCTCTCAAGCGGCACAAGAACTACGAATGTGGCGTGGAGCCAACACTTAAGTGTCCGCATTGTCCCCACAAATGCAAATACAAATCCGATCTGCGCAAGCACATGAACCAAAAGCATTCGGAATCGGGTGATGCGTTGCTTCTAAGCAATTAAGAGGGAGAGAGAGTATGTGTGTTGGCATTTGTTATAGTCATATTAATAGTTAATAATACGTACAACACTTTATATATGTATAAGTGCGACCTTTGATTCGTGTAAATTAGCCAAAGAAAAGATCTCAATTTGCAAGTTAGTTAAAGTAAGATTTTAAAGCGAATTTCATAAGCCAAAAAGAAAAACACCAATGTAAAATGTACGTTGAGCGTTTTTCAATTGTTGCTCAACTGCAGTCCAAGTGTAAGTAAACACACACACACACAACTACATACGCATTCGTAATGTAATCGTTAGTAATTTTAAATCAATGTGAAACTAACCTTTCCCTTTTCTGTATATGAACTAAATAAATAAATGTTTACAATTTATTTATGTGCATTTACTTGATTCAACTTTAAATATTTCGCTCTTTTAATTGCCATTATCATTAATATGAATCTCCTTTTTCTAGGCGCTGCTGCTTTGCTGTACTTGCCACAATTTGTTGCCGCTTGACGCTTGATGTGGATGTTTGGAAACACGGTGAAAATAAGGTCTTGACTCTAAACATACTTGTAGTTGTAGTAGCTAAACATTTTGCGCTCTCACATTCAAATAAAAATGAAACGTAAAAATGAAACCAAAATGAATTTGTGTTCATCAACGGGGATCATAATGCCACAAACACTCACACATACACTTTCGTTCACATCTTTGTATAACTTAGTACATACTATATAGAGAGTATATCACACAAATTTGTCATTTGTCATTTTGTTGCTTCTATCATTTAATCAGAGTTTATACGACATGGCGGCAAGAATCAATTGTTCTGCCAATGTGGACGCTATTATCATACGGAGAGTCGCTTGCGGTTGCATCAGCAGGATGAATGCGAGGACTTGAGGCGCTATCAATGCGACATTTGCCTCAAATGGTTCAAGCGTCGCTCCCATGTGAATCGCCACAAGAAGCTGCACACGAACTCGAAGCAATGGCAAAGCACTAAAACTAATGCAACTCCAACCACAAGAAAAACAAAAGCCAAAAAGAGCCGCACTTCGAGTGTGTCGAGTGCATTCGATCCCATGGATTTGAATCCCACCAATCTGCGAGTGGCGAATGAAGCTGATTTTGGGAATTAAGTTAGTTAAGAGTTGTCAGCAAGTTGCAATTGAATGTATTAATAATTATTTAGCCAAGTTCTCGTTAATGCCAAGTTTCGTAATTTTTATATAGTGTATTCTATAAGCAAACATGTGTGTAAATAAAATGAAGTAAAAGAGAATCGCATCTGAATTAAAATGCATTTCTTTTTCTCTACTCTCTATTTTTTAACCTAATTTGTGCGTGTAAATATGCGCTTGTATGTCTTGTACGCCTGTTTAATTTAATGCATAAATAATTAATTCAATTTTGGTTTAGGTAAAACAAGGAAAACAGCGATAAGAATTGTTGTTATTAAGTTATTTTTGGTTATTTAACATTTTTTTATTTCGTTATTTATGTTTTCTATGTTTTGTTTGCTCTTCTCATTGCAGTCAGCACGGTTAAAAAGTACAATCTACGCGGTCAGGAGACGTCGCTGGCCAGCACCTCCAAGCAGCTGCCCAAAGGCAACAAAGACTCCACAGAGAACGAGGAGCCAACCATAAAGAACAACAACAACAACAGCAGTGGCAATAGTAATAATAACAATGGGAAAAAACCTTTAGTGAATAATGCCGATGCCTTGATTGCACTGCAGCAATTGGCCTCCATATCGACTGCACGTTCGTTGCAACATCTCGTGCCACACTTGCCACAGAATCTGCACATCGATACGAGCAGCCTGGTGCCGGGTCGCAAGTTGCCCCGTCAGAGTTCCAAGAGAACACCGCCATACGAATCGAATCGTTGTCCACTCTGCGCTCGCGTTTATCGCTCTCAGGCTTTCCTCAATGAGCATATGCGAAAGGAGCACTCGGTCTTGATATAGAATCTATATATGAAACACAAATTTATAAATCATATTGATATAGAATCTATATATATGAAACATAATCGTAAATCAGAGAAGTGAACGCTAGTGTTTGCAAATATTTATTTTTAATCTTGTTAGTTTACTAAGTTGAGGTTTTGCATGTTTTAAACAACGGAGCTAAGGCTGATTTAAAGCAGAAAAACAAAAAAAGAAACAATAATGATAACAATGTTCATTGGATTCCAAGCTAATTGAAAATATTTACCAAATTGAGACCAAAAATTACATAATCGAAGGTATATTCTACATTGTAATTAGTTCATACTTAATTGTTAGTGTTTAATCTAATATATTGTAGTAGTTAAGCAACGGCCAAAACTCGCTTAGCATTACAACTGAATGTATTTTGGAAAAGCGTTCCACAAGCAAGTTTTCCAAGCATTTTCATCTTTTTGTTTCGTTAGCCACTAAAATAATCAGTAAACTACATTTAAATGAGGACCAATCTTAAGCTTTTTTATACTTGTTGCTAATAAAACGAAATTACAAAGCACTTGCGCTAAGAAAAAATACTATTAGTTTATCTGAAAAAAAAGAATGAATTTTAAATTATTTTTCTATTATTATTTTTTATTAATTCATTTTATTTCAGAATTTTTTTCATGTTTTTACGACACGACATTCAATCGAATTATTTGGTCTGTATTTTTGATTTTTTATATTTACTTTTCTTTTACATTTTTCTAATGTTCTTTTATTTTTCTTTTTTTTATTTCAGTTGTGTATCATTTTTATTTTATTTCAAAAAAATAAGTTCATGTTTTTTCGACACGACACTCAACATAGTTATTTGGTCTGTATTTATCATTTTTGATTTTTACTTTTGTTTTACTTTCTTCTAATTTTCTTTTTATTTTCCTTTAATTTCAGTTTTGTATCATTATTTGACAGCTATGTGGAAAATATGATATACAGGTAAATATTCATAATCCTTTTTGTATGTATGCCAAGGTTATTCCATTTCGTTTCGCATTTCAATACAAAAGATGATAATCCTTTAACCCAAACAGGTTTCAGATCGAGGGTGGGTTTCGGTATTTGTGATTTGCCCTTGAAAAACTATTTGAAAACGGCACAAAAATTGGCCAACCACAAAGCATAACTAACTGGACTGTACTCGACAGGGAGAGAGCGAGAGAGAGAGAGTCCTTATCTGCAGTGAGAGATCTCAAATCTCTTTCGCTCGCTCTCTCTCTGAGTGTGTTTTTCGCCCACACAAAAGCAAAAGGAATTTGGGATAAAAACATTTGTTGCACAGATAAATCACGTAGCGAGCGAGAGCCGAGTTTTTGTCTAAAAATAAGTTTTCACTATTTCTCTCACTCTCACTCCCTCGCTCGCTGTCGCTCTGTCCCACTCATTGTGTGTGTGTGCGTTTTATTTTCGTTTGCCTGTCGAACGGCTTTTTGCTTTTGCTTTTGTGCTTCCCACGGCGCAACATTTCCAGCAGTTTTCCCATATTTCCATTTGGCAATGCGCAGACGTGCCTGTTGTTTGGCATTTTCCACGTCTCCCTTTTGGGCTTTGCCTTCGCAAAGTCCACTAAACAAAGAGGACTGCATGCAGGCAGACAGGCAAGTTCCAAGGATCTGCCTGTTCACCTATTTCACAAGCTATTTCTACTTCAAAATCGATATTCCTGGAAGCGTTCAACATGTTTCTGCGATAAGCGTGGATAATTTTTTCCCTTTTTCACTTTAACTAATTACCAGACTGTTTCATTTGACCTGGGAATTGAGATGTAAAAGTTTGAGTAATACTTACAATTTAGTATAACTTCAGAAATAGTTTAGTTTTAATAACGGGAAAGTTGATGAGATGATTCACAAGTTTTTTTTAGAAGCTATATAATAAAATAATAATAAATATATAATGCTAGATAATCGAAGTTTAGTAAGTTTTTAGCTGATTTTAATGTTAAGGTATGTGAGATGAAGTCTCGCTTGAGAAAAACTTTTAAAGCCAAAAAGCAAATTTTACGGATAGTAATTTTTGATAATTTCCATTAATGTTGACAGTACTTTGCCATCCAAAAAGTCAGATATCTCAGTTATTATAACGGATGTGTCTTTTAAATGAAGATGCATTTGATAATTGTCAACATCAAATTTTGTCTGTTTTTATTAAAGTTTCATACATTTGTTCAAAATTAACCAAAAGTTATTATGCATATGCCTTTAATAAATACATAACGTTCATATTTTCAAAACTAAAAGCTGATATTCAGTCAAAAAAGTTGCTTCATATAATAATTTAACAGGTTAATCTTTATAGAAATTTAAAAATGTTAAAAAGTAAGGAGATCATTCTTCTATTCTTATCAAGTTTGAAATGCATTCGGTGGCATTTATAGCTTAAGCCAGTAGGCTTCAACATTTTTTCTCATTTTGGTGGCTCCTTATCAAAAAATCGTGTAAGAACGAGGTTTTTAGCGTGTTAAAAGGGGGATGGGAGCAAATTTGTAACCGTGTAAGACCAAGTTCGTGCTAAAAGAGTCCGAGTTAAGCGAGGGCCAGGTGTATATAAAAATGATAATTGTTATTTTCATGCAGATTAACCGTAACTAGTATTTTATTAACGTTATTTCAGCTTTTGCACTTTTCTGAACGAAGGAATATAATAAAATAAAATGAAGTTCTTTTAGATATTGTAAAGTTTCAATAGCAATAACATAGATAAAAGGAAAGGAAAGGAATTCGTTTCAACTTTTTTGTTTTCCATGAATGTTCTGCTTTTGATTGCATTTCATTTATCTTTTAAGTTGATGCAATGATTTAAAGGTTATTGCAAAATTCCAGTAATCATTTTGCTTATTACGTCCTCCCTTAAGTTTTCATATGTTGACCTTGAAATCTATATCTGAGCATTTGCCAACAGCTGTAGCGTGAAAAACACCCGAAACACCACCGGAAGCTGCTCGTAAACACGCGCAGATACAAAATTAACGAACTCACACACACACACACATACAAAGCGAATGCGCGCCTGCGCAAATGCTTTCCATGGAACGTTCTCGCTTTCTCACTCTCTCGCGCACGCTCTCGCTCTGTCTGCGCAGCCCACACACTCTCACTCTAGAGCGAGGAGAAAGTTTTGTGCCTGGAATATGCCAGAAATAGAAATTGGAAGCAACAGAAGCGAGGAGAAGGAATGCGAGTTAGGTAGAAAAACGGAAAATGAGCAAAGAATGCAAGCGTAGTATAAATAAATCAAGGACCCGGCTCAAGCAGGCCTTAAGCCTTGGGTACACTTGCTGTGCGCGCAGCAACAGATACAGATACAAATACAGATACATTTACAACTCACACACACACACACGCACACATCAGCAGGCCGAATACGAATACGAAACGAAATGAGATATTTTCCGAATGTTGTTGTTGTTGCCTGCCGACATCGTTTCGTTGCAGCTGCAGCAGCAGAGGGATTTGAGGATGCGTTTGCTTTGCTTTGCGCTGCTTTGCTTGGAAAATTGTTAAGCTGCCCTCTCCCTTGCCTTTGTCCAGGTCTAGTGCAGTTTCGTTTGTGTTGCGGTGTGGACGCTTTTCCAGCGAGCGCTTGCGCTTCTGCGTGGGCGACTCTCGAACACTTTGCAAAAGTGAAGCTTTAAATTTAAGCTACAAGTGAAGTTTTTATTTAAAACAAACTTTGTGCAAGTTCAAGAAAAAGCTCAACACATTCAAACGCAACGCAACTGCACTAGATTTTCATTGTTTATAAATTATTTAAATATTAATCAACATTTTATTTATATTTTTCAGGATTGACTGCGCGCATTTTGGATTAATTGTTGCTTGAAATTGACAGAATCATTACTAACCTATTTTCTCTGTTTTTCTAGATTGTGCTGGGCAGGTAAAGAATTTAATTATTTTGGTTTCGGTAACTGCATCAACCACCATCAACATCAACATGAACATCATCACAACAACAACAACAACAACAGCAGCACATTGCATAACACCAAACAACATTTTCATTTTCATTTGCTAAAAACAAAGAAAAACATGAGTGCCAGTGATTTTTCAGCATTTTCATTATCATTTTCATAAAGTGTGTTAATAAAAAAAGAAAAAAAAAACAAAATATTCATTTCTGTGTACTTTGCTTTATTTAAAACCAAGTTTTATGTCTAATTTATATTTGTGATAATTGAATTCGTAGAATGTTGCATAAACCATAATTTATTTATTTATTTTTGCATGCCACTAATACTAACTCCCATCTCTAACACTTGCCACAACCAACAGAAAACCCAGCAGTCCAGGGTGTTAATCATTTTGCTTTTTCATTTGTGAAATATTTCATAGCTTCCAGTACATTTCGATCATTGCACGCATTGAAGAAAGTTCAAAACTAATCGTCAAATGTTTCCATTCGCAGATTTGAGTCGCAAGGAGAATACAGCTCCGCCCCCCTCGCTGGCCACCGCCGAGATCCAACGCGGTCTCCAGCGCAGCATTCTCAATGTGAAGCGCGATGAGCAGAAATTGCAATTGCCCGGTTCGCGTCGCAAGCGTTTGTCTGTCTCCGAGGTGTCCGATATGCTCTTCGAGTTCTACAAGAGCAAATCGGCTAAGGCACCCAAGCAACAGGAGTCGTCTTCGGGTGAGTACGGACCCGGCCAGGTGTCGCCCACATCCGGAGAGACTCTCGAACCTTCGAGCATTGCCGCGATCGCCGTGTACGGCGCTGCCTCTGAGACGGCTTCAAAAAACTCGATGGCTGATGAAATGCAACAACAACATGAATCGGAGCAACTGGGAGCTGCCGCTCCAGCTGGCCCATTTCATCCACGCCCCAAGCATACACAAATAATCAAGACAGCGGCAGTGGAGCCAATGGATACAGCTGTGGGCAGCGTTACCGCCATTCCCACCTCGGTGTTGGTGGCCAACAATGCGGCACCCAAGCCACCGGCTGCTGCCATCGCGGAGGCATTGATGCGCAACGGATTGCACAGCTTCCAGCAACAGTTGCGTGCCCAGGAGATCTTGCGCCAGCAGACGCCACATCGTCGTCTGCACGAGGAGCACAACGGGGATCATGAGATGAACGGCGATGAGGTGACGCCCACCAAGATATTGGAGAATCTGTTGCGCAAGCAGCAGCAGCGCAGCATGCGCCACTCGGAGTGCGAGAATGAACCCGGCTCCTCCACCGAAGACGATGAGGAAGATGCACGCTATCATGCCTTCGACGACATACAGCTGATGGAACAGTCGGGTGGCATGGCTGGTGGCAAGTTTGGCAACTATTCGATGAGCATGTTCGCCACCACGGCCACGGCAAACAGCTCGGCGGGATCGATCAAGGATGCCCAGGCTCAGGCCTTTCGCCAGCTGGAGTTCACGCTGAGCGACTATGGCGGCAGCAGCAGCAACGGCAGCATCACCAGTCCCAATGGCCTTGGGTTGGATGGTGAACCCGTCTACGAGTGTCGCCACTGTGGCAAGAAGTATCGCTGGAAGTCGACCTTGCGTCGCCACGAGAATGTCGAGTGCGGTGGCAAGGAGCCATCGCATCAGTGTCCCTATTGTCCATACAAGTCCAAGCAGCGCGGCAATCTCGGTGTCCATGTGCGCAAGCATCACACGGATCTCCCTCAGTTGCCCAGCAAGCGTCGCTCCAAGTACTCCATGAAAATGGATGGCGGGGGAATAAGTCTGAGTGGCTCGATGTCCGATGATTCGCAGGGTAAACTGATCATTGACTGCAATAAGTGAACTTGACTTGGAACTTATTTTGCATACTATACCAAATACAATAATCACAACCGAGAGAGAGAAAAGAAGAGAGAAAGGTTTGGGATTCAAGGGCGGGGAAAACTAATGAAAACTTCCATTTCATCATTTTTAACACATCATTAATTATACGTACTACATGAATTGTGTGTCTTTTTGTATCTTTTGATTTTGTGTGTCTACAAATCGATTGAATTATTTCTTGTCATTTTATGTGTCATCCAAAAAAACAAAACAAATTTTTTTATGTTTAATTTGTAATATTATAATTTATCAATTTACTTTTATATTAAGCAGTGCAAACCATTCTAATCAAGCATATAATCAAAACAAAACAATCAAAAAAAAAAAAATCAAGCGAAACCAATTAGTATTAAGGCCTCATCATCATCATCATTGTTTAATCGAAAAGGCAACGTATTATTATCGTATTATTTACCACAATTTTAACAGATTTGTCGAATTTTGTCGATGATATGAGGCAATTGATTATGATATTTTGCGAAACGATATTTTATTCGCTATTTTTATATATGGATTTTTATTAAGCTAAGTATTTCTTTGGGCGATCTTTATTGCACGCGTCCCTGAACATTTTGAACAACACATATCCATAATAATAAAAATATCAAAATTATAAGTGTTTTACTTAACCCCTTAATACACATACCAATGGGCACATCCCAAGCCCAATCTTCCACTATAACGATCATATCCAAAGATCTCTCAACATATTTATTTAACCTTAACAACTTTTGCCTTGCCCTTTGACTACTGTCCAAAGCGATCTCCGCGATTTATGCCATATTAGGTATTTATTTTTATTGAACATTTTGACTGATTTTTGAGCTAGCTAGCTGATAGTATTTGCGAATCGATTGTGGATCCAACAAATTTATTAATTTTAGCAACGTAATATTGACTTTTAAGACTGAAAGCAAATATGTATATTTAGAATTTTTATTTTACAATTGTATACTTAAAACCAAAAAAAAAAAAAACAAAAAAAAGAAGAATACAAGACAAAACATAATTCCCAAACCAAAAATCAAAACTATATTCATATCCAAATGTACTTTTATCTCTTAAATTAGCATTAAGTTTTTGCAAACGCCATTTTCGAACTGAAATCGAACGATTTATTTCCAATTACACGCCACAAAAAAGGCGAAGACATTTTCTGGAATGATTTATTGGCAGTGGAACTGTCTGAGAAACATTCAAATTACGAAACAAACAACATTAAGACATGTATTACGATATCTTTTAAATCTATGTATGTACTCAACTTGTTCACATTTTAAATAAAACACACATTTATTTTACGTTTACAAATATAAATATTATGTATGCATTACTTTTATTGTGATTCTTTTGTACTTATTGTGTTTTAAACTGCAATAACAACAATACTAGATGTGTTTCAGAGGAGATTACAAAAGTGATTGGCGAGTTGGGGAGGAGATAACAAGTCGAAACATACACCACTAAAAAATACAAAATTGCATATTTAAAAAACAAAACACGGAATAAGATTTGCATCTGTAAAGGCTGTTGGTTGAGTGTGTGCGGCGTATTTCAGATTTACAAGTTGATCGTCAACGAGTCCTGGAACTGTTTTCAGTATGAACAGCCGATGGCAACGGTCAAGAAGTCCTCAAAGCCAATGGTAATGGTGCCATTCTGTTGTGTGTCCCGTTGTCTAAATGCCTCCGTGAAGCGCTGAACCTGCACGCACAGCACAATGAACTGATCCACCGAGACCTCTTTGTGGTTATTAGGATCACTCTTTTTCACCAGGAAATTGATAAATTCCGGCGTAAAGCGAAAACCCATTTGAGTGAAGGCTACATGAAAACACATAAAACAAAAGTTATCTAAAGCTGCTATCGTAAAGATATCTTTCACGTTTACCTTGCGTCAGTTCGCCCTCCTCGATATGACCGGATCCATCTTGATCGTAGGTCTTAAAGACCTGCAGCCATTGATTGATATAGTTGTAGAGCTTCTCAAACTCATAGATATCGATGGTGCCGCTGGCGTCGTTGTCGAACATGCCTACAAAATAAAACATTTTAAAGTCAAATAAACACACATAAAAACTTTAAGTAAACAATCATCAAATGCTTAGGCAACACCAGAGAATTCCATTGAAGCACATGGCCAATTCCTTTGTTTATGTACACATTATTTGAGAAAGCTACCTCAGACTGACTCATAGGAAACCCTCTATGGATTTGCATGATTCGACTTACTTATCATGAGTTTGCATGCGTTGTCCGAAAACTGCTGTCCACGCCCATTAATCAGGGCTGCCTGGAGCTCTTCGGAATTGATCTTGCCCGATCGATCTCTGTCCACCATCGCAAACCATTGCTGAGCTTGTGGTGACACCTGTGCATTTTGTGGGGGAAATGCTCCAGGGGGAGCAGCATAGCCACCGCCAGGCTGAGCGTAGGGATTGTAGCCGCCGCCCTACAATGCACATGCATGAAAAAACATTGAAGAATATTTAACTTCTTAATTATATGAGATATTAACTTACGTAGGACATTTTGTTTTGTGCAATGTAATTTAATTTACTTCAATTAAGACGGAATACACACGACACACACAAGTGATAGCTCAGCTGTGAATTAATTGATTACTTTTCTGTGCGTAAGCTTTTATCGATATATCGCAGGCATAACAACTCTGTCATATTCGATTTATTCGTGAGTCTATCGTTTCGTTTCGCGTTTGTGTTTGTAATAAGAGGCAGAGACCGGCGTAAACAAGCAAGTTTTTTGGCAAAAACAAAATGTCGCACTTTGTGAATATGGAGGTTTTTTCAAACTATCAAAAGTACATAGATAATGAACAGGAAATACGCGAGGTAAGTGAGAATTGGTGACATTATTGCAGAATGACAAACTGTATTATTCAAAATTTGCGCAGAACATTCGTATTGTAGTGCGGGAGATTGAGCACTTGGCCAAGGATGCAACAATTCAATTGCAGATCATACACTCCGATTTAAGCAAAGGTAAGTCAATTATTATTATTAATCATATCTATTAACGACTACATTTATTACAATAGTCAGCAGTGCTTGCGGTTTGGCACGTCAGCAAATAGAAGCCTGCGCTGAAAAATATCAAAAGTTGGCCGCTTTGGTGCCGGGTGGACAATATTACCGGTAATAGAGAGCTTAAGAAAATATAGCTGTAGGCGTTTAATGTGCCACTTTTTACTGTACATACAGCTATTCCGATCATTGGACATACATTACTCAACGTTTGATATTTCTGATTGCTTTGGTTATTTATCTGGAGGCGGGATTTTTGGTAACCCGCGAAACGGCAGCTGAAATGCTTGGATGTAAGTAGAGACAATAAGCAAATCTATATTGTATATGCATTGCATACATGTTTAATAATAATTGGCATTAACAGTAAAAACGAAACATTCGGATGGCTTCCACTTGGATATTGAAGACTATTTACTGGGCATACTGTTGCTTGCCTCCGAATTGTCACGTTTCGCTACAAATTCCGTCACAATGGGCGACTACGAGCGTCCCCTCAATATTTCTCATTTCATTGGCGACTTGAACACAGGATTCCGTTTGCTAAATATGAAAAATGATGGATTGCGCAAACGATTTGATGCTTTGAAATACGATGTGAAAAAGATCGAAGAAGTTGTATACGATGTGAGCATTCGCGGATTATCCAATCCACCACCCGCCGAGAGCAAGGAACAGCCAAAGGCCGAGCCTGTTGAATAAGTTTTGCGGTACATACTACAAATAAGTTGTGCATAGGTTAAGCTCAAAAATTGAAAGACAAAACTCCAAGTTTATATACGCATATGAAATGTGAAAATGAAACGAAATGAAAATAAAACATGAAATTGCATTTCTAATTTGAATCACCCTGTTTTGTGGCCAACCCATGCGTTGCGCTAGCTTCGATCATATGTTCGAGCATTCGAGTTGCGCATTGCTGTGTTGTTGTTGCTCCACTCTCGCCAATGTTTTTACAGTTTGCAGGCTCAAGTCGATGGTGCTGCTCATTTTTAAGTTCAGTCTCTTTCGTTCCGTTGCACCGTTTACAACATTGCGCGCGCGTCAACGTAGTCGCTGTCGCTGTTTGTTGTTGCTTTTGTGTTGATTTTCGTCTTCTGTGTGTTTTCTTCGTTTTGCTTTTACACACATTGTAAGCGTTAAGCGCATTTGGATTAAGCTAACAAACGCCATTAATTTGCTTGCAATTAAAACGAGTTCTGGCCGCAACGAAAGTGTGTACGAGAATTTGTGTACGTAAGTGAAGGAGGGTTTGTTGCTGTTCACTTTTGTTTGTGTCTAGATGGGGTAAAAAAAGGCGCCTTATCTCACGCAGGCGCTGTGCATTAACCTAAGGTCCTAACTAATGCTTAGTTACGCTTACCTGTCGAATTAGTTAGCCCAGCAACCCACTCAGCGTTGAATTGCTTAATACTGCTAACTAACAAAAACAACTTTAACCTGTTTCGGATATTTGGGTCACAAGCAAGCCCCTCTTTTTCCATTTTCCACTCGCATGCAGTAGCCAACGGCTTGGAAACTCGTTGCGGGAAACAGCGATGAATACATACATATGTACATATCTATGTATGTATATACATATGTACATTGTATATAAAAAAAACAACTATTACCACACAATTTGCTGCCGCTGCGCTGTTCGTTGCTTATGCTGCTGCTGCTGCTGCTGTCGTTGAGATTGTTTTTATTGCTTGCTGCTGTTGGTTTGTTTTTAAATTTTTTTTTCTTCTTCACACACTCGAACAGCGAGGTTCAAAGTCCACAACAAGTTCGTTGTGCGCTCTTTCTCTCTCTCTCTCTCTGTCAGTTGAGTGGGTGAGCGAAAGCTCTCAGACAGACAGCAGCAGCTACAGCAGCAGCAATAACAACAAGCATTACTGTTTTGCATTGTAAACACATCTGAGAAAGAGACGCAGCACACACACACACACACAAATACACAAGCGAACGCAGACAGGTGCAATTGTGTGGGAGCAAGTCAAAGCAAGAGTGTGCGTGTGAGAGGCACGAACTAATTGAAAAAGACAACAACAAATGACGAAACCTTAAGAAAATATCATGCACGAATAACCAAGTTAAATACTTTACGAAACTTTAGCTACTCTAAAACAGTTGTCGAAATTATTCTACTTTTACATTAAAATATCTTAAACTGATTTCATAAGTTTGTTCATTCAACCCGCTGTGAATGATTTAACAGCGCAGATCACATCCGAATACGAAAATTAACTCCCGCTCCCTCTCTCTTCAGAGTCGTCGTTAGAGTCACGACTGCGACGCGATCTGAGGATTTCGTTCACATTTCGTATTTCAAGTTTGCTTACAGTTCAAAGTCCACGCGCATGATTGTTATTTATACTTTAGTGTGCACATATATAGTATGTTGATGTGGCTCAGTTATAAAAGCCGATATGGAAGCTTATGATCTGTCAAGGTTGTTAACGAGGGGTTCAAAAAATATTGCCCCCTTTTTTTTTGGCATGAAATACTTGGGAATTTTTTTTGGTTTTATCAACATCCCCTAGACTCTTCAGAATTTTGTGATAAGAAGCTTTCGGTTAATTTGTCTGATAACCGACTTTTTGTTGTCTGTGCCAAAAATATATACACAAAATGAAAATGCCAACCAGACGGCTTCAATGCGTCATTAATTGTTATACTGTTACTTCGTAGTAAAAATTTGGCAATACTTGAGAATTACGCGTACAAGCCGCGTGCCAATTTTTCTTATCGACTTGATTGATAAGGGTCCGTCCCCCCGTTAAATTGCGTTCTACTTTATTAGACGACCCCACAGTTCAATTGAACTTTGAATTTGAGATAATTCGCGATAAAACACAGAAAAAGAAAGCGAAGGAATTATATTATAAATAATATCTTATCACTGCTCTTAAATAACTATTTTTGATGTTCGCAGATCGTATCATAAATGAACTTAAGCAAATGCAAAAATTGAAAAAAGAAGAAAAGAAACAGCGAATTGCGAACTATTGATAAAACATTATCAGTTGAAGAGCTTCTGTGGACCCCCCTGCAAGGGTGTTTGCGGTCGTTTCACTGGAAAAACACTTTAAGCACTTCAATTGCATAAATATTAGCTTATTACCTTTTTTTTGTTTTAAGTGTTTGAGTGGAACTTGTTCCAGATATGTCTACGCCACGGTTCAAAGTGCAATAATGAAATGTGCTTTTATTTGTCTAGTTTTTTTTTTATCAGTTTGTGTATAAATATGCTTGACACGAGCATAATAAATTTTCATATTTCTATATGTCTGTCCGGTTATAAGTTTGCTGGTCGACAATTGAGTTCCATTTATCTGGTGATCCCCATATATATTGCTATTTTTATAGTTGCGCCTCGGGAGAGATAAATGACACAGTCCTGGCCCCCAGAAGGGGGCGTGGATCGAGCAAAAATGCACATGGCAAAACTTACACAAACAATACGATAAAAGTGTGTGTGTGAGTGTCTGCACGTGTGTCAATGTGTTCTCTACGGCGAACTATGAAGAACGACACGACGACAACGACCGGCAATGGTCCATCAGCTTCTTTGTCTCCCTCTTACCCGTGCTCTCTCCAATGCAAAGCGAGCCCCCCTTCTTGCATTGCCTCACTCTCTCTCTCTCTCTCTCTCTCTCTCTCTCTCTCTCTCTCTCACTCTGGTTCTCTTTGCGTGTGACGCAGCCAAAAGGCAGACACCCAAACGTATCTTATCTGCACACACTCGCGCACTCACACATGCTCAGTTATGTATGTAATTGTTGCTGTAGCTGTACAACTGTATGTGTATCTGTAGCCGGCGACGAGACCCCATGCGCCTCAACACCGCAGCACAGTTGAATCAGTTAACGCTCGTCGTTCAAGCGATCAAGTTGTTTTGCTTGCCTAATTTCAAAACGTTTTCTGTGCTCACAAATAATCAAGACTATTTACGGAAATTTCGATATTGCATTTGTGACATTTAACTAATTACACTCTCGTATTAATATCAATTTAATCAATAAGTAATTGAGTGATTTGCATACAAATAAAAAAGACGACTATATTGAAAGGTTTGTTTTGCACACTTTGTTATTCTTTTTCACCTCGAATAATTGAAGGTCACAAAAACAGAAACAGTAAAAAAATTTTCTGCATTGCATTGCAATTTCTCATGGCTCACGTTTAATTTGCTTTGCTTTTGTTTATTTGACTTTCCCTCATTGTCCTACTTATACTAATGCCGCACAATACTCGATTTTTGAGTGTTTACTTCAATTTGAATTGGGACCGTGCTGATAAGCAGATAAGAACGCTTACGTCTCTTATCAGTGACTATTTTTTTTTAAAGAGATTTGTCTAGTTTTTGTTTTTGGTTATTATATAAAAAGAAAGAAGGCTGCACTGCCTCTAGATGCTTCGGTTTTCGACAAAGCTCTTAAGTAAACAACAACAAGCATTTCAAATTTATGAACCCGTTTGCCGACAACAACAAAAATACAAGATGAGGAATATGGCAAAGAAATAATATATGATTGGACTTTGAACCTTCGTGCTAAGCGCAAAATAAATCACATTAATAAAATAAAATAACAACATCAACAGCAGCAGTTCGCTTGAATGTTGTTGCTCTTGCTTTGCTCTGTCTCCAATACAAACGAATAAAAAAATACGTAGACACGCAAATACATAGATGAATGTGTATTCAAAAGCCGGTAGCGATCGTCTAGAAAACGCACATTACGCATACGCAGCGTGGCCACTACCTGAAAAGTAGGTCAAACGAAAATAAAACTGTTGTCTTGCATTCGTTTGCTTGAGCTTGGTTTTGTTTTTGTGTTTATTGTCGATTGTCTGTTGTTTGTGTTGCGGTTGTTGCTTGGCCTTCAGCTGAAGTCGAGCTCTTTGCCTGGAGTTCAAGTGAACCAAGGTTTATGGTTAGACAGAAAACAACATTTCAAGTTTACGCGTAGCAAAACAAGCAAATACAACAAATAAGATAGCCCACTCATATTTGTTATTAACAATTAGTATGCATACTAAACAATGCAAATTGCCATCAATTCACGATTCTTGACGATCTCTCTCTCTCTCGCTGTCAATAAAAACACTAGATAAATCAATCTTAACTACGTATCGAGAGTACTCGAACTTGTTGTTGTGATTGCTCCAATCAAATGTTAATGGAATTGCGAACAAACAAGCCAAACAAAGAGCTATTCCCAGACAGAGAGAGAGAGAGACATAATCATTGGCTAATGGTTGCCAGCCAGCCAGTCAGTCAGTCATCTGAGCTTGCAGCAATCTGGTAATATATAATGGTCCTTATGAGGGGTTATCTCGCAGACAATGCGAGAAGTATTTGGTGACGTCAATAGCCCGAGAATTCTGTGTTATGACATCGTGAGTGTAAGCACACGCTCGCATACAATTAAACAATAAAACACAATGAGCGAGATGTGCAAGCTGCGATCAATATCAAAGTTCAAAAAGCACATTGTTACGACGCATGTAGAAAGAGTAGAAGCTTCGGATTACAAGCGATATTAATGTGCTAATTATACTTGGTACCTGCAGAGGTGAAAAGTATTATAACTTAGCGTAATGTAAAGTTCAAAGGGATTAAGGAATTTAATAGCTAGTGATAACAATATTTCCAAATAAGTTTGACGTAGCTTAAATATGTTATTCAACCTATCAATCAATGGGCCCAGCCAGGTTTAATGATTCGTCACAATATTAATCACACTTTAAATAATTTATGAAAATTTAATTACAGTCGAAATATTATCTATATGTTTTGTGTATCTCACCCTCAAACATTCCCGACCATATCGTTGTTACCTGAGCCGCATTTAACTGTCAGCATGTATCGAATAATCAAACCGCAATTTTTGCTTATCAGTTTTATTAATTAAGACCCCCGCGTAAAGCCCTAAGCAAAGTTAATGACTGCATAATGGATCTGCTGGATGTAGATACAAGTAATTTTTGTGATTATAACACGTATCTAATCTAATCCCCCAACAATATCTTTTTTCGATGATTTATAATTGCAGCGTGATTAACTACTTAATCTCGGTATGGCTGAAGCCCATTCCGCCGTCGCCTTCTCGTTTGCGATCACGCACGAGGGCTTCGACATCAACTATGACCATGAGGTGCTCAATCTTGTGTGGAACTCCGGTGTGCGTTCCTGGAAGAAGCGCATGGCACGCGCCAGGGTAAGTTCTAAGTTCACCCATTTCACAACACTTTGAAATGAATGTTAATTGAACTTCTTCCTCTTTAGAATGGCATCCGGAATGGCGTGTATCCGGCGCACATACAAAGTCTTTGGCTGATCACAGCAATTGCGTTGGGTCTGCACTTTGCCGGCTATCAGGCGCCGTTTAATCTGACCAACAGACTGCTCGTTCATCTGCCCAGCAACACAATGAATTGGCAGATCACCGCCTGCTTTTTGGCCGCACTCGTCATCTGGCTGTCCATCTGCTTTACGATGCGTTACACGCTGAAGCTGCTGCTCATCTACAAGGGCTGGATGTATGAGTCGCGAGCGCCTGGCAGTCGTGTATCCTTGCCCACCATGCTCTGGGTGGCGGTGGTGCGTGTGCTCTCCAGCTGGAATAAGCCAGGACTGTACAGTTTTCAGGGCTCGTTGCCACGCCTGCCATTGCCCTCCGTGCACAATACAATGACGCGTTATCTGCGCTCGGTGCGTCCGCTGCTCGACGATGACAATTACAAGCGTATGGAGGGATTGGCCAAGGAGTTTGAGCAAACGATTGGCAAGAAACTGCAATGGTATCTTATCCTCAAGAGCTGGTGGTCCACAAATTACGTCTCTGATTGGTGGGAGGAGTACGTCTATCTGCGCGGTCGCAGTCCTCTCTGTGTCAACAGCAATTTCTATGGCACCGATGCCATCTTCATGAATCTCACCAGCGTCCAGTCGGCACGTGCCGCGAATGTCATCTCCTTGCTGCTTAACTTTAGACGTCTGATTGAGCATCAGGAGTTGCAGCCCATCATGGTGCAGGGCATGATTCCCTTGTGTTCGTGGCAATATGAGCGCACCTTCAACACGGCACGCATTCCAGGACTCGAAACGGATCGCATTGTGCACTACAGGGATTCCAACTATATTGTGGTGCTACACAAGGGCTGCTACTACAAGATGCTCATCTACTACAAGGGCCGCATTCTGCGCCCCTGTGAGCTGCAAGTGTAAGTACAGTTGTAAAGAAACGTCTTCTGTGTGAGTGATTTATGAATGAATAGCCTAAAAAAAGAGAAGTTCAGATCTGAGCATACATAAATCTTTCTAAGTAGTAAGTTAAGAGCTACTATTGGTTTAAAAAGGTTTTCCCTCGTTAATGATTACTTTGTCATGCAAACACATTACTTATTAAACTGTAGTAATCTGCGGTTCATTAACCTAGAGAAAACAGTTCGAGTTCATGCTTGAAATCGCCTTTATTGTGATTTGTTAATAGCTGAAAAGTTTTGCTAGTTTAATCTTATTATTATATAACTACTTATTATTAAATCTACATCTATATCTACATTTTTGTACAGTCAAATTGAGGACATACTGAAGGCCAAGGCCACGCCAGTGGAAGGTGAGGAGCATTTGGCTGCTTTGACTGCCTGGAATCGCTCCAAGTGGGCCGAGACACGCAACACGTTCTTCTCGCGTGGCGTAAATCACGTCTCATTGCGCACCATTGAATCGGCTGCCTTTGTGCTCTCTCTCGACGATGAACCCTTCGAGTTTGATCTGAAGCGTCCCGAGCTGTTGGATTCGTTTGGCAAGAAGCTGCTCCATGGCAATGGTTACAATCGTTGGTTCGACAAGTGCTTCACCGTCTGCGTAGGCACCAATGGACGTGTCGGTTTCAATGCCGAGCACACGTGGTAAGTGTTTAGCTTATGTTTAATTACGCACAACGTTTTTCCAGCTGCCAGCAGTTAGCAAAAAGATTCGCTATTCAAACTCTATAAAATATAATGTGTATTGTTAAGGTCTGATGCTGCTATCGCCTCACACATGTGGGAGAATCTGATCGTTGACGATCTTGTATCCGAAGGGTAAATTGCAAACATGTATCTAGCATTTTTTGATGGTGTGAGGCTCCAGGCATTTGTTCTATAAACGGCATTTATATTTAACTTATAATTTGAATTTATAATTTAAATTTAAGCTTGGTTGTGGCAATAATTTATGCAATAATTTGTACATTTTATTTTAGGGCGGACGCTCCGGTTATGGGACATCTATGGGAATATATATTTGGTGATGATATTGATGGGTAAAACTAAATTCCGACTAAAAGCACTAAACTTATGAAGCAGTTCTATAAACCCTTACTTCACAGTGTCATGGTATAATTGATTTCGTAAATTGCCATGACAACTACAAATTATAGAACTGTGCACTGCTGTGTTTGTTATTAACTAAATTTCTAAATTCATTTCATGACTAACACAACTTACTTTAAAGTTTAAACTAACCAACCAACTAACATTGCTTCTCTGTGTTCCAAACATTTGCACATAACGCTCTATTAATCGCGCTTTTATCTGCCACTCTTCTTCTGTTAGATATGACGAGACGGGCAATACAAAAGGTACACCAGAGTTCCAGCCCCCAACGCCAACGCGTCTTAACTGGGATCTGAAACCATGTCTGCCACAGATCGAGGAGGCAACCATCTGTGCCACGAAGCTGTGCAACGAGGTCGATCTGCGCATCTTGGTGCACCAAGAGTACGGCAAGGGATTCATGAAGAAGTGCCGTCTATCGCCAGATGCTTACATTCAGATGGCTCTGCAGTTGGCCTACTATCGCGATGCTGGCCGCTTCTCGCTAACGTATGAAGCCTCCATGACACGTCTGTTCCGCGAAGGACGCACTGAAACAGTCCGTCCCTGCACCATTGAGTCATCTGCATGGGTTAAGGCTATGCAAGACCCCAACACAACGGTGAGTACAATCGAATATGGCGGTAAATATCATGTTTATTAATTCCCTTTGACATTGCAGAATGATCATCGTGTGAAGTTGCTACAGGATGCCTGCGACCGCCATCAGTTGGGCTATCAGGATGCCATGTGTGGTAACGGCATCGATCGCCATCTGTTCTGTTTGTATGTGGTGTCCAAGTACCTGGAAGTCGACTCGCCCTTCCTCAACGAGGTGCTCAGTGAGCCCTGGCGTCTGTCCACTAGTCAAACACCTCACGGCCAAACGCCTAAAATGGATTTAAAGAAGCATCCGAATTGCATCAGTGCTGGCGGCGGTTTTGGCCCTGTTGCTGATGATGGTTATGGTGTTTCCTACATCATTGCTGGTGAAAATCTAATTTTCTTCCATATCTCTGCGAAGACCACGTGTCCGCAAACCGTAAGTCCATCAAGAAATTGGTCTATAAAGCGACGTGAGCTAATTTTGTATTCATTACAGGATGTCCATCGATTTTCGGAACACATTTGCAAGGCTTTGGCGGATATTCGTTCGATATTTGAGCAGTACATGAAGGATCATCCGAAACCCGCCAAGACAATCACAAATGGCAAATCCACATAATCCATAGTCCTATTTGTAGTGAAACTCTTGCGAGATTCGTGTTAGCATTTGTTTTTACTTTTCTAGTTATTCGTTTTTACAAAAATCATCATGCATATTCTCTACTCTTAAGGTTCTCCATTTAAGTGCAAAAGTGTTCGAAAAAGTTGTAAATGCTAAATCAAAATTCATGCGAAACCAAGCAATGCAATTTTATATACATAACTAAACTAAACTAAATGATTGACAACTTTGCTGATTGTAAGACCTAGTTTTAGCAACTTTTGCACAATTTGCTGTTTCTCAATTAATTAGTATGTAAATGATACAAAAAACAACAATGTTTATGTAAACTTAAGTAGTAGCAAAAGAAAAATATAGTATGTATACAGCATCAAGTTGAATATTTGTTATTTATCACGCAGCCAAAGGATTCGCATGAATCGTAACTCCATTGATCTTCTTGTCTACATGCGGACGATAGTTTTTGGGATTAACGGGCAACTTTTCGAGTTCATCTAGTGCATCAAAGCCATCGATTACACGACCAAATAGTGTGTATTTTAAGTCCAGATTTGGCTGTGCCGCGTAGGTGATGAAGAACTGGCTGGCATTTGCATTGGGTCCATTGTTCGCCATAGAGACCATTCCGCGATCTGTGTGCTATAATGGGAAACGTTTATTTGAATTGATTTAAATGTTTAACTTTTGTTACTTACCTTTATTGTCTCCTTAAACTCGTCATCGAACTTTGTACCCCAAATAGATTGTCCATTTTTGCCTGTGTTTGTGGGATCGCCGGTTTGCACAATGAATCCCTTGATGTTCCTGATAAAACAACAACCACTGTAATAGTCACTTGCGCACAAGGCCAGAAAGTTTTCGCATGCCTTGGGGCACGACTCGACAAACAGTTCGATTTTAATGTCGCCCACGTCGGTATGCAGTGTTACTGACTAAAATAAAACAAATTTAATTAAAATGCACAAAAATAGCAGAGCGCATTGTGTTTGTTTACCATTTTGACAGCCGAACAGTGAATTTCGAGTTCGAAAACAGTAAGTTGGCTGCGTTAACTATTACGCGATGTATCAAAACCAGTGTTGCAAGCAGCAACATAAATAATCGATAGCTACGTTTGCGAAATATCGCTGATAGCTATTAAATAGCTCACATCGCTGTCTGAGTTTTGGGCGCGAAGTCGGCATTCTCTCGGCAAAATAAAATATAGTAAGTTAATTGTAATAGTCCCAGAATGAAGTGCAAAATACCCGAAATTTCGTGGCATAACCGCGACCCAGTGTTAAGTGTGGATATACAACCCAAATCCGGCTCCTTGCCACCTAACGCAATGTGTCGTCTTGCGTCCGGTGGCACCGACACCCATGTTCTCATTTGGTATTTGAACCGAACTGTGGAGGGCGAGGGTGGAAGCGGAGGTGAGGACATGGTATTGGAATTGGCGGCGGATTTGACGAAGCATCAGCGAGCTGTGAACACTGTGCGATGGTCACCCAATGGAGAACTCTTAGCTTCTGGTGATGACGACAGTGTGATCTTCTTATGGGTGCAGAAGGCGGAAAACGATGTGCCAAATTTTATCGACTCCGAAGGTAATAGCGAACTGAACCGCGAGATGTGGAGGCCACAAAAGGTATTGCGGGGTCATCGCGAGGATGTTTACGACTTGTGCTGGGCGCCAAACTCGCAATTTCTGCTGACAGGATCGGTGGACAACACGGCCATGTTGTGGGATGTGCACAAGGGCAAGTCGCTGGCCATACTGGACGATCACAAGGGATATGTGCAGGGTGTGGCTTGGGATCCGGCAAATCAGTACTTGGCCACCATGAGCACAGATAGGTAAAGTTGATTTTTATGCTTACAATTGTTGTTTGGTTTTTTGACAATTTCATATGCATTTGCAGAAATCTACGCATCTTCGATGTAAGCACACGACGCTGTCTGCATCGTGTGAGTAAGACTACGCTCCCTGTGAAGGAGGGACATGAATTGCATGGCCGCAATGTGCGTCTCTATCACGATGGCACCCTGCAGACGTTCTTTCGGCGCATTTGCTTCACACCCGATGCCAAACTGCTGCTGACGCCTGCTGGTGTCACCGACTACGATGGCGTGTTGAAGCCTTCGCATACCACCTATGGCTACAGTCGCTACGATCTGAGCAAGCCCGCCTTTGTGCTGCCCTTCCCCAATGAGTACACTGTCGCCGTGCGTTGTTCGCCTGTGCTGTATCGCTTGCGTCCCTTCAATGCCGAGAAGAATTTGCCAATTATAACGCTGCCGTATCGCATGATTTATGCGGTGGCCACCAAGAATTCGGTGTTCTTCTTCGACACACAGCAGCCGGTGCCGTTTGCCATTGTGTCCAACATTCATTATACACGACTGACGGATTTGACGTGGTCAAATGATGGCAACACCTTGATTGTGTCCAGCACTGATGGCTTCTGTTCGCTGATCAGCTTTGACGAGACTGAGCTGGGCGAACGCTATGAGGATATGGATGCAGTGCTGTGCGCTGTCACCATGTCGATAGATAATGCACCACAACGCAGTCGCAAGATCAAGAAGCAAAGGCGAAAGCCGTCCACAGATGAGTCAACTGTACGTCGACCGTTGCAGGAGAAGGGCAAGCCCAATATCATTGATAGCAAACTGGAGAGGAGCCCGCTTAAGGACAAGGACAGCGCTGAGACTGATGTGGATGCCGACAATGATTCGTCCTTGCAAAGCAGCAGCTCTGCCACCTCCGCGAACAGCCCCAAGCCAGCTGAATCAACTGAAAAGAAGGTGAAACCCACGCCCATTGCCTTTAGACGGTCGCCGCGTAAAGTCGCGGAGCCGCAGCCGATTGCAACACGCCGATCGCCGCGTAAAGTCGCCGAGCCAACGCCGATTGCAACACGCCGTTCGCCGCGTAAAGTTGCCGATTCCACGCCCTCTGTGAGCGAGACAAAGCCCATTGCGATCAAGCGCAAGGCCAGCGAAATCAGCGACTCAGTGGAGCCAGTGCAAAGCAAGCCCAAGCTGCAGTATGGCCTCCTGCCCAAACCCATTGAGGCGGTGCTCGACAGACAGATCATCAGCTCCGATGAGAAATTCGAGCTGCCGGAGAAGCAGTCCAGGCCAGTGACGCCCATTCAGGTGCGTCGCCAGCCGCGCACGCCTGGGAGCAGCAATAGCAATACGTTAACGCCCAAATCACTGCCCGCCCGACATGCCACACCCATTGCTGTGCGCCGGACGCCACGTGTGCTCGTCGATGGACCTGCAGTAAATGCGCCCGTCGTCGTTGAAGAAGCCATGGATGCCTGGCCATTGGAGGAGGATGTGACACCTTTGCCTGATGAGAATGAGGCAGCGCCAAGCAAAAAGGAGACAAAATCTTCAGAGGAGCCGCAATTGACTATTAACGAGGCGACTTGCGAACGCACTGAGGACATTCGCTTGGTTTATGAGGACACACAAGAGGGCACGCCAGTTAAAGCAGCACCCACAATCACAGCAACTGCAACAGCAGCTGCAACTGCAACTTCAGTTGGTGCTTCGCCAAAACCGACAACGCCAAACGCAAAGACGCCGCGTCGCGTCTCGTTGCGAACTATTTCGACTCCCAAGTCGAAAAAGAAACTGTTAGACTAGAAATTAGCTTATAGAATGCGAGAGAAACTGAAGCGAGAAATGTAGCCTTAGTCTTAACAAAATCAACATTAAATTTATAAACGAATAAAACGCACATTTACACAGAAGGATTAACTTGTTGCCTTCCAGATGGATTGCCTTGTGCATCGCCAACAGTCAGCCAAGGAGTCAGAGCACGATGTCCTAAGTTCACAAATAATCGGGGGAAATTCAGTACTCTTAATTGACTCCGCCAAGCGTAATTTGGATGATTATGTGCAGCCGCTTTGTCAGCACGTAAGAGAAAAGGGAAATCAATTCATTACAATTCTACTCGTGGCGACTCGCAAGCGATTGCTAGAGCTGCAACATCAAGTTTCAGTTGAGCTGGACAGTCGAGAATTTGCAACTTGCTGCACAACAAATCAACAGGCAACGGAGATGCTAGCCAGGGGACATGGATTGCTTTTGGCTACCACAAAGCAGCTGGGCGCAATGCAGTCAGAGCAGCAATTCAGATCAGCTCCCATTGGATGCTTGGTCTTCGATGAACTAGAGAGGCTGCTTGCCTATGGCGGCAGCTTCTTTCAAGCTCTCAAATTGACGCTTTATAAACTGTGTCCATCGACGCAAATCGTGGTTACCACTCGACTTTGGTTAGCGGAGGAAATGGAGCAGCTTTTGCGGCACGCCAAGCAGCCATTGTTGCTGTTCAAGGATCTTTTGGAAGCTGCAGCTTATGGTGGTTGCTCGTGGCAAGTGCAAATGGGCAACAGCTTCGAGGAGCAGCTTCAGCAATTGTTGGCATACTTGCAAACACATTCACCTCAGCATCAGCGCACTTTGATTTATTGTGCCCGACATGAAGACTTCTTGGAGTTAAAGAAGCAATTGTCCAGTTACGACGTTTTGCTGCATCGCGGTCGCCAGGATAAACAACGCATTGAGCAGTGGCAGCGGAAGGTCAGCAAGCAAAACTCTTCAATTAAATGAAACCTAATATTATCCTGCCTTTTTCAGCACGCTGGTAAAATATTATTGCTGCAGGCGCATGCACCCGAGTTGCAAGTGGAGAACGCCCAGAGTGTTGTGCACTTTAACATGCCACCCACTTGGAGTCAGTTTCGTAAGCGTTTTGCAGTCTACAAGGGAGAAATACGCAATGCCTTGCTGCCAGTTGAGTCCGATCAGCAGCTGAGATCGCTTGTGTTGCTCGATAGACAGCACGAACAATCGTTGCCACAACTGCTTGAGTTTATGCAACATCATAGTCAACCGATAGACGAACAGCTTGCCAAGGCGCACTCACAGCTGCTGACAAACCGCGAGGAGTCCTTGATGGCTCGCCAGGCTGTGCTGTGTCCTGTGATGTTGCTTTATGGTAGCTGCCGCATTTTGCCTACCTGTCAATATCGCCATTTGCTGTCGGATATCGATAGAAACTGCGCAACTGTACCTAGTGGAGGCCTTATACGGTTTCAATTGCTCAAAGTGAGGACTGCTTTTTACCCTCATAAAATATTGCCATATATTTTTACCATTCTAAGGAATTTTTTTATACCCGCCACCCATAGGGTAAAAGGAAATTATAAATTTGTGCCTCTAGGAAATATATCTATGCAGAAGGAGGCATCTCCGACTCTATAAAGTATATACATATATTCATGATCACCGTCAACAATATAGAGGCAATATATGTTAGACATGCCCGTCTGTCTGTCCGTCAGTATGAACTATAAGAGATAGTCATGTAATTTGTTTGCCTCGTCGACTTCTGCCCTCTTAAATCGATAATCGTAAATTTGAAGCTAATATAATAACTATAATTTTTATGATTCCTGAAAATTTGCAATCAAATCAAATCACACAAAAATTGTAGAAGTTGTTGAAGTAATACTTATGCATGGGCATGGGCCTATTTGTTACGGGTCTTAGTTGCTTCTGCTAACAATCTGTTATTTTGTGCACTATATGGTATATTTTGAATGCAGTACTATACTAATATACCAGATATAGCCGTTGGTATAGTTTTAGAATTTTTGCTTTTTTTTTTGTATATTTTAAGAATAATACCGCTGTTTTTCTCGTACTCAAAATGGGTTGCGAGTATCTCACAGTCGAGCACCCTTGACTGTAGCTTTCTTACTATTTTATTTATTTATTTCTCTCTTTCTCCCTATAGATCTGCACGCCTTCGCACTTTGCAGCACGTTTAGTGTCACAGCGAGCAAGCACTAAGTGCCACTGGCAATCGTTATCTATGCAACAACGCTATGCGGAACTGCAGCAGCAATTGCGTAGTCACTTTGCCACTACCGAGCATCGTGTGGCAGTTAGTGATGTGCAACTGCAACAGATCTGTGTTCGTCAAATGACAGACAGCTTTGAGCGTGTCTGCGTTACCTTTGTGCCCAACTCAAGTGCCCCGGACACAACTGTACGCGTCAAACATTTAGATCTGAGCACTGTCATCCACCATGCGAAACTCTCAGAGCTATTTATCTGTCCTTTGGAATTACAGCAAGTGCAACCATTGGCATTGGATGTGCGTCTTTCTGGTGTTGTGCCCTACAATGGCGAGGAGATTTGGCAGAGTTCAGACAATGTTCTCATCTCGGATTTACTGCACCCGGGTGGCATCTACGAAGTTCATGTCGACTACGCTTTATCGCAGACCATATTTGTGAGTTGTCTGCAACTGAATGCGCAGGACTATGCAGAGCAGCTACAGATCAGACAGCTTGGGTTGCTAGATGAATCTGTAAAAAAGCGTTTGAGCGAACTAATCCATGATAAGGAAGGCTAATTACTATTGTGGGCAAAAGTTGTCCGATAAAGGTACTGAAAATCTTCAATTGACTTTACATCGCCTGATTGACATAATTGGAATAAGTGAAAACAATTTTTAATGACCACTTCAGCGTCAGAAAGATCAGATCCCGAATGAAACCAAAAATATGTAAGAAATGCTTTGTTTGAATTATTAAGATTTCAATTATAATATACATAAATAAATAACATAAACGCAATTCGCGAAATCCAGCCAGAACAATAATTCTTACATACATATGTAGAGCTGTGAACATTGAATTCATTTTATAAAATTCTGTTTTAAGCACAACTTCGAATCATTCGACAGACAAACAGACAGACACGGACAAACACGTCTTTCTGGTGTTGTGCCCTACAATGGCGAGGAGATTTGGCAGAGTTCAGACAATGTTCTCATCTCGGATTTACTGCACCCGGGTGGCTTCTATGAAGTTCATGTCGACTACGCTTTATCGCAGACTGTTGGAATTTGGTCCAACAATCAGATCGCAGTAGTGCAAGTGAAAAGACAAGAGTTGATTTCGTGGAAATTATATTAACCGTTTATTAGACAGTCAATTCACTTGCTATGTTCTATTTTACTTAACGACTCAAAGCGGACTACATCATTTCGCAATATTCTATGTATATGATGAAATTCAACACAGATTACCAGATTATTATTTTGTTTCTTACGTTAATTCGTTAAACACAACCCCTCAAAATGGTAATCTTAAATACTTATCAATCCTAATGATGAACTACATTCATTGTGCTTTTGGTCTGCTTGAAGAGAAGTCCAACCGTCTTTGTTCCGCTTAGGTACCGAAGGATCCGTTTCGTTGCTTTCCAGTGGTCGATCGTGTAACATGAGTTGAATTGACCTCATATGCTATATCTGGTCGTGATGTAACTGCAAGAAACATTAAACATTCAGACAGAGCGGACATATCGGACAAAGCGGACATAGCGAACAAAGCTGACAGAGCGGACAGAATTAAAAGTTCCAGCCCACCAGATGAAATACCAGGCGAACATAAATCATCAGTAGGCAGAAATACAGCAAGTGTATTAGTAGCGCCATCTATCGTCTGTAATGAAGCACCCTCAAAGTATGCGACTGAATAATTACAACAACTACTACTAAAGTGGTTTTCAAAGCAATCGCTTGCTGCTGATGTATGTTCGCCTGGTATTTCAAATATTGATTTGGCACTTTTTAGACTTTCGTGGCGGTTGTAAGAACAACACCAGCAACAACAACAACTATAACATCAATAATTACAACAACAACTACTAATTATGTTAGACAGACAGACAGAGCGGACAGATCTTGATCAGCGTCAACAGCCGAGACGATCTAGCCATGTCCGTCTGTCCGTATGGAACACTGGATCTCAGAGACAGAGCTATAATTGATAGAGCTACAATTTTTTTCCTACAGCATTTATTATGTTTGCTCGCAGATGAAGTTTGTTTCAAATTTTTGCCACGCCCACTTCCGCCCCCGCAAATCAAAAAAATCGAATAACAAGCGTAATTTTAAAGCTAAAGCTGCGAATTTTGGTATATACAATAATTACTAAAGTAGTATAGCTCTATCTCTTATAGTCTCTGAGATCTAGGTGTTCATACGGACGCACGGACAGACGGACAGACACACAGACGGACAGACGGACATGGCTAGATCGTGTCGGCTGTTGACGCTGATCAAGAATATATATACTTTATAGGGTCGGAGATGCCTCCTTCTACCTGTTACATACATTTCCTTTCGGCACAAAGTTATAATACCCTTCTACCCTATGGATAACTCCATATAATACTCGTACTTTGTGAATGGACCACCGGACACATGCTCAGCCCCAAGAAACGTAAGGTTTCTTAGGTTGCAGCAATATCAAGCTGCCAGCGAAACAAGAACAAATTTCGGACTAATCAATATAAGAAATAGTACGTATAACAAGTAAGACAGCTACAGTCGAGTGTGTTCGACTGTGAGTTACCCGCTACCAAAATATTGCGGTATTTTTCAAAATATCGAATCTGTATAAGTTTCCTGGAATAATTCCACGATAATTAATTGATTGAATAAATCACTTTAACAATAAATTTATTTATTTTCGCGTTAGCGCAACTATTTTTTTGCGTTTCAATTTAATTTTTTGTTTACAAATTGCTCAACTATTGAATGAATCTAACGTCAAGACACAAATCAGTTAATTCGAATAGTTCAATTTAAATGTTCAATGCTTGTGACGCGTGCGCTGGCTTCGCTTTGAGTTATGCTTCGAGCTGTCGCTGCGAGATGGCGCCACTGGGCAACTTTTCTGTTTTTGCTGCAGCAGCTCCTCATCTACATCGATATCCCGACCTTGTTGTTGCTGCAGCTCTTGTAATTTGCGTTGACAGCAACAATTGCGCAGTTCACTCATGAAGAACTGTAAACTCAAATTGAATTTTCTCAAATTTTTCTCATCTATGGCGCTGCGTGGCTTGCAGCTTTCGATGGCCAGCTGAGCATGTAAAATGCATTCACTGGCAGAGCCCAGAGTCTCTTTGAGTATGCAGATCTGTTGCTTCTTCTTCTGTTGCATATGTTGAAAGCGTGTCCATAGTGCTTCCAGTCTCCTTTCCTCATTTCGTTGATCATTCACTACAGCATCATATTTGCAACGCAGCTCTTCTAAATCGCATTTCAGTAACGTCATAGCTTTGTCCTTCTTGGCCAGCAGACGATGGATTTGTCGGTGGGAAGCAGAGAGTTCATCGTAGCTGCAAGATATCAAGTGAAATTAAATAAATTAAGATAAATCCTATTAAAATCTGAAAACACCATAATATTGGTATAGAATTAATTTGAATTAAAAGAATCTAACGAAGTCTACTGTGCACTTAAAATTAGTAAAGAGCAATTTCAGCTTTATAATTAATGTGTAAATGTCCTTTGGTGCTTGAACAACATTGAAAATAGAGTATTGTCTTATAATTTGGGAAAACTAATATTTAAAAACTATAATTGAAAGGGTCTAACGAAGTCTACTGTGCACTTCACTTACAGTTGTAGCATGAGTCCTATTAAAATTAGTTGAGTCTAATTTCGGATGCATAATTTATGAGCTCTAACCTATTTAAAATTAATTCTGAGTCTGAAATTGTCATGTAAAGTCATGTATCATGTATCTAATCCGTTGCTGCTTGAAAAATATTTAAGATAGTAGATTGTCTTATTATTAATGAACACTAAGCTAAATATAACTAAGATCTAATAACTATTGTCTAGAGGGTCTAACGCAGTTTAATGTGCACTCTACCCACCGTTGCTGCATAAGCAATGGACTGATCGATTCAAAGAGATTTCCCTTGGAATGCAGTACCAAGGCATTCAATCCCTCCGCTTCCGGCTCACTATCGCTGCAGGAATCGGTGTCCACACCATGCAGCAATTGCACCAAACGTTCATTTCGATCTTTTTCCGTATCCAGTGAGAAGTTGAGCTCATGCACTCGCTCCGTTTGACGCTCCAAAGCCATGCGCAGCTTGAATTCTAGTTGCTGATCCTCGTAGAGCGTGTGCTCGAGTTCACTGACTTTTTGCAGGATTTGCGATATCGTCTGATTAAATGGCTGTTGTCGATGACTGCATTCATCGGATGATGGTGCAATAAGTCTTAAATTATTGTCACAACTTTTGGAGAGCTCAGTCTTTCGACTCGATGACGTCGATGCGGCTTCGTTTGCTTGGGATGGTGTCTCCAGTTGCTTTTTGGAGCCCACACCAAATCTCAGACTGTTGCTCAGGGATCTGGCAAGCGCGCCCAAGTTCATCCTTGGTCCTGTCAAGTGTTCAACGGTGGTCGTGTTTGTTGTGTGTGAAAAGTTTCTTCGCTTTGTTTGTTTGTTTGTTTCCTTGTTTGTTTGTCGTGTTGTGTGCTGTCAGCTTTGACTGCGTCGCCTCCTGCCACTTCTGTTTTGTGTTTCCAGTTTTCTCTGTTTTCTGTGTGTCTCTCAGTCTTCTGTTTGCATTCCTCAGCAGCACTCTCCATATGGTTAGCCAACTTTTTAAATTGGTTTCAGTTTTTCACACCTTTGCCCAACAGTTTCTTTGCCACTCAATCAAAGTTTTCCCCAATGCGACTTTCGCATGTTTTCGGCCTCCTCGCAACTCATCGTCGCATCGTCTTCTCTTCTGCTGCGCTTGTTAGTCGTGCGTAAAGTGCCATTAGCAAAGGGTCTCTACACTTATTGCATTTTTATGTCTTCAACTTTTTCGTGCGCCTTAGAGTGTATCCCTGATTGGTGTGGCAAAGGCATGAGTGCAGCACTGATTGAGTCAAAGATAGAGTGTCGAAATAATCAGATAAGATATATCGTTCCAAGGGTGTTATCAACGGAATTCATGAGATATGTTAGTAGGAGGAATTTACAGACAAGTGTATCGATTAGAGGTATTTCTTACAAAGCCTTGAAAAAATATATCGCAAAGAATGTGAAACTATTAATTAAAATTACTGCATTAAAAGGGTAAAAGTATTTTATTACGTAAACAATCATGTCTTCATTTTTATTTTATTCTATTTTATTTATAAATAAGAGAATAGCTATATTATTGTTGTTCAAAAATTTAATGGATTATTTATATTTTATTATTTATTTATATTATTATTTATTATAATACTTTTAAACATATTTTAATAGAAGTGAGTTAAGTTTATAGTATATCTTTTAGTTGATATTTTTAATACCGAAACGGAATTGGAGAAGTGAATTTTTACCCTTGACTCTTATTTAGATTCATTAGCCTTGTGAATCTTTTTGAATGAACTTAAGCAGCAATCAACATAGAATTAATTTTTTTTGTTAGATATTATAGTATCTAAATTTACTACAAAATAAACGTATTATGTGCAAACTTTTCAGCTTCGTTTAAAATTTATTAAAATATTTATTATACAATTAATAAAGAATTTATTAGATATTGCACTATCTACATTTACTACAAATAATATTATGTTAAGGCTTCTAATTTATTTTGTGTTTGTTATCAAATTCATTAAAGATATAAATATTAAAAGAATGCCCCACCAAGTGCTTATCTGCTCATCAATATTAGCGAGTTCCGTTCGAGCTTTTGTTGCCATAGTTGGCGTCTACCTCAATAGGTAGGTATATCATACATACATAACATATGTAGCATTGTATCAATAAGTGAATTGCACTTTCAATTAACAACGCTTATCTGTATTAAGAGCTAAAGTGCCTGGTATAAAATAAAGATAGTGTTTTGCCAAGTGCAATAAGGGAATCTATGATTTATAGCCCCCAAAAAACCCTAATCAATTTGATTGTACGCTGTAGCGCATTCATAAAGTTTAACAAGCTCAACCAGGAAATAAAAGACATATCTAAAGTGCGCTCTCTCTCGCTCGCTCTCTCTCTCTCCCATGGTGACCAATTGATAACCTACACCAACCCAGCTGCAGCAGCTTTTGGAACAGCTGAGAACGAGCAAGTTTCATTCGGCTGCGAAGCTTTGACGGCGTTGGGCTGACAGTTTGTCTCGCTCTGTGTAAAATCGTAAGCTCAATTGCTACACTTGCAGTTAATAAATATAAATCAAAGTTGTTATTGTTGCTGTGCAGCGTTGCGTTGTTGCTTTCTGTTGTGCTGTGTGTGATTGTGAGACGATGTCACGCCTAATTGCCGGCGCCCGAGGCCTGTTCAAGCGCCATCCCTTTGTGACCAACAGCGCCATCTATGGCAGCCTCTATGTGGGTGCGGAGTTCTCACAGCAATATGTCTCCAAGCGCTGGCTGGCGGTGAGTAGTGAAGCAGTTTGTGTCAGTTTATCTCATGGCTTTCACTTGGGGGCGGAGATGTGAGAGAACATTGTAATTAGATTTATGTGTCTTGCAGACGCCAGAGCAGCGTGAGGATATCGATTATACAACAGTTGGACGATATGCGGTAATGGGCACCGCCATCTATGCCCCAACACTCTACGCTTGGTACACACATAAAACATATATACTTAATTGATACATATCTACACACACTTACACACGTACTTACCTCTCGCACACACACACACACACTCAAAAACTCAATTTTTCATTCAATTTGTAAATGTCGCATGTTTTCGTTTTTGTTTTGTTGCCTCTTTTCGTTTGGGTTTCTTTATCAATTTGTTTACCATTTGCCAAAAGCTGCTCAGCACGTGTCCGTCACTTAAGAGCACGCTTATGCTCGTTCTCTTAGCACACAAATCACACACATTACGTTGTCTCTCTCTTTCTCTCTTTAGCAGCACCGGCATTTAAGCATAAGAGAGCTTTTAAGCTCGAGCCAAGCACGCTACGCACCATGAAATGAGGCATATGTGCACGTTAACTTATCAGATATGTAAGTGTCGGATAAACGCAACAGAAAACGCAAAAGCAAAAGCACTCTAAACACAGCACACAACAGTCGATAACAAATGCTACAATGCTACACAGTAATCGAGAATGATAACGGCGAATATGTAGAATACAAAGTTACACTAATCTTTACTCTATGCACTCTTTGCACACCTCACAAAAGCTTCATGTGTCTGCTTCTCATTCTCATTCTAATTGTTGCACTTTCACTGAGTTCTTCTTTTAATTAATCTTTGTTATTTCTTCAATCTCAGGTATAAGTGGCTAGATGGAACTTTTCCGGGTACACTCAAGAAGACTATTGTCAAAAAGCTGCTGTTGGATCAGTTTATATTGACACCTTACTGCCTTACTTTATTCTACACGGGTAAGAATGCCAAAATACTTATTAGGGTATTTTAAAAAGATATTCAAAATAGGTTGTTATAGAATATTTATTTTAAACAAAAATTCAACACAATAAATGGATTTATTTTATTCTCCACAATGTTTTTAATATTTTAAAAATGTTGTTTTCTAGGAAAAGAAAAATATAATAAAAAGATACAATAATGTATTACAACTTAAATAAGAGAATTAATTCAAAAAGTTAATAATTTTTTTTTATTGTGAGAGCTATTAATTATTAATGCTTAAAAATATATTGTTGGTACATTTATATTTGAATTAATTTTAATGAATTAAGATTAAAAGCAATAATCAATTCTTACGCTTGATAGTTATATCAGTTAAGTTTTCCTAAAACTTAAAAAATACAAATAAAAAGTAACTTACTGATATATTATATAAGTATAATGGAAGTATAAACATATATTTTTATTTAAGTCCATTTAGAAAAAGTAAAAATTTTGCAGTAAACCTTAGTCTTATTTATTGATCCTTATTTTATAATTTTCATAACATTCTCCAATAATTAAAACTCTCTTTCTCTGCATGGCAGGCATGTCGCTCATGGAAGGCTCTGATGACATTTTTCAAGAACTGCGTGAAAAATTTATGCCCACTTTCCAGCGTTCTTGTGTCTTCTGGCTGCCGGCACAAGCCTTGAACTTTTTGTTTATAGCGCCACGTTTTCGTATTATCTATATGGGATTCTGTGGCATGATCTGGGTCAACATATTGTGCTGGATAAAGCGACAGAGTCTGAGCACAGAGACAACCACTGAAACTGCAACAATGACAACTCAAACAACCAACACAACAACAACAACGGCAACGGCAATCAGTAATGTCAAGGCGTGATTAAATTAGGTAGTAGCTTAACACATACATGCATATGTATATTTGATATAGTGCAAAGAAGCTTTTCGCCAAATAAATACATTTCAGATACTGGATATAAGCAAGCAAGCTAGCATACACAGCCAAACATACGAATGTGTGTATAATTTAACCTGGGCACAAAATGCGGGGCAACACAGTGCGTATGATTGATGTTGTTATAAAAGGAAACCCATCAATTACTACTTATATATGCTGTCTGTGTCTGTGTCTGAATGTGTGTCTGTGTGTGAGTGCGATTGCGATTGTGTGTGGGTCTATGCGTGTGTGTATGTGAGTCACTTTGTGTGCTGCGTGAGTAAACGTGTTTAATTGTGTGCGTGTGTGCGTAAATGTTTCATCAATATTTGGTCCACAAACAACAACATCAACTCTGAGAGATGGCAACTATTGTACTATAATATATGGTAAGTAAGCCAGAAAAATGGCCTAATGTGTTTAGCTTTTAGAGATGAGGCAAACACAACTATCGAGAAGATTAGTTCAACTTGGTGTTATGATTAAAAAAAATTGAAATAGGTATAATTTAACAATTTCCAATTCAAAGTTATATTTGGTATACAAAATTACTTTAGATGACTTTCATCAAGAAATATCTTTCAAAAATAATTTTTATGAACAGATTTTTTATATCGTGTAAGTTTTATATAATTTGACATTAAAATTAAATTTTATAATAACTTAAAGTTCGAATCTGGTATACAAAATTTCATTAAACAAATTCAGCAAGAAAGATCATTCACAAAAAACTAAATTAATGTTGATCTAAGAATATTCAAATTATTATTATTCAAATTAAACATAATTAATCAACTTTTTTGCTTTCATCAAAACTTCTCCCATTAGAATTTTCTTCTAAGATTCGTGTTTTATGTTTTGTTTAATATGCTTTTCATTTACATAAATGTTGTTTTTATTTCCTTTCGATTTCTCAGCTGTTCATCTCTAGCTTTTGGTTGTAAAACTTCTTCAGCTTGTTGACTTTTTGCTTTCGATAGTCGAAGTTATGTTCATCTCTATAAGTAGAGGAATTCCAGCTCCCCTTGCTGTGTTAAACTAATTAGACATTGCGTGTTTATGCCTGCGTCTTCTCAGCTCCATCTTCGTCTCTTACTCTCGTTCTCGCTCTTGTTCTACCTCTCTCTTTCTCTGCTTTTAGTTATGTGTCCATGTGCGTCTGTTTAACTTATTGCTGTCTATTTAAATTGCAATTTGTCAATATGCGTGTGTGTTTGTGTGCCGCTGTTTTACCGCACGCCCACCAAACCACATTGCGTCTCCCCTTATCGCTGTCTCTTTCTCAGCCCGTTGCGCTGTCTTTATCGAGGGAAGGCATACAATTAAACTTCTTGTACAGTCATTAACAGCACATAACTTGGACCAGTCTGATCTTAGACCTAAACTTGGCAGACGTAGCGCCCACTTCCATTTTGCTGCCTCCCCTTTTTCTAGGCTTTGGTCTCTCTCTCTCTCTCTCTTCCCGGACACAAACACAAAAACAACAGCAGGCGGAGGTTGGGGGATAAAGTCTAAGCAGTTGCGGCTGCCCGGCTCCTTTTTGCAAGCTCCCCCCTTGCTCCATTCCCCGGACTGTCTTCTCTATGCTCAAGCCCGCTCCCTGTGCGACTTTGACGTAGAAAACGTTCGCTGGTACTTTTTATTTACATCCGCTTGTTTGTTCAAAGCGGAAAATTAATTCCATCTTGGCTTGTTTCCGTTTATCTTGAAAAAGTATTTCGTCGTCGTCGTCGTCGTCGTCGCTCGCTTTCTTTCCCTTCCCTCCTCCCAGCCACTGTTTCGCTTTGTGTTGCCTGCTTTACTTTTATTTTCGACAGGCTTTCGCTCTGAACTGCGAGAACTACAAAACCTGCTGACCAGCTGAAATTGCCTTTTTTTTTGCTTTTCTATTTTTCTTCATTTTTATTTTTTTGTTTTTTTCGTCTTCTTTTTTTTTTGTGGCCGCTATTTATGTACTTCTATATTCTTGCGGGCTCTTTTTGGCCACTTTTCAGTTGCGCGTCTAGCCTAGAATTGGGGTATTATAATATTTTTGTCAACTTTATCACATGGCTTAAGAGGCATTAGACTTCCTGTGTTTGCATAGGCCGATAATTATTCTTAATTTTACGAGAATATATTATTCAAATTTTATGTGATTTAAAAAAGAATTTAATATTACGGCGCAGACTAATTGATGAACATGTTTTTGAAATTATTGAACTTGAATATTTTAATTGCTTGTATAAATGTCCAAAAGTGTGAAATGTTGTTAAGAACGTGAAATTTGTAAACGAATTACAAATTAAAATGATTTAAGTAGTATTTTGCTTTGATCTATTTTTTTTATCTGAAATATAATAAAATTGTGAATTTACTAATACAAAAATATATAATACAATAAAGTAATAAAATAACACAATTTATCTCAACTGGATATAACTTATTGACAAACATAATACACAAACACAATTAAATAGTAGAAAAATAAATAATAAAATAAAATAATAAAGTAATAAAACTTTTCTCAACTGATTTGTATTTTTATATTAGTTATTGCTCAATAATTATTAAATAGTATGTTAAGAGAAAACGAATTTAAATTGTTCAAGATGAATACTAAACAATTTTTGAAATAAAGTAGTTTTGTTAAACCAATTTAAGTGAATATTATTGATTATTATTAGTATTTTGCATTCGGTAACCGTTATAAATCAGTTTTGTTTTGTGAATAACACTCAATGCAGTTGAAAAGTAAATGCACATTAGAATTCATTTACAAGCAAAGCGTGCCCCTAAAAGTATGCAATGTTTTTATATGACGATTTTATGGATATTATATTATAAGCTTATTACTACACATTTTTAAAGTCAAAAATATATTTCTCATTTCTCACTAAATTGTACATTATTATGTTGTAATATTCATTGCACTTGATAAAAGAATAAGCATTTAAACTTATATGGAAGCCAATTTTGCCCATACAAGTATGCAATGTTTTTTTTATTACGCTTTCGCGGAAAATTGTGTAAGTTTTGTGCGCTTATTACAACACTTTATTAAAGTCAAATATAATATATATTTATTTCTCACATTCACAGCCAATTAATTGTCAGCAGTGGCCCGCAAGGGCATTGCGAAGTCAACTTGCCAAACTTTGGTATTTAAATGCTTAAATTACTTTTATTTTTTTTTTTTCTTTTCGCCTGCTATTTTCATATTATTTTTGCGCTGTTTGCCACTGCGCCGCAAACGAGACGAGACACAATGCTATTGTGTCTGGGGCGCGAAACTACTGACCTCTGACCCCAAGTCATGCCCTTGCAGCCCCCTTCCGCCCCCGTTCCATTCGCCCACACGTATATTAAATTAAAAATTAATTTACAAAAAATAAACAGAGTTATGCTGGAAAGGGCAAGCAAAAAGGAAACTGAAGAGCTGAAGAAAACCGTCGACCATAAGAAGCTAATACTTACTAATGCTGCTTCATTTGATTCAATTACCGGAAGCATTCAGCCAGCTGAGAACCTCACTTTTTGGAACCAAGCATCAGCGATAGCAAGAGACTTTGTTTATCTTGTGCCACGCGGCATGCTTCATGCGGCACGAAGCACGAGCAGAGCGAAGAACTTGTTGTAATTACCGAGACTAAGACAAATAGAAAATGGCGCAAAAACGAGAAATTAATCAGCGGAGCGACACCAAGGCGGCGGGGCGTGCTGATGGTGTGGGCGTGGCGATATCACGGATTTGATGGAACCGGACGTAATGTGAAGCGCTTGGTAAATATGCCCGGAGTGCCAACGTCGATGACGACGACGATGGCGACTGTTGTCCAATGTTTGCGCAGTTTGATGGTCATGACGGTACTTTCACACGCGCGTTGCCGCATTATAATTTTAAACTACCCACTGGGAATCGTACAGGACATTGCTGACTCCAGTCCCCGCACCCCGCTCCCCTCTTCCCCACCTCTTCTTTAGTCATCGTATAACCATCCGCAACGCGGACACCCCGGTGCGGCACATTTGTTCGCCGGCATGTGAAAATTGATTGCTGTTGTTCATAGCTGCGGGATATGGCCAAAGTTTTTAAGTTCCTCACGCCGCGTCGCCTTTTCCCGGGCTCTTTCAGTTCCGTTCTTGTCCCCCTTGCTCACCATCTTTTCTTCTGGTGTTGCTATTGTTGTTGTTGTTGTTGTTGTTTCGGCGCTGAAAAGCTGAAAACAATGCGCATTCCGCTGGCGGCTCTGCTGCGCCTTGAATGAACTTATTCTCTGTCGTTTTTTTTTTATATTATTAAGAAAGTTTTATATATTTTTTGTTGTTGTTACCACTGTGGAGGGGCTTGGAGTATATTTACATTTGGCAGTTGGCTGCGTTAAGCGGCTTGCGTTACCATGGAGGCTCCATCCAGTGGGCGTGGCACGGTCAAAAAACAGCAGAAAAAAAAAACTTTGCTGCTGGTGCTGAAATTTTTAATACTCTGTTACCTTGCCATACAGACAATTTGATGCCATTGGGGAATACGCTTGGATATAGAACGAGGACGAGAACGAAGCGAAAACACGAACGAGAGATTGAGGAGTTTTATAATTAAAGAAAGACGAGGCGAAAACAAAGGAATAAAAACCAAATAAGAGCGGATAACAGTTGGCATGACACCTATAAATGCATAAGACTCGCTCTCAACTACAGATAGCGAATAATGGCATGACATTTAGTGCTTCAGGGTCGTGCACAAGTGCCAATGACAACGACTCCAATATTCTGTTTTTAAAAGCGTTCTTTGCTTTGGCATATTAACACATATTTTATGCTCGGCTTGCAATAAAACAATTTTAAGCGTTCCGCCAAGCTGCGCGATTAAAATGGATTTTTCAAGCGAAAGGCATTAAGAAAATACAATTCACTAAAAACAGCTCAGACATTGCCATAAATATGTTCGTGGAAAACCGTCTTATTTCTTATAATTTTTATCTTTTTGTAATTAAACATTGTCCGACTTAATAGGATTGTCTTGCCAAATTTAGAAAATATATCAAATTAAGTAGTGACTTCTTCATCACTACAAGTTTAGAATAAATTTTCAAGGACATAAAATCTACAATATCAAAGTACGAAATAATGATATTTTTGTAAGGTTATCAATTGCAAATTAAATAACATTTCAATGAGGAATATTAATAAATAAACTTAGATCAAATACCTTACCTGTGAATATTAAGTATACGTTTAATGTATTAGTTTTATTAACACATTGCCTTATACATTCTCTTTCAAAATTGCAAATGAAATAAATAAAATTTCTGTATGTACAAAAATAACTAAGACTAAATAATGTTCTTGTGAATAATATTAAGTATACGTAATGAATTTTTTTCGCAACGTTTATCAAACATGCAAATAAAAGAAATGCAATTTGTGTATGCATTGAAATAACTCAGATTAAATAACGTTTTTGTGTCTAACATTAACTAAAAGATGAAATAACGGTATAAGTAAATATCTTTATCAAATAATTGTTTCATTTAATGTGCTTAATTTTATTACTAAATTATCTTATAAATTGTTTTTCAAAATCGCAAAACAAAACAATATTTCGGAAGTCGGTTTTGCTGTGAATAGAAAATACTCTGAGAAGGTCACAACAAGATGATATAATTTTTATGGCACGCACAGGACGCACACCTATTGACTTACACACACACACATATGCACTCACAGTGTCCCACGTCCTTAGAGTTGCGGGGTCGGCACTTTTGGGCTGATCTGCAGCAGCATAAAATGCCATCAAATTTTTGCACGCACACACACAAAAGTAAACACCTGCTGTCAACCCTATCAAAAAGCGCACGTAAATAAATAAAAAATAAAAATAATAATAATAAAAAAAGGTAGCAAAAGCGAAGCGTTTCCTCATTGTTGTTGTTGTTGTTGTTGCTGTTTGCTGCGGCTCTGTTGGTCTGGCAAGGAAGTTTGTCTCCTGTTTGACTTTTGCCTTTATGTGCATGCAAACGCATAATCAGGCGTAAGCAAACGGCACCAAACACACACAGACACACACACACACACAGACGCACATACGCACGCACATCCTTCGCATATCCTGGCGAATTTTATTTAATTTCACCTTCAGCTTTTTTGTTGCTGTTGCTGTTGTTGGCGAGTTTCCCGCCAAGACGTCGACGACGTCGCTGTTGTCGTTACTTTTTTTGTTGTCGTCTGTGCATTTGACAGGAAAAATTAGTTGGCTACGAAAACTTTTGGCCTCGACCAAACGACACAACAGACGACCATTCTCTCGCTCTTTCTTCCTCTCTCTCTTACTATCTGTGTGTGCGTGCGGTGTGTGTGTGTGTAACCTTCTGGCAGTTGTAAAATGTTGTGCCGAAAAACCATAAACAGGTGTTGCTACCTGTGTTGTTGTTATACCCAGCCAACAACTTTCGGGTTCAAAGGGGTATAATAAAGTTGAGCCAAATGGATGTGTGTGCTTGTGTGTTCGTGTGAGTGTGTGTGTGTATGTGTGTCCCAACAAGGCATCCTTGATCCTATAATATGCTTTTTTTTTAATTTATTATTTTTTATGTCGGAAATTTATCTGTGCTACGATTACCATATGACATTGATACTTTCAAATGTGTTTTGCTGATTTGAACATATTGCAACACCAATTACATAATGATCTGGTGAACACCAATTACAGTTATTTTAGGCACTCTTTCTTTTAGATACTCTTTCTTTTCCTATTGCATTTATTATTAAAATTATTAGTTATTCAAAATACTGGAACATATGTTTTATCATAACATTAGTAAGCAGCTCACTAAAAATTTCAATGAATACAAAAAATGTAGGTGACAGTTTATTTATACTTATTATGAAATTTAATATAAATCATTATATCATATATAATAACATTCTTCATTAAAGTTTATTATCATGAATGTGATACTATACGATAGAATCTGAAGTTAGCTTTAGCTTCACTTTTATCATCTTTAACTGTGATGTAACATTTTTATGATGAATACCTTTTGTTTTTTTCGTTGTTTGCAAAGCTTTTTCACTTAATAAAAACCTTAAAGAAACATAAATAGACTGAAAAGTAATGTTTTCAAATAGCAGTTACTCAGTTATAATATTAATATAACAATTAGTAATTTAACTTAGTTTTAAGTTTTGAAATTTACATTTTTTATGTGTATTTTTACCACATGAGAATGAAAATTTAGTTTAGTTTTAGGTTTTTAAATTATCTTTTTTGTCAAGGTGTTTTTACAACATGAGAATGAAAATTTAGCTTAGTTGTAGGTTTTTAAATTAATATTTTTTTACCTCAATTTTTCTGTTAAATAAGTTTACACAAGATTCTTTATAACTTTTAGCTTTTTAGATTAATTAATTTATATCCAGGGTGTCTTATAGCTGAACATTCTCAGCTGGATCGCAGTCATATGAAAGTGTTGCTGTCGCTGCATGTGGCCAGCCGCACAATATGTTGCATTATAACGTGTTTGGCCCCCATGCATGTCTGTTTTGTACATAATCCGCTAGCCAAAAGCCTTTTGCGCTGCTTTAATAGTATGCTTGCGGCTTTAGGGTCTGCAGACATTTTTGGTAACTGTTCGTTTCGTTTTGTTTCGTTTCGTTCGTTTGCACAAAAGTTATTAAACTTAATGCAGTTTAATTGACCTTTTCGCAAAAGTTTGCGACGCCTGCCGTTGGCAGCCGTAGCAGCAGGCAGCCTTACATCCTTACATCCTGCGCGCTGACTGTTGTTCGGCATCCTGCCAGCAGGTACTGAAGTACACGACAAGGACGAGGACGAGGACGGGGAAGGGCAAGGAAAGGGCAGGGAAGGATTCAAGTCAGTGAGGACCAACAACAATTTTCGTTAGCTGTGCACATTATTACTTTTAATTACGGCTTAAAGTTATTGACTGGAAATTTTAATATGTTATTTATTTACAATTAACGCCGAAAAGTGCTTCGTGTACAACTGGGCGTATGATTTATGCGATTTGTTGCCGCACTGTAACTACATACTATTATTTCTCCCAGAGAAAGAGAGAGAGAGAGAGAGAGAGAGAGAGAGAGAGAGAGAGAGAGAGAGAGAGAGAGAGAAGTGACCCCTCCTCAACTGGAGGGTTGTCTGCATATTGCAACAGTTGGCACTCGTAAATTGGAAAAGCGTTCGCCATTCGCCTCGCCTCGCCTCGATGTTGTCCGCTTGTCAAATGTGGCATTGCTATTTGGATGGAAATGGCGATGGCGATGGAAATAGAAATGAAAATGAAATTATTTATGGTGCTCATTTGATGCGACAGCTTTTTGGCCAACGTCTGGTTACGCAAAAAGGGTTTTAGCATTTTGGGGATCAAGGCAAAGAGAGAAGAAAGGAAGGTTTGTGGTGTGAACAACAGCTGTCGATAAATGCTTGGCGAATGCATTTTAACTGAATTTGGTTGGACAATGCTTGCAGATAAATAACTTGTCGCTTTCGATTAAACTCAATAGTTGTTGCTTAATATGAGTACTATAAAAAAAGGTTAAATTTATTTATATTTATAATAACTGGCAACCCATTAAATATTCCTTTTTTCCATAGACAAATGAGTCTCAAAGCGACGCCGCGTTATTTTGCTTTTACCGAGTACTTAACTTAATTTTACACAGACATTGTGAGCATGAACATTACAGTTTTGAATAAGCGATGCTTAGCTTAAATGTTTCCACTGCAATCGTGAACTACAGCGATATCCTTTAGCTAGTTTTCCATTAGGAGCACAGTGCGTATACATAACATTTTCATGGCAACGCCAAGAAGCATGCTTTTAATTCTTCGTTTTTTTCTTTTTCCGTTGCAAAAGTCGCTTCCTCGCTTTTTCCCTGTCAACCAGCGCGCTGCACAAAGCAAAGAACAGAATAGAACAGAACGGAACGGAACGGAGCGAAGCTGAACATTTTCTCTCTATTTTGCGCTCTATACATATTTTAATTTGTTAATTACTTAAGCTGCCGTTGCAGCAAGCGGCAGTAAATTCATAAACCAAATAGCTACAGCAGAGCAAAGTAATCAGCATATAGAGCGACCAAGCTACCCAAGACTGTGGCAGAGAGTCTCAGCAAAGACTGAGTCAGAGAGAAGTAGAGTAAAGGAGAACGAAAGAGATTCGAGACGAAGCTGGAGCTGGAGACGCATGCCATTAAGTAAAAAAGTGTTGCCTACGTTCAGACGAGCCGATTCCCTCCCTGCTCTGTTGCCTTCTGCCTCCCGAAAGACATCAGAAACATATTAGCAGGCAAGTCAAGTTAAGCAGCCAGCAACAAACTTGGATGCCACATACGCATCGACAAAGAACAGGCGCGCTTCACTTCACGAAAATGCGTCTTAAGTTATCGAACAGCAGTAATTTTTTATACCGAAATATATTCTTCAATGAATATTCTATTTTTAAAATTTAGCTTATATACGGATATGATATTATTTTTTATTTTAATAATAATGATTTGTCTTCTTTTGCATTATCACGCTATAATACACAGTCATTTTATATTTTGTATTTTTCATTTACTAACATTTTTACTAGAATATAAATTTTGTTAAAATAAAACAGTATTTCTTTACATAAATTTTCAATTGAAGTACATCTTTCCTCAAAATCCTTAAGTTTTATTTTAAATTTTTCCTTTATGCAAGAATTTTGTATATATTTCATAATTTGGTCATGATCTAAAACATTAATTGATTTTTTTAAGAATTATCTAACTATAACAAAAATTGTAACCAGTCAGTTATATTTATTCTATTTTTTATAAATAATCAGTCAACATAGTTATTTTTTACAATAAAATCTTGAAATAATATTAATATTCTTTCTAAAACTCTAAGCTTTTTTATATTCTTCCTTAGTTAACAAATTATACATAAATTTTAGAGATCGATTTTATAACGCGTCAATAATTGTTAAATTATTATTTTGTGCATACATAATAAATAACACAACATATTTCATTACAATTTTAAAATAATTTTTCAGGCGTAATAAATTCTTTCATCTAAAATGTTAAGCTTTGTTTTATTTTCTTGCTTTAAACTTTTTTCACATTTTTATTTCACGCAATTTAAATATGAAGAAGGAACTTTTTCTTTCAATTATTTTATTGATAATTGTGCCCCATTTGGTAGCAGTTGCAAAGGGAAATTTCCGCTTCAGAGTGTTCACTGTCCCTTTGGCGATTCGCATTCTCATTCTCATCGTCATCGTCATCGTCATTCTCATGCTCATGCTCATCCTATGCTCGTCCTTCCATGCTCATCCTGCCATGTTAATTCTGTTCTTCTCTTCTGCGCTTTGCACATAAGCGCTTAATGAGTATAAATGAGCTTGATTGCATATTCCAAGGCGCGCATGTGTGTGTGTGTGTTATTTAATAGCCTGCATATGGCGTTGTAAAAGTTTTCATTACACAAACAGCAACAGTAAGTAAGGGAAGCAACAATAACAACAGCAACAACATGAAGAGTAGCGAATAGCAATTGCAACAAAAACAAGTCAACGAAACGAGGCAATTTACAAGCTGCAACTTATTGGCTTGACTTTTGAGCGCAGTTAACACACGCGGCGTATGCGTAATGTCGACGGCTGAGAGGCAGAGCGAAGGCAGCCAACGAACTGCAGCCCAATTGAATACAGTTGCTCGTAAAATACTTAAGCACCTGCTGTTACTACAGGTGAAATGAACGACAGGGTGCTTGCTCTACACTTAACGCTAATTTGCCGTTTTACTGTCGAATGATTTTTGCACGTAGCTAAAAAAAAAGAAACCAAGTTCTTCTATTTATTTGTGCACTTTTTTCTTTATTTTTTTTGCGAGTCAGCATATAAAGCATAGTTATGGGCGAGTGTGGAACTCACACGCCCTTTTGCCTAGCAATTTTTGGGTAAAATTTCATCTGCGGTTGATTTTGATTGTGAAAGGATTTGCCAAATTGCTGTTTGCAACGGTGCGGCAAAAAATCAAAGGGATTTTACAATACCCAATACTTTCTCGTATGTGTGTGTGTGTGAGTAAGTGACTGTGTATGTGTGTGAGTGTGGTTGCTGTGGCCTGAGTTCTGCTGCTGCTGCTGTTGCTGTTGCGTTGTGGGTGTGCGGCTTGTGGTTCCAGGGGCGCCATCTCACAATGGGCCACAAAACTCCTCCAATTCGAGTATTTTCTCCTCCTCCATACCCCGTTCTGTTGTCCTCCACACAATCTCGCTGCCAATACGTTTAAACAACAGTTTAACAGCAGTTTGCCTGCCTTTTGTTATTGGTGAGGCTTTTGCTTTTGCTTTTGCATTTTCTGCTGCCTTTGCTCATCGATGTAGAGAGTTTTTGCGTCAGCCGCCTCTCTTTCTGCGATTTATGGAAATTGTGCAATATTTTCAATAGGAGGCGCTTATTCTTTTTTCTTTTCCTTCTTTTTTTTTTGTTAGTTTTGTTTGCCGTTGAATTGTTGGCTCTCGGTTTGTTGCTGCCCTCAGAGTATAGGCTGTGCAATTTATTCTTTTTTATCTTTAATTCCAGTTAACAGATTAAAACAAACATATTAAAATGTCCTTAAAAGTTGTAGAGTTATAATTGAAAACATATAAAAAATATTATAATACTTTATTATTATTACAAGTTCAATAAATTTTCATTCATTTTCTATAGTTATAAAGTAACACAAGAAAAAGTTAAAGTTGTATATTTTAATAAATATATTTGTATACTTAAATAAATGCATATTAAATTACAAAAATAAATTACAAATGTTAAAAGGCATCATTTTTAACAATTAACAGGCAGCTAAAAAAAGTATTCAAGACACTTGCATCAGCAACATTTTTTCTTTACTTATTTTCTTCTTAAAAGTTGTACAGTTATAATTGGAAAAAATATTAATTTATGCACTATTTATAAATATAAATTTACACCGTTAAAGTTAAAAATTAATACATTAAAAAAATACATATTAATTTACAAAATTGTTCCATTTTAATTGTATATAAAGGCATCTTTTCAAATATACACTTAAAATTTAGTAATTTAGTATTCAAGCCACAATTGAAAATTTAAATTGTATACTTTTTAAATATTTTTATGTATTTAATTAAATACATATTCAATTAAAATTGTTTTATTTGAATTGTAAATAAATAAATGTGAAAAGTCAAATATTTTATCTTATCTTTCATTCCAAGAAATTTATTTAATGGACTTGCAGTAGCAGCAGAGAATTTTGCCTTTTGTTATTCTGTAATTGTGTAATGTTTGATTAATTTTTCATTATTTTATCTGACGCATTCTTCCCGGGCAGTCAGCACTGCGTATACTTAATAATTCTTTGTTGGCATTTCTCTCAACTATACCAAATGCCCTTTTGATTGTTCTGCCATGATATTGCACTTTATTAAATCTGGCTTTTATTTGTTCTTTCCCTCCCATCCTCACCCTCCCCTTTCTGCTTGTAAGTAAAAGGGGCCAGCGGCAGTTAGTTATTAATTTTTAATGCGTGCGCATTTCATGTAATTATGTGCAGCAAATACTTTTGGCCCTGCGCCCATGTCGATGCCGATGTCGATGCCGCTGCCGATGCTCAAGTTATTTGTTTGGCCTTTGGCGGTGAATTGTGCAAAAATTAAACGCCAAGTTATTGGCTGCATTCCTTTTTTGTCCTTTGTCCCTGCTGTCCTTTTGCCTCATCGTTGCTCGCAGGCAGGCGGAAAAGGCACAAAGTCAAAGGCGTTATTAATAAATACATTGGAGAAATTCACCAAGAAACTCTTGCGAGAGAAAAATAAGACCGAGGCTGGGGAATTCTTTTAACTTTGAAGTTATTTTGCAGCCACCGCTTTGCAGTTCATCGAATAATAGTTTCAATAGCAATCTTTAAGTAACAATTTCCAGCTTGCAAGATGCTTGCAACAAGCGGATTTCAAGGGATTACGTTAAAGAGTTATAAACTTGAATTGTGAAGGGTTTACTCATTGTAAATAATAATATTTAACACATTATTATATTATAATATTATATATATATTATGTTTAAATTTTATATATTAATATTTTTATTGCTTAAATTTAAAATTCAATATATGTTTTTTTACTTCTTATTAATTTATATTAATATTCAATATTTATTTCTTATTATTTCAAGTGTTTTCTAATTGCTTATATGTTAACTTAATATTTTCATAGCTCAATTCATTTTTAAAAATTTTCCATTTATTTTTTGTGTCAGCATTCAATAATAAAAATAAAAATTATTAGCAAGGTTTAAATATGATTTAAATATGGTTTTTGAGTTATAACTTATTATATATTTCACTTATTATATACATATATTATAAAGTTTAAATTTGAGTGTGTGGTCCATAATTTTGTCATTTGAGAAAGTGTTCTTGATTTAACTATATCAATCTTGTACATTCAATTTAAATTATTGTGTAGTTCATTAACTTGTTTTACTTTTTAATTGTAATTGGAATGAATTCAGTTTTTGAGTAAAAGACTTTGGTTGCGAAGGGTTCACTTATTATGAATATACTATATATCTTACAAATTTAACTAAAATTTAATTTTATTCAGTTGTTATTTATTAATGTTTTTTATATATTTTTTCTAGTTCACTTGCTTGTTTAACGTTTTAATTTTAATTGCATTTCTTATATTTTCCCGCTAATATCTTTCTTTATTTTTTTTCGTTGTGCAATCGATAATAAAATATATTAAAAAGCTGCTGCTGCTCGAAGTTTTGTCACAAGGCATAATTTTTTTTTACATATTGAATGAAAATTATTGCAGTTCCGTTACGATGCTTGCGGCAAGCAAGCTATCAAAGGCTAAAAATGAAGCGAACAAAAGAGAGATAGACACGAGATGAAAGTGTGAAAGCGAGATAGAGAGATAGAGCGATAGAGGGAGAGAAGCGGAGAGATACAAAGTGATGCTGGAGAGGATGTGGCTGCTGTTTTCATTTAAGTTTTAAGCTACTTTAGTGTCGTTCCTCCATTTCGCCAACTAACGCCATTAGCTGGGCCATTGAGCGCTTTGTTGGCTTTCAATAAAAATTTCCATTAAAATGGCCCCATTCTCCGCACTCCTCTTGTTCTCCTCTTTTTCGCCTCGCTGCTCTCGTTGCCCCGTTTGCTGCATCGCATAAAATGCGTATGCATATTGCCAACTTGCAACTTGCTGTTGCTGGTGTTGCTGCTTCTGCTGCTGTAGCTGCCACAGCTACTCTTCGCTGGTTGGTTGGTAACTGGGCAGTAAATTTTAACTATTGCCAGGCCGATGACTATACCTCTACTCCTCTTCTTGTCCGCTGCTCTCTATGCATATCGCCACAGTTAGACAGATAAATGGCGGCTAGTTTTGCGTTTGCATGGCTAATGGAAATTTGCATCCAGTTGGCGGCGTCCACAAAATGCGCTAAGCGTTCTCCACTTTTTTACTCTCTCCTTGCCGCTGCTCTTGAAAACTTTTTCGAGCCAGTTGCAGTGCACGCTGTATGAGCTGCAATGCGCCAAGTTGCCTTGGAAATTAAGTTATTTATTAGTTGAGAGCATCATAATTAATAGAGAATGAACCGATAACCGATTGCAAGGACTAGATTATTAGAATTCATTTTCTAGTTGCTTGTTTATCATTATAAAAAATTGGTGTTAAATATGGCTGTTCAGCTTTTTACTTAATTGTAAAAATTTTATTATTTTACAATAACTCTCTATTTTGTTTATTTAGAATGTACAATCATTTTGAAAATTTTGAGTTTTAAAATTATTTTATTTTATTTATATACAATTTGCAATCAGACTTATAAATATTAAGGCTTTTTTGTGCTCAATATTGAATAATATTTTGAGTAATATTTCGGTGAGTTTTGAACATAATTTTAATAAAGTTTTTCTTAACACTTTTTCACTACAAAGTCTCATATTGTTTCTTACATAATGTTATTTTTTGACACCTGTACAATATTTGAAAATATTAGAAGTAATAAAGGTAATAACAACCTATAATAAACATTTTTTTATTTTGAGTAAAAATGAATCGTTTATCTTAATTATGCTTTTACTTAGCACTTTAATTAGAGCTAAGAATGACTTTTGTTTTAAGATAACTGCAAAAATGAATGAATTCGTACACAAACAAAAAATTAACGAATTTACTATATATTTTATCGTAAAATTCCATCAGAGAATCATCCATATATATGTATTTTATGAAGTGTGAAGAGAAAACTTTTAACAAATATTGTACTATGATCAATACATTATTTTTGGCATTTGCTTAAAATGTAAAACTTGTCAAATATATATTTGTATACGCTTTCAATATAAATTTTATGATATTCTTGGAAATACTTTTTATTCTTACAAATCTGTTATTCTGTTCCCTACATTTCTACAAATCTAAGCTTACATTTTTGATTTGTTTTGTTTGAAACAAGTTCACGTGTAATTTTATTTCCATAAACTGTTTTTATTATTACTATTATTAGTTTAAGATTTTAGTTTAATTTATTATTCGATTTTTTGTTATACTGAGAACTTTTGAGATCTCGATGATAGTAATTTGAGTTTTTAAAGGGCATTCTCGGTTCGTTGAAGCCGATTTCCAAGTGCTGCTTTGGCCACTTTGCCGATTCGTTGTACGAAAAGTGTTCGTATTGACTGTTGTCCAATGTGTGTATAAATCTTAATTATGTACAATGCACATTTTCTAATTGACTATACACACACACACACACACACATGAGGATGCACACACCCACACATTCACGCACTCATGCATGCACGCATATGAAGCGCTCACTCCCAAGTTATGTGAGCTGCATATTACGTATACGTTATGTCAATTATGTAAGAAAAGTGGCCGAGTGGCAGCGCCTGGCCATTTGGCATTGCACTTTTCGAGCGCCTGAGCTGGCGCGTAATTTGTTTACCACCGACTGACTGGCTGGTAGGTTGGTGACTATTGAGCTCTTGCAGTGGAAAATGGCCAAGCCAAGCCAACTGTTAAATTTACTATTATACGGGCTATTATCCTGCCAGCGAAATGCTACTACACACTACTACTTCTGCCTTCCATTATTATGCAACGCCTCCCCCCGTTGCCTATAGGCAACAATTTTTGTGTGTAAGTATGGGCGTGACCCCGAGGGGGAGGGGAGGGGAGGAGTATGTGCATGTCCATCCGTCTGTCTGTCTGTCTGTCTGGCGCAAAGTTTATGCGCACATATGAGCTTTTAATTGCAATTTAATGGCCGGTCATTTATTATCTAGCGGCGACGACAACGACAAGGACAACGACACAACCGACATTGTTCTGGCAGTGCGAAAAAGCGGCTTGCAACTTTCCATTCCGCCTTATGTAACTGTATATATGTATGTTGTAGCAGTCCACTGTTGCAATATGTGCTTAAGTATATGCATTCATATACTATACATGCAGATATACTTTGTTCACTCCAAAGGTTTTGCTCATTTTCATATGCAAACTTTGCCACATTTACTTCACAGTATCCTTACTCGTATTTTTCTTTCTATGCCTAAATAACAAGTTTAATCGTTGTTGTTGTTTTGTTTAGTTTGTTGGCTTAGAGTCGTTTGTTGCTTTGGCTGTTGTTACTATTATTGTTTCGTTCAGCTAATGCATGCAAATGTGTTTGCCCTCAAATGTATGCTACACTTTTTGTTGCACTCTTTTTCAAAGACTTTAATGAGGTTTTTAAAAATGGTTCAAAGTTTGTGAAGCTGATTGCAATATTAATTTAACTTTTGGTTAAAAATGTTTGGTATTTACACTTAAAGCAAATAATTTATACTAAATTTGAAAAAACTGACGATATACAAAAAATATACTTGGATAAAATTATGCCTACTTTTAAATTCCAATATTTATTCTGAATTTAAGCAACATAAACTTTAGGTGGGAAACATTTTTAAAAATTAAACAAAATATTTTTTGCTGAAATGAACATCTTTAAAAGTTTAGTAAAAAATATTCTATATTTTATATACATTTAATTTCTATTATCAAAAAGTTATAAATATTGAATAGAAAGCTCAGTCAATTTAGACTTCTTAGAAGTTACCTATAATAAAAAGAATTAATTAAAAAGTGTGCTTGTTAAAAGGTTGTAAATATCACACAACAATTCATATTAATTAAAATCGCAATCGTTTTCTTTATTTTCCAAGTCTCACGCTTTGCCATAGTGTGCAGCTTAATTGCTAATTCTAGGGAACTCATAATAATTGCTATTATTCTTGGAGTTGCCAAAAACAATTACTGTTTTGCTGCTCAAAACGATTTGATAAAATTGTTTCACGAATAACTGGCCCCCGACAATCGTCACATGACATTTTCACAGCCTGATTTGATATGCATTATTCATGGGCCTAAACACGGCCATAAACACATTCATATATGTAAAGGCCTCGCCCCAATCGCCAATCGGCGCACGGCCCTTGTTGAACTCTCGTACTCATTTAGCTTTTTGACGCAATTAAAATGCGCCAACATGCAAAGCGAAAATATTTTCCACATTTGGCTATAGCGACTACAAAACATATATCAAGGCAGGTTTTTAGGGTATGAATATCCATCCATACATATTTAGTATAATAGGTATTGGAGGTTCCATTGTTTGACACATTAAAATGTCGCTTTTCTCATTTAAGTCGCGTGTGGCTTTCAGTTTACATTTCAATTAAAGTTACATAACCCCAAAAACAGTAATAACAACAGTGAATCGGTGGATAGGGGAGGGGGGAAGCATAGGTTGAGGGGTTGGCAACCTCTCTATGCAGATGCCGTGATTTTGGCTTGGCACAAAAGTCAATTTCATGCATATTTCATCATTCGTGTATGCCGCGTGACACGCACACACCTACACTTACGCCCCTTTTACGGGCCACGCCCCGCACTCCCTCCTCCCTCCCAGACACCATACCTGCCAGCCCGCCTGCCACAAGCATCACCTCGCGTCGCCTCCTCGTCGGACCCGCAGCTTTTCAATATTTCATGAGTATTGGCTCTCTGGCTGGCATAATCAAACACCCCTCAAATATTACACTACGCTACGAGACACTTTTTCAAATACTCAAGTGCTTAGAATTATCAAGAAAATAGTGCAACATATCCTACATAAGTATAAATTTAAACAATAGTAATAAAAGTTAAAATTTTAGGTATACTTTTTTAATAAGAATTAGTAAGATAATGTATTCTGAACCTATAAAAGAAGTAGATAGTGTTTAGAAGTTATTCCAGTTAAACAACTTTTAAATATTTATATGAAAAGAATATTAATGTGAATATGTTAAAGTATAATTGTTTATAATATTCTGCCATATATTTGAAGGACTGATTTTAATAGTTGCAACAGAAAGTCATTTATTGTTGTTCATTCCACATTACAGTTTTTTGATGATTAGAATTGTAAATAAAAAATTTCTTAAAATATAATTCTAATAATAATTAATAAGAAGTAATCTGTTAGCTCTTAAAAAATTATGCAAGCAATTTAAAGGTTATTGCAATTTTAGCTATTAACTCCAATCTGACTAATTTTATGATTGTAATAAATTATAGAAACAATAATAACAATAATTATAGATGTATGTACATTCACATTATTCTCAATATCTAGAGAATATCAAAGTTAATAATATATTAACACAGTTAAAAATATAGATATTTTTTAAAAGACGCTGAATAATAGATACAGTAAATTCAATATAATTTTCGTTAAACTTTTGAATGATAACTAAAATATTATTATTTTCTACGAACACTTTACTTTTAATAATGGTTTAAATATAAAATAAAATATTATTCATTTATATATCAATTTCTTATCGAAATATTGTGCTGCTATAAATGCAACATAGTGTTAATTGTAAACTACATAAAATTTTACTGTGTGAATTCTAAAAAGGACATCAAAAATGTAAAATATTACAAAAATTATGTTTTATTTTTGAAAAATGCAAAAACTATGTTTGAATGCATTGAATAAATATTTGCTATGCGTATTTATTATTTATTAAAAGAGAGCTTCAGGGCTGATGTGGCTGCAAGCTGGTAGCATAGTGTTTTTTATGTGAGTGAAAGGCACGCATACATATGCAAATACGCACACACAAAGGCAGCAACAAACACACACACATACACACACGTACGTAGAGAAGTTGAAGTTATTTTTGCATATACTCGCACTCGTATGTATACATGATTCGGTTTATTAGATTCGTACAAAGGCACACAATATGTCGGTTTGTCTATTTGTCCGTCTGTCTGACAGTCTGTGTGTGTGAGTGTGTATGTGTGTAGCTGCGGGCAGTTGCCATCTCTGTCTCACCCTCTCTTTCCGTCTCTGTCTTTCGCTTTGGCCGTGTCGTTGTAAGTGCTGTGTGGGTAAATTCAATTATTTGCTGCTGATATCGTCGTTTGTTTTTTGTGCGCTGCTTTTGTATTCATATTTATTGTACGGCATTTTAAATTGGTATATTTACATTGCTAATTTACGCACACACATATGCAGAGAGTACGTGTGTGTGTGTGTGTTTGTGTGGCTCGTTGCATTTGGTGGTCGAAATTCGCATTTCGATATTCGGTATTCGATAGAAAAGCTGAGCAATTAATTGACAAAGTTCATTTTTGTTCATTGTTTTTGGCTGCAAATGCATTTGCATAGAAGAGAGAATGAGAGGGTGATAGAGTATGCGTGTGTAAGTGAGATGGCATGTCATTTTTACTGCTGATAAACGCGTATTTTCAATATTTAAACAATGCTCTCTCATGGACTTTTCTGCTGTGGTTAGCCAAGTTTTCGTCTCAGTTTTGTAATGCCATTTGTGTGTGCGAGTGTATGTGTGTGTGTGTGATGTTACTGGTTTTGTTTGTGGCATGTGACTGTCAATTGGTTTCGTAATTGTTCTTGTTGTTGTTGTTGTTGCTCTAATGAAGGCCATGCCATATGAAATTGCCTGCCAGGCAGTCATCGCATTAAACATTCTGCCACATTTTCCATAGACTATTTTTCAATTTGTGCAACTGTAACGGGTAACGAAGCTTGTTCGTTTTAGAAGCTGGTGTACTTGTAACGCTACGAAAGGTGTACGCGATCGCTACGGCTGTTGTCTGGTCGGATGGGAGTGGGCTAAAGAGAAAAAATCCTTTCCGCTACGTGCTTCCGTAGATTAATTATACTATTAGAAAATTCGCGTACTGAAGGAAGGGGGAAAATGGGGAAGAGACATACAAGGACAGTAAACAAAAGAGTTGAAAGTAAACTAGAAGAAAGACAAGTTAGGGATCTACCTTCGACTTGGAACACTTCTCCTTTACGGTGCACTCATTGGTGCAGACGCCCACCCTACCATGATCCTGCAAGGCCAATGTAAAATCAATTTAGATGACAGGATCCCTTGGAGAAGCTCCTCGTTACTCAACCCTCCCCATACAAATGCTGCATGGTTCCAAATTTGCAAACTTACTCGCACATACTAAACATTATAACAAATTTATTTAAATTAAGAAACATAAAGAAAAGGCAAATAAACAAAAGATAACATGGACGGAATATGAAATAAAGACGTTGAAATATTAAAGCTAATTTAAATCTATTTCATAAATACTTAAAAACTAAATAAATACATAAATAGAAATAAATATGATTAATAGAAATGATTAGCCAATATTTCGTATTGCAATTTTTTATATGGATCGCTAATAATAGATAGTTTTTATGCACTATAAAAACTATTTAATTAGTAATCCATATCATTATATGGCAATGGACCATCGGCAAAAGCCCAGCCCTAAGAAACTTAAGGTTTCTCAGGCGCAGCGAAACGAAGCTGCCAGCAAAACAAATGAAAATAAACTTCGTTTGGGCTATAAATTCTGCATTCAACAGATGCAATACAAAAAGCTCTAATGCGTACAATATTTCAATAAAAAGTTATGCATAAGAAAAAGCTCACTTACATCATTCTCCAGCGACGAAAGATCTTTCACAGCCGGTGATATGTGTGTGTGTGTTGTTATTGTTGTTGTTGTTTCAGCTGTGGAGCAAAAGTTTAAAGCCCTAACAAAAGCTTTATGCTAGCATGGTGATCTGAGCTTTTATGCCAGATGTTCCATTGTTTTGATAAACAAATATGACTTAATTTTTAAAATTGCAAATCTTGACAGAGAACATAAATATTGACGGCCAAGATATATGTAGGACAACTTATTGTAACTCATGAAGTTTATTTACCTCTGATACATAGTATGTTATATACCACGTAATCATAAGTAAATTTACAACACAGTTTGTTATTCAACATATATACATGTACGCAACCAATACATTAAATGAACAAAATATAATACAAAAAAAAAACGCACTAATTAAATGGCAGAAGGCCCAAAAGATATAACGTAGATATATATTAACTAACAAAGCAAAACATCTATAGGCGCGGACATCAGCTGCGCCAACTCTCTCTGGGTTGTGCTACGACACTTTCGCAGGTGGTCGCACGGTCACTAGCACCAATCCAGCATCTGTGGTGATGCTGGCGTCCTCCTTGCTAGTCCTCTCAGGGACAAATCTCGACGGAATTTCAGGTGGCGGCTGCGCAGTATCGCTGCAAAACGCTCCTCCTAATTCCTGTCAGACGCAGAGCTTGCCTTTCGCTGGTAGCTATCAGCTGATCCGCTGTAGCTTTCGAAGCGATCGTGCGAAAGCTTTCAAAGCTTTCGCCCAAACTTTTGGCTGCCGGGTGACGATGTGGCGTGGATGTAAATTGTTTGGGTGGCTTAAATTAACGCCTACACCAACAACATCCAAAAGAAAATTTTTACACTGCGTGCCGTCTGATTTTAAGAGAAAAATCAGAGCGTTAATATGATTTTTGTAAATGTTACATTTGCCGTCAGTAATATTTACCCTGCCTTATTGGACGGCACCATATAAAACTCCAAAAATTCTATCCGCCTGTCGCCGGTTGGCTGCTGGCCGAAATGGGGGGGGTGATTTCACAAATATGTATATATTATATTTTTTTTTTTTTACTTTTTTCCCGCACTGTTCACTATTTATTTATGTATGTCACTTTTGTCTTATTTTTGGCGATATATGTGTATAATATATTTTTTTCTCTAGTTTCTGAGAACTGCCATAAAACAAATAAACAGGTGACTTGCGAGAGAATGACTAGCACGAATGAATCATCTAAGCCTTGTCAAACGGACATTAAACTTTGATGCATTCTTATCTCCCCGTTCTTTGCCATTCGCTGCCTTAAGATGCATCTATCGCGAAAATCTTTCAGCAATGTTGCTAAGCCCCACACACAGAGGGCGCTATTTAATATTTCCTAACAAAATACATATATCCTACAAGTTTATACTAACACTAAACAATTATTATACATCTAACATTTAACTAACAAAAATTGGATTATTAACATATATAAACATAACTTTAATAAATATATTACATTAACTACTATTTTCTACAACTAGTGCCGTGGCGCTGGCATGTTTTTTTTTTTCTACTTGGCAAAAAAAACCTTTGCCTACTTTTAGGCCCAACCAATAAATGTTGGCGGTCCAAGCGACCACTACAATCCCCCTGCCAAAATCACACTTTGGGGTCATCACTCCAAAGAGTGATACTCGCTTGGACGAATTTCCTGGCTACCCGATTTATTGTTTTATATCTTTAGCATGATATTTTCCAATGAATCGCCCTTGGGTATCTTCTAACTCGTAATAACTATTGCCAAGCTTACGCTTAATACGAGATTTTACAAAAGTTGGGGCCAGTTTTGCATTAAAGCCTTTTGCAAAATTACTTTGCTGAAAATTACGCCTATAAACTTCTTGACCAACTCTAAAATCTACTTCTCGACTTCTAAGATTGTACTGTTTTTCGTTTTGTTCGTGCTGCCGTTGTATACTCTGTTGTGCAGTTTTCCTTATTATATCAAAGGAATCTTCTCGATCAAAACTAACTGTACGGTCTTCTAGAAGTTCTAAATTTCGTAGAAGAGGATAGGTATTACCATTAACTATCATGTGTTGTCCAAAAGCAACACGATAGGGACTGTCATTGATTGCTGAATGTCTGCTGGACCGTAATGCGCAACTGATATGGCTAAGTTGCTCATCCCAATTTGTTTGATCGGGTCTAACGTAAGCCTTGATTGCAGCAATTACTGATCGATTTACGCGCTCTGACGCATTAGCTTGCGGAGCGTGTACAGCCGTATAAAAATGTTGCACATTGTATTTGGTGAGCAAAGCCTTGAACTTATGTGACTTAAATTGGACACCGTTATCTGATACAATGGTTTCAGGTACACCAAAACAATGAAATAAATCCTCTTCCATGAAGCGAATAATAGCATCAGTGGTGAATTTTTTTACAGGTTTTTAAAAATGGGTATTTGGACAAATGATCTAACACTACGAATATACCAACATTTCCGGACTTACTTCGAGGATAGGGTCCCAAGAAATCAATAAAAATCTTTTGAAATATTCGCTGCGTTTCTTTTACTGGAGCTAATGGTGGGCGTAACGAACGATTGGGATGTTTGGTACATTTGCACACCACACAACCGTTTACAAATGACTTAACATCACACACTAAATTTGGCCAATAATAATATCGCCGAATTTTTTCCAACATTTTATTGATTCCACAATGAGACGCTAAAGGAGGCTCATGACTTTGTTTTAATACCTCTATCACAAGATCTTTTGGAACCCACAACTTCCAGTGCAAATCATCAGCGACTTGATCGCCGGACGCGTGCTCTGCACGACGATAAATATATTTATCGATGACTTTAACGTCAGGTAGCTGAGACGGGTTTGATTTTATTTTGTCCTTAAGCTCTTGGTACTCTTTTGACTCGAACTGCTCAGACTGTAAATCTATCAAGGTATCCACACCTAAGGATGACAAATCTTCAGTGTGCACACGTGATAAGGCGTCGGGAACAATGTTCTGGCTGCCTTTGCGATGAACGATCTTAAAAGCAAAACCTTGCAGCTTGAGTGCCCAGCGAGCCAATCTGGAGCTTAAGTCTGTTTGAGACATGAGCCACTTCAATGAAGCATGATCGGTATGAATGGCAAATTCATGCCCTTCAACATATGCTCGAAATTTTTTTACGCACATGATCGCTGCCAAACACTCCTTCTCAGTGACTGAATAATTTCTCTGACATCGATTCAATTTACGAGACATAAATGCGATTGGAACGTCATTACCATCCTTATCTTTCTGCATCAATACTCCACCAACACCTGAGTGACTGGCATCACAATGTATCTCAAATGGTGTAGCAAAATCAGGACTATGGAGTACAGGGGCCATACAAAGTTGCTCTTTTCAAATTCTCAAAAGCCTTTTGCGCTTCGTCGGACCAAGTAAATGATTTTCGCTGCTTAAGGGTATCTGAAATTGGAGCAGCAATTTCTGCATAATTTTTTATGAACTTGTGGTACCACCCAGTGGTTCCTAAAAACCTTCGCACCTGCTTGCACGATCGCGGAACAGGAAACTCACGAATGGCTGCCACTTTATCGGGATCCGTTTGGATTGTACCATGACCAATAACATGTCCTAAATATTTAACCTCTTTCAGACAGAATTTGCTTTTCTCCACATTTATGGTGAGTCCGGCTTGAGTTAACCTATCGGCTAAAGCTCTCAACACTGAGACGTGTTTGTCAAATGACTCCGAAATTACCAGCAAATCGTCTAGATAAATGAATATTTCATTTCTCAGATCTGGTGGAATAACTTTGTCCATCAATTTTGACATCGTCTGTGGAGCATTGGATAGCCCAAATGGCATAACCGTAAAATGATACAGTGGTCTTCCCGGCACTGTAAATGCGGTTTTCTCGCGCGCTCTTGGAGTTAGCGGAATCTGCCAATACGCATCCTTCAAGTCGATACTTGAGATAAATTTCGCCTTTGGCAACCTACTCAAGATGCCGTCAATGAGAGGCATGGGATACGCATTTTTGACTGTTATGTCATTCACACCTTGCGACTATCTAAACAAAGGCGAACCTTGCCTGGCTTGCGTACAATAACAACTGGAGAGGACCAAGGACTTTCGGATTCCTCAATCACACCAAGTGCTAACATTCTGTCAAGCTCATCATACATTAGTTTTTCGATGGCCGGTGACACTGCATAATGGCGTTGTTTAATTGGTTTCGACTCGGTCACCTCTATGTCGTGCATAAGCCAGTTCGTCTTGCCTAAACCTTTTTCAGCAAATGACGGAAATACCTTAATAGTGGATACTAATTCCTTTTGCTGCAAATCAGTCAAAGGTATTTGTAATGGGTCATCGAAATTTAACGCTGCTAACCTGTGTGCACTTGCTTTATTCATTAAAAACAATGGCAAGAGATTAAAACTTCGCCAAAAATCGATGCCTAAATATAACTCTTGAGTTAATGACGGTACGATATACACCCATATTCTCTTGGATTCACCACGAAAACAGATAGACGTGTTAATTCGACCTACTATATTTTGGCTTTGGCCATCTGCAGTTCGTACAGCTGCACGTATCGGTTTAAAACCAATGTGCGTTTCTGCCAATTCTTGCGCAAATCTGCCACCAATGCAGCTTATGGAGGCACCAGTGTCCATCAAACCACTCATGGTTCTGTCAAATATGATGACATCAGCATATGGCCGCAAATCCTTACAACTATTTACCACAGATGCCAATAGTGCTCTGCGAGTATCTTTATTTAACTTAATGAAGGTCTCTTTTACGTTTTTGGTCGCGTGGCCGTGCTTTTACATGTTCGTGAACTTTCGACAAAGTCTGCTGCGCACGTTTGTGTAAGGGAATCGCTGGAATGTGGAGAAAGTCCGGGATATTTTCAGGAGTCGTTACACGATCAGCTACTCCGTATTGGTCGCTTTCGATATTAGTTTGCGTGCACCTGTCAATGGTGCACGAGACCACCCGTTTTTTTGACGCAGAACTTATACATTTTCTGCAAGATGGCCTGTACGTATCAGCATCACCACACCCATAGCAAAACACAGTGCGCTCGGCTTTGCAGTCTTGGTAGTGGTGACCTGGCTTTCGACACAATTCCAGCAGGATATAATCACCGCCTCAACAGCAAATGATTCATCCTCTTCCCTGTCAGAGCCAGTAGCCAATTCCGCTTGCACTGAGACTTCATTAATCTGCGGGCGTGGACCAAAACGTCGTGTAGCTGGTATTGATCTAGTCGTACTTAGCAAAAATCTCTCTCGGCTTCCGTACGAATTGCCGCAATTGCACTACATTATTGATTGGGACATACAATAACTCGTGCTGGACTTCGATTAAAAGATTGGCTCGCAGCACCTCTAACAATGACTGTTCAGACATGGGCTGTTCGAGCCTATCAGCCAGATTAACAATCGCCTCATAAAAATTGTCAAATGTTTCATTCGGCTTTTGTTTGCGATGTGAAATAGCAGTTCTAATTTCCAGGTCCGTTCGTCCGTCTGAAAACTGCGTTCTGAGCGCTATACTCAAATCAATCCACCGCACACGCGTTACACTACGGTGATACCTCCAAAACCACTCGCTTGCACTACCTTCAAAAAGATTGCTTGCATACCGAGCTAGCATTTCAAAATCACCACCTAGTGTCTGATTTGTTAGCGCTTCGACGCGATAAAGAAAATCCTCTACAGTCATGGACGAATGACCAGAAAAGCGTACCTTCCAGTTATAAATGGTCTGACTAATTCTATCAGGCCGTAAGTTGTGCATCTCTCGAAACTCTGCCTGCGGCGCCACCATCTCGGGCACTGGATTTCGTCTATCCACCCCATCTCTGTTAGAGATTCCAAACAGCTGCTCAAATGATTGATGCTGCTGTTGCCTGGCTGGAGACGATTGCCTAGGAGCAGAGTGAACTTGATCATTTCCACCTTGAGCCACTGAATTAAATGACATCCTGTGGAAGCCATCTTCGATCGCTTTCGACAACACATGCGTCTGCTGCGTCAGAGCGGCTGCCACCGCCTCAGCAATACTTTGCTGCAAGCTAAACATTGGTTGCACAACTGGTGCTGGCCCGGCAACCAATGCTGGATTATCATTACAACTCTGCTGTACTGGTTCTGGTATACCTGTCTGTATACTATTGCTAGAACCTGCGACTAACAGATCTTGCGCTACTGTCCTGCTCTTGGACTTTGATCGTGTTTGTATGCCTGAACTCTGAGCTGCACTTAGTTCTTCTGCCAGACTCAAAGTTGATTTGCTTAAAGCAGTCTTACAAATTGGACACACTTTACTATTTCCAGTCGCAGTACTGAAGCACACATGATGGAAATAGTGATTACATCCGGTTGCTAGCAGTTGAGCTGGATACTCTACTTCTTTTGAGCATACACAACAAAAAGTTTCTCCCGCCATTCTTTGATATAGCGGGTTAGACTTTTCACTAACGGGTCTGGCCATCTTGAATATTTATAAATTGCTTACAAAAAAAATAACTTATGAAACACAAAACAATATTAAATAAATAAACAGTACTTGAATTCAAACTCGAACAAAAAATATACCAATATAACATGAATAAATTTGGAACCATGCAACACTTATCGAAGGAAGAGTTGCTAACTAATAGTCGAAAGTAGATACTGAAAACAAAGAAAATAGGGAATCTGAAAAATTGCTCCAGATATAGCGGCAAGTTAAATAGTTCGAAACCACTTACTTGTTCCAAGCGAATATCTAGGAACAATATCCAAATACAGAAAGATTATGTGTTGTGATCAACACAAAATCGAAAAGCGGAAGAACTCCATTGTTTACTTTGCATTGATTGCTATGTTTCTGTCTATCGGCAAGTTGCATTTTTATCCGCAAGAAGACTTGGCTCCAGCTAAGACTCCACATAAGCACCAATACACTTTGGTTCGCTGACAATGTTTTCTCTCTCTTGTTTTCGCCATACAGCTCGTTTGAAGCTAGTATTTCTCTCGAAAGACAAGTTACACTGCAGCTTTCGTCATGAAAATTCTGCACACTTTGCCTAAAGTTTGATTGGAACCATCAGGCATCCAAGCTCAAGATATTCACAACAAGGAAAAGGAATAGGAATGAGTGAAAAAGGATAGATGGGAGGGTATTTCAAATATTACTTTTTTTTCGAAGACAGGCTAGCTAACATACAACAGTACAATAAAACAATTACGCTAACCTGGCCTCACGTTTGGGCGCCAAATAATATAATTAAACTGTAACGGGTAACGAAGCTTGTTCGTTTTAGAAGCTGGTGTACTTGTAACGCTACGAAAGGTGTACGCGATCGCTACGGCTGTTGTCTGGTCGGATGGGAGTGGGCTAAAGAGAAAAAATCCCTTTCCGCTACGTGCTTCCGTAGATTAATTATACTATTAGAAAATTCGCGTACTGAAGGAAGGGGGAAAATGGGGAAGAGACATACAAGGACAGTAAACAAAAGAGTTGAAAGTAAACTAGAAGAAAGACAAGTTAGGGATCTACCTTCGACTTGGAACACTTCTCCTTTACGGTGCACTCATTGGTGCAGACGCCCACCCTACCATGATCCTGCAAGGCCAATGTAAAAATCAATTTAGATGACAGGATCCCTTGGAGAAGCTCCTCGTTACTCAACCCTCCCCATACAAATGCTGCATGGTTCCAAATTTGCAAACTTACTCGCACATACTAAACATTATAACAAATTTATTTAAATTAAGAAACATAAAGAAAAGGCAAATAAACAAAAGATAACATGGACGGAATATGAAATAAAGACGTTGAAATATTAAAGCTAATTTAAATCTATTTCATAAATACTTAAAAACTAAATAAATACATAAATAGAAATAAATATGATTAATAGAAATGATTAGCCAATATTTCGTATTGCAATTTTTATATGGATCGCTAATAATAGATAGTTTTTATGCACTATAAAAACTATTTAATTAGTAATCCATATCATTATATGGCAATGGACCATCGGCAAAAGCCCAGCCCTAAGAAACTTAAGGTTTCTCAGGCGCAGCGAAACGAAGCTGCCAGCAAACAAATGAAAATAAACTTCGTTTGGGCTATAAATTCTGCATTCAACAGATGCAATACAAAAAGCTCTAATGCGTACAATATTTCAATAAAAAGTTATGCATAAGAAAAAGCTCACTTACATCATTCTCCAGCGACGAAAGATCTTTCACAGCCGGTGATATGTGTGTGTGTGTTGTTATTGTTGTTGTTGTTTCAGCTGTGGAGCAAAAGTTTAAAGCCCTAACAAAAGCTTTATGCTAGCATGGTGATCTGAGCTTTTATGCCAGATGTTCCATTGTTTTGATAAACAAATATGACTTAATTTTTAAAAATTGCAAATCTTGACAGAGAACATAAATATTGACGGCCAAGATATATGTAGGACAACTTATTGTAACTCATGAAGTTTATTTACCTCTGATACATAGTATGTTATACCACGTAATCATAAGTAAATTTACAACACAGTTTGTTATTCAACATATATACATGTACGCAACCAATACATTAAATGAACAAAATATAATACAAAAAAAAAACGCACTAATTAAATGGCAGAAGGCCCAAAAGATATAACGTAGATATATATTAACTAACAAAGCAAAACATCTATAGGCGCGGACATCAGCTGCGCCAACTCTCTCTGGGTTGTGCTACGACACTTTCGCAGGTGGTCGCACGGTCACTAGCACCAATCCAGCATCTGTGGTGATGCTGGCGTCCTCCTTGCTAGTCCTCTCAGGGACAAATCTCGACGGAATTTCAGGTGGCGGCTGCGCAGTATCGCTGCAAAACGCTCCTCCTAATTCCTGTCAGACGCAGAGCTTGCCTTTCGCTGGTAGCTATCAGCTGATCCGCTGTAGCTTTCGAAGCGATCGTGCGAAAGCTTTCAAAGCTTTCGCCCAAACTTTTGGCTGCCGGGTGACGATGTGGCGTGGATGTAAATTGTTTGGGTGGCTTAAATTAACGCCTACACCAACAACATCCAAAAGAAAATTTTTACACTGCGTGCCGTCTGATTTTAAGAGAAAAATCAGAGCGTTAATATGATTTTTGTAAATGTTACATTTGCCGTCAGTAATATTTACCCTGCCTTATTGGACGGCACCATATAAAACTCCAAAAATTCTATCCGCCTGTCGCCGGTTGGCTGCTGGCCGAAATGGGGGGGGTGATTTCACAAATATGTATATATTATATTTTTTTTTTTACTTTTTCCCGCACTGTTCACTATTTATTTATGTATGTCACTTTTGTCTTATTTTTGGCGATATATGTGTATAATATATTTTTTTCTCTAGTTTCTGAGAACTGCCATAAAACAAATAAACAGGTGACTTGCGAGAGAATGACTAGCACGAATGAATCATCTAAGCCTTGTCAAACGGACATTAAACTTTGATGCATTCTTATCTCCCCGTTCTTTGCCATTCGCTGCCTTAAGATGCATCTATCGCGAAAATCTTTCAGCAATGTTGCTAAGCCCCACACACAGAGGGGCGCTATTTAATATTTCCTAACAAAATACATATATCCTACAAGTTTATACTAACACTAAACAATTATTATACATCTAACATTTAACTAACAAAAATTGGATTATTAACATATATAAACATAACTTTAATAAATATATTACATTAACTACTATTTTCTACAACTAGTGCCGTGGCGCTGGCATGTTTTTTTTCTACTTGGCAAAAAAAACCTTTGCCTACTTTTAGGCCCAACCAATAAATGTTGGCGGTCCAAGCGACCACTACACAACACACAACGTCTGTTATGATTTTGTTATTGTTTTTGTGTGCTGTATTTTGGAACTGCAGTTATTTTACTGTTGTTGCTGTTATTTGTTGACATTCTACTCGAACATTGTATATTTGAAATATGTCAGAATATTGTATTCCTCTGGGGAGTACACAGGATGCAAATATTGAAAACTTTTAATAAACATTACTACACGATGTAAAGCCAAAATACCCTTGTTAGCCGTTAGTTGTTACATTGTTGTCATTTATTTAATGTTTTTTTGCTCTTTTGCATTATCAATCTATTTTACTTAACAAAATGCATTTGCAAAAATTTAACTTAACATTCTATTAAAAAACTTTATTTTATGGCCTTTGCCTAATAGGTTTCCATTTGTCACTCAGTGTAAAATTTAAAGTAATAAATCACTTGAGTTATTTTAATTATTTAAAAAAAAAAACGGTGATATCATTTTTAGATTACACAGTAAAAATATTTTTTAAGTTTTTAATTACAAGTTGATTATTTTAATGCAATATTAATTACATCAAGCGCGCCATTAAATTATTTTTATAGCTTTTTTACTCAAGCTACCAATTTTGTTGAAGTTTTTCCTCCGCCAAAAAGTATGCAACATTTTTTTTTAGTTCAACGACGGCAGCTGCTTGTCCTTTGCATGCTCGTCTGTTTTTGCTTGTTCGACACTTTTTATTTATCTATTAATTATCCGGACATGCAGACGGCGGTGATAAGTCTGATATTCGACGAACACTCCCAGTTCCTAAAATCATTTAGCTAATCGCCTGTTGTCGCCCATTATTATTTGTTTATATCTTTATGTTGATTTTTTGTTGTATTTTTCTGCCATTCGTTTTGGTTTCTTGCTGTTCGTTAATTACCCAATAATTTTGCACATGACGCGACTTTACAGCGAATTTTGTTTATAATCATTTTTTGCGTGTTGCGCTGTCGATGACGCGCCCTTAAAAAATGGCAAAAGGCGTTTTCGCGCTACGCCACTAATGACAGGGTTTTTTTTTCTGTATTTTTTTCTTTGCTGCCACCCCTCCATGAAGTTGTTACTTTGTTTAATGCCACATCGTAGACGTAGCGACAAAGACATTGCCAGCGGTAATGTGTGTGTGTGTGAATGTGGGGTTGAGTGACGGAAAAGAGGAAGAGTGTATATCGAAGAAGGTCTCATGCAGATTTGCACAGTGTCGGAGACTTTTGGGTTTCATTTTGTGCGCCAATGAGCGGATCAATCAACGTGTCAAATCGTCTTGAAACGACGCGACGTTGATTTTAATGCTAGCGCCCCCTAGCGTTGGGTAGGTGCAGGCGGCTGCCTGTGCCCTTTTTTCTTTTCTCTGTTGTGTGCTCAATGGGGAGACGAGAGGAGGACTTTTTTTTGGTTGGAGTTTGGGATATACGTGCGCACGTGATATCCGCTAAGAAACGCTTTAACAAATTACCAACGGCATTTCGTTAGTTAACTTTTTGCTGTTGTTGCTGAGCTGCGTCGAACCTGTGTCAAAAATTTGCCAACGTTTGGCATGCGAGCGAGTGAGGATTTTAATGTCCCCTTCTTTCCATTGTGAACGCACACAAAGTTAACAACTTAAGAGCCTTTGATTGACATTCGATTGAAAATTACCTTAGCCATTGTGTCAATCAAGCCACAGCCACATAACAAATCAAATGTCTGGCCCTGATCTTGCCTGGCATATATCAAAATATGCCATTGTCTGAGCACTTCCTGTGCGGCAACAGCGAAATTCAATTGAGGTGTCACTTCGTAAATTTAATTTGCCTGTCGCCGTTCGACTTCTCAACGAGCATTATTCTATCTCCACATACTTCTCGCTTTCACTTTGGCTGCATTTTGTGTGAGTGTGTTTTATTGTGGCACCAAATTTAAAGCGCTAATCGTTGCATTGTCTGACATTGACAAATGGCACAGTTCCTAATAAAATAAATTTAAATATTTCACATTTCTAATAAATTTGTGCACAAAATTCGTGTTGAAGTGCCTGAAATTTTGCGAAGCTCAATTTATTTTCAAAATAAATATTTAAATGAATACAGTAAATGAAATATATAAATTTAACTAAAGTCTTTTAAAATATTCGAAAATGTGATTCGCTGTTAGCTTTTTGTTGTATCGAAATTGTTCTTAAATTATTTTATTTATGAAATTGTGATAATTCTATTTCACCAAAAATTGAATACAACTCTTCTGCGCACGTAGCCATCAAACTGATTTCCAAAAAATAAAGTTACAGTGCTCTCCAGAAGTGTAAATATTGCAATTGCGAAAGATACTTTATGCGCTGATTGATTAAGCTGTCTCAAGTCAGTCTAAGTCCTCATAAAGTTAATAAATATGAGCGGTATCAAAAACTGGATTTTGTTTCATTTTTTATGTTGTTGTTGCGAATGTATTTCACACGCTGACGAAATACAAGGAGAACAGATTCTTAGGATTCCCTTCAAAATTATGCGAAAACAATGAAATTAACGAACCAAACACGAAGAAGAAAAGACGCTGAACTTGGAGGGGGCAGTGCGAAAAATATAAAAAACAAAATGTGAAGTAAAGGCAAATAATGCGAAGGAGAAGAGATGGGCGAAACAAATGCTCAGAAAAGCGTAAAATCAAAGCAACCTGCAACGCGCACAGATGGTTCCATAATTAAATAAGCATTGAGAGCGAGACCAAACGAGAAACTCAGAGAGAGAGAGAGAGCGAGGGAGTGAAAAAATGGCGGCAATGCTGACACCATGTTGAAGTGGCGAAGGTCCTGAAAAGTCCTGAAGTCGACGTCGTCCCCGTCGTCGCCGTCGTTGTCGTCTCACTCACTCATTTTGCCATTTAACTAATTGGTAATTTCGTTTCGCGCTGCCCTTCCACAATTGATTTCGGTTTGTGTCAGCAACGATTGACAGCGTATTCAGCATCAGGCAGTATCCTCTCAGTATCCTGGCATGTCAAACACTTTAGGTGTCTTCCTGTCTGACTGCCTGCCTCCCTGTCCTCCTCTCTCGCATTTTTCACGCGCTCTTTAGCCTATTTCCTTTGCTGAAGAGTAGCCCATCCGGACAAGCAAACCAAACCAAATGATTTCACTCGAGTCGAGTCGAGTCGAGGCAGCTCCTCTTACATTCGTTAGCGGGAGCAGTTGGGTGTCCTGCAGCGCGCATGCTAATAAGTAAATCCTGCGATCCAATCCAAAGAATAAATATTTGACTAACGCACGCTGTAGTGGACGAGAGAGAACAGTTGAGGGGCGGGGCGTTAGACACTCCTCCATTGGAATGTAAGTATAATAAATGCGATTTTGAATTTGAGCCTTGGTATATTTTTGGGGTTGGTCCTGGGCGACGTCCTGTCCTCGTCCTCGTCGTCGTCGTCGTCGTCTGCTACGTGCCACTTGTTTTAAATTCAGCGTCAAAATCGTTTTATTTGCCAATATTTCATTGTGTTGGTGAGTGGCTGGCTCGCGAGTCCTTTGCTTTTCTTTACCTCCTCCCATTCCTCCTCACCACTTCAGCTTTTGTCCTGCGCTCACTTTATTAATGGTGTTGGTTTTCGGATTATTTAACGGTGTATTATTTTATTATTTATTTTTGCATTAATTTTTGATGAGTAGAGCAGCAGCAACGAGCAGCATTCCCAAAACAGCAAAATTGACGAATAACAATAACAAAAACAAAAACAAGTACAACAACTTTCGCTGCCAAACAATTTCAGCCAATATTTATAAAGCCATTGATGCCGCTCTCCCTCTCTCTCCTCTTCATTCCTCTCCTCTGCTAAGCTACTAATGGGTTAAAGCCAAAGGAGTGGGATTTTGAAGCGTCGAATTTTCTGTTTTTACAATTATGTTGGGGCCATAAAAAGTTACTTCATCGATTTTTGCTCTTGTTGTGCTCTGATTTTCATTTTCACATTGGAATTGTGGACAGCTGCCTTATTATTTATGCGTTAGTTATTCGTATTCTACTCGACCATTCGCATAGAAATGAAAAGTGGCGTGAGAAAATTCTGATTCCAATTCCAATTCCGATTTCGATTCTGATTGTCGAGGTTACGTGTGACAGCTGGCTATGGTATTTCTTCTCAAATATTTAACCAGCGAATAATTAAAATTGCTTTATTGGCATTCTATAGCTGTCCTTATTAAATCGCCAAAAATAGCAATATTCAATATTCGGGAAATTTTAGTTTTCTTTACAACGTGCTAAAAGCCCATTGGCTGTGTTCGTTATTAATTGGCATTGGAATTGTTCAGACTTCAACTCAACTTAATAAAGACTTATTTATGGAACACTTTACAAGAATAATATCAATGATATTTTAGATTTAAAAACACAGAGAACAAGCCAATTCGGAATAACGAATTAATGAAAATACATTTGTCATTCACTTTCACATTTTAGAATAAATCACTAACAAGCGAATAACAAGCATTTCGATAACAAATATTTAATTATATTTCTACTGTTAATTTATTTGTCTCAAGAAGTATATAATGACGAAATAATAATCAATTTACGGCACTTTATTTTGTGCTTTAGCGTATTTTTTTTTTAATTATTTATATTTTAAAAGACGATGTGTACTTTGCGGGCTATACATATCGGGCTAGTTAATTTTTCAGGACTGTAAGATAAATGACATATGAGCAAAATTTCATGCCAATATCAGTAATATATTTACGCTTGTGTTTACCAAGAGTGAATTTTTCGATTTTTACAATGACTGATTTAATTGAGCAGAGAAGTGCCATCGAATTTATTTTTATCAATAATTGTTTACCTTAAATAAATTGTTCTTGATTTCAATGATATTATTTCATTACCTAAATATTTTCTTTTGCTATCTTAAGGCACAATCTATTTAATATGCTTCACCTAATCATACAAACACCTACAGGGTATCCATAAGTGCACTACACTCAAGCCGCGTCCTCTTAATTGCCAGTACAGAGCTTTGCTGCAGCATCAACAGCAACAGCAACATCAACATTAGCCCGCTTCTCACTGCAGTCAGTCTCTTAATCATATTTCTGTCGCTCTGTGCACATATACTTATGGGTGTCACTGTGTGTGTGTGTATGTGTGTGTGTTTGTGTGTGTGTGTGTGTGTGTGTGTGTGTGTGTGTGTGTGTGTGTGTGTGTGTGTGTGTGTGTGTGTGTGTGTGTGTGTGTGTGTGTGTGTGTGTGTGTGTGTGTGTGTGTGTGTGTGTGTGTTATGTGTTATGCCAGCTGCATTAGCTATCGCCCTCTCACACTCAGGTTCACTGCCAAGGCTTCTAGTCAAAGTGCTCGCTCATTAGTGAGGCCAATGTCAAAGGCTACGTGTCGCCTAGCACATAGCTCTTCCTGTCTTCCTCCCCTCTCTCTCTCGCTCACAGTTTCTCTCTCTCGCTTTTGCTGGCAAGTTTGCCTTTTAAAGATGGGTTGGCACTTCTCAATTTGAGTCAACTGGCAACTGCCGCAAAAAATTCCTTACCAGGTGCTCAGCCTCACACTCTGCGCCTTAGCTGCTGTTTACCAACTGTCTACCGAAAATATTAAAAAATGAGCTGCCATTTTTTATACTGCTGATGCTCCTCCTGCTGCTGCTGTTGCTGCTGTTGCTGATGCTGCCTGCGTTTGCTTCATGTGCTGTCATCTTATCATTTTTCTCACAGACAACGCAGCGACGCCGAAAAGTGTGCTATGGAACTTTGCCGAGTGTCTGGATGACTGACTGACTGACTGACTGAGTGAATGACTGAGTGAATGACTGCTTGCTGCATGGAGGGGTTAAAATTTGATCAAAGTTCAAAGGCAAAGGCTAAGAAAAAAAGCAACACATACGTGAATATGTTTGCACATGTGTGTGTGTGTGTGTGTGTGTATGTGTGTGTATGACATGCAAATTGGCTCGCGCAAATTACGACATATGCAAAAAGGGGTCCCAGGAGAGGTGACGAAGTGGGAGCGGAGGCCATTTGAGAGCTTTCTATGTTTGCCAATTTAGACACACTTTTGCCAAATTTGATTAAAATCTCCCAACTTTTTCGGCTAAAAGCGTGCACACAAATTTGCGCTTCTAATTTGCAACAACTTCACGCATATATGTTGATCTACGAAAATGAAAGCGAAAAATATTCAGCTTTATTCATTTTAAATTGGAGTTGTGATTGTCAAGCGATGGCGTAAAAATATTATCTAATTTCAAATAAGCTCTTCAGGTACATTCTTTTTAAAATTAAAAGTTAATTGTGAGAGGATGGAGTCATAAAATTCAGTTATTAAACAAGTTATTAAACTAATTTTAATTTTAGAAGCCAACAAGTTTTGATAATAAGAATTCCCTAAAGTTATTTAAATTCTGAACATTGAATTGCTTATTGATATTATTAAGAATATTAAAATATTAATATGATACAAATATCAATATATTTTAATAAATATTAAGCTGTCTTTATTAGTTTATAACTGTCATATTTGTATTGGAAACTGTGGAAATTGGCATTACGTGTTATTAGTTTTGAGTAACATAAATTTGATAAATTTATTAATATATATTTTTAAGTATGAATTAAAGTATCTAACTGATTCTTTTCGCAACTTGTTGCAGCGACCAATGTGTAATTAAGCTATACTTATTCCGATCAGCAGTAAAGTGTTTTATGCCCGATTTCAAATAGAAAGAATGGCATTATCTCGTTACGTGCTTACAAAAAAGTTCTTTTTTGCTGCCAACTTAATTTGTCACAGGGCGCAAAGCGCGTCTTCAGAACGCGAAAGAAAACAATTCATGTTATATAAATTGCACACAAAAAGTAGAAAAAGAGATTTACGGAGAGTGAGAAGAAAATAAAATGAGATTTCCTACTCTATATTTTGCTGTTGTTGTGCTGCAATACATATGCAAATATATATAACGCGGCATTTGAAGGAGCAGCAAAGGCAGCTAGAAGCGCAGTGGCTCCTGTGCCACTTAAACTCCGCTGCGCAAGGACTTTGTGCCGTTTCTCATCCTTGGCAAGGAGTTGGCATTTTACTTTTCTACTTTGTGGCTTACTTGCCTTTTAGCTTTGGCCATTTTGCTGTTGACTGTTTTTAATAAAAAGGCAAGAATAAAAAAAAAAAAAAAAATAAACAACAACGGGATGAAAACACATAAAAAGCGCATAGTTATAAATTTTGCAGGCGCAGTCAAAGCGCATTGTTTGGGCTCTCCGCGAGGTGCGTTTGGGCGAGAGAGAGAGAGAGAGAGAGAGAGAGAGAGAGAGAGAGAGAGAGAGAGAGAGAGAGAGAGAGAGAGAGAGAGAGAGAGTGAGAGAGTGTGGGAAATTGGGATTTATAGAGTTATATGTACTTATATTTCTTCGGTAGCAATGGGGAAAATGAAGAAAATGAGATTGGGATTGGGAAATGAACGTTGCACGCAACTTAACCGTTTCGCTTCGCTTTTGCTGTCTTCAACTTCAGCGAGTCATGAAGGTAAAATCATAAACAGAAGTGGGTCTGGCCAAGAGTCTAGACTGCGACTTCGACAACGACTTCGCATTGCACGCATCTCCAACTCTTTATTCTTTCAGCTTGGGCAAAAAAGTTATAATCATAATAATAGAAACTTTTCAGTTTTGGGATTGGCAGTAAAATGTCTGCAATTTATTTTTATTGCTTGGCAGCGGTCAAAGTTTATTTTTACAAATGTATTCATAAATTAATAAAAATACGTATTATGTTTTTTATATTTTATTCTTGCTCAAGATTTGCATTGAATTCGAATTCAAATCTTTAATCTCACAAAGTGTTCATCGATTTTTTGGTTGGCAACTCAATACTTGGCTTCTGTTTTTCGTCACAACCCCTATTCCAATTACTACTAGTCCCAAAAAAAGGAAAGAAAACTAAGCCACCCTATGTAGTGTATGGTTTCAGTCAAGTGTAACCAGCATAAAGAGAGAAGCTGCTGAATTTTCAATTGGATTGCCATGACAATCATAAGTGTGGCCCATGAGCCTGAAAATATGCAACGTACATTTTTTGTTTTGTATGAACGCTGCAGAATGCTGCAGACAAGATATCTTGTAACTGAACTTCAAGTATATTGGATTGTATTTAAGGCAACTCTCAAATTTCCATCTTTGTATTATTTTGTGTGTGCTTTTCATGCTTACTACGAATTGAATAAAGTGCATGTGAATGTTTTTAAGGTAGATTAATTCAGTTCGATGAATGTGATTGAGCTTACTTCATGCTTAATAATTGACAAAGCATAAACTTAGGCAAAGGAATATTTGATTTATGGACAACGAAATAGCAAAGGAGAAATTTCAGCTTAAAATGCATGAAAAGTTTAGAAAATAATTCACAAAATGCGCTTTGTGTAGAAAATTCAGGTGCAGCAACTGTTGTAAATAAAATGCAAGGTGGGAAAATAAACTTTCGAGATATAAGAAATAACTTGATGTAACTATAAAGTTATCGTCACTTTATGTCACATGATTATTTACTTTTTATTACAATAAATGGGTTTAAATATAAATGGCTATTTATGTTTGGTAAAAAAATTTGTATATGAGAATTATTTTTGAGCAAAATTAAAAGATGATCACTTTCAATTAAAAATATTGAAATACAAATTGGTACTACATTTGAAATTTCGCAACTCAATTTGTAGTCATCTGGTTAGCTGAAAGTCAATTTCTCTTTATTTTAATATCTACATATTTAACCTTTATTTAATATTAGATAAGACTTTCACTTATTTTCTCTCTATTAGGTTAATCGAGCCCACATGACCTTAGCAACTTTATGAAGCTATAAAAAATGCAAAAGCACAAATTGCTACAGCAGCTTGCAAGTTGACTTTGGAAATTCCCATTAGATGGTCTTTATTAGAAGTGCATACGATGGGAAAACTTTGATTGATTGTGGGTCATGTGTGCATTGCGGAATTTGTGCAGCTCTCTGCTGAAACTTTTAGCAGCTTTAATTTTTGATTGTTGCCGAGGCAAAAGTGGAAAGTAGAAAGCACAAAGTTCTCAATTCTCAGCGCCATCCTTTAGGCCATTCATTTCATTAAAGCAACACAATGCGGCTTTTGTAAAGCGTTGCTTCAGCCGCTGCCGCAAACCACAACTGCAAATGAGGATACAGGGAAGAGTGTGGCACAAACACACTCTTACACACACACTTTGCACCTTGCAAGCGTTCGTTGTCAGCGTCTCATCTGTGGCACAGCCTTGAGGCCTTTAAGTGCGCCAATGCCGTTGGCATGACGTGCGTGCGTTTTCTTTATTCTGTTGAGGATTTCACTGCTTCCCAAGCCGCTTGTCAGCATCGTCTTCATCAGCTCTTGACAAGCGCGTCGTCGTCTTTGCTTCAGCTTCAGCTACAGCTAATATTGCAAGACTTGAGAGCTGATGCTCATACTGAGACTGAGACTGAGACCGAGACTGAGACTAAAGAACTGCAACTGCATTGCGCAATGCCGCAAAACTTTGCTACGTAAATCCCTTTTGTCGCATTAACTGCTAACTTTTTGCAACGCGTATAACGCGACAAACTTTGTTTACAACTCACCGAAAAAAAACCTCCAAAGAGAACAAAAAATTGGTGAATGAATGAAAGATAGAGAAGAACTCAAAGGCAGGTAGCTCACAAATTCTCAGATCCCTTTCCCAAAATTCTGTATGCTCTCAAACATGCATTTGTCAAATCAAAATTTTATGGTCTCGTCACATTGTTGCCCTGACAACGAAAACTGCTCAAGCTGGAATTTCACCGTCTCGAGTGCCAACGATTGCGTTTGCGATTGCGATTGCGAATGGTGAGTGCAGTTTTTATAGTCGACACAAATAAACTTTTGGGAATTATAACTTTGTCAAGCTGTATGTGACACTCATTTTTATTCCAAACCAAATGAGTTGATTACGCTCAAGTACATGACGACATTTGTAAAACTGGATTTTGGGTTTGTTTAATTAAATTAAAGTACTTCAATTTAACGTTATAATTTCATTTCATTGTAACATGATAATTATAATTTTAATAAAATTTTTAACAGTTGAATAATAAACTCGACAAATCTTCATTTTTATGCATTTTACATTTTAAGTTTATTTTATAGATTAAATTTACTTAGCATGTATGGTATAGTTTTATACAATAGAAAATAGATTGATTTTTAAGCCAAGTGTAAATAAGACGAAAATGAACCTGGATTATTGTCATAGAAATTGACTAAGAGGCCAAAGCACCATAGTAGATAGATAGATTCACTATTTCCAATTAACTTAAAACAAAAATATCTAAGAAAATCATTTTCTAATGAAATTAAGTGATAAAAAATTATAAAAACTTTTTTGAAGTATTTTAATTTCATAAGAACAAGTTAAAGAATAAATTGAAAAACAAAATTTTATTTTTGAACAATGTACATTGATGGCTACTTAAGTTAGAGATAACTTACAAAATTTAAATTAATTCAAACAGAATACAAATTTTGCAACTGCATGACAACTTAATTAAAATTTTGTTATTATAGGTTTAAGTAATGTACATTATAAAAATAAATATGGAATTGTGAAAAAACACAATTTAGATATACCATTACAATTTGAACTAAAATATATTTTGAAATTAAATTAACAGTGTAGAAAATTGAAGAACTGAAGTTTTCTTTATATGATAAGAAACAAAAATGAAAAGTTCTTCGTCAAGCTACAAAAGAGTTGAAAATTCGTCTGGGCATAAAAAGTGTATAAGATGATCGCTGTTTGTCAAGAGTCAGTGGTGATTCGTTGTTTATGGCCTTGCTCTTGACAACGTTGAGCGCCTTCTTAAATGGCAACTAATTTGCGAAGGCAATTTGCTTTTTATAACTAAATTCGCGTTTGACTCTTCGTCTGTTGCACTCCCCCCTTTTGGCTCCGTTTTGCAATTTGCAATTCTTGACAACTCGACAATGACGTAGCAATTATGGCAAAGCCGTAAAGCAGCCAAAGCAGCCAAAAACAGCCGGCAGCAGGCAGAAGAGCTACCAAAAGTTACGACCCACTGTGTCTCTTTTTGGCTGGCTCATTCGCTGTTATCTCAGAGCATTTATCAAAAATCGCATTTTCATTCGTTGTCGCTGGGCGTTAATTGCATGGGACAATAGTGCGGCAAATGAATTTGTACAAGGGATAATTGTTTTGGCTCAGTGGAACTTATTTGCTCTACGCGTCGGGTGTTTAATTTTGTGCAAATAGAGATCTGAAAAACATGCTCCCCATTTCAATCCATCCCTGTCTCTCATCCTCCCGCCATTCTCAATTCACTGTCTAAACAAATGTCGTGAACCCAACGCTCTCATATTTCACCAAAAAAAGGGGCGCATAAATTTATGCGGAATCTATTAGACAGTGTGGGTGGGAGGAGGAGGAGGAGAGAGGAGTAGAGTAACCCTTTTCAGCATCCACAGACGAGACGTCGTCTGTCTGGTTGGTGAATGGTGAATATAACTATACGACTACGACGAATACGAATGATGTTTGTTGGCCCCGTTTCTTCTTTTTTTTTTGTTTTATTATTTTATATTTTGGGTCGCAGTTGGAGTACGAATACGAATGGTTCAGGGCTATGGATTTCATTTCATTTATGTTTCATTTCCATTTGTAAGTGAAACTTAAATTAACTTTTCATATTTTACCAATTTTGATATTTGAATTTTAATGAATCTTCTTGCAAAATATGCTAAGATCCTGTCATCTCAGGATGATGATAGAGTAGAGAGCTTTCAAGCATTTCGCTTTCAGTCTTGATGAATATTGAGGTTGGGTTAACGAAGGTATTTAAGTAAAGGTTCTGAAGGTAGTGAATGGAAATTTTAAAGTCTTTCCCAATAGAACTCTAAATATAGAAATTTATATTTCTATCCTTTATAGAAAATGATTAAATTAGAAGTAGTCATTAATAAAGTATTTTAACAATAATTTTATCCAAATTTTTTTGTGGCTTTATGATATTAATCAAATTGTAATTTCAATGAAAAAATAGACAATTTAAAATCTCCTAAAAAATGTTTTCTTACTTACGTCGTATCCCAAATTTGTAATTATATTAATGCTTTCTATATAAAGTATTAAAAAACTTATTTAGTTTTTTTTTTAAGTTTCTTTAGTAGAAGTATAAAAATATTAAATTCATAATTTTAAATACCTATTAATTTCTCAAATAATTTAATTATAATTAAGTCCTTTTATTTAAAATGTTTGTTATTTAGAAATCACAGAATATCAACTTTATTTACTTTATCAATAAAAAATCATTGAGACTTCTTTCTGTCAATAAATTTATTTTCTGGTATTTCCTTACAACAACTTCAAGAGATTTCATAGATAATGCATATGAGAAAATAACAAACTTCAGCACTACGATGACACATAAAATACTAAAATTTATGAAAGTACATTTCGGTTGATAAGTTGTTTATCAAAAAACTAAGGGTGTTCTTATTAGGAAATTGGCCGATGCTGTGTATCATAAATTTTTAATATATATCACCTTAGTCACCCTTCCGGGAAATCCACAAAACACACGCAGAGATTTGCACTTCCCCCTTGTACATGTGAAACTTGTGCAAAGGTCATGGCAGCAAACAAAGCTCGTATATTTGGCTGGTAATTGAAAAAGCGGCCCGAGAGCGTGTGTGTACAATTCAGTTTTTCCTTCTTTCTTTCCTTTTTTTTTTTTTTTTGGCACACACGCCCACCTCTTGGCAGTGGTTTGTGTCAAGCTCTGGCTAAAGCCCAGAGCAGAGTTAGAACTCCAGTGGATTTCATCTCACCTCGTGGGCGCCACTCGTCGACGTCGTCACAGTACGAGGCGAGGCGAGGCGACGCCAAACAACATTTCAATTGTTGTATAATGATGTACACAGTGCGGCCAGTGTTGTAGAAGGGATAATAAAAAATTGTTATTGTTGTGGAGCAACAGCAACAGCAACAGCAACAAGAACAAATAAGAAGAACAAGAGAAGTCGAGCGCAATAGCTAAGGCTACACATGTTGTGGATACAATGGTGGGACACTCGTAAATAAATCGTGTCAGTGGGTAACAAAAATTCATTCATTTCATATTTTGCTTTATTTTATCCCAACTTGTTCCCTCTCTTCTCTCCACACACACACACACACACACGCACACACTCTGGCAAGCCACATTTACTGTTATTTTTGTACGCGTGTAAAATATTTTTGGGGGAAAAAAATAATAAGAAGTTGATCAGATTTTCTGCAAATTGTTGTTATACCCTACGAATTATGACTTTCAAGATAGAGCTGCTTTAATTTTAGATTGTGCATTGATATATATCATAACTTTTATAGGATTTGTTAATTTGTATTTAAAATATTGTTAATTATAAGATAAAACTTCTAAAAACTGTCAAAATAAATAATTTTTCATTGAAAATATTGTTTTTCAATGTTAGTTTGGAAAGATTTTACAATTAAAACAAATTGCTGGCTAAATTTATTTTTTGTTACCTGTGAAATATATTTTTAATGCAACGCTGATCCCTAAATTAAATGTTTTTAAATAAATAAACGACAAACAAATAAAACACTTAGTTGAATTGAAAAAGCTTTTTTATTATGTCTCTTTTTATTATGTCTTCGCAGTTAATTAAAAATTGTTTACGGAAGACTGTCTTATGAAGACACCAAAGCCATAGACTGCGATAGTTTCCTCATGCTGACTTTTACACTCTGCTCTCAACATTTCAAAGTTCTAACTTGTTTTGCAAGGGTATCAAATACTACTGACTTCTCACATGCTCCCCTCCCTCTCTCCTCTTCTCCCTCACACTCGCGTCCACTGTCTATTGGCGTATGTGTGTTGGTTTTGTATTTTTATATCTGAGCGTCGAAAACATAAAAGTCAGAGCTAAAGGGCACAGACAGCAAGCAGCCGTTGCTCGTGTTGTTGCGCTGCACAGTGTCACGCAGATGAGCAACAAAAATGCAACATCAATTAGCTGACAAAGGGCGAAATGGCGAAAAACGAATGCAACAAATTAACAGGCAGGTACAGTCAACAGTCGAGCCTAAAAGTATGCAATGTTTGTGCAGCACTTTTTTCGGTGTTTATTTATTTATTTAACCAGTGTGCGTCATATATTTTGGTGGTCGGTCGTATTTTTTGATAAATGGTCTACTCTTTTATCATCTTGCTCCTGAGCTTCGCTTCGCTTCGCTTTCGCGGCGGCTGCTTTTGCGTTTCGTTTCGTTCCATGCCATATCGTTCCCGTTCCATTTCGCGCCCGTTCGTCGTTTGCCTCGCGAGTGGAAAGATAAAATACGTTTTTCATTTGGCCGCCTGGTTACAGTTTTGCTGCTGCAGTTGCTACGTTTCTTATATTGCTCTTGTTGTTGTTCTTGTTGTTCTTGTTGTTTTGGCAGTTTTTTCTTATTTTTTTTCGTCTGATGCTGTTGAATTTTTTGTTTTAGCCTGGCAATGTTTTTGTTTTCCTGCTGTTTCTATATATATTTTGTATATTTTGTTTTTCATTTTTTGCAAGATTGTTTTGTTTTATGCAGCCAAGCGCAAAAAAATATTATTTTCGGTATTTTGTGATTGCCTCCGCTCGCTGTTGCTGTTGCTCCACTTCTTTATGTTATTGTTGTTGTTGTTCTAGTAGTGGTGGCTTGGCAGACACAAATCCCACCTAGACATTGAACATGCTCCGGTCTCCAAATCTAACTCCATCTTCATTTCTTCAGGTTTATTCACATTTCTAGCTTATGGCTTGTTTTACTACTTAGTTAATCAGCTAATTTAAAGTTGTTGCCAAGCCAAGAAGTGCAGTGGAAAGTGGAGTCAGTTGTATGTGTGTGTAGCTTAAAGCGTGATAGGGAAAAGGAGGGAGAAAGAGAGAGCGCGTGAGTACTCGGTGAATATTTGGTGGCTTCTGTGTTGCATTTTCGAGTGTAAATTAATTGTGTGTGTGCGGCAAAGTTGTGGTAAATTAGTTTGTTTACATTTGAAATGCATTATTAAGGTATCTTAACGCAGTTGAGCAGTTAGAGCTGTTAAAATTTAAACCTGATGTGCTGTCAATTCTATTTGCGGCCATTAAATAATATGGTCCTGTGATTTATAAAGAGAATGTTATATGACATCTAGAGATTAAAGTCTTTGAAACATAAACTTCGTTTAACAAATATTAGGCAATCCAAAGTATTTAAGGAAGACAAATTATGTTTCATTGCTTATTTTATTTGCTGCCTTATAAATTTATAGAATACTGAAAAACCAAAAAAAAAGAATTGTTTACATATCATAATTTTCTAAAAAATTGGTTGATAGTAAATATATTTTAAATTTTGCCGAACTATTTATTATACATATATCAAATAACTTTAAGTTAAGCATAATAAGCATCTATAGTTTTCCAAAAATAAAATTTGCTCTTGAAAGAAGAAATATACATAAAAAATATACTACAATGAAATTGTGTTTTAATGTTTTCGTTGCTACTCCTATTTTAATATTCTATGTTCTTACTAACAGATTTATAGTTTTTTTTTTTGCGACCTATTTCATAATTGTAGATAGAAACGCAGACAAATCCAATTATTTATAGTACTCGTATCCTTCATTATTAAGCAAGGAAAGTTGTAAAAAAGTGTCTAGGCAATTTTCATAAATAAGCATTAAAAAGAAGCCAAGTTTTATTATTAAATGTTGGGCTGGAAAGACAAAAGTGGAAGGCACGTGCCTTGCACACACACACACAAACACACACACATACAAACATGGCTGACACACACACACAGTAATATTAACACACTCATTCACACACTTGAAAAGTTTTGTGGGTATTGGAAATGGCCGAAGGCAGTCGAAACAAAAGCCACAAAATAATGTGCCATGAAATGGGAATTGTTGCAGCCACCGAAAACTCCAACTCGATATTCTTTTCGTTCTTTCGCTCTGTTTAAAGGAGTCGCCAAGCAGCATGGCCACGATTCAGTGCATCGCTGCCTTGCCGCTTGGCGTGGCAGCTGCACATTGGTGAATTTTCTGCAGCGTAACTTTGGAGACGCCTCCGTTCCGCCTGCCGCCTGTCACTCTCACTTTGGACTTGACTTTGCTAGAATTTTTCAATTACACTACTTCAGGCTTCAGGTCTGAGGAGGCAAACAGAACAACAGTAACAGCAACGCGTTGCAAAGTGGCCTCCCCGCTGTGGTGGGCTTGTTGCAAGCGGTTTAAATCTTAAAAAATACTTTAGCTGCTTCGTTGGAGATGCTGCTGCAACATGCATTCAGCATACTCACAGTTGCACGTTGGCAATCGTTGGATGCGTTGCGTGTTTTGTGCCAGGAATTTGGTTTCGCATTCGTTTGGATAATGGCAAAAGCGGCAGACGACAGTTCCCCCTTCCACCTCTCCCTCTCTCTAACTGTCTATGCAGCAAAATTGTGTTGCGACAGGCTATAAAGTCAGGTGGGAGGCAGAAAGCAAGGTGTCTAGCTGCGTGGCAGGTGGCAACGGCGCGTGCTGTTGCCCTGGTGATTTTCATGTTACAAAGTCGCCACATCGTCTATCGTCTGTCGTCTGTTTTGTGCAAAAGAGTTTTTTTTTTTGGTTTTTGTTGTTTTTTTGTTTTTGTATTTCATCCGCCTGGTTGGCAGTTTTGCGCATAGAAAGGAAAATTTCAGTTGGCTTTTTTGGCTGATTTCTAGGAGAGAGTGTGACGAAGTGTGTGCCACAGACGGTGGCACGTTGCTGTCGTGTTTAGAAATGGTTACAAAATGCGTAATTAGCGTTATGCAGCAGCATTTGCACCATGAAATCTCTTTCTATGTGTGCGAGTTGCGCACAAGGATTCCACGTTGCGTTGAGTTGCGTGCTAATGGATGTCCTTATGGCATCGCATCACATCACAGATGAAGATACTGGGCATGAGAGTGAGATAAAGAAGTGTGGCTGCGTTAGTTGTTTGCCTGACACTTTTACAGTGATAAATGTTTGGGAATATTTGAGGAATCAAAGCAGAGACAGAGCAGCTAAAATTCAAGGTAACCACTTTGGAAAAGTTAAGTGGAAATTCGAGTTGGAATGGTAAGTAACAGACATGGATTTGAATATTAATTGCTTACCATTTAAAGATTAAACATTCGTGTGTTTGTTCGAATTATCTTTAATACAAATTTTTTCAAACAATACAGAAAAAAGAGACTCACTGAATTTGATTTAGATTTGGGTGCTCAAATTGTAGTAATATTTTAAATGCCCCTTTCAAAATTAAAAATGTTTGCATTTTATTAAGACTCTTACTTTTATACACAAGGAAAGTTATTTACTTATTTACTAAGCCCTCACAATTTATTATTTCATTATTCTATTTAAATTAACATTAACTTATTGCTACATCGCTGGTTGCAAGGGTTTTATTTGTTCAAATAGAGATCTATGAAAATTAATTTGAATCCTGTTTATAAATATTTATTTATAAATATAGAAAGAATAGAAAATAGAATTTTGCAAAATAGTTTTCAAGTACTCGATGTGTTTGACAACTTAATGAAATGTTTTTTTTTTTTGTTTTCATTTTCTAATTTCTTAATCTGTAAATAAATAGCCTATATAAAAAGAATACTAAATACTTAAAATTTAATTGTAATTAATATATTTATTTCCATTAATCTGAAACCGTAAAAACTATTTGTTTTGTTTTTTTATTCTGAATATAATTTGATTCTCCTTATTCCATTGCTTTACATATACTCAGCATTGTCAACACAAAGAATCTTAAAGCTTTGTTCAGTTTGCAAACTATTCAATCTTTTGAAAACAATGGTCCAAACTCTAAGTTCAAATATAAGCAAAGTTTATCAATAGTACAACGTTTTCCCTCTGACATTGTGTTAGGGAAAGAACAACCAAATGGAAACTCAAACTAAAACCCAAACTCAAACCCAATCACGAATCGAATCGAATCGAATTTTCTTTTAATCTGAACACTGACGAAAACTACTTTTATTATTTGCTCTTTTAGAGTGTATCATCTATGTCCAGTATTCTTGTAGTTTAGGGCTTCCTAATTGTTTTTCAAATCAAAAAGTTCACAAAAGCCCATAAAAAAGGGCAGCTCCAATATCTCTCATTGCAATGGCCGAAAAATACACACAAATGCTAAAATATGTCAGTTTTAGGTTTTACGCATTTTGTTTTTACACATTTTGCCCATTTCCATTGCTATTTGTCTCTCGCTCTGTCTCATTGTTACACTTTGTATTGCTATCGCTGCTGTCTCTATCCGTTGGATGGCCTTTAATTCGTTTCTGTTTTCTTGTTGCCTGTTCAGGAAACACAATGAACGTCAAAGTGGGGGCCTTGGCAATTTCCGTTGCGTTATCGAAAACGAATAAACAATAAAAGCGAGCAACTATGCGAAGAAAACCCTACACACAGACCATCAATCTAGAGATGTGCGTGAGTCGTGATCGTAAGTGTTAAGAAGGTGGCGACCACTTCACATTTTATTAACATTCTCACGTGAAGCACAATTTAGGAATTATGTAGGTACAAAAATAAACTAGATTGATATAGTGGTGTGGTATACGTTATTGCAGCATTTAGTTTATATGCCATAATTTGATATAATTGCAACATAAGAAGGCATAACAAAATTTTGCAATTCATGAAAAAAATAGTATATAAAAATAGTACAAACTTTCGCTTACATCTAAAAATATAAATAATAAAATCAGACTGATGACCTCAGTTGTTCTGATTGCTCTCTATATAGTTTAATTTAATATTGAATGCAATGAAAATAATAGAAAATATATTTCAGTTTTATAAATGTATATAAATGTTTATATTAAAAACTAAAGAAACTGAAATAAAATATTAAGTAATTTACTTAAATTTTAAAATCCCAATATTATTATTTACTAGTTATTATATGTATTTGTTGTTAATTTCTATTAAAGTAACATATCTAATTTAAAAAAAAAAATACAATTGAAGATATAAACTATTAGATAGAAATAATATATATATATAGAATGAATAGTATTCTATCTATTTAATTTATAGTGAAGGGTCTACAACTTTTATTTAAAGTCAATTGTAATAAAAATACTACATTTAATACTAAATATTAAATATTATACTAAATATCACACGTACTAAAGAAACATATTTGCAATATTGTGTATAATAATAATGAACTACATATTATTAGTTCAACTATTTGGAGATCATGAGGATCACCGTCACGAGTGCATCTCTAATCGTCGTGAATGTGTTTCGCTAGCATGCAAAGCAACTTGAGTTGACAGTCCGAAGGTCTGTTGTGCTTTATACACGAGACTACGAGACTGTCGTTTTGCAGTAGTCCCAATTTTTTTATTCGCCTCGTTTTTTATTCTTTCGTTTTTCATTTTTTGTATTTTTATTGCTTTTACTTTCAGCTTACGTGCGACTTAAAGTGCGAACTTGTAGAAAGGGTTAGGCAAAGGGCAAAGGGGCCACGTGCCGCCCAGCGGTGGCAAGGGAAGGGACTGAGGATTCGGACTGGCAGTGGGACAGTGGAACAGACATGGGACTGGGATGTCCTCAAATGACAGGCACCATGGCAAAACGAATAGTTTCAAGCGAAACTTTTTTCTCTTTTGGCATTTTTTTTTTGTTTTTTTTTTTTGTCGTCGTCGTTTCTGTGTTTATGTGCAAACTGGCGCCGGACTTTAGTGGCAGTGGCAGTTTTGTCTGGCGAGTCAGGGTAATAAAAATACGCAATACTGGGTAACGGAATTTCTTCCTAAATAGCAGAGGAGAAGGAGGAGGAGATGAAGGGCGTAGCTTGGAACTTGGACCACATCAGAATGCAATAAATGTTTGTAGTTATCAAAATGTTGCAGGGTTCAAAATGCGACACATGCGAAAGCGAATCCGAATCCGATTGCGAATGCGAACAGTTTTAATGTGACGCAATGTCAGCTCAGCTTTGGCGAGGGGGAAAAACTGAGGAAGAGGAAAACCAGCAGCAGCTAGTAGAAGAAGCTGAGCCGAGAGAGAACGTGCCAGTCAAAGGCACACGCTTAATTTGCTGATTGACATGCATAAATTTCCGGAAAAGCCGACGACACGCTGGCGACGATGATAATCATGTTGAATCATGTCGAAGCTTGCACAATAATGATGATGATGACGATGGTGGTGAAGAGTCGAGAGTCGAGCATCGAGCATCGAGCGTCGATTGCGAGTTGAGTTTTAATCAGCGGACTTTCGATTTCACATTGCGGTTACACCGCAACACACCGAACAGAGAGAGAGAGAGAAAGACCATTTGAACGGACATCCGCTTCGTTTGATTTCCGGCATGTGATTGAGTGCACAGTGTGATTGAAAGTGCGACCGTATTCCAACTGCTCATCAGGAGGCTGCTGCCGTTGCCGTTGCCGTTGCACGATGATGATGATGATTGCCAAGGGACATTCACAGGGCGTGCAGATCTCATCAGTTAGGCATTTCATCCATCCATCCATCCATCTCCCACTCTCTCTCTCTCTCTCTATCTCGCATGTGTTTTGGGGGCATTCATAAAGCGATTAGGGCGGAGCGTGTGGCGATTAATTTGCTGGCTCTCTTTTCGATATGCAGGCATGCATAAAAAACAGTATCGAATTACAGTTAGTTGCGTGTCAATTGCGTTCAACAAATTCTCGAAACTGGGGTGGCGATTACAACATTAGATTAAAATTGACAATTTCTATGGAAATATGTTGGTTGAAATTTGTAGAAATTTGCAAAGCAATCAAAACTACGCAAAGGGATAATCGAACGATTCAAATTGCATATAATTTGTACAATTTAATGGCCAGCATTAAACTCTCAATATTTATTGTATAATCTGATTAAAATCTTGAACATTAAAACACAGTTTGCAAATGCATGAAAATCCATTTGATATTGCAGAATTTCTTCTTCCAATAATGTTCAAGTTGCTTGTCTTTATATATTGAATGCCTTTTATTAAACAAGCTTTTAATTTCAAACAGTTTGTACATGAGTCTTAATTTATGCATGTATCTTGTTTAGTAATCTAGATTTGCTTTATTTATGTTTCTAATAGTTTTTGGCTCTGAATTAGTTAAATTCTTTTTGCTATATGTAAATATATTTATTGACTTGAATGCAAACAATGCAATGGAAAAACGAAATTTTTAAATAAAATGAAAAACCAGCAAGGGTTAACTAAAGCTTTAAAAGCTTGTGTTTATTCAAATATAGAATTTAAATTTTTTATACAAATTGCATAATTGCTTTAAATTAAATACTGTTAAAAGTACATTTTTCTATCACAGTTGTTGTACTTACAATAAATTGAATAAGTTAGGGATGTTTCAGTATGGCAATAGCAGCTAAATTTAATGGAAAATGTTTTGTATTTCTATTATTCGATATGAACTTTTTATGAATATATACTCAAAATATTACCTTACATATTCATTATGAGATGCTTAAAATAACAAATATTGCAAATTAATTATATTTATTTAGTCTTAATTTATATGATATTTTAAATTTACACCAACATTTAAATGAAATAAAATATTTATTGGACTTTTTATATCCCTTCGATCTTCCTGAAATAAAATAAATGTTTAACATGCATTCAGAAAACTGAAATTTATTTAATGCCATTATAATTTCATATTAATTTCTAATTAATCAATTAACTTATTTCATGTATACAATATAAAATATGCAGACTTAATTGCCCAGTAGAAAATGTATTCCGAAGTACTTTGTGTTGAAAATAATATTAATGTACGCATATGTCATTATAGACAACAAAATATTAGCAGCGCATTAACATTAACATTTACACTGTAAAAATTATGTAAGCTAACATTCATATAACAGTTTTATTTACGCTTCCGCCAAGATCTTTCCTGACGAACCACTTTGTTCGGCAGTTTGGTTGATTTTATTTATTAGAATAATACATTATTATTAATTTATAATGTTTATATTATTAAGACACTAATAGCTACAAATTTGTATGTAGTTAGACCGACAATTGAGCTGAGACTGCATATGGGTAATTCCATGTCGAAATTTGTCCCGTGCGAGACTTTTTACAGTGCACTGCAGTGAAAATAACATAAACTGAAACAATTTTAAAAATAAGTGAAAGTTATTCTTAAAGGTTTAGATAAGCACTATATTTAGAGCTAAGATTGATTTTAGGAACTTGATCTGTTTTCCGATAAAATATATAATTTCGTTCATTTTTTGGTTTTGCGTACGAATTGGTTAATTTTTGCAATTATCACAACAGAAAACAAAACAGAAAAAAAATTCCAAAACTATTCTTAGCTCTAATTAAAGTACTTATCTAGAGCTATAAAAATAATCTTTTCTTATTTTCAAAATTGTTTCAGTTTATGTTATTTTCAATGTAAAGAGTCTCGCACGGGACAATTTCCGTTTTGGAATTACCCATATACAGTTTATTCAAAGAATGATTGAACTTTTCTTTAGCCTTTCTAGCTGATTTTTCTTTATGATCACACACATGTAGTTTTTGCCAGCCTTTCATCACTGTTGCCTTTCAGCAGGTGCCATCAATGTGGAATCCTCTTTAGGCGCAAGTTCATACTTTATGGCTGTAGTCTTAAGGGCCTATCAACAGCTTGTGCTGTCGTAGTTACAGTTGGTAATTTTTAATTGCCATGGCAACGATAAGTCAGCGACTATCGCCAACTTAGCCAGCTCATAAAAAGTGGCAACAGCAGCGAGGCAGCGAGAGCAACGTCTCTATGGCTTCCGTTATGACTTCCATCCATGTCGCATTTGCTATGCCATCATTGGCAGCTAGCTAGCTGGCAAGTGGCATGTTAGGGTTTTCATTACCCAATCCTCTTCATTTCCCCCTCCTGAATATTCCCCCTCTTGTTGTCTTTCATGTCATAGAACTGATGTTCGCTCTTGCGCCGCACTTCATTTGAGACTTTGAACTGCAAATAGACAACGTGTTTTGGTGCTGGCATGGAATTGGGTTTTTGTATAGTTGTTGAAGAGGATGAAGGGCAAAGGGAAAGCGGGAGGAGGGAGTGTCGTCTGCTTTTCACTTTTCACATTTCCATCATCAACCTTTGCCGACTTTGCTTTCGTTTTTGCTGTATTTGCATATCAAATTAAAAGCGCCCGAGTAATTTTAGCGCTTTCATAGAGCAATAGAGATATAACACGACTATATGTATGTACATATGTACGATATATACAGATATATAGGGGAGCTTGCCTTTTGTGGGTGGCCATAGCGGAAACGGAAGTTTGCATAACTTCCCCGCCCCCGCACACACACACACACATAGAACATGGCGCGTTTTTCCGGCGCATTGTCTGATGAGCCACCCGCAGCTGTGAAATAAATAAAATACACGTTAGGATGGTAGCAGCATTTAAAAGCTATAATTAAAAAGCGACCAAACACCACGACGGCCCAGACAAACAGTCGGAACAGTCAGACCCACAGAGAACATAGAGCATAGAGTGGCCAGAATCAAAACCTAGACGGGGACTCCGCTTCGCTTTGCCAGCTGCACGAGCTGTAAAATATTCAAATGGCGCGACGACATACAAAATGGCGCATAGACGTGTAAAAACAGTTAGCCCCCAAATATATCCGTTTGCGTATGTGTGTGTGAGTGTCGAATTGAATTGTATTTGTCTGAGTCTCAGTCGCAGATTATACACGTGTCTGTGTGACGTCATCTCTCCCTCGCTCTCGCTCTCTCCCTCTTTCACTCTTCATCGCTTTCCCTTTGAATGCTTCTGCATTTTAAAGTACTCATCGTTACAGCATTTCAACCGCGTACAGCCGACAAATAGTTGCGATCATGTTATCGATAGTGCCAATTACTGTTCCTAATTAGATAGACGATAAATATTTAACAAATTGGAAAACAACTTGTTTCCAGCAATGATTAAAACTATTTTTAAAGTAAAGTAAAGTAGTAAAGTATTATAAATAGTGAATCAACATTTTTTAAATAATATAATAATAATATAAAATAAAAATGTTAACTCTAAGAATATAATTTAAAATTCATTACAGATAAAATTTCTATAAACATTTTTTAAAATATTTAAGTGTGGGAAAAGAAACAATAATTCAACAAGATATGATTATTATTTGAAGTCTGTTATACTTCTTAGTATTTAGTTCTAGAAAGTTGTTGAATTATTTTATAAATATTTATAACATTTTGCATTTTTACAGAATTTTAAAAATAATTTTTAACATACTATACTACTTTTCGTTATGTCTTTTGTATCACATAAGTATAAGAATAAGCAATACAAATATTTATCAATTACATTTGATAATTTTTACACTACGAAAAGAATTAAATACATTTTTTGCAACAGCTATGTCCAATTTTTTGTAAAAATAAATATTGCTTATATTTCTAAAATATTTTCAAAATTTGTGTCCCTTCAAATTATAAGAAATTATAGAAAGATTAGTAGTTTATAGTCAATCAATCAATCAGTTCCTAGAAAACCTATTAATTCGTATGTTGGAAGCATATTAGAGCTTATGAGTGCTTAGCAGTATTTTATCTCACTTTCTTCTCAATTAGGCTCTCCTCTAATCTCCGTTTCTCTCTCTCTCTTGGCACCTTTGCGCATTAACAACACTTCTCCATGGGCTTTGTGTGCAGATTACTTGGCGGTAAATCTTCAGTCTGTGCTGTCGAATTTCTGGTATGAGTAATTTCTGGTGCATTCGCATTGTGAGCTAAATCAAAGCTCGCTTGTCGCCTGGCTGTTTGGAAGGTTGAATGCCTCGCTGGTTGGCTGGTTGGTTGGTTGGTTGGTTGACTGGCTCAAAGGTTGGCAACATCCTGCGAGTTGGTGGCGTCGGCAGCGGAATGAGCTCTTTATTATTCAAGATTATCCTGCGGGTATTGAAGTGGCGTGCGCTATGTTCCGTGTGCGTATTCCCCACTTGCCACATGCCACTTGCCGCTTGCCACTCGCCACATGCCCCCGCCGCTTAATGCCAACATCGATGACATGTTTGTGTCGCCAGCATGTCTGCTACCAAAATCAAAATCAAGCTAAACTATAATAGAACGACCTACGTCTTTGGAAGTATATAGTAAACCCGCAGTTTTTGCGATGAGAAGACGCCGCTTTTATGTCGAGGATGTTGCAAAAGGAACCGCGTGTCTGTCTTGAGGTTTTCGCAACATAATTTGATTAGTTTTACGAGCGCAGGGAACGCGGGAGAAATTAGTCGAGCAGCCCGATTTTGAGCCCATCATCATCATAAATAATTTGAAGCTTGTCTACGAAAGTCAAAGCAACTAGCGAGATTTATTTACTGATTATAGCAGCACAATGATTTATGAACTGTCTGAACGAACGTTGACTGTCAGTGAAGCGTGTGATTAACCCTGACATGTTATGTCAATTTTCCAAATCATTTTCTCCCACCTCTCGCTCCATCACAATGCTCAGAAACTCAACTCAATCGTGGTGGGGATCGGGGGGCTGAAATCAAACAACGAGCCCGTAAAATCCTTTAAAAAAAAGAGAAAAAGAGAAAAACTTGCCAGAACAGCGTTCTTTCATTAGGCTAACAATGGCAACGTCGCTCTGATGGAATTAGTTTTATTTTGGAAGGGATCCCGTTTTTGGCCAGAGCTCGTGCAAACCATTTAAAACGCAGATTGTCATCCATTAAGAGATTAGAAAATTTTCAAGGGTGTTTTTTTTTCTCTACTGCTGCTGCTGCTGCTGCTGCTCCTCTTGTGTTTTGTTGGTTGGTCTTTGTCTCTGCGCTGCTTCAAATGGCATGAGTTTTGCAAACAGTCGCAACACACAAACAATCACACACATCCGCACACACGCAGACACTCGGACAAACGTTGGTCGTAAAAAACCCCTCATCGTTGTTGGTGGATACGAGGGGGAGGGGGCCGCCAGGAAGCATCAGCAAGTTTCACATAAAAATCACTTCAAATGTCATATTACGTTTGGCAGCCGGGGACAATTGCCATCGAATACGTATCGGAAAATTGAAATCTGTGCGAGTTGAGTTCGTTCCATCTACTATACTTGGAAGTCAACGATGGACCCGATCGACCGATAAGTTTTTGCCTTAGGGCGGGAGGAGGGGATTGGCTTCACACACCCATTCACCCATACAATACATATGCTTGACGTAATCCTTTTTGCCTGGCCATGTGCAGCACTTTGTCCTTTGCTTGTTCACAGGATTTTCGACAAATTTTGTCTGTTTTGACTTTGTCGTTTTCAGCTTCTTCTACAGCTGCTGTTCAAAATCATTTTCAATTGCTTGACCATAGGAAATGGGTGCTCATATTTTAAGTAGTGGCAAGCAGCAAGCAGCAAGTAAGCAGTAAGGAAACTTCTTCTTGCTTACTGTTACGCTTCAACAATGCTGCACGAAAGAGTTAACTTGAACAGAATGAATGGACAGTCCGAGAGACAGACAGACAGGATGGGAAGAGGGACATACTCGTATGTCTGTCTGTGCGAATATGCAACAAAGAGCTTATTGTGTCGTGTTGTTCTGACGGCGAGCTGAGTTTAAGTGAAATGCCATGCTACTTGAAGTGTAATTGCATTAGCTAAGTGCCTGCAAAACCTTAACTGTATTTATATCAATGTACAATTGCGTTGACTTCCTTCCACTTTAAACATATCATATGTATATTTAAATTTCGATAGAAAAGGAGAAAATATCGATATTGCTTGTTATTTTCGTATCGATAAGCGAGAGGTACATGATACGTGGACTATTGCACGAAATAGCTATCGATATATAAATACCGCGATCAGTCAACCTGACCACTCTGTGCTTTGCAAAGCGTAGTGTTTGAAAACGGTTATGTAGTGCGGTAAATAATAAAAGTGCCAGTTAATTTATTGTGAAATTAATCTGCATTGTGCTATACACAAAAAACGACTAATTAGTTTGCATAACATGGCCATATGGTGAAAAGCAGCCAAAGGATATGTTTGCCAGCATCGTCGTCGCAAGGTAATTTTGCCTAAATTGCACAGCTTGCTAAATTTGTTATGACATAAAAGCATGTAAAGGGATATTTGTGTGTGTGCATGTGTGATGCATGCAGAGTTTTGCAGCGGGTTTAGATGAATTTTATTTTATTTATTGTTAACAACTTTTGACAAAATTTGCTCAACTTTTTGTTCTGGACTCTGTCGCCGTAGCCGGCAGCATCGTTTGCAGTTCCCTCTTTTTCTGCGCGTCAAAAGCTCTTATGTTTTGATTGTTGTTGTTGCTCACTCCTGTTTTGTTATTGGTATTGCTGCACTGCTCACACCCGTTGTTGTTTTTGTTTGCTATTGCAGTTAATTGTGCATGTTGAGTTGGACAAAGCTTTAAAGCTACTAAACGTTGCTCTTTCTCTCACTTTTACTCGCACTTTTCTCGCCTGTTTTGATTTAATGGCGTGCTCAGTTATCACTTTAATAGTTTGTCAATATCCATATATAGAACATAATGTTCACATTTGGCGCACAACTTTCGCAGGCAGCCACACAAAATGCGTTTACCTACCGTTGTCTCCTGTCTACTTTTAGTTTTCATCATGAATTTGTGAAAAGTTTGCAAGGTCTCCTCTCGCGAAAATTGCAGTAACAGAAGCAGCGCAGCAGCAGCGCTGTCACCGCAGCGGCAAAGTTCTTATCGCCGTTTGCTGTTGCCGTCGCAGTCGCAGTCACCGTCTTACTTATCTTGGCATAAAATTTGTTTCCACAACGCAGTCAGCAGTAGCTGGAGTTTCTGTTGCTGTTGTTGTCGTTCTTGTTGTTGGTTTTGCTGTTGCTGTTGCTGTTTCTCTGCTATTTTCTTGTCAACTTACTCTTGTTAACGGCTCTTTGGCTGACGTTCGTTCGTTCGCTCGTTCGTTTGTTGTCTTAGGTGGCAACGGCAGCCAGTGCCATTTTAATATGTCCCTAGCCGCGCGAAATTGCTCAAGACATGTTTGTTTTTAAACAGATTACATTATTTTATGAACGCATTTCGTACTGCTGTTGTTGTTGTTGTTGGTCTTCCTTTTGCTGCTGCCGCTGATAATATGCAAAAACTTGGCAAACAATAACACGCACCCAGAAAAAGCACCAAATGCTACTAAAAAGTTGCTTACACACACAAACACACTCACTCACACACACTCATGTACGCATACGTTTGCAAAAAGCTCTCAGCTTGCGTAAACATCGCCTGGGAATATTGCCATAAGTTTCATCGACAAATTAATGATGAGTAACCATAAACATGCATTACATAACAAAACAAAACGCGAAAATTGTAAACGGAGTAGACGACGCATTGGTGTGAGTGAAATGGCGCATAAGCGCTTTGCTTTGTTTTCAGCGGTTTCTTTTGTCGTTTCATTCTTGCTCTTGCATACTTAATCTAAAGTTCATTTCACATACGATGCGCATTAGCTTTGAGTTGCACTCGAAAGCTGACGAATAGTGCGACTTTGCAACGGCGACAAAATCGTCACAATGAGTTTCCACATTATTAATGGCGCTTTTTGTTCAAGTTGTTTTTGTTATGACTGGAGTTGTGTTTGTGGAAATTATACTTCAAATCTGTATTTGCTTGGTTGATTAAACTTAAAGATTTATGAAAACTTGTAGTTTATCATCCATTTAATTTAATATGGAATGTAATTTATTAGCTAGAGATATAAGTTATTTTTATTTTTTTAACATCTCCATAAAATAAAATGATGACAGCTCTCGTTACCGTTTCACTTAGCGACTATTCCCTTTCCGTAATATTTATTTTTCTAAAGAATCGAATTATTCAAATCTAAATAAAAATCCTATAAAGTATTGAAATAGTTTATTGCCTTAACTAACGTTACTTCCTAGGATTTTTTTCACTTAGCGGCCACAGTTTATTAAAAGGCAAAGTTCGCTAGCGAATTACTTATTTCGCTTAACGGTCACACTTAAATAGAGTTAATAATAAATTTAGAAAGCACTGCAAAAGTCTAATGCTTCAGTAAGCGTCCTTTTGTTCAGCGTCCTATTTTTATTAGTTAGCAATTTGTGCTCTTAAGCGATATAAATCTGTATCAATATTTCTCAATGGTAGAATGAGTTATTCAGTATTAAAATTTTTACAAATTTTGAATAAGTTATATGCTCCACAATTGATATTTAAATCAGCTGCTATATTTATAAATTCTAAACTAATGTACAGCACAGTTTCACAGCAATTCAAAGTTTTCCTCTTTCTTAAACAAGTTTTGCGGAACATGAACATATGTTGTACTATTTTATTTGTAAAATATTGTCAAATGCATTTTTCAATTTGAGAGTTTCATCTTTCGTTTTGCATGTTTTATTAACTTGCAAACTTTTGTCAGTTAACAATGCATGCCGTGTGTCATATGACTAAAGACTCGTCTCTACTTGAGTCGAGTCAACTTGCATTCTTTTACTTTGCGCTCTCCACACATACACATACACATACATTTAGTAGAGTACGTCAATTGTGTTGGCTTGTCGCCTGGGCTAGTTCACACTCGCATTCCACTTGCTGTTATCCACACTCCACCTCGAGGTTCCTTTTTGGTTCACTTTGCTGCTCCTCGTCTTCGTTCTCGCTCTCGCTCTCATTCTCGTTTTCGCCCTCGTCCTCATCATCGTCATCTCGTCATCTAATCCCATACTGACGCACTCCAGACGCTTTACACGTGCTCCATGCCATTGAAGTGGCGGCAACCGGTAACCGGCAACAGGAGCGGCAACAGCTCCTTGGCATAATCGCTCAACAACAGAGAGGAGGCAAGTGTCAGGTTGAGGCAAGTGAGGCAAAGAGGCAGCCAGGTGAAGCAGCTAAGACATTTTATCTGTGCCTTTGCCGTCGCGTTCCGTTGCGGATGCGGAAGCTTGTTGATGCTTTTACCATTTGTTAAGTGCTGCTTGTTGCTCCAGCTGTCGATGCTGAGGTCAACGCTGCAGGTGCTGCTTTTCACCTGCCTTTTGCTTTTCGCATTTCGCCTTTTCTGCCTGTTGCTGTTGTCGTTGTTTCAGTTCTTCTTGTTTTTGTTGTTGTTGTTGCTGTTGCTATTGGTTATGTCCTCAGACATACAGGAACGTATAGAGCGACGCATACATCACATCAGACTCAACTCGATTCGACTCGCTTGTGTCTTGGAATTTCCGCTCGGATTTTTCGACTTACTACTACGTGCCATGGCGTTTGCTTTTAGTTGCGCTTTGCGCTCTCAATGCTCTATGCGCTAATGCTAAGTAACTGTTGTTTGTCGATCCGACTGCAACCCGAAAAGAAAAAGTTCAAAGTTTGCCACACAGCTCACTCAATATATGTTATATGCTTGTAAGGTGCAATTCAGTCAAAAAGTTTTTGTGCAAAAAAAACGTTGCATATTTTGAGGCGTCGACATTTTTGAGACATTCCATATTTGCTCAATGTTTGTGATTATCTATGGGATTTATACGGAAAGTGCATTTTGTATTCGTTGAGTGAAATGTGGAATTTGCACAGTTTTGTTTTATAGTTTTATTCTCTTTGCTTTTTCGTTCGTGGGAATTGATACAAAAAACAAAATGTCCTGACAGATAGCTGGAGCCAAGGACAGCAGCTTAAAAGTGCATTTCTCAGTTACGCCAAATGGCAATTTGTGTACGCTGCTCTCAAATTACAAGTTTGTATATATATGTATGTATGTATGTATCTGTATCTGTATCCTGAGTTGATGCTGCATCCTCAATCTCTATATTAACGCCAAAAGCTTTTGGGTGTTGCCAGTGACTATTTGAAAAATGTGCATTGCATTTTCGGCGATTTACCTTCTCCTTTTTTGTAGCACAGTGATGTTCGCATCGGTTTTGTTTACAAGCTGAGCTAGTTGATATGTTCGATGCTATAACATACAAATTGTCAAGGTGCCAAGCGCCAAATGCTGTGCGGATTATTTCCATTGAACTCAAATGGGGAGCATGGCATACAACATCAATATCTATTTGCCCGATTACATTTGCAAGAACTTGCCAAAAATAATGTGCAGTGGCATTTGTTTCACCTTTTTTTCTTCTCTTACGTGCTTCCTAAATGTGAATTCTAAGTAGATGGATAAACCGATTTCGTTACGTCTTCTGTTGCTTAACATTATAATTGGCTCTGCTGAATGGATTAAAAATATGCTGTAACAGTTCAGTGAATAGAAAAACATTGGACAATGTTAATTGTATAACATTTCACGATTATGTCTTTTCTGTTTCCGAATTATTGTATTTTTTGCAAGCTTAACGGAAATCGAATTGATTGATTGCTTTTCCTGAAAGCAAACTTCTAAAAAAACACAGAAAATTGCTTTAGCATAAAAAATGTAAATTGTTAACGCTTGTAATTGATGAAAATAAGACTTGAAATGAAATAGACTTTGCTTCAATTAAATAATATATCTTGTAAATTTAAATCCAATTTACTTTAAGCGCTGTAAACTGTTTAGTACCACTTGAAATTGAAGAAAATTCTCATTAAAATGTTAATCCAAGTCAAATAATATGCATTTAAATTGTGGTTAGGTTAATAAGCAATTTTGTTGTGTATTTATAATTATCTTTGTTAATATAGCTTTGTGTTTATTTTGCAAGTTGCTTATAATCGCAAGTTTATTGACTGACTTTGCAGTTGTTGGTTATGGCTTGGCTTTTGCTTCATTTAATTGCCGTTTAATGCAAAGTTTTATTGCTATTATCAAAACACATGCACAGCACTTACCTGTTGTGTTTGCATTAATTCGGATTTCTTTGCACAAACGGGAAAGCTAATTACATTTTGTATACAGATTTCAATTAATTGTGTATTTATTTTAATTGAATTTCTTTGCAATTTGCTTTTGCTTTACCTCCCTTGACTTTGATTTGCCAGACGTTTGCTTAGTGAAGCGTTTGATTGATACAAAAGGGTGAAAAACGGGTATAACACAAAGCAAAGCGTATAACCTGAACACACACACTTATACACTTAAACACACACACACAGACATATAGTATGAAGAGACGTCATGACATATGTTTTTTCCTTTAGAGCATGCACAAGGTCGCTTACAGGTCGCTGAGGTTGGCACAGACAGACGTTACGCAAAAAGCAACAAAAAAAAGGTCGAAGGTGGCCAAAAGTGTTTTGCTGCAGCGTCTCCTTGTCCCACTATCTGTCTGTCCGTCTGTCCGTCTGTCCGTCTGTCTGTCTGTCTGTCTGTCCATTTGCCGCAGTGTTGGGTTAATTAATTTCTTTGGCCTTGCTCAAGATAAAACAAACAGCGGCTTTTGAGAAAGTTGCCAGTGTTGCCAAAAATTGTGGGCGTGGGCGTGGCCGTGGGCAGCAGCTCAACTAATAAATTACAACACAGAAAAGTCAATAAAATCACTGAATTCATTATAGGTAGCATATAGATCTTTCTCGCTGGGTAATTTAAAGCATTGCGGCAGTTTTTTTCTTTGCGTTTCGTTTCTTGGGACATTGCCATACACTTGACTTTTGCTCTATCAAGGACAAAAGCGGCGTCCAAGAAATAAATGAATTGAATTGAATGAATTGAACAAATTTACGTAATTTTCTCCGAAGCTGCATGTTGAAAATTTTCCAAATTATTTGGTAAGACTCCCTCATCATTTGCATGGCTTTCCGAACTCTGCTCCCATTTCCATTAGCTGCTGTCCGCCTTCTCTTCACTCTCTCCCTCTCTCCATCTCATCACTGTCCGGCCTTTTCGGCTTTGTCTCTCTGCGTTCGTCCGGTGCAAATCGTCACTAACGATGCGCGTAATTTTATGGCAGAGAGTTTCTACTTCATTTAAAGTCGCCTTTGCCAGTGGCGTAAAATGTTTGCTGGGCTTTAGCTAAGACCCAATGCTGATATGGTCGGTCGTCTTCTCTACACACTTTCGGTTAGATAATAACTTGTCCAGCTATTTTCTAATAAATTAACTTTGAATGAAGTATAAATCAGCTCAAAGCTTTAGGAGACATGCATAGCATTAGAACAATGAGGAGGCTGGGCCAAGGCAAATTTTCTATTCGGTTGCCACGACATGCAAATGCGCTTTAAACCTTTGCTTGATTGGGAGTGGAAATTCTAGAAATTGGTAACAATTATTTAAATTATATGCGACTACATTTGTTCGCTGAAAAGTTAGCAACCGTAATGATGTGACATGTCTAATCGCTGTAGGGCATTGAAAACTGTAAAGTTTCATTCGGTTTTTCATACCCTCCATTAACACTCGAGTCAAGTTTGAAGAGCCTCAGCATCAAACGGACCTAAAAGCTGAACAATTTTTGAGTTTCTCGTACCGGAAATTGCTCGGGATTGTTCTTAATTTCCCAGACAACAGCGTTGAGCTGATGGCTTTGGTTTTATTCCTGTTTGTTGTTATTATTTCTATGCTCGTTCGTGTTGTTGCAGTTGTTGTTGTTGTAGTTGTTAGTGCTGCTGTTGACCGCATGCTTGAGATGGCATCAGTTCCAGTTCTACGCCCCCGAAACACACATGGCTCTAGACTTTTGAGTGATGCACACATGCAGAGATAATTTGTTAGTTGGCTGACTCCAGCTGCATTGTATTCTCTGTCTGCTTGACTGTGAGTGCACATACATATACATTCACATATATATGTTATGTGTGTGTTTGTTATCCCTAAAGGCTTCTGCTGCCAATGTGCGTAATGCCGTCGCCCAACTTTTCCCAGCGCATTGATAACAAACACAAAACGAACATACTTCCCTCTATGGACACTGCCCAGCGGCTTTTGTCGCATGTTTCCAGCTTGATGAGTCAAAAAATACTGGAAAAAGAAAAGTTACACAACATTGCTTTTACAGTTTGTAACATTCTAAAGCTATTAGTGAACGGAACTTGAAATGCAGACAAAGCGTAACCGACGATCAAAGGGAGCCATTGCAGCTGCAGATTTTGTCAATGAAATGCTATTATGAAATACCCTGAAGCGTTTTAATAATATAATACTTTAGCAGAATAATTAATGTTCCAATTAATTATAATATAATTGAGACAAGGTCTGAAAGTCCTTTGGATACTACAATTTTTTATATTATTGATTAGACTCAATTTTCTTTTCATGATCAATAATTGAGCCAGTCAAGGTACAAATTGAGTGATTGAAAATTAACGAAAAATATCAACTGATAAAGCATGTTTTAAATATTATTAAATACTATATTGTTATTCAAAAATTTTTTAAAATTATAAAATTTCATGTACATGTAAGTTGATTCTCCCTCTTTCTTGTTATTATTATTATTAGGTGGCACTACAACCCATTTCGGGTTTTGGCCGACCTCAATGGTCTCCCTCCAGGCGCCTCTGCTCTTCGCGCGCCTCCTCCAATTGGAAATTCCCAGCAGATTAAGGTCCTGCTCTACTTGGTCCTTCCAACGAAGATTTGGTCGTCCCCTTCGTCGTCGCCCGTAGTCGACTCTCGCTTCGAATACCTTCTGAGCTGGAGATTCTTCATCCATACGCACAACGTGTCCGAGCCAGCGCAGACGTTGTATCGTGATGCGCCGGACCACGTCCACGTCGTCGTACAACTCGTACAGCTCGTGGTTCATCCGAATGCGAAAGTCGTCCCCAATCCGAACGGGTTAGCTTCGGAATAATAAAACAAAACTTTTAAGTTTTTTCTTGTAAGTTTGGGAAATATATATTACATATTTTTATTTAACTAGATAATCATTTTTGTAATCTCCCTTAGAGAAAAGGTTTGCCAGTAAGATATATGTATATACAAAAATATATTTCTAAAAATGTTTGAGCTCACTTTGTTCGCACGAGCAAGAGAATTCCAAGAAAACAAGTTCCCCTAAAGCACAGATTAAACGAATCCCAGCACTAAAATTAACAATACAATACGTAGAACTTCGCCTCTAAGCTCAACAGTTAGGATAGCCAACTAGGTGCTAACAGCAATAATGCTAAGATGCTGTGAGTAACCAAGCTACCAGCTCTTCGTTTCAATTACTAGGGTATTAAGTATTTTTATGCAGCATAGTTTCAGGCGCCGCAGTTAAACAACTGTCGGTGCTCATTAAGTCGCCTGCTTGAACACCTTGCTGCACGCACAAATACACACACAGACATACTCAAACATACACACACTCACACTCACACTCACACAGTATCACAGTCAGTGAACATTTTGTCACATTTGCACCTAGTGCCACTCCTCTTCGACAGCACTGCACAATAAATATGTGATAGAAAATCCGCTTTGATCCCTTTTGGAGCATTGTCGTCAATGTTGCGTTACGTCGCCTCCATCTACACGCCTCCGCCTCTACGTCCGCCTTATTGATGTTCTAATTCGCACTTAATCCAATCTAAGATTCGAATGAGCAATTTCAAATTATGATTATACCTTAGCACACGCCCACTCAGCCGCAACAGGCGACAGAAGACGGTCGACAGACAAACTCAGACGGAATCGGAGTCTGAGTCACTGACTTCGACTCGAGGGACACTCCATAATGGAGGATGATTCCAGGGATTGGGGCATTTATCGGCAGAGGGAAGGACAGGAGGGGGTGTTCAGGTCACGCTAGAGGTAGCGCAAAATAAGAAGAAAATTATTTGAAAATATGACGCTAATGAAATTTTATGGGCCATGCGAAGGTTTATTTTTATTTTGTTTTTCGTTTTTTTTTTTCCTGTATTTTCTTATACTACTACTTTCCTCCTTTGCATTGTTGCAAAGCTGATGCCCAAATAACGGTAAATTAAGCGAGATAAATCTGTGTTGGAGGAGTTGGGGGAGAGAAACGCGAACACAAACGCGAGCAGCTCGAGTGTTGGCGTTTGCCTGGGATTAAAATTTCGTTTTTTCCTCATTTCTTCTTTTCTGTTTCTTTTGTTTTTGTTTTGTTTTTGCTTCGGGACTTCGGGGCTCCTCTCTAATATTTTCACAAAACACACACAAAAAAAAAACCGGGCTATTTATTTGTAAACAAGTTGGCATTTTTAAAAAATTTACATCATTTTTTATGTTTGTAAGCTTTTGTTGCCTTCAAATTGGTAGGGGAACGATATAAGAGCAAGAGAGGTGAGGAGTATGGCTTTGCCACCATCATAAAAATTGGTTATAAAATTGTTTGGCCGTAAATGAAGTATGCGCATTTTTTGATGAATTTGTTTTGTAGCCAAAACGGCGCCAAAAGCAACAGAACCAGAAGTACTCAATGTATATACATACGTATACCATATCGTAGATATATATAATATCAGTAGCAGCAGTTGAGTGTGATTTTTATGGTTCGGTAATAACACCCAAATGAGCGTAAGAACAATATACATCGTTGCTCCTATTCTTGCAAGCAGCGGAAATCTTTTTAAATGCCCAGCCAAGCGTCAGTCAAGATAACTTGTAAACATACATCAATGTCATTGATGTCGCAGATATTTATTTAATAATATATTAATCTTATTTGTCAACACATTTAAATTAAATTGAAAACATGACTGAATGGAATGGCAATAGAAAAATGTACTAAAAGCGAAATATTTAGAAGACCGTCAAGTAGACGAGAGGTTTAATTTGATTTTAAACCAAAACTGTTTCAAAATATTATAGAATAGAATAAAGATTCGACTTGGAAAGAAAACCAGCGAAACCGATCAATTTTGCATAATATTCTAAGCAAAGCTAATTCAATACATTGACAAGTCATGGGTTTTTTTTTGTATTTAAAAGGTTGATTATTTGAATTTGTGGGCAGGTGAAAAGTTATAGTTTAAGATGCATTTTGGATACTTCGCTTTTTGTGTTATTCTTGGTATTTTTACAATATCAGCAGCTCCAGCTAGATATGGAAAGCGAGCATTTGGAGAACATGATTTTGATAAACAAGATCTTGGAGAAGACGATTATGGAGAGAACGATATAGACCAAGAATTTGGAGAACATGAAAATGATTCTTTAGAGCGAGATGATGGAGAACATGGTGATGAAGAGCATGAATTTGGAGATGAGCGAGATGTTGAAGAATATGATTCCGCAGAGCGAGATGTCGAAGAATATGATTCTATAGAGCGCGATGTTGAAGAATATGATTCTGTAGAGCGAATTGATGGAGAACAAGAACTTGGAGAACACGATAATGGAGAGCAAAAATTTGAAAAAGATGACTATGAAAAGAAAGATGTTGGAGATGATGATTATAGAGAGCAAGAACTTGGAGAGAATGATTTGGAGCAAGAATTTGAAAAAGATGACTTTGGAGAGGAAGATGTTGGAGATGATGATAATGGAGAGCAAGAACTTGGAGAGAATGATTTAGACCAAGAATTTGAAAAAGATGACTTTGAAGAGAAAGATGTTGGAGATGATGATAATGGAGAGCAAGAACTTGGAGACAATGATTTAGAGGAAGAATTTGGAGAAGAGGATTATAAAGAGGAAGATGCTGGAGATGATGCTTATGGAGAGCAAGAACTTGGAAAGAATGATTTAGACCAAGAATTTGAAAAAGATGACTTTGAAGAGAAAGATGTTGAAGATGATAATAATGGAGAGCAAGAATTTGGAGAGAATGATTTAGAGCAAGAATTTGGAGAAGATTATAAAGAGGAAGATGCTGGAGATGATGATTATGGAGAGCAAGAACTTGGAGAGAATGATTTAGACCAAGAATTTGAAAAAGATGACTTTGAAGAGAAAGATGTTGGAGATGATGATAATGGAGAGAAAGAACTTGGAGAGAATGATTTAGAGGAAGAATTTGGAGAAGAGGATTATAAAAAGGAAGATGCTGGAGATGATGCTTATGGAGAGCAAGAACTTGGAGAGAATGATTTAGACCAAGAATTTGAAAAAGATGACTTTGGAGAGGAAGATGTTGGAGATGATGATAATGGAGAGCAAGAACTTGGAGAGAATGATTTAGACCAAGAATTTGAAAAAGATGACTTTGAAGAGAAAGATGTTGGAGATGATGATAATGGAGAGCAAGAACTTGGAGAGAATGATTTAGAGAAAGAATTTGGAGAAGAGGATTATAAAGAGGAAGATGCTGGAGATGATGCTGGAGATGATGCTTATGGAGAGCAAGAACTTGGAGAGAATGATTTAGACCAAGAATTTGAAAAAGATGACTTTGAAGAGAAAGATGTTGGAGATGATGATAATGGAGAGCAAGAACTTGAAGAGAATGACTTAGAGGAAGAATTTGGAGAAGAGGATTATAAAGAGGAAGATGCTGGAGATGATGCTTATGGAGAGCAAGAACTTGGAGAGAATGATTTGGAGCAAGAATTTGGAGAAGAGGATTATAAAAAGGAAGATGCTGGAGATGATGCTTATGGAGAGCAAGAACTTGGAGAGCATGATTTAGAGGAAGAATTTGGAGAAGTGGATTATAAAGAGGAAGATGCTGGAGATGATGCTTATGGAGAGCAAAAACTTGGAGAGAATGATTTAGATAAAGAATTTGAAAAAGATGACTTTGAAGAGAAATATGTTGGAGATGATGATAATGGAGAGCAAGAACTTGAAGAGAATGACTTAGAGGAAGAATTTGGAGAAGAGGATTATAAAGAGGAAGATGCTGGAGATGATGCTTATGGAGAGCAAGAACTTGGAAAGAATGATTTAGACCAAGAATTTGAAAAAGATGACTTTGAAGAGAAAGATGTTGGAGATGATGATAATGGAGAGCAAGAACTTGGAGAGAATGATTTAGAGCAAGAATTTGGAGAAGAGGATTATAAAGAGGAAGATGCTGGAGATGATGATTATGGAGAGCAAGAACTTGGAGAGAATGATTTAGAGGAAGAATTTGAAGAAGAGGATTATAAAGAGGAAGATGCTGGAGATGATGCTTATGGAGAGCAAGAACTTGGAAAGAATGATTTAGACCAAGAATTTGAAAAAGATGACTTTGAAGAGAAAGATGTTGGAGATGATGATAATGGAGAGCAAGAACTTGGAGAGAATTATTTAGACCAAGAATTTGAAAAAGATGACTTTGAAGAGAAAGATGTTGGAGATGATGATAATGGAGAGCAAGAACTTGGAGAGAATGATTTAGAGGAAGAATTTGGAGAAGAGGATTATAAAGAGGAAGATGCTGGAGATGATGCTGGAGATGATGCTTATGGAAAGCAAGAACTTGGAGAGAATGATTTAGACCAAGAATTTGAAAAAGATGACTTTGAAGAGAAAGATGTTGGAGATGATGATAATGGAGAGCAAGAACTTGGAGAGAATGATTTAGACCAAGAATTTGAAAAAGATGACTTTGAAGAGAAAGATGTTGGAGATGATGATAATGGAGAGCAAGAACTTGGAGAGAATGATTTAGAGGAAGAATTTGGAGGAGAGGATAATGATTTAGAGCAGGAATTAATAGAAGAATACGATTATCAAGTGCAAGATATTGGTCAACATGATGATGTAGTGCAAGATGTTGGAGAAGATGATAATGGAGAGCCCGATGTTGGGCAACATGATGATGTAGAGCAAGATGTTGAAGAATATGATAATGAAGAACAAAAGTTTGGAGAAAATGATAATGTAGAACAAAAACTTGGAGAACACGATAATGTAGAGCAAGATGTTGGAGAACATAATAATGGAGAACACGATAATGTAGAGCAAGATGTTGGAGAACATAATAATGGAGAACACGATAATGTAGAGCAAGATGTTGGAGAACATGATAATGAGGAGCAAAAACTTGGAGAACACCATGATGAGCAAGTTGTTGGAGAACATGATAATGTAGAGCAAGAAATCGGGGAGCACAATAATGAAGAACAAAAACTTGGAGAACATGATAATGTAGAGCAAGATGTTGGAGAACATAATAATGGAGAACACGATAATGTAGAGCAAGATGTTGGAGAACATAATAATGACGAGCAGATACTTGGAGAACATGATAATGAAGAACAAAAACTTGGAGAACACGATAATGTAGAGCATGATGTTGGAGAACAGGATAATGTAGAGCAAGATAAAGGAGAACATGCTAATGACGAGCAAAAACTTGGAGATGATGTAGAGCAAGATGTTGGAGAACATAATTATGGACAACACGATAATGTACAGCAAGATGTTGGAGAACATAATAATGAGGAACAAAAACTTGGTGAACACGATAATGTAGAGCAAGATGTTGGAGAACATGATAATGAGGAGCAAAAACTTGGTGAACACGATAATGTAGAGCATGATGTTGGAGAACAGGATAATGTAGAGCAAGATAAAGGAGAACATGCTAATGACGAGCAAAAACTTGGAGATGATGTAGAGCAAGATGTTGGAGAACATGTTAATAAAGAACAAAAGCTTGGAGAACAGGATAATGTAGAGCAAGATGTTGGAGAACATAATAATGAGGAGCAAAAACTTGGTGAACACGATAATGTAGAGCAAGATGTTGGAGAACATGATAATGTAGAGCAAGATAAAGGAGAACATGCTAATGACGAGCAAAAACTTGGAGATGATGTAGAGCAAGATGTTGGAGAACATAATTATGGAGAACACGATAATGTAGAGCAAGATGTTGGAGAACATAATAATGAGGAGCAAAAACTTGGTGAACAAGATAATGTAGAGCAAGATGTTGGAGAACATGATCATGTTGAGCAAGATAAAGGAGAACATGCTAATGACGAGCAAAAACTTGGAGATGATGTAGAGCAAGATGTTGGAGAACATAATTATGGAGAACACGATAATGTAGAGCAAGATGTTGGAGAACATAATAATGAAGAGCAAACACTTGGAGAATATGATGATGACGAACAGAAACTTGGAGATAATGATAATGAAGAACAAAAACTTGGAGAACATAAAAATGGAGAATACGATAATGTAGAGCAAGATGTTGGAGAACATAATAATGAGGAGCAAAAACTTGGTGAACAAGATAATGTAGAGGAAGATGTTGAAGAACACGATAATGTAGAGAAAGATGTTGGAGAACATAATAATGAAGAGCAAACACTTGGAGAACATGATAGTGAAGAACAAAAACTTGGAGATAATGATAATGAAGAACAAAAACTTGGAGAACATAAAAATGGAGAATACGATAATGTAGAGCAAGATGTTGGAGAACATAATAATGAAGAGCAAACACTTGGAGAACATGATAATGAAGAACAGAAACTTGGAGTACACGATAATGTAGAGCAAGATGTTGGAGGACATGTTAATGAAGAACAAAATGATATCATGATAACTGAGATCAAGATGTTGGAGTTTAAGTAACTTAATAAGTAGGGGTAATCAAAAAAAAAAATTAATAAATAAATATAAATTTGTGAAAATCTGAGTTTTTTTTACAAATAAAAGTTTAAGTTAAGTAGACAACAAGTATAATTTAATTTTACACCAAATCTGCTTCAAAATATTATTGAAGGCAATATTATTTCAATTTGGAAAGAAATTATGCGAAACCAATCAATTTTGCATATTAATTTAATGCAAAGCTAATTTAATTTTAATTTACAAGCCATGATAAAATTTTCTGGGTATTTAAAGGTCGTATTATTCGAATTTGTGGTCAGAAGAAAAGTTGTTGTTTAAGATGCATTTTGGATACTTTGCTTTTTGTGTAATTCTTGGTATTTTCACAATATCAGCATTTGGAGAACATGATTATGGAGAACAAGATCTTGGAGAACACGATTATGCAGAGAACGATTTAGAGCAAGATTTTGGAGAATATGATTATGTAGAGAATGATGCTGAAGAAAATGATTCTGTACAGCAAGATGAAGGAGAACATGATGATGGAGAGAATGAATTTGGAGAAAATGATTCTGTAGAGCAAGTCGAAGAAGATCAAGAACTTGGACAACACGATAATAGAGAGCAAGAATTTGATTTTGATGATTATGACGAGCGGGAATACAAAGTAATAAGTAGGGGCAAACCTAAAAAAAATAAAAAGGACAAAGGTAAAGGTAAAAGAAATATTGTCATAAATTTGGGATAATCTTAATTTTCTTTACGAATAAAAGATTAAAGCATGTGTTATTTTTAGTGATGTTTTGATTTTGTTTGTATTGTTATAAATATATTATAATTTAGAGTAGTATTTTAGACATACTTTGCAATTAATTAATTAGAGACACAAAAACTTCGTCGAAAGTCTGCAACATAAATATTTGTATAATTGATGCAAATGTGGCATTCGAAATCGACAGACTCTATTATTCATTCAGCACAAAAAATGGAAACAAATGTGAAAAGTGCTGTAAAGTAAAATATTAGGAATATTGTCGACGAAGCCACTGCAAAAAACCACTCAACTCATTAGTTTCATTATTTGCATGGCTCTTTTGCATTTCAAACTCACATTTTTGTTCCACCGCCCGCTTCACCATTAGCCTAATTGATAGTTTTTTTTTCGTTGTAGTTGAGATATCAATATGAAAATCAAGGGGAAACTTTAGACATGATTGATGTGGAGCTATGAAGCACGTTGCGATAGAGATTTGTATGCCATTAAATCTGTATAAAACGATTAATCTAAATCTTTAATCAAATTACTTTGACCAAAAAGCGCGACCGTCTGCTGTTCACTTTGTTTTTTCGTTATTTTTTATTTACTCTTTGTCAACTACTCTACTCTGTTGTCCCTCACTCTTCTCTTCTTTTTTCCACTATGGTCGACGCTTTTTGCTAGTCTGCTGTTTTTGCTCTTATTTTTTGTTATTTTAAATTAAAATGTAATAGAAAATTCATTGGGTTACATTAAAAATGCACTTATCGGCTTAACCCTGGCAAATTGCAGAGCGTTGCCAGCCCCCCCTTGACCCTGCCCACCTCACTCATCGCCCTCGACTCGTACAAATTGCATGAAATTAATTAAAAATGCATGTGTGTGTGTGTGTGAGTGTGCAGCAAAGTGCCGTCGACAGTGAGAGTGTGTGTGTGAGGCAGTGTGTTGTGGCATGCTTTTGTCAAATGGGTGGCCTAAAGTGACCTGCCGGCTGTTGCAGCTTGTCGAAGGGCACGGGTTAGCGAGGGGAATGCGAATGGCGGCAGGAATTTCATACATCGATTTATTAATGTCAGGAATGCACAACTTGCCACGCCTTCACCTTCCAAAAGTGTGTGTGTGTGAGTGTTTGTGTGCGTTTTTATTTCTTCTTCCGCAAATGTTGCCGCTCGCGACACTTTTGGGAGCGGGTTGCAAGTGTGTGTGTGTGTGTGTGTGTGTGTGTGTGTGTGTGTGTGTGGCAGGTGGGGCGTGTCGCCATCAGGGAGCAGTCGGTAGCAGCAGCAGCAGCATTTTTTGACGGCATCCATCAGTTATTTCCAATTTTGCATGTGCAATATTAATGCATGCAGGATGAGCAAAAGGGAACTACAAGTGTGTGTGTGTGTGTGTGTGTGTGAGCATTGCTCCAAGAGTCCCACGTGATTGCTGTCGGTTATTGTGCTTATTGTTGTTGTGCGCTGCAGCTGATCGAAATACAATAAAGCCGCAACTACATACACTTTCTTTTAAGCAGTCGCATCGACATCTGCGAGATTAAATCACATTTATTATTCATCACGAATTCATTTGATGTTCAATATTGTTGCTGGCAACTGTCAATCATTTAGCATTTGATCCATCTTCAAATATGTTGTATTTATGTTTGATAAGGGTATTGCGAATTCCACAAAGTCATACATAATTTGTTATTCGTGCTTTTGTTTTGCTTGGCAGCGTTCAGGGAACGTAAAAAGTGTTGCTGGAATGGGCAAAAAATTGACTGAAAGCGGGATAGGAAACAGGCTTGAAAGTGACTGATAGAAATGCCGAAACTATGACAGGCCATGCAATTCTTTACGAGAGTTGGACGAGAAGTTACTACAAAACATAAATTTTCAAACTTTGAAACCATAAATAAAATAATTGAAGAGAACTTAATTTATTTGATCTAAAAATTTCAAATTAAGTCAGATTTTTTATAAAAATATATCATCAACACTTATTAGAAACGTGATTTAAATGATAACAGCTATTGTATTTTGAAAGTTTTACAAAAGAAAAACTAAACAGCTTGCTGGAAAATCATCCACCATATATTTTTTAGTATTGTCTTCAAAAATCAGATTTTACTAAAATTAAAAAATACAATTTTATAAATATTAAGTATTTTGCTAATTCAAATATTAAAAAAAAATTAAATGTTTCGTTGATTTTTTTAAGTAAAATCATCTAAAATTAAAATTTTTTATATTTATAATCTTTGATTTTAATCGTTAATTATTTGTATTCATCCTATACCTAAAGCTTTTTAGTTAAATTATTAAATTTAATGCAAAAATGACCATTTTCTTTTGCTATAATAATATTTAAAGTATTCAAAGTTTAATCGAATAAGGTATTACTAGAAATACACGCACATGTTATTTAAATTTTATCCATTGTTGTCTGCATATATGTATGTAGATTATCGTATACAATATAATTATTCGCACATGCACTAAATCTCAATAGCAACAAATTTCTAGAGAGGCCCTCGCTTTCGTGCATGTTTACTATAAAGTTGTTGTTGTTCCTCTTATTGTGCCATTTGTGTGTGTTTGCTTTTGTAGTGACTGATGTTATTTTAAACGTATTGCTGGCGTTGCCAGTTGACGTCGTTCGTTGCTTGCCTCCTTGCAACACAGTCCGTTTGCCACACTTACTGCAACTGCACTTACACACAATGCAACAGCTTTTAGCTCCCCAGCGAATGTCGAACGCATTTTTGCATAACATATTAAATATTCCAGTTTGTTTTTCCCTTCTGGGTTTCAATTTAAACTGCACCCAAACACACGGCTCTGCTGTCAGATAACTCTACAGCTTCAACTACAGCTGCCTTTGCCTTCCCCTTCATATCTCAGACTCCATCTCCATCTACGACTGCAACTCTGAGTCAACTTGAAGTTGAAGCTGCAACTTGCAACTGGCAAGTCTTCAGTTTCTCATTGCTTTTACTTTCAGTTTTGTGTGTAGTTTGTTCGTCTGTTCCACATTTCAGCATTTTGTCTGGCAGCAATCTGAGAATGGAGAGCGAAAGGGGAGCAGGTGAAGGAGTTGCCTGCGGGGGCAGTTGTTGCCTCCCCTTCCACTTGCTGCTGCTGCTGTTTAAAAAGTTAACAAGCGAAATATTTTCATATACCGCCTCGCGGTTCGAATCACGCTTCAACAGACACGACTAAAGAAATGCACGAATGAATGAATGAATGAATGCATGGCTGACTGGATGACGGGATGAATGACTGGCTGTCTAACGAATGCGACTGCCAACCTGTCATACTGTCAGTTGTTGTTGTGTGCGTGTGTGTGTTTGCCACATTTGCATGATAAATAAATTTATTTCGTTATCTTTCTGCGTATATCTAAAGTTTATTTTCTTCACTTTTCCGCGAGCTTTTATCTTTGATCTAAGAGTCAAGTTGTTGTGTGGCTGTTGCTGTCGCTGCTGCTGCTGCTGCTGTTGCTGGTTGCTGTTGTTTGTGTTGACCAACAAAAATGTTGTTGTTATGCTTTCAACGCGGCGTTAGAAGTAACGCTAATAGTCGGGGACGCAATTTATGAAAATTACTGCACAATGATGCGGACAAGGACGAAAAGCGGACATGGACATGGACATGAACGCGACCCTCAGTTGGCTCCTCCCTCCACTTCCACTTCCCAAGCAAACTGGACCGGACCGGGGCACTCATAAAAAATAAGCACCGCCAAACAGTTTGCCGTTGTTTTTTGTTTCTTGTTGTCACTGTGGTTGCCCCACGCTTCGGTCATGTGTCGCTATATCTGTTCCATTGCTCTTCTTGTTGTTGTTGTTATTATTTTAGCTGCTGTTATTGTTGTTGTTGCTGGAGCTGTTGTGACACCATGTGCGCCAAGTGTTGAAATGTTTTTTAACGCTCAACTTTGCCGACTGCTTTTAAACACGCATTTATCGCGTTGCCCTATCGACTGTGAAGTTGCATGTAAAACTTTCTCAAATTTGTCGCCAATACGCAATTTTCTTTAGATAATTTGTAAAGTAAGGCATTTAATATTTGTACATTTCATTCAAGTACGAGTTTGTATTTCTTACTGATAATCGAAATAATTGTTAATTAGAAATTTATCATTTCCTTTTTATTTTGATTTGAGTGTTTAATGTTGATGATTGGTGAATATATATCATTCGCAGTTGAGCTGTTTAAATATCTCCTTAAAAATTATCTTCAAATTTTCATTCCTCTTCAATATAGCACAAATTTTCAACTCATACTTTATAGTGCATGGAATCGTCGTTGTGCTCAATGTCAAACATTTCTTCTTGATATGAATTTTTTATTTTATTTTTCATTTTTTGTTTTTCGTATTTTTCGGATAATTTTTTCTCTCGGTTCATTTAGCAACGTCGCCATGCAAAACTGCGTCCGAAAAATGTCTGGTAAAGAGCAACAAAAACACAAGCGCAAAAAAAAACGAAAACTTTATATTTGTTCTACAACATTGCGTGCGTTTGCTGATGTTGATGTTGCTTTTGGTGTATGTAGTTGTTGCTGCTTCTCTTGCTGTTGCTGTTGCCGTTGCTGCTGTCCTTGCGCGGGTTGATAATAATTTTATGCTTACCCAACGAACGTTTTACGCTTCCGCTTCTATTTTTTTTAACATTTTTTTTTAAGTGCAAAGTTTTTGGTTAAACGCTCATAACAGTGAAAAGTGAACAGAAAATAAGTACAATATTATGCAACAAAGTAATGTATTCGGTAAGTGAATATCTTTATTTTCTAGTTATTTTTAGTACTACTGAAAGAATTTAGAACTATTATTATAAATATTAGCAAATTCAACAAATTATAAATTTATACTCATAATTCTCATAAAAGTCATATTTGCATTTTTGTTAGAATTTGGACAAATTTAATTTTCAATAAGTATTCGATTTCAGTCTTGAAAGTATTTGATTCAATAAGTTAACGAACTTTTGGAAAGATTTCATTCCGCTATATTCTCGATATATTATCTTATCATAAAGTTATAATTTATATGTTATTTCAGAAATTTCTTAGCATTAATTTGTTTTTCTCTTATTTTCTTGTTAAGTATTTATAATTATAATTTTAAAGAAGAAAATTGTTGTTAATGTTATGACTTTTTTTTAAGAAAGAATTGAGGATAAATATGTTTTTCCCTTAGCAATCGCGGTGCTTATAAAGTTCTCTATTCACCACAAAGGCTTTAACTTCAAATCTTAATTTTGTATCTTGTATGACAAATTTGCAATCTATTGTTGCTTTCATTTCAGAAAGAATTTAGAATCAATTTGTTATGTTAATTTATATGCCTTTATTCTAGAAATGCTTTCATAACTTAAAATTATTATCTGGCTAATTTTCAATTAGTTGAGTTAGCTTGCAATTCGCTTCGCTTTACGCTATAAATTCGATTGTAACCCGCATTATAGAAAGAGTTTCACAACGGCAGTGAAAGTGGCGCATTCTTATTGTTAAATTGCATTTTTATTGTTAAATTATTGTGCTATATGCTGCACTCAATGAATTTAGTAACGTTGGCCTTGGCCTATCACCTTTTAGTTGGAATTTCACAAGCTCAAGGCCCATATGGCATTGTAGATGTTCCTGCATCACATCTCATAGCTGAGGATGTGATGAATTTGGGTTTGAAGTTGATGACAAAACAGATGGCCGGAGTTTACGCAGACACATTTTTGATTTCACCCGTGAGTATCGCGTCCGCTCTAGCGTCTCTGTTGCTGGCCGCCAAAGGAGGAAGTTTCATCGAGTTGTCCAAGCAGTTCAGGATTAAGGATACGGTGAAGTTACACGAGCAATTTGGCTATATGCTAAGGAATGCTCAACAAACCTACAATGATATTACTTACACTTTATCCAACGATCCTGTCGATAAGAGGATAAAGAAAGAGGTGAAAGAAACTCAACAGGTGTTCATTGGGAGTGGACTCTTTGTCCAGCAGGATCACAGCATAAATCTTGATTACAGGTGGGAAATAGAAAAATAAAATAATATAATTTTTCAAATATTTCTTTGTTTATCACATAGGCAAGCCTTAGCTCAAATCTATAACTCGGAAATTTATCCTGTCGATTTCGAAAAGGATCCGGCGACCGCTGTCGATCTTATGAACGTATGGGTAACGCAGAAGACAAAAAGCAAAATAACGAATATAGTTAATTTATATAATATTAATAACTCCACTCGTATGACTTTGACCAACACAATGTACTTTAACGCCCGATGGATAAATAATTTTTACGAAACCCGGTCAGAGCCCTTCTATCCTGACGGATATGACTCTAAGACTAAGCTGTATGTTCCAACTATGGTGGCAACAGGTAGCTATACCTTTGATCTAAACAAGAGAAGGGATTGTCTCATTCTCGGAATTCCCTATCGTGGCAGTCAAAACACTCTGTACATCATACAACCTTTCCAATCATCGATTCGACGGTTGAAAAAGTTTCAAAAATCACTTACAGCCGAATCTATTGAAGAAATGATCAGCAAAATGAGGTCAATTCATGGAAAGATTCGTCTTCCAAAGATGCGCATTATTGGCGGGGACCATTTGAAATATCAGCTAAATGATTTCGGTATTAAGGGCATCTTTAGTAACAAAAATTATGACTTATCTTTAATCGCCTCGGGCAACTCGAGCACTCAGCTTTATCAATCGGATGCTGTTGGAAATCTGAAGAATTTGGAAACGCAACGAAAATTTGCGGAGTCGGAACCGAGAAGATCAGCTGATCTTTACATCATGGATATTATTCACAAGGTTAGACTCGATGTGACTGAGAAGGGCACCGAAGGAGCTAGTGCAACTGAAGCCTCCATGTCGAGAACTATAGCTCTTGTCGATTTTGTTATAAACAGTCCATTTATACTTTTGGTGCGGAATGATTTCACAAAACTTCCTTTATTCTATGGCATCATTAATAAGCCTCCATCTTGAAATGTTTGTGAAAATAAAATAAAATATCGCATATATTAAAGAATATTAGTTTTTGAATGTATTATTAAATCGATATACCAAATAAGGCCTTCGGTATATTCAAGTACTTTGTTGGTATATTGATTTGCTAAATTTTAAGAATAATAGAGAACTATTTGTTTGGTGTCTCACAGTTTCGTTAATATTTTTTTTTTGGCATTCTTTATATTCATAATCATTTTGTCAATTTGCCAATCTTAGCAAAAAGATTTCTAAGAAATGCAATTGTAGTATTACACACTAATTTATAATTATGTAATCCAGTAGAACACACATTTTAAATATTATATTATTATAAATTACGTATATAATCGGAAATTCTTTCTCGATTTCTTTTCTTAGTAAATATTTCAATTTTTTGTTGATTATTCTGGTAAATTGTAATTTTAAATTTTAACGCTTCTTAGCGATTCTAATGCGATATTACAAACTAAATTATATTCACTTTATGCTATGTAAGATTTAGACGCTTAACAATAGATTGCCAGTTTATATTATGCATTCAGTTGCGACAAACAAAGATTAGTGAAAATGCAGCTATTTGGCTATATTATTGTGGCATTTGCTTGCCTGCTTTTTACTGGAATTCTTCAAGCCCAAATTGCAGTTCCAGAAGTTGACGTGGCAATCTCAGATGCCATCGCTTTGAAAGTTTTGAGCTTTGCATTGAAGATCAAGAGCCAAATGATCACCGACAACCCCAAAACAATTGTATTCTCGCCAGTTAGTATTATGTCCGCCTTAGCGATTATTATGATTGGCACCAGAGATGAACGCCTATCGAATTTGACCGAGTTGTTTGGCCAAACCGATTTGGAGAAGTTGCATCAACAATTCGGCCTAATGTTACAGGACGTCGTCTCGTCGATCAAGGAGAATACGTCGCCGTTGCGCAAAACTGATCCTTGGCATCATGACAGTACAGATGAAAGTATGCGGGCGTATGTAATGCATGGAAACGGAACGCAAACAGTGCGTTTAGCTAATGGATTATTTCTGCAAAAGGGCACAAGCTTAAAGCTATCACACAGGTAAGAATGTATTGTCGTAATAAAAATATAATTTTCGTTAAATTTACTCTTAATTACAGGCAAAAGATTACAGCCAATTATCTTCCCGATATATTGCATGTCGATTTCCAACGTCGTTCTGTGGAAGCCATGAACACAATCAATTCATGGATCGATATGCAGACCGACGAGAATGTAGATGAGATGGTACGAAACACTTTTGATACAAACACAGATAGAGTAATTATGTCCATATTGACCTTGAAAGCAAAGTGGGAAATGGACTTTATTACTGGTCTCACTAAAAATAGGGATTTCTATCGCAATCGTGAAGGGTCTGAGAAACCAATTTCAGTGCCCATGATGACAGGAGCTGGAGCTTTGCCGTATTATTTAAATACACATCTGGAATGTCACATTATTGGCATTCCCTATGAGGGCGAAATGACCACAATGTACTTGATAAAACCCTTGAAATCTTCGGTGAAATTATTGGAAGCATTTCATGAGAAACTAACTGCTGAAAGCATTGAGGAAATGATTAAAAAGATGAGACGGAGTTCAACAAGTGTGGTTCTTCCAAGGATGAAATTCGACAAAATGCTGGTATTGCGATCGCCCATGGAGCGAATGGGCCTGGGCAGCATTTTCGATCCATTGCAGAGCTTTAAGAATAAAAAGGCTGCCAGTCGAGGATCGTTTGCAACGAAGGTGCTCGATGATTTTACTGTTACGCAATTTTGTCAAAAAATCTACTTCAGAGTCGATGAGAAGGGCACCGAAGTAGGCGACGGAACTGGAGCCGTCGAGGTTAGAACTGCTGCAGCAGCAACGTTTCGAGCCGATGAACCTTTCATAATGTTGGTGCGCAATGATATAACGAAGCTGCCTTTATTCTACGGTATAATTCATGAGCCAATTACGGTAGGACTTTAAGATACATGGATTATTTAAATACATTGTAATTTGTCAATTAAAGTGGTGTTTCTCTATTTGTAATTGCTTGCAAAATATGTACTTAAATTTCTATTGACGACTATAAAGTTTACTGCAATTCCCTTATGATTTGCAAGAGCTCTAAAAAGTATGCTATGGAAATTGCAATATACGTTTAATGGATAAAATTGCATAAGTGAAAACTTCTCACTCTCCCTGTGTGTGTATGTTTAACAATGGCCCAGTTAAACGTAAACATATGAGTTACATTCAAGCATACACATAAGCAAATGAATTTTATTACGCAACAACTGTGGCAGCTTGAGCTTTGTAAGCTCAGGTTTTTGTAGACTTTCAGTTGAAAATTTAGTGGCACATACTCTTTAGAATGGCAAAGGTATGCGCCCTTAATGGTAATGCTTGAAGTAATTTACAAATAAAATCATATTTTGTCGAGTGCGTTATGAATGAGTTGTGTGTTGTCTTTGACTTGGTGTGTTTATTTTAAACTCAGAACATTTAATTGAAATGTTTAAGGCTTCTCTAATGGCTTCTCTATTTTTAAGTTTTTATGTTTATTATAAGAAGAGTATGCAGCATCGACTTAGTGACTACAGAGTATTATATATTTGGCCAACAAACATAGCTTGTTATCCATTTCTACATACAATATTTCTTACTGCTCAAATATTGCGTATACGCCACGTTGCGTGCGTGGCCTCTCAAGTTAATGCCACTTTAGCAAACTTTTATGTTATGCAACGAAGCAGCGAGACCTTGTTGTATCCTAAACTAAGTAGCCACCCCAATAATATCCACCCCTACGACGAGAAGCAAACAGGGCTCCTAATGGGGCATTGTTGCGCTTTTGAAGTTTCACCGCGTGCATATCGCGTTCATTTGGCGCAAGCCAAAAGGCAAAACTCAAAGCCCAAAGCCCAAACCAAAGCCCCCAACGGGAGCTCAGCAGAGGGTTAAGAGTGGCAGATCTAGAGCCCGGGTTATATGCTTGAGCCGCATTGTACAAATGGTTTAAATAATAAATTTAACATTATGCAAAAAGCGAGAAAGAGAGAGAGAGTGCTTTTTTGTTCTAGGATTTGCAAATTGCATATTCCAATTCGCACAATAGCCGCGCCGAGCCACGCCATGTCGGGCTAATTAAAGCTTAATGCAATGCAATTCGATTTGCTAAATTAACGCCATGCTGCTGCTGCTGCGAAGTTGCGTTTCAGCTTTTATAATTTGCATACATTTCGCAAAATCGCACACAGCGCATTTTGCAATTAAATTAAACTAATTTTCGGCCTCGCAACGCTTATTGATCATTAGAAAAGTTGTTGGCTATATTTTTCCTCTCTTTTCTTTTTTTTTTGTTCTCAATTGTTGTTTGGTACTTCGCTTGCCACGGCTGCACCTGCTGCAAATGTATTGGCAATGTGTTGCCAATGCCAAACTAATGACACTGTCATTCCATGCCTTTACCCTGCACAAGCGCCTTCTGCATTGTGTGTTGGCAAGCGAAAAAGTTTTGCCAGCGTGGAAAACTGTGCCAAACACGGCATAAAATGACAGGCAAATGTCTTTTAAATGACGCGAGTGAGACACAAAAGGGAACGCCCGCGGGATTTGTCCTTTCTCTCTTCCCCCTAGACATTTCTGCAACCGAATTCATGCCACGCAAATGCTGTCCACATTGCCAATGCCGGTTCGTCCTTGCCGTCCTTATCCACCATTTTATCCTTCTTTTCTACACAGCCTCCACAGCCACAACCGCCGACTACGACAACGACAGCGGCGTCGTCGACGTCGTGTCTGACGATGCGCAACTAAGCCCGTAAAAATCTATTTTTCAAACCAGTTGACAAGGCGTCCCTCCAGACAACGGGGAGTAGTTTCCAAAGGCATCGGGGCGTGCGAGGATATTTTATGTGTGAAACAGAAAATGAAAAATGGTTCGATGGCTCGCATGTAAGTTTTGGGAATAAATGGCAGAGGTGCGAGTATATTAAGTTTATATGTTTCTAATAAGATACCGCAGCGAGCAGCGTTCATAAATTGAAGTAATGCATTTTGGAGTAGAAACTGAATAAAGCATCATGTGCATAATTGAAGGAAAATGTATAACGTAATAGTTTATGTATTATTATGATATTTCTCTAGATACATAAGTTCTCTAATAATTATAAAAAACAAATAATCTTTTCATTTATTTGAAGTCAAGCATTTGCAAGTGAAATTAAATGAAAGTCTTTACACACTAAACTTGTATTTAAATATATAGTACAAGTATAATAAAATACAAAACTTTGCTTTAAATTGTGCAATGAATTGAAGCTTGGATTGGGACTTTAAAGTCGTAATTTAATTCAGTTAGGTTTATATGTTTCTAATAAGATGCTGCGGCACTTTGAAGTATAAGCTATATAAAGAAAGAAAATATGGAATGTATTTATATATTATTATGCTGTCTCTGTAGATAAGTTCTCTAATAATGCTAAATACCAAAAATTCATTTTTGTTTACATAAGCTATCGCATAAATTAAAGTGTTGCTTTTTTGTATATAAAGCATTTTGTAATAGTTTTTATACTATCTTTCTAAATAAATTCTCCGAGAATGGGAAATTAAAAATAACATTTTTCATTTACTTGAAGTCAAGCATTTGGAAATTTAAATGTGTTTACACGCAAGTTTGCATTTAAAATATATAAGTAAAATAAAATGCAAAAACATTGCTTTAAATGTTTTAAGAAATTGAATTTTCTATGCTCGTAATTTAAATTTAGTTTTGTGTAGAATGTTTTTGCAGTGAAAAAAACTTGCTTTAAATCGGTTCACAACTGAAAATACTTTAATGTGATCAACTTGGATGCCAACATAGTTCTGCCTGTTTCTTTATTCTGGCCCACACACACGGGGCACTGGGCAAATAAATACAAATTCAAAAATGAAATAAATAAAGGCTGGCAAATGCCTAGAAATGACAATGATGACGACAAAGATTGAGTTGGAGACGTTGACGTTTGGCTAACGTGTCCTTGGGGAGCCATTTCAATTATCAGGCCACAGACGCACAGCACTCAGTAGAGATTCCAGAGAGAGGAAGGGGAGAGGGAGCAGGGAGGAGAAAACTCGACCAACATATGCTCAAATATGGAGCAATTTTTGTCCAAATCTCTCAACGCAAACAATTGGTATGAGTGTGGCCTGGAGGCGTCGAGACATTTTTGAGAGTCTGCCGCTCACAAGAGGTTAGAGGCTTAGGGTCAAAGAAATGCCTTCATATTGATGCGGCAGGTCGTCCTTCTTTTACCAGGCAAACAAACACGGTAATCATGACACTTTTTATGCATTTGCATAAAAAAAGCGTTCAATGCCCAGCCAAAAAAAAAGAGAACCCAAAACGAAAGTTTTTCTCTGGCGTTGAAAATTTATGTGCCAAAGCAAAATCAATAAACTGACGAACCAGTCGAGTTCCAGTTTTGCCCATCTAACTCTCTGACCACAGCTTGAGGGTATTATAAGTTGGTCACTGAGTTGGAATACCGTAGATATCAAGCAAAATATGCAAAAGAGTTATGGACATTTTGTTTTTTGTTTTTTTTTGGTTTTGTCTAGTAGCAAAATTTATTTTAAAAATTTGCTATGGTTACCTGTTTATTTGTATTAAAGCAGGGAATAGTTGAGAAGATATTGAATATAAGTTTATGAGAAGTTCAATGATGTACAATTAAAATGAAATATATTTGGTATCTTTTAAACTTATTTTATTTTTAATTTCAAAGCAAAATTGAGTTCTTCTTGCAAACAAGTGAAATTGAAAGTCGATTGCAAACTTTTTGAAATAATCGTGGAAGTGTATCACAACTTCTGCATATCGATTATGTTTTTTTCTTTTCTAAACTTTTTATTTTATATGTTTTCGCCTTTGGGCTACTTTGCCACGGCCTGCTTATCAGTTGACAATAAATTTTTGTTGCCCAGGGACATAAATTGAACGCAGAGGTCCACACCAAAAACCTTTGTGATGTATTTGTGTGTTAGTATAGATCGTGATGGTGGCGGAGGTGGAGGTGGTACTTCTGGCTGGGTGAAATGCTGGTGAAGGAGAGACCGGCGACCGGGGATGGATCATAAAAAGCGTTGCATACTTTGCGGCATTAAACATGAATTTTATGCTCAAAAATTATATGGCATTGCAGTTAAGGAGGCGAAACAGCAGCTGTTCGAATCTTGAATCCGAGGGCTGTTTTAAGTTTAATTAAGTTGAAAATATTTCTCTTGCTTTAAATAATAATAGCGACAACAACAAGAGCAACCAGAGCAATGCTATAAAATCTATAAAAACAAACATACCAAAAACAAGGAAAGCAAAGCAAAGCAAAAGTAAAGTGAAGTAAAGCAAAAAAAAGGCCGCACCGTTGGACGCAAATAAAATGCTCAGTAACTGTAAATACAACGCGGCGTATGCGTAATGTGAGAATTTTATGCAAAACAGCCTTTATACGGCAACGATACCAACAACAAAAACAACAACAACTGAAGTTGAATCTGTTTCTAGAGCTTGAAGCTGAAGCTGGAGGAGCTTAGACGTTGGACGACATCGCTTGGTGCTTTGGCTTTGCCGTCTGACTATAAAACGGCGCCCAGAGCCTGTCCTGGTAACCATTTGGCGAACGTGGTCGTTCTCAATGCCTCTCGTCATCGTTGTTGTTGTTGTTGTTGCCCATTGCCCTGGCCTGGCATTAAAATTTGAAGCACCAAATTAACTGCAGCTTTTGCACAAGCGAAACGCGAGAAGCGCTCACAAGCTTTACAATACACTATAACCCAATGAAATGGCTCAGCCAAGTCTATTAGCTATCAGGCTAGAGATGGAGGGTGAACTAGACACACAAAAGCATTTTGAGTTTATTAAGTTGCGGAAGTTTTATCCATTAAAAAGATACTGAATGAGGTCAGCAGCATAAAGGATAAGATTTGATGGTAGTGTTTGAAAAATAAAAAATATTGAGGTGATTTTTTGGATTATTATGACTTACTGCACTTAAAAATCTTGTTGCATTAGAGCTTCTCGATTTACTTAAATTTTGGTATTTTTGATTTTAAAGTAAAGTTTAATTCCTTATTGAAATTCTTTAAATATTTTCAAATTTAAGTTTTGTTATTTTTATAGTTTTAAAATAAACTTTTATTCCTTATTAATATTCTTTACATCTTTTCATATTCTAATATCATTTTTTAAATTTAAATTTCGCTATATTATAGTTTTAAGACAAATTTCTATATTTAAATTTTTTTTATGGTTTCAAATTCCAATATCATCTTTTATCATGCTTTTAATTTACAGAGCATTTTCTGTTCGTTTATTCATTGTGTTGACCAGTTTTGCTTGATACTTTTTATCGTTTTGGATTTTAAATGTGAAAATTTTTCGTTGTGCTCATTGCTGGCCGTTGTTCGTTGTTGTTTCAGTGCCTTTATTGTTGCTGTTGCTGCTGTCTGTGCTAGTTTCGTGCAATGATGATGAAAATTAAAATAAAATGAAATACATTTGCTTACTGTAAACACAGCATCCACACACACATACATACATATACATGGTGGCCGGGAGAAGCCCTTTGCCACTTGACTGTAGAGACAGTTTTGTGCCATTTCCTGTTGTGTGTTGTGTTGTGTTGTGTGTTGTGCGCTTCTGGTGGCGCAGCTGCCGCCATTTTGGGGGGCGCCATTTGCTCGCCTAGCTCGCGAAGCGAAGCGCACGCTATGCTAATCGGAAAACGGAAATGGCGCATATTAATACGCAAGCTGCTCTCGAGGAAGCTGCTCTCGGTTTCTGGGCTAAGTAAGGCAGGCGCATGAAATTTTTAAAACCTAATTAAAATGTTGAAATGGAATTTGTTAATTTAAAATTGGGTAATTTGCACAAAGTCGACCAAAAGACTAGAAGCTGCAAATTGCCACTGCCAATGCTCCAGCTACTGCCACTCGACGAGCAGTTTCGTTGGAGCAGTTAACAACTTTGTTGCTGTAAATTAACTACTCATAATGCCCAGGCACAATGGTGCCTCTCTCCTTTCGCTCTGTCTTGGGTAGTCCAGCATTCCAAAGTCTCCAGAATTGGCAGCGGGCTATAAACATTGTGCAGCAATTAAGTGTTATTTATAACCGTCTAGTTGTGTCCCGGAATCGTTGCGAGCTTAAAATCCTTCGAGTGAGCGCGGCTTTCGTTGCCTTGTCTTTGCGTTTGCCTTTGGCGTGGCATGGCTTGGCTTGTTTGCCAGCATTCGGGGCCAATGACTTAACTGTTATTGCATTTTGCACCTTCTTCTTTTCATTTTTTTATTGCAATCATTTTCTTCTTTTCTTTTTTTGTTCTTCTCGTTTTGTATTTTCTATTTCGCCTCGCTTTTGCCTTTTTGGGTCTGGCGTCAACTTTTGGCGTCAATTGACAACTTTTGTTGTTCTCCCCTCAACCTCCCACAGTTTGTGTTTGCGCTATCTGATTGAGACGCTAAAAGTGTGCTCAAAAAAAAAAAAGAAAGAGAGAACTAAAAGAAACGAAACGATGTCGGGCAAACATAAAGCAAAGCATGACAGCCAGCAAGAAATTGAGATTGCTATAGCTGCGCTTTCGCTCCATAGATATATATATAGTCACAGCTATAGCTTGCCGCTTGCCGCATTTCATGCCGCTCACTCCACCTCTTGATTCTTTGTGTTCCATGGTTGGCACAAAGAGCAGCAGCAAAAAAAAAAATGTATATAGAAATGTATAGCTCGTTGCTAGGCTGCCATGCGATATTCTTGAATACGCTTTGCTTGCTGCTGCTGCTGTTGTTGCTGCTGTTTTTGTTGTAGGTGTCTGTGCAAAAGGTGTGCATGCTATGGTTTGAACTTTGGCCAGTTTGTGGCGGCGGCGATGAAGTTGCAACGGTTGCATGACTGCAGCATTGCAATTTGCTACAAACATTTATAGATAGAGTCAGCTTCGTTTGATAAGTCAATTTTTTTGAGCGTGCTTTGGCTTTGCTTAACAATTTATTTCATTTAGGATTTAACTTTTTGACTCAAATAAATTAAGCATATTATTTTGTAGATTATATACTTATTTTACATTATTTATGATTTAAATTGTGTCTGAAATTATATATTTTATGTATTCCCTCTTATTTAATATTATTTATGATTTATAAAAAAAGCATTTTAAAGTTACAACTTAAGAAAAGTTACAATTTTAAATCCTACAAATGATTCAAATATTTGTATATATATTAGGCTTCGACTTAAGAAATGAAATTTTTCTACAAATAATTTCATATTATAACGTTTAAAATACACATACAAATAATTAAAATATTAGTATTTAATGAAAATTAAAATCTGATTTTAATTATTATATTTTTGCTAATGTATCTAAAACTATTTTAATAGATATAAGAAACTATTTGGGCTGTTTTTAAATTCTAATGAAATTAAAATCATTATTTTATATGAGTTGATACTCAAAAGAATTTAAATACGAAATTTGCTTTAAATACTAACCGGCACTTAAAAATTAAAATGATAAAAAATAACTTCATTGACATTATAATATAATTTAAGTGAATTATAAAAAATAAAAATAATTTAGTATTATTAAGTAGTATTGACATTGCTTAATATCAATTATTCTTCATTCTTCCAGTTCTCAGCTTGCAAATTTTGAATGCTTTCACAAATTGAAATGAGTTTCTAAATATGCTCGAATCAAGCGCGCTTTATGCATTTGCCAAGTGCGCTTAAAAATCAGTCACTAAATCCAATTCGCATTCACATTTTGTTTTGTTTGTCTTGGCTCACAGTTTTTTCTGTTGCTGTTCTTAGTCTTTCTCTCTCTCTCTCGTTTGGCCATTACAAATGCATCATCATTTTGGCTAATCCCTAATTTCAGAGTTCTTATTTGACTGTCTCCCTCCCCATTGCCTCAGTCTCGAGTCGCTATCTTCCTGTTGCTGAGATTTGTGCTCGAGTTCACATTATTAATCTCAAAAACGTTGCCAACTTGGCTGTCTGGATTCTCCACTGGTTCGCTTTGGTTGTGTTGCCAGCTGCTGCTAACCTTTGCCTCCATGGACGCCACCCGACAAAGTTGCATTAAAAAAATGGCAGCGCTTTGTTTTTTGTACCCTTCGCCTCTTCGCCTTCTCCCTGCGCTTGTCCAGCATTTTCTGCCGTTTGCCATTGTGTGAGCGAGTATTATTTTCTGTGTTTTTTTTACGTTTTTGTATCTGGATGTATTTAGTTTATCGTTCATATTTTTCTTTTCCAACGAAACGGAACTCATTAAAATAATTCACATGCAAGCATTTTATCGATCGCAGTTTGACGTTGACGAACGTCGTCTGGGAGACTTTTCTTCTCTTCTTTTTTATTATTATTATATTTGGTTTTTTCTTAACTGTTTTTCTTTTTTTTTTTAGTTGCACTCTGCAAATTTTCCGTTTTCCGTTGCTGCTTCGTTCGCGTTCACGCGAGTCCTTCGACCTTCGTTCGTTCGACTCCTGTTTATCCTTAACGTCTGTACAGGAAATTCATTTGGCTCGCCTCGTGCTATAAATTTTATATGCACATTTGCATATACGACCATTAAGAATTAATAATATTTTAAAATGTTACCGCTAATGATGCGACGTGAGCTCTTTAGGTGTGCCAACTTTTACACTTTTTTATCCCTTCCCACAAAATAAAAGAGTGGAAAGTAATGACACAAAAAAAGAGGCGAATAAAAACTCGTCAATTATCTGACTAAAAGGGCACACAATATATTCAACAAAGGGCAAGCAAACCACTTTGATCCAATCAATAAAAAACACACAATAAGAAAATAATATCCTATTACTGAGTTGAAACGAATGCAAAATACTCTGTGTCAAAAAGTATATTCAAAAATATTAAATAACAGAAATATATATTAGAATGAATGAATATATTTCTTTTCTTATTTCATAAATAAATAAATGAGGATTTAAGTTCTAAGCTTTAAGATGGAGAATTGCAATTTGAAGCGCGTTGCAAAGTACTTGAGATATCGAAGATTGTCCGCTCGAAAGGTAGATGGAACAAAAAACTGTAACAATATCCTGCAATCCTGGTTTGTCTGTGTGTCTCGTCCAAAAATTTTCCAAAAGCCTACCCAACGTAATGGTAAAAAGATATAACTCTTGTTTGTTGTTGTCGGCCAAGCGATGCCAGGAGACAGTGAAACAGAAAGAGAATGAGAACAAGCCGGCTTTCATCTCCTGCATACTGATGAATGTGCGTATAACTGTGTGTTAAAATGTGTGAGTGTATGTGTGTGTGTGTGTGCATGTGAATTGGATAGATTGGCTGTCTCGCATGCCTGAATGGAATTGCATTACCAAACAGCCGACACACGTCGATATCGTCGACTGGGATTCCCGTGCCCCAAATGCCGCAGCCCAAACCAAAAGAAGCCATCTTATTTGTTCATCATCAATTATTGGCGTGCATCAGCAGCAGCAACAGCAGCAGCAGCAACGGCAACGGCGACTGCGGCGTTGATGGAAACAATGGAAGCGCCATGTATCACATGTGGAATACAGATATATATACATATATGTGTAGTATATCCTTAATATTTACATATACATATATTCATATGTACATATTGTACATACATACATATGTATGAGGTGTGCAAAGAGCTCCACGCTGCATGCTGCTGGTAGATAGATGTGATTGCATGCATAAAGCATGCATCAGCTGTTAAAAGGATGCAAGGACGAAGAGGAAGGACGGGTGTTGAAAGCGGGATGGGTTGATAATCAGTAAAGCGATATAGCTTCAACTGATTTAATAAGAAAAAATCAATTGATTGCTTGTCTTAATGTAACATCAAAGTCACTTGGCATCGTATTCCACTTCAATGTAAAATTCTAAATTGTAAAACATTTTCAAAAGATTTAAATATATTTTAAACAGGACAAATAAAACAAGTAAGAGATAAAAGCAAATTAATATACCTACAAAAATTCTGAAACATGCCAAAGACTATGTTTTTGGTTTATTGATATAGTCCTATTTGAAAATTATTCCATAGATTGAAGCACTTGTTCTACATGGAAACAACTCTTAAACTAAGTTTAACATACATCACATCTTATCTAAATAAAATATTGCCAAATGTAGTTAAGATTATATTATATGTATGTGTATATAAAAATCGAATACTTAAATTGATTTCCCAATGATTTAGTTAGTAATCGTGTGGATTTTTATTTTTTATACATAGGTCATCAAATTAAAAGAAAGTATTAATTCTAAATTTGTTTGTTATATATTTATTTTAGCTCTGAATGTATTTCAATTGATTTCATATTTTAACAAAACAAATTTTCCGCACTCTCATAGGTTTCAAAATGTTCTTAACATTTTTTCCATTAATTTTTATGTGTAACTAAGAATATATTATATTTACTATTTCATTTAATCACAGCTCTATTATGTATAGTTTTTACAAATACTTGAATTAATTCATAGTATACCCACCTTTTTAATCATATTCCATATTTATTACTGAATTTTCTACAATTGTGATATGCTTTCTTCTCCTATTTTATATAAATACATTTTTAACTGTATCGTATGTTATTTTTCGCTCGATTTGCTTGTCCATTACCCAGAAACAGCCCCCAAAAACGAGAAAGCAAACGAAGCAATCGTATACCCTATATCACTTACAAAGACCTCAACGAGCTTCGGGAAAGTTGATAGAACTTTTCCTGCTGTTGCTGACGCCTTCGATTTATGTTAAAAAATGCAACACAGCGTAAAGTTTTAGTGGCTTTATTTTTGACATATACCAGAATGGAGTTGGAGTTGGAGTAGGACGATTGGTACTTAGATGTTTAGGGGAGCCTGTGTGTTTTTTTTGAGGGTGTGAGGAAGCCATTTGATGTGGCTTTAATTTGATGCCTGCAAATTGGTTTGACCAGTCGAACTTACTTTGCTCACGTGTACTCTCGTTGTAATAGTAGTGAATGTAGCCTCCTCATATTATAAGCATTGCTGCAACAACCCCCAGGAATGGATAATAATGGACCGAGGGGTTCAGAGACCACACTCCTTCGCTCACTTTCTGATTTCCAATCTCGTTAAGCTGATTTCATAACAGCAGCATCGACAGCAGCAGCAGAGAGGGGAATCAGAGAATGGAAGGGAGGGAAAAAACTGCTGTCTCCCCAAACATAATGACCTTAACTGGAGTCCTCAACTGGCAACGTCATCGTCATCGACATCGTGTTGCTTCTGCTGCTACTGTGTTGTTGCCTTTAAATCAAACACCACCGCAGTTCACACTTGAAGTTGGCCATTCTCAGTGTCCCCAAGAGTTTCGTCTCCGGTCAGTTTTCGCTCTACTTCTCGATGCTGTTGTTGTTGTTGTTGTTATTGTTGTTGTCTGGCATTGGCGCGATATGATTGCCAACCGGAAAATGTCGAGGAAAATTACATTTCCAGGGGAAGGTGCAAAGGGGGCGGTGTTACATTCAGTAGCAAAGTAACTTCAAAAATTATTTACTACCCGAGACGTTGACTTCATTTTGTTCGCTCTTGCTTATCAGTTGGGAGCTCTTATTTATAGCCAGCATTTGTTGTTACTCTTGTCGTCTAATTTGTTGTTGTTGTTGTTTATCAGTAAAGTGCAGCAACAGCAACAGCAACAGCAACCTACATTTGGGTTTCATAGTAAATTAATATTTTAAGTGAGTGTGAATATCGTTGAAAATTGAGTCAATAATGTTTGCTCTTTAAAGGCAAAGTGTAAGCAATCTTTAAGTGCATTTTTAGCTTAATAAATCCAACAAGTAGTTTACATAAACCAAAGCCATTTAAAGCCTTTATTATGTAAAGCTACTAATCTGCTTATGCAATTAACTGAAGGTGAGAGAAAAACACTGCAAATCATATATAAGCTGTAGAAACTTTTACATAAATTTAATGCATGTACTTATCACTGACTTAAATAACATAAAAAAAGTTGCAATTTACTTTGAATGTTTGCATTTAATAAGCAAATTTGCTTGGACAATTTATTAATTAGTAAATGTTCAGTTTCATTTCAAGTGGAGTTTGCATAGCACTTAAAATTCATTTTAATGTTTATTATGCCTTTGCTTTTTTGCTCTTTCTGATATATTTTTGGGTACCAGAGAATGTTTGTTAATATTATTGCAATTAGAGAGAGAAAGAGGAACTTCAACTAGAACTTTTAATGATAGATTTGCAGTTGGCAAAAAGGGCATAAGAAATTATTAGTTAAAAGAGCTCATAAATCATTCGAGTTGCTCGTAATTTGAAATAGTTTCGTTTAGCTTGGAGGCCAGAGTAGAGTGTTAGTTAGTGAGTTCTTTGTGTGTAGGGCAGTTCATTTGGCAGAAGCGAGTGTAAATGGTTATTAACCCGCCTTGCAGTCATGCTCTTAACCCATTGCTCTGACCCTTTGAAAGTTGTTCGGGTTTGGGTTCTGTTTTTTTCTGGCGTTGTTTCATGCAGCTTAATATGCACTTTGTGGCCTACAAATACACACATAAAAAACAGTTGTAGTAAACTGAAACTGACCAACAACATAAATAAAACTACGCCAGGCAATCAATGTGAGTGCAAAGCGTTTTTACCTCCCGCGGGCAGTAAGCAAAATGTTCCTAGCAACTTTTCGTTATTGTAGTTGTTGTGTGTGAACGTTGCTGCTGTTGTTGTTGTTGTAGCTGTAGCTGTTATACAGGCTCAATAAAAAGCGGACAGATGGACATCAACATCAACAGCAGCAGCAACAGCGGCAGTTAAGAGAGGGGGGCAACTGAATGCTGAGCTGCATGCAAAATTAGCTGAGGAGCGCGCGTGTGCGGCGTGAAAATTTTCGTAGACTTTCCAATCGAGTTGGTCTAGCTGGACAGAGAGAGAGGAAGACCCAGAGAGAGAGAAAACGGGAGAGAGGTTTTTTGTATGGCGAGCAGCGTTTACACATCAATACAATTTAAGCCCATTAATACTAAAGGCAAAATTGCAAACACTGTAAACGGAAACGGAAGCAAAACTCTCTCGCATGCGAGTTTAGCAGAAGCAGAAGTAGAGGAGAAGGAAGCATGAAGTACGCCTCCAAAGGCTACTTATACAAACATTCAACCAAAAACTGCACAGGGAATGAACATAAAGAGAGGAGCGAGAGAGAGGCGAACTATGGAATTGGGTCTGGGAATGGGACAACGATTGGGACTCTATGGCTATGGACTATATGGGATAGGCGGAATCATCGCCGTCGTCTGGCACGTGGTTTGGTTAGATTTGGATTTGCTGCTGCTTTGCTTTACTTTGCCATGGTTCTCGTTCTGGTTCTTGTTCTAATGTGCTTGTGCAGCGTATATTAAAAAGGGAAATGAAATGATTGCGATTGCTATGAGTGTACTCATACAACAACTCGACCGACTCGCAATTGGCACAATACCCGCAATACTCGCAGCTAGACGGCGGAGTCAAGTTAAATTGCCGCCAGTTGGGCAAACATTGAGTGCGGCTATCGATGCTATTCGAGTTTGCAGTGGCCCCCCATTCATCGATATGCCATATATATAAAAGTAATTGCTGCTCTTCCCCCACCGCGGCATTTTCTCGGGTTCTGTTTTTCCTTTTTCCTCCTTTTTTTATTTGCCTTTTTTTTTGCCTGAAGTCCTGTAAAATGGCAACTAAAGGTGGCATTATGCGGCCTATAAATAGGATTTAATAATGATTTGTGCGGATTGTTCGAATTGAAACTAAGATTACGGCGGTCAATGAAGGCATCAGTGCAGCCAAAGCAGAGTTAACATATAGCTAACAGCACATCTGTTTGGTTATGATGATATCGAAGTGATAAACTACAGCTTTAAAACTGACTTTAAGTTTGCTGAAAACAGATTTGAATTTGAATAAAATGGAGCTGTATTTAAGTGAAATTATTCTTATAAGAATAAACTGTTAAGGACTTAAAACTATAGACATATGTCAAGCCATTAAAATAAGAAGTCAAGAATGCATTTAAGCTGTGTATACGAGTACATCATATTTTAATAATTCGCAATTCTATTTACAGTTGTGAAAATACAATTAGCAAATTTTTTTTTGATTTTTTTTATCTATAACTAGTGGTTTTTATAATAAGTATCCCACAAACTTATTATTATACCCGCTACCCATAGGGTAGAAGGGTATTATAACTTTGTGCCGACAGGAAATGTATGTAACAGGTAGAAGGAGACATCTCCGACCCTATAAAGTATATATATTCTTGATCAGCGTCAACAGCCGAGACGATCTAGCCATGTCCGTCTGTCCGTCTGTGTGTCTGTCCGTCTGTCCGTATGAACACCTAGATCTCAGAGACTATCATTTTTTTTCGACAGCATTTGTTATGTTTGCACGCAGATCAAGTTTGTTTCAAATTTTTGCCACGCCCCCTTCCGCCCCCGCAAATCAAAAAAATCGAATAACAAGCGTAATATTAAAGCTAGAGTTGCAAATTTTGGTATATATAATAATGACTATAGTAGTTATGATTCTTGAAAATTTGATTGCGATCGGATAGAAATTGTCGAAGTTATTAGAGAAATACTTTTGTATGGGCAAAACGCCTACTTACTAGGGGTCTTAGTTGCTTTGGCTGACAATCTGGTATATTGTAACGTCTATGGTATATTTTGAATGCGGTACTATACCGATATACCAAATATACCATTTGGTATATCTTTAGTATTTTCGCACTATATTCGGTATTTTTGAGAAAAATACCGCAAAATACATTTCTTTTATTTAAAATGGGTAGCGGGTATTTCACAGTCGAGTACACTCGACTGTAGCTTTCTTACTTGTTTTAATTTCACAGCTACATATATGAATGGAATGTCGATAGAATAAATATAAAATTCTGTAGTACCTACACACATACATATTTACTTTACGTTCTCTCGGTTATTCTTGCAACTCTCTCTCTCTCTCTCTCTCTCTTTATTACTCTCGCATTTCTGTTACGACTCAGTATGATACTTCTATGTAAAGAATTTTCGGCGACCCGATAAGTCTTGATCGGTAAGCAAAATAAAACGGACGCTCGAGAAGAAGAAGAAATCTGTTGGAGATGTATGTAAATATATAAGGGTCAAAGTCAGTTAATTGACAATTTAATTTTAAGCAGTCACTTATGTCCATATATGTACATATAATCCGGCAATTTCGTTAGTCTACAAAATGTAAATTCAGTCAAATTCAAATAATAATAACACATCTTTCGAAACTAAATTCTTTTATTTAAGATTAAGAGTGAGAGTAATTCAAGTATGATTTGGAAACTCATATTTTCGTACTTCCAATAGTCAAAAAAATAGTTTCTCGCTTCCAAAATATAATATTACAAATACATATTACTATTTAAAAAAGAAGCTATTAAGGCATTTATCAAGTGAGTTATGAATCAGTTTTATGTTTAACGACTTCCTCAGCGAAACTGAGCTGAAAGTTTGTGAGCAAAACGCAGTGCAGTTGGCAAAAGAACTTACATCAATACACACTCAGAACATATGTTATGAATGCGTGTGTGCAACGCGATATGCGAGAGTGTGTGTTTGAAGACGTTTATGTATTCCCGGGGCATGCATCAAGGGCAACATCACATGCGAAAACGCAACACAAATTGGCAATTCCACTTTTGCCACTTTTGATGCCATTTTGATGATGGGCTGCCAAACGAAGCGAGCGCCTTTCTCGCAACTTTTAACTTTGCATACCGAAAGGCTCCTCCAAGTTCTGGATACTGTTTGGCAAATTCTTTTGAACTTCTTCTCCGAATGTGTGTAGAGGTATGTACGTATGTGTGTGTATGTGTGGTATTATTTCTTTTTTACTTTTGCTGCTGTTCACCGGATTAGAAGTCGCCTTTTTATGGGCAGCACTTAAACTTACACACATACACACACAGAACGATGGCTGAAGTGTGTGTATGGGTATTAAATCTGTTCAAATAACCGCACACACGTGGGACAAGGGACAAGGGAGTGTTGTCAGCAAAGAGAGCAGGGAGAGAGAGAGTGGGGAGAAAGGAGAGGAACCGACGACAGCCTCGTCGAAGTCATTGCTGATAAATCTTTGAACTCAGCCGCAAACACGTAGAAGCATTCGGTGGTTACGAAAAATTTCAAGCCAAACGTTGTCATAAAATGAAAATGTCCTCCACGTTCTCACATTTTGTGGGCGTGGCAGCACGATGCCACATGCCACATGGCAAGGGAGAGAGGCACTGGCACTGGGCTTCTTTGGCTTTTTGGGTGTGCGTGTCGCCGATAACACTTAAAGCGCACTGCAGATTTCTTTACTTATAACGAGGCGAAACTGAAGTCTTCTTCTCCCTCGTTCTGTTCTGGCTTCTTCTTGTTGTTGTTTTAATGGGAATCGCTGACTGTTCTCCTCCCTTCACTTCGCCTCGCTTTCCTTTGCTAGCTGCCATGTGCAGCATTTATGAGTAATGAACTTCTTGCTGAAAATGGCAGACCGCAAGGTGCGCGACGATGTCGTCGGCGATGATGATGGCATCTCATCCAAGACCTCTTGGTGCTCTCGCTTCCTCCCTTCCCCATGCATTGCCACAACTGGCTGGCAACTTTTTGAAGGGTGAATTTGTGTATGTGTGTGTGTGTGTGGCAACCTTTTTGGACCCGCCAACGTCGGCTGCAGGCGTCGCTGACGTCGTCGTCGTCGTCGTCGTCGGAACCGTTTGCTGAAAAAGTAACAAACTGTGTCAGCTCTCGCCTGGCATTTGAGACGTGACTGTGTGACTCGAAAGGCTTCCCTGTTTCCAGTTCTCAGTTCCCAGTTATCCACACATATCCACGTGGCATCGAGCCCTGGATGTGTGTGTGTGTGACATCAAAACGACAATCGCGTGTGAAGCAAAAATTTAATTTATATTTTGACATAAAAATTATAGCAATAAGCGAGATGAGATGAGATGAGATGAGAAGCGAGAAAGGAGGTGAATGGAGGAGCAAGAAGCAATGAAGTCGAGTTGAGTCGAGTCGAGTGCTGGGCACAGCGTGACGGAAACGCATCTCAAAGATGGCGTCTGTGATAACGGGACAGCATTTTCGTTTTCATGTTGCGTGTTTACTTTAAGATGCCATCGGCGACATTGGGCTGATTAACGCGAAATTGATTAAGTGACATGGCATCAGGCACCAACCAGCAGGCAGCCAAAACGCGCCAGCTAAGGGATGACTGTAAAGGGAGGTGGATGGGGAGAGGGGGATGATATGGCGGGCCATAAAAGCGCAACGCAGCGCGCGTCGCGTTCAAAGTGATGAATGTGTTTTTCGACTTGAAAATGTTGATGTTGTGTTGGAGGAAGCGGAGGTCATTGGCACGTGGGTGGGATTTGTTAGGCATTAAGGATTTAGAGCTTGTTTTTCGCCCAGTTATGCCCGAAAGTTAGCTACAACTATCGATAATCGATTAAAGCGGAAAGATAAACGCCAGTCAGACTTTATAATGCTTCTAAGTGTTTGTTTCTCTTTTTTAAAATTTGAAAAAATGAAAAATGGAAAATGTTTGCTTAAGGGAATTGGGATCTCGAGATAAATGTACTATATATCATCAAAAAATGAGTGCATATAATTTAATATATTCAATATGTATTCTAGTACAGTGAAACTTGCTTAGTTTACTTCTGAATGTATTACTATCCATCATATAAATTAAATTTGGATGATGTTAATCTTTAGATTTCTAAGACAATAATAAACATTGTCTTACTACCTTATGTCAATAATAAATGAAGTGTGCATAGCATTCAGTTTTGTAAGATATGTATTAACAGCCGAGTACTTCATCTATCTATCCTTCAATTTTCTATTCTATCATATTTTATTATGTAGCTAAGGTCGTCGATATACCTATCGGTATCGGTTGGCATTAGCTAGTTGGTACCTATTGGTATCAATAGTAGTTGTCAGTAGTAGATCATCAGTAGTAAGAAGTTAAACAGCAGGAAACAGTATTATTTAAGTTTAACCAAACTTTATATTATTAATTAATCAAAAGTTATCTATATAACCAACATTTATAATTAACAAAATAAACGAACAATATTAAAAACTAAAGTTAAATTATAAAAAATAAATTTAATTATAAAAAATAAATTAATAAATATATCAACATGGCATAAACTTTTGGTTCACAGAGTAATATTCCAACATACTATATTTGAAAATCAAATTCCATTTCTTATCATTCACAAATTCATAAAAAGAATATAGATGAGTTCACATTAAAATGAACTGCAGAAGAAATGCAACTTAAGCTGAAAGTTGAGTTGAAAATGTGCATCAGTTACATAATTGCATTTTGTGGAGCATTTAAGCAATGTGTAATTGTAATTCAGTTTGCTTGCAGTTTAAGGATTTTCATTATCTAATAATAAACTGCTTGGCATGTCGATACTTCTTCTTCTTATTCTTCTTCGTCTGCTGGCAACTTTGCACTTAATTTCCAAAAACTTATAATTGATAGTTTGAGCAATGTCCATTGCTGAAATTGTTGAACATTTCACTTTTCGCTCTTATACTTTAATATCAAAGTAAAACTTTTGCTTCGTTTACTTGATTGAGTTGCTGTGTTGTCGATGTTGTTGCTGTTGATGCTGCTTTTATTTGTTGTTTGTTTGGTTGGCATTGCGCTTTTTGGCGTTTTCGATGCTGACACTAAATACGCTCGGGAAATTATACAATACATTCTCAATCAAATGTCTGCTCAATGCTGAAAAATACTTCAAAGTGCCCGCTGCTGCACCACCATCGCCAACACCCACTCCATCTTTATGTTGAATTGGCAAACGCTGAACCACCCGCATTTAGCGGGTGGCAACTACATCTGCCTGCTGCCTTCTGCTGTTGCTGGTTGCTGACTGTGGCTGCTGCTGCTTTTGCTACTGCTGCTGTTGGCCGTCTGGGGAAATTTGCCATTTTCTGCACAATAAGATTTACTTGTCTAGCTCGTGCCCGTTGCCATTTGGTGGCGTCACCAGCGCCATTGCTGTTGCTGTTGCTGTTGCCGTCGTTGGCAGCCGCTTCGCCAGCATCGTCGTCGTCGTCGTCGTCGTCGCTGCATTAAAAACTTTGACAGCTCATTTACTCGTTGTTCGAACTTGGCGCTCCTTGCAGCTTGTTGTTGTTGTTGTTGTTGTTGCTACTGCGGCTTTTGCTGCTCGAGGACGTGAAGCTTCTTAGTGGTTAGTGTGGAGCCGTTATGTTTAGGTTTAAAGTCTATAACTGCTGTCGTTGTCATTACCCCAAAGGATTTTCCATGCTTTGCTGGCCCCGTCGTTCAAATTGCTTAGTGCTTATTCGCTCGTAAGTGCCGAAATAATGAAATCCCCTTGTATTATCCGCCACATAAGCTTCTATCGTTCTCTTTCTCCACTTACTGCTACTTCTGCTGTTGTTGTTGGTATTATTCCAATTGCAGATGCAGTTCTTTTTGGCCTTTGAGATCTGGTCTGCTTTTGAAATCTATTTTGCTGCACATTTCTTTGGGCGATAAGTCGCAGACATGGCAAATGATGCTGTTGCTGATATGCGCCGAGAATGCGCCGCCATTTCACTGCATCCACTACAATTGGTATGCGAAGTCCATCGCCTGTGCTGTGGGCCCTAGAGGCAAGTGCTGAATCAGAATTGAGCTGGGGTGTCTGGCTTAAAGTTGTGCCCTAAAACTTTTACACTTCCGTTGCGCAGTGTGCTTGATTAAAAGACGAGCTAACTATCAATTTAATGGCAGTAATTAAAGTGTCTGTATGAATATGAGCTTAACAAGGAAATAATAATATTGAATGGGGGCAAATTGGTTAGTACCTTAAAGTCGAAGTACAAGATAACAAAGAGAATTTAACTTTAATAATGATTAAATTTTTCTATCTTTTTTTACTTGTCTCTCTTTTATTCATTTAAAAACTAAGGTAATTATTATTATTTAACAATAATTTCAGAAAAACTCGTGTGCAATAATAGTACAGTTCATTTTGTTTTAACTTATATTTCCTGCACTTTTACCCGCCTAATTTATTGGTTATGAGTTTATAGAAGTACAGATTTAGTGTCAATTAAGTTGTGTTTACTTTAAAAACTCTTGTTTTTCTTATAATACAAGTTATTATCTAAATAAATGGAAAATATCTCTACTTTATTTTACTTGTAAGAATAAACTTATAATATAATGACTGTCAAATGACAAGACTAGTGCCAATTAAATTGCGATTTAAATTTGCATTTTTGTTTTTTGTGTTTTTTGTAAGGACAAAAGTTCTTCACTTCAAGGACAGCCATTTTTGTATTTGTCAGGTCAGGTCAGTTGAGTTAAGTTCAGTTTTATTTCGCATTAACATAATGTACAACTAATCTTTCACCTTTTATATACTTGGTGGCGACCACATGTCGTATGTGTAATATTGAAAAATTACCATTTTCAATACGACGTAACGTATACGCAGCATTGCCCCACAGCTTCAGCACACATCCATCTCCATTAGCGCATACAAACTTCGCCACAGACTAAAGTTTATGTTGATCCCTCCCCCCACTTCACCCCGCCCTTAACGTTGCTACCCATATGACATGAGCTTGTATGAGATGTGGTGGAAGGACTTACTCTGCTTCTCTCTCTGTCTCAGTCTCAGTATTGTTGTCTCACTCACTCCTATGTGGTGGCTACTTAAAACTGTTTGCTGTTAAATTCAATTTCAATGCTCGTTTGTTTCCATGCGTTTGGCCATTTTACTGCCACTGCCACTGCCACTGCGACGGCGACGGCGACTGCGACCAGGATCAGGATGAGATGGCCTTGCTTTATGCCTTGCGGTCGCAATGGCGGTGGCGTCGATAACGCAAACTTTTCCAAGTAGCTGCTACTGCTGCTGTTGCTGCAGTTGTTTTCTTCTTTTTATATTGTTTGCACTTTTTTCTTTTGCTACACCATACTATATATATTTTTTGATTTCGCTGCAAAGTTGCGCATGAGAATGCAGCAAACGGCTTTTTTATTGTGGCCATTTGCCATAGTGCCGCCAATGTGCTGCCAATTTGGTGCTTGGCCCTGGCAACTGTTGCCGGTTCATATGCGAGGTTTTTAGTGCCGTTTTGCTGCTGCTGCTACTACTGCTCTAGCTGCTCCTTCAACATCTTATGGCTCCACCCACTCAACTCGCCTCGCCTCGGACCGTGCAGCGTTTCGCTATTGCACTTCAAATTGCCCGCTTAAATGTGCGACGATTACCAACAGCCAAAGCAGCCAGTCAGCCGCTTCAAAGCCAAAAAATGTGTAAAGGAAAAAATCCACGAAAAAAAAAAAACGTATAAGAAAAGAAAAGTTAATTCTATTTGCGGTTGCAGCAGCAGCAGCCGTCGAGTCGCATTAACGTTGAATTTTTGTAAATTTATACGAGCATTATACGATCCTCCGCTTTAGTCGCTCCCGCCCCGCTGTTTGCCCGCCCCTGCGCAGCTTTGTGGCTGTCACATTTGGCAATTTCCATTATTTTATGTCCTCGTCTTTGTTGTCGACGTTGTCGTCGTCATCATCGTCGAAGCCAAAGTAAATTTTATACGCCACTTTTCGCGGCTAAACAAAAATTAAATAAAATTTTAGCGGTCTGCCTGCCCTGACTTCTCTCTCAGCTGCCAAAGAAGACCACCCATTCCTCATTTCGCAGCTTCTCTCTTCCTTCTTTCACTCTCTGTCTCTCAGTCTCTGTGTTTATGGTCTGTCTAACGATTCCCGGCCAAGTTGCCTGGCGTTGATTAGCCTCTGTGTGAAGCTTGAATTAGGGCCAAGACAAAACGTGCCCAAAAGCGAAACTTGATGCGACAGCTGCACAGTGACAATAAATTTCATATTTCGTCGTTGTAATAAATAAACGAGAATGGTTATAAAAGATTTCTATGTACTTTCTTAAAATAAGGATATTTATTACAAACATTTTTGAATATCCTAAAGATGTCTTTTTTCGTTTTTTTAAATATATATAGTTGTTAATCATATATAAAATGAGACTAGTAATCTTTTTTTCTAATACTTATTTAGAGGACTTTTAAAATTTTATTAGAAAGGTTTTTAGTTTTGCTTTTGAACTAAGTTAAGTGCTTTAAAATAATTGTACAATTTTAAAATTGAAAACAAATCGAAAATAAAACAATATGTAAGCGATAATTTAGATAATTGGTCGTTGTCTTATAAAATTTATAAGATAACTTATTATTGTTAATGAAAAATAAATATGATAGCCACAATTCAGATCAATGACAGTTTTATTTCCTATTTTAATTATAGGAAACTTTTAATACTTAAATATATGTACGTACCCCTCGTTTTCTTCGGACAATATTTTAAATTAGGTTAGTCACTTTTTCTTTAGCTTTGACCACTGTGCCAGGCTGCTCGTCAGTCTCGACGCTGTCACAGACGTAACCACATGGTGACTGTGACTTTGATGCCAACGTCGACGTCTCGACACTGAACGCTGCTCTGGAACGAAGTTCGGGGTCAGGTGGCGGGTGACAGAAGGAAGAAAGAACGGAGGAAGGAAGAGGATGGAGGATGGAGGAAGGGGCGTTGGTTCTTTTGGGGTGGACATGCAAATGAGCCTGTCCCGTAGTTGGTTTTCTGCTTGGACGCTTCGTTGCCTTTGCCAACGCCATCGTCGTTGCCATTTTCGTTGTGCCTGCTGCTGCTGCTGTTGTTGTTGTCGTTTTTATGGACGCAGTTGTTAATAGAAAATGAGCTACACGCGGCCGCCCATCTTGGTCAAATCATAACGGGCCTGCTGTTCTCCACAAAAAAAACGTCGAAGACGGAATGTTTTTATTGATGTAATTTGCATATTTACACTTGCCACACTCACAAAACGATGCTACAGACGCGCGCGCAATCTGTCAAAATTTTACGCATCTAAAGCAAAAGAAGCAAAAAATAAATATATAGTATATATTCGACTAAAAAAAAGGCTGCAATTTCGCGACACTTGAAAAGCTTTTTGTGGCCATCATTAAAATCGACTTAATTAAAAGCACAATCGAGGCGGGGGCAAAAGGAGTTGCCTTGCATTGCGTATACGCGGCGTACGCCAAATGCGCTTAATTACGTCATTAGCAGAGTCAATAGAATTAGTTGTTGGCATTGTTGCTGTTTTGTTGTGGCTGCCACACAAGGTTGCAGCAATAAGGACAGGCAGACATTTCATTTGGCACTTAAATCAAAATTAAATTGCATAAACGCTGTTCCAGCTGCACCAACAGCAATTTTGCAATAGTAACAACAACAACAATTACAACAGCCACAACGGGTTATAAAGTCGTTGCCATCGGAGCCAGCCGATGCTGCAGGCAACGCCATCGCCGTCGCCGTCGTCGTCGTCGTCGCTGCCGTCGCATTTGCTGCCGCCGCCTGACAATAACAATAGAAACTGAAGTGGCAAAACAATAACTGGCGCGTCGCGTTGGGTTTTCCGGGCATCAACCAAATACAACCCGCACACTCATGCACACACAAACCCACACATACTATATACACTAAAACAAACAAACGGGGCAAAAATATGCCATCTTTTGTGTGTGCGGGCGAAATTTTGAAGGGTTGTTTGATCAGTTGTGCTGTAAATATTTAGTTCGATGTGATTTTATTTGCTTAGTATTCTCTGTTTAATATCTTGTTGAGCCTGAGTTTCCTTTAAATATATACACAAATAAACAATATTATTGAATGATGCTAAGAGCTGAACAAAATACAGTTGAAGAAAATATCATTTCTAAGTGATAAATTCCGAAAATAGAAAGTAATATTTACTATTAAAAAGTTGCTATTAAAATGAACTCTTTAACAATTTAACATTGCTTAAATTTATTGTTTGGCCAGGTTAATTGAAAATTCATCCTTAAAATAAATGTATTGAAAACTGAGTATTAAAATTTACTGTTCAAATATGGATTACAACTAAAATTGATTATTTAACGAGTTAAGAAATTTGATCATTGAAAATACATATACATTTTAAATTTAAATTGAATTATTGAAATTGACTATTAAACAAATTTAATTTTGCTTTTATTTATTGAATCTTCCCCGTGGCGTAGTCTTTCAATAAGTGATCAAATCCTACAATAAACGTTAATTAACATTATAACTGTTTCATATTATTCTACATAGTTCTTCAATACAGATCGATTTAAGCAACCCTCTTGGCCTTTGTCTATGGCGAACACATTACCATTTTCATGTTGCATTTTTTTGTACGTATTTTATTATTACTTTTTTTTTTGTTTTTGGTGGGCTCTCTGCAGACCTCTCTTGACAAACTGCAGTGTGGGCTACGCTGCAAAATGTCGGTTGCACCGTGGGCATTAGACTGACGTGGCAGCTGTTAGACAAATGCTTTGCCAATGTTAATGAGCAGCGTTCGTTCGGTATGTGCTGTGTCCTTCTGTGCTGTCCACTGCTGTGACAACTCAATTGCATTTAAATTGGCCGCTAATCAAAGCGTTGGCAACCTGCGCGAACGACCTCTGTCATTTGCATTTTCAGCCCACGGTGCAATGATGAGGCAGCTACTGTGGCTCCTTTTCCCGTTTTCCCGTTCCCCCGTTCCCAGTTCCCCTTCATCTTTCCCCTTTCCATTCCTGCATCAGCTTCAGCTGAAGCTCCCGCTGGACATTGGTGGCGTTGCTTTTATTTCGCATTGTTCCTGCGTGGCATTGTCCTGTGCTGTGCTCGGCTCGCTCTCTCTGGTTCCACTTTGAAACCTTGGCCGTTGTCGTTGTCGTCGTCGTCTGGCCACAAATCGATGCGCAAATTTTTACAACGCTCTGCGGTTAGCAGTCGCTGCCTGGACTCTGGCTTTGTTATCATACTCTTTTAAAGAGTTTCGCCCACATGTTGACAACTTCAGTTGCGTTGCATTTGTGCAAGCAATTTTTTAATTAAAAATAAGCGACAATTTTCACTTAGAAAATGTTAAATACAATTTAGTGTCCAAATTGAATTTAATTATTTAAATTCTTAACATTTTATAAACTGCTTTGGTATGATAATGCAGAAAGAGTATTTCAAATTATGCTTGGCTTTGTCTTTGCTCATTTTGCCTTTCTTGTGTTTTAATAAAACAAAAAAATGTATCTCAATGGGAGCGCTGTGTCTGGCTGGACATTGCTTTCAGCTGCTGTTGGTGTTGCCTCTTGCTGTTGATGCTTGTGCTTGTGGTGTTCCCCCTCCTCCTCCTCCTCCTCCATCACGATGCTTGCCGTTTGCTATTCATTTTTAATTTTTATTAAAATATTTATGCAAATATTGAACATATGTTGGCGGTTCGCTTGCGACTGCTTCGCTTCGCTTTGCTCTTCCTTGACTGTCTTTAATATTAAAATTTTTCGTATACAAAAATCAAAAGCTATTTAATTAGTTGAAAGTGTGATAGCCCGTCGTTCGTCGTCCAACTTTGTGGGGTCGCTTGGGAATTGAACGAACAGTGGACACTGGACAGTGGACAGTGGACTGGCGGCTGCCACAGTGACACTTGACTGTTAATTAATGCATGAGGTGCACAGGCGGACGACAGACGATAACCAACCTGCGACTATGTGTGTGTGTGTGTCTGTTCGTTTGCTGCAGTATGCGCAATTAATTTCATATAAGTTTATTGTCGCCTCTTAACTTCATTCCCGCTCTCCCGCCAGCCCTCAAATGGAATTGCGGTTCAGCGGAGGGGAGAGAGCGAGCGAGGAAATTGGTAGGTATACAAATGGACTTAATTACGTGCACGGAAATCAAGTATTTTCTACAAATTTACGCTGTGCCACGCCCACTCCTGCCTCCTCGTACATTGGCAATCGTCTGCGGTTACAATCTCCCTGTGCGTTCGTTGTTTGTATTTCAAATTAATCATACGCCACCGTACGTGGTCAAATGGAAATCAATTCATTGCGTTCTGCGAATCGATTTCAGCTGCAATTCTGTAATTTCTAAAAAAAAACTGAAACGAGCTATATTATATTTCTTTAATTTGAAAATGTTCACAATCATTTTATTTGAATAAAAGAGTTTTTCTCAGAAATAAATGTCATTACATTGCTCATTCGAAATAAATCGAAAATCTCGCAATGCATGCTTTAAATGAGCTCAGTGAAAAACATTCTTTGCGGCTTAGTAAAACTCGGAATACATTGCTCTGTGTATGATTTACACTCTTGAATCGAATTTGTTTGGCTTCATTGGCTCTCCACCTGCTGAAGCCGTCGCCGTCGTCGTGTTGTTGTCCTCCACGTGTGTAGAGTTGTAAATGATCCAGACAACTGCCAATTTGCGCATCAATTGTTGAATAAAACATGATAATCATAATAAAGCGAGGGAGGGAAAAAAAGAAAATAAATAATAATAAAAAAAAAAACTGAAATGAAATGAAATAAAATAGTCGACGTGCACAGTTCCCCATGCATAAATGAAATGCGAATCAAAGCGAAACCAATCGACATGGTCACTAGCCAAAACCAGTCCAGGACTGTCCGACACAGGCATCGACAACAGCGCCAATGGCGTCATCATCATCATCATCAACAACAAGTGTGGGAGGAGATAGAAGGAGAGTGCGAGGGGAGACGTTGAGCAAACGGCGTGCAAATAAATAAATGTAATTGAAGGCAATTATTGACGTTAAACTCCAATTGCAATTGGAGTTTTGGTCGACTGACCACATCCACATACCATACACCAGTTCACCCTCCCCCCCCTCTCCTTCCCCTTCTCACCTCACTATCTGCTCATTTACAAAGCATAAGCCGCATCAAATAAATCGCACATAGAGCACATAATATTAAACGCTTTAAGCGCCTCACCAAATTGTCAGCCAAACACAAATTGGATATTTGCATTTTATTATGCGAAAATGAAGGATTTGGTTTCGGCTCATTTATGCGGTCAATTGCATTAAAAGCCGCTTATCAAGCGACTCTTTACAACAATTTATATATATTAATGTATCTCAAAACTTTTTTGCCTGCAATCTTTTAATGGTCTATTAGAGTTACTCCACTTACAACAACAAAAAATAGCAGCCAAAAAATATGTGTTGTTGAATTTATGATCTCTGGGGGCTTTCGGGGCTGTCAGTCAGAACTTTCAATAACAAAGCTCCATGCGAAATACCAACATGCCTCAGACACCAAAGCATTGATAAATAGCTCAAGTGAGATTGTCTTGTGCACTTTCCATCGTCCTTTCGCCCAGTCTCCCTGTCTCGCAGTCGCACGCACTCACGCAGCAGCAAGTGGACAATATGGGCTGCCCCGAAAACAGTCGCCCTTCCCCTGTCCCTTCTTTATCATTGGTTCATGCTTTCAGCAGCCCTCTGCATCTATAATTTTAAAAGCAAACTCATAAATATTCAAAAAAGGCGGCCAACGTCAGCGACCAACATCGCATTATGGCGACTGTGTATGAGAGTGTGTTTGTGTGTGTGTGTGAGTACGAGTGTATTTGTGTGTGTGTTTTATATGATTCGGCACAAACCGCCCACGATTCACGCCCACATAGCACTCTGAACCGAACCGAAAATTCTATTTTCTTTTTAATAAAGGCCAAAAGATGTGCAAGTAGCATCAGCATTGTGAGAGTGACAGAGGGGGATGGAGAGGGGCAACAGTGCCAAGGGGTAAGGGAAGTGATGGTCAGTTTTTGGGGGCAGAGTTGGCGCATTGCTGCTGGCTGCTTCTTGTTTTTTTTTTTTTTTTTTTGTGTTGAAAAGTCGACCATAAAATTGAATAAACCGCATTGAAGCACATTATTTTTTATTAACTGTGCTGTTCTCTTGCGTTCCACGAGTTGACTCGAGAGATCCAACAAAAAAAAGGAGAAGAAGAAGAGGAGATGCCGTCACACAAGAGTGCTAAACAAAAATCCAGAGCAGGACTCTCTATCTCTGTGTGTGTGCTTTTTTGACCGACGTTTGTCAAATAGTCTTTGCAATTTACACACACTCAAAACGGGGCGAAACGGGTTTGAGTTGAACCTTGGGGGCAAGTGGAGAGAAGAAGAAGTAGGTAACCGGATCTCATCGTTGGCTGCCACATTTGGTGCAACGTTTGTTGGTTATGGGCCAATGCTCCATTGTCCCTCCAATGTAATCCTGTGTGTGTGGCGCACTTGCCTTTCAGCACCTTATTTATAAGCACTTTTAATGGAGTTGGCTTACGGGGCGTATGAGTATGGCGAACATATTTCTCTCTGTCTGGCGCTGTCTCTTGGCCTTGCTCCCCGTGTATATGTGTATGTGTGTGTGTGTGCTTCAAAATCTGATTACGATTTTTATATGACACTTTGATATGATTTATTTGGTCATTCAGCTTTTCAAAGGCAGGCCTCGAGTCGCAGTCGCTGCCTCACCGAAAGGGTGTCAATGGCTTTTGAAATATCTGCAGAGCATTTCATTTTTGTTTGCCCGCCAGCCAGGCAGTCAACCAGCCTTCCAGCCCAGGGAGATGATGCTCCGTTGAGCTGCTTCCTACTTGTGCTTATGGCCGGATAATGTGAGCTTCAGCCAAGTTATTTGCAACTGCTTATTGTTGTTGTTAGCCATGCAGACGACGTGGCTTGTGGGTCCTGTAATTGATGACCTTCGCGATACGTCGCTCCGGAAACCTTTTTTTCTCGCTCGCTCGCTCACTTGCTCACTCTTTGCTGGCCAGTTTTTATGGCTGGGCACTAAAATTTTCTTTTTTAAATTGAATTTAATGAAAAGGCGTGTACAGCGCCTAAAGGCGGGCCAGGCACATGGCGCCATATTCAAATGGCACTTAAAAGCGATCTAGGCGAGGGCATTCCACTCTACGAAATCAATACTTAAACGCTGCTTTTAATATGAATATTCAAATATTTAAATCAACATTGATAAGTGAGAAAATAAAAAAAAGAAATAGGAATCTTTTAATCATTGAAAGGCGATCAAATAAGAAAGTCAATACAAATATTTAAGTTAAAATTGATAAGTGATAAAAAAAGAATTTAAATACAAATATTTAAAACAAAATTTAAAAAATAGAAATTACGAAATAAAATGAAAATCATTAAACGAAAATTTTAACATGATTTATTAAGAAATAAATTTATTTGAATGCTAGCTATGTGTTTAATACTTGTCTCATGTAAATGCTGTGCCTTGGCGAAATTCTAGCGAATTGCAAGCGAAAGCGAATTGTCCAAAATATCGCTGGGTCATAAATTGCTTTTGTGTACATGCGAAAATAAATCGCTCAATGCAAAGTCCAAGTGCTTATCCTGGCCATTTTATTGCCCCGTTTGTGCTTTTACTTGCTGTGTTTTTTTATAGCGTTAAAAGATTTCTCCCTGCATCGTTATAATAATTATTGCAGGTATTAAGTCAAGTAGCCGCAAAGAGCAGTAGAGCAGCCCCCAAGCTTTTCCTGTCCCATTGCTCCCCTTTTTTGTGGTCGCTTTTCGCTTCTGCTGTGCATTTTTTTCCTTTATGTGTTTTGCTTTTTTGCCTCTTCGCCTGCCCACCGTCGTTTTGCGTAACAATAATTTGTGTCACGTTGTAGTTGCTGATTCCCTCTCTATATATATACTACGTATATAATACATATAGAAAAACCACAACGATTTTCGCGCAACGCGGTTTTTCGCAAATGTAGCGCGCGGCAAACTAAATTGTGTTTAATTAATTTTTTGTTGCATAATTCTAGGGATTAGTTTTTTTGATGCCGCATTCTGTGCGGCTTGGCGGCTGCAGCAACAACAACAGCAACTCTCGACACCACCAACAACAACAGCAAATGGGGGAAGAAGGAAAACAAAAATAATAAATGCCAAGCGGTTCCCTTGGTTAGCATTCACTTTGAGTTGTTCTTGTTGTTGTTGTTGCCGTAGAAGTACACGCGACACACGTTTCAGCATTAACCGCTCGTGATAATTTTTTTGGCGAGGGAAGAACAATAAGTAAGGAAATAAAGAGTTAAGCATTTCAATGAAATATTCACTTAACTGGTGGCTATGATAAAACATTTCACTAAGCTGAAATGAGCAGAGAAGCAATCAACAAATTAAAACAAACAAGCAATTTTTTTCTGTTTTCTACTTCATGTATGTTTTTTTAATTTAAGTTATATTGCTACAATGTTTTTTAAATATTTATTGAATAAATGTAAGTCATACACAATAAAACAGCCAAGCGATTTATTTAAATTTCTTTATGTATAATATTTATGACTTAATTTGATTTAAAACTCAACCTATCTAAATGCTAATATAGATGTTTAATAAATAATATAATACAAGCGATTCATTTACTACTACATTTGATTCTAGCAAATTCACAATAATTTAATTTATTTAAATTGTGCCAATAAGTATATTTTTAAATATAAATCTTTTAGACACAAGCAGAATGAAAAACATTTTTTTAAACCTATATTATAAATAATAAATTTGCATTTGCAAAATTTATTTAACACAATTGATTCGTTTAGTATTAAATTTGATCTTTGAATCAAATCATTTAGCAGTTATTCTTGTATTTTGTAAATTAATAAATGAAATAAATGAAAATTTTCAATTCATAAAGTGTAATTAGAATCTTGATCTTCATTTGCAATAAATTTTCATTCAATTTGCGTTGCATATGGATTAGTATATCAATCATACGTGTTAAATTGTCATTTACAATTTTTGCCAATTTATTTTATGATGAACATTTTAATATGTACTTGAACAAGCTTAAGAAATACAATTGACAACAAACAAATACAACTTTTAAAATCTAATAAGCACACTTTAAATGTGTAACACAAAAAAAGAAAATAAATTTATTCCGCAATAAATTCAAATTACAATTAAATTTCTTTTTTAATGCAACATATTTTCAGATGCGGTGTAAAGTGTAATTTATTAAAACAATTTTGACTTTATTGCTCAAGCAAACCTCTTGGCTTGCAGGCTTTGCGGTTAAAGCGCACAGAAAGACCAAATCTCACTTATTCCAATAATAATTAACAAAACGAAGAATTTGGTTGCAATGTAGCAACTGCAATTGCAACGACTTTCTGTATGTGTGTGTGTGTGTGTTTGGCCTAAACCAACAACTATTTTTGGTCTGAACTTTTCTTTAATAAAATGTTCACTTGACTTGCCACTTGCCGCCTGCATTCGTTTTGTGGCCATGTGACACGAATGCGCACAGAGACAAACATAGAAAGTCGACGTCGCTGTCGGTGTCGCTGTCGAGAGACTCAGAGAGAGAGAGAGCGGCTGCAGACTGTCATTTGTTTACTTGTGTAAACTTTAATTAAATTCCAAAAAGACGACAACGACGACAACTGATGGCAGCTGCAGGCCGCAGATGCCGTTTGCATTCTTCACTGACTTTGCAGACGACACCTTCCTCCATACAAAATGTGCTGCATACTTTTAGGCGCAGCTTGACTACCAATTGCCATAATTATGGGTGAGAATAAATTCAACAGCAAGTCAGAAAGAGATAGATAGAGGGAAAGCAGCACCGACTGACAAACAATGTCGAAAGTATTAGAACAATTGTCGATGGTCATGCATGCAAATCGACGCTGCAGCTGCAGCATCGCGAGTGTCAAATTTGAGCCAGAGTTGCAACCGGAGCCGGAGCTGTTGACCAGACTTCAGCTTCAGCTGACGCACTGCGGCAATGTGCCAACCAGCCATCGACGTTGCAACAAGCCAAAACAAACGTGTGTGTGCTGTCCCCTCTTCCCCTCTCCCCCTCCCTAAACACACACCTCCTCTTGCATGTCATGCATGCATGTTTGTCTGGCGACTGTGAGTGTGTGTGTGTGTGTCTGGTGCATTGTCAAAACAGTCAGTCCCAGCTGCAGTTTTACGTAATGGCTGATTATGGGGCAAGTTGGCAGGCAGTGCGTGTGCTGTGTCCCTGTTTCGTGCGAGAGAGAGAGGGGAATCGAGTGGGGGCATTTGCACTTTGTAGTCAAGGCATTTGGTTAGAGCGCGCTTCCAAGAAATTTCTCCAGCTTCAAAATGCATTGCGAATCGAGCTGTGCTGTGCCAAGAATTTTCACAGCAGCAGCTCGTCGTGGCGCAGGCTGACTCAGCAGCATTGGCAATGCACTGGGATGCAGGAGTCCAGCAAGGACTCGGCAAATTGCGGCATAACTCACTGTTACCCTCATGCTCATGAGCTTACACTCTCTTCAGATAACGTTTCTGGCTGCGAATGCCAATAACAGAAGTAGCAGCTCATAAAACTAAAACTTATTATATTGATTAGGTCCGCAGATGGAGATGAAAGCGGGAATCAAAGATAGCGAGGGAATGAAATGCATAAAGTGAATAAAGTGAAATTTCACTGGCTATTGAATTTGCTTTTGTGTGTGTTCAACTTTATGCTGCAAATAAAGTGAAAGTATTGGCCATTTTAATTGATTAAAACTAGATGAGTAAACACTCTGGCTAGTGATTTTTGTTTGGCAAATAATTTCGCTTTTCTATCATTAGTTTAATGTGGAATTTCTAATATATTCTATTATTACGAGTAATTTTGACTTTTTACCAATTATTAGCTATGTATTTTCTGATTATTATCATTTGACTTTATGAATAATGCGATTCATCCTCATTGTGCTCTTCAAATATTTAAAACTTTACTGTCATTTTAAAATTCATTATTTTGTTCTGCTTGCAAAATGTATCATATATAAAAGGTTTTTATTATAAATTATTTTATTTTTAAATTGTACCTATTTGAATTTACATTTAATTATTTTAAAATAAAATATTTTGTTTCCTTTTATTCTAGAAATAAGAAATTTTGTAGACAGCGAGAAAAAACTAAATTGAAAGGAAGATAGCAAATCTGGATTATTTGTTGAATTTCGATCCTTATTTAAGAATAAACCTTCTTGGTTCAATTCTGACATCAAACAATATTGATTTAGGATTATATTCTTAATTTAACTTATTTCGTAAGTTAAATTAAGAGCAACATTATTTCCGAGTAATTTTTGTTTATAAAATGCGATTCACATTTTTCTATTTTAACATTCATAATTTTGTGATTCTTTTGGTACTTCGTGGATTCCTTAAACACAAATTTCCTAAAAATAAATAACGACACAAAAATATTTTTTAATTTGTGCAAATCTTGTTGGGAGTAATTAAATTTTAGTTCTAAAGAATTTCATTGTGAGTTAGTTGAAGCGAGTTAAGCACGAGCTAGCTCCAAGTGGAGAGCAAAAAAAAGTATAAAACCAAATCCTAAAAACTGCTGGACTTCATGCATAGCTGAAAACAAATGACAAAGGCAAAACTTTGCTTCCTGGCTAGACATAATTTTGGGTTCTCTGCACTTTTGCGAAAAGTCTTTTCCATGCAGTCTCCAACCAAAAAAAAAAGACACCAAAAAAATACCTACATGAGAAATGCACAGGCGTGTTGGCAACCCTAAAAAAAGCGTCTAACAAATGTAATTTGCTCTGGCACACAGAAAACTTGTTAGCTCTCTCTCTCTGTGAAGTTCTTGTTGTTGTTGCTGTTGATGGTTAGAGATGCTGGGAGACGGGGAAAGTTGGAGTTGCTTTTGTCCACAAACAGCATGCGCCTGGAGGTCATTTTTGTGCATAGTTCATTACGATTGAACTGCCACAAAGGTCCGTTCGCACACAAGATACAAAATGTGACTGCGATTGGAAAGTTTCCATTTCCCCGTCCGCTTTCTATATGCTCTAACTTCCGGGTATTGCGACTTTTCGGTCGAGTTGAGCTTAAGGAGAAGTACGGAAAATTATTACTAATACAATTGCAGCTTTACTTTGAATTAATATTAAACTGTTTTATAATAGTTGCAGCTTTTCAGAAGTGCTGCTGCTTAATACTGTATTGAAGTGTATTCGATTTAGAAGTTAAGGGGGAAATTACTTGGCGTTCTTCTCTTTTTATTTCTTTTGGTAATGGCCTAGCCACACTTTGTTGCAAGTTTTGTGCCCAGCAAATGTCATAAAGTTGCAGCCAGGCATCTTTCCTCTTCGCTCTTCGCTGCCACTGTCAACCTGATCAGTTTTGTGCCACCCACCCGAACAAGCAGCAAGAAGTGGCAAGTGGCAAGTGGCAAGTGGCAGGCAGCTAGCTCCTGTTGCCTGTTGCAATCGTTGTGCCACTGTTGCTTCTGTTGGCCCGTTGGCCCATTGTGTCTGTGGACTTCTTCTTCTTTAGCCATAAACTTTAAACTTGGAGCATTCGCTACTGCTTCCTGCCAGCCACAACACAATGCCATCTCGCTGTCTCTCTCTTTTCCTCGCTATTGCTGTCTCTATTGCTGTACGACCATTTTGACCGTTAAATGTTGACATTTGTGCATTTCATTGTGTATGACCTTTCGGCGCGCCACAACAACAGCAGCTGCGGCAACTTGCAACTGCAACTAAAACTCAAAATGGGGAGTTGCAGTTGCTGGATGGTGGATGCTGGATCAGAAGACACCATGATGATACTCTTTCCTCCTCTCTCTCTCTCTCTCTCTCTCCTCTGTCCGCTATTGTCGTCGCTTGTCTACTCATAAACTAAATGTAAATTCTCCGCCCCTTGCAGCACACTTTTATTGCAGTGTTTCTCGCCGTCTGCATTCACTCTTTCTCTCTGCGTCTCTCTGTCTTTCTCTCACTTTGACCCCACAGCTAGTACTTATGACCCCACAGAGTAGTTCTCGACGTGTGGTTCTCCTTATTGTTGCTCTTGTTCCAGTTATTATTGTAGTTGTTGTTGTTGTTGTCAACAGGCTGCTGCTTTTGCTTTTGCTGATTCGGCTGTTGGGAAGAACAGAGAACAGAACACAGCAGAGCAGGGACTTCATTGTCTGGTTGCCTGGTTGTGCTATTTGAATTTAGAAATCTATGGGACATGACCCTTCAGTTTTCTCTGTATGTGTGCGGCATTAAATGTGAAGACTTGGGGGTGAAAGAGGATTAAATGTGGGCAAATACAACTGAAATGAAAGAATTAAATCATGGCAACTTGCAGAGAGCGAGCGAAAGAGAGTCATAATTATAATAATGAAAAAGCACCATTGAATATTATGCTCGAGACAATAAACGACGTCTATTAAAAGCAAAGTATAGTAGTTGACTTAAAATAGACACGGCAAACCATCTCTATAATATGCTAAAAGCAACGTCGACCACAAAGTATTATTAAAGTATGTGTAGAGTGCTGAAAGCTATGTGAATTATGTACGATTGCTTACTTGTATTCGACAAACAAATGATGCTGAAGTCGGTTTTAAATTTGATTTGGAAAATTGGTTTAAGTTTCAATTTATTTAAAACCCTCTGAAGAAATTTGGGAATATTAAATAAAGAATAACAATAAAAATATTTAAAAAAAAATCCTTTGAATTTCAACTACAAATATATGTAAGACGATAAGTGTGAAATATTATTACAACAGCATGTGGAATTTATATTATATGGAATACTAGACCATCTGCCATACAATTAAAAGTATATTCTACTATTAATAAAAAACTATTATTTTTATTCAAACGTTTTCCTTTTAGTCCTTTAATATTACCACCGATTGCCTAACAGAAAGTGCTACAGAATCTTCGCATTTTATTTGATATGTGTATCAATAGTTTCATAGCTGCAACTGCTTTATGCTCATGAATGTTTCTCTGTTGCTTGGCAGTCTCTGTCTGGCTGCGGCTAATACCTTGCAGCTGCCACAGATCTTTGTTTGGGGCACTCATACACATAAACATATATCTCCAGACATTCTTTTTCCTAATGCTGCCGACAGCGAGAGCAATGACAACGGAGTTCAACCCTGGAATTGTGTTCACTTTCTAATGGGCAACCCCAAGCTGGCAAGCACAACACTTTGCAGTCCTCCACTTTTCTAAGTTTGCCACAAAACTCCCCTTTCTTCTACGGACAATTGTTCTCAATGCCTGGGTAATAGTCATATATACAATGCAATGTGCAACCCTTTAACCTCATCCTCAGCGCAATATGCATAAAGAAGTAAGCAAGAAAAAAAGAAGAAATCTGCTGTGACAACGAGAGCGTCGACAACTTGTTACATATATCTTAACAAGTTCTTAAGTTCCCCCTCCACGCTGCTGCTGCTGCTGCTGCTGCTGCTGCCTTCTTCCAGATCATTTGCATTGTGCTCGCTGTCCATTCGAGGCTTAACATACGTTGCGTATAAATTGCATAATTTATGTGAATTATGCGGCAAAACATTGTCCCCAACCACAACACTCGCCAGTCACTCCAGTCTGCAGTCTCATTGTCTGCATCTGTGTGTGAGTGTTTTAGCCTTCGGGGTGCAATGAACTGGCAAAGTGGCCTTGTCCAGGACATTGGCACGTCGACTGTGAGTCGCACTTAATTGTCTGAATTGTCAAAACACTTCCTGGCCGCTCCTGGCCGAAAATCCAATTAGTTGCAATCGACTTTGGTCATGGCTCAATCACTCACTCTTACCCCAATTCTGTGGATGACACACACACCGTCAGAGGAGAAGAAACAAAAAGGAAGTCAGCTAAAATGAAAACTAGCACACTTTACCTTGACGCTTTTTATTTTTATTATGTTTTTTTTTGGAGTCAAGTTTTATGACATTTTGCCGTTAAACGTTTCGTGTTGTTTCAATCAATGATGCCAATCAAATGGAAACGATTTTTCGCCGCACTTTGACAGAGTTTGAAGTGTGCACTAAGTAGAGAGAAGGCAACGAACGTAGATTAAAGTGAGCCAACAAAGCGTTTGATATGCCACTCGAATATAATTTTATTAAATTGAGTTGTGAATTTGCTGATGCATTGAAGTATTTGGAGTTGAATACTTTTCATACTTTTTGACAGATTTGAAGATTGCGGAGTTTAGAATTTAACAACAACGAATAATAATGGCGTGTGATGGAGCTGTGTTTATTTTACCAACGGGGGCGACAATCAGCTAAGGGAGAAACTTCATTAAATCTGATATTAAAATTGTGCGTTGCTCGAGTGTTTATGACTTTTAGGAGCATTTCGGGCAACATTTGCCGTCTCCTTAGTCAGCCATTAAGACAACGCTGCGTATGCGTAATAAATAATTGAAATTTTCACCGTGGGGCCTCGCAAGCGCAAGTAAAAGGTTAAATGGAGACCAAAAAAGATGAGCTAAGAGCAAAACAGAATCTAAAGAGTTGAGTGTTGTATGACTTGTATTTAGCTTTTGGGCAAGCGAGCGCACCAAAGCGAAATGAAAATAATTTTCATTGCGCTAAGACTGTGGAGCTATAGAGCTGTGGGGTTGGTTAAAAGTGCTGGACGCGGTGCGGTGCAGAGGGTGGGGAGAGAGGGAGGTAGTGAAGGGGGAAGTTGTGGAGCAAGTAATGAACATACTTTTCGCATTTAAGCGTGCTGCAGCACGCTAATGGGACAACAGCAACAACTACAACAACACCAACAACAACAGCAACTGTTGCTACAACAAACAAGTACAAGGCAACAGCAACTGTTGCTGCCACTGGCGCCTGCTTCTCGACTCATTTTTAATTCCTTGGCACATTTGTGTAACGTGACATGAAATCCATTTGATGTCGTCGTTCTCCTCTCTCACTTCCACACTCTATCTCACTCTCTCTGTCTCTCTTTTCACTGTCGCCTTTTCACTCGTCCAGCTCGCAGCATTTACTTCAGTCTCGCTCTGCAGTTGTTAACAAACAAACACGCTTTTCTACTTTTTATTGCTAATTTTTATTTTATTTTATTTTTTCTTTTTATTTTTCTTCATTTTCTTTTTTTTTTTTTTTTTTGCTTTTTCGTATATCTGTATATTGCAACTGAACAGAACGCAGCATTTTAACGCGATAACTCCCCTGGCAGTTGAGCTCATAAATTTATAAATGAGCCAGCGACTGTAAAATGCCAAACGAGCCGTATAACTCTGGCTGCTCTGGGAACTCTGCTGGCGAAACGCTGGAGTTTTTGGGCCACTAGGCGAATTATTTGGAGGGGCAAAACCTCGCCTTGAAAAGCACTCATCTTTGCTGATAGCTGCATAGATCAAAAACAGGCAAACTCAACTATCGCATAAGGTTTGCAACAAACAAGAATTTGATAACTAATAAAAAGACTTACAAGTATTAATTCATTTTAATTAATTAATGCCGGCATGCATATACTTTTAAAACGTATAAATATCAACTTTATTTTGACAAAATTGTACAAATAATAAAGACTTTAAAGAATTAACTAATAAAGAGTTACGCAAATCTTTAAAAATGTTCAAGTTTGTCGTTCTATATGTTGATGACTTGTTAGATATATTGAATTGGATTGGAAGATTGGAAGACTTTTGAATTCATTGAAATTTTTGCTAACTTCAAGCTGAAGCCTAAATAAATATGAAACCTTGCGAAATGGAAACTTTATCGTGACAGAAATTTATTGTAAGAGTATTTGAAATGTTCTTAACGACATTTGCGCGGCTCGTTTCCTTTTTTTGTTGGCTGCTTTTATTATTTGTGTAACTTTTGTCACTCATAATTATTTGGCTGTTGGGCTGGGCTGTCAACGTCTGCGGAAACGGAAACAACGAAATACTCGTGTCTGTCGAAAATGTACACGCATTGGCTGAAGCTCAACAACGATAGGTAGAGAGGGCAGGAGAGAGGGAGGGGGAGTTGGCAGAGAGAGTACTTCAATATACATTTTAATATTTCATTTGATACTCATGAATTTGTATTACGCGACGGGCCGCGGGACCTTCCCCATTAAAAGAAGGCAAAATCATTTTAAATATGCATTTATGCTTTCATAAATCCTCCTTCCATACGGCATCTCCCCATCCCCATCTACACCATTATTAGAGCAATGTCCTTACTTACATTTGCCATCATAGAAATCACTTAAGAAATTTCGCTATGAAAGGTTTCATTTGAATTCGTTTCGTTACGTTTCGTTTCAATTATTGTTTATTTGTTTATGTACTTTGCACTGTTGTGATTAAATTAACATTTGTTTACTGTGTTCAATATGTTGCGCTTCGCTGAGCTTTTCCTCTTAAATGCTATCTTTCAACAAAAGTCCAACAAAGTAACACAACAAAAAAATGCAATTAGAAAAGTTAAAAGTCAAAATCTTTGGCCCTGTTTTGGCCAATATAGAAATTGCTGTGCATTCGAACGTAAATATAGCTTTTTCATAACATTGAGGGAAGGTATTTATGATTTGATATGAAATGTGCTACAAGCAGAGCTTTAATAAGCAACTAAAGTTTAATGGAAAACAAATTTTGAATTTATTTTATGTAGTATTTGTATATATTTTATCATGCAGTATTTAATATTAATAATGAAACTTAACATCTGATTTTTTTAATTATATTAATACTTATATTTCTATATTTATATTTATTCATGTTCTTTTTTTTTGTATTTATGATGTAATATTTATTTAAATTTATTTTGTTATGTATATATTTTTACACCATAGATAAATAAAATTGCTGTTAGTGTAAAGAAACTTCGCCTGTTCCTTGACAGCTTAGATTTATTTCAATTTGGCCAACCAAAATTTGCTTTAGCCAAGAACTTGGTTATTAAATTGGTTTTGATTACGTATTGTGGTCTAAGATGTATTTTCTCTTTATATATTTATATACTTTTTTCTTTCTTTCATTGTTACATGCTTGCAACAACAAAGTTAAAGCTGTACAAGACAATTTATGTAAGTTAATAATAAAATAAGTTAATTAACAGTAAATCTGTCTATCGCAAATGCCAAGAAATATGCAGCTGAATTCCTTGAAAATTAAATTTCATGAAAGTATGCCAAAAAGTATGCAACACGCTATGAAATTACAAGTTTGATTGTTAAAAAGCGGGCAAGTATGCAATGGAATTATTATTAAGTCTCTTCGCTCTCACTGACCGCATAAAGAATGCAGAACGCTTTACGATTTGGCAAACTATAACATAAAATTGTGCAACAAAATGTCAAATTAGTAAATGTCTAGACCAATTTTTGGTCTAATGGCATCAAAATGCATATGAATATAAATTTGGGGCACATTTAACCCTCTAGATAAGGGGCGCATAAATTGTTAAACGTTTTTTGGCTGCTTATAAACACAACGCAAAATTGCGTTTACTGACTTCAAACATGACTGGAATAATTGTCATTTTGACATTTATAAACACACACACACTTGCACTCGCATTTTAAATAAACTTCAATCAATGCCACAGACAAGACCCCATGGCAATGCCAACGATAGATTCCTCCACACACACACACACACACACACCCTGAGAGAACACACACAATTCAAAAACCCGAACAGAGAGCATGCCTTAAAAGTCAATTTGCCGTAGGCATTGCTAACAAAACATAAAGCGGGCCCAGACAATGCATATAAAAGAGATGCTGAAATTTCCATACAACTCATTCCATATACAGAAAGGCAACAGCAAAAAAAAAATAAAAAACGAAAAAAAAAATGTTAAAACAACAATAACAATAACAGCAGCGGGCGCACGGTAAATGTAACGTTGACGGTAACTTTAACGGTAACGGGATCGGTAACGGGAACTGTTCTGTTAACGGTGAAAAAGGGGCGAAAAATTTCACGCAGCTTAAAAACCGCACTCACGCACAAAATATTTTTATTTACCTTCACAGTCTGTTGTCTCCCTTCCCCCTTACTCTCCTCTTACACATTCTTTGTAGCTGTGTGTTCGGTAAACAATAAACCTCACTTTCCTCTTTTCCCCCCTTTTTGCTTTCCCTTCTCTGGGAACTGTATTATAAAGCCTCGGCCCTGGCTCAGCCGCTCCACTAAAAGCGCCTTATTTACGACGTTTACATGCAATATTTACATGAAATCTCTTACAATAACAGTTATGTCTTTTGATGCGACCCCAGATTCTCACAAAGCACACTTCTGCCACGCCTTCTGTTTGGCTTTTCCTTGTGGCCCACACTACGTGTTGTTTATTAATTTGTCAAAAAAATGCAAAAGAAATCAGGGCTACAAAGCGAACTCTTTTGCACAAAAATGCAGTTTAAATTAATTATAAGAGACATAAAAAGAGAAAAAGCTATAATTCAAACGATTATTGTCTACAAAACGTTTAAATATGCTTGTTTAAACATAGAAGATGTTAAGCCAATAAATTATATTTAAATTCAGGAATGGAGTGTACAAATTTTTAGTATATTAGTATATTATTAAATTGGTATATTAGTATATTACTATATTACTATATTACTTTATTACTATATTAGTATACTATTTATTTTAGATTTTTGGTATTTCTTTGATTTTTCTTAGTAGTATTTCACTACATCCAAGACAGTCTAAACTAATAAAAAAGAAAACAATATTACAATTTAAGTGTACTAACACAATTTATGCACATTTCTATTAGTCTTAATGCTCTTTAAATTCTTTAGCTACTTAGTCTAACATAACAAAACGCTCGCCAGCCCTGAGTAACAATATGCATTGCGATTTTGCTGCCCCTTTCCCCCCCCCCCCCCCGCACAGCGCGCAGCAGGCAGCGGAAGGCGTCGGGCGACAGGCGTCAGGCAAGTGCACGTTTAATATTTTAGCATTAAAACTGATTTTCAACACGTACCGCATAGGCGACTCCGACGCCTCAAAGCAGGCTACAAATATTACAGCCGACGCCGTCGAGCCGCATTCATATGCAAATACATAAAAGGCACACAGAGTACAGCAGCAGCAGCAGCAACAGCCAACAGCCAACAACAACCACAACAACAAGAGCAACAACAAAATGTTGAATACAAAAAAAAAACACGCTCACACAAAAAAGTATATTTCGTATCCGCAAAAAGCGCGATGCGCAAATAGCGCGCTTCCTGAAATAATAATTCAAATGCTGTGATAAAAATCGACTATAAACCCGCATGCTGTGCAAAGCCACGCCCCCAACACGACACACACACACACAGCACCCATACATGCAGATCGCCTCTCCCCTCTCCCCTCTCCCCTCTCCCCTCTCCCCTCTCCCTCTCTCCATCTCCATTTCGTTGTTTGTCCCCCTCGCTCTGTCCCTTACCCACTTCCCAGTTGGCAACGGCCCCGGTGCGTACGTGCGCATATTTCATTCCCTAACGACCCCTTTTAACTGAGAAAATGTGTTTTCGTTACTTTTAGCATCTTTATCAAATAATAATATTACGCCGCACGAACCCAAACGTCGTCGAGGTGGCCCCCCCCTCTATACTTCTCCACCTACCAAACGTTCGCCTTTAGCCCCCGCCTAAAAAAAAAGAATTTGTTTTTTCTCCACTTTGCACTCAAAGAAGTGCAAAATGTAAAAGACAAAAAAAGTGTTCAAGAAATTGAATTGAAATTTGAAGGTATCGATAGTTTGATACTCTGCAGTGAAGAGGAAAACTGTTTATGATATATAAAAATACATTCATTGAGCATATTGCCAAGGAATAACAAATTGTTAAAAAGATGTAACGCATTTTGAAAAGAAATAAACAAATCGCTAAGCCAAAAAAGTTGAAAACTGCATATATTCTAATACTAAAAATAATAATATATACTAAGTATACAAATGATATAGCATTTTATCAGAAAAAGTAAATTCAGTAAACAATTTTTTTAGCTCAACTAAGAGAACCCGACAAACAAAGTGTATTCAAAACAAAAAAAAAGGAAAAAATTGGGCGGCGCAGGCATGCAAAAATATTGAACAAAGTTTCAGAGAGAATTGGACGAGCGAGGTGGAGAGCTGGTAATGGGGAGTCGAAAGAGAGATGTTGGGAGGGGCAAGGCAACGTGGCAACAGCTTCGACACTTTTCCTACCATTTCCCGGGCAACAACACACAGCGAGTCGCGTCGTGTGGCACTGTGGGCGTTTTGCTTTATTTCTTTTGTGTTCAATTGAAAAATTTGCATGCCAAGAATTATGCAAAGCATTTGCAATAGGGAGCAGGGGGGGGGGGGTGGAGGCGTCGGCGGGACAGCGGCCAGCCTTGGAGTGGGTCAAAGAAAAACACGAAGAAAATAAGTTTTGTTTCCAGCGAAAGGCTTGCGCTTTTCTTACGCCCTTCGCATGGCATTTTTCTTTCCCTATATTGGACGCAACAACAACAACGCGAAGCACAAAACAAAAACCATTGAGAAACCATCGAAACCATCGAAGATCATTTGCCGGTTTATTTTGTTGTTGGTGTTGTTGTTGCCGTTTTTTGGCTACGTTTTTATATTTCATTTTCGTATCGTGTTTCGTGTTTCGTATTTCGTATTCGTTTTCGTATTTTGGGTTTTGGGTTTCGGCCACCCTCCATTATTCTTGGCGGTAATTGAACAACGTGTCTCCACTTTCTCTTCACTCTTTTTGGCTCCGTAATAAATGTGAAGAGAGCTGCTTGCCAACACAACAACACAAAAAAAAAGCAACAAAAACCTTAAAACAAATGTCCTCGAGAACGCCCAGCAATCGAGTGATGCTACATCTTCATTTTCATTGATGACATTGCGCATACGCCCCGTGACCCGGCTTCCCTTTTAGTTGATGCCCTGGATATTCATTTCGATATTTGAATATTATTATCGCATTGAAGGCTTATGTTATGACAATAATTTGTGTAAGCCGTTTGATTAGTTTTTCGTAGCTGCGAAAATTGGATAGAGAAAAGAAGGACTTTGTGTGTGTTTTAAAGTTCTGGCCTAATTTCTAATTGAGTCTGCGAATCCTTTTTGCGCTACCCATTTAAATATTTATGTGAGGATGTGCCTTAATTTGTTTAAAGTTTCGACCAGGACCATTTCAATACACATAGTTATGCATAATTAAAGCACACACGCGCCCAAAATGTTGACTCCAAATGCGTTGGGGGAGATGTAAAATAAATAAATGAATATAAATTTAAATAAACTGCGGCCATTATAGAGAGTCGATTTGCCTTTGAAGCACGTTTCCAAAGGTTTTTACATTTTAAATGCTACGAAGCTTTTAATAAAATTGCCAAACAAATATGCGAGTATATTTGTTGAAGGTGTGTGTGTGTGTGTGCGTGTGTGTGTGCGAGTGTGTTGGGTGACTTATTTATGGGAATTTACATTTTTATTGAGTTTTCGAGTTGTAATTGCAATTCTTTTAGTTACGAAATTTATTTAAGTTTATACCTTTCATGTATGTATATCCATTGAGCTTATTTATTATAAAATATTTCACGTTTTCGACAAATACAAACTTAAGCTTAAAAGTATTCAATCTCAATGTAGAAATTTCACAGCAGGCAACAACTTTCTATTGACACTTTTACATAACAATTTGTTTGACCTTATTGATTTGAAAATGCTTTCACAGTTGAAATCTAAGAATAGCAAAGACTAAAGCGATTTGCAAGGAACTTTTGTGTTGTGCCATTACGTTAAATTAAAACAGGTATTTCGCTTGCCTTTTTGGCGCTGACACGTGTACCGGAGACAATTTTGTTGCTATCTGCTATCTGTCTAGCATATTAAACACGTACTTAGACCATTTATATAAGCATTGCTTTGACAACCGACCGAACCGTCTTCCACCTCCAACTCCCTTTCACTCGAAGTCCCACGCAAATTTCCTATAGATTTCTTGATGTGGTTAATTAGAGTTTGAAAACAAACAAGCAAAGCACAGACCGACAGAACAAATTGTACATTTGTTTCGACTGCTGTTACTGCATATTTTATACAACAAGTAACACAAACAAGCTCGAAAAAGTTACTTAGTTTGGCAACAACCGAAGCTAGAATGCACTTTACAACTGGTTATTAATTGAAAGGATACAAAATTTATAAAACGTTTAGCTAACTTTCATACAATTTGAATTGTTAAATATTTTTTAAATAGTTTTCAAGATTAACATTCTTTTGACTTAAAAATTATTTGTGAAATAATAAGTGCGCGTATTTGGTGGAAATAGTTTTGAATTATTACAAATTTAAATTTATTCTAACAGGTCAAAATTTAAGTTTTTTTTTTAAGACTATAAAATGTAAATGTGACTTTTAATAAATTTAAATGTAAATTTAAAGCTGAAATACTTAAACAAATTTATAAAAAGATTTCGAGAAAGTCGCTTGAATTCTTGAAAAACTCATTGAAGATTAGCCCTTAAATATTTATTTATAATTTACTGTGAGTTAACAAAAAAAAAAAATTTTATTTTAAACTCATAATTTGAACTATCATATATATATATTTTGTAATTGAATTCAATTCATAGCAGTAATGTAAACAAATGAAGAAATTTTACAATTTGTCAATTAATTTATTTCGATATTAATTTTAATTCTTTTTACACTGCTCAAAGTTTAACAGTCAACCATTTATTAATAATAAGGTATGTCCTAAACAAGAACTAAAATAAATTACAATAATTTAAAAAAGTTCAAAATAAATTAATTTTAAGTTTTTCATATTAAAGTAGGTGTTCAATAGCAAATAATATCAATTAAATCATTTTTAAAATTAATTTCTTTTTAAATTGGCTTTAATTTTTAAACACTTCTGAAAGTTTTCCACACCAAGTATTTATTCATAATTATGTATGACTTCAACAATATTTAAAATTTTATATCGCTTCATGAGCATGACAAATTATACGTCTGTCTGGTTGCTTTTATCTATGACTGCCCAACTTGCTGACAAATTGTTGATGCTCGCCGAACATATAAAAAAATAAACATTAAAGCTTTGTGTAGTTGGCATATAAAAGTTTTCATTGTTTTTCGTAACAGTCTTCGAGGCGACAAACGTGGAGATACCATGGAAAGTGTGGTCGGAGAGGCTCCCCTTTCGAATCTCCCACCAAAAAAAGAAAACGAACTGTTTGTGGCCCTTGTCAGAGTTCCCCATTGACGCAGAGTTCCCTTTTTTCTCTGGTTGCGCACCATTTAGCAAAGTGAGTCACGTTCAAGTCTGCAAATCGTTGGCCCTACGGCAGCTACACCTACCAGTCAGTCAGATAGACGACGACGATACACTGTGCTACACTTTTCGGTTATTGCAAGCACTGTAATTTTTACAGCTTGTCACTTGTTGTGCAGAAGGAGAAGACCAACTGGGTTGTTGCTGTTTTACCATTCAGTCAATTTTCGTTACTAGGCCCCCGAGACGTCTTTAATTGAGTCTTGTTGTTGCTCTTGTTGTTCTCGTTTCGAGTTTATGGCCCACAATAAAATGTAGAAAACCTTTGACAGAGGCCAATAAAAAAGAATATTTCAACATTAACCCAGGCAAAAAGCTTTGGCATTTTAAAGCTGCTCACTGTAAGCCACGCATTTTAAATAGCGACCGCAACACGGAAATCAACTTGCCTACTATCCGAGCCTGATGTGCAGAATCAATTTGTAATAGTTGGCATATCTCCAGATACAGATAGCATGGAGACAGACAAGCCGCAGCCCCTAAGGCAATACTAAAATTTTAGTAGTCTATGAACCCTTGTCATTTGCTTTTCATTTTTATGTCATATTATAGATTTCACTTTGGTCTGGCCTTGATATATGCTACTCGCCATATTATCGCCCACATAGCGCGACCCACACATCATCCTGTTTCCCCTATTTGCTCCTCTTCCTCTTCCTCCCTCTCTCCCTCTCTCATTCTCTAGCTCACTCTGCTTGTGCTCAGCAGTCGAAGCCAAGTTCATTTTTCATTCCTAACATGGTTTAGTTGCCGGAAATGTTGTCGAAATGAGCTGATTTCCAAAATATACTTACATACATACTCCCTCTCTCTCTCTCTCTCTGTCTCTTTTTTGCTCTTCTTTGCTTGCTGTGTGGCCTGAAGTTTCGGTTATTTGGGTTTTGATTAAATGTTGTTGATAGCCACACACACACATGCACTCACACACATACAATCACACACATTGTGGGTCGGGGCCTTGTTGCTTCTGTCGATTGATTTTGTTTATTGATATGCCATTTGCTTGCAGTTTTGACACACTTGCAACACGGGATGTAATCCGAGCGGAAGACCATCGTAGTTAACTTTAGAGAGAGTTGCATTAATACTATATATGCACATATGTTTATAGATACATATATTTATACTTGTGTGCAGACAATACGTATAATATTATCAAGTAGCTTTCGGCTTTTAATGAGGTTGGAAGTTTTGGTCGAGTAATCCCATATGTTAAGTGCATATTCATGTGAAATCATAATTAAAGTAATGGCAATAACTTCCACGACGAAAATGCATGCAAGAGTACGATTATTGGGCTTGTTAATTAACAGCATTTGAATTGCGAAATTACACATAAATCACTTATGCCTCATTGCGTTGCGTTCGTTGGATTGCCGAGCTGTAACTTACAATTTATATATATAAAACTTTATAATTATCATAAACTGTACAATAATATCTGAAGTTAAGTGTTCCAGTTTGCTTTTAATAATAACTTTCAGTTGTCATATTAATGAGAATATATAAAATAATGAATAACAAAGAATAATAGCAAAAATAAAAAACGCAGAAAAGTATGAAATTTTTTTTTCATTTCAATTTAGATGTATTGAAAATATTGATTTGAATTCTACACAAAAATCTACATATATTATAGAAAAAAAATTATAAAATTACCAAACTAAAAAAAACGCAGAAAAGTATGCTACACTTTTTGAAAGTGAAGTAAAAGAAATCTTTTTTGTCTTAACATTTATTTATTGCAATTATTTCATTTCAATCCTATATAAAAATGCAAGTTTCAATCAACTTTATCTTTGACAAATGTACAAATGATGTTTGACAAACAACTTGAATGGGATTAAATATAATTTATTGTGAGCTCCATAAAAAAATGTTCCACGTAATTTCCATTTATTAATTTTATAAATAAATAATACTTTAATTCAAAAATAAGCATACTGCTTCTTTGTCTGCAAATATTTCTGCATTTTCTGATTGTGTCTGCCAACTGCAACATTCTTTTCACACTTGCAAGTTCATTTTAATTAATTTTTAGTATTTCCCGCATCGATGTAAAATGCAATTTATTTGTGGAAATTAAAGTATTTCCTAATGTTTATCTCGTTACAAAGCCCCAATGCTATGGCGCATGCTTTGTTGTTGCATTTGATATTAGCTGAATTTGTCATGCGGGCAAAAACCTGGTCCCAATGAGATTGTGTACAAGTTATATTCATTCCTCTTTCTCGTCTGGCATATTGCAGTCCCAGTGGCTGCTGTGGCTGCGGTCTATGCGACTCCAACCACTTTGTCTGGTTGTCTGGCATCGTCTGTCCAGACTGTAACTAAGCACAGCTTGCCTATATCGACTCCAACTCTAACTCCAGCTACGTCTCAAATCGCATTCTTTGTCTAGCATACACAGTTGGCATTTTAGTGGTGGCGGGGAGCAAAAACCCCAAAAGGAAACTAAATTCGTGGATTGTTGCGCTCTTTGGCGTTTGTCGGTGTTAGCCATAGTCGTCGCCCCGATGTCGTTCAGGTTCAACTTCAAGTTGATGCTGATGCTGAGGTTGAGGTTGTGGCAGTGTGACAGCGACAAAAAAAAACTAAGAGTGCAGAGCGGAAAAGCAAGAATGAGAATTGTCGTCGCTTGTGCCATTCAAGAAGACTAGATCACAGCAGAGCAGAGCCAAAGCGAGGCAGAGAAGCAAACGAATACTATGTGGTGCCATTACTTAAACAGCGCGCTGAAAAATCAAAGCAGCAAAATATCAATATTTTATGATGTACGCTTCCTGTACCAAGGATAAGCATACGAATTTTTGGCTCTGCGGTGCCAGTTTGCCATCGTTTCTTCTTTGCTCTTTCTCTCTTGGCGTTGAGCATTTGATATTATTGTGCACAGCATGCACTTGTAGCAATCGCGCAATAGTTGCGCAAAACCCCAAAAGCGGGACACCCTCTCAGCGTTTTAGTTCAGTGATTTTAGGCAGCGACTTCCTCATCGTCGTCCTCAATGGCTGTCGTCTTGTGTAGAGCGAATAAGATGAGCAAAAAACTAGTTTTAGAGCAAGAGTTGTATGCGCTCGACTACGAAATACTGAAATCAATGTTTACTGAATACTATTTATAAAAATGTTAAGCTATTATTGAAATAAAGAAACAAATATATATGTGTACTATTTATTTTTTCTAAAAAAGATTTAACTCTTGAATAACCTATTATTAGACCGAGGTGTCAAACAAATTTAATGCTTTGTTTCTATATTTATATAAATATTTGTATTTTTATATATTTATGTATATTTTTATTTACATCCTTTACTTATAATTACGTTAAGATTACAGAAATTATTAGCAATATAGTTATGATAAATCAAATTCATTGGAAAGCTTAATTTTTTAATTCAGTATCAAATTTTTTAAATATTTTTTGTTTACCTTTTACAAAAGTGTTTAAAACTTAAATTCCAAAATTTAAAATATTACTATTATTAGATTATTACTTTTTAGAAAGAAAAAAACTGATCAATACAATTCTTTCTTTTAGTTTGTCCTAACTTGTAACAATATTTTTCTTCGTATGAGAACCCTGAAAAATTTTTTTTTTTAATGAAATTTAGTGACTTCTGCTGCTATAATCTCTAAAAAATTCGTGTTATAAGCATAACGGCATAAACTATTGGTTACCACGAAGTTATAATACCCTTTTAGCGCATCGCGTTAGCGAGTGCAAGAACTAAAAAATATGAAAGAAAATATATACGAAATTACATTTCCTTCAACTCGAAAAGTTTTTCGCCAGCCGGCTCAAGAGGAGCAACAACAACAACAGCAGCAGCAACAACAACAACTGATGCAATAACAACAACGAGCGAAACTGTAACAGCAACATCACAGGAAAAGGATGTGTTCGGTTCTGCGTTGTGGTTCGGTTGCTATTGCTGCTTCTGCTGCTTCGCTTGTTGTTGTGGCATGTTGTTGTTGCTGTTGCTATTGCTGTTGCTGCTGGTGGTCGGTCTGTTGCCTGCTTGTGCACATTTCCAAATCATTTATCATAATTTTGTGGCATTGAGTGCCGCCCCGTTACCCACTGCCCGTCTTCCTTCGCTCTTCGCCCTTCACCCTTCACCCGTTTGTCGTTAGCCACGTTGATAAAAACGTTGAGCCGGAGCCTAATTTATGTGTGTATTGGTATTAGAGTCTAATATCTTTTGCGACTATGTGTCTGTGTGTGTGTGTGTATATGTGTCTGCTCGGTATTATTAATTTCTAATTTGCATAACCTACAAAAGCTTTGAACTTTAAACTCTAGAGCTGAGTCTATTATGCAAAAGTTTTCCATTTGCCACACCAGTTTTTCATTTTTTATTCTTCTTTTTTTTTTGTTAGTATATTTGGTTGCTTACTAACCTGGGGGGGGGGGGGGGAGGGAGGATGTGGGTGCTGTGCATAAAAGTTTTCAGCTCTCATAGCAATAAATCGAGTGGAAGGAGAAATCGCAGAAGAAGCAAAAGGCAAAAGGCAGCAAAAGGAAAGTGCGTGAGAGCATTTTATGGTTGCATTGGGGCGGAACGACTTATTAATTATAAACGTACTTTGTTAGGTTCCACTGTATATTAAGTGAATTTAATATGAACTTTGCCAAATTATCTTCGTCTTACACGTATCTAGTATAGAGATGAGCTAAGAGGGAAAACCTCAATAATAAAACTTATGGCTTAAGAACTTTTAGTTCTTAACAAGATTAATCTAAAAATAAATGCCAATCAACACAGAGAAAATCTAGAATTATTTCCGACGGTCCACAAATCTTTTTCAGTCAAAAATTAAAGTGTACAAAATTGTATTTTACATTAATCCTTACTTCTCAAATAAATAGTCAAATAAATGCAATATAAATGCAACAAATTCATACCCGCTATAGGTTAGAAGAGTATTATGCATGTAACAGGAAGAAGGAGGCAAATGTGACTCCATAAAGTATACTTACTACTACTTTATGGTACATTTATTAATTTGGTATATAGTATATCTTAAAATTATTACCGCACTGTTTCGCTTTTATTCACAGTGGTATCTCACTGTTGAGCACACTCGATTGTAGCTTTCTAACTTGTTCTTTAGTTCATTTTAATTTTATATTTTTTCAATACTTTACTTTGTAGTTTCAATATATGTATATATTGAACTTTAAATAACATTAAAATGCATATTAATTATTTAAAATCAATAAAGTAGATGCAAATAATTCTTATCTTAATTTTCTCTTCCATTCGGGACTTTTAATCAAAAAAAAATATGGGTTGCCCCAATAACTATATTCTGCAAATCTTGAGCATACAATCTAGTGTAGGAAGAGCTTGTAGATATTACACTCATATATCAATTGCATATTTAATGTGTAAGCAAGAGCTTTTACACTACAAAATAAAAATTGGAGCAGCAAAGTCTTTCAGCATGTGTGTACTTAGATTATTTACTTAAGCTGAATTTTTTTTTTAGATTCTTTTTTTGGTGCAGGCCGTAACTTATGTTACAGAATCTGAATTTTCACAACTTTTGCGATCTGTGCAGCTTTTTGTGTTGGCCCTTTTACGAACTGCTGCTGGGAAGCTAACTAAATGCACAACTGCCATAAAAATAACCCCTGCAGCCAAAAGTTTTTGAGTCGAATGCATTTCATATGAAACGAAGTATATAAAAAGTTATGGCTGTATTATTTGAACTGCCAATTTGCAAAAGGTCGATTCTGCAGTGCAGTGGCAAAAATAAATGTTGCTGTTGCTGTTGTTGATTTTGTTTTTGTTTTTGTTGTTGCTGTTGCTGTTGCAGCCAATCGTAAATCGATTTTGTGACTAATTCACAAATTTTAATTGTGCGTTGCATTGGGCATGAATAAATAATGCGTGTGTGTATGAAACTCGAAGTAATTCTCTATTGCAGCTTGCTAACAGTACTCGTATTATGTTGCGTATTTCATTTGGCAAAAGCACTACACAAAAAGAAACCAAAGCATAAACTATCAAGTTTTATGATGCCGAAAAGATGTACAGAATATGTGTATAAGGAAGTTGCTTTTAATACCCAAAAAGCAAGGCTTCCCAAAATAGTTTTAAGAGCTGTTTTATACCAGACAGACGGATAGACAGACTGAGAGTGAGAGAGAGACAGGCCGAGGGCTGCAAAGTTTTTGGCAAAGAGCATAAATTTCTACGCCTGACAACGCACTAAAAACCCAAAACTCAAACCGAAACCCTAACTAAAACCCGAGAGTCAATGCTACCAGCATTGCAACTTTTTCTGCCTTTCTGCACATAATCAAGTTTCAATTTCCAGTTGTTGCTTGAGTAATTTTTTTCTTCTTATTCTTTCTCCTTCTTCTTTTTGGTGAAACTACTCTGCGAGAGACCAAGAGAGAGCCGAGAAATCCAACGGCCGAGTCCAGTTTTGGCCAACAGTTGTCAACGTCCAGTCATTCCCTGGAGGGCTTCTCAAAAAAGGTTCTCGCGTAATTACACAGCACAACAAAATGACATTTAAATAGTTGAGACAGCTTCTAGAATTATAGTAAGGCAATTAAGGAAGTCTATCTATCATAAGCAGCAACTTTAACAAAGTACTTGCAAATGTTTAAGCCAAGTTAAGTTAACTTAATTCTTAAGTTCAAAGTTCTCTCGTTCAAATTTATTTTATTCGTTTTAGGCAGTTTAAGAGTGGGATCAAATTAGGCATGCTTTTAATTAAAAATTCTAGATTTCCATCATTATTATTTATATGTCTTTTTTGTATAACGAAAAAGGAAAACCTTGCAGTCTAGTGCCACCGAATTCCATAATGTTTCTATTTTATTTTGCTTTTTTACATTTTAACAGCAATTTAGCAATGTCTTTTGGATTAAATTAAAAAGGAAATCATAAGAAAAATTTCAGTGGAAAGCGTACGAATCAGTTACAAAAAGGCACCAAAACTTTTGACTCGACTCTTCTCTGGTTTAGTTGGAGGTTTGGTTTGGATTTTGGATTTGCTTTTGGTTTGGGGTTTTTTCGGTATACCATACTTTTGGTAAAAGTTTTAGTCGTTTAGCCCTTTCCTTCTTTGCACTGATATTTTAATGCTTCCTTCTTCTCGTTTTTCTGTGTTTTTTTTTCTTCATTCTTGCTAAGAAGACGCTAGCTCTGTGGCACAAGGAGATTTCATTTAATTTGCTCTGCCCTTACCCACATCCTCGCACTCCAATCCCTGCGCCTCCCTTTTGGACCTTGGTGCCCCGTCCGACTCTCTAAAGTTCATTTCTACGCTCATTACACTTTTGCTTACGAAAATTGTTTTTCAAGCCGCACTGAAGAAGAAATACATAGATAAAGGCAAGACGGGGAAAAACTGGAGTCTGAAGTCGGGAGTCGCCAGTCGGAAAAAGCGAAAAGTAGCATGGGAATGAGGCGGGTTAAGCGACGTTCCCCGGTCCATGGACCATGGCTGGGCAGCAGCCAAAAGCAAGAGAGCTGGGCTATATGGTTGACTAATTCATTTAATTCAAGAGTTTTAATAAAGTTTGTGCCCGAGCACATTTCTTGGGCCTCGACCCCGAAAAGCAAAAGGAGCGCGCCCTTCCCCTTCGTTTCCCTCTGCCCCTAAATTTCAGCTCCCTCAGCTGGCCACTTTATTAAGCGTATACTAGCTAAAAATTTTTGTTTTATTTTTCCTTCTTTTTTTTGGCATCGTCTGGCAGCCCATTTTTAGGCACTGAGCCCTTTGCCTTCGCCTTGATATAATCAAAAGTGTTGCGACCTTTAGACGGAGGAGGTTTTCTAGGCTCTCCACGCCATGCCACGCCTCCCCGGCCCTCCCCTTCGACCAACATGTGCAATAACTCATTTTTCTGGCCCACTCGAAATTTTGCTTGATTTGCTTTGTGGCGTGAAAAAATAAAGCGAAGCGAGAAAGATAAAGGCGACTGTGAGGGGAGGGAAAACCTTTTTTTATCCAACGCCCCTTCCGAACTTTCTCTGACACCCGCTCTTGTGTATGCAAATTTGTTTGCTCTACTCTGTAATTTATTTTAAAAAATTTGTTAGGCTTATCTGGCATTGGGTTGAAGTTGGGTTCAGCTTTTGTACAAAAGTAAAGTTTCTGCACATTTTATTCATTTTGGTTTTTTTTTTTTTTTTGGTATTTGCCGCTGGACACGAGTTGCTTGAAATTTGCATTTTTATTTTAGTTTTTCATAATTGGCAAAAAGTTGAATTTCTGTAAATTATATGGAAAACTAATAAGCGGTGAGATTTTGATTTACATGCGAATCGAGAAAGAACTGTGGGCCACAACTTTGTGAAGTTTAATGATTGATGGCCAGATGAGAAGAGCAAGAGAGAGATGGAATTAAATTAATCAAAGGAAAGTTTGGTAATGTAACCAAAAATAAAAATGGAATATTATTGAGTAGAATAGAAAAAGTTCCTCATACCAGACAATTGTATGAAAAAAGTTGCTTGCCAAGTGAAAGTTGTTTTTAGCAAAAAACGAAGGCCAAACCCTGAGGTGGAAGAAGTGAAAGTGTGGCAAACCATCTATCATAGAGCGAAAGTGTAAGTGAACAAGGATTTTAAATTAAAAGCCATCAATCAATGTTTTTTGTATGGCTTGATGCGTTTCCATCTCTTCAAGTGTTGAATAACATCTTAAAGTTAACTCAAAGTTCTTGCGTCCTTTCGCTGCAATCTCCGAGCGTATTTTAACCACATCCGTAGAACTTTACACATCTAATCGCATCAAGCGACCCCTTTTGCGGAAAGTGCAACCGAAGCGAGTAAAGTTAAAAGGGTGCTGCAAATGAATGAATCTTTAATGGGGTCCAAGTCCAAGTCCAAGCCCGACGTCTTCGTCGTCGTCGACGTCGACGTCGCGCCACAAATCTCGTTGCTGGCATATTTCAAATATAGCTGAAGCAAACATTATGCATTCTTTGCTGCAAAAACCACATAAATCTGCCACGCAAACACACATACACGCACACTTACTCTCTCACACATGTCTCTCATAGACTGGTTGGCAAATTGGGGAGTTGGCGCTGCGGCATTTCTCAATATGCGTTACACGTACGCATTAATAACTAATATATGCATATACAGTAACAGAAATGCTAGAGATGAGTGTATGTTGCCCCCTTCCTCTTTCTCTTTCTCTTCCGATTGTTCATCCCTCCTACGCAGATTCATGTCTGACTTCTTATTGTTTGCCAGCCACTGTGGCATATATTATATATGTATAAATCTAAAAACTGCTCATATTGTGTGTGCCACTCACTCTCTTTCTTTTTCCGTATTTACATTGGTATGTGTGCTGGGTATTTGCAATTGCTCGGCAAAATATGATTACTAATGCCAGAGACCTCATTGCCATAACCACTCAACGTGCGTTATATTAACTTTTATATTTTCTCTCTCACATGCAACGGCTTTTGTTTGCACTTCGTATGCTCCATTATAATACACTATAACACATCAAACCAAACGAACTGAGGTCTATTAACTATCGAACTGGATTATAGTGCATGCAAGTGTGTTCAAAGTGCTTGTTACTGCCATAGAAAGTTGTTGTGATGGCCCAGAGAATGCAGGTAAATTAAGTGGAAAAGCCAACTTGCAAAGCAATGCAGTATTTGGTGAGAAAGCTTATAAAATCATATCATATATAATATGGTAAATTGTTAAAAACCAGAAGATATTATAGTTTTAAAAAGTAAGAACTAGATAGTAAACATTAATTCTAAAAATTCTTATAGCACTAGTAAACAAATAAAATGTGAAGTTTCTAAACTATCATTTTAGCTTGAGCTCTTAAGCACAAAATGTTTAAATAATATTTAAGATGTAGTTTATTGTTTAAATATTGTAAGAAGTTGTATATTAATGGAGTTCCATATGTAAGTTATTCAGTTTTATAAATACCTTTGTAATAAACATTCCATCTTGTAATAGAAGAATCAAACGGAAGTAACCAAGAATATAACTACCTTTAACATATTTAAGGCAATTCAAATAGTTATTTTTGTTTGATATTTCTAAAAATATTAGTATAAAAATGTCCTTATATTTGAACTTTCTACTATTCCAGTGAAACTTAATGAAGCTAAATTTATAAAAATTATGTGATTTTCTAAATATTTGTAAATATTAATATAAATTATCCTAATCGATTAATTTGCTTATTCCTTTGCTTTTCAACTTGCAGAGCAACTGTCAGTCGATTCACTATTTTCGCGTTTTGAATTGTATTTTGTTGGCAGGCATCAACATGGCTTGTATTTGTAGATGCTCTTCTTTATCCTGTTACCTCCCAGTGCCCCTCTATGATGCCATTTGGCAATGGTTTGCAGCAGCTTTCCTTTTGCCAAGTGCCAAGTTTAATCTGTTACAGTTTCCTTTAGCTGCTGCTGCTGTTTCAATTTAACGTCTAACGGAGCCCCCTCTGCATTTCCATGTCCGCTGCAAAGCGCAGTTCCGCTTTCGGCCCCAGATGCGGGGCGTGGAGGGGGGCGTGGCAAGTGCCACAACTGTGGCATACAGTCATGCCACAGTGCTATCTGCTATATAGTGCGGAGTGCAGTGGGTCAATAGAGCGGCAATGGCGGCTCTGGAATTTGCCATTGTTGCTATTTAAAGCGCATTTGCCGTTAATTTTGCCAGCCGCTTGTGAAGTGCCGCGCACATTCCCGGATATCCTGTGTGCAATGTGTGTAGCGAACGTCTACGTATGTGTGTGTGCCATATCTTTGTGTAATGCATGGGTGTGTGTGTGTGCGCGCTTGTGTTCGTGTGTGCCGCCTGACTGCTCATTATGTATTTGTTGTGTTTGACTTTTGGTCTGCCAGGCTGAATTCTCTGGCCCTTTTGCCCCCTCCACACTCAATATTACCATCTCCAGTTTTCTGTTGTTGTTGTTGTTGTTGCTGATGTGTTTACTGTTGATTCTGGCCCCGAACTTTAATTGAATAATTTTCAGCCATGAATATTTCTAATGGCCAAACAAATTTTCGCAAGCACTTGCAAAAATGCAGTTTGCCTCTATCGCTTTGTTTGTTGGTTTGTTTGCTTGCCACTGCAACGCACTCTCTCTTTGGCTTTCTCCTGCTCTTTCTCTCTCTCTCACTCGCTCTTTGTCTTTCTATATTTACCTTTGGGCTGGGGGCTGGCAGCATTTTTAATTATATGCACACAAAAGGCCGCCACAAAAGCAGTCGCCACCTTTATTGATGTTCGTTGTCGGCATCGTTCTCTCTCTTCATTCCCCGCTCCCCGCTCTCCACATTCCCTCGCAATCGCCCACAAACAACAGAGCGAACCAAACAAGCAAACCAGCCAGACACACTCGTAGTTTGCTCAGTGCGCAAATTTCATCAACTTGTTCAAAAATTCAAATGTAAATAAATCTAGACGTGCCTCGGATCCAGGTTCAGGTCGCCAGGACTACTGACTACTGTCCTTCCTCTATGCTCTGCTATACTATACTATAGTATGTGTCTGGTCAGACTATTCTCTCCCCTCAGATCAAGCCAAGTGTTTTGCTAGCAGCCACAGCAATTTTCAATCGCTAGACAAAACTTTGTTTGTTAGTCGTCAGTCAGCGTCAGCGTCATCGTCGTCACAGCTTCAGTTAAAATTCGCTGCACTCAGCAATATTGGCCCATAAAATGCCCCTTGAGTTTCCGGACAGTGGTTCAAAAGCTGACTGCTATGCAACTCTTGCATTGCAAAAGCTGCTTTAAGTACAAAGCAATGCATACGGTAGATAATGATCACATTTATAATATAATATAATTTAATAACTTGTACTCCGTCAATTGTAAGAGTTTTCTATTTTTAAATATTTATTAAATAAATATATTTGTGGATATTTATTAGGAGTATTTTTCGATTCAGAACTATGTTGAGATGTATGAAATGCCAGTTACTTACTTAATTTCAAAGTATCGCAAAATTTTGATATAGACTACTTACTATATACTTCATAATTTATTTATCTCAGCAGTTTTTCTGATGTTGTGTCTTAAATACAATTAAATTCAATTTGTTTTTTAGGGTTTTATTTCTTTCTTTTTTTATTCACTTTCTTATTGATTTTTTGTTAAATATATTTCAACGATATGCTTTGGTATTATATAATAATGTTCACCTAATTCGAAAATTTTTGCCTTTCAAATAATTAAAAAGTAAATATTGCCTTAATAAATATTTATTAAAGTATGAGCTAGTGCATTCGAATCTTAGAATAGTAGAAAGTATTTAAGAGTATCAAATATAAAGGCATTTTGAATTGACTTTGGAGACAGTGTGCACATGCTGTAAGCTGGCCAAATGCAAACTCCAGCCACGAATACATTCAAACAGGCAACAATTGCAACCTTGACAGCCATTTTGGGGCAGCTCACGGGGTGTAAGGGGCGGCTCAATCTTCTCCTTTAGCACGGCCAAGTGGCTTTTGAGTGTTCTGGCTTGTTTCAGCTCGTGTCGTTGTCGTTGCTGTTGCTGTTGTTGTTGTTGTTATCTTCGTGGCATTAAGTGGTTGATAGGCATGGTCCATGGGGCGGTCAGGGTTACCTGACAGAGTGGCTCCACTGACGGACAGACGGAGAGACTGCGAGACAGACAGCCAGTTGGGCTGCCCGCCCGCCTGACTGGCTCTATAATTATTTGCTATAATCTAAAATTAAATGGGATTTGACAGTTGATGAATTGCAGAGCAGTTCGATTGGAAATGCACTATACTAAGTACCTAGAGAGCTGCAACAGACTCGGCTGGAGTGCCTTATTGAATGGCCCAAAGTGCTTAGTTATGCATCGAATGCAAAGTGAATGAGGTGGGGCTTCGACCCATTCAGTTCTCGGTAATAATATCCTACAGCCAAAGTGTCCTCCACAAAATGCAGACTGCCTGACTGACTGGCATTGTGCCCAAGGAACACAAGAGTTATTAGTTGATTTTGATTAATTTAATGGGGATTGTTTATGTTTTTGTGTATTTTGCCATTAGGGGAGCATGCGAAATGCGATACCAATAGAATTTCAAATGGAAATGCGAGCCATCAAATGGGAGAATTGAGATAAAGCGTGAGATTAAATGCACAAAATGAGAAGCAAGAGTTTTAATGAGCTGAAGGAATATAATACCATGCGTGAATATATTTAATATTCATTTGAATTTATAATTTTAATTTAATTAGTATTTTGTATATTATATATATATTCTTTGACTTCACTTGGCTTATAACAATTTAGTTTTATTAATATTTTTGTAACTTCATTTTTTTTTTTGTATATTTTAAAGGCATCACTTGCAATCATCTCAAAACATAAACTTGACCGGAAAAGATGGAGTAAGATAAAGAAATCTATTTATTCAACAGAATGATCTCGTCATGAAATTAATATTCATTTAAATATATAATTTAATTTAATAAGTGATTCGAGCATTTAATATTTTACTTTACTTTGTTCAATCTTTATCTTTATGATGAATATCATTAGCAATCACCTCAAACCACAAAATAAAGAGCAATAAATTGAGTGAGCTAAATAAATTAAATTAGTTAATTTAACTTAATTATTATATTAGATTTATTTAATTTGACTTTACTCATGCCAATATTATATTAATAAAATTTTTTGAATGCATTTTTTAGCAGATTTTATAAGCATTATTTTGTATTCCTTTAAATACAGTATATTATTTTATACGTGTATAACTCGACTTTATTTAAATCAGAACAATCGAGTTTTATTGATATTTCTTAACTGCATTTTTCATAAGCTGCACTCGCAATCCACTCAAATCACAGCCAAGTTGAAAGTCTACGCAATATTTGCACAATTTTCGCATTTCGTATTTGGCATTTGCTGCTTGCATACAAAATGTACATTTTTGAAGTTCCATTTTTTGCCATGCTCCCTCGCTTGTCGTATTTATTGTATGGGCCGTAATTAAACTTTGTTGCTTCAAAGCGTCGGACTCGCTCAATTTGTGCAACAAAGGCATCTCCGGGTGAAGTTGAAATCCAAACAGGGACAGCAAGAGCGAACGAACAGTGAACAGAGCAGCAGGAGAATCATGGTCATCAGGAGTGCCATGGCCATTGCCAGGGACACTGGGAAACCGTTTTACGTTTTACATTTTACATTTTTGAGCAATTGAAATGTGCTACGCATTGTGCTGACTGGGATGTCCAGGACAATCAGGACATGGTTGGACTGACTGCACACTTTCTCCACTCTCTCTCTGTTTTTGTGAACTGCTTTTGCTGCTGCTTTTGCGTTTGCTATCGGAGCAGAGTGCGCTGTAAACTGTTGTTATTTTAACGCAATTTTCAAGTGGAATGCAAATTGTTTAATGATTTCAATTGGAAAATTGCTGGAATACTTGACGAGCACAGGCAAGCACCAAAAGCCATCATCGTTTTGCAATGGAACCCAGCAGGAGACATCCAAACCAACACAACACAACGCAGCACAGAGCACAGTAAAGCACAACAATTCAGTTCCATCATCAGCCCAAACAACAGTCGCTTCCATTCAGCTCTCTCGCTCAGCAGGCAGCTCCTCTCTGCACGCTCCCCTATTCTTCGGATGCTTTTGTGAGTCCACGCGTAGGCATAGACTAGACCTTATTGACGCACTGGAGAGTTGGGGGTTAGCTCCATCACTTGCTGCATTTTTGTATACACAGAGTGTCTGATTAAATTAAGTTGATGAGACGACACAACCCTCTGCCGCCTCACTCTTCTTCCCTTTTTGCTCCGGCAGTTTGAAGGACGTTTTTGTTATATTGATGCATTGTGTTGGCTAGCAGACGCAATTCCACATCTCCAACTCGAACTCCAGCGCCAGTTACTCAAACACTCGACTACTTCACTCGATTCGTTCATTTAGTCCTTCTCAATGGCGTTTCGGCTGCTCCTGTCGTTCGTTTCTTCTGTTTGCCTTTCATGCTCTGCCCAGATTGTGCTCGCTTCGGAGTCTTCCACCTTCTGTAGATACCCTGCTGTTGTTGCTTGTGAATTTGTTTATCATTATTGGCATTAAAAGGATTCGAAATTGTTTATTGTCTAGCCAGAGTTCCGTATGTACCGACTCCCTCTCCCTCTCTCTCTCTCTCCCCCATTTCCTTGTCTCGGGCTCGTCTATTTGTCGAATCAGGCCGTCTGTCAGTCAGTCAACTTGGTACGTGCTCCTCCCACAGTCTATTGGAGTTTTGTTTCAACTTCTGGCTTTGGCATTGTCGCCATTTAACAGTGGATCGCATCGTAGCTAAAACTTTTAATCTTGGCTAAGTGAAAGTCAGTTAAGGTAAACTGTTAAAGATTTGTTGTCTGCATATTTCATAAAATGTTGTAAAGAATTTAATTTTGTATTCAAAAAAAAAAATATATTATTTTTATTATTTATTTAATGTGTTGTATAAAAAGACTTGTTTTTTTTTAAGTAAACTGCTATTATTTTAATAGCATATAAGTAGCTTCAAAGTTAGTTAGAACTACTCTCTAATATTTAGCTTTTTTAAATAACAAATTTTTACGAAAAACACAAATATTGCGAACATGTAAATGGCTAAAATAGAAGTTAACAATTGTGAGTAATATATAATATTTAATATTTCATTCTCTAGTTGAGAGAATTAAATTTTCTAACAAATTAATTATTATAATACGAAAGTAAACTCCTTTGTAAGTAGGTTTCATTCGCCAAATCATTCAGCTTCTGTCACGCAGCAACAATCCCATTGTCGTTCATTCATATCGATCAGCTTTTGTTGTTCGACGACTGAGTGATCCAGAAGTGCTTCGCTTCCGATTGCAGTGTGGAGTGAGGCCCACAGTGCTTACTTATATAATCGAGCTGCGCAACTGCTTCTGTGCTGTGCTGCTAAAGGATTCTACCCCTTTTTGTTTGCAAGTCAACATGCTATTTGTAATTAATTGTTTTTGCTTCATAGAGCTGCTTGGCGCAGTTCAGAGCAGAGCAGAGCAGAGAGAGCTCGCTCAGTGCATTGCACGATTTATTGAGAAATCAATTGTTTAACAACAGGCAATGGAAACCACAAGAGTTCTTTGCAAACAAACTTCTCGCCTCGAGTCGTTCCGCCATGGCGCATTTAACACCCTCCATCTCCCCTCTTCCGACAATATATTTATATATAGATATATATATATGTGTACTTATGCCATCGAATCAAGTGAAAGAGCTTGCGACTTCCGTTGTTGGTGCTGCAAGGCGAATGAAAATGATGAAATGGGCAAGCGAGAAAGAAAGAGAGAGACAGATGGGAAATTGAAGAGTTTTGGATATAAGCTATGGGCATTTAATTAAATCGATGACAAAATTACGCCAATTAAAGGGAGTCGTGTTAAAATTGTATAGCCAGAAGACGTCAAGACATAACGTATACGCAACGTCTGCTGTCAAATTGCAGGTAAAGTTGAAAACTTTTTTGACTAGTTTGCTTGTCCTTGTCGTTATTGTTGTTGTTGTTCAAGTTGTTGTTTTTGCTATTGGCCTTTTGACATTGAGACCCATCAATTCGTGTCAATTAATTCGCAAAGACGCCAATGCCACGCCCACCAATTGCCGTGCACAGCCCAATTTAGTTCAGTGCTCTGACTACCCTCAAGCTGTGACGCAAATTTTCTTTTGCAGTTTCCTAATATAATTAAAAACTTTTGCCAGGTGTTGCAAATTTCTCTGCTCTCGCACTTGCTCTTGTGTTGTGTGTCGAGTTTTGCTTGACTTCCGCAACAGACGGACGCAGGAGACAGAGAACGCAGGACACGGCCCGGAAAGATGCCACCGGAACAGGTCTAGCTCTCAGGGTATTCTCAGGGTCTGTTTTGCATGTTGCCTTTTCCAGGGGCCCAAAGTCGAGTCGAGTAGTTCATAAAGTTTTGCGCCTCTCTCTCACTCACTCACGTTCTCGCTTGCTGCTCCTCCCTCTCCACTTTAAATTGACAAATCTGTGGAGGAGGGAGGAGAGGAGAACCAGCGGCAACCGGAGTCCAGGACCCACGCTAATGCTTCTTGTTTGGCTTTTGAGCATCGACTCTGAGTCTTCTCAGACCGTTTGTATGCCAAACAAATTTTCTGTGTGCATTGAGCTTAGCGTACGTGAGTGTGTGTGCAAGTGCGTGTGTATGTGTTGGTGTGTGTGTGTGTGTAGAACGTAGACGGGGAGAAGCTATCACTAACTGGTCATTGTTTACATTATGTCCGAGAGTTGAGACTCTCGCTTGATGAAGATGAGTTGCGGCAATAGCTTGGCACTCTGCACTGCAGTGCACTGGCACGCATTATGTATAAGTTTGATATGTGTCTTGCTGCCATGTTTGACTTGAACTTGCCGACAATACTCGTGTGTAGTTTGCCTTTGAAGTGCAGCCTCTAACTGACGGACAATAGACAGCCACGACGATGGCGACGGCGGCTTTGTTCAACGCAACGGTTGCTAACCACACAAGCAAGCGGAATCCTTTGTTCAACTCTCTGTGCTAATGTTACACAGTTCAGTTAATCAAACATGCTGAAGAATGGTTTTAAAAACATCCTCAAAGCTTCAGAGTAATAAATTATTTGAAAATAAAATAATGCTGCGTAACTAGTTTTAAAACTGCACTTTAAAAGTAACTTGATCAAATTAAACTTCGTATATGAAATGTGTTAAATGCGTTGAAAAGTTAATAATAGCGACATTAACATAGTCTTCAAAAATGATTGGAATATTTAATTTTTCACTAATACTTAATCATTTACTATCAATAACAATATATACTGAAATACTTTAGAAAAAAATTGACCTTTTTATAAAAAGATTTTAGCTCACTAAAATAATTATTAATTTTATCTATCGCTACGTTCAGCTCTTAATGTTTCTGTAATAGTCCTTTTACTAATATTTACTAATTTATTTTATATATTTACATGTTTATATAGTTGGCAATCTGGTTTATTTTGAAAGTAGTACTAGAGCAATAGTACAAAAATAGATTTTTAAAGAATTTAATAATATTAAAATGGAAGAAAGCTACAGTCGAGTGTTCTGAATTATGAATAAAAGTAAAACAGTGAAATTAAATTCAATATACCGCAAAAAAACTAAAAATATATCAAAGGCTATATTCGGTATATTGCTATAGTACTACTTCCAAAATAAACCAAATTGCCAGCCTTATAAACAAGAACATATATAAAATAAATTAGTAAATAATAGTAAAAGGACTATTTCAGAATCATTTCATAATGTTTTAAGAGCTGAACATAGCGATAGATAAAATGAATAGAGCTGACTTTTTTTTTAAGAGTTAAAATCCTTTATTATACATTGTTATCGATAATAAATTACTAAGTATTAGTAAAAAATTAAATATTAAAATCATTTCATAGAATTAAAGTCTATGTTAATATCGATATCATAAACTTTCGTTAAAAGTTAGCTATAAATATATAAAGAAAACAATAAAAATAGTACTACAAAATACTTTTTAAAAGTAGCTGTAGAAAATAGACATTGTTTTATGAACATTGCTTACATGGTGCAAACCTCTTTATACAATCAATAGCACATAAAAAACTTTTCTCAACCCAACCTTGTTTGTTTTCACAGAAACACATTTGCCTGAATTCATGCGAAACTAGTGCCAACACTTGCTAACTGCACTTTCGAATCAATTTCATAAAATTACACATGACTCACGTTTTTCCATTGAGCCCAACTCGTATCTGACCTTATTAACTTTGTGCTGTTGGCTGGCAAGGTGTTTCCGCTAGAAATGGAATGGCTGCAACGAGTTGCACGAGTACTCCACGTGTATAAACAGTTTTCCAATTTTCACTTTCTGAGTGAAAGCCACAAAACTTGTTTGGTATAGATGAGAACGTGCCCTAACTCATTTTAAACCTGCAGTTCTTGTCATGTGCCTAGTAAATTCACAAAACTGTGATTCCAACGACACCCCAAGGCAGAGGCGAGAGTCAGAGTCAGAGTCAGTTGCTGGCCCAGAACTTGGCACAAAAATCTGTGTGCGCCGCAAAAGTACACTCGGGATTAGCGGGAAGAGGAAAGAGAGTAGAGAAAAGCGGAGGACAGACGGACAAAAGCAAAAGCTGCAAATACTTAGAACTGAAGGCTAAAGCTGTGGCAAGCGGATGCCAGAGAGACCAGAGAGACTGCATCCAAAAGCTAAAGCTGTAGCTGGAGCTAGAACTGATGCCTGATGCTGATGTTGAGCCGGAGACGGAGCCAGAGCTGGAGTCCACGACTCGGTTAGTTGGCAAAGTGCAGTAAAAACTTGCGGTAGCATAAAGAGCTGCAAAATTACTTGCAGCCGACGACGACAACGACGACGTCGACGGTCGTCGTGGGCCTTGTTCTCTGTGCCTCCTTTTCATCCGCATTCCCAAGCTCGACAAAGACAAACTTTTGCTGCTGCTGCTGCTGGTGCTGTTGGTAGAAAGTTCGCTTTCGGATCGCATGTGCTGGCTGCGGCTGCTGAATTTGAAATTTTGCAGTTTGTATTATTTTGTTGTTGCCCCAGAAAAAGGCATAGATCACATTTTCTCTCAGTGTGTGTGTGTGTGCGTGTGCAAAGGCTCGCGGCAGATGGAAACTTTGTCAATGCGGTGGCACTAAAGTGCGGCAAAAACAAGCACCAAGGACAACAGAACAACAGCAACAACAGCAAAAACAGACAACAACGGCAGAGGACAGACAACAGGCAAATACAAAAGCATCCCAAACCGAAAAAAAGACACAACAACAACAGCAACAGCGAGTACAAAAAATCATCATAAAATGTGTTGCATGCTTTTTGGCGCGCTCTCCATCACTTGTGCTCGTCTCGCAGAAACAATTGCCTGGAATGTTGCGCTGTTGCTCCACTTGGTCTTGTTGCTGTTGCTATTGCTGTTGCTGTTGCTGTTTTTGCGCCAACATGTTGAGCCTAAATCGTTAAAGTTTTTCACAAATGCACTTGCCACAGATCCCGCTACGTTTCCATCCGCCCCTTTCCCTTTCCCTTCAGTCAGCGAAATTACACAAAGTTTTGCCTTGTACCCAAAAGCGACGCAGCCGCCTCATGTTTAGCTGTTGTTGCTTTTGATGGTGTTGTTGCTCTTGCTGTTGCTGCCACTGTTGTTGGTGTTGTTGTTGTTGGTGTCGGGATGTGTACTTCAAAATTTTAATTTAAACTTGCACCATTTTGAAGGCTTTAAGTGGTTGCCAGCTCGTTGACAGTTAGTCCTGACAGAGGCCAGCAACAGTAACAACAACGTCGTCGTCGTCGTCGTCGTTCTCGTTGGTTGTCGTTGTCGTTCTCGTTGCTGTTGTTGTTGCTGTTGCTGTTTGCCGCTGCAGTTGTTATTAGTGTTCGCTGCTCATGTTGCCGCTGTTGCCACAGTAGCTGCTGTTGCGTTTTTATATTGCAACAACGGACACGCGGAAAGACAATTTTACGCTACAATTGCGAGGGTTGCTTCCAAGAAAAATGTGCAAGATTATCACAAGTTTAAATTGATTGCTAAATGTTTTTCGGTAACAATCATTATTATATTTTTTATTGATTGAACATTTCCTTAAAATAAGTCAAGGCGTATATGCTTCAATGGAAGAAATAAAGGGAAAATTATAATTTCTACTTATTAAATAGCTTAACTTTGCGATATAAAAATAATTATAGACCATTTATAAAAAAGGCATTTTTTATAAAGTATTTCCTTAAGTAAAAATGTTATTTAATCAGTTGATTAATCAAGCATATTATAATTATTATAACCAGTCAACAACAACTAAGTTGTCAGTATTTGCTTTGTTATTTCAACTTTCATTATTCTTTCTCCCAAGAAAATATTTTAAATTAACAACAAAGTTAAGAAGGCAGCAGCTATGCGGTAGCATATAATATTAAAATCAGTTTGCAAATACCATAGACAAGTGTCTTCCCCGCAAGCAATCGAGAGAGTATCATAAAAGTATCCTAGCATTTTTTCTGCACAAATTAATTAATTCCCTTCTCAGTCCGTCCGTCCGTTTGTCGCACTTTTGAACTGTCTGAGCAAATACTTTGGGGCCAACCCTCTCTGCAAGTGGCTCAATGCGGGCCAGGGCTGCAATGCACTTACCATTCACCCCCGCACCCACGACAACCGGCTACTGCCGCAATTCTGTTGCACATTTTTAGCCAGCCTGCAGCCATGTAAAAGCTTTGAATATTTATGCAGAAGCAGCAGCAGCAGCAGCGGCAACGGCAGCAACGAACCATCAAAGCCCACCCATCAGGTTGCGTTAGCCACGCCCTGGCGCCCATGCTCTTTCTGCTGCTGTCGCGCTGTGTTGCAACAGTTGCTCTTCACTTGTAGCTCTGACACATTTTCAAAAGTAGGGTCATCATCAGGAGGAGGCACTGCCTGACATTTGCTTAAAACTTGCCGCTCCATCCGGGGTTAACCCGGAGAGGAGCAGCGACAGCGGGGGAGGAATGAGAAAACTTTGCCGCTGCCTGCTTTTTACGCCAACACGCGTAAGTGCCCTAATTTTTTTCCATATACATACACACATTTATATACACATACATTTATATACACTGCTGCTGTGTTGGGTGAGGTTAAGGCTCGGCTTTTGTCAGTTTGTATTTTCTGCGCCTTTTTTTTCGCTGTCACTTTTCTTGCCGCTTTTTGTGGCCTGCCATGAAGCGTTGATATTGTTCGATTGTTCATCGTTGCTGTGTTGCTGCCGCAGAGCGGGAAGTGGGGCGCTGTAAAGCTGTGGTAGTTGCTGCTGCTGTTGCTGCTGCTGATCTTTTTAATGAGTTGGGTTTTTGTGGCGGTGCGAAAAGTTTTGTGCCTTTTGCCATGAAATGAGGGCGCACCCAAAAGCTTTTGTTGTGCCGCCAAGCACGCGAAATGGTTTAAGAGAGCGTGGCTATAGAATCAGAATTGGCCTTGGAGCCACTCGAGCGGTTGCGTTTGCGTTTTGCGGCACTTCAGCGTTAAAAGCCATGCAATTGCTGGATTTCATCACAAGAAAATGCTCTCCTTGCTTACACTTAGCAAATCGATTCAATTGCTAACAATGCAATTCTTGGAAAATGTGTTACTGTAAACGATTGAAACAATACGCTTGTAATTAAAATTTCCACGTGACTTAATTGTTCGTTAAACTCATTGGTATCAAGGAGAGATTTAACATCAAAGTTCTCTTTATATATTGTATTTTCTAACTTAATTACAATAAATTGCGCACTCTCTTGAACATTTTATTATTTGTTATTTGACAAATTTAAGTTTGCGATGCAATTGAAGTGTATAAAGCATACGCAGTAAATTTTGTGTATTAAGTATACGTAGTATATTTTGTGTATTAAGTATACGCTGTACTTCAAGTATATAAAGTATTTATATTCTAAATATACCACGTATACCTAGTATTAAAATGTATTTTGTTGCTATAAAGTAAACGTAATGAACACGCATCATAGATAATATAATATATTAAGTATACGTGTACTTAATATATTATATTATCTATGTATACGCTTTAAGGGTAATATAATATATTAAGTATACGCAGTATGTGGAGTGCGTTTTTGCGTAGCTTTCTTGTAGTTTTTGCATCGAAATTAAGTAGATATATGTATGAGTCAATCAATAAGTCAGAACAAAGAAGTTTTCTCAGTTTTTGTAATATAATATATATTTAAAATATTGCATATATATGCAATATTTAGTAACAATAAAACTAAATGTAAAAATTGTGAAAATTTGAAACAAAGATGCTTATATTAAAAACACAACAAACTGTCATTAGAATAAATAATATGCTTAATATTATGTACACGCTTTCAAATGAGATCAACTGCAGATGTACATTTTCACTAAGTGCAAAGCCACAATCTAGTGCTAGCCTCAAAACTTGACTGCAATCTAGAATTTAATGCGCTACAGTGTGGCATATGCAGTTTTTGATATGGTGCACCATTAATTGTGTGACTGACTCATAGTAAACAAAGAGCATAGTGCTTATTGCATCTGAGCCTCCCCATTCAATCTGGCTTGTGGCCAGATGGTGTGTGTGCCCAGTTACTAAGTGTAGCTCGTGTCAGCTCTGTCACATTTTGTATGCACTTTATACAGCAACAAACTGAATAGAACTGAACTGAACTTTTCGTCATTTTATAGGACACTGACAGCAACAAATCCTCGGACAGCAGAACCTCTTTTCCCTCATCCATTCAACTTGAACAAGAAAAATGTCGCAAATGTTGTCTGAATGCCACCCTAGAGTTGCATTTTGCTGCTGCTTCTGTTGCTGCTACTGCTACTGCTTCGGCCGTTGTCTACGTCACATAACTCCCCAGTTTAATTATGAGTTGGTTTTTGAGTTCATTACGCCGCTGAGCAAACGCGGTTGCCCATAACGCGCCTCCAGCAATGCCATATTCATCTCTTTTTCTCTTTCTCTGTCTCTGGCTTCATCTCATTTCGTTCTTCTTCCTTTTCAGAGAGCTCCCAGTGTTGGGAGCTGGCGAAGCTCATGAAAATTTTGCACGTGAATGCAAAAAGTGCGCACCAAAAGCGCACAATTTACATTTCTTACATTCACAATGTACCCCGAAAAAGGAACCTCACCGAACTGAACTGAGCTGAGATGAGCTGAACTGAACTGAACCGTACCGAACCGAACTGAAGCGGGAATCCCCCAGCTCCCTCAGCTTGTGCTTGCTGTCAGCGCGGTTTTTGCACTGCTGTCACAACACACTCACACACACACACGCACACACACTTGCTCTCTCTTCAACAACAGCCGTAACAATAACAAGAACAGGAGCAGAAACTGAAGCTCACTAACCCCACTCCACAAACTGATTCTTTATGCCTGTCCTTAGTCTTCATCTCTCGCTCTCATTCTCTCTCTTGTTCTCCGTATTTATCTCTTTCTCTCTCTCAGTTGCCGCTGTGTGACGTGATGTCAGCTGAACTGACATACACTTGGGGATTTTGCGAAACAATGTTTTTAAACCAAATTAAAATACGCAACGAGCACTTTACTCGTCATTGCATTTGTTTTGCTGTCAACTTTACTTTCTCAGAGTGTCCCGTCCTGAGACTTGGAGCACTTCGAGGGTCTCCAACTTACACACACACACACACAGACAGAGATAAACACAGGCACACACGTAGCGTGCACTGTGACCTCCTCGAGCTTTAAGTTTTATTAATTTAATTAAACTACTTACAAAGTTGTACACTCCTCTATCCACGGCTAGCAAAACTCGCGCTACCTGCGGACTGACAAGCACTATAAGCCATCTCCTTCTCCCTCTATCTCTATCTCTACCTCTCTCACTCTCTCCCTTTCTGGTACATGGTTCTCAGAGAGTCCTCGGCTAGGAGCAAGTCCGGTCCACGACATGCGCTGTTTAGCACCTAACTTGCCTTGGCCAAAAACTAGACGACGCTTTTGTCGAGGCCCAGAAGGTGGCCACAAAAGTCCTTGGGAACTTCCAAAACATACTTGTGTAAGGACTAACAAAATTTTAGTTAAAAGTAAAAGCAAAATTACAATCTTAATACAAAGCAAACACTTTTCAGATTCTTCATAACATTTTTAATGTGATACACAGAGTGAGTATAAATAAGGAACATTATTTTAGATTTCCTAGCTGTCAGCTTAGAAGCTTGAGAATTTAGCTAAGCATTTGTTTGCTTTATGGATTGCATAGCTAAGCTGATTTAAAGACTTTTTTAAAAGAGTCGTTGCAATATTAAATAGTTAAATTATTTTAGAAACATAGAAGTTTTAAATGCGTCATTTATTTTTTATTACTTTATACATTTGGTGTCAAAATATATGTTTTAAAATACAATTGAATTTAAAAAAATTTTGGCAATAGACAAATTTGTAGAAATATAATAAAATTAAAACGCATGTATTTAAGTATTGTTTTAATACAAAGTAATATTTGGTTGTAATGTAGCAGCTTCCCGAATATAAGAGCAAAGCATACTAATAGAATTTAAAGTTTTAAATTTGTAAATGTAATGAACATGAACGAAAATTAAGGGTTTCAAATGTATTCATATGAGTATTGCGTTCTATTAGCTTGTAAAATTACTATTACTTGTATTAAGTTTATTAAAATTTAATGACAGAATTGACGGAACTTATTTAAAAAATTTAGGTAATTGATATTAAAGTAATGCATGTTTTTTAATGCAGAAATTATCCAAATATTAGACCAACGCAAATGTTCTAGCAGTTAAAATGTTCTGTTCATAAACAAAATGAATTGTAAAGTTTTAATGTAAAAGTTTTACTTGCTCAGCTGTGCTTTCGTTCACTTATTGCCAAGTTGTCAAACAGCCCACCTGCTTCTGTTCACCTGTGTGTGTGTGTGTGTGTGTGTGTGTGTGTTCTCTGTGTGTGTGGTGCCGTCGCCTCTGCGTCTACGACGTCTCCTGCATTTGCTGCTATACATTTGATTATTTAGCATTTAGCTTGCATATATTTTCTTTTCAGTAGTGCGCAAAACATGATTTCAGTTTTCAGAGCTCAGTTCTTGCTCCCCAGTACTTACGCTCGAATAAATTTTAATAGACATTCGTAGTCGTCGTTGCCCACTGCCCCCTTCCCACTGCCCTCTATGCTGCTGGTGTTATTGTTTTTGTTGTCGGTGTTGCTGTTGTTGTTGTTCTGGTCTGCAGGTCGCTTGTGTTTGGACTTGGAACGTGTGTATTTGCATATAAATTATACCTAGCCGTTGACTTTGTGGCCTCTTCTGCAATGCCTTAAGCAGCTGGCTGCCCCAGCGTCTGGCTAAGGCAATAGCCAGATTCAGATATGGAATGAGTCTCCAAGCTGAGCTGTGTTTGGGGGAGCCCTGCACACATCTGAGTAAGGCTGTAAGGCTGTGTCTGGACTCTCAGTCTGTCTATTCTGTCTTTCCGGCCGGCATATGCTGCTTGTCCATTTCATATCCTTTGGCCATGTTATGCAAATTATTTCAATAGGCCATAATATGTGCCGAAAAATTATTTAGCCAAACTTACCGAATGTGCTGAAAGAACAACAAAACATTAATTATTTAACAAAACATAGAGGCCAAACTCAAAGAACCTAAGCATAACTGTGGATGAGAAGCAGAAAAACGAGTTGCAAACCATTTGAAATTATAATAAATTTAAAGTCTAGTTCCCCACTCCGTGTATCGCATCGTACAGTGCAAACGATGCCATGGCCAGACAGCGGTCCGAAAACCCATTAGAGCGTTACCAGAGAGGCTAGAAATCACGGCCGACAGCCAACGGGCGGTCTGACTGGACATTTTAATGATACAAGATGAAAAAATCTGGATACAACTAGCATATGCCACAACCATAATACACTAACCAAAAGGGAGCAAATATTTTGTGATAATAATTTAAAAAGGGAAAAGGAAGGCAGCAAGTTTAAGCCACAATTTCTGATTAACTAATTCAATCAAGACACAAGAAGTAATTTTGGAAGAACTGAAATCTTAAATGCGCTAAAAAGTATGCTACAAAATTTAAAACTAAGAACTTGACTTTTGCTGAATTTTCTTTGGTTTCTCAAGTCATGCAGAATGCATATCTTATTATTATTTGTAATGCCATTTTTAATACGAATTTTATGTAGACCCTTTACAGTTAGAGCATCGGCGTTGCTATGTGGACAACTTCGTTGACATTGAAATAATTAATGGGGGGAAGTTATGATGACGAAGGGGGAGAAAACGCGTCCGGGTTTTACACTAATAAACTAGTAGGAAAACATGTTTAAAGTGTTTTATGATTGCCAGGCCATGCGAGAGGTCGATGGGGTCGCGCTGTTGGCATTTCGCCTCACCTCCTCCCCTCCTCAACCATTTACACTCCTGGTCGAGTGATCTCGGTTGCCAAAGGACTGGACCGTGAAGCGGGAATATAACGGACCTGCTGCTGCCGCTGTTGCTGTTGCTGTGGCTGCTAACCGCAAAAAGCAATCTACACGTGTTTTCAAAATTAATTGTTATGATGGCTTTTGTTGACGCCGTTTTTTATACCCTGTACACGGCGCCCATCGAAAACGGTATGAAAAAAAGGTATTTGAAGCGTGTGCAAAGGTTTTTCACAAGTGGACGATAAAAGCCACAGCCTCATGTCAGGTGCATGCTTCTGCATAGTTTCAGCAGTAGCGTTGATTTATTATAACTTACGGGAAGCTTGGAAATATTCAAATTACAAAAATTAAATGTGTAGTCCTCTGCATTCCATTTGAAAACCACCTGAAGTCAATAAAGAGCATTTACAATTTAATTAAATTAATTGATTTTAATTAGTAAATAACTTTGGGGAAGTTGTGTAAATAAGTGTACAATTATGTGGGAAAATTGTTGAACATTTTTGAAGAATGTTAAAGCGGAAGTTATTTAAAGCTCACAGGGTATCTCCGAGTCAAACATACTCCTTTGACTTGCCAGCATTTTAGCTTGTTTTTGCTTTGTTGTTTGTTTTGTTAACGCGCTGCCATGCCGTGTAAGGTTGGCAGAACGGAGGAGTGTAGGAAAGAAAGCCCATCATAAGGTTTGAGCGACAACTGGCTACCGTTTGAATATTTGATGAGGGCGTTCCGAGGCCACGGCAAACACTGCCAATTTGTTTGGCTTTTTTTTTCAACGCCTAAAATTATGCAGCATTAAACAAGAACCCCGGCCCACAAGCATTTTTATGCTTCTCAACGATTTGCACCTTATCAAAACGCGATGACAAAACGCAGCCGTTGACGTTAAAAAATAGTGTAGAAAAAATTGTAAACTGTTGAATTTGTGGCGTGTCCAAGTGGGTGTGGCACACTGCATTTTAGTTTCGCCTTGATTTTAGCCAGGGTTACAACAAAACTTCTGTTTGATGGCATTGAAACTCTTTCAAATTTAATGTTTTTTAGTTAAAGCAATTTTAATGAAAAGCCAAGCAGACAGCGCTATTTAAAATCTAGTTAATTTAAGTTTATAATAAATATTTTAAAAAAATAATATTATTTTCTTTTTTTGAATAATCTTTATAAATTTTTTTATACCGAAAAGAAAAACATTTTAAATGATAAGTTTTTTTACATTATTTTTAGTTTTGAAGGTTATGTTTTTAAAATGTATTTTATTGTTTGTTAATGGGTTATACTCTTTATGTACTAATTATATCTAAGGTGATTCATATTCTTTAAATGTTTAACAAATGCAGTCAAACTATCCAAATTATAAATCATACAATTGATTTATATCTTTGGCTTGGTGTTGATGTGATATATGCGATCCCTTTAAAAATCGATTGCAGCCCTGGCGTAGATTTTGTGAAGCCTGCTTTTAGGCGCTGCCATTCCCCCTGCCTCGGCTGCAGCCCATTGAGCGCTTGGTTGCTTCTCAACTTTGAACTTTTGGCGGCTGCGGCAGTTTTAAAATTGGTTTTTTGATTTCCAACGCCTCTCACCCTTCGCCGCCCACTCATCAGCTCTCTGGAACGCTCTCTCACCCGCTTGGCCTCTCTCTCTCTCTCTCTCTCTCTCTCTTATGCGGTCAGTGCCGTTTAGGCGTTCGGTCAGCCGAGTTCCTGTTTGGATGGCAGCAGAGGGGCAAAACTGGTGCAGCGGGCGAAGCTCGGGAGATTTCGACATGCGGTTTGTTGGTTTTTGTGGGTAGGCAGCTGTTGATTTTTGGGTCCAATGCGTTATAATTTCATGCTGCGTTTGTTGTTGTTGCTGCTGTCGTTGCTGCTCCTACTGTTCTTTTCATTGTTGTTGTTGTTGCCGTGGCTTAAATTTAAAATGTGTCTACACATGTTAGAGGGCGGAGTAAGTGGGTGGCATGAGGGGAGAGTGCAAGAATAGGGGTTGTATCGTGCATACCAATAAATTAACAATAGCCTGGCCAATGTTCGAACTAGCAGGCGCCCTCTTGATTCGCCTGCAACTGCATTTATTGGCTCGTAAATTAGCATGCAAGTCAAATAAATTAATTCTTTTTTGCAATATTTGCATAAACAATTTTGCATAATATGCAATAGCCGAGCCGAGCTAGCGGCAATAACAACAACGGCAAGAGAAATCATGACAAAACAGCCAACGGGGGCTTACAAAGTGCACAAGATCCTAAAAAGGCCGGAGGGCAACATTTTGTTGTACGGCAATGCAGTCGAGAAGCCGCGAGAGTTGATCATAGAGTTGTCATTAAATTTGAAATTAACTTAATTGAATGAAGCTTTGTAGGAATATGAACCTGATTTTCTAATATTGTATTTTACTAAATTATATTTCTCATATAGTGATCGAAAATATTTTCAGTTAATCTTCGATTAATAATATGAGATTTTATTATATTTAAGTTAGCTTATTTTTAATATACAATTGACTATGTTTTTATACAGAGTATTCTATATTTTATTTAGCATGTCAAATTTTAAACAAACGAAACAAAACTTTTATTTTCATCGTTATTTTGAAGCAATAATTTAACATCTAACGAAGACTTTCAATATATATAATTGATTTTCATTAATTTTTCAGTTATGTTTTTTTGAGATTTTTAATATTTATATATAATATATACATATATATTTTAAATGTTTATTGGCAAAATAAAATGTTTGATATATCTTATACAGCGTTTAATTTTACTTTAATTGAAATGCTTCAAATGCATGCTTCTCTTTAATATTATTATACAATTTCTTGGCTATTGATCTCTTATCTTAACTCTTAATTCTTTCATTAGAAACTTCGCTTTAAAATTATTAAGCATCTTGTTAACTCTTGAAGAAACCCCTTTCACCTGCAAGCTATGTAATATGTCCTCGCTGCATATATGTATGTATGCGTTTTATATATGTATCATTACACTAGACTGCAAATATATGTGTTTGCCATGTTTGAATGTGTGTAGCCAGGTATACCTGACTGGCCCTGGCCGCATGACTAGACATTGCTTTCTCCAGGGAGGTAAGCGAGGCGAGTGAGCACAGCTCATCGTCCACAGTCCTCCGTCCTCGGTTGTCGGTGCTCAGTGTGTTCAGTGTTCGTTCTCATGTGCCCGGCCTATGCATAAGCAATGCGTGCAACAAGGCAACATTCACCACATGGCTGGGCAATTGACCAAAGGCTTCAAGGGGGCACGGGCACGGGGCACGGGGAGGTGCAAAGGATGCTCTGCTGTCCATGCATTTGGCATATTTTAATATGTAAATGCAATTTCTCCAATGAGCTACAACACACAGACTTTGTGTTGGCCAGCTTGACTTCACTTGACTGCGACTGAGACTGAGGATGGGTGGTGATTGTGTCTCCGGACTGTCTGGCGATGTTTGCGGCTAATCAAAGACAAAAAGACGCCGCATCACGGATGAAACATACGCACAGATTGACAGCGGCTGAAAGTGTCGAAGAAAGTGAGGAGAAGGAGCATACGAGAGGGGGAAGAGAGATGTCTGGCGGCAGCTAAAGATAACTGCTGATATGCAGGTGCAACAATTAATGGACATTAGAGCTCATCTCTCAACGCCACTTGCTGCCGCATTTCAACCACATTACGCATACACCGCATGTGTCGCGCGCGTTTAATAAAAAATGCAAAGTCTAATGTCTGCACCGCAAATTGATGTGCGCAAATGTGCGCATAAACGACGCTAGATGGCGCACTTTACGCGTGCAAATTGTCAGAAAGCGAGAAGCGCGCAAGCTGTAGAAGTTACCCAAATACACACATAAACGAACACACACACGTGTTAGGCACAAACACACACATAACATATATTGTAGCAACCAACACGTGGATTAAATTCACAGCAATTTCGGGTTTGATGAAAATAGACGTGTTGTTTTTTCATTCCCAATACCTGATTGCTTAAAAGTTACTTAGCTATATCTTTGGGTTGGCAAATTTTAATGAAAACATTTCTTAAAATCAGAATTATTTTTATTTAAATTCCTGCAACTTAATTGTGTACATATTTTATTTTATATGAAAATAACTCTTACCATATGGATTGAATTTCAATCTTAATAAATTATATTTAATCATGTATAATTTGCTAATTTTGTTATTTTAACACAAATAAACATTATAACTTTTTCTTGATTATTTATAATAGACAACAAATTATTGTCGCGTAGTCGATGCATTTTAATTTGCGATCATTTATGTGCTGACTATTTTCCGTTGGCTATTTTTAATTATAAGTTGCGAAATTTGTATATAAATATTTTGTGCCATAAATATAGAAATTCTTTTAAAATCTCAGGAAATCCAATTAAAAGTGTGTATATCCAATTTTAATTTAAAATTTTTAACAAATAAATAAATTTTCTTCGTTTTTGACAATTTTAAATACACAATTAATTATAGCCTACATTTTATATTCGAATATTTAATTGTTGACTATTTGCAAAAGTCTTAAGGTATTCTTGTTTTTATCTAAATATAAAGAGATTATATCCATTCAACAGGTTTAACCATACCAAACTCACCCTCTTTAAACATTAGATAAGATTGTGTTTTGTTAGTGTATAGAAAGTGCGTTGATTTGATCAATTTGCCGCCATTCATCTTGCCTCACAATTCGCCCTATTTTATGCCTTTGCCTTTAACTGCATTGTGCGCTTTTTTGTTTAGTGATTTGTTTTCCACAACAACAAAAATAACAAGGAGAACAAAAACGACAAAAATAGGAAAAAATAGAAAAAACCAAAACATGATGCCAAAGGCTGCGCCCCCGCTCAAGCTCTGGGGCTTTATATAAAAGCTGTGCGGCAGACAGGCCATCAATACAAAATGGCATAGAGTTGAGTGGGCGTTAACAATATGCCTGGTGGGGATCGGATGCAAAGGGCAAAGGGATGGGGATGGGGGTGAGGATGATTGCGGCAGATAAGAGCAGAGGAGGAGAAAGTGAAGTTTTCATTGTTGGTTGTGCCTTATAAATGCTGCGTATGTTTTGGTTTTTTGGCTCAACGACTCAACTCGTTTGCAATTTCTCTGCTGTCGCTCTATCAGTTGAGGCCGCCTCATCCTGTTGTGCCTGCTGTTGGCTGCCTGGCTGCCTGGCTGCTATGTCCTGGCTCTGTTCCCGGTTCGGGGTCCTGCTCGACCAGCCAGCTAAAGTGTCTGCGAATATGACGCGTCACTCTGGGATCACACCAATTTGTTAAAAAACGTGGCTTCAAGCTGAGCGATAGGCCGGGAGGATGGAGAGAGGGGAGGCCAGAGGGTAGGCTGGTCACATTTGTGCGCCGTTCATTCACTCAAAATGTCATCAACGTTGAGACGACAGATTGCAGTCATTTCTGCTAGAGTTCTCCTCCTCCTCTCTATTCCCCGCTTCATGTCTGTTTTTTTGGCTATCTCGTTGTGTTTGCTTTACACATGTGTGTGTGCAAAGGGCTTGACTGAAGGTGTAGGGTATATAAGTACTGCGAATTTATAGAGTTTAGCCATCAATAGAGAGAGTGGCAAAAGATTTTAAGTGCTAACTTTTTGACAAAATATGATTTTATTAAAAATTACATTTATGTAAATATTTAAAGTGAGCTGCGACTAGAAATTAATAAATATTATTATATATAATAACAATTAAACATGATATACTATTGATTTCGATAATTTGGCGGTCTAATTATTAAAATAAGAAATTCTAGAAAATAAAATTGAAGGAAAAAACCAGTTAAAATATTGTAAAGCTAACTAAACTTTGTCAAAAACATCTGAAGTTATTACTAAACTTGGATGGTACTAATTAGCTACTACATTTGAGAATTTAAGCAACAGGGAAATAATATTGACGGACAGATAAATTAAAGAGGAAATGAGGCTGTTGTAAATTGTTTGAATAGATCTAGAAAAAAAGAACGAAACCAACTAAGTTCACCATTAAGCTGAACAAACTATCTCAAAACAGTTCCAAATAATATTACTATACAAGCTTCTCTGATCACTATTGCCTACTTCATAGCTGGTTATGCCGCTCTTCATGTTTATTTACGCTCTCTCTATTTCACTGTCAGATTTCGGCCTCTGTGGCCCGCTTGTGACATTAAAGCCGCTCTCTCTCACTCTCTTATTACATTTTACTACTTCTCCTTGTCGCTCTCGAACCCGCGAAGAGTGAGTGACTGGTGTCAGTCAGTACGTCACTCATATGGGGTTGACAATGTCGACAGCAAGAGAATTAGATTTAAATTCGAATTTAAAGAGACTTCATAACTCCGGCTCTTTTGTGCCAAGATATTCCCAACGCCATCATCAGAGCTGAAAAGACAGCCGAGAGAGAGAGAGAGAGAGACAGAGAGCATCCTCCTATGCTGAGCGTCATTATTGTTATCATAGTTATCATTGCTATCATTGAGCTCTAGCGTTGAGCGCATTCAGGCAACTGCATTGCAATTCATTTTATGCTTTCAAAAGCGAACTCGGAACTCGAATGGAGGCCACAAAACTGCAAAATACCTGAAGAACACCCATAAACCCCATTCATATTCATAAAATTGCATAATCTCGAAGAGTCATAATAATCAAAAACATATTTGCGGGCATGCATTACTACGACGACGACTACGACCGACAAGGAGAGAGAAGGGAAAAGAGAACGAGGAACAGAACTGCGATTCGAGTCGACCTCATACAGCTTCCCAGCGAGCTTTCCACTCTTAGCGGCCTCTTTGCCACAGAAATTTTCTACATAAAACTTCAACTTTGCTTCGCTCTGCAAATGGCGACACTTGAAGAAAACTTGAATGGTTTGTTTATAGTTAGAGGTGTTAAAGGTGTATTTACATTTTTATCATAGAACTACAATCGTTATTTCTATAAGTTCTTAGAGTTCTAGTTATGCGCTATGACTCTTAAACTGAGCAACCTTTAATAGTCAATATTTTAATGGATTATGGCATTAACAATGTGATCAAAGAATATCGATTCAAAAAATAATATAAAGTATAATAAAATTTGAATATAGTAAATACTATGAATACATTTTTGAATAAAACAACAATACGATTTAAACAACAATTATTCCTTAAATTTGCTAACAATTTGTTCGTATTACAAGAAAACCATCAGCATAATATTTGATGTGTTTCATTTTTCCATTTGATATTTTCGTAATTTTGATATTTTAAACAGAATATATTTCAAATTTAAATTTTTGGCATATATACTAAATAAAAGTCTCATCTTATTTTCTATATTCGAAACCAAATATTGAACTAAACAAATTTAAATTGAATGTCACATGCAAGAAATATTAAAATCGAGCATTAGAAATATTAAAGCATTGTTAAGTTAAATAATTTTAAATTTTATTTCAATTACTAGTAATTTAAAAGAAATTTCTTCGAGTGTAGTTGCTGTCATACTTGGTATTTCGGGTATGAATTCGAGTTTTGGGTTTGCCGCAGATTTTTGATACAGCCGGCGCGGCGAGTGGGAAAAACTGCAACAGCAATCGGCAATGTAGCGCCCAAGTAGGCGGAAATAAACGCAGAGAACGCTGCTTGCTGGCTGCTGGCTGCTAGCTGCTGACTGCTGCCGCTGTATGATTTTATTTATGCCAGAAGGCAGCAGAAGCCAGGAGCAAAAGCAGCCAGGAGCAAAGCGGACTAAGCGAGGCGAAAGCGAGGCGAGGCAAGAGTGTTGGCTTCTAGTCGAGTCGGTGGCTCGTAAAGTTTAGTTGGACCCGCCGTAAAAGGCGTTGGCAGTGGCACACTCAGCAGTCATCATAAAACTATAAATTTCATATTTGCCGCACACACACACGTATACAACTCACGGGGCTGAAGGGAGAGAAGTGCAGAGGCCAGACCTCAGAGTACTGCTGCTGGGCATGTTATCATTAATGTGGGCGAGACTCTGATGATGATGATGACGATGAGGTTGACGATAATGACGATGGCGATGTCTATGATGATGGCTATGACTATGGCATTGGGTAATGTTTATGGTGACGCCTGGGAGTTTTGGTCTGGGCCAGAGAGAGATGAAAAGAGAGCTTTACTGCACCTTCTTCCAGCCTTCCACATTTGTCTTTGGCTTTAGCTTTAGTTTTTCTACCTGCTGCTAAGTGTTTTTCTCGCTCTGCCTCAGTGTGTGTGTGTAACTGTGTGTGTGTGTCTTGTTATGTAGAGCGTGCAATCATTTTACGAGTCGAGCTGCGAGTCTCCATCGTCCAAATGTCAGGGGCAGTCACCAGCAGGCAGACAACAAGCTCTCCCCCACACTCATCCCTCTCCCTTGGCTTATAGTTCCAAGTGTTGCCACAAATTTAATAAACTCGAGACGTGCGTTTGAGCTTTGGCTGCCATTAGAGAGAAGGCAGGAGGGAACAGAGTGTCTTTTTCTAAATACTTTACTCTCAACTAGATCAAAGCTAGCTTTTTATTTTGATTTTTTATTCAGTTTGTGGGTCAGAAATGCAACATCCAGTTGACCTCGACTAATTCAGTTTGGGTTGTTTCAATTTCGGACTGCTTTCACACATTTAAAAGAAAATACAAAATAGAAAATAGAAAAGAAAATAGTAAACTTTTGAAATGTTGTAATTTAAATTATTTCATTTTATTTGGTATTATTTTAAATACAGCAAGTAAACATTAAACATTTTGTGTTTATGGTTCCTGATCGCTTAAACAAATAAAAATGCAATACATATTTCTTTGTGTATATTTCAAAAGTGAAAGATAACAAACGATTTGTGCAAAATGTTGAATAAACAAGTTGCAAAATTAAAGAATTTAAAGATTTTGATACTAATGTTACTGTATAAAAGTGAAACAAATAAGAAAGCAAAGTCGAGTGTGCTCGACTGTGAGATACCTGCTGCCCATTTTGAAAAAAAAACAAATCAATGCCGTATTATTCTTAAAATATGCCAAATTAATACCACAAAAATACTGAAAGTATACCTAAGGATATATTTGGTATATTTGTATAGTACTATATACCAGATTATCAGCCAAAGCCTCTACAATTTTTATCTGATTGCAACCAAATTTTCAAGAATCATAAATACTATAGTTATTATTCTATTTATTAAAAATATCAAACTTCAAAATGACTTATTATTTGATTTTTATCGACTTACGAGAGCGGTAATGGGCGTGGCAAAAAAACAAAGTTGATATGCGGGCAAAATAAGGTATATCTTTATCTGTTATAGTCTCAGAGATCTAGGTTTTCATGCGGACAGACAGACAGACAAACGGGCATGGCTATAGCGTCTCAGTTGATAATGAAATATGTATATTTTATAGGGTCGGAGATGATTATATATATTGTTACATTCATTTTCTGCAGGCTCAAAGTTATAATACCCTTCTACCCTAGGGGTGGGGGTATGAAAAGTGCTCGGTACTCTTGAGGTACTGGTATCCATATATTATGTTTGCAGAATCGACAACATTCAATAACAAAACAATAACCTTTTCTTTGCCCTGCAACCGTAAAAGTGAAAGACTCTCGTTCTCTCTAACTTCGGTCACTTCCGGATTACTCGCAGTCGAGTAGTCATAACCTTGCATAACCCATTAAATATGCATACTGCATATTTGGCAATTGACTGTAGCTCCCAGCGGGAACTTCATTTTTGTTTTCGTACTTGTTGTTGTGTTTGCCGTGTTGTGTGCTTCCCTGCTGCCGATATGCAGCATTCCAATAGCTTCATTTTGTCCAATTACATGACATAACTGTAAAAATTTACGATGCATCAGCATCTACACTAAATGATGTGCCATAGTTCCAAGTTCCTAGCTGCATGTGGGTATCGTCGTGAACTCCCTCGCTTACACATTCATATTCCCAAACCGATTGCGAGCTGACAATCAACGCAACGCAACGCAACGTTTTGCGGGAGAGAAAGAGGAGGGGGAGGAAAGTGGAACATTACTGCGGTTATTGCCGCACGAAATTTGTAAACGAAACGGAAACTGGTCGTAACGATTTCAATGAAGAGATGACATGGACAAGGACAATGTCGATGACGATGACGTTGCTGTTGCTGTTGCTTTCGACTTGATGATGATTATCTTCGATCATTATGTGCTTCGGTTTGCTCAAACACTCACTGATGACTGCCAAATCAGACAAATGTACGCAAAAACCGCACAGAAAACTTTTCAGCAATGCACAGAGAATCATCACCTCAGGGCATTCCCCGATACAACTACAACATTGTATGATTGCTGCTGCTGCATTGAAACTTGGCCTGCTCCTCTTGCATTATACTTCCGATTGTCCTCCTCGAAGTCCATTGCCTTAGCCTAGCTTGTTGTGTGTTTTGTTTTGTGTTGTTGTTGTTGTTGTTGTTGGGGAAACTTGGAGCTGAGTCGGCAACTGCCAGACACTGAACGATTGATGTGCAATAATTATCCAAAGTTGATTTGTTTGTTTGCACGCCCGGCAAAGCGTAAAAGTCGAGCTTGCCAATCGCCCAACCCATTGCAACTTAACTATATCTATCTCTATGAGCCACGAGTGAGCCACGCCCACTGCGGTAATACTGCAAATGAGTGTTATTATGGAGGCGCCCATTGAAAGTCGTTTGCCAAGTTTTGAGCTGAGTTTTCTATGTGGTGGCTCTTTTGGATAGTTTTTGGCAGTTTTCGAGACGGCGATGCTCTTCTCATGATGCTCCTCGATAGATAAGTGCGCTGTTTAGTTTTAAAGCCACAGCATAAAAGTTTGCTGCTTACTGCCCCTTTGCTGTCTTCCCACTCTCCTCTCTTCTCACTCATCCTCATCTTCATCATCATCTTCAAACAAACAAACCCGCAACTACAAAGTTTTCCAGCATTGCGGTTTTCTTAAGCAGTTTGATGATCTTAGGAAATGAATAAGATGGAATACTTATAGACTTGGCAAATGCATTTTAATTACACAATAAAATAGAAGCGGGAATACGCGTTGTGTACTCGTAGTAATAGTTATTTGATATAGTTGTTTATAACATGTTATGCAAAATTTTCAAATTATTCTGTATAAGTTAATAATAATAATGAGTTAATAAGTTTGGGGAATAGTAAGTTACTTACTTTTTAAACCAGTTACAAAAGTAATTAAATAAGAAAATGAAATTTGCTAAATAAATTATTTAAATTAATGTTAAAATCATTTTATTAATTTTTATTTTTATTTTTCCAAATACTGTTTCTTAAAAACTTATATATAATAATGAAATTAATGTTAATATTTCAAAATTAAAAATATATTTCATTGACAGTTTATTTTCATCATGAAAAACTAAGAAAATAAATAAATGTTGCTCTGTCTAAAAATATATTTAACTTGTAATATGTGCGTTGTGCTTTATTTATAATTTTTCAAAAATTATTAAATATATTTTGCAATTTACTTCCAAGTTAAAGTGTGTCAAGTATTCGACGTACTTTTGCTTGGCTTTCTGACCAACTCTTGTGCATCTTATTCACTTGACTTCAATTGAGAAATTAGTACATTAAGTTTTCCTTTGACGCCCCTAACAAATAAATCGTGGTATTTATTTGAATTGCTCAAACGAGTTTACGGCACAAACACAAATACAACACTCACACACACAGACACAGTTTACATGGCTGAGTGTAATAAAAAAGAAAACTTTTTGTTCCCTCTCTCCTCTCCCCTCTCTCAGGTCGTTTATGCTCCACTTGGTTTAGTTGCTTTTACTGTTGATTTACTTTTAGCCTATTGCATTGGCATTTAGTTCGATGTCTAGTTTTTAGTTTTTGTGTTCCATTTGTGAGCCGGAAATAAAACACAGGTTTTCGCATCCTCAAACCCCGAAATGAATACGAATTCCCATGCTATACTCCAACTCGATCTCTTGATAGCTGTAGTTGTTGTTGTTGTTGATGTTGTTGTTGGCTCTAGAACGGTTAGAACAAACGCAATCAAAATACTTTGGCTATACAATTTATTGGCGCAAAAACAAGTTCAATTTCAAATGAAAATCGCTTGGTACAAAGAGCAAAGCTAGTAGATAAACATACGAGTACATATGTACAGGATGTAGGAGACATTCAAGATTCAAATAAATATCAACAATACACACACACACACACACTCACACACATACAGTATACACCTTTGTCTATGGATCTGCTGTTTGAATTGCTGTGCTGTGTGTGCTTCTAATATAGAAAATAGTTGCGAAATATTTTGCCAAGTAGCCCAAGTATCGAGTACAAGCTGGAGAGCCATGTCTAGTGGCAGTTGGCAAGACAAACAATCAGTTAAGAGCTTTAGAGACACACACACAACATACTCATACACTCGCACACACATCAAGATAGATACATTGAAGTCTCTGCTCTTTTATTGAACTTACATAACATTTTAGGTTATGGCCAGGGTTAGAGGACCAAACCGGACTCAGGCGAAGGACAATGAGGGAGAATCGGAATATGTTACTGTGATTTCCGTGTAACTTCCTTTAATCTTCCTCTCTCTGCATATGTGTGTGTTCGTTTGTGTGTGTGTGTGTGTAATAAATATACGAGAGTGCTTAAGATCAAATCAATTGATAAACAGCATAATAAACTTGTATCCACTATTTACATAAAATGCTCTGCAATAATATTATGCAAAGAGTAAAGCGAGCCAAAAATACTCTCGCACTTCAAGTTTTATACTAAATTGAAGTAGTTTTTCCACATTTTATTATTATTTTTTCTGGTCTACAAGCCATTAGTTGCCCCCGCCCCCAACCGCTCATTCTCTCTTTCATTTTATGTACATATTTTGCCATCATAAAATGCTATTTATTTTATATGAAATGCTTTTGATGTTGGCATATCGAAGGCACAACTTAGGAAATAGAACACACATAGAGAACGAAATTGAGAGAGATGAAGAGATAGATGAAGAGAGGGAGCAAAGTTTCTCTGCTGTCTTGTCAGTGCAAGATTTTGATATGCGAGTGTCATAAATTGTTGTTTATTTGGCAGGGGAATAAATGTGGAATACACTTTAACGATAGATACTTCTTTCATGCACACAAACAAAAGTTGCCTCAGCGATTAGAATAAAGTTACCTTAATTACCTTATGATAACATATTCAGCTGGATGACGTAATCAACTCGAAAACAAACTAAAACTAAACTGAAAACTGTCCATGAAGTGTGTCACAATCAGTGGTTCCGTCACTTCAATCAAAATAAAGTGAAAGTCTTGAGCAAATATCCGGAAAACATGTTCGTTAATAAATTAAATGATGATGCTTTAAATAAAGGTGATAAATCATTATTTATTTGAGGCTACGCAATTTAAAGGTAAGCTTAATAAATGTCAATTGCAAGTTATTTATTATTGTTACTGAGACAAAATAATAATATTTTAAAGTATTCAAAATTAAGTAATTAATATTACAAGTGTACTACAACAAGTAAGAAAGCTGCAGTCCAGTCTGCTCGACTGTGAGATACCCGCTACAGATTTTGAAGAAAAAGCAAACCATCAAAAATTCTAAAGTATACCATGGGCTACATTCGGTATATTGTCATGATACTACATTTAAAATATGTCATAAAGTACAAAATATATATAAATATTCCATACAAAAGTATTTCATAAATAACTTTTACAAATTTGTATGTGTTTGCAACCAAATTTTCAGGAATCATAAGATCTGTATTTATAGTATAATTTCAAAATTCGTAAAGTCAAAAAAATAAAATTTGTACTAAAATACAATTAAATAAAAAAAATAAAGTATAGTCAAATAAAAAAAAAAAATTAACTAAATAAAAAATATGAATATTCAATAAATTTTGGAATATTATTGTTTGGTGGTTTTTCGTATATATTTTTAAATTCCAGTCATTTGAAATAATTATTACGATAAGACAAATGGTAGCATTTTGTCTTCTTTTTAAAAGTATTCTTTGAATTACACCTGTAGTCTAAAAGAAAATTAAAACGTTATCTAGATTGACAGACTAAATATGTAAAGAAAAGTTAAGTTTTTCGAGTTACTAAAAACGCTTAGCAAACGGTAGCATGAATTTTTCTTATGACTTAAGTGCCTTTAACTGATTTTCTTCCAACTTTCATAGTTGGAATTTAACACTTCAAGAGCACTTGTATTAGAGCTGCACAACTGTCAGTAACATGCAGCTGTTAAGTATATTTGTATATTAGCTTTACCCGGTGTCAGCTTGAGCAGCGCCCATAGAATCGCCACATTATCACTTAGCCACTCTTCTGCCATGCCCTTGTCTCTAATATTATGAGCTGAGGGGCGTTTTGTTTTATCCAAACACACACGCACAAAATAAAAAAAAAGAGAAAAGAAAATAGAAAGCATTTTCATAAACCCAACGTCATAATTACTATGACATTTTCTAATGTCTCTTCCTTGAACAACCCACCGATAGGAGAGTACGTGTGAGGGTGAGAAGATGGAACAGGAGTTGTTAACTGAAGTTGGGGATAACTTCGGTGGGGGACTCTGGAGTTGTGTAGATTGCGTGTCCCAAGTTCATAGGCGCCTTATTACACACTTTAATTTAATAAAAAGCTTGTAAATGCGTGCACACACATGACCAGCAAAGAGTGAAAGAGAGAGAGAGGGAGAGGGGGGAAGAGGAGTGGGAACGGTTCCTGTTCTCGAGTCGATGCTACGCCTTTTTATTACATAATGAGACCCAGTCGGTCTTTTGGGCTATGCGCTAGATCCCCTTCCCTTGACCCCCACATCCACCCGCGCCTCATTACAAATTCAACTAGCGGCGCTTGCTGCGTTGCCAGTTGCGAGTTGAAGTTGCGCCCGGTTTCCTGCCTGCCACAAAAGTGCGTGATGCGTGTGTGCACCTGCAACGCAGCCTTTGCTGCCTTCGACTTTGACGTGTCGGACATTACAAATTATGCCCAGGAGCAGCGGCAACAGCGGCAGCTAAAGGACCACCATCAATGTCCATTGGCCAACTCGGCGGCATTTACGTCGACGATGACGACGAGAGACAATGACGAGCCTCGATGGGGCACCACGCTGACGTTGAGCTGGGTCGCAGGTAGAATGTGAAAATTGTGGTAAATGTGGCGAATGTGCCACAAACGAAATCGAAAACTCGTCGCTCTCTCCCTCTCTCTCTCTCTCTCTCTCGCTCTCTCTATCTCTTTTTGTGGTATGTTATTTAATTTGTTACGCCAAAGACTCTTTTTTTGAGTTCTCCCCGTTGAAAGATCTCCTCTTGGCATACATAATTTATTGTCCGTGTGTGTTTTTTGTTGTCTTGCAACCTTTTTAGTTTTTTGTGGTTTTGCGCATTGTTTTCACATTTCGATTAGATGAAAGGTGTTCAGAATAAAACTCCCTCGTTTCTTTGCAGTGTGTGAAATCTTAAATTGCAGCTCCGCCGCGTTCAATTCAATTTATTGTTGCGTGAGCTATTTTATAATACCACTAAAAGGTGTCGTCGTCCACAAATTTATGGAGCAATGCGGGCGGTCGCAGCAATTTACCAAGTGCGTGCAGCGCAATTAAAATAGCAGAAACAACTATTCCAGAAATTTTAATTTCGTTATGCAACGCTGGGTTTTCAGGGTTCTTTATTGCCTGATTGACATGATTATAACGAATTTGTAGCACATTCTGTGTGTGGCGGGTGTGTTCGGTCTTTAAACGTTAATTTTACAGGAAGACAGATAAGATCGCTTTTCCTGCGTTCAAAAGGAATAAAATACCTAAATATTTTCATATTTTTTTAGAAATAAATTTTGGATTGCATTTAAACATTTCTCTAGAGAAGTTTACATTCACAAATTATAAATACTTTAGAGTCAACTTGACTTTAAGCCTCTTTAGAAACCACAATGAATTTAAACCTTTAAGGCAACCTTGAAAAACTATTATTAATAAATTGTCTATGCAGTGCATTCTTTCTGAATTAGGAGTATTTTATAATAGCGCCACAGGATTCTTCATTCTTTGTTAATAATGCAAGACCACAGTCGAGGTGTGATCTTATAATAAACAATGAAACTGCAGGTGATCATCATTAAATCATTCCATTGTCCTTATACTTTGGGTTGCGCTGATTTATTAAATTTTCTATTTCTTAAGTGCTTTGATAATGCTTGTATAACACTTTAAGGGCAATACTTTTATCTTTCACACTTTATTTTTGGGGGAAAATGATTAATTTAAATACCTTTGAAGTTTTACAGCATTCCTTCGTTCATTAAGAAAATCCTTTTAATTGATTTTTTTTTTAAAGTGCACACACATTGTAATTATTATTACTATTTATAATTAACACACAGATAATTATCTGTATTTTTCAGGCAATCTTTTAGTTGTCCATCATAAATTGTTGCATTAATTTGAACATCTTAAATTCGCGATAGCAAATGATTAAAATGCCTTTGCATTGCACTCTGCATGGCGGTTGCTTTATGACATTATCATTAACTGCGCAAAATACCCGCACCCAAAGAACAAGAGCTCAACCAATTTACCATCCTGTTTGTGTGTGGGAAGTCTATATAGAGAGTGAATGTGAATGAGAGAAAGCTGCTTGCCTGCCAGCCTGACTGACTGACTGACACATTACTTAACTTCCGCTTCCTGGCCTATACACACACATATGCATATGTAAGTGAATGTGTGTGTGTGTGTATAAATGTGCTCAGTAGATACTGTAGATAATTTCACAGTTCTTTGGACAGACAACAAGGCAGTCAAAGCTGGCAGGCAGTCAGGAACAACAAAATGCGTGCACGCATTGCTCGCATCCATTTGGTAAACCTACAACGCGCCAAATGTCAGAGAAATTAAATTTAAACGCAAGGCAACAATCCATCATGTGGTAATTACTGCGTCAACACGCCAACACATGCAGAGCGGAACGGAACAGAACAGAACGGAACCAAATAGACTACAAAACGGATGAAGTTGATGTGATGTGAGTCGAGCAGAGGTGAATTGTCGCCCACACAAGCAGTTGAGGGAGTTGCCAGGATAATGACTTGACTTGTCATCGCTTCCGCTAGATTCAAGCGAGAGATTTCTGCTCAAGATCAGACAAGGCGTTGCCCAAAACCCAAGACAGCTGAGTGAATGCATCGCCTCATTAGAGTCCTTGCCGAGCCTGTGATTATTTCTTATCGCAGCTGCATTGATTAATAATTTTCGCTTCCTATTTCGCTCTCGCTTTCACGCACTCGCAATTAAGTTTGAGGCCCAGAGGCAACTGTAATTGACAGTGGAACAAGAGGAGAGAGGGGCGTGGTCGTGTTGAAGCGTTAATGAAATATCAATGGGGTGTTTTTGCGCAAATCGCCAAAACACTTAGTTTACTATTTTCTTTTTTTTTCGGGGTTGCCGGCTTGATGGTGAATAACGCCTCCTGTTTTCACTCACTCACTCACATATTGGACGGGAATCAACATATTGCCGAGTTTTTGCCACTCGCTCAACGGGTGGTGCGTCTTTATTTCTCTTACTTGGGCGGTCGATGAGGCTCGGGGCTCGGGGCAAACGAGAAAGATGTCAATTCTGGCAACGGAAACACTCACAAAATGCTTTCAGCGCGCAACAACTTGCAATTATGTTGATGTGTAACAACTGTATGCCACAGGACATCGAATGAAGTGTACCTTTGATAAAGTGGACCTGCAAATGAGCTACTCCCAGTCACTGTATTTGTACATAGAACAGACGATAATGTAATCAGAGTTAGCGACATGGGGGGACAGTCAAATGAATCCATTTGATGTACAAGATATTGTTATTTATATACTAAAGTTTTTTTTATGAAAATATTATATATGTTTTATTAGAATGAGTCTTTTTTAGCTTTTTTTTTGTGTGTGCATTTGATTGATTAAATTTTTTTATAATAATTATTGTTATATTAAACAAATTTAGTTTTTATTGTTTACATATGGAAGTATTGTTTTTAAATATTATATCGTAGATATTTTTTACATAATACAATTTTATTATATTAAATTGAATATATGTTTTAGTTGTATACATTTTTATTATATTCAGATTCGCAAATTACTTTTAATTATGCTTGAAATACAATAAAGTCAGAGTTAACTTTTAATGATTATGGTGTCAAAGTTTTATTGTTATTAGTTATAATATTTATTTGTTTTTTTTTTTTTATAGTTAATAATCTTAAAAAATATACAAAATACTTAAAATAATCCTTTTATAGTATATTAATTTTTTCCGGAATACAAGCAATTTCTACAATTTCTGATTACAATGTATCAATAATAATGGGAAATAAAACATTTTATTTCTTTTTTTACTTTGAGAGAGTTCTTTGTCTTTCATCTGCTGTTCTCTTTTGTTATTAAATATCCAAACTCTAATCTCAAGTCTGACACTTTAGATACATTTCCTGCTAGTATAGAGTGTAACAGAGTTGAGCTCATCAGAAGTAGAGCTCTTGGAAAAATCCCAACAAACGCACATAATTTGTAGTAGAGAAAGCCACATACGTACGTTTGCACAGCAGGACATTTGCGGCGCAGAAAACTTCTCCATACAAAACTATGGAAAATTATGAAATTATAAATATGTATATACACACACACACACACACACACACTTATACTGTGACACACATAGACTTCAGCAGGCAGACGCCATGACAAACACAAACACACTCCACACTCAGACGTTGTTAAGAGAGCCACCCACAAATGTCTGGCCGAGAAAAGTAATTTAATTGTCGCAAAAATGTCGAAAACAGCTTTGGCGTTTTACATTAACATAAAACAAAAAGCCAGAGAAATAATAAGTGGAAATTATAATTACAAGTGCTCACATGTGGTCCCCACGCACAGTTTCAGACTGTGCAATGAATTTGCTGCTGTTGCTGAGAGGTTTCTGGGGTCAAAATGATTAAAGTTGCCAAAAAATATTTATATGCAAGTTTATTTCAAGTAACGCTTAGTAATTAATGTGGCCAAGGTTAGTGAAAAGTGTCAGCTATTTGATATTCATTTATTCACATGAAATATGACCAGCTAAAACGAATTTTCGGAAAGTTTTTCATTTTAATTTATGTAATAACTATGTTGTTCCCAGAAAAGAAATTATAAAGAATCAAAGAATTGATAAATTCGAAAACTTAATTAGAAAGATTTTGGAACATGATTTGTCGGGAAATTTTTAATACATGTTCGTCATTTAATTATAGTTTTAATTTCTTAAAAAATTATGATATTCTCAAAAATTATACAATAGAAGAAACAATTCAAATTTCACAAACACTTTTGGAATAAATGAAGAGGTTTTGGGATTCGCTTTGCCGATAAATTTGTCGTTAATTTCTTGAAAAATTGTGATGTTTGTTGTGAGGAAACTATATAAGAAGCAATATATATTTTATGTAATGTCTTGTTATCCTTCAATTTTACATAAATAGGTAAGTACATATATATTTAGTCAATAATTTTGCAATGGACATTTGTCATTTATTAATCTTTTTAAGCTCTCCAAAAAATGTGTTGTTCTCAGAAAGGAAAAATATAAAACAAAAAAAAACTTTTTCGTGTTTATACCCGCTACCCATAGGGTAGAAGGGTATTATAACTTTGTGTCGGCAGGAAATGTATGAACCAGGTAGAAGGAGGCATCTCCGACCCTATAAAGTATATATATTCTTGATCAGCGTCAACAGCCGAGACGATATAGCCATGTCCGTCTGTCCGTCTGTGTGTCTGTCCGTCTGTCCATATGAAACACTGGATCTCAGAGACTATAATAGATAGAGCTATAATTTTTTTTCGACAGCCTTTGTTATGTTTGCACGCAGATCAAGTTTGTTTCAAATTTTTGCCACGCCCACTTCCGCCCCCGAAAATCAAAAAAATCGAATAACAAGCGTAATTTGAAAGCTAGAGTTTTGGTATAGATAATAATTACTATAGTAGTTATGATTTCTGAAAATTTGGTTGCGATCAGATACAAATTTTCGAAGTTATAAAAGAAATACTTTTGTATGGGCAAACACGCCTACGTACTAGGGCTCTTAGTTGCTTTGGCCGACAGTCTAGTATATTGTGCTTTCTATGGTATATTTTGAATGCGGTACTATATCGATATACCAAACATACCATTTTGGTATAATTTTAGAAAAATACCGCAAAATATATTTCTTTTATTCAAAATGGGTATCTCACAGTCGAGTACACTCGACTGTAGCTTTCTCACTTGTTTTTATTTCATTATGTATTTATCTTGTATTGAAATGAAAGGATTTTTGAATATGTTTTGCTTATTGTATTTTATTTTTATTGATTAATCTTTAATCTTTTATTGTGTTGTTTCCAGAAACAAAACTGTAAACAAAGAATATGTAATAATTTCCTGTATTTTCGTTTTAGTATCGACTTAAGATCAAATGTAAAGAATTTCGAATATGCTTTGCCGATAAATTTGTTATGCACATTTGTCATTTGTGCCTCGTTATATTTTATCTTTGGAGCGTACGTGCAATATTTGGCGATATGTTGACGAATCTGAGAACATGGCCACAGATTTCTAGTACTTTTTATTACGCATATATTTTAATGGCCATGTGCAAGCAACGATTTATGATGCGCCACGCACGCGGTTAATTAGACACACACATACACATCGAGAGACAGCAAAAAGGAGGCCACAGCCGAAATATGGCATGCCAATGGTATTTCTGCGGGGAATGCGGTGGGGAGGAAGAGGAGGAGGGTGAAAGGGGAGTGGAGCTCATCGTGTTGTCGTTGTCCTTGCTGCTGCCGTTATCCTTTTCAATGTCACACAAGACGCATCATGTTTTTATCTACGCCAACCAAATCGCCAACCCTCAGCTCAGATTTCACATATGCGCGAGTGTGTGTGTGTGTGTTCATGGGGAGAAAAGTAAACGAGGGGAGGGGCTTCCCCCAACTTTTCGCTTATATCATTTAATCTTTAATATCCTTTCTCGGCGTTGACTTTGGACTTTTTTTGCCCCGCTTTCTTGTTGTTATTGTCACGCTCTATGTGACGGCTTGTCTTAGAGAATGCCGCTATATACTTGCCTCCCATATAGACACATCTATATGTATGTATATAGTGTGTGTCTCTTGCCTAGATTTATCACTTGCCACAGTTGCTGTTGTTTTCGTATTATTTGTACACACACACACAGATACACACTTCTCTCTATGTATATATAATTTAATGTTTTCTTTTTTTGTTGTTCGTTGCTTCTTGCTTTGGAATCCTCCACATGGCTTCTGGACTTTGCTGCTCGTCTCCGCATTGTCAAAGCTTTTTCTACAGCTAGTTGATTTTGTTTTTGTGCGGCATTAACGGGAGAGGCAGCAAGAGCAGCAGCCAAAAATATCTTTATGCCTCATAAGTTTAATTTGGCGCAAATTGTTTTTATTTGCAGTCAGTGACGCCAACAACAACAACAACAACTAAAACAAACAAAAGATTATGTTGTTAAACTAACAGACTCGCAATATACCCTTTAGAAGTTATGGCAGCTTATAATTTTACAGCACCTTTTTTGTGCAGATTATTTTTTGTGTGGCATAAAAGGTTTGCTCCTACAGGAATTTTAGTCAAATTTGAAATTTATAAACGTGCAGAATGCTGTCTGGCTTTCTTAGAATTCATAAAATATCATGTCTAGAAATTTAGTAAAATTTAAATCTTTTCAGAGGCAAAAAAATAAATGTATCATCTTTAATATTGAAAATTTACCAAAGAAAATATTACAATGAATAAGGTTTTATTTTCAATGCTAGTAAGGCAATGAAAATAAATTTAGTCATCTTTAAAATTGGTTTTTTCACAGGAATAGTTATGGAATTAAAATTTATAAAAAAGGATAAGTGTGAACATTTTATAAACAACGAGCTACCGAAATATGAATAACAAATAATAGATAGCTTGATCTTAAAGTCACATGATATTATTGTGCCTTTTTCTACAATGAAGCAACTCCTTCTATTTTCTGGCTTGACATACCTTTTCTAATGCCATAAATCTACAGGGTGTCAAGGAGTTACATGCATAGAAGACAAAGAGAAAGAGAGAGAGAGACAGAGAAAAAAGAGTTCACATGTGTGATGATACAAAATGGCGTACGCTATTCGTATGCAGACATTTCGCTTGGCACATCTACAAATTCTTTTTGAATGTCATTAGTATAATTGAAAAAGCCATTGGCACAATGCCAGCAACAGCAACAACAATCACAATAACAACAGTAAATGCAACAACAATTGGAACCAACATCAGCTAACCAACCGACAATCGACAACAACAGAGTTCAAAAACTAACTGTAAACGCCGCCATGCGACACGCGAAATCCAATAAAATTTTTTCCTGTTTTCAATTTTTGTTGTTTTTTTTTTGGTTCTTGGTTTTGTTGGTTTTGTTTTGTGTGGCAAAAGTTTAGCGACTTTTGCTGCCTCACCATGATAAAGCGACATACGTAGTAGCAAAAACATGCACAACTAAGAGATACCCAGTAATAGTAGAAGATAAGAAAGAGAGTAAAATGGAATGTTATAATGACAGACACTTACAATAAATGTAGAACCGCTTTTAAGTATTTTTAGTGCTTAACCACCCTTTCGCATATTTATCTAGAGTATTACGAAAAAAGAACTAAAGCCAATAAGAACAACAGGAAAAAGCTTAGCAAAGCGAAAGCCTGCTGTCGAAAAAGTCTATCGAAGGCGACTGCATGTGCATAAATTTGCCAGTTGACATCAGGCAAATGTACATGAGATATTGCCTACTGCTCGCTTAAGTTCTCGTTGATGTCCTCGTAGTCGTTGTTGTAGTCGATGTCGTTGTCCTTGCTGTTATCCTGTCGCAACTGCAAACGGGCATGGATAATGCATGTTGCAATATTTATGCAAGATGCAAGCGGAACGATACGATATGCTAAATTATGTAAGGAGACTATCGAAAAATCGTCTAGCCAATGCGACTATACAGTCAGGTGGATGCTCAGACAGCCAGAGAAAGGAAGAATGCGCAGTTAATTTAATGAAAAGAATAGGCTAGTATATGAAGCCATGTCTGAAGGAAGAGCAAATTGTCTGGCAATAAGTTGGAGGCTTTTAAATTCAATTGAAATTAAAATTGACTTACGAGTATGTGTCTGCTGTCAATTTGTATTTGTTTTTCATTAACAAATTGCTTTTTGCAGATCTTCAGCTCTTTACTTTTGCAGCTTATAAAGTTGAATAAAGCATAGTTCGGAAATATGAAAATTTGAAATTTATTTTTTATTGTTTATGGTTGATATATTCTCAATGTAATTCAAATAAATACAAAATCGTTTATATATTTTGAATGTAAGTATTTATTTCTTCATTATTTGTAATTAATAATTATTAATCTGAATCCGTTGTCTGCAATTCATATAAAAAAGAGTTGTCTCTTATTTGAAAAACTGCACAAAACTATTTTAAATATATATTTTATATATATATATATTTTAATATGAGTATTTTCAACAAGTATTTTATGTTAAATTTAACTACATTAAATTTGCTTAAAAGAAATGAAGTTTTAACAATATTTAATCTAATCAAATTTAATATGGAAATAGATAAAGTAAAATTACAATATGAAATTCATTATTATTATTTTAGATAAAGTAAAAGTGCAATAAAAAATTCATTATTATTATTTTATATTGTACTTTATCTATTCATCATCTATTAAATTTTCTTTTATTTTCTATCATATTTTACTCTTACCTTATTTCTAATTGAATTTTATATTTCCTAGCTCCACCTTCAGTCAATTCCCACTCAGTTTTCACACCAATTGCAATCAACAGCGTTTAAAATCAACCTAATTGCATGTGACTTAGTATGTCAACTAAAGATCAATCATTGATCCCTCACATTACTTCCAAATCATTAAAGATGGCCCCCTTTTTTTTTGACCCAAGTCATTAGCAATCTGTGCAATCACCCTCATGATAGAATCAAGAAGAATCTTTATCAACTGTCTGTCATATTTTATGAATCGTTTTGGCCCTCATGCCGCACAGAAGCGACAGCGGCAACCGCTGCAACAACAATTTCATTTAATTAATTTTTAATTAATTTTTATTTAATTTTTGTTTTTGTTACTCTGTTTTCTTGTGTTGGTTGTTGGTTATAAAATTTTGAAACTCATATGCAAAAGCAAAAGCGAGGCCAACCCCGAAATATAAATCCGAGGCCAATCTGTTTGGTTGTGCACGGTTTTTATCAAAACCAGTCCAAGCAAATGAAAAACTGAATACAGAGTCATCCATCATCATTGCACGCCCTGTGACCCGCCCCTCCCCTGCCCTGCCCCCTGTGCCCCTTCCACATACTGTGGCCTGTATATAATTTAAAGGGAGAAACAAAAAAGCGAAATATTTATTGTCAAATGTCACAAACACTGAAGGGCAAAACGGTTGAAAACGGGAGAGAAAAGGGAAACGGGGCAGCGCAATTCATTTTTTAAAAATTTATATCAATTTATAATTTTTCGTCATTGTGCGCTTGATTAGGCGACAGGCAGGGAAAACCCCTATTTAGATTGGATTTCCCTCCTCTGAAAAAAAGAACAGAAAGAGTTGAGCGATGGCTCGACAACAGACGCTGAGGTTGTAAGGTTTGAATTGTTTTGTGTCTGGTGTTTTTTGATTAATTGTCGGTCTGATCTGCTCTGGATGGATACTGATTGTTGTTGTTGTTGTCGCGTCTCGCTGTTGGTTGACATTTTCAAGGCTGCGACTATCGATGTTTTTGTGTGCTAGAGACTCCTTGAGAGTTAACTATATTCGTAGTAATATTGCCAGAGCCACAGGACGCGTCTTCGCTTGGCGTTAATTGCTGGGTTTCTGCGCCCCAGTGAGCGCCCGAGTTATGAAACTGGCATTAAAGGCATTAAAACTGAAAGTAGCAACTAAGCGAATGGTTAGCAAGGGAGGGGAGAGGGGAAGAAGTGTCCTTGCCGTTGATCCTGCTGATGCTGCTGATTCAACTGGCGGCTCCTTTGCTTGCTGCGTTGCTGTGATTACGCTCTGTGCTTTGGCTGTGTGATTATGATTTTGTAAAAAGGATTAGGTGCATATTACGATGGTCCTCGCACACTCACTCACACACACACACGCACACACAGAACCACACTTACACACAGCGTACGCAACGCAAACGAACCGCGAAACCTTGAGCGAAAAAGGAGCTAGTGAAAGACGATGCCAACGGCAAGGATAAGTACAAGCAGCGGAGCAGGACTCCGACACCGCCAGCTGTTCTGTAGGACATTCAGTGTAGTACACAACAACAACAACAACAAGAATATCTAGTAATTATTGCCCGTGTATAATCTTTATTATTGCTGTTTTGTTGCCTTCTGCTGCTGCTGCTGCTGATGTAGTAGAAGATGAACGAAGTAGTAGAAGTTATATCTGCACCATGATGAAATGCTCCATTAAGCTGTTAACAATAACATTAGGCCACACTTAGTTTGGGGAGAGAGTTCTCTATTGCAGATTTTTCTCTCTTTTGTCCGTTTTGTCAACCCTGCTTTAGAGCTCTGCTGAAAGGGACTTCTCATTTTTATGGCATGCTTAAAGTTCTTAGCCGAGCTTAACTTTAAGAGAAGAAGCCACAGCAGAAGAAGAAGAATTTCTCCAATCAACAGCAGAGTGCAAAACAGCCAAATGAGCGAAGGGTGAAAAAAGGGATTTCAACTTAAGGAATTATAATTTTTTAGAGGTATATTAAACAAGGGGTTATAAGTTTAAGCTGAGGTATGAAATGAGATTTAAAAATTAGAAAATAATGCTATGCTAAAGAATGTCAAGTGTAAAAATCATTAAAAACGAATTTTATTTATTATAAAGATGATGTAAAACATAAAATAACTTAATGGAAATATCAAGAAAATGGTGAATAAATAATTAGAAATTAAATGCATAATAATTTAATTTACTTTTATCGATTTTCGATTTAACTTTGTAGAAACAATTATATATGAATTGTATTGTATTATTCCACATAATAAATTGTTAAAATGAAGATATGTTATATGTAGTAAAGTAAAATATATTGGAGTAGAAATTCATGGATGTGTAAATCATTCAATAGAGCATACTAATAGAAAACTGTAATTGAATTGTCTACACTTTCAAAAGAAGCGATCATCTTAATAAGGTTACATTGAAAGCACTTTCATTGAAAGGAAAGAACACAATAGAAGGACCTGAAGAACAACGTATGTTATAATTAAAAAGTGTTTCGAGAAGAAGGAGCTACCATAAAGCCTCACTGGTTTAGCTTCTTCTTTTTTTTTTGGATAAGAGAAACACTCATGTTTAATTCTAATCAGATTAGCGACTGTGACCTACCCTATTCATATTTCAAGTAAACCTTTGTCATTTATTGTAACTCAATGCCAACGTAACTCGGTTTTTTTTTTGTTGTCTATTGGACAGCTTATGTTGTGAAGCTCTGTTCGATCAATCTAAAGCATGCGAAACCTTCAAGGGTCCCTCAGCTGTCACGTTGTTGCTTGGTGTAAATCCAAGTCAATCCTATGGTCGACACAAGCACTTACACACACATACATAGACACATATACAGAAGGAGCAACTTCACATGCGATAAGCCAAAGGGAAACAACAAATCCCCCCAACCCCACAGAAGCTAAGCTTGCCTAGACTTCAACTCAAATGAACCCTTCGAATTAGACAAAAAACTCAAGATGCTGCAAATTTGTAATCCTTGCTCAAAAGACGTCGAATTTTTCACTTATCGCTGCGGGGCAACACAAACCGAATACCCTCACTCCCCCCGCCACCAGCCATGGACCAGGGTTGGGTGAAAAAACCTACCCTATAAGTTACATACTTATTTAAGTTTTACTTTCTGTACAATGTTTGCCTGCCATGTTGTTGTTTTTTATTATTTTTATTTTCATGCCTTCATTTTTCATATATGCAACTATGCTGGCGATAAGTTATTTGAGCAGCCCAGCGGCAGGACACAAGGACACACTCAAACACACACACAAACATACATGTATAGAGAGGAGCCAACGAATTTGTAAAATTCCAATTAAGAATCTTTGGTTTACTTTGTAAGTTGACTCTCAACTTATTTAGACACTACACAACGACAGATGGAGGGGAAATCTTTATCCACACACACTCGCACACACACACACACACACACGCATACATACGGACACGCACACACACTTAAGCGTAACAAAGAGGACACGAGACAACGGGCAGCAAAAACAGAGAATAAATAAAAGCAAAACAAACTCACACACACACTGAGTCGCACACACACATACACACTTAGCTCGAGCAGCTGTAATCCTAGAAGGGCAGGACGCATGGGTCGCCTCAACGTCGTCCACATTCCCATCCACATCCTCATCCTTCGCTTCAGCCTCCGCTCCTTGCTCGTTCTAGTCGTCGCTCTAATGGACGAATAAATTGCTTGTGAATGAAATGAGAGTACGCTGACTTTCGGTCCTCATGTGTGGACTAGGTTTCATGCTATGTATGTGTGTGTGTGCATCTCAGGCGACTGTGGGCGTGGCAGCACACAACTTGCGCCAAAGACGTCGACGCACTCATACGCAAAAGCAAACGCAAAGCAAGCAAACAAACTAAACAACAAACTCGAAGCGAAACGCAACGCAACGGATGCCACAAGACACAACTAAAAACTAAAAGCGACAAGCGACATGCAACGCACAGAAGAGACACAGGACTCGACTCGAATCACAAGCGATGCCTGCAAATCTTTTGAAGATATGGCGAATGATGTTCGCAGGGTTCTCAGTGAAAATGCAGCGAAATTGGCGATAAAATAAAATACGAGACGGCGGGGCCAAAGCGACAAACCAAAAACATTTCGAACATACCCTCGACATCGAGTCTATTGAACTGCTTGAAAAACATTGCAATCATTTTAATAAACTACGCTAACAACTAATTATATGCTCTTCAATTAGTTGGGCAAACTATTTCAAACTAATTAATTTAATTCACTTTTATGGAATTTTGCATCAAATAGCAATGTTAATTTTATGTTTTGTTTTATGATTTAAATTGCGGCTTTGTTTGTGAAAAGATTCAAAATTCCTTAATAATTAGTTCAGACTTCAAACAATGAAATATTTCTGTTCAATAATGTAAGCGATTTGTCATTATTTTTGCAGCACAAAGCGAAGGTACCAAAACTATTTAAATTTAAAGAGATAAAGTAATCCTAATTGATTCGTTATTACACATAAATTAAATAAATTTAAGATTTATAATTATTCCATTGGCTATAAGTATTTTATTTTTAAAATGTCATTTTATTTTGCATAAAAATAGAAAGCAAAGTTATACAGAGGAAATGGACTAAAGTAATTTTTGATTAGAGAGAAAATATATTTAATGTATGCTTAAATTATAAATATAATTTGTTTCTTTTATAATATATGTAAGACATATTTTAAAACATATTTTTAATCGGGAATATTCTGTTTAAGAAAACTTCAACAATTTCTTCAAAAATTAAATTCAATTTCAAGAATCATTTGTTTTATTTATGAGAATAAACATAGACAATTTTACTGGAAGGAATTTCCAATTGAATTATTGAAACATGCCTTATAATTAATATATTTCATTAAATGCTTTTATACTTTATTTCTTTAAGTTTTCTTTATACATGTTTTTATAGGAATGTAACAATAAATGTTGAACATTATTTTATTTTAATTTGTTTTTAAACGAGCACCCATTTCAAAATTGATACTTGAGAGTTTCTTTTCAGAATTTAGTAATGTTAACCATTTTCCAAAATATGAAACTTCTCCCAAATAATGCATATGCTCATTAAATTGCTAGGGTATGAAAGCTTCGGGCTAACAATGTTTACAGTGGATTGCTTGTTATTTTCATGACATGACCAAAGTCGAGACAGTGGCGCTTCGCTATCGGAAGAAGGACGCCCAAGAAGCGAGTGTGATGCAGAGCAGAGTCAAGCAGCGAGCATATGTAGGTCAGAAAATTGTGCTTGCTATGTGGAGACGGACGAGATAAAGAAGGAGGGTAAGAGGGAGCAAGGATGTGTTTTATGAATTGCCAGCTGACTGGCGGGGTTCCCTCAGAGTTGTTGACGTTCTTCTTGTTCATGTTGTTGTTAAATTTGTTGTGGTAGATTTTGGTTTTCATTTTATAAGCAGCAGCAGTCGAGAGAAAAAGAGAGATAGAGAGAGCGAAAAATCAATAAATGTCAACGGGGACATGCTGATAAAGTTGCGACAAAAAGATTTCAAATAGCGCGACAGGAGGAAAAGCGAAGTAAGAGCAAAGTGAGAGTGCGAGAGAATTATCGAGAATGCAGCAAAGCTGGCAGCAAGCAATAAAGCAATTAGCTGGCAGCAAGGGAGATAATACAACTAATTAAAAGTAAAAGTTATGCGTCAGCGAATGAGATTTTTATTGAGAACAAGCAGCCACAACAACAACAACAAAAACGACAACATCGAGGACCTTGACTTAACCACAACGTTGACAACAATGAGACTGGGAATGAGGACAACAACCACAACATATAACAAAGTGAAGGCGTGGCAGCAGCCTGATGTGTGGCCTGGGAGTATTAAAATGTACTCCTGCCGTTTGTCAGCCTAAATTATGACCTTATAATTTACAATTAAGCAAACGCAAGCATAAAACACAAGCACATGGCATAATTAGCCACTGTGACTTTATTGTGAACTAAAACTAAATTGCGAACACGACACAACACAACACAACACAACACAAAACAACAACTCATAAAGGATCTGTCTCTCCCTCTCGCTCTATCTCTCTGTGTGTGTGTTTCCCATTTTGACCTCATCAGATACACATACGCTTTATCAAATGAGTTCACAGCAAATTGATGAGTTCGTTTTCTAAGAAAAGGCATCACAAAACAAACGAAAGAGAAATCGATGAAAGGACTGGCAAACAGATAGCAATAACTTTTACCCAGAATCAATTTGTTCGAGTTAACCTAATTGATTGAGCCGAATTGTCGCAGTCACCTGCATGCGTCATTAATTCGCCTGTCTCGTGTCTGTCAAAGAGTTTAATCCCAAACATCATTTAACAATTGTCTAGCTCACCAAAACATACATCATATTTATCAAGCATTAATAATAATTGAAAGCAAAAGTGATACGAGTATTCTATAATTTCTAAGTTATTTGCAATGTATTTCTCATTTAAGCAAGAAGCAAAACTCGAGTGAGGTCGACTGTGAAATGCCCGGCAACATTTTGAATGTAATCAAAACAGTGCGGTATTATTCTTAAAATATAGCAAATTAGTAAACAGCAAAAATTCAAAAAATATACTAGAAACTTTGTTTTTGGCATATTCATTTAAAACTCCGTTTCAAAAAATTCAATATTTGGTATTAACATAGTACTGTATTCAAAATATACCATCGAGTACAATATATACCAGATTGTCAGCCTTCTTCTGTGTAGTGGATAGAATAATTCTACCAGCAAGTATTTGTTTTGCATTAAATGAAAGTTAATAAAATCCAAAGAATTTCACTGCAATTTAATATGATTCCTTTTAAAAAATAATATTTGAGTTGATGTTCATTTCGTTTGTGCAAATATGCAATTTTTTTCAAATTATTTATTCGTTTTTATTGTGGCAGCTACAACTATTTTTTTGCTCATCTGATTATTGCGTAGTCAATTGCAGTTGCGAAGAAGAAAAACAGCTATCGATTTATAGTATTATTGTGCAGAAATCTGATTATTTGAGCCAATAAAAAGTGTCTGTTAAAAATGTTTTTCTTTGACCTTAATTTAAAATGTCGTTTATATTATTTTTAATAGTTCGATATAATTCAAAGTGTCCCTGTTATACAAATTCAAATTAATAACTTGTTGTAAAGTGAACTCTTTAATATATACTTATAGTATATCGAATAACGCCTATTATTAGGATAGGAACATTTTAATTGCTCTTGCATACGACTCATCAATTTATTTATGAAATTCTAATTATATGTTTTTCGAAAATTATAATGAGCTCTAATTAGTTTCCCACCCGCTATTTTCAAATTAACTAAACCATTTTAAGCGAATTTTTCTGCAATGTTCTCTCACTCATTTTCCGCCCCTTTTACATTGTTGTCAACAATTGCACAATTTTCGTCTTTTCGGTAATTGCTCAACTTGACTGCAATTTTGAACACAACTGTAATTGTAATTAAGGCTCAGAAATGCTTTTGTTTTTGTCGGCCATGGTCTAATTGTTGCCTATTTATTTGGTTGACCTCTTGTCTCTCTATTGTTGTAGACTTTATTGTAATTTTAATCGCTGTTGTTGTTGTTGTTGTTGTTGTTGCTGCTGTTGCCTCAAGGGCTGCGAGAGACCTAGTTTTCTATGCTGTTGCTGTTGCTGCTGACTGCAATTAATTTTGCCCTAAAAATATGCAATTAATTTTAGCCATTTATTAATGAGATGGCATTTAAAATGCATTAATTTCGCGTTTTTCGGTTATGCATTATTATTTATTGCTAAAATGCATTAAATTGAGAGCTTATTTATCAGCTGCTCGATGCCATTAACTGACAAATTTCACTAATTGCATTGCGTTAATAAAGTACAACAACAGTCGCGACAGCAACAGCAACAGCAGCAACAACAATAACAAATGTGCACGAAAAATTTATTGCTATGCCACATAAATTATCAAAACCCAGTTGCCCCTTCTATGCTCGGACTTGCCCCCGTTTGTAATCATGTTGAAAACGCTAGTCTAATTGCGATTGCGACTGCAACAACAAATCAAAGGAATGCACCCATTCGACAACTGTCTGCGTATGCCCCATAAATATGCATCAATGAATGCAGCAACAACACCAACAACAACACAAAAAGTATCTCTCCTCTTTTGTATCCTCTCTCTTTGATGCGTGTTGCATGCCTCATGCTGCTTACCTTACCTCCTTTCAATGATTTTGCGGGCATTATAATTTAAATGGACTTTGCGAAAAGCAATTAAATAAAATTAAATTTTGTGTTGAGCTTAATCCGGCGCTGAGCTGCATGCATAGTTCATGTTATCCCCTGTTGGATAACGTTTCCTCCCTTCCCCCTTTTTTTCCTCTCCTCCTCCACACTGCTTCTCTCACCATTTTATCGTGTAGCAAAGTGCGTGCCAAGCAGCCACATCAACAGGCTCTTGCAGTCGACACCTCCACGGCCAGCAGGCATACAAGTGAACCAAAGTGGACATGGCCTCGACCATGGACATCAGCAAAAACTGCCACAGGGACTCGACGCGCCAGTAGCCAGTAGTAACGAGGTGTAGAGGGGGAGTAAAAGAGGCACCCAGGGATGTGAATTGGACAGTTGAACGTGCGTTTTGTATGGCACTTTTCATATGAATATGAATTGCTTGCGGTTGTGTTAAGTGGCAGAGTATCGCATGCAGTTCATTTATGTGTCTATCTATATGTATGTATCTGTGTGTGAGTACAACTCGACAAGCTGCCGACAGCTATATATGTATATATATATTCATATTCATATATTATATTATTCACTTGTGTGCACGCACTTTTTAAGCCAACGAACGGTTTGATGCCATGAAAAAGATTCAATCGCATTATGCAGATTGATAGAGAACATTTCAAAAGGCTCACGACGGCTTCAAAATGTTCGCATAATAACTGAATGACTGCACAGATCTCTAAGATGCGCTATGCATATAGTGGAATTTTATTTCAATTTCACTTGCTATATGCTAAAAGGAATTACATAGAATTTAAATTAAATTCTTATATAATATTATTAGATGACATTTCTCAGTTGATGAGAAAACGAGCGCAGAACTTATTTCTACGTTTTGCGATGCATTTAGTAGACATCAATTTTTTCTTTATTCTAAATGCTTTAAGTTTCTTTTCTTCATTATTATATAGTAATCTTTATCATTTTGAATGTAATTTCACTTTCTATATTCATAATATCTATTTTTAGTATTATAAAAAACTGATCTTTAAGATGCGCTATGCATATAATTGAATTTTTATTTTCAATTCATTTTATGTATTCTAAAAGGAATTTAGCTTAAATTCTTCAGCATTATATATCATTATTTGTATTCATAAAATCAGATTTCCAAGATGGGTTATGCATAAAATTTTATTTCAATTTCACTTTCTATATTCTAAATAAATTAAGATTCTTTTCTACTATGCATATATCATTATGCATATAATATTAGAATATAACTTCAATTCACTTTCTATATTCTAAATGCATTAAATTTTTTTTTTTTTGTTTATATACAGCAAACCCTTGGAATCGAGCGATGAATTTAATTTCAAGCGGTTTTACTCTAACCTAAAAAAATTGAAGTTTACTTTATTTACCATTGAACACTAATCAACTTGATATATATAATATAATATTATTAAAATCGAATTGGTAGCTCGTTTTATAAAATTCGCTTTTGCACTTAATAAAAGCTTTGGAAACGTTAAATTTTATTTCAAATTAACTTTATACATTCTAAATAAATTAAGTTTACCATCAGCAGATTAGATTAAAACTAATTTCACAATCACTCTCAATTTTATAAATGAATTAGGTTTATTTTCATTAGTACTAGAAATGATAATTTTCTATTTTATTAATATTTTAATTAGATTTCTTAGAGCTGTTACATTTTATTTTAAATTTATTTAATGTAAATTTACTAAATTTCTTTACTATTTAATTTAGTGTATTGTTATTATTAGAAAAAAGTCTAAGATGTGTTTTGCATTTATATATTTTCGATAATCTTAATGAATTAAGTTCAATTTCTTTAGCATTACAATTTCGAATTCAATTTCATGATGAGTATAATATTATTAAAAAGAACTGGCATAAAAAACGCACTTGTAATTTGATTTTTATGTGGCACATAATTCATTTTAATCATTTCCTTTTTCAATATGCAAAACACACTCTTCACAGAGAAAAAGCGCTGTAATTATAGGCTATAAAAAGTGTTTTATTAAAAAAAAGCGGCAGTCAAAGAAGCGAATGGCAAACTCAGACCAATTTAATGGGTGACAAACTCATTAAAGCGAACTCCTGTTATGCATAAATATTTGTGGTTTACAGCTGATGTATTTCTGAACCAAATTGTAATTTATAATTGCCAATTAACAATAAAAAAATACAAGTGTAGTGGTTTTTAACACTCTTTGGTAAAGGAATTTTTAACTCACTTACTTACTTACCTTCTTCACTCAATAGACTGGGAGTTTACCATGTGTTTAGATTTAATTAAAGACAAACTGCATAAAACAAATTATTTTATGCAAATTGATTCCACAAATAAAAATCATTCATCACTTTTAGTCCTTTGTGGTGGGCTTAAAAAAGAAAAAAGAAATATAGTTCGCTAGTAATGTAAGAATAATAAAAACACATTTTGCGTATTCAATTTTTGAAATAAATTAGTTTATTATTGTTTGCTTGTTGTTTATCATTTTTCCGTCTTCTCCTTGCTTATTGCAGCGTTGTCTTGTGCAACTGCTTTGCGATTATTTAAAATAAATTTCACTTACAAACTAAATAATGGGTCATGTTTACATCAAATTAACGAAAAAACTTTGTTTATTTTCATTCCATTTTTGCTGTTTGCTACTTCTCTATAGAAGTATATACTATATATATGTATTTCTGTAGTTAGATAATAATTGCAAATGTGGCTTCTTTAGGAACACAAAATCTTATAATAGCTGCAGCTGCTGTTGCCTACTTTTGTGGGCAAAGGAATAGTTATGATTATGCTTTGAGTTGAGTTGAGTTGAGTTTGGAAAAATGTTTGAAAACTTTACAGTTGAAATTGTGAATTTAAATATAATTATGTATTTATTTCATTTCATTTCGTTTCGTTTTGTTGTTAATGGAGTTAAAAATTGGGTAGTATTTTTGTTTGTGGTTTGCAAAAATGTGTGTAAAATGCTTTTTATGTACGAGTGAAAGTTTTGTGAGTGAGTGTGATTGTTTCTTAATTTGATTTAAATTTAGCTAAAAATTGTGAATAACTTTTTAATATGGCAGTTACTGCCCTTGTCTTACTTCACGAACAAAAAACTCAAAAATTGTTTAATTTACAATGTTTAATTAAAATACTGGTAAATATTCGTACATTTTAGTATCTTTTTTTTGTATTTAGTATTTGGTTTTTTGTTTTATTTTATTTTATTAGCTTTGCTTGCATTTAAATTCATCTCTGACTGTTTTGAAACGGTTTTTTCTCTCTCTCGGATTTAATTTATTGGCAGTAGTAAATACAATGCACATATTGTATGTGTGAGTGTGTGGGTGTGTATATAAACTATTTATATATTTATATGTATGTACATAACGCATGTGAACATGCGAATAAATATTATTTATTCATGTGTATGTGTGTGTTGGTGACGCACGCATTTTGTTTTGTTGTTACCCTTTCCCTTTCGCATTTCTCCTTTTGTTTTGTTTTATTCTTTTTTATTTGTTTTGTATTTTTTACTTTTTTTTGCATGTTGTTGTTGCCACGCCCTCATTCAATCAACAATAACGCCTGCCAAACTGTTTCTGCCTCTTTACTCTTTAGTTGTTGTTATTGTTCTGGCTTTTGTTGTTTTAATGGCATGCCATTAAATAATTTCATTAAATGCTTTGTATGAGCAATGAACGGCATAAAAAAAAGGTCGCCTCATTGTTTGTAGCTCTCGTTGTTGTTTTTTTTTTCGCAAATTCCAACAGATTCCTCAATCAATTTACAAGCAACCGAATAAAAATGAAAAAACACACATAAATTTACCCATTGCGCTTAACAGCGCAGCACAGCGAAAATACAAAAATAAATAACAATGAAAATTTCGCATATGTGTTAATAAACGCGTTGAGCGGGCGTATTTAAATACACTATCAAAATGAGTTGGATTACTTGCCCATAGATTATGATAAGTCAAATATTGGGAAGTAATTGGATGGAGAATAATAGGGAATTCAAAAAGATGACAATATCAAGAAAATAAATATAAAAAGGAATAAATAAACCTTAAGCAATAAAACTGAAAAGAGTTTAATAATTTTGGGCTTCGAAAATTATAAAAAATATAAAGTCATTTAAAGCGTAGATAGTATTAAAATGAGTTTGATCACTTAATTATAGATTATGATAAGTGAACTGTAGTGAAGTAATTTTAAGTAAGCAATTTTGTAGATTATATTTTAAAATCCTAAAGGCATGTTCAAAACAATTTTCAATTTAATAAACCTTGAATAATAAAGCAAAATACAACAAAAAAAATTAAAGCAATAAAAATGCAAGTTAAAATATAAACGCCTTATAAATATGCATTCCATAAAAATGAGTTTGATTACTTGGCGATAGATTATGATAAACGAAATGTATAGATGGAATTTTTAGTTAGGAATAGTTAAGAATTTTGTAGAATATATTACATGCATGGAAAATATTATATTTTCAAATTTATAAAATTTCCATAATTATCAAACGTTATAGAAAGTAATAAAAAAAAATTTGACGATTTTATTGAAACGTTTTTTTAGATTCTTGTGATACTTATATAAAATAAAGTATAATTAAGCATGGTTTAAAAATGTATTTGATTAATTGCCGCTAGTCTGCGAACAGTAAAAGCTATGATTCGAATATAATATTGTAAAGATTTTTGAAGTAAAGTATATGTCGTAATATTTGAAAACATATCAAATTTTTTTTCATTTTCCATATTATTTCTGCTGATACTTCAAAGCATGTAAAACATATATATATAAAATTGTATAGAATTTTTAAATTATATAAAAAGTATATGATAAATTTCAAAAGTTTTTATTTTTAAATAATGGTGGGTTTTAATGAAATGAAAGTATTAAAATGATTATTTGGAATAGGAAACTTGTTAAAATTATTATGATATTATATAAATTTTTGTTCATATTTCCAGAAAATATAAAAATTTAATTTTAATTAAAAACCGAATACCCAACAAATGATTACTGAGTGTTGTTAGAACTCTACTACTTTACTTTAAGTATTTAAGCAACTGGTCTTTAAAATAGCAAATAAGGTAAATAAAATTCTCTAGCTGTGATGATGATAAATTGAGCAAATTATTTGTCGTTCAGTCGCGTCAGTTTCAGGCCGATTAAGTGCAGACAGTTAATGAGAACAGGTGGCAATAACTTAAACATAAGCGACTGTCACTTGGTTCAAGTTTGAGTTGAGTTCGTTTTTGGTTTGGCTTGATTCGGTTTGAGTTGAGTTGAATTCGAGGTCGAAGTCGGGTTTGGTAAGTTGTGGTTATTGGTTCGGTAGTCAGTTTGGCTGTTCGTTGTTTGCGGTTCGTTGGCTTAATTGTTATCAACAACTGCGTCAGGCTCATCATTATGTATGTGTTTGTGGAATGTGCGTGTGTGTGTGATTCTGATTCACTATAAATTTATTTTCAATTCGTTGAGTGTCAGCTATTAATAATAATATTATTATTATTATTTTTCATCGCAGTTATTATGATGCCTTTTTATTGTTGGCTATTTATATTTGTTCGCCTCGCTATCCTTTCCCCTTCCTCTAGCTATTTTTTTGTTGTTCGTTATCAATTGTTTGATTTTTATCATACAATTTCCTTACATGCTAATTAATTTGCCTGTCCGGCTGGCTAAACTGTGAGTGTGTGTGTGTGTGATTGGGTGTTTTAAAAATGTATTTTACTTCTCATGGCGGACTTGGATTTTAGTTGCTTTTCTTCTTGTGAATCTCTCTGATCGATGGGGGGAAATTTAAATGCATTTCCGCAGCTGTAAAAAAATGTTGCTTTCATTTTCATTTCGATTTGTTTTCAGTGTCTGCGATTTACATAAATAAAATGTATTTGTTGGTTTATTTGAACAGTTTGTATTTTATTTGATTTGTGTTTTTGTTTTTTTTTTTTAAGGGATAGTTTCGTATTATAATTAATGCTTTAATAATTTAAGTTGTAGTCTTGTATGTACAAATATCTATAGGCTAAATGAAATTGTTGTTTAAATATTTATACAATGCATAAGTTATTCAACTTGCGGTTAATATTATTTCGGTTTTTGTTAGTTTGTTTGTTTTTGTTGTTTTTGCAAAGAGTATCGCGGGTAGTTTATGTACAATTTATCGATAGTAATAATTTAATTAAATTTAAACAACTAAAAGTATCAGTCTGTTCCACTGCCCCAAAAAGTATGCTATGCTTTTTTCCTTTCGCTTTCGCTTTCGCTTTAACGTTATGCGTATCAATTTAAGTTTACTTTAGTTTAGTTAGTATATAATGTAGTTTAGTTTAATTTAGTTTAGTTTAGTTTAGTTTAGTTGCTTTGCCTTGCTTATAAATTCACTGGTCGACTGTCTGTCTGTCTGTGTGTCTGTGTGGTTACGCCCACAGATCGTGCAGCGGCTTCGTCACGCCGCCATCATCCAACTCGTTGAGACTCAAATTCGATTCGTAGTGTGTCAGCTCCGGCTGTCTGCTGTTGTTGCTGCTGCTGCTCATCGTGGCGCTGCTCTGCGTGCCACTCTCCAGTCCCCCGCAGCCACAAAGCAGCTCATCATCCGCGTTGCAGTTGCAGGGCTTCTTGCAATTGTAAGCGCCGCTGCCCATGGCCAGCGAAGGCGGCACAAAGTTCGAGCTAAACGAGCTGGGCAGCTGGCTGCCCGCCTGACTCTTCACCGAACGCTTCGCGGTGGAAATGCATTCGCAATTGTTGCCACGCAGCTGCTGCTGCTTCGCATAGTCCACGCTATCGTAGGCAGGCGCCTGACCTGCAGTTGCAGCTGTGGCAAGATACGCGGGCACCGCATACTCATGCTGGCTGCGACGATGTTGCTGCTGCTGCTGTTGTTGCTGTTGTTGCTGCTGCTGTTGTTGGTGATGATGATGCTGATGCTCCAGCGTTTTGGCCATGCCAGCGACGCTCAGTTCGCGCTGCTTCTTCGACAGCTGATTCATCGTATTGAATTTGCATGCAGCTGCCGCAGCCGAAGCCGATGTCGGAATCGGTTTGTAGCCTCTTGTGGCAGCGCCACACTCATTGATTGTGGCATAATTGTTGCTGCTGCCGCAATCAGCGTACAGCTTGTCCGCCATACGTGCAGCTCCTCCTCCTCCTCCGCCAGCTGCTGCCACTGGCAGTCCAGCCACGCCTCCTCCGACACCCGCCTGATACTCGTGAGCCGTGGCATACATATTCACCGAAGTGCTGCGCGCTGTGCCCAAGCAACCGGTGACCCGCTTGTTGTTGTTGCCCCGGCCATGGGGCAGCGGCAAGGCAATTCTCAGCTTCTGCCAGAACTTCTTGTCGTCCCACTCGATGCACGTGCTCGTCCTCAAATAGTGACGCATGTCCAGGTCGATGTCACGTTGCGGCAAGTCGCCGTAGAGTATGAAGACAACGCGCTTCCTGCGCTTCACCAGCTCATGCAACGCACTCTTGTACTCAAAGCGCGTCCATTCGTTGTACAGAAAGTTCTTTGAGAGCACCAGCACGAATTGCTTTGCACTCTCCGCAGCCTCAATCAGCGCATCAGTAATGTAAGCATTGATGTTGACATCACGATAGTGCAAACACAGTCGATAGCCAATGTCGCTCTCCAGCGTGTTGGCCAAGATCTGATTGACAAAGTGTTCGTCCTGCAGACTGTAAGCAAAGTACGCATCATTGGGTCGCTCCTTGTCCAGCTGATCCACAGCAAAGCGTGGCGAGCGATAGCAGAGAGTCATGAGGCAGCTGCTCGAATGTGCCCACATCTTCAACTCATGGCGATAGCAAAACAGCGCAAAGATGAGTCCAAAGAAGCCAACAAAGGCGCAGGTGGCAACAAGTAGAAGTGGCAGCAATCCCTCAATCTCATTGGTGTGCATGTAGTGTGCCACACCATCGCGCAACGTGCACTTGGTGCCATTCTTCTCACGCAACACACTGGTGGCATTATTGTAGATGCAACTGACGCGCGATGCATCGATTATCTTCTCCGAGCTCTGGGCGAGATAGTTGCGGAAGCGTGAAAGATATCCGCACTCGCAGCTCCATTGATTGTCCGCCAGACTGATCTCCACCAGGTAAGGATTCGCTGAGAGTTGCCACACTTCAAAGTGCATCAGGCGATTGCCATCGAGTCGAAGTACTTCAAGTTTCCTCAGCATTTGAAAGCTGCCATTGGCAATGCTCGCAATGCGATTCGATTGCAAATAGAGTTCACGCAGATTCTCCAGATTGTGGAATTCGTTGCCCTCGAGTGCCACAATATGATTGTCCTCAAGATGCAGCACCAAGAGTCTCTTCAAGCCACTGAAAGTGGTGTTGTAAATATGTGCCACATTCGAGTTGTTGGCATACAAAACAGCCAAGTTCTTGCGTCCCAGAAACGAGTGTCCAGCCAACTCCACAAAGTTGTTGCCATCAATATACAGCTCTGAGGTGTCCATTGGCACACGACGTGGCATCTCGGAGTAACCAGCGCCGGAGCATTCCACAATATTGGTGGACCACGTCTGGTCGTGGAAGCAAGTGCAATTGGTGGGGCAAGTCATCTCGCAGTCGCAGGCATCGAACTCGCAGCAATGGCAGACGGCAAAGCAATGCGTCTTGTAGGTGCAGAGAAAGTGCTTTGGCTCTGCCTCAAGCAGAGGAATGTAAGCTCTTTCTCTGTTATTCAACAACTTGCAGTAGATAGTCTCCAGATCCATAATACGTGGATACTGACGAGATGTGATGTGATTGATCTTCTGCAGCCAATCAATGTTGCAGTCACAGGTAAAAGGATTTCCTCCAATGTAGAATTCAGGCAATGGTCGTTGCTCTGCCACTGGCAAAATGCGCAGCGATTTAATATCCAACGTAGTGATTTGATTGGCATACAAATCGACTCTGGTTAAGTTTGTCTTGTGCATAAAAGTATCCGGATCCACAGTTGTAATCAGATTATCATTCAAGAACAACAATTCAATGGCATTCGGTATAGAAGCGGGTCCAATGCGCTGCAGCTGATTGAAACTCACATCGAGAGTTTGCAACCTAATTTCAGCATCCAAACCGAAGCGATTGGAAAGCAAGCTCAGGCGATTCTTGTGCAGATCGAGCCACTGCAGCGTGCTGGGCACATGACCATAGTCGAAGCTCTCCAGTCGATTGTCCGAGATGTTTAGCCAAAGCAGCGAAGGCATGTTGCTAAACAGTCCATTGATGTCAGACAAATCGTTGCCATCCAATCTGATTGCCTGAATGCTCGACGTCATCTCAAATGCTCCCGGTTCAACGACAGCAATGCGATTTCTGGCCAAGTTCAAGATCTGCAAACTGGGCAGATCCCTGAACGTGTGCATGGTAATGTTCTCCAGATAGTTGCCAATCAACCTCAAGCCATAAAGATTGCCAAGACCTTTGAAAGCATTCTCTTCCAGCACCGTAATCATATTCTCCCCCAAGTCCACAGTGCGCAACAAACGCATATTCCTCAGAGCCAAAGGAACTGTCTTAAGTTGGTTTCCATTCAGATTGAGATCTTGTAGAGCACTGCAGTTCCTGAACGCATCTGGATGGACGCCAATCAGCGCATTGTTGTCCAGCGAGAGCAGGGACAAGACGTAGAGACCATTCAGAGCATATGCATCCAGATACTTGAGTTTGTTGTGGGACAGAAGGAGTGTGTGCAGATTGTTCATTGGGGCAAAAGTATCTGCCGCAATGTTCTCCAGTTGATTGTGACGAAGATTGAGAATCTGCAGCGTGTACAAATCCGTAAAGATCTCCGGCTCCAATTTGGTCAACTTGTTGTGCGAGAGGTTGAGGAGCACAAGTCTGATGAGACCAGCGAAGGTGTTGCGATCCGTCCACGTTGAGGTGATTTGATTGAAGCTCAAGTCTAGAGCTTGCAGCTGGTCGAGATTCGAGAAGAGCTGTGGACTCAACACGCTGATGGAATTGTTCTGCAGATAAACCTCTTGAATGGTCTTTGATTGCTCCACAAATAGTTCAGAGGGGAGTGCCACAATCTTGTTGGAACTCAGATTGAGCACTTGCAAATTCTTTAATCCGCTCAACGCTTTGTCAGCAATCATCGAAATCTCGTTGTTGTTCACGTGCAACACGCGCAACCTGCGTAAGGTGCCAAAGCCATTGGCGGGCAGCAGCACAAAGTGATTGTAGCTCACATCGAGCAGCTCCAGCTCCAAGCTGCAGGAGCTGCCGCCTCGCCTTGAAGCTGTTTCTGTGGTCGAACTGGTTTCCGTTGAGGTAGCCGACTCCTTGCTGCGATCCCTGAACCCAAGTTCATTCACATCCTGCAGCCGATTCTCGCTCATATTTAAAGCAGACAGCGCGGACAATGCACAGAAAATGTTGTCAGGCAGCGACCAAATGTTGTTCGAACTTAGATCCAAACGTTCCAGCTGCTTGGTCACCGCAAAGGCATCTGCCTCAATCTCGAAATTCAACGCTGGCCAAAGGATGTTGTGAGTGCGCAGCGTTAAATTGCGCAACTGCTCCAGACCGTCCAGAACTTGTCTCCCCAGTTTGCTCAGCTTGCAGTACTGTATCGAAAGCTGCTGGAGACGCGCCAAATGGCCAAAGGATTGCGCCTCCAGGCGACTCTTGGCCATGATCTCATCGTTGCACAGTATGTGCAAGGCCACAGTGTGCTCAGCGGGAATCACACTGAAGTTCGTCGTGTCGAATTCGCTGTTCACCGTGCGCAGATTGCAGGTGAGCGCGATTTCGGGCTGCTCGAGTCCGGCAGCGGGCAGAAAGTGGCAATCGTCGGGTGCATCATAGAGACCCGCTCCATCCGCCCCGTTGGCCAGCGGACGCAGTGTGCGTGGCGGCGACGCTGCCGGCTGCAGCAGCTGTGTGTTGGAGACGCCCGCCTCGCCCATGATGGCGTTCGAATGCGATTGCGTTTGGTGGTGCAGCGAGGGGGAGGCGGCAGAGGAAGCATCTGCTGCACTGCTCGACTGCGATGTTGTCGCCTGGCTGCTGATGCAGTTGCTCGATGCGAGCAGCAGGCAGAGCAGGCACAAAGGATGCAGGGATATTATTTTGGCCATTTTTACCATATCACTGAGTGTGTGTGTGTGTGTGTGTGTGTGTTAGTGTATTGTAGTGTAAGTGTGTGTGTGTGTGTGCGAAAGAAATCAGAAGAAACGAAATGAAAATCAATTCCACTTGCTGCCGGCCAAAAAGTCTGCGCACATATTTTCGACCCGTTCTTCTTCAGCTTCGTCTTCGGTTCGTTTCGTGTTTTGTTTTCCGCTCGAGTTAATTATAATTGGCGTGGCACAAAACTTTGCCCACAGTTAACTGTTACTTGCAGCCACATATTAATTTCGTTTTCATTTAAGCACTTGGTTTTTTGGGTTTATGGTTAGGAACCTTGATGATGAACAACACACGTCGCGCGTCACGATTATTATCACTGTATATTCTTTTTTTCGGGTTTATCGGTGTTCACGTTCTATTGGTGTGTGTGTGAATGTTTGCGTGCGTAGTTGTCGCTTGCGATACGTCTAGCGCGCACGTTAGCTGAGTGTCGACTGACTGTCGCAACGTGCGCAACTCTCACTTAAATAGAGAGACCGACCAGCCACGATGTTGGGCCTCACGAAGTTTGGTACCAAACGAATAGCAGGCAGCAGCCGCGGCAACAACAACTGCAACAGGAGAGGGAAATTTGTAAAAAGAGAGAGAGCGCCATTGTAAGCAATAGCCTTAAGGAAATTTGCTCCGCTTGACTTGCTGAGAATGAGAGCGCGCGGTGGCTTCAAAGAGAGAGAGAGAGAGAGTAGAGAGAGCGAGCGTGAGATGCTGCTTAGGGGTTTCATCTAATCGCATCAAACAGCTGGCGTTCTGTTTTTGCCTTTTTGGTACTTTTGCTCGTCGCGTCTCGTCTCCCATTGCGAGACGTCGACGTCGACTTCGACTGTGACTTCGACTTTGTCTCTGTTTTGATAATGAAAATATATGATGTGCAGGCCAGCGCCAATCTTCATACAAATGTAATTTATTTTTATACGCATGCGAGTATGTGTGCGTGTGTGTGTGTGAGGAATTTGTCTGACTGCGTGTGCAAGTGTGCGTGTGTATGTGTGACATATAAAAATAATAATTCCTTACATTCCATTAAATTACAATAATAATTTTAATTAAACTGTTTTGTTTGCGCTTCAATGTAACATCCTTTTTTTGCTGTCCTGCGTCGTCACATGAAATTACCGCTTGTTCACGCCATCATCATCATCATCGTTAGGATTATGATTGCGGCTTGTTCTCGTTGGCTTTATGATAATTTCTAAATTGGGTTTAACGAATTCTCTCCTGTTTTCTCCTTGGGTTAGGTTCGGTTCGTCTTGCTTCTAAAATCAATATACTGCACTTTTCCTTATGAGCGAAATGAAAAAAGGAAAAAAAATGAAATGCTCCAAATGATGATGATGATGGACAAACAGGAAGTAGGCAAACAAGGATATACGCTAGTAGACCGTTAGGCCGTTTGCTCTTTAACATTGCTCGAATGCTCGAAGGCCGAATGAGAAATCGAGAAAGCAAATATTGCTTTATGACGAAAAATTGCAATACGAGAAATGTTATTAGAAAGTCATTTTTAAAAACAGAAGTTCATTTGGATATTGATAATATTTTAGTTTACTAAAGAAAAGTAATAAAAACCTTTACGTTTCTAAGCAAAGCTTTCAGGATAAATAAAATGAGTATAAGTACTAAAATACCAAATATTCAATAATAACTCAAAGACAAATTCTATTTTATTGAGATTGACTTTAGTTCGTGGCTTATATTTCAGATTTTAATTTTCACTATTGCTTTTTTATGAAGCTTTGTTTTCTATTAAAGTAGTAATATTCAATTTAAAATGAAATATAATAATAAAATACTAAACATTTAGCATTGATATTACTTTTAGTTACTGAAATGTATTTATTTGAATTTTTTTATTTTGTTATCATATATCAATATTTATTAGACTTTACAAATCTTTATCTTCAATTGCTTATGTTATTTTAGAAATTTATTTTATACCCTTTCTTGTTTGGAAATATTATAAATTTTATTTATTTAACTTTCATTTTATATATCCTTTCCTCTAAGTAATGAAATAATAGGTAACAACAATGAAATGTAAAATTTTACAGAATTAAAACAAATGATATTAAATTATATTATTTTAATGTGAATGTTTTTTAAATTACAGTTTATATGTAAATTCTATTTAGACTTTTCTAAACTTTATCTACAATCGCTTTCCCATGTTTACCCATTTTAAATATGTACTAATCTTTATATCTTACCATCTCTCGCCTCTGTTTCCCACAGTTTGACCATCAAGATACTTTAAATAGTAATGCATTTTCGTTGATTCGCACCTTAGTTCATCTCAAAGTTAAGCATCTCATCAGTTGAGCTCTCTTTCCCTACTTGCCACTCGGGTGAAGGTGCAAGTGGCGAGTGGAAAGTGGCAAGGTGCATGTCTCAAAGAGTCTCAACTTGTTTGGTAAACACAAATCTCAGCAGTCTAATCAAGATGCTGCAACATAAAAAGAATGCGCTTAAAGCGTTTACAATCTGTATAAATGCGAAATGCGCTAAAATGCAAAAGACGCAGCAGAGTCCTGATTAAGATGCAGATAGGACGAAGCAAGGATAAGATTCAGCATGAGTATGGGAATTCAGGACACACATAACATATATCTTATGTCTGTGAAGTGCATCCGTTTTGCGGACAATCCGATTTGCTGGTGAAGGACATTCGTCTAATGCAAAAGCCAATAGTCATGCACAATTCACAATTCACAATCCACAATCCACAATTGTGAGCATAATGCTGGCGAGGACAAATGCGAATGAAAGGAAAGTATAAGGTAAACACTTGCGGATGTAAAAGATTATAAAGAGACACACACACACACACACACACAGGGAGACTAAAGATGAAGACGAAAAGAAGTTGATGGTGGTCCAGTGCTCTGCTTTCATAAAGATATAGATATAGATATATCTACGACGTTCGCTTTAAAGGACATTTTGTGCTCTTGGCAATTTATCTTCGAAGGAGTCGGTTGTCTTCTTTCCTGCTGCTGCTGCACTGAGGATATAAAAAATTTGTTTGTCAGTTTGCCTGTCTGACTGACTGACTGACTGACTGAAATGTCTTTTATGAGGCTGCTTCATTGTGTGTGTGTGTGGTGCAAAAAGTGTCCCTGTTGGAACAGGAAGCAGGAAGCAGGACTCGCATGTAGGTAAAGATGTCAACTCACCCAGTTGGAGGCAGAAAGTGAGAGAGAGAGACTCTGGCCTTGTCATGACCATATTTCTCTATATAATGGCTATTGATTTTCGCCTTTTGATTGTTTACATTTTTGGCGTATATTTTGACAACTAAATCGCCAGACAGCCCGGCAGCCAAATTGAGGCCCACCCAGAGACGATTGAGAAGGACTCCCTCCTGCACTTTATAAATTAAATGCCAGCCATACAGTTATTGACCATTTGACTTGACACATGGCTCGATTTCCGGTTGTCTTTCCTTCCTCTCTGAGACTCTTTCTTTCTGTATTTTTTTTGTTGTATATATTTTTCTTCCTTTATATTTTTTTGTATAACCCACAAGTCTGCGGCCAGTGAAGGTCAACCGAGCAATTACTATTTCCAGCTAATAGCGACTGCAGTCCAAGGTTCCGCTACCGTTTCAGCTGTCCCGGTTCGTCCTGTCTGTGTGTGTCCTTGACTACACTTGTTATACATGCACTGACTTTTGGCCATTAAATGTTGCCAAATGAGCGAAGACCCATTGACAAAAGTAAAAGATGTTTTTCTGATACTTTTTGTGTATCTTATCTAATAAATGTAGAGCAAGGTAAGTAAGTTTCTTTATCTTAATTGATCTTCACTTGTGCACACAATTTTATGGATTAGAAACTAGAAATTACGCAATTTTTTTTATCACATTTTCTGTTCCTTGTTTGCTTTTTGATAGAGTGCTCTTTGTTGAAGTATATTTTATATAAGTACTTTTACAAAAACATTTTTGAAGCATGTTCAAATATTTTTGGCATCAGATCATATTATGTAAAATTATTTATTATTTAATAAAATAAAATAGTTATTAAAATTATAGTAACTACAAACATTTTTAATCAAAAGTCACTAAAAATTAATGTTCATATTTTTTGGGTTACATTACCGCATTAAAATTGAGGTTGTTAATAGGATAATGTACTAAGTATTAATACAGACTAAGAAAGTATATATAAAATGTTAATCGGTGTGTTTTGAAAGCAAACTAAATAACAATTTGTAATTTAAATTATAGGATTATACCGATCAAGTACTATATTCGAAACATACCATTCAGGTCCAAATATTTTGCAGAAGGCATAATTTGCATAAATACATTTATTAATAATGATAACAATTTAATAACATGGCAATTTATTTGTAATTGAATTAAATTCCAAACTAAACATTGATTTTCATAATCTAATATTATAATTTTTCTATCATAAATTTATATTTATAATAATTAAAGTATAATTTCTTAGTAAAAAGTATTAAACTTGGTAATTTTTTATTGTTGTTTGTTTCCTCGCATTTCACTATAAAATTCTTTTTATTTGAGACACGCGCAATTCTATAAAAAGTTAAATTTTATGGTTCTTTTCTAGAATGTCTGAAATCGTGGGAGCTTATCTTATTTGCGAAAGAGAGTGGATATATCTTTTATCTGTCGGCTGTCATTCTTTCACTCGCTTGATGACTGTGCGCCCATTAACATTCTCAATTTGTAGTCCTTTTTTTTGCTGCGTGTTGAATCCAACTAGGCAATGGGCAAAGCCTGGCTGTAAGTTTTAGCTTTAGTTTGCTGCTAATGAGCAATTCATGTCAATTGCTAATTAGTCCGCTGAAGATTTCTATCTGCGTTTGCTGCTGACTTATCGTGCCATTTTTATAACCCAAACGCAAACCAGACTCGGATTCAGACTGAGACTGAGACTGAGACACAGCTTCAGCTTTGGCCCAAACACAATGGCCAAGAAATTAGCAAACCCGGCAAAGATAAGTCAATTAGGTTTGGCTTTATAGCTGCCACTGGCGACCAAAACAAAAGCCCAAAGTGAGCCAAGAGCGGAATGAAAAAAAGATAGAGACAGAGTGAGAGTGAGAGTGCGAGAGGGAAAGAAAAAGGCGGAGGAGGAAAACCAAATCAAATAAAATGAGGCCAAATAAAGGCAACAATTAATAAACGCAAACACACAGAGAGCGCCCAAAGAATAGAGCTGGCAGCAGGACGAAACTGAGACGAGTCGCTGCGTATCTGTATCTCAGCGCTGCGCTGTTTAAGGACATTCGAAACGGGGGCAGAGCACCGAGCAAACGCAGACAGTGAGGATTGTGGAGTGTCCTGACGTGTATGGGCAATTTAAGCTGGCATTGGACAAGCAACTGACAGGCCAAAAAATAGGCGAGGGGATGTGGGGGGAAGGACACGGCCTGGCAGGATACGGCAGCTCCCCACAACAGCAGCAGCATCGCCTACTACGTTTGTCGTTTAATGCCCCCAGAGACGCAATTGTTACATTTAATTGTGATTTTTCGTCTTGGTGCTAAAGCAGCTTTCAGCCTTCAGTCTTCAGCCTTCATCCTGCAGCCTTTTAGTCAATGTCCTGTGCCGTAAAATATGCAACCTTTTTTCCAGAGGCAGTGCGTCTCGTGCGTTGTTGAGTGAAAGTAATCCGAAATGCTGTCATTAGAATGGAGTCTCTGAAGTTGGAGCTGGAGCTGGCAACGCACAATTAAGATTGACTTGAAAGCCGCTTGCCTAATGCCATTGTGTGTATGTGTGTGTATGTGTGTGTGTGGTGTCCTGCGACAGGACGAGAGTTATGGCACTGTCGAAAAGTGGACAACGACTGCCCGCGTTTATCTCCTCGGTCATTTCTCATAATTTTGCTGCGAGCCGAGAATTATTGCCAAAGTTAATATTAATGACGTTGATGAAAATCTTGTCATTCGCGTAATCACGAAAAAATACCGAAAAAAAACCGTGCGAAAAAAAATGTGAATAAAAATAACAAAGTCTTGGGAGCCAGGAGCACATAAATAAGCTAGCCTACTTTCAGCACAAAAGGCCCAAATTGATAACCGCCAAAAAGTTCTTCGCATGTGGACAAACAAAAAAAGAAGAGAGAGGAGAGAGTCGGAGAAGAGGCGAAGTTGAGGAGCGGAGGGAGACAGTAGGAGTTGAACGCAAAGTCGGCGCCATTTACATTTGAAAGCAAAAGCAAAAGCTAATGCCTCTGGGGCACAATGGCGACAGGAGCCGCAGCTTCGCCAAATGAGAAGCTGAGGCTCCTTGCTCCTGACTGTGCTGGTGATATAATTTTAATAACTTACATAATATATTCTTTTGTGTGGCCAGGCACATAATTGTTAGAAACATTAGGCAAATCATTAGCCCAGTGAATGAGGCGAGAGGCTGAGAAGAGAAGTCGAGCTGAGCTGCGTTGACGTAATTTGCAGCGTGTTTTTAACGCTTGTTTGCTTAGGCCAAACACAATTTAAGGAGTATTACTTACGACCATCAAAGATAAGCTAATATCCACTCCTCCCCCGCCAACCGTCAGAATGCGGAACTGCAACACAAAACTGGGCCAAGTCAACTGCTTTTTACTGTCCCCCATTAACAGAGCTTCTTCTCAGTCTTTCACTTGTTATAGTTACTTCTTCTGCTTCTGCTTTCCCAACTCCGAAAAGTGTTTTGGCCTTGAAAATGGGTGAAGAAAAACAGCTTTCCATCAAGCTGATTATAATAATAACTATGAGGTATTCTAATGGCGACAACAGATGACAACTTTCAGTTCAGTTATTTTACACCTCATCACAATAAATTAGTCAGAGTGAGGCATAAGTTAGAGTTTTGTTTAATTGCGATTAAGGGAAAGAATGAGCAATTGAAAAATGTGGCAATATAACTAAATTTGAAGTAAAAAAAGTTAACAACTAGTATTAGTAATAGATTTTGATTAATTGTGATTAAGGCAAAGTGTGAGCATTCTAAAAATGTGGTAGAAAGCAATTCAATTGAATTGGTATTTACTAATGCAAAAAGAGTAGACTTTAGGAATAGTAATAGAAATGTGAATTTAAAATAATAGTAATTATAAATCATTAAATTAAATTTGCCATATTTTATGTGATAAATTTAAGGTTGATTCTATTTTCAATGAAACAAATAAGAATATAAAAAATTGAACGAATCAATAGATGTAGTCTTACAAATTTATGTACCATAATAGTATAAATTTAAATTAATTTATTAATTAAAAAACAAGTTGGACTCGAGTATGCTCGACTGTGAGATACTTGCTACCATTCATTTTGAATAAAATGCAAACTGTTCGGTATTAGTCTTAAAATATACAAAAAATTATACGACAAAAATATTAAAATATACCGAAGGCCATATTTGGTATATTCGTTATATGTATTATGTTACAACATTCGAAAATATACTTAGATTTGTTATTTGAATATGATAAAAGAGAGACCATTATTATTTTCTAGTTTAATACGTTTTAAGAATACTAATAGTATTTAAAAATATTTAAAATATCGTAAGAGAAAATACATTCTAATATAACTTCTATCTGACTTGAAGAAACATTTTATAAAAAATACAGTTCACTAACGAATTTTCATATGCATGCAGAATTCAAAGAAAGTAGTTGCTCATGTTTATTAAATTATTTCTCACATAAGAAATGTTTTAATTGCTCGGATATATATGTTTATATGCTTTAAGTGCCTTTATTGTGAATAGAATTCATCATAATTCAAAAAGAAATTGAGAGGAGAGATGCTCAAGTATTCCATTGTGTTTGCAAAGATAATTCTTCAACTTCATGGGATTCATTTGAAATGTGGTTGAGAGTGAGAAAATGAAGGTTCTTCATTAAATCATTTACAATTATTTCGATTTCAATTCAAAGACGTCAAATGTAATTTCTTTTTCGAAATACGAATACGAATACAATTCAATTTTACAACCCTCAAATCGAAGGCTATCGATCATATGAAAATTTGAAGTGTTATCCATCAAAACACAAGGAAATGCAAAAGAATGTAAATGTGAATGTGAATGTGAGTGCATTGTGAATACTCGTTACATTTGTGTTTACGACTTCATTTCGTAGGCAAAACTCTCAGAAAATATAACTGAATCTTAACAGGTTCCATTTATCATTTGTAATTTCAGCTCGAAAGATTTGCAAGCTAAGGATTTTGCTTCTGCTGTTGGCTTTTGGCTTGTGTCTGCTGTCAAAGCAAACGCAATTGGCAGGCGCTGGATCAGGGGGAGGGATGAGGTCGAGGGTTTCTCGCTCTCTGCTGCAACAACAAATCACACAATCAGACAATTATTTTTCAGGACTATCGTATCGCTTTTTTGTTCTGTTCCAGTCTCTGCCTCTACCTCTGACTCTGCCTTTGACCCAATTGAGTGCTCTCTCGTTACTGAGTCCTGGCGCCTACTCCGATTTCATAAATTTACGTGTAGTCCGTCTGGGGTTCGAGGTCTTTTCTGGGTATGTTTTTGGGTTCGAGGACCCGGCGACCGCCCCTAGCAGAGAGAAAGTGTCAATTTCCAAGCGATTTCAATCCAAAGTGCTCGAGCTCGTGTTATTGCTTTTTGGCTTTTCATTATTTACCTTCTATACAATTCTATTTTATTTTTTTTTTTTAGGTTTTTACTTGTGGTGCTCGTTGGGTTTTTACTACGCGTACAAGTTTTTCGCAGTTGGTTCGCAGAGACAAAAGGCGTGAAAAACAATGCAATTGCAATGCATTGGGCCGAAAGAGCAATCAGTGTTGCTTTGTCTCGAGTCCTGTAGATTTCACACTGTTTAGCTTGACATTTGGCTGTCAATCAAGGCTTGTGACATTGTCCTGCGGAAAGTGTGACTGCGCCGTATGACAGCTACTATAATGCTATTAACAGCATGGACAGGACAACGCCGCGGGATTTCACACCAAAAACTCATTAAATCAATGCTCCTCCAGCCTATGCCTTCCATCAGGATAATGGAGTGAAAGACAATACGAATAGCGTTAGTTAAAGAAAAGTCAGTTGTGCAGTTGTTCGGAACCCAAAGAAAATGCTTTAGCTGTGCACCGCATGAGATTCACGAAAAAACAAAAATCAGAAAAGATTCCAAAACTGCCAAAAGGAAAAGAGAATTTAACTGTGACCAAGATGGCACCATGTGCAAGACGTTTGGGTGTGTGAGTGTGACGTTAGGTAAATGAAGCTGAGAGCAGCGACAGCTGTTCGCCGTGGTGAGTTTTAGCTGTGCAGCCTTTGCAGACATTACAACAACTCACCACGCTCTCGCACAACTTCAATGCGCTCTCTTACAGACGAAACACGCTCTCCCACACACACACTCTCTCAGTCAATGCTCTCTCGCGCTCAGCTTGCTTCAGGCTGCTGCTGCTGCTGCTTCAGTGGGTCAGTAAGGGAAATTTTTTTGTACAACTCTCACTGCGTGGGTGACACATTTCTGAAGTTGGTTTCTCGTTTTTATGTTTGTGTTTGCTTGTTGTTGTTCTTCTTCTCGTTCTCGTTCTCTTTCTCTTCGTTATTGCAACTCTTGTTGTTGTTGTTGTTGTTGTTGCTACTAAAATAAGTTTTAATTAATTGATGCATAATCAGTCTAATTATGCTGGTAGCTTTGAGCGCAACTATGAAGCTGTTTCCTCAGCCAAGTCGCAAAGTACCCCAAAGGAAACTCAATCTCAATTCGAGTTTTTTTTTAGTTTTGTTGTTTGCTGACTTACTTTCCACCCGAATTCGATGTCAATGTCGTGCTCGTCCTTGCCCCACCTGTGCCACATCATTTCACATTTATTGACATCAATTGAACTGTTGCCCAGCTTCAACTTAAGCGCCATTCAACTGCAGCAAAATGTGGCAAGTCGTGAGTTGCATCTTTTGAATTTGGCGTGAATGCAATTTCACTCGCTAATTAGCAGCTCTTCTTCCTCTTGACACAAACAAGCTAAGCCCAAGGCTCAACAGAGTCTTGAGTTGCCTTTGCCGCTGAAGCTGCATCTGCCGCATGTGGCAACATACAAGGAATGCTCATAATAACATGTTGCAGTTTTTAAATATTAAAAAGAAACATTAAGTAGCTTCAGCTTATAGTCTTTATTAACAGTGAATCCTTTTTACTTTGTGACAGTTTAACATATTTTAATTAGTGTAATTCTTTTTTTATTATTTTAATTATTATTATAGGACATTATTCAGAATTTAAATATAAGCACGAATAATAATGTATATAATTTGATTTCATTTTAGGAAGTATTTTCATTTCTTAATAAATTTTAAAATCTTACAAATTTTACAAAATTATAATCTAAATTTTCGAAATTGTTTATTATAATTTATCATCCTCATGATAATAAATTTCATTGATAACTTTTTTGCACAATTTATCAAAGTTACATCTTTAAAAATATTTATATTATTCCTATTCACAATTCTATAAATATGTCGGAGTCTGTTCTACCGAAGTCTGTTTATTCATTATCGCGAAGCGAGTTTCGATGCTCTCACAGGCGATTCTACGAGCACACTGCCCGCTCGATCCTTTTACTGTCTACGCCATAGCCATCGAACCACACTCGGCGACAGCGTCTCGACGCTGTCGCCCCGCAATAACTGTACTTGGCAAAGCGACAAAATGCGGACAACCGACAAAGCGCAAATGAAGAATGATGCAATCTAACATGCACACTCTTAATTACGCATTGACAATGTGCCGAAACGCACAAGCAACTACGCATTGCCAAAATGCCAAAGTGCACCTCCAACTACGCAGCAATGTGCCGAGACGCACGCACAGCTGCGCAGTGACGTCAGTGTGTCGAATCTGCATTACTTACTCTCCGACACGGCCATTCTGACATATACACGTCCTCGTGTCTATAATAACTATCTCAATTTCAATCTCACTTTCCTCCAATTTCAATTCCTCAGAAAAACCCAGTCAAATAATCTCAAATCCATGTAGTCTTCCATAACATAACTTTACTTTAACATATCTCAGGTTATATTCTCTTATAAGCCATTTCTTTAATTTCCATTCCATTTAAACATTTTCAAATTTTACATTAATCAGTTCCTAATCCAAAGTACATACATAACCAGGCTTTTATTAGCCAACTTTTAAATACAAACAAATTAAATTGTCAATCGCCAAAAACATTGACTTCACTTCTCTTATTATGCTCGTCCATCGCCCAAAACTTGGCTTCACGAAATCCAACAACCACATTACTCGTCCATCGCCCAAAACTTGGCTTCACGAAATCCAACAACCACAATGCTCGTCCATCGCCCAAAACTTGGCTTCACGAATTCATCAACCATATTTCTCTTACATCGCCCAATACTTGGCTTCACGAATTCATCAACCATATTTCTCTTACATCGCCCAACTCTTGGCTTCTCAAATTCATCAACCATATTTCTCGTACATCGCCCAACTCTTGGCTTCTCAAATTCATCAACCATATTTCTCGTCCATCGCCCAATACTTGGCTTCACGAATTCATCAACCATATTTCTCGTCCATCGCCCAACTCTTGGCTTCACGAATTCATCAACCATCTTTCTCGTCCATCGCCCAATTCTTGGCTTCACGAAATCAACAATCGCATTTCTAAAGCAACTCTCGTCCATCGCCAATCACATGACTTCACGAATTCTCTTTTGTTTCAACAGACTTTTCCAATAGATTTTTCCAATAGACTTTTCTTTTTATGATTTACATCTAACTCTTCTGTGATTTGCACATCCGGTAGCTTTCGCAAACTTTCGTGTAGGTACTTGTAACGTCTATTGTTCTGTGTAGACTTTAAAATGCACCAGTCTCCGTCCAATACCTCGACCATCAAAAAAAGGTCCTTTGAACTGTGGGTCTAATTTTGTTTGCTGTCTCTCACTGTTTTTAAGCAACACAAAGTCACCCACACAGAAGCAAATTATCTTAGTCTTACCCTTATCAAACTCTGTCTTCTCGCATCTAGCGACCTCCACCATGTTCCTACGATCAACGACACTAGCAACTCTACCTTCTCCAACCTTGAATGCATCTCCTCTGCCTTCATCCCATAACCAATGCAATCTCAAGAAAAAAACATTTTGAATGTTAATTGAAATCTTTGCCTTCACTAGAACGTCCAAAACAAGTTAAAACCGCTCATACGCTTCCTCCTTCGACAAAAGACCTTGAGCACTGCCCTCAGTAATGATATTCAAACTCCTTCCTTTCCTATTCTCCTTCAATTTCCGAGTATTTAAGCTTCAATCCAATCAGAATCAGTAGATGGAACGGTCTCATTAATGTTCACAGTTTTAGTTTCAACTATCGCAAGAAACATCTATTAACAACCCTTGATGCAATACTTCTTTGCCATCTACAATATTTTTCTTTCATACACTCGTCTGGTACAATATGGAACAAAACAACCAAAGAGTTACCATCAATCATGGTATTAATTCCGCTTGTGCGGTACTGTACGTATTGGCATTACCTATTCCCTGTCAAGGAATAACGCCGCTTACCAAAATACTTATTAGAAATGCTTTCTTCAAATAATGAGCACTCTGCTCCAAATGAAATGTAATTGGAAATCTCTCACCCGCATACTCGATTGAGGCTACACCATAGCTCACAGCTCCACTCTATCCTCCGATCGCACTCCCACCTCGTCTGGACAATCAGCTCAACTCCCGACATCTGTAGCAAGCCACATTTGTCCTTCTATGACGAGGCCGCTCCGAAAGCCACACCCTTCCAGTTGCCGGCACCTGGACACCCATTCCAGTTTTACAGTCGTGTCATCCATGACCAAGCCTTCCACACTGATAACATTTAATTTCCACACTTTTAGCACACTTGGCCTCTAGTTCCTCGTTTTTTTTTTTTTTTTTTTTTTTTTTTTATAAAACGACGTTCTCTTATCGCTGAGAACACTTGCAACTCCGCTTGCAATTCACGTCGATTGGTTACATGCGTTGTATGTACCATGCTGCAGACGCCGATCGAAATTAGCCATCTGTCCAAGAACCAACGCAATGGCACTTTGATCGAAATTTAAATTTCGCAGCTTTGTGCGCAGTATTGTCACACAACAACTCACAAGAACAGGCTAACTTTCACTATTGCTTGGACGACTGTTAAAAGATTCACAATGACGGCGGCTGGCGTCTCAGATGTCTCATACCGCTGCACAAACGATTGCCGAAACTGTTGCCAGGGTAACATATTTGACACAACCACTGGACCGCCAAGCCCTCCAAAGCTTCACTCAACACCACTATAAGAGCACTGTCACTTAATAACTTTTTCTCGCAAATTTATGTTGACCGCTGCAGACTACTGCATGGCATCCACACCAGCAATGTCTGGACTACATTCGGCAAACAGATCTCACTACTCTGTCACAACTCGCTCGCTGGCATTCTAATCAGTGCCAAAAAATTCCGATTTTGTTGCTCTATCAACGCGAAGACATCCCTTGAAGTATTTTGGTCAGGACCGAATCCCACTTCTGATGTCGGAGTCTGTTCTACCGAAGTCTGTTTATTCATTATCGCGAAGCGAGTTTCGATGCTCTCACAGGCGATTCTACGAGCACACTGCCCGCTCGATCCTTTTACTGTCTACGCCATAGCCATCGAACCACACTCGGCGACAGCGTCTCGACGCTGTCGCCCCGCAATAACTGTACTTGGCAAAGCGACAAAATGCGGACAACCGACAAAGCGCAAATGAAGAATGATGCAATCTAACATGCACACTCTTAATTACGCATTGACAATGTGCCGAAACGCACAAGCAACTACGCATTGCCAAAATGCCAAAGTGCACCTCCAACTACGCAGCAATGTGCCGAGACGCACGCACAGCTGCGCAGTGACGTCAGTGTGTCGAATCTGCATTACTTACTCTCCGACAAATATAATATATTTGTAATCATTTATGAAAATTTCAGGCAAAATCTTACAAAATTTTCGAAATTCTTTATATCATCCTCATGATAATAAATTTCATTTATAACTTTTTGCAGAATTTGTCAATGTTTCATCTTCAAAAATATTTATATTATTCCTATTCACAATTCTTTGAAATACATTACAGAATATGTTATTAAAGTATGTGGAATAAATATAATAGTTTTTTAATCAATTATAGAAATTTCAGGCACTTTCAAAAACATCTATAAAATTTCCCAGCTCTAACATTTATTACACAACATTTCGTAGAAGCATTGAAATTATATTTTGAATTAAATCGAAACAATTTTTATGAACATTTATTAGAATTTCCATAAAGCATTTATTCCCTAATCGATTTATATTATTTTATATAAATTCAGATAAACAAATATTTTTTAAAGATAACAAATATTTTTTAAAAATTATTTCACTGTCACATTTCTGTGATAAGCGGTACGCAAAATGTTGTATTTTGTATTTTCGATTTCTAATGAACTGTAATTCCCATAACTTATTCCCTAGTCGATGTCAATTTTTATATATTTATGTTTTGAATAAAAAATACTTTTTTTGTAATCATTTGTAGAAATTTTTCGTACTCTTAATGAGCTTTCTATGACACTTTTGTTTCTTAGAAAAACAACTTACATTCAAATAAGCTGGAATTCCCATAGAGTATTCCCTAATCAGTTTCTATGTTATTTTTATTAAATTTTAATTGGAACATCTGTGTATTGCATTAAATATTATTCTAGGGGAATTCTACGAAAACTGAAAGACTTTAATGCATTAACGAAACTATGCAAAGTTTGGCGGCGTTCCGCAATGGTTCTGTGGCAAGTTTTGGATGGAAAATGGAAGATTCAGCGCGTATGGAAATACGTGAAAAGCTGTAGCAAGTATTATACACACTATATACTATATATACGCATGTGAGCTCTTTCATCAGAAACTTTCGCTTGGAGCGCTCAGCTGTCGAGTCCCCTGTGGCATCCACATCCACATCCTTCATCCTTTCGAGGCAGAGAGTTCTCAGTGCTCAGCTCTCGGTGGCGCCTCAATTTTGACACACTTTCAAGGCAAGTTTTAGTTTTATGCTCGGTTGAACCAAATAGTTGTGCGTGGTGCTCAACGTGCCACGCACTGTGGCAAGCAGCAGAGGCAGCTCTGCAACCGCAAATATGCAAGAGCAACCCGAAAGGGGAGAAGCAAAGCGCCTACGAGGCAACAACTCAAACTGCAAACATCCATTAAAGTGCCTTGTGGCAGTTTGTGGAATCGTCTGGTGCGGCATTCTGGCTTTGATTTTAGCCAAAGGTAACACAAAGTAACAATTGTCAGTCCCCGAAGGGTTTTTGTCCTCTTCCCCCACTCCCCAAAAAAAAAGTACACATTCAACAGTGAAAAGTGGTAAATGACAGAATGGAATGAACAACGGGCAAAGTGAAAAGTGGAAAATGATGAAGCGCCATGGCAACAATCGAACTGCCAAAACCGATGGAGAACACAGCTTGACAATGGGGAAGCATGCTGCGAAATTTTTCAGGCATAACCAAAAGCAAATAATTGACATGAAAGCGTCCGGAGCCGCCAAAAAACATCAAAAAAAAGTCAACGAGAGCAATTAGAACTCGAGTTTTTGGTGTTTCGCGTTGGGGGGAAGGAAATTAATTAAAATATTCCCATTCTCCAAGGCTGAGAAAATTGGGGTTGAGCTACCCCCGATATCGAATCTGGCAGAGGATATGGCAATTATATGAGCACGAGAACATTTTTCGACTGCTCTTCAACATGTTTAGCGGGAAACTAGAATTCGCAGCGCAACTCAGAGGAAAAACCACAACAAATGAAAGTTTCGCATCGCTTAAATTCCTGTTGCATTACTTCAAAGCACAACTAAAATAACAGTGAGCTAGGCTTGAATTTTTTGCTTGGTCTTAAGTGTAACAAAATGAAATTAAGCATTAAAACATTATACAAAAAAGTTTAAGTAAGCGTTTATTGTTAAAACAAATAAAGTAAATACCGATTAAATTGAAAGATTTAAATAGAAATATAAATATATTAATGCTTAACTTAATTTTGCTATATTTTAAACCAAACAAATGAGCAAATCAGAAATACCACAAAATAAAATCATTTAAATTTTAAACATTGTAAAACAAACTCTATGATTCTTTATCAAGCTAAAAGTATCTGAGTGGAGAAATGTTACTAATTTTCAACGCTAAATACAATAAATAAAATATTATACATAAACTGCTATTTAAAGCACTTTATATAATTTATTAGATATTTTCGTAATTTACAAAAAGTTTAGATGATTTTCATAAGTAGTTGGCTAATCGAAATTGTATCTCGAGTTACTCAGTAAAAGTAAATAAAGTAGTATATTATTCGATTCTCAAATATGGCAATTATTACTTCATCTTTCAGATAACAGCATCAAAAGTTCAAACTTGTGTACATTAAAAACTAAGCTCAATAAAACAAATCTTGAACATTGGAAATATTTTCATATGGAAAACAGAAATTAAAATTAAGGAACCGCAAACACAACACAAAAATGCAAAACAAACTGCAAAGAATGAAAATGAATATTGTGTTTTTGCACATCTTCAAGCTTAATTTCGCATTTAATACAAAAATTTAAAATTAAATTCATGTGCATTAGAAATCGAAATTCAGCAACCGCAGATACTGCAAAAGTATAAAAATTAATATTGTGTATCTTCAAGTTTGATTTTGCATTTAACACAAAAATTTAATACAAAATTCTTGAGCATTTGAAATCGAAATTAAGCAACCGCAAACATAACAAAAAAATCGAATGTAACAAACAAACAAAGGATCTTCAATTGAAATTTGAATAAACTATTTGATCTGTGGCACTATAATTGTTATGCTGCCAAATACAATTTGGAATGTGATACAAAGGCATCAATTGAACATTCATGCCAAAACACTTAGCAATCTCGAATCTCAAATATAACACAAAAAAAAAAGTAAAAAATGCTCATTGTGTGTGGCTAAATAAAAGGCAAAGCCACAGGACACAGAATACAGAAAAAACAACAACAACAATTCACAGCAGGCACTCACACATACACATATGCAATCGGAGTTTATATTTGGCTGTCATTCGATGTAAAATACCATTAAAATCATGTCAATTGTAATATGAGAGCAAAGCTCGAACAAAAATGCATTCGCATAGCTCTCACTTTTTAGGCAGCTTTTAGTTTTGATGTGCAGGCGTTAAATTTGTCAAAACACAACACGAATGCACCGCAAACACACATACGCACACATATAGAGAGAGAATGTCACAAAATTTTGTAGTAGATTTTTTTCTCTGTGTCCTGCATATTTGAAAATGCGCAAATAAATTTTAATGCCAGCTGCAAACACACACACACACATAGCTGAAGTTTCAAGTGCAGTCCACATATTCGTGTGTATGTGTGTGTGTGTGTGTGTGTGGGGAAAAATGCCATAAATTAAATTTTATGAAAAACAATTACGTATAGCAAAAGTCCACCCACAAAAACCCCAACCAGCCTCCCTCCTCCCTCTCTCTCTCTCTGCTTTGGTGAAACCCTGACAGCTCTACATGTGCCCAGGCTGTGGTTTACACTTGTAAGCATTTTGCCTAGCATATTTCATGCTGCGGCTGTGCGAGTGAGATGGCTGGAAAAGTGTTAGAAAGAGAGAGCAGAGCGAAGAACAAGCCCGACATTTGCAAGTGTGTAAATTTCATTATATATTGTCGCATGCGGAGTGCTTCGAGCTTTAAGCGGGCGGGAGTTGTCATGGAGGGGAGTGGGAGCGGGAGTAAAGGAGGAGGGGGAGGGGGGAACTCAGCTACACCTGCAACTCGAGGAAATTAGCCACACCAAATGTGGGGCAACAGGTCGCCAAATATATGTGTGAAAGAGTCGTGAATTTTCCCATTTTCATTTCATTCTTTTTGTTGCTTTTACTTTCGCTGCAATTTCGGTTTACCTGGAGCCACTAGAGGGCGCCAGCTCCGTTTCCGTTTCCGTTTTTGCGTCTGACTCGAGTCGAGTCGAGGCTGCCTATACATCATTTCCGGTATATGGTTTTATATGCTTTTAATAGATGTCTGCATTGGAAGCAATTTATTTTGGATGCGAAATGGGAATGTGTGTGTGTGTGTATATGTGTGTGTGAGAATAAAGCTGCGATGTCTAGAATCTGCTTTCCCCTTTCTCCTACATCTTCTTCTTCTTCGCTTCATCATCGCATTCACATCCGCAATCGTCGTGGGTTGTGCTCCTATTTTGCATTTTATGTATTCAAATTGTGACATTTACAACGACACACACACACACACACACACATGCTCCACTTTTCATAGTCATAGATATTCATTTGTATGTCATTCTCTCCTCTTTCCATCTCTCTTTCTATCTCGCCTGGCCTGCAGGTTGCCTTCTTCCTCCTGCTCTCTCTGCACGAATGAATCTAATTGCGCAAATGTGTGTTAAATTATATTTTTGCATACGCAGACAATCGTACATATCCGAGCAGCAACAGCAACAGAAGCAGCAGGAGATGAGGCAGCAGCAGCTGTGCTTGCCTCGTTCCCTCACTCTTCCTCTTCTCTTCTTTCCTTTCGTTTCCTCATCTGCTCTGCGGTTGTCGCAGTTGTTGTTACTCTGGTTTTCCCAGCCACATACAGTTAGCCAGGTGTGTTGTGTGTAGGTGCAATTGCTGCAGAGGGCCTTGTTAAAAGTTGTTTTCGCAATGTGTTTGACAGAGGCTACTCAAATTCTGACTTCAGATGATGTTCAACAAGAAATTCTTGGAAGACAAACTAGAATCATAATAGATTTCGTATTGATCTCTCTAGTCTTAATATTTTATATTTGCTCTAAGTTAATAAAATACAAAATAAGAATGGGTTATATGCATGAAAAGAAGAAAAAGTTGCAATTAAAAATAAATCTGTCTAAATCTGTCTACAGACGTTGTTAAACAGAATATATTTGATAAAAGAACAAGTAAGAAAGTTACACTCGAGTGTGCTCGACTGTCAGATACCCGCTACCCATTTTTAATAAAGGCAAAATATTGCGGTATCATTTTCAAAATATACCGAAAATACTTAAAATACTAAAAATATACCAAATGGTATGTTTGGTATATCGATATAGTACACCATTCAAAATATACCATAGACGGCACAATGTGCTAGATTGTCGGCCAAAGCAACTAAGAGCCCTAGTAAGTAGGCGTTTTTGCCCATGCAAAAGTATTTCTTTAATAACTTCCATAATTTTTATCGGATCGCAACCAAATTTTCAGGAATCATAGCTAGCTTTAAAATTACGCTTGTTATTCGATTTTTTTGATTTGCAGGGGCGGAAGTGGGCGTGGCAAAAATTTGAAACAAACTTGATCTGCGTGCAAATATAAAAAATGCTGTCAAAAAAAAAATTATAGCTCTATCTCTTATAGTCTCTGAGATCTAGGTGTTCATACGGACAGATGGACGGACAGACGGACGGACAGACGGACATGGCTATATCGTCTCGGCTGTTGATGCTGATCAAGAATATATATACTTTATAGGGTCGGAGATGCCTCCTTCTACCTGTTACATACATTTCCTGCCGGCATAAAGTTATAATACCCTTCTACCCTATGGGTAGCCGGTATAAAAATGGAATCGTAATAGTTGTAATACTTAATAATATCCCTAAGTTATTAAAATAAAAATTAAGTAAGCAAAATATAATAAAATATATTATAGATATTCAATTAAGAATGAATAGATTTTTATATTTATTTTATATTTGCATTAGTTATATTTATATGTTACATTTATTTACATTATATTCAATTATATTTTTATTACTATTGTCTATTTGTATAGAGATTTTTAACAGAAAATCTATAGATTCTTATAGTGTCCTGTTAATTTTCAATACCTTCTATAATTTTTATTACCAAAAACTAAAATTTAACAAAAAAGTATCTAGTATTTGATATGCTAATATTTTCGAAAAAAAAATAAATTGATTGCTTATCATTGCTTTCATAAAGTTTAATCCAATTTTGAGCCATAAAATTAAAATTAAAATTTCACAACTTTCAAGGCCATTGCACACCAATTGAATAATTGTAAATCTGAAAATTCAGCATAAAAATAGAATTACCACAAGCATTGACGGACGAAACCCCAAAGGTTGGATTATGAAAAATACGCCTCCGGCACTTTTTTTTGCATTAAATCAATTTAAAAATCGAATAGAAATCGGGCAAAATGGAAATTGAAATTCCAGCGAAACTTTGGCTTCTTTTCTAGCTAGCTTAGAATTCAGATTTTCAATTGGCTCATTATTAGAATGAGAGTTGCAAGCAACTTGTTGTGCCGCCCTCGTGGTAATAAAAGAGAACAGAAGGCAGAAGGCAACCCCAAGCTCGAAACCTCGCTTTTTGTAGGTGGCCTTGCAGCATTGTGTTGCTTGGTTGTATGTTGTATGTTGGCTGGTGTGCCATAATTGTCAGTAGCTTTTGTTGAATAATTGCTGCCATGCCGAATGCTGGAGAACCAAACCAGATGAGCATAACGACGACGCACACACACATATGTGTGTGTGTGTGTGTGTGGCAATGCCAGGGGCACTTGCTGCGGACTTTGCTGCAGCTTCTCCTCGCTTCTCCTCCTCCTTGCCTTGCGCTGGTTCCGCTCCATATTCATCCTCTTGGCTGGCAAACAAATAACAGCAGCAGCAGCCAGGGCCATGGATTGCTCTGGCGTCTCGCTCTTCAGAGAACTTGGCATGGAAATTTAATACATTTGGATTTAAAAGTCAAGACATGTTGTTGGCTGTTGGCTCCGCGTTGCCAGGCGGCATCAGCTCTAAGGGATTGGGGAGTGTTTGGAGTGGAGTGCTTGCTTGCTTGCCACACACACTGTGATGCTGCCACTGCCACTGCCACTGGAGCTGCCGTTGACCCGGGCACAAACAAATTGCGACTTACACGTTGCTATTTTACATAAATTACAAAAACAAGCAACAGCGCAAAACACTCGCAATACGGTGGAGACTGTGGCATGCCCCACGTACGGTTGGCAACGTGCAGAAAACAGGCGACATTTTTATCAATTAGTTTAATCTGCCTGCTAACGTAGGGTGGCGAGGAGGAGCGAGGAGGGGGCAGAAGGAAGCTGCGTGTTATCAGCAAACTCAGTGGCAGCAGTTGACAGCAGTTTCCTTCACTCTCGTTTTGTGGTTGTTTTGTTTTTCAACTTGTGTGTGTGTGGGTGGCGATACAGAAAAATCCTTAAAATTGATTTTGATTTTCGATTTGTGCCAAACAAATCTCAGGGCGAGACATCAGACAGCCCAAATCAGGCAAATTATATTAATTTCCACATTGTCAGTTGCTTTGACACAAATACCAAATCACAAGAAATCTGTTGCCAAAATGCTGACTGCCACTCTTGCCCCTCACTCGCCCCAGACAACGAAATTAGAAAATCGATTATTTTAAAGCTGGCAACAGAGAAAATCTGAATATCAGCATAAGAAGAGGGATAGGGAGAAAGAGAAAGAAAGCTTTGCTTGGGACATTAGCCAAACTCAGACGACGACGACGACGTCGACTGGCCAAGTAGAAAAACAAAAAGAAAACTTTTTCGAAATGGACCAAAAATAGCAAAATTCAAATGAAATGAAGAAAAACGAAAGATTGCATGAACTATTCAAGCGAGCCATACACTTTTGTGTATACTCTAATTTAAAAAAATTTAGAGGAGACAACTCTTGGGTTATAAGGACAATTTGATAATTTATAAAGCAAATTATAGTTAATTTGGGCAATAAAGAACTTTCCTAAGGAATAAGAGCTGAGAAAAATTATGTTTAGTAGAAGTTTGCAAGTTTGAATAAGAATGAAATCTAATCTCTACAAAATTATAATATCTAGATTATTCTTTTACTTAAAGCTACCATACAAATAAAAATAGGTTAGAAATACAAACTTGGTATTTAATTATACACGTAACATTCTCATATATTGAATCACTTCAAAAACTTCTATTCAAAATTCTGACGAGTTCGAATTTCAAAAAATCTCTACTGCAAATACGATTATTATAAGCGTGTCTACCAAATTATTAACTCCATATTAATTGTGAGATATAATAATATTTTGAAATATTTATTTTTTGTTCACTCAATTGAATATTTTTAACACTAACTTAACGCAAAGGTGGTCAACTAAAATATAATTATTATGAACTAATCTACTTCAATCTCTACAAGATTTTATTTTATTATATCTATTTCATTCATTTGTTTGAAATACAGCAAACAAAGCCTAACTTATTTCTAATATTCCTTCCAGTTTTATAAATATTTTAATATATTTTTAAATATACATATTTTTTAAATTTAAACATAAAGTGAGTTTTAAGGCAAAGTTAAACTCCAAAGAAGCTTTGATAGAGTATCGGCGACAGCAAAAAGGCTGACGTCCTGACCTGTCTCTGCCTCCATCCGTCCGTCTGTCTGCCTGTCCGTCCATCTATCTGTCTGTCTGCCAACACATGGGCATATGGGCGTGCCAAGCACACACACTCCACTCCGACTACATATAGTTGGATGAAAAAAAAAAAATAACACTAAAATGCTCTTATTCAAATGCAGATTATCCTTTGCCGCACCCACACATGCACACAAATACACACACACACACGCACCCACAGGCACACACATGCACAACTACAGTTGCCTAGGCTTAGTCCAAGGATTTACTTTCATTTGTATTCGAGGAGTGCGTATGTGAATCTATCTCTCTCTTTCATACTCTCTTCATCACTCTCTCTCTCGCTCAGTCAATGTGTTGTGGAGGGCTCTAGACGACAACGAGAATTAGACAAATGAAGTAGAATTTTGTATGTGGCACACACACACTCGCACACACACTTAAACACACACTTAAACACACACAAAATTTAAAGTGCACAAGCAGGCAAGAAGGACACTTAAGTGCCTCCTCGTTGTGTTCACATAATTCGATTTATGTAGTTCTTGTTCTACTTCTTCTTTTAGTTGTTGTTGCTGTTGTTGTTGTTGTTGTTCTTGCTGCTGCCACAGGACGCAAGTCCTGAGCTGAGCTGAGCTGAGCCGAGTTGAGTTGAGTTGCTGTTTTTGAGTCGCATTCGAAAATCCAGTCATGCCGAAACTCCGCAGTTTGTCGCATTGCGACTTGGCTTGTAATTTACATAAGTGTCTGTCACATATTGCCACATACTACTATATATTTCGATTTCGAGCACTCGGACTCGGACTCGGACTCGAGCTCGAGTGCTGGTGGCAATAATGACACTTTTTGTTTTGCCAATTGCACAATTGCATTCTCAACAATCTAATGCTCATCATCATTATCATCAAAGTCGTTGCCGTTGTCATCGTCCCCATTGTCATTGCCAACCCAGAAAACCCAAACTTGACCACAAGAGCAACAACCCTTTGACAGACACGAGTCAACTCGAATATACGAATATTCGAATACATTTAGAGTGTGTTTTCTCTGCTGCTGCTTGCTACGTGTTTTTGTCAATTATCGATTTGACACATTTTGGGTTTTTGACCAAAACATTTGGACACAAGTGGTGCAAGCAACTCAACATCGGCAAGAATCACATTTCATGCATTTGATTATCAAATTTAGAACAGTATGCAAATCTCACCCACAATCTCTTTCTCTCTCACTCCTTTTCAAATACATATTTGTATGTGTAGTACAAGTCCAAATATTTGCACTGAGAGTGCACGCAAATTGTGTTACAGTTTTGGCATTCAATGGCAATTTGCCATTGATAAATTGACTGGTTATTCTCGAAGCCCAGCAATGCTCAGCCATTGCTGATGTGCTTTGGACAAGTGTTATTAGAAGATATTTGAGATGCAACCTTTTGTTATTGTTCTGGCTGAAATTAGAGAGCAAACTGATTGGAAGCTATTACTGCAAATTCAATTCAATGGCAATGAGAATGCGAATACGAATGACAAATAATAGTAGAATGATTCATTTTGGTCTCTTTGAAATCGATTAAACACAGCATTGTGGCGTCTATAAATTACTTAAAAATATGTGCCACATATTTATCAAGCAATTTTGATGAAAATTAAAAGAAATAGTTATATTATAGGGTAATCTTTAATTTACAATTATCGGAAATAAAAGTCCTCACACTTTCTTGCTTTAAATTTACCTATTTCAGTAGCAAAATATAAATAAACTTGTGACCTCTTTTTGCAAATTAATGCTCATTTACTTGTAAAAGTTCTTTTGCTATAAAGTAGTTACAACTCCAATTTAAATAACACAATAATACACCTTTTAATAACAACATATCTATATATATTTGCATTCTCTATATTGGAAAATACAAATTTAAATAAAATAATCTAATCTTAGATAAACACTTATTGTAATCTCCTCATCGTGCAAATTTCAGTTCAATAATTAAAGATTAGATTCTCATTTTCTTCTTAAATCCATTGAGTTCAGCTGGTGTGAAATTTCTTGCAATATCAATTTACCTCTTACCTGGAAACTGCACTCGAACGGAAGTGGTAGCAAATTGGTAGTACATGGAAACTTTTTACATTTTCACGTTAACTTCTTAACCGACTTTGTAATTTGGATCTTTGGGTTTCAAATTTCTTGTTGTCACAACAGATTGGGCATGTCTCAAGTGCTGTTGCTAATGCTGTTTCTGTTGCTGCTGTTGTCTTCTGCGAAGGATCGTAAATCCTATTAGATCCTTTTGCAGTCCTGCAACATGTGGCAGCTGCACTCAACGAGCGAGCCTCGTTTTTCGCTTTAATCGGCTTTAGTTCAATTGAAACAATTGTTGCTGTCAACGACTGTCAGGTAGAGTCTGTCTTCGAAAAGTAGTTTCTCTCTCTCTTTGGATTCTTACATAATCTAAGTATATATAAAAAACATATTTCGAATATTTCCAACTACATTTTATAGCCAAATAAAAGCCAATGCTTGTTCAATCTGGGCTATAATCAAAAACCAACAACAGAGGGAAAGATCTTCACACCTCCTCAATGTTTTGGTAGCCTATCTATAATTTCAATTTTCCAAACAACAAGCTGCTTAGCTTATCGGAAAATGTAAGTGCGATGACGCTTACAAGATCGCAGCGATTGCGATCGGAAATGACTGAGCAAAAGGCAAAACCCATGTATCGTCTTAACAAGTTACCAGATCTATAATTTGATGCCCGCAAGACGGAGACCATAAAAAACATCGGCGTCTCCTCCTCCTTGGAAAATCTATTTATCACATGCAGCACAAAATAAACGAGATCATGACAAATCCGTGCGCCGGCTGTCTGACGATCGAAGTCCGACTTCGAATCGGGAATGACTTTCGAAAAAAACGAAACTCTTTGCCTGCTGTTGCCAGCCATATGGCTTGGGTTTGAATTCAGAGTTTAGAGTTTAGTGTTCAGAGTTTGAGAACACGCCCGCCTAACTGAAAACTGTCTGCCATATGTTATACTCTTTTCGGCAATTATCCTTTTCCGTTTTTATTCTCTTTTTTTTGTTGGGAAATTAGTTTCAGTTTCAGTTTCGGTTCTTGGTTGCAGACCAAAGGGATGCCGAAACAACGATGCGATGCAACGATGTATCTACGGGATGTTCTTGTTGTTCCATGTATCCATTGGATGCGCCGCACATAAAACCGCAGCTAATGTGCTTATGTACGCTCAATAAGATGCTGACAGGCGTTTTGGGGGCCAAGGTGAAGGCCATGTGTCTGTCTTGTCTTCTCTTGTCTAGTTGAAGCAGCATTTTCTTTTTTATGCATTCTCTCGTTGCAGTTGGAAAAAGGTTTTTCTTGTAGTGCAGTCATAAAACTGCCAGCAACTTTGTGGTGCACACACACACAGAGAAAGAGAGCTCATCAGTAGTATATTCATATCTACATATATATACATATATATCTGCATACTTTGCCGATAGTGAGGCACTAAATCTAACGCCCCTGCCAATGGGTACTTAACAGCAGCTGTCATATCCTTGGCGCTCCTCCTTCTCCTAAGTGCTCTGTTCCGTCTAAGGACATTTGCGTCTCAGCTTGCAGTTGAGTTTCTCTCTCTCTCTCACTCTTTTTCTCTCTGTGCCTTGGCATACTCCAGATAGTTTTGTGTATTTTGATACTTTTGGTGTCATTTATCATGACCTTCTTTGGTCTAAAGCACTAAAAATAGCTGCGTCGAGCTGCACTTCGTCTTAAGAGTTAATAAATGGTCTAGCTCCCATCAGTTGAAATTATGCAATCAATGATGAAGTCGAACACTTTATTGTCTTTAGTCGAAACGATAGTTTATGAGGGAGTCTGATCTTGAAAGTATGCTTAAATAATCAGCTATTTGCAATGGATTCGTTTGTTTGAGTAATGGTTGCATTTGAAAGCAAACAAGATTGTTTTGCAATTGGGAAACTTGAGGTTTATATCTCGAAATTTCTTGTATTTCCTTGATGATAATCTTAATAAGTATTTCTGCTTTCTACCACTTACAAATGTTTTGAATCGTTTATTAAGTTTTTTCTTTGTGATAAATCTTCTTAATTTGAAAGTAAAATTAGTAGGATTTCTTCGTTATACAATATAATCGATTTTTAGTGGATTCGATTATTTGAGAAATGAATGAAATTGAAAGCAAATAAGAATTTTTTTCCGATCGAGAACTTTCGTTGTGTAGCTACGAATTACTAGTTTTTGTTTTCTAGTAATAACTTTTTAAATTTTTCGCCTTTTTTTTAACTTACTTGGAAAAACCAAAAATACTTTATTTTGCATAATTAGCTTAGAACAGTTTGATCTTTAAATAACTAAATGATTTGTTTGAGATTAATCATATTCGTTCCATTTCTTAATTTTGTATACTATTAAAATAGTTAGTATAGTTAATTTGAAGTTTCAATATTTCGTGCATAGTTTATTTTATATACTTGTAATTGACTTCTGTGCTTTCACACTTTTCAACTTAAATTTAGCTCTATAAATTGCCTTAAGACTGCTGCCATGGCGCATTGAGCAACAACTTATGGAGTCAAGAAAAATTGCTAACCGAAAATTTTAGCATATTCTAAGAAAATTTCAATTTCGTATATCATTAGCATAGTTTTCCCCTTGCTAAGACGATGAAGGCAGTGCAACGATTTAATTTGTTGCTCCACATTGAACCAAAAAAAAAAAACGAGAAGTAAAAAGAAAAATGAAATAAAAATTCGAAAAGCAGAGGAAAAGCGAAAAATCTGCGCTGTTTTCCAATCGCACGCTGACTTACTGACTGCTGCCACCGCTTTTCCCTTCCCCATCTCCCCCTGCCTCTGCCTCTTCGTTGGGCTGTCTCGACTTTTGCGTACAAGTGAATTTTAATTTAATTTCCCCACAACTAGACGGTTGAGATAGACGTGTGCGCCAGCTCAGAAGCTCAGTGCTTGCCTCATGCTACACCACAACCCACTGCAAGGGTGGTGAAGAGAAGGGAAGGGGGAGGAAAGAGGGCTCCTACTGAAGATGGGGCGCTTTAATTGTGTGCGGCATGACAGCGCACAAAATGGCGACGAGAGTTGCACGTCATCAGGCGAAGCTTCCATGGCTGGTTGGCAGCTGCCCCTCCCCTCCCCTCGTCTCTTCAGTGAGCCTCTGTGCGATTTTCGTATTTAGTTAAACAAAATTAAAACGTGATTTGTTTTCTTGTTTTCGCCTGGCACTTTCATCCAGCTCCTCCCACGCTTCTGGCCTTGCCTTTGCAGATTTTTGGCGTTCCTTGCCCCAAAAACTAGGACTGAAGCAGTCTGTTACCTTCCCTCCAGTCCTTCTTCTCCGCCTAGCAGAGAGCGTCGAGTGTCTGACTTGTTGTCTGACTGCTGCCTGGTGGCTGCTCTTCATTATGTTGCAAGCTTTAAGCGTTTTAAATTCAATGCGCGCCTTTTGTGGCACCAATTGAAAATTTATTGCATTTACAAGTCGATTTATTATGCAAGCCAACAGTGAAAGGATCTGCCAGAAGAGTGAGGAAGAGAGGAGGAGGATGAGGCAGAGGAGGAGGAGGGATTGTGGTAGCTGCTTCTCATCAAAACTGCCTGTGGGTTCTACTCTATGCCACTGCTGCCATTTTCCAATCTGCACTTTCATTTCAATGCCCGTTGACAATTTCCATTTGGCGCCAATTCCATTCATTCTCCTTCCTCCTCCCTCCTCCCCATCCCGTGCCATAGTTCATGAGGATTCCTGCTCATTCCTGTGTACGTCGTGCACGTCCTCGAGCCAAGTGAACCGCAGCTGGTAACCAACTGACGTTTAGATTTGATTTGAAATGTTCAAATTACCAACATTATAAAAGATGAACAGCGTCAGCTCTCAGCTCAGCTCAGCTCTGTTCAGTCAGTGGCTAAAGCAAGGGTGGGCCAAAAAGTTGCGTAAGTTAATGAGCAAGGATGATGACAGAATTTACAGAATTATAGTTATTCAATATGTTAATCATTTATTGAGATTCAAATTTAAGTTCTGTATTTAATTGAAGATGCATATTGAAAGTCATCTGAGAATTCTTCTATTTTCATTGATTTAATAAAAAAGATCTTGAGATTTCCCTGAAGTTTGGCAACTATGTAAAAATGTGTAAGGCCATTGTATGAAAACTGCAGGTTGTTTTAATGAAATTATTAATGGTGATTTGAAAATTACATGATATTCAAATATGGTTACTGCTAGCATAGTGTATAATGAATATTAGAAATAATTTAGAATTTGAGAAAAATCTTAAAATCACACAAAATAAATTTATATAATTTCATCTTTTCAGTTACTGAAATATATTTGAAACCATTATTAAAATGAAACAGAAATTCATTTTATTGCTGAAACTACTAAGCAGAGTATTGAAAATTAAATAAATTTAAATTTTGGAATATTTTTCAATTTACGAATAATGCTAGCAATTGTTGTACTAATTGCTAAATCAACCCTCGCTTTTGCACATTGAATTCCCTGCTGTTTGTGTCTTTCGCTGAGAGTGTGTGTGTGTGTGTTTTAAACGCATCAAATGCTTGCGTGTGATTAGTTTGCATACAATTTGACGTGGTAAACAGAGAAGGCGGAGGGGTAGATAAGAGACTACTCTGGTGGGTGGCGGAGCTATGAAGATGAGATTGGATGAGCTCGGTGGATGGAGGTTGAAGCCTTGTTGACAAGTGGCTGGCAGGCAACGTTGTCGTTGTCGTCGTCGTTGCTGTTGTTGTTGTTGTTGTTGTCGTCATCATCATCGTCAGTGCTTAATTTCGCGGTTTCACGCTTAAAGCGCGTAATGCCATTTGCAACTACTTCAACTATAATAGCAACAACAACAACAACGTGAACAACAACTATTGTTGAGGCACAACAACACAAATGAGCATTTGAATACTAAAGGAATTGATAATGTCGAACAACGCGAAATTTTCAGAGGGGCGCGGCGGCTTTTGTTGTAATTGTAATTGCGCTTGTTACTGGGCGTGGTCGACGGTGTGTTGTGTTCCGAGTTTAATCTAATGTGTATGCTCAGACGTGTGTGAGCTCGTGTGTGTGAGTGATTGTGTGTGTGAGCCTTGTTAGCAGCACGTTAGTCGCTCAGTTAGTTAGTTAGCGCTTACACATTAGCCAGAAAGACAGACGGAGAGACAGTCAAACAATTCGACTGTTATGTAACTGTAACTGGATGGCAGGCAATCAGCAACAACTGGTGAAAAACTCACGTGCCAACTGGGCAACTGACAATTGGTAACATTGCCAATGGCAACTAACGCACTTTTAGTGTCCGAAAAATTGTGGCTAATGAGCATTTGAAATACGCACATTTGCCTATCAGCAGGCAAACATTTCTACATCTACGGCTACTGTTTTGCAGTTGGCCAGAAGCGTTAACGTGCCAACGTTGCCAACTTGTTAACAAGGCCAACGACACCCGCAACCCGCAATCCGCACAACTCGGAACCCAGAACCCTGAACCCGGAACCCATCAAAGCCGCTGAGGGGGGGGAGACGCTCAGGTCGAAAGCATATGGCTATGGCATCGACTCGTTGTTTTGCCCTGTGTGTTGACAATTAGCCCCAGTTAATATGATTGCCACTTGATGTCCTGATGGGCCACTCTGTATGGCTGCCAAACGAGCTAGCGCAATGCGGCACTAAAATGAATGCTCCATAATAGTCTCCAGCCCGAAGAGGAACTCTGATTCTCTCATTAGTTTGGAGACCTTCTTTAAATTAGCCATTAAAAAATATGATTATAAAATGAGGTGAAATAAAAACAAATGCAGTAATTTGAATTGGCATAGCAAGTGGATTAATGAAGTAAATAATCATTAAAATAAATTACTTTTTATATATAATGTATAATATTTTGTAATAAAACATATTGCATCATTTGTACATAATTGTAATGTTTCTTTAAATCATCAATTGAAATTAGACAAGTAAATAGTTTATTTAATTTATTACTCTTTAAATGAATTTACTTTTCATGTTCGTTCTTCTGACAAAACAAATTTATATTATTGCAACAATTGAATAAAAAAATATAGCAATCGGTACATTCAAATAATTTAATTTTTGTATTGAATATAATATATAATTTTTATTGTAGCATAATATATTTATAACCTGTTGAAGTATATAAATATATTTTTACTATTTAGGTCTTCAACAAATTGGCTATACAGAAAAATTCTTTTAATTTGTTAACAAGACATTTTTCAATTCAAATTGAATCCACAACATTTAATATAATGCTTAATATATAATCTTTTGTGTAATTGAGAATTATTTAAACTTTGTTGAGAATACCTTTAAATCTTTTACGAATCTTTTTTCATTCAAAAGATAATTAATTAAATTTATTATATGTATTTAAAAGTGGCTTTTTGAATTTATTTAGTTAGCAATTGCGATGCTTAATTGCGCGTTTAAATGTTCTATTAATTAGAATTATTTAAAGCTATACCAGTTTCACGTTGATTATTTGCAGGTGTGCAGTTGTCCAAACTGTCAATTTTGCAGTTGAAATTGAATTGCAATAAATTATTATGCAGTTTATCAAATGAATGTGCTATTTAGTTATTTATTAATAGGATGTTGCTATTATCCAAATTTAAATTGGCAATAATCGGACAGCAATAAATATAGAATGGCCAATTATTTGTGAATGTGGATCGATTTATGCACCTCTTAATATATAGTAGTGTACTAGTTAATATATTGGAGTGTGTGTATGTGTGTGAAGAGCATTTCAATTTCGTTGTGCCTTGAAACCCATCATCAGTTTATGGGCCATGTATCATAGTAGACCCATTTCTGCCATGCGGTCTACATAGCGCAGAATCTAATGTCAGCTTAGCGCGCAATTTGTTGCTGTTGACAGCTGTGAGATATTGTTGTAGTTGCTGTTGCTGCTGCTGTTGTTGTTGCTGCTGCATTCAGGCCAAAAGGATGCCATCAAGAAGGGCAGCAAACCCATTGCAAAAGCAGAAGCAGCAGCAAAAGCAGAAGGCAATGTCCCAGTCACAGGCATTTGCCATTTGCCATTGTCCTGCCTTGTCCTGTTTGGTTCTCAGTTCTCAGTTCTCGCTGTCCCTAGTTGCTGTGAGTGTCAGTCACAAATGCTAACGACATTTTGTTATTTACTTATTGCATTCATTTAGTCGAGCCATATTCTCTCCCTTTCTATCTTTCTCTCTCTATCTCCCTCTTCTTCTGACTGTGACACTTTGGACCACATTTCCTCATTTGCGAAAAAAGCGAAACTCGCTCTCATCTTGGTCTCATCTCTTTGCTATTTTTAATCTGCCGCCTTTTGTATTGCACTTAACTTACGTTGCAGTCTCTTCGCTGTCTCAGTCTCAGTCGCAGTCGCAGTCTCAATCTCCCTTTCCCTATTTCTCTTTGGAGAACTGAGAGTAAGTGCATTGTAACTCCTGCTCAGCTCATAGACCAGAATTTCACATGAACAATGGGCCTCAAATAATGGGGCAAATTGAATTTGAATTGGTTGCTTGCCTTGGCTGTGTTGGCTGCTTTGGTATTCTATGCACTCGGTGTCTTGTGTCCTCGCCTCTCCACATCTTGAGCTCAATAACGTGCTCATTGTCATGGAATTCAGTGTGAAAACAATGCCCAGGCCCAAGTTGTAGGAGTCCTGCAGCAGGATGGGTGCCCAGTGCCTGCTGCCTAGGTCTATTGTGCGTGCTCTGTAAATATTATTCTTCTTAAAAAATGTAGAAGTGGCGTTGGTTTCTCGGAGGAGATACAAGATAGTCTCGCACTCGCATTCGCACAGTTGTGTAGTATGAAAAAATTAAAAAGGTTATGACAAGCACACCATTTGTCGAAAAATACTATAAGGCCAAAGCAAAAGTGAAACGAAGATAAATGGGAAAAAATGTTGAGAACCCACTGAGTGCACAATGCGATGAATGAGAAAATGGAATGAAGAGAAGAATGGAGAAGAGAGGACAGCTTGGCCAACTGGCTATAAAAATCAATTGAAGTCGAGTAGAAAATCAGAAGCGTATTATTTTTCTAGTTTTGTTGTGCCTCAGTTCGCATTGTTGATGTTGCTGTTGTTGCTGTTGCTGCTCCTTGTTGTGGCAAATGACAAAGGAGCAATTATACTGAGAGAACTGAAAGGGAACTCAGAACAAGACAAGACAAGAGGATGCAATGAAAGTGCTGACAAATCAAGCGAATTATAATGAAATTCAAACAAATTGTGATTATCAATTTGGCCAAGGTACAAAAGCTAGTTTAAAGACGTGTCCTTTCAATTGCCAAACCAAAAAGGTGAAAAGACATTTACAATGAACAGGAATAAATTGCACTGAACATGTAGAAGACAATTCAAGGGAGTGAGTGGAAATCATCAATTGAGTTTGCGACAGCTGAAAGTGCCTTAAATTACACTTCAATTGAAGTTCGTTAGAAAACTAATTAAATCATATAATTCTAATGAATATTGAGTTTATTTAAAAATTAATTAAATCATAGCAATTAATCTTAATTGAAAATTGTATTAAAATATTTTTCATTCATTAGTTAAAATTCGTTTTAATTCTCTGCATTTTTATCATTCTCAGCATAGTTGCAAAAAATGATTCTTTTGAGCGGATTAAAAGATTTACTGCGTGCTTTTTTGTGAGCAATTTGCAGTTGAAAGTAGAACAAAGAGAATTGAAGGAACATTCCAAGAGTATTCGCATTCAACACGTTAGTCCTAATAATAATCTTCAAAGAGTTGTGGCTTCTAAGCCAAACCACATAATCCCATTTAAAACTAGGTAAATCCAACTTTTACACGAACTAGATCCCAACCCATAAAATAATGCAATCGCTGCCTTAGCATATGCAACTTTGTCTGCTAACTCGGACCTTGACATAGACAACACAGAGACACAGCATGGGATTCATTGAGCCAAATGATAATCCTTTTTCGGCAATCCCAATCCCAGTTGCAATCCCAGTTGCAACTGCAGCCCCTGTGCAACTCTGTGCAGCTGTTGTTATTGTTGCCACAAACTGCTGGCAATGAACAAATCCACTGATCCACTTTGCGTACAGTAGCAGCCGCCTTTATGTTTTGACAAAATGTTTTTGTTGAGTGCCCATTGACTTTACCTCCACACATGTGTGTCGCTCTCCTCGCTTCGTTTTTCCATGCAGGTTGAACACAACCCGCATTCGCACTCACATTCATATTCAGATTCGTATTCGTATTCGGATTCCTGTTTTACCTGAGCCCTTTCGATGTTGACAATTTCCGTTTTGTCGTTTGGCTTGGATACTAAAACCCACACACATATTTTAATTTTCAAAACAATTCACGAACGAACGAGAGACAACAAAAAAAGTAAACGTAAAAATAAAAGAGAGAAGATAAGCATAAAAATGGTGTAGGAAGTCCAAGTAGAGTCCAATACGCAGTCGTAGCGTACTATAAGCGGATTATGTTTTTCGTCTATTGCCGAGGAAATGGAAACTGAAACTCGCAATTTTTATGAATATGAAAAGCCGCTTTGGCCGGCAGAACTAACTAACTTCAAACAAAAACATCAGAGAAACAAATAAAAAGGAGTAAGGGTATGTTATTAGAGCTCAGTCCGAAAGCTTACATGTCGCAATACCCTAGCAACCAGCGTATAATGTGGGTATTTCGGCTAGAGAAATGAGATGAAATGGAAATCTTTTGTTTTTTGTATTATCGATTATATTGCTGTCAGCAAAATAATCATATAACTCTTTAATGATATTGTTATATCTCAATTTTTATTTAATAATGTATTCTTAGAAATATATTTATTATTTCTTAAATTAATTTCTCTCAAAATAGTCAACTGTTTACTATATTATTTTCATTTTTACTTATTTACTTAGTAATTTAGTCATTGCTCAAATCTTTTGAAAAACATTTCTTAAATGCGGCTCTATTTATTATTTTCGTTATACAACATTTGAGCGTCTCAACCAAATAAAAATGTCCTGTTCTTTGTATTATTTTTTGTATAACTCTTTCTGTCGAAAATTAGGAGTAATCAGCCATTTATCATTTACTCAAATCTGTTCATAAAATGTTTTACCAAACTTAATTTTTTAGTTATTATATTTTTTCATTTATTTATGTTATTATAAAAAAATAATAATAATTTTATCAATGTTTCATTTTATTTTAATATATATAATATTATTATATCCTACACCTTATATATAATTTCCTTTCATTTCTCAATTTTTTATAAAATAAATACTTTTAAAATTTTTACCATTAATAATGATCTCTTTCTTAACCGCTTTTCGACAGATGTAGTTAACTTGCATTTAATTTGATTTTTTTGATTAATCATGGCATATCATAAGCATAATTGCTTTGCTGTGCAACGTGTAAAAATAAAAGCATATCTTCTGAAAAGAGAAAAGTGTATAGACTGCCAGAGGAAGAGAAATGCGAGAGCTTCCACTTATATTGTATTGAATGTAATGCGCTGCGCAGCTCTGTTAATTAGTTTTGGGTTGTGCAATTTGTCACAGTGTCGCATGTGGATGATGCTCGGAGTGTCTTAAAGTCTTAGCCCGGGAGACGACAGAGACTTTAAGTTTTGGCGCCCATAAATATGCCATAAAACTATTTGGTTGCTCGACTAGATAAAGGGGGCGGACAGCAAGTGTGGCACAAAGAAGCCAAAACAAACCCAAAAACCAACCACCATCATACGAGAGACAAGAGACAAGCGGGTCTTGCGGGAGTTGTGTGAGAGACTTCAGAGACTTACGCGACTACTGTGTACCATAACAAAGTTAATAATAATAAAGCAAGGGGGGTCAGAGACCCGCCCTTCAGCCAGACAGAGATTCAGAGAATCGAGAGTCGTCTACGTCGTCGTCGTCAGTGATGCCGCCAAATACGATTACAATTTGTTACACTTACACAGCACAAAATGTCAGTCCATCCCCCAAATTCGAAGACGCCAAAGAGTCGCCAGTTGTTCGCCTCTTGTGTTTTGTCTTGTGGTTATACAAATTTTTGTCCGGGAATCTCAACTGTGGAATCTCTGGCAACATCAACATCAGCATCAACCTGACCAGAGAAATGCCCAGCCCAAAACGGGGGGCATAAATCAGGCAGTCAGTCAGCCTTCTGTTGTCTCAAAATCGATTGGGTGAAAGGGAAAGTGCCCAAGGGGATGGTTCAGTCTAATCAAAATCAATGCAAAGGGGAATGAGTAAACTACTTGGCACACGCTGCCTCTTTCTCTTTCCTCGCCATCTGCAACGATCAGCCGACATCAATTAATTTATCAAAGTCAGTGGAAGACAAGACCTTCGGGAATTAAACGACAAACGTCGATCTATTCATGAGTTATTAATAAACATCCAGCTCAACGCTAACGATCGTCTTGGGTTCCATATAGCTTTGTATTCATCCTCTCTCTTTCTTTATTTTTCCGGAAGTGTTGCAGTTGCTCTCGACATTTCTTTTTTCGTGTTGGCAAAAGGTATAGAGACATTTGACTTTTATTAATTACAACTAGATTTTTATTTATAACAACAAATTGTTCACATTTATCAAATTGCCTTAGAACATAGTGCATCTATGTAATTATCAAGTTTTGATTGTGCTTCTATTTTGTTGCTGCTTTGTATTTCCCCTTAGATCGTTTCTGTTTTTCGGTTTCTTTTCTCTTAAAACTCTCCGCTATATCTGAGCTTCTGCCAGCCGGAGCGTTGTCTTCGCATTTCTCTATAGCTATTGGGCAGGCCATAGAAAAAGTATATGGAGAGACCTATAATAATTGCAAAGTGTGTATACCTTGAGAATTAATTCAACTGACTCGATTTATACTACTTTATAATACTTGAGGCATCATGCAATACGTGGAATTTAGAGCAATTTGTAATATCATTTTTATAAATCGTTTGAAAATCGTATCAGAATTACTTCACATACTTTATAATACATAAAGCATCATGCAACACATGCGATTAGGGGAAATTTGTAATAACTTGCAACTGAATTAACAACATTAATTTAATGTTAATCTGTAAATAAGGCAGAAAAATTGTTTATATAGTTGTTGAGTTTAGTATTTGAAAATGTTTGGAAAATTAACTTGGTTAATGCACTATTATTTTAAAATATTTCGTCTGTTATTCTTAGCATTCTATCACATATATGTCTTAAATATAATACGTAACTTGGTTATCAATTCATAAATACGTTTGAACAATGTTTATATTAACGAGGAATTTAATTCAATATGATTGCAGCTAATTCTTTGATGTAAATTCTCAGTATTTAGGAAATATTTTAACAATACAAGAATTAATACTTCAACATAAAAGTTTAACCATAACTGTTTAGTTCTCTCTTTAAGCCTTATTGACTGTTCTATTGGCATACAGACATAAATCTTCATTAGCTTTTTTCCTACTTTTGCTGCCACTCATCAGGTTTCGCGCTGCACTTGCACATCGCTGTAATTGGCTTTGGTGGGACTGATGCAAAATTTACGAAATATTTTCGCAAATTCGAGAAATTCAATGCAATTGAATTTTACGCATTTCCCCAATGCTGATGCTGCTGCTGCTGCTGCCTCCCAATGTTGCACTTATCATCTACTATTGCTTCCATTTAACTAGCTAACAGCTAACACAACTACAACTACAAATACAGCTCCAACTACAACTACAACTACAGTTATAGAGCAACAACTACTTAACATTAGATTACATTAGTAGAGTTTGTGTGTGTGTGTGTAGTCTAGTTTTACAGTATGCTACAAAATTGCAGCCTCTTTGGGCTCATTCAATTGCTGTTTCCTCGATGTACGTCGATTGCGGCCGTCGGCGCAATGCCGCATCCGCTCCGGCTCCAGCTCCTGCTCCCGCTCCCGCTCCCGGACGTTGCTGCAGGCGATGCGAGGGACCTCGTTGCAATATGGCCTCCAATTTCGCTTTGAATAGCACCGGCTCAGGCTCTGCTTCTGCCGTTGCCGTTGCCGTTGCCGTTGCAATTGCCGACTCCGGTTCGGATGTGGCTGTGGATGCAGTGGCAAGGGATGCGGGGAGAGATGTGTCTGCAGATACTACCTTCATGTTCTTGGCATCATCGGCGGCGGCGGCAAGCTCTCGGCTTAAACTAGGTCGCTGTTTGTGCAAACTAATGCTGTTTATGGTCTTGTACAAAACCGGATCGAATTTCGGTGGGCGCGGTATATGGCTGCCAGCTTCAGGCGCTGCGGCAGTTGCTGCTGCCTTATCACCATTAGCATTACCGTTACCATCAGCTGTGCCATGTTCCGTCTCCTCATCGCTGTCTGATTTCAGCTCTCGTATGGCCTTCAGCAACAGCAGCCGGACATCAGTTTCACTTTTCGATTGCTTCAGTTGCGGCCTTGTCGGTTTCTCCTTGGGCTTGATTATATCCAGACTCCGCTCAACTGGCTGCGGCTCTTCGCTTCGCCTTGCCACGTGTGTGGCTGGATGCATAATGAGGTGACTCAATCGATTCTTAAACTTTTCCGAATGCAAAGGATCTTCCACAGCTGAGCTAAGCGAGGCCTGTGAAGCTGTTGAGACTGCAGAAGGAACACGCTTCAATTGAGGACGAAGTAGAGTTGGAGTCGCCTCTTCAACTATCGCTTCAGCTTCTTCAGCTTGCTGCTCTTTGCTACGCTTTGCTGCCTGCAGCTGCTCGTAGAAGGCAACGCTGTCGAACATCTCGTCCAACATTTGACTGGCAGCCAACTGGCATTCATGCAGTCGATCCACCTCCTCCAGCGAATGTTGACTAATGTCATCGTCATCGCTGCTGCTGTTGTGCACCGTGGCCACAATTGTTGTCTCAATCACGCTGGGCAACAGCTCCGAATCAATGCTGAAATTGCGATAGAAAATCTGTTGCTCCTCCAGCTGCTGTTGTTGCGTATCCTCAGCCTCGAGCACATCATCCAACATGGCTATCACCGAGTGCTCATCCTCACGCAATTCGCCGTCATTCAGTGGCAAAGTTGTGCGCGAATGTTCGCTCTTTGTGTCCTCCACATAGAAGATTTTGCCATTCGCATGCTTGCGCTGTTTCAGCTCATCACAAACGTCACTCAGATTCTGTATCTGATCCAAGCTATTGGAATTCCTAGCGAGCTGGGTTTCAGTTGTTAATGTGCTCAGTTTGGAGCTGATGCCATTGCCATTCAAATGCGTTAATGTGGGCAGCTCTTTGGGCTGTTTCAATGCCTTGTAGAAGGCAATGCGTTCGGGATTACGTTTATGGGGGTTTCGTATGTCATAGAGACACCAGCATGCAATAAATACGGGTATGCCTAAGGTTGGTTAGTAGTTTAGTTCAACATGCATTAGTCAACAGCTACAACTAGCTAAGGAAAAGTGAACATGCAAAACTCACCCACAAGCATCCAGATACCAAAACGTATCCAAGTCCAGCTATCCAGCTGCAGCATTAGATAAATGTTAATAAAGATACTTATAGCAGGCACCACAGGCACAAACGGCACTCGGAATAGGCGACTCCTGGGCTCTCTTGGCTGCAGACAAGTGAGTAGCAGCACCACCAGAATGAGCACTATCAGAAGTATGAGCAAAGTCAAAGCCCAAGCTTGACCAGAACTAATCGCTGGATAGCTTTGCATCAGCAGCACTCCTAGGCCCAAAGAAAGCAGACCTGTAAAGGAAAGATATTTATTAGTACGTGATATAGCAGAGAGAAATATTTTTCCACACACAAAAAATTATAGTTAGCACGCTCACAATCCTTGAAGATATCGCATTGGGCTCTGGGATGCGATGCACATTGAAGAGCTGTGTGCACAACGAACTCCAAGTGAAGCGTTCGCTGCGCGATGTCAACGAAGTAGTCTCCGAGATGCCTTGATGCGTATGTTCCTCTGACTCTGTGTACTCCATGTAGCGTAGAATGGTAATAGAAATGGCCACCACACTGTAAGCCAACAAGGTGCCAATCGACAGTAGACTCACCAGCTGAGCAAGATCAAACAATCCCGCAATCAGAGCAGTAAACAGAGCAGCCACAATGGAGCCTGTTACAGGCACCTGGAAGCGTGGACTGATCTTGCCCAGAAAGCGAAAGAGCAGACCATCTTGAGCCATGGAATACATGACTCTGGGCAGTGGAAACAAGGCGCCAAACAAGCTGGCCAGCAATCCAACAAGACCACCAATGGTTACAATCCACATGGCCACGGGCCAACCCACATACTCGAAGGCATAAGGCAGCGGAGCATTCACATCCTGGTAGTAATAGGGCAACATCAATGTTAGTACCGTGGAAACGCCAAAGTAGCAGAGGAAAATGATGAGCAGCGAAAGCAGAATGGAGCGTGGAATGTTCTTGCGAGGCTCACGCACTTCCTCTCCTGTTGTGGCTATGCAATCGAAGCCCACAAAGCCAAAGAAGCAAGTGGCTGCTCCTTGAAGTGTGCCCTCAAAGCCGAAGGGAAAGAAGCCGCCATTGCCGACATTGGTGGAATTTATTGTAGCTGCATCCACAGTCCAGTTGCTGAAGTCGGCTGTGCAGAGAAGAGGGTTTTATGAATAAAGAATTTATCTTCTCTTAATATGATTATTAGACTTACCTTTTATGGCGCCTGCAATGATGACAAAGCCCAGTATGAAAATGTTGACACAGGTGACAAAGTTGTTAGCCATCGCAGAAGTTTCCACACCAAAAGCCAGAGCAACTAGGGAAGGGAAAATTGATTGATGTATTAATTTGACAAATCATTATAAACTTAGTTGCAAATGGGCAATAAATAGTTAAAGACTTTTTGTGAATATCAAATTTGGAAACATAATTTTGTCAAAACAAATTGAAATTTCTTAATAAAAAAAAATTTAGATAATTTTTCATATTTGAATGGTGAAATGTCTTTTTTGTAATTTTAAATACTTTCATTTGTTAAAATTGCATTTGATATTATCCTAATAAAGAACCTAAATTTCCAAATTAGAATAATAAGAATTAACTGCTTCATTTTAATATAAATATCGAAGTTAATTGTGTCTTCAAAAGCGAAATTCAATACTCGAGCCAAAACCTTTCAACTTACCGCCAAAAACGACGACCAAACCGAAGGCGAGAAAGTCAAAGTAGCTGCCCATGAAGCTGACATTCATGGGAGCGACCTCTGCAAAGGTCTCCTTCAGCGTGTCGTTGAGCAGCGTGTCCAAATAGAGGCTAATGCCACGACAGACGCTGGCGGTGCCAATGACATACTCCAGTATCAAATTCCAGCCAATGACAAAGGCAACAAACTCCCCTATGCACACATAACTGTAGACATAGGCAGATCCCGCTTTGGGCACTCGAGCACCGAACTCGGCATAGCAAATACCTGTCAACAGATGCAATTGCAACCATAAATCGATGAAGAGGCAAAGTGTTGTTGTTGTTGTACTTACCTGCTAGTAGAGAGGCAAGTGCGGCAATGGCAAATGAAATTATGACCGATGGTCCGGCCTGTTCCTTGGCTATTTGACCGGCGAGGACATAAACACCGGCGCCCAACGTGGAGCCAACGCCAAGTGCTGTGAGATCCCAGAGGCCCAGGACACGATTGAGCTTTGTCTCGCCCTCGGTGCCATCGGCAGTGAGATGTTTGCGACGCGTTAGCACCTTCCACGCCGAATACTGATGCACCATTCTCAGAGATATCTGCTGTTGGTGGGACAAAAAAATACATCAATGAAGGTTCATTAAACTTTGAGTGTTGCGTTTTTGTGATTAGTGTCTAGCTCAAAAAAAGTGCCATCAATCTTTTCAACTAAGCTTTGGGTTCATTCATCGCTGCAAGTGCATAGAAGAAGCTCCTCAGCTGTAGCTGCCAAGATCATGCACATTTAATATATATTATGTTATATACTCGTTGTCCCAGTCGCTTATCTATAAAACTGTCACAATAGCATTCACATCTGGCGACAACTCCTGATTATTCAATCCGGTACAAATTATTGTGCTCAATTTGCAATCGATGGCAAGTCGAGGCTAAGTCAATAGTATATATTGAAGTCTGTAAATAGTCAGTTTTCCGTATAACAAAGACACACCGGAAAATTTGTATTTCTAAATATAGCAAAAGATTTCTTGGATGACTTCTTGCTCTATTTGTAGTAATCTAACGTAATTTGTTTAGTTAATTCAATAAATTAATTATGTTCAAGTTGAGCTAGCTTTATTTGTCTAGATGAAATACGACTAGCCCTTTTTTCTGTTTTCAGTTTTCAGTTTTTTAATTTCGCTGGGCTTGGTCCTCTTATCCAATGAGTAAGCAAGCGAACTGATAAGAATAGATGCTTAACTATTAGCTGCCTCTGTCTTCTTTATTTACATTTCAGTGTCTGCTTCTTTCCTTTATATGAATATTTGTTGCTTTTTTATTCGCGTTCATTATAAAGATAATTAACTGGGTCTAGGCAAAACCAGTAAGAGGTGAGGCAGCCATTGTCAGTGTCGAATGAAGAGTTATGTTTGATTTATATAATATCGTGTTTTATGCTCTTGTTTATATGCGTATTTAATTAGTTGACTTACCAACTTTGAAACAGTTGCCGACTGCACTGCAGTTGCTGCAAACTCTGGCCAAATATTTGCTTGGAATAAATGACGAAGAGAGTGTTTTGTCTACTCACTGCTGTTGACTGCAAATATGTGAATGGTGAAGATGAATATGAATTCAATTGAATTGAAATTCGCTGTCCGATGACAACAACTGACAGACTTCGCGCTCTGAATGCGTCTGAGTTACAGTCGTGTAGTATTCGTATTGTTCTTTAAGATAAGAAGACAATGTTCCAAACAGCGGGAGAGTGCAAGAGAAACCGCTTCGAGCATCACACACTGATAACAGACATAAACCCAAAAACAGAGAGAGAGCGAGAGAGAACGGTGAGCGGTAAATAACAAAAACTTCAAATGCGTCAGGTAGTTGATAATGCGGGAGGAGGCGAGGCGCGGCAGTTTGCTTGAGGGCGTATAATTAGAGCGACTATGAAAATTAGCAGGTAACCCGGCAAAAGACAAAGCGAGTGAAAGAGAAAGAGGGAGTGAGATGCTGTTACGTTTCCAGAGGCAAAGTTTTACGATCTGCGATCTTACGGTTTACGGAGATATCAACTGATTTCTCAGCGCTGCCTCTTCGAATTGGCCGCGTGTTTGCACTTGTCATTTATTGTTATTTATGTTGTTCAGATAAGATTGTTAGTATTCCCGTTGTATACGAGTTGATATTGACGTATCGATTGCTGTTCTCGTGTTCTCGTCTATTTATTTCCGATCTGTCGACACCGGCCTTAGCGCCGACGCGATTCGTGTTAATCGTTTTGCTGCTGCTGCTGCTGCTGCTGTTGACGCTCTCAGTGAAAAACGTTAACTGAAACTGTAAGATAATAAACGCTTTGCTATATTGCCAGCAAAACAAAACATATATTACTGCAATATCAGAGAAGTGAGAGAAACCGACAGAGAGAAGGAGAGAAACGGCTCTTGAATAACATTTAAGCTTTCTCGGATTTGGGTCAACTGCAGAAATGAGTTGAACGAAATTTATTGCAGGAAAACTCATTCTAAAATGCATTTCTCAAAATGTGTCTTAATATATCTTCGCTTAATTAAGAGATTTTCAACGATTCATTTATGTTTTCGCTGTACTAAATTTGAATTGATAAGGTTGAAGTGCAACATGCAATCGCAACACTCTCAAGTGTCAAAGACATGCTTGACAATTATTCTATATGCGAACAATAAAATATATAATTTATGTATGCTGATAATAAATATAATACGAGTTCAATTTGGACTAGCACTCCCCAGATTCAGATTATTAAGATTGCATCATTTAATCGTTCGTACTAATTGTCGGACATGATAGCTTAAGTAAATAAATTGTCAAATAGTTGACGAAATAATTATAAAACTGATACCCTAGAAATCGCTATATAGTATTGCGACTATATAAATATATACGCATTTATTTATAGGACAACCGCACTCACTTCTCGTGTGTGTGATAAATGCTCATCTATTAGCAACTATTAAATTATCTATAAACTGATTACGGGAATTATTAAACTGAGGAGGGTCTCTGGCCTAAGGCCGCTCGCTGTTGACTGATATTTATAGCTCCATGGGACTATGCGTCACATTGTCGCTACACTGAGACCAATAGTGTTTTATTATTTAAACTTTTGTTATAAAATAAATGTATACTAAATATATGAAACATATTTCCTTTTTCTTAATAAAATCGTTAAAGTAAAAAAGAAATATATTTCAGTTTTAATTTATATTAATTGTATTTTAATTTAAAAAGTTTATTTAAATACATTTATTTCCATAACAATATTTTGCTTTCCACATTGCATTTCCTTAATTGCATTAATCCATTCAATTCAAAGATATTAAAATAGCATTTACTCTTAAATTGTTATATTAATTTGTATTCATACATATGTGTGATTTTTATATATAATATTTTGTGTATTCCATATGTTCTATATTGAATATATTAAGTATATATATATATATTTTATAGTAAATAATTAAGATTGTTTGTATTTGATTCTCAAATGAAGTATATTTATTAAATTTTATATTTCCTTTATATTTTTGTTAGTTCTAAATTGTGCTCCGGCTTTTCTCTCAGTGTATGCGGCATTTGGATTACGCAGCAATTGCCATAGAAGCGACGATCATCGTGAGCTAAAACATGACTATTCGAGTACTCGTACTCGCAGTCAGAGTCATTCTCAAACTCGTACTCGCAGTCGTATACGTAATCGTACAATACATGCTCGCAATGCTGATAAGATACTCGAAATGCTCTTCACACTTTCACTCTTGATACTAAAAGTACTGCGCCGAAGGGGTGCTCAGAGATGGAGCAAGGTGTTGGGGGACGAGGTCTAAATCACGGCAGCACGCGTTGTATGGGCATTAAAATTTTACTGCCACTGACGCAGCTACCTACTAAGTATTTGCACACACAAACAAATACACTCATCCTCACACACACACACACACATAGATGCGAATTAGCTGCTGGAGATGGGGGATTTTCTCGGGAGTTTTGCGAAGAAAATGAGGCAGAGAGATGTGCTAAGCACATGTGGCTGGGATTGCAAATTGGCATTTGTGATTGCCTTTGTTGTCGCCAGCAAATATAAATGATCTAATTTAAATAATTACGCCCACAAATGTGTCGCCTCCTCCTCACATTGTGTTGCCGCCTTTCATTTAACGCCCGAATGACAGCATCAAATTAGCTGCCAGAGACAATGAAAACTGTGCCACAAATGTCTTCGACATCTTAGAGCAGACGCATTTATGAGGCGAATTCGAAAACCGCAAAGCAGTTTGCAGTGTGCATTGTTCATTAAGCAATAATTTACCTGATAAAGGCAAATGCATAGAGCGATAATTCTATTTAATAGAATACTGTGTAAACAGCATAATCAACTAGAGCGAGTTCATAAACGCTTTAGCGAGAATTTAATAATAATAATAATAGAAAATTCTGATTAAATGTGAAAACAGTTTTGAAAGTTAGGAAACAGTTGTGTAATAATAGCTTATAAAATTATAAGCGAGTACTTAATATTATGAAGTGGTGATTAATTTTGAAAATAATTTACTTGAATGCAACAAATTGTAAAACAATTATTTCAATATAAATATTTAATTGAGCGAGATAAATAAGAATTTTGGATTATTATAAATATTTCTGTGCATTTTTCTCTTCGTTGGTCTTTTTATTTAATTGTGAAATTTAATTTAATACATTTTTTAAATAATTATTCAAAAAGTCTTTACGTATTTTTATTTTTTATATGATGATTACAATTTAATAAAATGCTAAACATTTTACTAAAAATTCATCATGTGTCATTGACGGAATAATAATAATTAGGACTTGAGATTAATGCTGAATGCAACTTAACGAAATGTAATTTTATTAAATAAAGTCTTTCTCCATAATTAAATTAAATAAATTAAATCTTAGGATTATTCAAAATATTTTTCAATAGGTTCCTTTTTCAACTTTTCATTTAACCAAATAAATGAAGTCTCAGGATTATTGAAAATGTTCCTCATTGAGTTCTTCTCCTGGCTTATCTCTTTGCCTAATTGATTTCGTTTGACAAATTTGAGCAGACAGCAAACAAGGGATTTGTCTACTTTCGCTGAGTAAAGTAGCATACAGTAGGCCTGGCAAAAATTGTTTCCGGGCAAACACAATTGAGAGCAGCGTTGACTTTAGAGCAATTGAAACCGTTTTTCGATTTATTTGTTGAACCTGCAGAAACATGACTGTTTCCTATACCGCTGAGGTGGCTACCTGCCAGCGTTGTGGCTGCTTCTGGAAACTCTTGGCCAGGTAAGTCAATTTATACATTAACCACTGTATGTGTGTTTCACGCCAACCACCGCTAGATGGCGTGCAAGTATCTACAAAATAATCTGGTTTGATCTTTTGGTATTTCTTTTCTGTTTCTATGCCATGGCATTGCTGTATCGCGTGATACTTAACGAGACCGATAAGCAGTAAGTCAAGGAATGTTTTTTATAACAGTTGTACAGTTTATTTTCTTAGTTTCTTTGAGGAAATCGTTCGCTATTGCCGCAATCATGGCGGCTTGATACCGCTCTCCTTTGTGCTTGGCTTTTATGTGGCCATCATTGTGGAGCGATGGTGGAGTCAATATATTTCTGTGCCTTGGCCCGATCCCTTGGCCGTGTATGTTAGCACCTTGGTGCGTGGCCTGGATGAGCATGGACGTCTCATGCGTCGCACAATCATGCGATATGTTTGCCTCTCGCTAACGATGGTGTTGACCATGATTTCGCCCGGTATTAAACGTCGTTTTCCCACCTATGACTTTCTCATTGAGGCGGGATTGCTCAACAAGAATGAGGCAAACATTATTGCGGCCATGGATGAAAAGTTCCCCGGACATTTCAAGTACTGGATGCCAATAATGTGGGCTTCCAGTATTATGACGAGAGCTCGGCGAGAGGGTCGCATCTGGGATGATTTCTCGCTCAAATCGATGATTGATGAGTTGAACAAGTTTCGATCGGGTTGCAATATGCTCATCCATTACGATATGATCAGTGTGCCGTTAGTTTACACGCAGGTGGTCACACTGGCAGTGTATACGTATTTCCTGGCCGCCATCTTTGGGCATCAATACATTTACTCGAGTGATGCCACGTTTAATAATATTATCAACTATTATTTCCCTGTGTTTAGCACACTGGAGTTCTTCTTCTTCATGGGCTGGCTTAAAGTTGCGGAGACTTTAATTTGCCCTTTTGGCGATGATGATGATGACTTTGATCTCAACTGGGCAATCGATCGCAATTTGCAAGTGAGTTATTTAATTGTGGACGAGATGCACAACGATCACCCGACGCTGGTGAAGGATCAATACTGGGACGAAGTCTTCCCCAATGAACTGCCCTATGCCGATGAGTCTCAACGTCATGCACCGCCTGAACCTTCCACAGCCAAACTGGACTTATCCAAAATTACCTCCTCACACATACCAAAGATACACTCACCAACAAGCACCGAAGAACTTGATTTTACCAATTTTGATGGCGAAGATGATTTGATCTATGACAATGAATTGCGCATTCGATTTGCCTCTCGTCGCTTCAACATCCATCGCAGCTCCTCTTCCCTTGCGTCGGTTGAGCCCCTTCCTTTGACGTCCGTTGAGCCCCTTCCTTTGACGTCCCTTGATAGTCGCATAGAAGATGCAGACGAAGATGAAGCCGAGGAGGAACATCTGGCGAGTCATCGAACTAGCAAAGACGACTTTGATCGCCTGAAAGAGGAACGCGAGCGTGAACGACATGCCAGACAGCTGCAACAGGCTGCTTTGGCACTCGATCTTATCAAGGAGGAGCTGCAACATCCCTCGGGTGGCACCTCATCCAACCATCCGCAGCAGACTTCTTCAAGACCTCTGCAAGAGGAAGACGATCCTCCGGGCTCAGAGCACAAACGGCAAAGCGACCAGAGTTCACGTGATCCAGATAAACGGAAAGAATAATCGTAATTCTCTTATATATCATGACAATCGGAAATTATTCTACTTTATTCTAACTATTATTTTAAATAAAAAAAAGGACATAGTATTAAAAATGTAATAATTTATTAGATTTTAACATATTAGTAATAAATATTTTAGGTTTTTGTTTATTATCTTAGTAAAGGAAAATAGTTAAAGAGAATTGTAAAATCTAAATTGCAGCCAAAAAAAAAAGTGGTCCTTTTAATAATTTTAATACGCTTACTGACTGACAGGTAATAAAATCAATATAATTTAACCAACTAACTAAAATAAGTATTTGTGTACCAAAAATTTGTTAAGTTATCAAATTTATCAATTCATTTGCTCCATTCTAATACATTGTTTAATAAACTGGTATTAGAATTGTGCCAAAGAGATATAAAGATATCTAAAAAAAAAATCTAAGGTAATTTAGTAATTAATAATTTATTTTTTTAATTTTTTTTTTATTTAATATTGAAACTTTAAATTGTAAACTTAAACTTAAACTTAAGCCTTTCTTATTAATAGATTGTAGTATGCTTTGCTTCACCCTTTGCAGTTTACATGTTGAAATATATGCCTCAACTATTAGTTTCATTTCATGAAGTGAGTGAACGTGTATCAAAAATGACTGTGACTTATACATCTCAAGTGACCACTTCGAGGCATATAAGCAACTTTTTGCGACTGCTAGGCAGGTAAATTTTACACAAATCTTTTAATTAAAATATGAAATATTAATAAGCAATACTTTTTATAGATGGCGAGGCAGTATTTATAAACTAGTCTGGATGGATTTGATTCTCTTCTTAATTCTTTACATTCTACTGACGCTTTCATATCGTTATCTGATGAATGAATCGGCGCGCAAGTAATATTTAAAAGTAACGATATTTAATATAAATTTGAATTAATTTATCATCTGATGAACTAGAACCTTTGAGGGAATTGTTGTATATTGTTCGGTGTACTCGACTCTCATTCCATTGTCATTTGTGCTGGGCTTCTTTGTGACCCTTGTGATGGGTCGTTGGTGGGCGCAGTATAAGAGCATTCCTTGGCCGGATTCGATTGCTCTGCTGGTTAGCTCCTCGATACATGGAGCCGATGATCGAGCTCGAGCTATGCGGCGCACAATCATGCGTTACGTTTGCCTCTGCCAGGTGATTGTGTTCACGATGATATCTCCTAGTGTGAAAAAACGTTTTCCCACCTACAATCAAATTATTGAGGCGGGTCTGCTGCAGGAAAACGAGAAGAGCATCATTGCGGTGTTGGACATTGCATTTCCCTACTATCCCAAGCACTGGATGCCAATTGTTTGGGCTGCCAGTCTCGTGAATCGTGCTCGCCGTGAGAACAAAATACGCGATGACTATGCTGTGAAATCTATAATCGATGAGTTGAATAGTTTCCGCGGTTGGTGTGGATTTCTGCTCTACTACGATTGGGTCAGTGTGCCCCTAGTTTACACTCAGGTGGTCACACTGGCCTGCTATTCCTTCTTCCTGTGCGCCATCATGGGTCATCAGTGGGTGGACACTGAGAAAAGTCCCTCGAGTCAGAATGTGATATTCAAATACTTTCCAGTGCTCACAATTCTGCAGTTCTTCTTCTACATGGGTTGGCTAAAGGTGGCAGAGTCCTTGATTAATCCTTTCGGCGAGGATGATGATGATTTTGAGGTAAGTAAAACATTCATAATTTCATACATTTTCATTCCTACTTCGTAGCTCAACTGGATGATTGATCGCAATCTGACTGTGTCTTATTTGATTGTGGATGAGATGCATCAGGAGCATCCGCAGCTGCTCAAAGATCAGTACTGGGATGAAGTCTTTCCCAACGAGCTGCCCTACACCGACGAATCAAAACGTCCCGTTCCACCGCAAAACTCCACAGCTCGAATGGGACCTACGAAATCGAATCTTAGTTGGGATGACAAAAACAACATTATACAAACATCGTCGATATTTCTTCCTGGTGCCATAACCGAGTCCTTTGCGGAGCGCAAAGATGAAGTCAGGTCCACTGGAGTGCCTTATAATCAAAATACTGTGCGCTCCGAAGCGATCATCTTGCAGCCAAGTCCCACAAGTAGTAAGTCAAAGTCATGCTCGAAAGTTTTCCCTTTACATTATTTGTTTTATAGTGAACCTGGAGGAATTGATCGATCAACGCAATCGGGAGAGACGCGAACGCATGCGAAATCGTTACCAGGACATGCGTTCCAATCATAAAGCGACTAATAGTCGCTATGTCCTCACCGTATTGCGTCCACCTTCGGTTAGCAGTAGTCAACCTCTACTTGCAGAGGAAGCTGAAGAGGAAGAGGAGGAGGAAGTGGTGATTCCAACATCGGAGCCAGAGAAGCAAGATTAAATGTGTAACACATTAAAGCAGAAGTCAAAGAATTGTCACGATTTAAATTCTCCGACTGTCGCAATAAACCTCAACTCTCAACTCCATGTGCATTTCAGTGACAAAAATGGCTTTTGATAGGTTAAGACAATGTACACAGGTTTTTTTTCTGTTTGAATCATTTATAAACCATACACACAATGTCTGCGCTGGACGGGGGAGGAGACATGAAATATCCTGCTAGCTGACAAAAACAACATGTGAAAAGGCTCATTGTTTGCATTATCATATCTGAACATCTGAAAATCTGACGCGATGCGTGTTATTATTTTTTGCACTTGACAGCACTTTCCAGGCTCCACAAAAAGCTCGTAAAAACAAGAATCAATTCTCTAGTGTGTACGCTGAGCAGTTACCCAGTAATTAGATGGAAATTTCTAACAGAAAAATCGATTTTGTAATAATTTTAATTTTATTTACAAATTTAATACTAAATTGAAAGTTTTTAAGTATAGCTAAAAGCTTCATTTAGGATTGCTCCCTTGGCATCTTTTTTAATTACAGCATTTTTTCATTATTATACTTTAATTACAATGTATTGTATTTGTTTTACTAGCAAATAAAATTATGAAAAAAAAACGGTTTTACTAAATTTACTTAAATTTCTTATGAAGCAACTTTATAGTCGAGACCCTTATATATGTATCTTCTACCTATGCAATTATATATATATTTAAATTACTAAGACCATTCAGATTCAAATTCAAGCACTCTGCATAACGATTTGAATTATTGCGAATTAAAATCAGAAATATCAAAAAGGAAATGGAAAGTACTTAAACATAAATACTAGCAATAAATAAAGCACTTTATATGGTAGTTTACTTTGCATTTTCTTTATAGCCTTTATCTCCGCTTAATATATCCAGGGTATAAAAAGCATCTGTCAGAGCGGCCATGCCGGATGCATTTGGTAGTAAAAAATTAAATAAATTGTAATGTCAGTCGCTATTTATGAAAGTTTCAAAATTTTATTATTTTTAATGCGCGCTTGCAATGTGGTTCAATGCGGTTCGATTCAGTTCGCCACTTAACTCATTTGGGTGTTGACTTGTTTTTGTCTTTACATTAACAATTTATTGTTGTTGTTGCTGTGTTTTTTTTTTTTTGCATTGCATTTTATTTTATTCCCCTTTTTCGTCAATATGTAACCGTGCCAATCAGTCAATTTTTAATAATTGCATGTCGATATGTACATTGTCAGTTGACCACAGGCAAAACGGGCAAAGGGGCTGCATCTGAAGAATCTAGTTCAATAACAAATACTCTATAAATCAAACGGAAGTTTTAATTTATAAATACGTAAAATCAAAATATTAGAAAATTCTAATTTATTATAAAAAAAAATATTTTGATACAATTCAAAATTATGTTATTAATTCACCGGAAATGATTTCTATAATATTTAAACTTAACGTAATAAAAGATTCAACCCGAATTAGTTATATAAAATATAAAGGTCCATTTTTATTAAATTAATTTGAATATTAAATAAATAAAAATGTCAATTCAAAATTAAAATTTAATTTAATACCAAAAAAAAAAAACATAAATTTATAAGACATCAAATAACGAGAAATTAAGAAATTAACTCTTAATAAATATACAAAATTATTATATCTATTAATATTTTCTTAATACATAAAGCAATTTATGAGTTTTGTAAGCGTTGACTTTATAATATTTCATTTGCATATTTTGAAATTATAAAAAATTTCAAAAATTCAATATCAATTTTGACTTTAAAATATTTCATACTCATATTTCATGCATATTTCGAAATTAAAAAAATGTAAAGAAGTCAATAACAATTTTCAAACATAGAATTTTTTAATTTAAAATACAATGTGCATCTCCATTTTATCTTTTATCTTTTTAGTACTGTTCCATTTTGATTTCAATATTTGGTAGACTTCTTCGAAAGGTCAATTTATAGATGTGATGGAATATAAATATATTTCATATTTGCGCATGGCGTAGTTGTGTTTTGCTCATGTCGCCCGGCAGAGCTGATTGATGACATGCTGGCCACTTGGCAACAAAATGATCGAGGATTGCACTTGCCCAAGGATGATGATGTTAAGCACGGTGGGGAGAAGCAAGGGGGCAGAGGTATCTACAAGCGATAACGGCGAGTCGAATAAAAAAAGGGGTTAATTTAATTTCGCGCACGAACGCATTTGTCCATAATTGGCAATTAGCACTGGCCATTGGCATAGCCAGCAACATGGCCTTCCACACACACACACACACACACACACACACATACAGATACACAATAAACATACACACACACACACACACACACACACACACACTGAACATAAACTTACAGCGCGTGGTCAGCGTTTGCATTTTGCATTTGGCCAACGGCAACAAATATTTGCCCATGTCCGTTTTATGGTTTCTGAATACCGCTCTGTTTGTATATGCATTGTCTTTTTTGCCTTTTTTGTTGTTTTTGTAAGCGATTTTTTAAAAAATGGTTCGAATTATTGAGGCGTTGAAACAATAATCATCACATCGCATCACATTGCGTCTCGTCGCCATATCGAATATTTATTGGCTGATTGCAGCTGCTGCTGCTTCTCATCTCTCGTTAATTGCAACATCCATGCAAAATGCAAAATGAGTTTAACGCTAACTGTTACATATATACGAGGATGTATTTTTTCAAGGGGTTTGAGGGGTTGCGCCTGCCCCTGGCCTTGACAACGATTCAAAGCCATTTTTCACACCATTTTTCAAAGTCAATTTGGCAACATGTAATGTCACCTCTGGGAAGTCGCATTCAACTCACGTTGAAAGTTACCTTAGCTACCTCTTTGTCTGCCATTTTTAGGGTAGCTTTGTTTTCAAAATGGGCTGAACATTTGGCACCAAGCTAGAAAATATGCTATGAAAATAGTTTTCTTAGTTGGCAAAATAAAGTTGAAATTGAAGAATCAAATAAAATCAGCAGCTAGCTAAGTTGATTTTTATATACATATGTGTGTGTAAAGTTTAATTAAAAGTGTACCACTAAAATAATACAACAATAAAGAATTTAAATTATAATAAATAAATTAAGAATTTATAATATGATCTACAAAAATATTATTAACTTCCTATTCGTCCTCCTAATTAATCAAAATATATATGAGCTAGGATAGATAGCCACAACTTTATGATATTTGTTTTGTTTTTTAGGATAGGGAAATAAATTGCGAAAATGGGAAAGGATTTAAGAAAAAATTAACTATAATACAACTCTTCTAAATTGACATGTATTTTATATTTTTTCTTTTTTTTCATTTCAGAAATAATGTAATAAAAATATCTTGAAAATATATTCCAAATAAATACAATTTATGGGCTGTGACAACCATGACTATATAGTATTTGTTTTGTATATTTCGATAGTGAAATAAATTGCGAAAATGCAAAAGGATGTCAATTAATTGTCCATGATGGGGCGGCACGTGTGAAGTTGACTTCGTCACAAAACTTTCTTGTCATAGATAATAAGCTAAAGGGCTTTTTAGTTATGAACATCTCAAGTTGACTTTTATGCTTCACACTCTCGGGTAGGAGAATCAACTCTTTTAATCTTGGCAGCAGTTCCGTTTGCCTTCGTTTGCTCAGCGCTTATCTTGCATCTCGACGAGCTGAGTGCGATAAGTCTGTGTCTCTGTTTACAGCGCATTGGACTGTCTTTCAAATGGAATTCAACCCGCACACACACACACCAGTACACACTAACACACACCAGTACACACCGACACACACTTGAACACACTCACTTTGTGAAAAGCGCATTAGTCGCTGGCTGGACATTATCGTTAACATCTTTGGCTTTCATTCTGGCTAATGCTAATGTCCTTTCGCTTCGCTCTGTCTTTGTCCCTTTCCCCAAAAATTTGGCTACCTTTTCGGGTATCCGATTTTGTTGTTACAAGGCTAATTATGTGACAGCCTATTAGCAACTCGATAAATATGTGCCCAGCGGAGAGTGGAGAGCGGGAGGAGCGACGAGCCAAAGAGCTGAGAGTTGAGCAAATAGACCCATTCCATAGCAGATACTTTTTCATGATGATGCTCGGTTGTTGCTGTTGCTGTCCCAGCGAAAAGTTTACTTTATGGCGCCACCTCCTTGTTGCTGCTGCTGCTGCTGCTGAGGCTCATTCATTAGATATGCGAACCCTGCTCCCGGGCTGATTATGACAAAGCACTTTTACCCAATTGGGTAAATTAGGTGGAAACTGAAAACTAAATGAAACGGAACTCGGCATACGCCCACTTTTCCCGGCAAACCGTCCGTCGCTCTAATTTCGAAAGACAGTGGAGCAAAAAATAATACAGAATACAGTACACAAAAAAAAACTGAAAGAATGGGCAAAAAAATACCGTTGCTTTTTGACGTTTTTAGCAGACAGAAAACTCGGGGAAACTCGGACCACGAACCGTAGCAATTATTCTGCATTAACGAAAGGGTTTAACATTTGCGTTTTAGCCAGTGATGCTCGACTGCGACGTTTAACAGCAACAACGCCAACAACAACAACAAGCCGCATATTACTGGGCCATAGTGGGAGGAGTATAAAAATGGCGAGGGGAGGGAGGGGACAGTTTCGGGTCCTGGGGGCTTGTATGCCTTGTAATTCATTCGTTACGTTGCGTTTGTGACGCTTTTTTTTGTTTTTGACTTTTGCTTTTGCTTTTGTTGTGCGGCCGCAGCGACGACGATAAATTGTTGTAATTAATTTTTATTTAACTGTGAAAATGGAAATTTTCGTTTTTTTTTTTTTTTTTTTTGTTCAACTGCTGCTGTTATAACATTTTCAGAATTGGCTTAAAATGTAAATTATTATTGCGGCCAGAGAGAATACTGTTTCGTCATGTTGCGCCGGCTTGCGGATCAGGCTAAATGGCATAGTGAAGGCAAAACCCAGAGGCGGATTGTGTGCGGATTTTGGTTCATGGAACGTTTGTCGTGTCTATTAATTAAGCTGCATGTGTGTGTAGGAGGAGCATCACAGGTCAGAGACAGGCGGCAAGGCAGAGAGGGAGAGAGGAAAGGCTGTGTTTGCTGTGTTGTAAGTGATAATTACAAGTTGGAAACTTTTACACTCAATTGTCGCAATTACAGGGTCGACACGAGCTGAGTCAGTGGCCCAAAAGTAATTACAATTAAGCAGACTCCATAACATCATGCGCATCAAAACAAAATTGCAGTCGCAAAGTTCTTTATTAGTTGCTGTTGCAAAATTTATCAAATACAATCGCTTTTCTAATTCGCGCAAACCAGCAACAAAATCTTGTTTGGCCAACAAAACTTTAACGCTTTGAATCCCTTCATTTAAAACAAGCTCTCTCTCTCTCCCCCCTTTTTTGTGGTATTCAGCCGAAATATCGCTCTGTAATGTGGGCAAAACTTTTGTCTAAGTATTACCAATAAAATTGATGGAGAAATAGTCCGAAACTATTTGGTCGTAGATAAAAAACTTTTTCGCCCAAGCCAACTCTGAACAAAACAACAAATTCCAGTTAGCAAAAGCTTGGCTTATATTAAAATTCCAAAAAGAAGAGAGCACAAGCGAAGAAAAGAAGTAAAACAAGTGCAAGCAAAATGAGTGCAAGTGAACTAAAAGTGAAACTAACTGAAAACTGAACTCAAAACGGAGCGAAGCGATTTTCGAGCAGCCAAAAAGGGGTTCAAATTTTAAGTAAGTGTTTGGCTCTGGCTTTGGCTTGCGCAGTGCCACAAAAGGGATACGCAACTCCTTGCAACACACACACACACACTTACAACAGGGAACTCAACTGGAGTTTCAAAACTCAAGAGGGGAAAGCTATGAAGCTCAGGAATGTTGCAGCAACAACTTCGGGTTGCAGCTTAGGGCGAAACATGAATGAATAAATGAATGAATAGATAGCCGAATGAATGAGAGAGTTAGCCAAGGAGCACTAAACTTGCTCAACTAGAATGGAATTCATAATTGCTGCCGGACACTGCAAATTCTGTCTCCCTCTCTGTGAAATTCGGAGAACTGCATTTTAAACATATCTTAGATAACTTTTGTGCACATCAATGGTGCTTAACACTTTAGCATTTGTAAAGCACATTAAAGCTTTTGTAACTTGTGATTATCATATTTAATTTTCAATGCAAACACTCGAGTATTGCTCCAAATGAATTCGGTATTAAATTTGCACAAACAGAAAATTTAAATTGTTTGAACTAAGTAATTTTCACACAGTTGTACAACCGATTCGCACAGCATTTCTATTAACGCTTTGCAACAAATTTCGAAACTTTTTAGGCCAATTATTGACACATTTGGCGAGACGCCGCCGCCAAAGTTGCAACGCAAAAAAAAAAGCATATAAAACCAATCAAAGTTTGAAACAGTTTCGAACAGGTGTTCCTCCCTCCTTCGTTCCACTGTTCCACTAAATCAGCTCCTCATCCTTCTCCGCTCGCTCTCGCTTCTAGCCGAGTTGTCCACCATTGAAGCGAAAACACGCACAACTTTTAGCTACTTGTAATTAGCTTTTCTTGTTCGATTCGCTGGCAAGCGGAGCCCGAAAGCGACAGTTCCTAAAACGCTTAACACGCAGGCCTTATCCAAACTGAACTTGCCCCACTTGCCACTTGCCACACTTGCCCCGCGCTGCGCTGTGCTGTGTGGCAGCACATTTTTGCGTGCCTCGGCAGCTAGCAAAATTTGTTCTTACGCTCTGAAAGATTTAACTTTTTGATTGAGAAAACATCATTAACGCACGTAAAAGGCCAACTATTTACTGCTTTCAGTGTGTAAGTGTATGTGTGTGTGTGTGTGTGTGTGTGGGAGTTGGTGTCTAGGTTAAAAGTTTCGGTTTTTCTGGTGCTAAAAATCAAATAGGGGAAAGCATTGCCAACCCAGAAGAAGAACGTTGTAAGAAACTTTCTAATCACATTTACCGCAATTACTAACAAGGTTTTTTGTTGACTGCGGTGAGTATTTTGGCTCTTCTTGTTGCTATCTTGAGGTTTCCCCCCTAGCACTTCGCTTTTTGGGGGTCTTATGTTGGTGTATGTAGTACAAAGCAAATTAAATAATTTAATTAATTATGAAATTTTTGCTCTCAATTTGTGTTGCTTTTTGCCGGAGTTAGAGCAATCAAGTCAGCTATTTAACCTAATCAGAGTTTGATGAAGAGCAACAAAATTCCATTGAAAAATTTCAGATACTTGAGAGAACTTTACTTTAAAAATATATTTACTTTGGATTAAGAAGCTCATTTTGTATAGAATTAAACATATTTCATTGTAAAGAACAGCTATAAGAATTGGAAAATATTTTAAAAAGAATGGCATTATTTATATTATTAATTAAACTAAGAAAAGTTTACTGATATGATTAAGTTTATTAAGATAAATAAAATCTTCATAGAATTAAAAAAATGAAATTTCAATATGCAGCAAAAAAATTAAAGAAAATTATAAAAATTCAATTGAATTAATTAGCTAGCTTGAGTCACTTTAGAAAGCTTTTTTTAAGATATATTTTCTTAACATAAATACGTTAACTTTATATTTGAAAGTTTATTATTCGAATTAGAGAGAATTCAAGGCAGAAGAAATCCAAAAATACAAATTCACAGTCGACAAATTTTTTATAATGTTAATTTACTGGAGTAACTTAAGGAGGCATTATTTTAAAGATAAACTTTTTTAAGAAATAAAGTTTCATTTTATATAAAAGCATTGAAATTAAATATATAAAATTCAATGAAAACAATTTAAAAATTTGATAAAAACCATAACAAAGAAAAGAAATTATTTCGCTTCTCTACTTAGAACATTCATTTATTTTATATAGAATTGAAAATTTAAATTCAATGTAAACAATTTCAAAATTAATCTTATTCATTGATTTTAAATGCAACTACTTCCGCCATTGCCATACTTGAATTCATTAAAAAAAGAGCGAAAGGAAAAACACATTCAAAATTGAACCACCGCAATTGAAGCCACTAGAGAAACTAATGAACCACATCACAACGAACCTTCTTCCCCTATTTGTAATTTATAATGAACCAGAATTGTGCATAATCAACTAAACCCTATCGTCAGGGTGAGGCCACAAACAAAAGTGAATTCTCATTGCGACGATGCCGAAAACGTTTAAATCGAGCAAATTCTCAACCCTAGCAAATTGATAATGCCTTCTATCTGCGTCTCGATCTATCTATAAAGGGATCATTCACATGCTCCATCAAAGTCAGGGTTACTTGCACAGTTTCTCTACCTGAATGCCAAATTATTTATATCGCACTTAAATTGCCAATAAATAGAAATTTTCGGGAACGAAAAGAAGGGGTGATGATGTCGTCGACAGCTGCGCTCAACGCAATTTACGATTTCTTATAGAGAGCCAACGAAGCATAAAGTCGTTGATCAGACCGCTTCACTCCCTATTACTTATAAGTGGATGTTTCTACCTAGGGAGCTGCCTCTAAGTAAATAACAATTGCAGAAAGGTAAAGAACGAAGCGTCACCGAAAGGCAACAATCTTAATCTTTAAACAATTAATGCCAAAAACGCTAATGATAGGGGCGGGCAAAGGACAATGATAATCCTGAAAAATATGAAGAAAAGTACTTGGTACTCAGTATTCGGTATTCGGTATTTGGTACTTACTCTTATTTGGGCATTAGTTGGATTCTGGTCGCTAAACAAGTGCCCGGGATTATGGCCAAATCGAAAACTTTCAAAACATTTTAAATGCCTCGGCGGACTGCCAGCTGTGTCGCCTTCATCTTCAGACCCAGTTTCCGTTCTTCCAGCTCCCGTTCTCACTTATTTTCGGCCCTGCCAAGGGTAAATGGGGAACAGAGGAGGAGACACAACGCCACGCTTAACAATATTTCAAGCGCCAAAGTTTTCTTATGGTTTGTGCCCACACAATGTGCCCAGCAAAAAAAAAAGAATGAAAAAATGAATGGAAGAAAAGACGAACCAAACGAAAAGAAAACTCTACGGGCTAAATGTGAATGAGAAAATTCAGGCACAAACTCCAACGAATACTCGTCGTCGAGCCATGCCAAACCAACCAACAACCAGAAGCAGCAGCAACAACAACATGAGAAATTGACATGGAACTCACATTGGGGCAGCTCGATTTTTCAAAGCGATTTGCATATATAAATAAAATACCATATTTTTAAAACAAAATTATTTAAATATTTTGCAAACCATTTATTAGTGTTATGAAATATATATATTTTCAGTATTATTTTTTAAATAATTTAATAATAATTATTATTGAATCTTTTATTGCCTGACAAATACAAATTTCTTATATGAATTCCACAAAGTTTAATAAATTAATATTTAAAGCATTTTCAAATTGACAACATTTACAGTATTTTAAAATACTATATTTTTAATATTATTTAAATTAATAATTGTGAAATTTGTTTTATCTTCAGAAATATAAATTACTAATAAGAATACTACAGAAATTAAATAAATTAATATTTGGAACAATTTTTACAGACAATTTATAAAATGAATTACCTAAAGTATATTTGAAATTCGTCTTGCCACTTTATACTTTCGTAGACTCTTGAAATAAAATTCTAACACACATACGCCACATGCATAGTCGCACACACTCCACCCCCCGCATACACTCACACCCACCCACCCATATAACCCAACACTCACTTACAAACTCATATACACTCACACATTTAGCCATTCACATATTCGTCAGTTTGAGAACGGAAAGAAAAAAATTTGCTCGCTTCGTTTTCTGCTTGAATTACAAATTGCAACATCAAAAGTTTGACGTTCTTCGTTCGGTTGCCACAGAGCCATGCCCCCCTCTCTTCGCTCCTCCTCTCCCCTCCTTCTGCTCACAGTGCGAACAGAGGCTCTACTTCTGTTGCTGCTGCTGCTGTTGCTGTTGTTGTTAACAATGCTTTTCGGTTTTGCTTGGCTCCTTGTTGCTCCCAGTTGCCAGTTGCTGGTAGAAGTTGCTGTTGTTCTTGTTGTTGTTGTTGTTGCTGTTGATATTGTTGTTGTTGCCATTGCCGAAAGGAAAGCAATTTTCCAGCAATATGTTCTGCGTATTAGAATTTTGTTTACACTCGAAATGGAAAACATGTTGTGCAATGCAACTTGTACTATATGAGACACATCTCTCTCTCTCTCTCGCTTTCCACTTTTCTTTCTCTCTTGTTGTGTGTGTGTGTTTCACTCATTTGTTTACTTTGAAATCGAGTTGTCAAGCTGCCTTTCCATAAGAGTTTAGCATTTTAAAATGCATTTCCATGCCATAAATGCTTCAAAATGTTGCAAGCTTTTCCGCGCTCTTCCTCACATCATATGTAATTCCTCTTCCCCTCATTGAAACATCAGCAAGCAACACCACCCACGGCCTTATGCTAATTACTTTCAACAGCAGCTGTTGTAATAACTCAGCCATAAACTGCTCAATGTATACACTAAAAATTATGCATAATTATTTCAAAGCATTTTCATTAATTAGCCGGCAATGTTGCCGTTGCTTCTGCTGCTGAATGTTGCTGTTGCTGTTGCTGCAGCGTTCTTCCTTCTTCTGTTTCCTTCTATATGCGGTGTGTGTGTGTAGAGGAGCTTAATGTAGGTCGCTAGGTGGCGCCACCGCACAGATTTCGACAATTTAACACCTTCATTATTAATTGAAGATGGACTAAACCTTGTTTAACACCCCGCCGCCCCCACATTTCCCATTTGCCCCAGCTACTTCAGCGCTTTTATTATAGCGCACAATTTACGCCAAGTTAAACAGGGTAAAAATTTTTACGTTTTGCCAAAAACTTTGCGCTGAAAGCTTCGCCCACAACTTTTAGAATATTAATGATGATTTGCTGCCAACAGCAAGAGGGATAGAGAATGAAGTCGAGCAAGGAGCAGAAGAAGAACGAAGGAATCATTTTTGAGCACTTAATCGCTGCTTGGGTATAACAACTATTGAATGCAGTTTACAATTGTAAACCGAGGCAAGCCTCGTGTTCTGCACATGTAATTGAACATTGGATTAATCGCGAATTATTTATAGTCGAAAAGGCAAAATTGTGTCAAGTGAGTGGTATTTGAAAGTCAACCGAGAGTTAAATGGCTATCGGCATTTGCTGAAGCTTTAATGTGTTTTATTAACTAATTAAAGCACGACCATGTGAAGATTAATTGTTCGTTAATATTATCTTTTGTGCTGACAATTCAATTAAGCTTGACTCAGCCAATATAAATTTTCAATAAATATAAATTAAGGAAATAAACTTCAAAATGAATCGAACTGGAATTGTTTTAAAATATATATATATAATAAATAAAATGTTTTTACTAAATAAATAGAGTATTATCAACATCAATAGCTCGATCGACAAAAGTGTTCTTGATTGTTTTGCGCTATGTTTTCATTGTCGTTGTTATTGCTGCTGCTGCTGCTGGTTTTGCTGTTGCTGCACATGGAGGAAAATTGTTAAGGAGTTTTCGCTTCTTTTTTGCCGTTGGCTTATTAATGCAGCTCATAGTTTCACAGTAACTGAAAACTGTGCAAAACTCAGCGCTTGCCTTTTGCCTTTAGCCCTCATATTAAGGTTCAACCGGGCATAAGATTGCTAGAGAGATTTATGCTGATATACTCGTAGTCTCCCTCTCTCTCTCTCTGTCTCTCTCTCTCTCCCACTTCTATGGCAAATTCAAGAACTCTTAATTGCCGTAAAGGTCAGACGCAGGCAGTTATTTGAATGGTTATAATTGTGCTCTCCACATTCACAATGAAAGGACCAAAGTGTGAGAACGGGAGGAAGAGGAGAGAATGGGAAGCCAGGAACAAAAGAGCTTGTATAATTGATTGGGTGGCTCTTAAAATGATGGATGCTTCATTTGTTGCTCTGTTGTTCGTAAGCAGCTTGTCATTTGTTAAGTCAAATGATGCAGTTCGGGATTAACTGGGAAGGTGCTGATGTAGCAGAAATTATAAGCACTCTGATTTATACAGTCGAGGCAGCAGAGAAAGAGCAATGTGGGTTGAAATACGATTGGGAAGGAAACTGTTTTCCCAACTACAGTTAGTTATAACAAATAAAGCTATTCAATTGTACAAATTTCACCTGAGCATTTGTGGAGATTGATTAACGTAGCCGTGAGAATAGACACGAAAGTTATTTATAGGTGACTTATATGAACTTGCTAACTTTTGAGGAATAGTAATATATTTTTTACAAGATAAAATTTTATTTATATGATTTATATATTAAGTATACATTATTTGAACTTTTAAATTATTATTATGATTTCTCATAAGATTAAATAATATTTCAGATGACTTGCACTTAGTTTTGTTTGATAGAAATTTTGCTTTTTCTTATCTCTATGATATGTTCCATTTTACACAAACAATGTGCAAAAGATGACCCAACGGAAAGGAATATACAAGAAAAGTGTTTTGTAGTTTTGTTTCTATCGCACTGCTATTTCAAAGTTCACTACTGTATATACACTTCTAGTTAAACTTTTTTTAAGTCTTCACTTCTAGTAACATTTATTGTTGGCATAAAATTATATTGTATTCAGTTGTATTTCATAATAATGTAATATATACTTGCTACATACAAAAAATAGTACAAAAGCTCTTGAATTTTATTCATATTTATTTACAAATATAACTTTTTACTTGTATTTAATATTTCACGGTATTTAAATGCATCTTTGAATTATTTATTTAAGTATGTGTTGTAAATTTATTTATCTTTTTAATTATTTAATGAATAATAAACTTGGTGAAAACATTGAAAAGTAATAATAAAGACCAACTTAAGAAATAATAATTAGATTGTTGTTTTAGCACTCACAACTTCACGCTTGCCAACTCGAAGTTGTTATGCTTCATTAGATTAGTTTTGCTTCTGCAATGATTTCGTATATATTCTGAGTGTCCACAGGGGGGAGATTTCAAATCTGGTTCGTATCCACATGCTGTCAAGCATCCGCTGGGAGGTCTGTAATCTAAATACTATTCAAAGTACAACATCATATATAGTAAATTCAGAGTTCTGTGAGTTGCGAGTTGTGTGCTGTGGTGTTGAAATCTTGACAATTAATACTCAGAGAAGACATTTAAGTACTTAGTCAAGCTGCAAGACTTTTGCCATTTGCCTGCATCCTGCCTCCAGTGTCCTGTCCCCCGCACTCCACAAAACTCTTCGTGCTCCAGCCAGACATATGTGACAATGCATGACGTCTGGAGTGTTGTGTGTGTGTGCGAGAGTGTGTGTGTGTGTGTGGACGTCTGAGAAGTGTGTATGTGATTGCTATTGAGTTTTGAGTTGACAGAGGGATGTATTGGTGGCAGCAACAGCAGCAGTCGAAGCAGTCGAAGCAACTGCTGCAGTGGCAAAGGCAACAGCGAAATCAAATTTCCAGCGCGCACTTTGCGAAATCAAATACATGAGCCAAGACGACGCTGAGAAGTGGGGAAGGGATTGGAACTTGGGAAGAGAGGACAGCGTAAAGTATGAAGTATTTGCCAAAAATACAGAAAAAAATAAGAAATGGGTACAATGCAGCGAAAGAAAGAGAGCGAAGCGGAGAAGTCGGCAGCAAGAAATGTTGCTCGTGAATGGAATTTTCTTGCATTGTAAAAAACAGAGAGAAAAATTTCGATTTCGGGGCGAGCCAAGTGCCACATGATTGAAGTGAGCTGAACCGTCTGTCTGTCTGTCTGTCGCCCAGTCTTCCCCCAGTCTTCCCATCTCTATTTGTCTGTCCGACTGTCTGTCGCTCTGTTGTCTGCCCCCTTGGCGCTGTCGCTGACGTTGTCGCTCGGCGCTGGCCAAAGGCAACTTACATGTTTGCTAACAAACAAATGCACACACATCAGGAGCAGGAGTCGCGCCAGGAGACACACACACACACACACATATGTATAGGATACATACATTCAATATGAGTGCAAACAACGCTGGAAAGCGAAGCAAATAGAAAATTTTGCTGCAGCACGAAGAGGAACGCGAAGGACGACGGACGACGGACGAAGGACGAAGGACGAAGGACGACAAACGTCGACGATGTTTGACATATTTGCTTTGACAGTTCCAAGTGCACATTTTAGCCACGTTTGCTTCAGCTACTGCGCGTCAGCTTCAGCTTTAGGTCCTGCAGCTTCTTCCTTTTGACTCCATATACATGCCTTTTGCCATTTTGTTCGCCTTTTTCTGCATTGCAAATGCCTGTCCTGTCGTCCTTTTACTCGCTTGCTGGATATCAAAATGGGCACTTAAATAGCCAGAGGGTCCTGTCTCCAGTCTCCATCTCCATCTCCAGTTTCCTGTTTGATGTCTATCGTCTGTCGTCTGCCTTCTGCATTTGCGTCTAATAAATATTAATGCAAATTAATCCAATTAAAGTGTGGCGTCAAAATTGTAAAAGACCTTATGATATATATGTGTTCCTCCTTACCACCCCATATAGTATCTTGTATCTACATATTCAGTGGCATTGCATTCAGCATGGTGGTTGCTGCTTTGTTGCTAATTTGGCAGATGTTGCAGGGTTGCTTTATTCCTCCCCACTACAACAAACAAACAAATAGACAGGCACACACACAACACACAACACACAACACACACTGGCTGAAATACCCATGGGATTGTCTTAATCAAATTTATGAAACGCTAATGAGCAAAGTCGCCAAGGAATGAGATCTCAAACTGCAGCCAGAGCGGGTAATCAATGCAGACAAAGTAAGGAAATAAAGAAAAGGGGAGTACGATTCAAGAGCTGACAGATTATAGCCATATAATACCCAAAACAGCAGCTTAGCATTACGGTAAATAGCTCACAAGCAACGACTTTAATAATATGTCAATGTATCAGCAGAGAAAAGAGAGAAGAATATAAAATGAAAGTGCCTTGGGCTTATTTGGCAAACACTGAAATGAGCTGGCAACTCGCGAGTTCTCTTCATTCATTTTTTTCCCCGTTTTGTTAAATATTCATAGAATTCTTAATGCACTTTTTGCCATTGTGTTGAAGATTTAAATAAAACAGCTGAGCAAACGTAAATAAACAACTTTAATTAGCTTAAGCCTTCTTGATTTAACTGCGTTGCAAGTATTAGAAAATTGTAAAGATAACATAGAAAATAAATCAATTGAAGTTATTCTAAAAAAGTATTAAAAAATTGTGAAAAAAGTGTGCAAATCAAATTTTTATATAGTAAATAGTATAAAAATGTGTCGAAATAAATTTTAATATGTGTTTAAAAAAATGTAAAATATATCTATTTTTGTTTAAAGTCAACTATAGGTTTAATATTTATACTTTTATAAATAAAACCGACAAACATGTTTGTAAAATTCAGACGCAGTCCTTAGCTTGGCGGGTTCTTGGATGAAATACCAAGTTGTATATAAAAGTGAAGATAAAATGAATAAGTATAATAAGTAATCTTGAAGATTATATATGCTCTTAAAATTTAGCTCAAGTTCTTAGTTCTGCCCTCGAATTTAATGTCAAGTTATAAACAAAAGTAAATATATAATTTTCTTAATTTTATCATTGCACCTAGAATAATATTTATCAAAATAATAATTATATGAATATTACGAAATAACTTTGATAAATGTGGAACATTAAATAGAATTGGCTTAGAACTTTGCTTTATTATCACCTTTTTAAAAAAAATTTGGCAACTGAATTATAAAGTTGGAATGAAAGATATTTTCATCTTCACAATTTGAAGACTGTTTGTTCATTAAAATAACATACAACGAATTAAAACAAAAGTCTATTCTTGACTAAAATTTCCATATGATAGGTTATTTTGAAAGAGCTCTCAGTTGTATTATTAAATTTATAGTAGCTAGTTTTTCTAAAGAACTGTAGCATAAACATTCAAATACGTCAACTACATACATATGTAATAACTTTGATTATTTGCAACATTAAACAAAGTGTTTAATGATCTCTCTTCTTGTGTGGCAACTAGCAACTGAAATAAAAATTATTTAATTATTTCTTAAAGTTTATGTTCGAGAGCAAACACAAAGCAATCAAGTTTCACAACTAGAGCGTTATCGCCTCCCTCCCCTTCGCACTGAAAAGGCAACCCAAAAATCCATTAACTATAATACTTATCACGCTCCACACTCTGGCACGTTTGGCTTCAACCCTCCAGCGCTGACTCTCTGACTCCTCTTTCAGTTCCTGCTCCTGGCATAGTTCCTGCTCCTGCTCCTGCTGGTGTTACTGCTGGTGCTTTCTTCCTGCGGCAAATGACAAACTTTGTGCGTTTTGCAGTGTATTCGAATTTAACTCGTTAACAAACCATAAAGTGAAATTTATGTTCGCTACGTGTGAATGTCACTGGGCTAGTCCGACTTGAGGCCACACTTAAACCCGAATCGAGGTTGCTCTATATGAGAGGAGCAATCTGAGAGCTCAAACTGTTCACTTGGCCTTTTTATTTCGAAGTTATCATTAAACTTGAAGATGTGCATTTTGACTTTGAAGTTTGTATCGTCTGCCCGGAAAGGTTTCGAAGGTTTAGCAGAGGAGGCAGTGAGGGAGAGAGAGAGAGAAAGGAAGGGATGCGTGTGCTATCCAATGCCATGGAAAACGAAAGGATAAGCCAGACAGAGACTGACAGACTTGAATGGCTGACAGGACAGCAGCAGCAGCCATTGTGTTTGCTGTTGCTTTTGGCTCCTTTCGACTGCATTTGACGCTTTGACTACGTCATTGCACGTCTGCAATAAGACGCTGTGGGTGGGCGAGGATAGAGATAAGAGGTGGGGGAAGGGGAAGAATACTCACACACACACACACACGTGTATTCATGACTATAACTGATATTTTACGTGCTCCACTAGCTGCATGTGTGTAATGATTCGGTATATGTTTTATGTCCTTGGGTAACATAAATTGAATTTCACAAAATTGTTGAAGCATAAAACCTGCTTCAAGTGAATTTTAGCCTGTTCATTCTCGTATAAAATAATGCCCTTTTTGTCTGTCATTCATCCTCTCTCTCCCGCTTCTCCCTTTCTCTCTCTAGCAGTGGAGTCATGCGTTTGTCTTTTTGAAGCTATTGAACAATTTACTCGACCACAGCCAACAGCAATAGAATTCGCCGAGTCACACAACGACATGCAACAAAAACAGCAACCGTAACAACAACAGCAACAACAACAATGACGGGGACAAGGACAACGACAACGACAAGCTAATTTACAAGGCGTTTTGTGTTTAGGCCATTGAGCTAACAAAAATTGTCGCCTAAGTCATGTTTGGCCTTCTTCTTCGCCAAACTTGTCTGTCTGTCGCCAAGGTTCTGTGTGTCCTGTTCGTCCTGTTTGTGCTGTTTGGCGCATCCGCCATTCTCCATCCTCCATTCACCATTCACCATTCAGCACTCGCTGTGGCAATCGCCGCTTCCGCATCAATGCGTCAATTTGATACGCCACAAGGCGACGGTTGCATACAAAGTGATATGGCAAAACAGGACATACAGGACATGCTCCACACTAGATAGATACACACTGAATTTTACGCCCAACACAACAAAAATTGCTCACTTTTCTTTATTTTATTTTATTTTATTTTTTGTTTAGTCACTTTTTGTCGGAAATGTTTCATCGTCGTTTTTTTCCACTTTGGCAATTAAGTTGAAGAAAAAGAAAACAGCAGCAAGGCGGAGCGGAGATAATTCGAGAGTTGTAAATAGAAGAAAGCAAGTGAGGAAGGAAATTCGTCAAATTACGTATGATGTTAAGTGCAGCTGCAGAGTGGGGGAAGCTTTAGTTAATTAGGAAAATATACTATATAGAGTATATGGCTTAAGATAAAGATTATGTAGTAAGAAAAAATCTTATTAAAATTCTTTGTCACAGAGCCCTAAAATGAATGATACGTTACTTAAAGAAAGTACTTCATTGTGTACGAAGATAATAATTAACTTCTAGACTAAGAGTGCAATTTGAAAGCTGAAGAATTTAAATATTTATTTCTTGAACTGACAATTTAAATATTAAAAGCAAATATAGAGAATATGAAATGTATATTCAATCGGAGTTCCTGTTTATAATCGATTTAAAAATCCAACTCATATATCATCATGTAAATCCCAAGTGACTTTTGTGATAATAAGCTAATCATCAATCCTGCGCTTGGTCGTGACCCACTTAATTGAGTTGGCAAACGTCTAATCATTACACGCACATTATTCATACGCCACGTGGTCCAATGCTGTCCATGCAAAAATCGTTTGCAGCGATATAATAAAGCTAAATATAGAGAATCATGGCACTAATTTAATTTGGTCGACAACTCGGTTGCTGTAATATCACTCACTGCCAAAGAGAGAAGTATACATAACAACAATTTTGTTTAGGCCAAAGTCAAGACGAAGATGAAGACGAAGACGACGTTAACCAGCTCAATATGTATATGGGCGCTTCCACGCCCACACGTCGCACGTCGCAATGCTTGCAAATTGTTGTTGACGCAAAAGCAGAGAGGCGAAGGGGCAGGGAAGGGCAAAACGGAGGGCGGAGCGGTTTTAACGACAGGAAGTTGCTTCATCATGACGTCAACTACACTTCAAAGGCCGCGCCAAGTCGTAAGCGGGGAGTGAGGCAGCTTGCAAGAGGGTTGAACTTAAAGCGGCGGCCTTCAAGGCCAGAAGCAGAAGAAGCAGGGAAGCATGTGAGTTGGCATGTTTTCATCGTCATTGCCTCGCATGTGAAGAGAGAAGTGCATCTAATTGACACTTGAGTGCTGCTCCGGCAAGTGGCTCGAGAAGGTTGCGAATCCTTTGGACCTGAAACACGAGCTGCCTGCCTTTGCTTTGCTAGCCTCAAATTGTAATTGCCATTGGCCATTAAACGCTTCCGGAGCAGAAGGAGGAGGAGAGCTGGAGACACTTGCACACACTTCAACTTTTATGGCCCACAATTTACGTGCGGCACTCGGCAACAAAACAACAAAATGGCCGTAAACAGATGCCCGGCCAAGCTGCCTTTGCCTCTCAGCCTCAAACCGTCGCCATAACTCATCAAATGACCAACGTTGTTGTCAAGCAGCTACCAGAATGATGGGCCTTAGAAGGGGAAGGGAGAGAGAGAGTAGTAGAGGGATGTGTTTTCTTGAGCGCACGCAACCAGAAAAAGGGGCAACAAATGAGGTGAATAATTTTATAAGCAAATGAGCAGATTACAAACCGAAAATGGCACAAGACATTGACCAGAAATTTGACCCATCATATTCCTGAACCCTCGGCCAACTAACTATAATACGACCAACGTCTTGAACCCAACACAAAAAAAAAAAAAACGAAAATCGAGCTTGTTTGTCGTTCAGCTCGTTGTTTGTGCTTGTCAAACCAATAAATGTAAAATTTTCTTTAAGTACATATCAAAAAGGATCATAAAATAAACCAATAAATATTGTATGCTTTGGAGAGTGGAGAGCACACAAGAAAAGAGAGTCCAAGACTCACATAGTAAGAATTTGTGCGTGTTTTTGTCATTGGCATAAAAAGCAGTCATCAACCGCATTGAGTTTTATTGTGCAGTTTTCTACTTGATGCCTACTTGTGACAGCCCCGCTTTCCACTACCCACTTCTCTATTCCTCTACTAGTGACAGCCTTCCCTATATCCCTACTCCTCTGCTATTCCTCTATTCCTCCAACTTCGGATGAGACATAAAATAAATAAATATATGCAAATGTATTGTATTGTTTGCATTGAATGATTTAAGGTGCACGCGCTTCACTTATTTCCCATGTCTGTGTCTGCCATCCTTATTTATGTGTGAGTGTGTGTGTGAGTTAGGATAACAATTGAAACTGCATATTAAATAGGCATCAACAATGGCAACGCAACGAGTATTGGCCCTGAAATCGGTAAATCCACAAAGGCAGCAGCCCTCAAACTAAGCCTGGAACCTTAACCCATTAAACGCGTGCAGTCGAGCAGATGATATAACCCCTAAATAATGCATTGATCTCTATCATCATCAACGTTGTCTATAAACAGACTCGTATGTGGGCACTTTATACATAATTATTTCAAAACCGGCTGCTTACGTATGTTTCTATTAGCTGCGTTTGATCCGTGATAAGTGCGTCGTCTCAATGCCAGATTGTAATTCATCAGCTTCAGCCGCCAAGTTGTTCGTATTGTGTAAGCACTTAACTCTCAAAGCCCAACCTATGGGAAATGTAAATATAAACATGTGAAGCCTTTGATGTTGTGCAGGTCAAGGCTTAGCGACAATCAATCGTTTCATTGGAAATCACTAAAAGGGTTAAAGAGAATTACACGTAGAGGAAATGGTACTTCAACTCCAATTGAGTTTAAGTTTAAAATACATAAATTTAGTTATTTAATAAGTTGCAATAAGTTGCACAATTTTAATTTTACAAAGTAGCTAAAAAAGGTATCATTGCTTATGAAAATGTCTGTGTTTAAATTCCCGTTGATTAACTTTGATATACTACACCTGCATATGTTTGTTATCAAATTTGTAACATAACAAAAAATATACGTTAATAAAAACTGCTTCAAGTTATTGTATATTAATGTTGTCCTCTAAATATAAAATAATATATTACATATTAGAATAAAATATATATATCGCATCAATTAATTTGAAGTTGTATTGTATGTGCATAATACTTTAACTTCAACTGTTTTTGCCTATTACTGTGTTATATTATTTACTTGAAAAGGAGGAGCAACAACAAAATAATTAATAGCTTAAAATTGCAGTTGTTTATAGTTCAACATTTCAAAATTTATTTATTTTTATTTATTTACAGTTATATCACAAATAAAATTAGGATTTCAACTTCATTTCAGCAAGCTGTCATTTGGCGTTTCTTTTGCAAACTATAAATATATTAGAATAGTATACATTCTTAATTCTAGAAAGAAAGAAATGCAAACTTATAATTGAATATAAGGTCATCTTAACAATAATATTTACAAAATAGTTTTCTCTTCAACAGTTCTTAATGCCTTAGCATTATTTATTAAAAGAGAAATTCAAACAGCACAAATAATTAATAACTTGAAAATGACTTTGTTTATTGCTCCTGCATTTTATTGAACTTGTAGTTCACCATTGTGATTGTTGTTCATACAAACTGTAAGTTTATAAGCGCTTTATTTCTCTTTTATTTATGTAGTGTTTTAAGCGCTTCTCGCGAGTGTTTCGTTGTGTTGTTTTGTGTTGTACTGTGTGTGTTTTCTTCTGTTAAGTTTAACGATGGCCAATCACTTGTCCATTTCAATGGCTCTCAAACTGTGGCACAGTTTGCCCTTATTGCTTGTCCTTTTGTTTGGCGAATGAATGTTGTCGGCTGTTGCCTGTCAACCGGCAGTTAAACTGTGCTCCTCCACGTGCCTTTTATAATGTATCTCTGTATTCACATTGATAGGGATAGGATGACAAGGACAGCGTAGCTGGAGGCAACTGCTTAACATTCATTTGGTCAAACAACCACCACGAGGACAACCGACAACATTCTAGCAATATAGCTAGTAACCATCCCCTCACGATAATCTTGTCGAGCTCTTCGAGCAATTCGCCAGCTCGACGACGCCTTATCGCTTGGCCATGCGACGCTTTTTAAGTAGCCGCCAATGCGTTAAATTGTGTTTTGTTATTATCAGAGACTCTGCGCTGGACTTTGTTGTTGTTGTTGCTGTTCCATATGACACTTTTTGTGGGCACAGCGTGGAAAAGGGGGAGGGAGGGGGGATGAGGTATCGCACCATAAAAGGCGTTGAAAGCGTCGACACCTGCGGTCGATTGGGTAGAGCTGAATATAAGGTCCTCGGGTCCTGGAGGTCGCCATCCACTTTGGATGTTGCTGGTTGCTTTCTTTGTTCGAGGTGTGTGGCACATTTTTGTTACTTGCGTGCCAAAGGTGTGTGTAGGTGTGTGTATGTGTGTGTATAAAATGTGTGTTTGTGTGCGCGTGTATTGTGCAATTTATTTTAATGCCGCACGCTTCGGGCGCCGCTTTTAATGCCAAACGCGTCGAGCTAATTTCGTGGCATTTTTATGCTCCCTTCCCCTCTCTGCCATCTATCAGCCCCTTTTGTGCCACGCCCCGTGGAAGTTGGCTGCGTCCCAGCTGTGCGATCATTTATTTTTTGGACGATATTGCGCGGTAATTAGATTATAAAATATGCTATAAAATATGTATGCACAGTGCTGAGTGTGTGTTTGCTGCTCATGTTGTTATGCATTGTTGTTTTTTATGGCACTAAAACATATGTAGCTACACACACACACACTAAAACCCACGGAGAGCGACAGACATATATTCTCGTAAATATTGCATGCCCTTTACATTTTATGTCCTTTCGGACTATGAACATTCTATGCGGCACATCCTTTGGTCAATTTCGTGCCAACAGAAGCGTTTAAAAGCCATGAAAAAGCATTCCCCATCCCCATCAACTCCTCCTCCTCCTTCATTTCTCGCCATTTCTATTCGCTCCCCCATCCTCCTCATTTGGAACATTGCATCCCGGCAATTTACAAATTAAGCAAATCAAAGGCAAAGGCAAATGAGGGAGCAAGTCAACGGGGAATGGGGGCGAGTGTAAGAGAGTTAGCGCTAAAAGCGTCGCAAATGAATAAGTAATGAGAATAACATTCTGATATACCCTGTAAGCTAGAATAGAACATACTACAGTATGAAAACTATGATCGAATATAGTATTTTAGCTTTATCAACTTACCAACTTAACTCTATTGGCTTCATTATTTTTTATTCAGTTAATTTAATTATTAGATCAAAATTAAATTTTCAAATTATAAGAATATATTAAAGACTTTAAAAGTAAGAAAGGTAAACCAAATAACAATTTTTTTTGTATATTTCGACTATCAAGAACAAATTAAGTTAGTAAATATTTAATGTTCATTTAATGAAATGTAATTTACTAAAAATGTCATTTTAAGCTAAAGTCTATAAATTACAAATTTTGTATTATAAAAAAAAGTATTCTTCAACACATACAATATAATGACCAGAGAAGTTTAGACAAAATATATTACTGAAATTAAGCCAATATATGTCAAAATAAAATATATTTCAATATTTTTAAAATTTAAATTTTCGCTTTTAAGAAATATGCCAAAATAAATAAAAATATTTAATTATTTAGAAACTAATAAACACTTATGATTACTTTTTTACTTATTGTATGTGCTTCATACATAACTTCATCAAGATACTCCTTTACAGGGTATGGAAAAGTGCCATCATACCTCTACCTCAGTACTTCTCGGACATGTTTTACTGTATGCTGTCTGTCAAATGCTTTGATGTGTTTGTCTGAATGGAGGTCCCTTTGGTTTGTGTCTGTAACTGCTGCTGCTCGTTGCTGCTACTGTTGCTGACTGTTTTGTCGACCATCGCGCCTTATAATATGGTTATATTCATAAAATATGAACCCATTCTCTCGTTCTCGCTCTCTCTTCACGCTCTCGTCCTTACATGCTGCAGGATGCTGGTGACAACTGGCAGACAGAAGACAGTTTCCTTTGCCAGCCAGACTTGGGGTCTAACTAGCTTTGTAGCACAGCATTTTTGGGCTATGTGGGTCGCATAGTTGTGGACGGACGAAGGGGCAAAAACAAAATGCTGGTTTGACTGGTGGCCATTAGGAGTACTTCCCCTCTCTCTCTCTCTCTCTCTCGCTCTCCCTCAGCCAACGCGCAGACCGAGAGCAACACCAACATTGGTGGCCACATAAGTGTTTGTGTGTGCGGCAAATTATATTTGTACATTAAGTTTTCGCAGCGGCAACAGCAGTGGCAACAACAACAACAACAACAGCAACGACAGCGACAAAGCGACTGCCAAAGGCAAAGCCAGCGTAGCACGTCAGTTGACTTTGTTTCTCCTTTCAACATGGCATCCTTCATGACTCCGACGACTCTCGTTCTGCTTCTGCTGCTGCTGCCGTTGCTGCTGCTTCCTCTTCCTGTGCCTCCAAAAACAACTCCTGCGTACGCCACAAAAATTCCTAAGAGCTCATTAATTATTGAGATACTATAAACAAGCTGAAGCTGTGGCGGTAGTTCTCACTCACTCTCTCTTTCTCTCTCTCTCTGCCTCTCTCTTTCATGCTTTCTTCTACTGAAACAGTTGCTTTCACTGCTGCTGCTGCTGCGGAGGCAAACGAAGTCAAGCTCGTTTGTGGTTGCCTACAGCCCAGACACATTTGCTTCTGCAACGTGCCCCAACTTCTTTCCCTTCTTCTTCTCCATCTCCTTCGCCTGTCGTCCTGTAACCTGCGGCTGCTTGCCCGCCCCCCTACATCCCCAGCCACCCCTCGCCTGCAAACGAAAGTGGACAGTTTTTCCCTTAATGTATTGCCAATGTTGGGTACATCGATGTGTGTACTCAGATTGAGACAGTTTCAAGCTGCTTGAGATAACTTAAAACTGTTACATTTTTTTAAAAACTAAAACAACTAGAGAGCAAGTAAACTGCTTCTGAACATTTCAAGTAACTCTGAAAAAATTAGTGCTTGGCCTGCAGTATATTTTACATATATTATATTAACTACTTGTGTATCAATACAAATAAAATTTCAAGTTTGCTCATAACGAGCTCTTATTCGAATTCTTTTTTTAATAACTATCTATTACATTAAGCATTTCTTGCTCTATTCAGGGAAAACTTTTTATTAATCTATACTTAGATCATTCTTTTATAAAACAATGGAACAGGATATTAAGGCTTATGTTGCAGTATTCATATAACAATTATTAGTTTGTGAATCTATTTCGATTAAAAAATAATTGTCACTAAGAAATTCTTTAGAAATTAACATATGTAGTAAATGCATTCTTCTACTAAGTAAGTAAAATATAATAATTTATACGTGCAATTAATCTCCTTAGCACTGCAGAGCATTGAAAATTCGTTCAACTTGCGAATAGTTTTCATTTCTTGTTTTGCTTGCCTCATTTCCAGACCTTTCCCCCTTTACAGCACTTGCTTTCATTTCATTCTGGTCGCTGCTTTTACTTCATTTTGCTCACCACAAAACGCACACACACATATACGCACAACACAAACACCCATACGTACACACACATATGCAGGGCACATATAGTACACAACACAACACGCGCCTCTTGCCTTATTCATAATTTATGCCAGAAGCACATTGGGGCGCCCATCCGGAGCACCGGAAATGCCACCATATTTATACGCGTGTGCATGTGTATGAGTGTGTGTGAGTGTGTGGAGGCATTCCTTTGGGCATCGAGTGGTGCCTGGGCTGGGGCAGCAACTAGGGTAGAGGGGCAGGTGGTGAGGGGTGGGGCATGAAAACGCGTGACAATAAGAGGCCACGGCTGACACTTGAACTGCGCTCTTATTGTCATTTATTGTTGTTGGCGGGGGTAAAAACCCAACCCCAATTTGCACGCTCTTTTCCATAAATGCAACCCGCTGCGCTTGGGGTTGAGTCTCCTTCCCCTTTCAGCGGAATTGCCACACGGATTTCGAATGGAACTGAGACGGCGACTCCGACTCCGACTCCGATTCAGACTGACAACTGAGAATGAGACTGTGAATGCGACTGTGACTGTGACTGCGAGTGAGCTCAGTGTATTCATTCTTAAATGTCTCACCAACGGTGCTAAATTGCACATACGCACACCCACACACTCACATACCCACTCACACACACAGATGGGCAAGTGTTTTTCCTCCAGGGTGCAGGTTCAGGGGCGCGACAACAAAAGGTGGTTGTTGTGGTGCGGTTGTGGGGAGCAGTCAAGGAGTAAACTGAAAGTAAGAGGAGAGGGAAGGCAAGTATTAGCTATAATATTTGACCCATGCTCTGCAATTAACGTCACCCAGAATAGACAACACACAAATTAGAGCAGTCCCATGTTGAACCAAATATATATAGTATAGCATATCCTAGCGTATAATTGTTGTTTGCGGTGTTTGGGGGAAAGAAGCCCCTTTTTTTTGGGGAGGCGCACCCAGGAAATTTGTTAAACAACTTTTGCTTTCATCGTTACCCTCACGTTGCGCTCAAAGTTCAGTGACCATTTACATTTCCACTCACTTGCCAAATGAAATTTATTCATAACCTTTTCCTTCGTCTGACATCTTAGACAATATTGCCAGGATATTTAGTTGAAAATAGTTTTGGATATGGCATACATAATGAATGAATGATGTGATATCTTTCGATAGTTTAAGATTGATGGATGGATAGGTTGATAATATTCAGAATTATTAAAAAAAATATAAATAAAAAAAGAAGATTTTAAAGTTTTTGGCAATAAGTGTCTCAACTTTTTCTCATTTTATTTGTGTAAGAGTAATGAAACCAATTTCTAAATTAAGTAAGAGCTATATAATTCAATATTTTATTTAGTTATACGTATGTAGATTGTGTTTATTCGCTGGGTAAAAGTTAGTTTATCATGAATTAAACATTAATAGTAATAAGAGTTAATAATGAAAAGTGTCTTATCATGTTGATGTCACGAAAACATATCATAGTTCTGTTTTTGTTAAACTAATAAGAATTTCTTTATTTTGCATAAGTTATTATAGTTTTTTTTCGAAAATTAGCAAATCTTAAAAGTAAAACCAAAAATTCGAGGTGTTTCATAATACTCATGGGGATTTATATTATAATCGATACACTTACAAATTAATTTAATTACTCATTATTTGAAGACTAACTAAATGAAAGCAAAATATTTTCATTGAATAACAATAATGTGTGGACTACTTTTTTATATTTTTCCTCAATATTTACGTCTGTCTTAAAGCCCTTTGCAACCGCTTTGCAAGCGAAAGTTATTTAAGTTACCGATTTGGCCATGACGTTTGTTGGCCATGATCGCTGAAAGGGAATGCGCTCCTTTTGTGATTGCCGATTGTGAATGCCGTTCACAGCGAGCTTGGCTTTTGTTAACGCAATAGTCGAGCATACTTCTAAGCTGGCCTTAACCATTTCTAGTATCGAGTGGAACAGCAGCTGAAAAGCAATACAATTGACTTCTATGCCACATAGCTCACTTTTCATTTTCATTCGCCTGATTTCAGTTTTTTTCGGGTCTTTCACGAATTTCTTGTTTTCTTTTCTTAATTTTTTTCCCTACTGTTTCTTTTCTCATTTTTGCCTTTTTTGAAGTGTTTGCTTTGGGGGCTGTTCTAGTATTTGTGTGTGTGTGTGTGTGCGTGTGTCCCATAGAAATCGTCAATCGATTTGCTTGCTTTTCTGCTTTCATTACACGACTCGGCTCGGACTTTGCTATTTCCATTCACTTGCCCACACACACCTCTGCTCTGTCCTTTCACTCTGCCATCTCTCTTTTCATCTGACTCTCGCTCTCTCTTTCTCTGTCTCTGTCTCCGTCTCTGTCTGTAGCTTTTCCCTTTTGATGATTCGCGTGCCTCCCTCTGTGTAATTTCGCTTCAAACACTTTTGGGCATGTGATTTGCTCGGCGCACTCCCAGCACAAATTTTCGTGATTTGTATGCCCGTCCAACAGCCACCTTCAGAGTCAGTCCATCTCCTTCTATGTCTCTCTGCCCTGCATGCCACATGCCACATGCTGCATGGCCGGCGCACTGCAATTTTGTAGGTCAATCGTTAAGTTTTTCTTTTAGTCAATTTTCCCATCCATACACACACACACACACACACACACACACACACACACACACACACACACACACACACACACACACACACACACACACATAGAGAGAGAGTCACATGCGTCACTGGGGCGTCGGTTGTTGGAAATGTGATTGTGACAGTGGGCGTGCCAGCTGCCACGCCTACCACAGTTGTCCTGCCAAATGCAGTGCATACATGCCTTCTCCCACTTCTCCTCTCCCTCCTCTCTCTCCCTTTCTTGCTGTGCATTGCATGCGAACGTCTCGGAACAATAAATTCGCATGCGTTTCCAAAAAACTAAAAATTGTGCTTGGGGCAGGCAATATGCAACGGCTGGAGAAGGGGACGGGGAAGGGGGGACACTCTCTGCAGGTTCGAATCGTGCCCCAAATCGCTGTGGCCGTCGCTGCCACCGCACAGTGCATATTTGATTTTATCTGTTAACTCTTTTAGCCACAAATCTACACAACTACCAATGCCCAGGCTCCCTCGTGTTGTTTGCCTCGCTCGAGTCTCGCCTGCAACTGACAGCCAGTCAGAACCCCCTTCCCCTCTCGTGTACCCAACACCCTTTAGGCCGCTTGTCCGTCCTAATGTCTGTGTTAATGCCAATGCCGAATGCTGAATGTCCAAACGCCTAGGCCTAACACTGGGTTCTACTCCTGCCCCTGTTCCTGCTCCTGCTCCTGCTCATCCTGTTCCCTGCATGTTCCCAATGTCGAGCGTTTTCGGCATAAATGCATGCATACAGAGAGTCACTTCTCTCCCTTGCTGCTACCGCTGCTGCTGTTGTTGTTGTTGTTGTTGTTGTGACTTCCTAACCAATTTGTTTTATGGCACACACACACACGACGCACTCTCATTTTGGGCTGTTGCTTTGGGGAAAGAAGCATGTCGACTTTAGCATTTGCCTTAAATATTAGGAATTATATTAGCTTACTTATGAAGTAATTGGTTTTATGCCTAAATCATTTATGAAGCCTAAAAGGGATACACTTAGAATCCTAGAACGCTGCTCCCGCTCTCCACTTAATATTCTGCTTTTGACTTTATCGATCCTTGCTTAAAATATTAGTTGCCTGCTCAGCTTGCCCAGAAATTATGGCCATAGATACGAGCATAACAAATTTATTTTCCTGCAAATGGCTTAGTTGAGTGATTTTGAAATAAAGCAAATATTGAGCAAAAAATTATGTGTTTGCATAAAAATTACAAAGTACTACGGTTTTTGATTTTTAACAAAAAAAGTCTTTGATTGCACAAAATTGATTAGAAAAATATTTACATTAAATGTAAAGAGATACTTTTGTATTTTATTTATACAATAAAATATTCTAAGCTTCGGAGTTCTTCGTTAAGGTGGAAAGAATTTTCTAGATAAATTCATATTACATATTTTAAAAAGCAGAATAATAAATATAATATTATGTGCCTTCCTCTTTAACATGCAATTAAATACTTTAAAAAATAGTTTAATATAATATTGAATGCTTGTCTTAATATAATATCTACTTTACTCTTTCTTAGCTCAATTTCTTTATTTATTAATAGTTGTTAAACCTTTAACTAAAGAGTAACTCAGCTTCGATATAGCTGCATTTGTTTAAGCTTATGTTAGCTGCAGCTTTTGTTCCCTTATATTTTTTTGTTGCATCTAGTATTTTGTGTTTGCCGCTTGGTCACATCAGAATTTATTGTTTATTGTTTATTGTGTGCAGTGCACAGAGCGTGTACTACAGTGAGTGAGTGTGCAATGTGTGTGTGTGTGTGTGTGTGTGTGTGTGTGGAATGCAATGCGCAATGTGCAATGTGCAATTCATATTTTGTCATATTTTTGGTCATCTCTGAGTTTGAAGCTTGATTTGTTTGGCGTCCCGCATAAAATGTAGTTCATCAGACAGCGGAAATTCAAAGCGGGCATTGTTTTCACATTCAATATGCTGACGCCATTTCTCTTTTTCTCTATCGTTCCCTTCCTCTATTTTTTTAGATGTGAGTTGGAGATGCAGTTATTTGGTTTGCTAGTCGCTTCTATTGGCATCTCTTTGTTGTCCTTTGTTGCCATATTAGTGCAAATATTTTAGACAAACAGCTGGAAAAGAAGAAAATGCAACAAGGCTACCTCTAAGTCGTTTCTCAATTGCAAAACTCCAAGTCCGAGCAGCAAGTCAATGCAAAGCTAAGAAAAACATAAACAAAACAACAGCAGCAAACAATACAAACACACACACACAGCAGAGAACACAGACAACAATGAGTTGGTTTGGCATTTATCTCTATCAAGTTACAAATTGTTCAAGTGCGCCAGGATATTGAACGGGCCCAGCCCCGACTTTGACTTGGCCACGTTTGGCTTGTCTTTGACCACATTGCTGAGAAGGAGCAGCACCAGAGGGAGGAGGAGGGAGAGAGTAAGAGAGAGCAGACCCAAAGGCTGAGAGACAAACTGACAAACTTGTCTTCTCCTGTCCGTCTTACACTTTCACATCTTCTCCTCTTGCTGGCCGACGGCTAACAAATCCTTCAAGAGTGTGTCCTATATACGTGTGTGCATGTGTGTGTGACTCTCAATGTGTCTGTGTGTGTGTCGGCTAAAGTTTTCCAAAGACAAATAAAACTGTTAAGTGAACTCTTCAGCCAGCTAGCTGACTGTCAGGCAGCTGACTGCCGACTGTCGACTGCCATCTCTTCTGCCCCCTCTGGTCTAGGAAAGGGGTTGTAAATATCGAAATTTGTAAATATGCATGAAATACGGGCATGTTTAGCATTTGCAAACATTTGGCAGTTTCACCCCCGACCAGCTTCCGACCACCCCCTAAGCCTTGGCCAGCTTTATACCCTATCCGAAGTACAATATTTGAGCTATGGCAACGTTTTTGTCAAGTAAGTTGACACCTAATTAGTAAAGGATAAAATTAGTTATTGGAAATACTGATTAACTTATTTGTAGTTTAAAATTCTTAAAGAATTTTCTATTTTAAAAATCTACATTTCAAATATTAGTTAATTTAAAGTTTGATGGCATTATTTTTAATAAATGCTATTCTCATTTTTTCTTTAGGTATTCGATTTTATTATGAGTAAAGTCTAACATTACCTATAATTGATTTAATTAAATATAATTCATTTAAATTAATAACCTAAACTATTATTATTTTAAGTAGTACGATTATCAAGTATTATTATTAATACCTACTACACTTTTTTTTAAGTGGATATTCTAATTTAAAATTTAATTTATTGGATCAATAATTTAGAACCTTATTTATTTAAATGCGGTTAAACATAGATATAGTGTAACACTTAATGTTTTTTAATTTATTTCTTTTAACTTTTGTTTGTTTTTTTTTCTCTCGTTTATATTTGATATTTATATTCAATGAACTCAAGCTTTCTAGTAATGAAAGCGTTTCACCTCACAACAGCCGGTTTGTTATTAGATTGCATTATAATCTCTGGAATTTCCGAAATTATCGCTAAAACACGAACATTCTTCTATAAAAAAAACCTTATCTGACTTCAACTTATCAACTAAAATGCACTTTGAGAGTTGATTATTAGTCCACTGCAATCAATAAATAATAATGTGAATAAGTTAATGATTCATATTATAAATTTGGAGCGTATATTCAGTTCGCATAGAAGGCATTAGATATTTATTTGTGTCTTGATTTCCCTACTTCAACGGCTACTGTTGCGTTGCGTTTGCTTGGGAGTTGCTTCAGGTGCGGAAATAAACTCTCCCTTGACCTGTCTTCCGCTCTCCGAGCTTCCTTCTGTCCTCTTCCGTTCACCATGACAATGTCCGTATTGTAGTTGAGTCAATATATTATACATTGTCTCCTCCCCTCTAGCCCCCTTTCTTCATCCTGTTTCTCATTTCTGCTACTGGCAACTGGTAACTGGTGGCTCCTAAACAAGCGCTTAGGGCTTTGTTAGCAGTTTTTGAAGTGGTAGAAGAGACACACACACCGAGAGAAAGAGGAGAGAGACGTAGAGAGAGACAAGAGTGAGGAAGGTGGGTGGAAAAAAAAGTGCACAAGTAGCACAAAATGTCAATGTAAATAAATAAATTTTTGAAATGTACATTTCTCGCTATCTTTGCTACTATCTCTCTAACCTGGCGCCCTTCATCTGCCTCCCTTCCCTTGATGTCGATGTTGTTGTTTAAACGTATCTCGATATCTCTCCATACATGCGAACCTGATGCTATTTCTATTTCTGTTTTATTTTGTTTTCTTGTGTTTTGCATGTGCTGTTGTCTTCCCCTTTCCTCTCCCCCTCCCGGTGGAGCTGTAGTCAAACCCTCTGCACGCAGTTACAGATAGCTACACATGTTCAGGTTGGCAAACACATTGCGCATACGTAACGTTGTACCGTGGGAAATTGTTCTTGTTATTGTTGCTATTATTGCTGTTATTTGTTATTGTTGTGTTGTTTGCTGTTGTTGTTGTTGTTGTTTGGCTTTACAGTGTTATTGCAAGGCCACAGGGAAAAAATCGTCGTTCGCTCATTCGTTTAGGCTTTTGTCATAAATTGTTCTCTTACTATGTATGTATGCTGTTTTGCTGTTGTCTTCCTTAATGTCATAATTCAAATTGCCAAAGGGCTATTTAGAGCTATTTTGTAGTTGACAATGTCATTGCAGTAAATTGAAATTTATAATATTTTAATTAATAAATAAATTATTATTTGCTTTAGTTTTTATATGTACTGAACTAACATAATGTACGCATGTTTATGATTTATTTTGCTCATTATTTGGAAATGTTGATGTCAACGTTTTTCTATAGCAGAAAGTTACATTATGTTTAACTTGTAAATCTACTAAATAGAGAATAGTAAACCTGTTTGCGAACAAATTATCATATTTTCTGTACATGTATATTTTTTAATTTTTTTCTATATTTTTTAATTTAATTTAATTACTTAAGCGCGTTTTAGGTTCTTCTTATAAATTACATTTCTCACACTCTCTCTCTCTCTCTTTATTTCATTAGTCTTATTTGAATATTGGAAAATAATCAGCTTCTATTGGATTACATTATATGTTACATACTTTTAGGCGCAGTCAAAGTAACGACCCTGCAGTTCTGAGCGCTAGTTTGTTGCTGGTGAAATAAGCGCTTACCAGGAGCCAGTCACTACCTACAAAGTGGCGTCTAGCCATGCGTTTTTTAATTTCCGTTTTTGTATGAAATGTGCGCAAATAGGGTCAATCGCCACCGCCTCGATTACCACGAACTAGTGAAATAGTGCAACATATTAGGGTCAGTAAAATAAGTGCTTACATTAGACCCCATGGAACGGCCGGTAAAATAAGTGCTTACATCGGACCCCATAGAGGGGTCGGCCATTATAAATTAAAAAAAAAATTTACAATTACAATTACAGTTTTTGTTTAATTTTATTTTTTCTTTATTTTAATAATAATACTTTTATTACTTTAAGGCACCTTGAGTTTTAAAATATCGTTTTTTTTTTTTTTGAGCTGCAAGGCCTTTCTCAAGTGGTCCTCAGTTATTGAATCTGGAAATAAAAAGGATTCAAAAAGTTTTAATAGATTGAAGTGGATAATGATTATTAAATAATTATCTTTTAAAATACTCACCGATCATAACACCAAAGAAATTGTCTTCTTTTTTTGGGCCGCATTCCCCTGTCATTATTTCCATTAAGTAGATTTTCTGTCATAATTTCCACTTCCTCTTCTTTAGGCACATTGTCGCTTTCCACTGTAGAACTATGCATTATACTAACTGCTTGATATTCTTTTATTATCTGTTTATTTAATATTTTACACATTAAACATATAATGCATACATAAATTATTTTTTAAGTAACTCACCTAATAATTGATCGCGGATCCGCTTTGCACTTCTCAACTCAAATGCTTGCAATAATTTCATCATATAGGAAACACAGCTGCGTTTGAGTAAAAGAGTAGCATAAAATAAAACAAAGACGCGTAAACAAACAGCGATGTAAAGCATAATCGAAGTTTTGTCTTTAAACTTGTGTATGCTTTTTCCACAAAATAACAAAAACAAAAGCGATGCTTGCCGTTATTTTGTACTTATGCTTTAATGCGCATATATTTATTAACTAGGTGGTTCGACGTTCGATTACTATAGGGTTAATCTAGTAAGTACCCATGTAGTGATCGGCGAGGTAAGCACTTACCCATGGCCAATCGACACCTCCAGTTCTGCACTCGAGTGCTCTGGGAATTCAATAACAATATCTATTGTTAGTTAGTGACTCAATATTTTACGAAGTGGCATAATGGAGCTACATTAAATTGTTTTGAATATAGCCCTTACATTAATTATAATTAATATAATTTAATAAAATTATTCATAATAAAATTATAAATTGAACAAATTTTCAAATATTTTACTTTTCAGTCGCATAAATGTGGTACACTTTTTCACTTTTGTTTCACACTTTGTGGTTTATTGGGTAATTAGTAATACCGAATGCGTTTTTCACGCTTTAAATAACCATGTTAACTAGTTGAGTTTAAATATTAACTGAAGCAATCAGTTGTCTCTTCAACGTCTTGCTAATAATGCATGTGCCGCGCATTGATTTGATATCAAGAAACAATCGACTAAATTCCAAATCTCAATGCACTTGCAAAATATGGAAACTTGCTGTATTTGCACTATTATTATTCGCCTTGTACTCCGAGCTAAGTACTTGGGATGGCATCGTGGATCCAGAGGAAAACTTTAAATTGCGAACAGCTGCAGATATCAAAGCGTATACGAAACTCTTCTTGGAATATGGCTATAATGCTTGGTTGGCTGAGCGGTTGCCACTGCGACGTGAGTTACCCGATATGCGTGATAGTCGCTGCTTGCATATCAAATATGATCAGGATTTTGAATTGCTCAACACAGTGTCTATCGCTGTGATTTTTCGCAACGAACAGCTGGAAACATTGCTGCGAATGTTTCACAGTTTGCGAGACAGAACAAACATGACTTTGATCTCTGAACTAATTGTGATTAACGATTACAGCGATAATGGATTTTGGCTAGAGAAATCCTCCAGAGATGCATTCGATGCGTATTTGAAGCACTACATAACCCAAAATTTGCAAATCTTTCACATGGAAGATCAGATGGGATTGGTGCGTGCTCGCAGATTTGCTGTACGCAATTCTAATTTCGACATTATTATATTTGTGGATGCGAATGTCGAGTTTACCGACGGCTGGTTGGAGCCAATGTTGACCGTGCTCAATCACCACGAACCGACACTTGTGTCTCCTCAAATAGATCGAATTGATGAACAGACACTCGAGTATGTGCGAGTTGAGGAGCAACGTGGCGTCTTTGACTGGACGCTGAGGCGACGCGAAGTGCCTCTGTTGCGGCAGCAACTGAAGGACATGCCAAATCCCTTCGAGACTCCTGTGCCAAACACTGTAGTCTTTGGTATGGATGCGGACTTGTTCAATAGTCTAATACATTTCGATGAGGATCTCAATTCACCAGCTGCTTTCGAATTGCAGCTAAGCTTTTATATGTGGCATCAAGAACTGCGCATCGTCCAAGTGCCCTGCTCCCGAGTGGCACATTTGCAGCCCAGCGATCGGAGTTACTTGCAACGCAATGGCAATATGCAGCAATTGGCGGCGCAGCAATTCAGTGTAAGACATTACTTATAAAATAAATAATTTCATAATAAACTCCCTCTCTTCTAGAGTTACAAGCGCCTGGTGGAAATCTGGCTATATAACACCAAGTACAAGTCTTTTATCTATGAGAATCACCCGCAAATCAAAAATGCTATCCTTGGCAACATCTCCGATGTAGAGGAGGAGTACGAATACCTCCCGGTGCTCAACTCTTTCGATTGGTATTTGGAGAATGTTGCACCTGATTTGTTGCAGCATTTCCCTCTGAAAGCACCCTCATATTTTGCCAATGGAACTTTGCGACCGACTCAACAGCGAACTCAATGTCTTACTGGTGACTTGCAAACTAATCGCATTAGCTTAATGCCTTGCGATCACTCTAAGCGAGCAGCTCAGAACTGGACTCTCAGCTATATGAACGATCTGCGACTTGGCGATAATCACTGTCTTGAGGTACAGTCCAATCGCAAGCTGGCTTTGAGTCAATGCACCACTCTGGCAGGTCCACAGAACTGGCACTTTGACTTGAACTACAATAATCTAATTAGTAATACGCTGTGCTTGGAGGCTCATGCCAAGTTTTTCCTTATGGTGCGAACTTGCAGCACTCGAAACGCACAACAAAAGTGGTATTTTGAGCACATGCATAAAGACGCCATTAAAGCAAATAATTTTTATTAAAAATGGAAGTTAATTTTAAATTTAATATTTTATTTTCTCACCATGCTTTAAAGTTTGTGAGTTGAACAGTTTGATGAGCACTGTAAATCTAACAACGCTCATAATTGAAGATGACAAGTGTCGCCCTCTATAGTTTTAATCTTGGCTAGATCCATAAGCAGCTAAAAGTATGCAACGTTTTTTAATGTTCATCTGTTCATCAACGGAAATATAATGTGGCGCCCCCTGCTGTTGCATAACTGAACTACAGCTCACAGAGAACTTTAATTTATCGGGCTCGCAAAAGTATGCAACATTAATATGTATACGAAGTATGCCGTATAGCAATGATTTTTTTTTAAATTTGATAAAAAATTCAAATTGTTACTCGAAATATACTGATGAAAACTGCAAGTTGAATGTTTGGAGAAATCTGGCCTTACGTAATGTTATTATAAATTTGTATGACCCACGTCCGTTTACGGTTCGTTAACATGCCAATGCAGCAGCTGAAATCGATCATGATGCAGCATTTTTGTGGCACGCTCGGCCACTGCAGAGAGAGAGAGGGAGGGGCTGACACTTGTCCGGTGCCTAGGCATTGCATTTGTGGGCCTCATCGGCTACCGTTTTGCTAGAGTATTTTACTTATCAGGTTCCACACAGCGAGCAACAGCAGCAGCAGCTGGTTGGGTTTGGCTTGTTAACGAGCGACACACGCAGCAAGCAAAAATCATCAACTGTTTTGAAATTGATGCTATCAGAGTGAAATGATAATTATCAAAAGACAAATGGTACGGTGCCTGTTTGTGTTTTTCTCTTTCTTCTTCTTCGTCTCTTTAACTTCTTCAACGGCAACGGCATCGCCATCTCCATCGCCATCGACTCCGTTTAGAAATGCAACACTCAGCGGCTGTCCGGGTGTCCCTGCCGAGCTGAGGCAGTCGGCAGATAGCAGCCACAGATAGGAGGCGGTGGCAGGTACGAATACCCGCAGCACGGGCTGCTGCTGCTGCTGCTGCTGCTGATGTTGCTTGCTTGCTTGCTCGGAGGAATCCATCAACATGTGTACATATTTCAAATCCAATTTATGTACTTGCATAGCCGAAACGCAATTACTTCGCAGTTAACGCCCAGCCACAACCACAAGCAGAGTCCGATGCAGAGTCAGAGTCAGATGCAGAGTTGCAGCGAGAGTCGGAGATGCGTTGCAAATCTCCTGGCAACGTAGTTCGAGCTAAAGTTGCCGCTGTTGCATGAAAATCAGCGCCCAACGCTTGAGTCGCTGCCAAGTTGCAACTGCCGCCGGTTTGTGTTACCAACTCGTTGGCTTGTAACCGATCCTGCGCCTATAAATTGCAACCAATACACGCGGCCCAGACCCGCGGCTGCTTGTTATACACTCTGCTCTCGCTATGTGGCTCTGACCCAAAGGAATCTGGACTATGCCATGCAATTTGAGCAACATATCCAGATCCATCAATGTGCCAAGGAGAAGCACACACTGAATAGTTTTTAAAAGGAATCAATGAGTTTACCTATTTTTCAAATATTTGGAAAGGTTTTTTGTTCTCGACATATATTTTTAGGCAATAGAGCTTTCTATTTTCTTTCTATTGCATTGTGCGAATTCTTGTCATAAATTTGATGCTCTGAAGAAATTTAATTCGATTATCTTAAGCACGCAAACTTTTCATCACAAGTTTATCGATAGCAACATTTTAAATTTTAGCTTTCAAATTAAAATCTCCTATACAGCATAGGATTCTTGCTTAACTATTAATTGTTATCCTCTTTAAAATATCCATAACAAATATATTTATTTTATTATATATATAATTCTTCTACTAGTTTGTGTAACTCTTTACTCTTAACTCTTAAATATTCATTTTTAAATGTATTCAATAATTGGTACAAAGTGCAATGCAAAAATAAATCTACATTTATATTATCATTTCCCCTTCATCCAAATTTCCGGCAGAGCATTCAAAATGCGTTTTACGAGCTTGAGACTCCTCACGTCTGATGTTGTTGCTGCTGTTGCATGCTGCTGCTGGCTTGTGTTTGCGTTCTCTCTCGCTTGAATTTGGCTTGCATGATGACCATCATGCCAAGAAGTTAACAAGTTTGCGCCGTCGCCGCCAATGGGAGAAAGGCCGTCGACGATGACGACGCTGATGAGGCTCTGCATGAGGATGGAGACGCGAGTCATGCGGCAATGAGGCTGCAACAGCAGCAGCAGCAGCAGCAACAGCAGCAGCGATGTTGCTGCGTTGACGATGAATGCTTAAAAAGAGCTGTGTAAATTTTAATGGCTGCAGTTGCATCCGCGGCAGCAGCAGCAACAGCAACAGCAGCAGCCAAAGCAGCGACATCCACATTCACATACATCCCCCCAGCCAAGTTGATCGTCACTCAGTCAGTCAGTCAGGCAGCTTTCAACAGGTAAACTCAGACCCAAACTCGCAGCGCAGAGTCGTTATAAAGTAGTATGTTCCAGGCCAGTTGATCAGCAGCTACATAGGTGCGTAGGGCGCCTTCAGCTGGCTTCGCTGCCAACTGCAACTGCAACCGTCGCTGCTGCTGCTGGCGTCGCTGCGTAATTGTAGGCCACTGTTTTAGCTTGTTGTCGATAATTAGCGCTTGTTACCCCGCGCTCCGTTTGACCGCGCATGTTTTGCCTGCGTCTGCCTGGTTATTATTTATTATGAGCTTGTTGTTTTTCATCATAGCTCATTGCCCATGCCCATGCCCATGCTGTAAAGGAAACATGCTATATCCCATTCCATAGAGCAATTCTTTCTCTCTCTCTCTCTCTCTCTGTCTAGTTATTTCCCTCCACTTCGCTGCGACCAAATGCATTTTCCATAATTATTTCGAGAGTCGTTTGTTGTTGCTGTTGCTGTTGTTGTTGGGGTGCGCGAACACGCGCGCGTCTGCGCAGCAAGTAAAAGGCAAAGCGACTGCAAAGGCAGCCTGGCTTAAACGTTGCTCTTTAGCCGAGACACACACCCCCAGAAAGAAGAGCGAGCGAAGAACGTGTCGTTCACTTGTTGCTCTCGTTATTGTTATTATTGCCTGCTGTTGTTGTTGCTGTTGTTGTTGCCTGGCATGACGCGTAATATAATATAAATATAAACAGGGAGCAGTTAGTTTTCAATTTTTTTTGTTCTTGCTGCCGCTGCTGCTGTTGTTGCTTCACGGCCATTCACTGAAATTGTTGCATGGGGCAACACTTTTCAGTTTGTGCCCCGCAGTTGTTTGAGCATCGCAGGCAGTTAAGGATGCCAGCCATCGATGTGAGACAGCAGCAGCAGCAACAAGAAGACTCAAGCACCAAGTACCAAGGGATATATTATAGTAATTACAAAATTAAGTCGAAGATCTCTTCACGGTGTAAAAGTTATCTTGCACCGCGCAACATCGCTTGACTATGTGGCAAAATCTGATAGCAAGCGATAAGATGCAACATTCAGTTGGCGGAAGGTAGCTCAACTTGCAATTGCATACCTATGTTAACCGAGTGCCAATTATTGGCAACCATGTGTATTTTCAAATAAATTAAAAGATGAACATGAAACTATCTACACTTAAGAATGTTTTCTTTTAAATTGAGTTTCAATGTTTATTTGCTAATTAATTGAAATTAATTCGACAAAAAAATTATCACAGCTTTTTTCTATATTTTCCTTGCTTCACAATAAAATCTATTATTTTAATTTGATATTTTTGAATTCTTCATTCGGCCTTTTATTGCAGCTGTAAATTTAAATGATTTTTGGAAAACGTTTTAATACATTGTCTTTCAATGCAGCTGTCTTTAATCACATAATTATCGATGAGCGTTTTAATTCTTTAAATTATAAATTATTGTTTTTTATTTATATATGAAATAAACAACCAATACTTTATTTGTAGTTTACAGATTATAGTTCACTTTCAATTTTTAAATTTAATATTTATAATAGACTACCATTTGAATTTCAAATCTCTTTCTTGATATTTTGATATTTTTAAGAGCAAACTCGAAAATATTTCATTCATTGAAACTTGGCTTAACTTTGAAGCTGCTTGTAAATAGTTTTCCCTTTTGACTGCAGCATAATAAACGGAGACAATATATTGAATGAAAAAACACATTTTTGCCTATACAATGCAGAGCAATTAGTTCTTTTTTTTGCAAACTGCGTTTTTGAACTCAAGGTCAGCCTTAGGTAGGTCAAATAAAACGATCAAAAATTATAGTATGTGTCGGCTGTCGGTTTTTAGTTCTCGGTTCTCGGTTCTCAATTCTCAGTGCTCAGCCGGCTTCTGGCTTGCTAAATGTACATTTTGGTTCACACATCTGCATTGGCAAACCACAATCCGGTGGCTGCTTATCCTTCAAGGCTGTTAAAACAATTTACACCAACAGGGACGAAGCAATGCCGCAGACATGCGGAGGGATTGAGGTGGAGGGGGGCTGGCTGCAAGGCAACAACAATCGAATCTCGCATAACTTTGCTTCGTTCGTTCGTTGATCGTTAAGAGCATTTTGTGTGCCTGCTGCCCTTACTCCCTCAGAAGTCTGTCCGACTGTCGTATGCAAGCAACAGCAGCAACTTAATCGACATCGTTTTCACATTGTCAATTGTCTGCAGCACTCTGCATGTCCATGTCCATGTCCTCCACAACCTTCACCCATCAACAGCAGCAGCTCAGCAGCCGAGCAGCAAACAAAAGCCAAGTCACATCAAAAAACAACAACTGAAAATGGAGAATAAAGCTTCAACTTCAACATCAGCAGCAGGCAGAAGGCTTCAGCTTCAGCTACAGCTACAGCCTCAGTTGCAGTCGCAGTCGCAGTTCCAGCTTCAGCTTCAGCTTTAGTTTTAGTCTTAGTCTCCTGTCTGGTTTCTCGCTCGGCACTCGACTTCCTGTCAAAGTTCAACAAACCGCCCAGTCAAAAGCACTGCGACTTGGCCAGTTGCTGCTATCTCTCCACCACTCTTCCCTTTCCCTTTTCTTGGTACCTTCTTCGGCCCGCTTAACCATGCGCTATAATTGCAGATTGCAGTGGAAAAAGGCGAGCAGCCACAACAGCCACAGCAGCAGTTGCTGGCTACGTTTCGTTAATATTTTTGCAAATTTTTTTAACCTCCACTTTGCAGCTCGTCGTCGTCGTCAGCGTCGGCGTCGTCGTCAGCGTTGTTGCTCCTGGCACAACCAAAAACGTAGCCGACGATCGAAAAATCTCAGCAATAAGTCGCCTCTCTTTCGCCTGCATAACATCGCATGTGTACGCAGAGTAAACCAGTTTATCCCTCCGCTCCTCTCCGCTCCAACAGCTCCTGCTTCTGCTCCTGTTGCTGTTGCTGTTGCTGCTCCTCATATGGGTTTGGGTGAACGGTGTCTTCTGGTTGCCGTTGCCTGATGTTGCCTGTTGTTGCCTCGACTGTTGCCTGCCTGTGATCGATTGCTGTTTGAGCATGCAAATGTGTAAAGACGCCTCCACCGTCGCAGCCGCAGTCGCAGCCTCAACAGTGCAGCATAAAGTTGCAAGTCGCAAGTCCGAAACCGGCTAACTGGCATGGACAGAAACGTGTCCGATTGCAGCAGCTTTGGCTTTTCGTTTTTTTTTTTTCCCCTCGTTGTCTTCTTGCTGTTGTTTTGTTGTTTTTTTGGGGCAGCAGCGACAAAATGCTAAATATATTTGTAAGTTTGTGTTTTGAAATATGTTGCTGACGATCGCCTGGCATTGATTTTCAAGCAGCGGTAACGCCTCACAACGCTTCCCTCCCGCTCTCCCCTTTCGCCCCCTCAACTGCCCTTAGCTTGGTGTTGGCTTGTTTTTGGTCGTGAGATGTTTGCTGCTGATTTTTGATGAATTTATTAAGATTTTTGTGAGCTGCTGCTGTTGCTTTGTGGTAACTGCACAAAAATTCAAAATAAAATGTCGAAAAGAAAACTCTAATGAGTTTCTGGAAGCGCAAAAGTTGAAGGCAAAGTCACAATCGCAGTTGTAGCCACAATAGAAGTCACAGTTGAAGTCGACATTGAAGTCAAAGTCTTAGTACCTGCAAAATGCTATCAACGCCTTTACGCTTGAGCTATGATTAGTGTCTTGGTTCGGGTCAACCGCATTTTGGGATTGATATATTGCCGCAGACCTTAGTTCTCAGTTCTCAGTTCTCAATTCCTGTCCCGTTGGGTTGACCGCGAGCAAAGACCACACATTTTGGGTCCTTTACCTAGACAGACAGAGACAGAGACGGACACGGACACCACACATTTGACTATTTCCAAGCAATTGGCCGTGTCTAACAAAAGGCCAGCCCAGTTAACTGCGAGCTGAGCTCTGTGAGTCCTGCCGAGCGTTTCAAAACATCTTCGATGTGCGCACAGCATGCCAGCTGTTGTCCTTTCTTGCCTTCAAAGGTTTGTTTAGCCAGCAGAGCAAAGTAATTGTGCTTTTTGCAATGGTTATTGTGACTTGGGTCGATTCTACCTATTGCACGACAACAACAACAACTACCACGTACCTCAATCTACCTATCGGGACTCTATCTGCCTTTCTCTTCATATGAGCTAGCTAGCTAAGAACACTAACAGCTGCTTCTTTGTGTCTTGCGCTCTTCTTCTCCTTTCGGGCATATTCGTTGCGCCCTACAGGCCATTTTCTTGTCCTCGCCGTGTGCACCTTTTGTTACGCAAAACGTTTGTTTACCCAAAAATCAAAAAAGAAGAAAAAAACGATTGGACAAAGCCGGAAAATTGGTAAATTGTGCTGGCTTAGAGTTCTTCGTTCGTTTTGCCCAATGTTTTCTATACATTTGTGATTTATTTTGATCGATCGTTGTTCGCTTTCTTTTGGGCTTAAGAACTGAACGATCTGCTTAGTCGTCATGCTCAATCTTTTCCCATTTCCCTTCGGGACATCCCTCGACTTTCTTTTCATTTACCTTGTTTATTTATAGTCTTAATTTTGGTCGCTCTCCATTCATTGAGAATACCCCACAAATAGTTCCTGAAAATTGCACATGTTCACACACCATTTGTGTGTGGACATTTCCACGACATTTGTGACTATAAGACTCGGTTCTCATGACTAGCCAGGTGGGCTGACAGGATTCGACTACTGTGGCCACTAAATGCATAGCTCCCCACCGTCAGCTGAAGCACATGCTCATTGTATATCACGCACAGTGGGATACAAATGCTTGTGAATAAGCAGAGTTTTTATAGTGTCGAGTCTTGACTTCCTTATTTTGTCATTTTCAGCGGAAGAGGATCTACAGCACACTCTTATAATACTGTTAGGTGCACAATGTGACAATGCTAATTTGATTTATTAGAACTTTGTAAAGGTAACCCATTTAATAAATGAAAATAGCTTCGAGTTTTCACAGCTTGTAATTAGATATGAAAAATTGATGAGAAGTGCTTAATAAGTTGATTGAGGAATTATACTCAGAAACAAAACGTGATAAAATGAAAAATAAAATCTTAACTCAAGATATGATATGCATCAAGAAGGAAAAATCTCAAATCGAGATTTAAAGTTGTAAGATATACATTGTTTAAAATATAACAAAAATGTTTTTGATATTTAAAAAACAATCTACAAATAAGATTTTTAGGTTGAAATATTGACAGTTCACTTTAAATTATTAGAATAAAAAGCTTAACAATTTTACGAAAAAATAAATTCCTTGGTTTAATGTTATGTCGAAGCATCTTTAATACTTTGGTTTGGTTAGCATTTTAACATTGAATAGTAAAAAGGCCATTCATATGTCTTCAATTTGTATTCAAAGGATCGACATAAAGAAACATAATTGTTGTGTCAATTGATGAAAACTAAATCTGCCACTCCAACTCTGAAGATATGCTTAACAGACTTCTAGTGGCTGTTTAAATATGTTTTTATGTTTGAACGTATTAATCTTTGGTCTGGCCAAGCGTTCATGATTAATTTGCTGTTAAGGATAAGGATAAGGGTGCGATAAGTGTCCGTTTTGTAGTCTTAGCGATTGTCTGTCAAGTTGACAGCTTGAATCCTTTGGCTCAAAGAAGAGCAGCAAAGAATTTATAATTTTTATATTAAATTTCCAAAGCATATGTGTGAGTGTAAGTGTGTCTGTGTGTGTGTGGCTGTCCTTGTGCATACATGATCTAGCAGAAAACTCCTTTGAGGGATTTTCAAGGACTTGCCAAACTCATCAAAGCAATTCCCCAACTCATCATCATCGTTGCTCAAGTAAAAAATAACGACTTAAGCTCTCAATCAATCAGCAGCTGCTGGCTAAAGCTATTGTATGCAGCAATCGCAATCGCCAAAACCGACGGGGGAAGAGAAGAAGAGAAACCCAAGCGAGCAACTTTCAAGTTCCAATAGCATTTAAATTATTGAATACCAAATGCATTAGGCATCTCTCAGTTGGATTTCCCCCCCTCCCACTCACTACAATGCTGTCCGTCCGTCTGTCTGGCCACAGCAAATCCATAACTGACAAATCATTTTGTGGCAAGTTAAGTTAAGTCTAAGCAAATCTCGGGGCCAACCGACGACGAGCTCTCAACTCAGCTCAGCTCTCATATCAATTGGCTGTGCAGTTAAATAGCTTTGGGTGTGTATGGGAATCCAATAAAGCTGTCACATGTGCCCGCCACTAAGAAGAAGCCTTTTGTGTGCCCTGGCACTGTTGTTTGGGTGTGAAAATCAAAAAGAAACTTCACATCTACCCTCCGTTCACTCTGATCCCCCCTTCTCTATTTCTCTCTCTCTTTCTTAACACAGCTCACAGCTGGCAATGCCGTTTGGGGCAACTTTCGTGCAAATTGCCAAGTGCTTTTCGGGTTTCGAGTTTTGTGTATGCAGAACTTAACAAATTTCCATAACATTCACACTACACACATACACACAACAAACATACAATGCAAGGCATACAAGCCAAAGTTAAAGCTTCGTCTTCGATCTCAGGCCACAGTCTCAGTCTCAGTCTGAGTCTCTGTGTCTGTCCCTCTGTCTCAGTCTCAATCTCAGTCGCAGTCGCAGTCACAGCCCCAAGTCGCTGTCCAGTTTCAGACGTCGCTCTGTTTTATTTGCCACGTCATTTTTCTATACCCTATATGCAAATAGCTTTAATGGGTATTTTGTGCAAGGTTGCAAAGGAATCTTCGAGTATTCGAAATTGTGTCAACATAATACTTTTAGAATCCATATCTACTCTTGAGAGAGTCTAAAAGAATAATATTTTTAATAATTATACATTTTTGGGAAACATTATTACAATATTAGTCAATCAGTTATCGAGATCGTATTCGAATTGCAAAAACTGCTGGAAATATGTTAGTATTTAATGGCTATAACTGATTTCCCAATAGATTAGTGCTGACACAAATTTCAACCTAATGTGATATTCAATTTCATAATTTTAAAGTTTTTTATTTATTTTTTTAATTCAACATAAGCTAATTTTTCATAAATATCAATGGAGTAACCTTGGATCAAATTTATATTGAATTCAGCTTAAAATCAGTGAAGCTAAAGCTTTGAGATTCTCGTGCTTTCATAGTACTTAATTAACTTTGCATAACAGTTGCCTAATTCGCTGATAGCAAACAAAATTAAAAGTTTGTACATTAATTGCTTAACGCCTTGATAATTGAATCAAATAGATTAAAGGGTATCTTGAAGTGCCTATTCTAAGCTTTGGCTTTCTTTAATTTTTCTGTTATTTCTTTTTTTTTGTTGATTTGCGGTTAGCTGGAGTCGCCGCGTGCAATGTCGTTTTGGCTGGGATTGTATAACTTTTTGATTTTTTAAGTAGACACCTAAATGTGAATAGCGCAACGAATCGTAGCAATGCGAACCACGTCTCTGCAACCGCACTCTGCACTCCACTCCACTCTGCTCCGCTTCGAAGTCACAGCGCGAGTCGCATCTGTCAGATATATTTTTGTGGCTGCTTAGTGAAGTGTAGTTAGGATCGATGCTTCACTGGATCCACCAACAACAACAGCAACAAGTATATCTGCAGCCTGAGCTTGTTTTCACCTTAACCTACACGAAGTGATGGAAATGGCGATGGCAACAACGGCGGCTGCTACGGCTGCTGCTGCTGCTGCTGCCAATAATGCAATGGAGAGGCGTGATAATGCAGTTTAGTAAGTGCTGGCTGAGCCGATTCGCTCTCTCGGACAGACTGTGTTGTTAGCAGCGACAGCCGCAGCAGCAGCGGCAGCCGCAGCGAAATTTACCTACAAGCCTTAGACCAGGCAACGTCTAACGGATTGGATTGGATTGGATTGAGTGACTGGCCGAGTCGCTGACGTTGTTGGGCCTTTTGGGCTTGGACCTAGGCCTGGACTTGGACCTGGGCCACAAAATGTGCAATATGCAGCACTTGGCACGATATTTTTTGTTGGTTTTAAATCATTTAACTTGGGCTAGAAGATGACGATGATGGCGATGACGACGACGGCAACGGCGACGACGACGACGACGGCGATGATGATGATGATGATGGCGATGCAGATGGCGACGCGAACGGCGCAAGACACTTAAAACGTGATCGAAAATTGATGTTGCGCTGCAAACCAGGCAAAGCTGAAACCAAAGCCAAACCTCTAACCACACAGTGTGGCTCCTCAAACATTTTCCTTGGTTCTGGCAGTGCGGGGGAAATAAGGTCACGTGCAAAATATGTTCGTGGTGCTGGTCGAGGAGAGATGTTAATGATTTGCAGCTCCAACTCCAACTCCAGCTTCAGCTTCAGCTCCAAGTTTTGACTGCGACTCCAACTCCGACTCACAACTCGCAAGTCCAACAATTTTTGCATATTTTCTCTGGCTGCAGATAGTAGGTAATATGCTCGTTAATGTGGCCCAGGTTTAGCTCGCTGCAACTGCCTTGATCTCACTCTGTGTGGAGTTCAAAAACCAGGAAGTGACTCAACAACAACTACACAAAACGGCAAAACGGAGGTGAAAAATATGACTTGGTTATTTATTGTTGAAGTGTTGCAGTGCAAAAAGCAAAAAGGCGCAACAGCAACAGCAACAGCAACAACAGAAATGTTCAAGCAGAAAGCAAAACCAAAACCAAAACCAAAGCGTTGTTGGGCCTAAAAAACTTCGTTTGGGGTATTTAGCCAGTGATTTATTTAGCATGGCACGCCAGGCGATCCGCCGCGCTTCTCACCGCATCTCACGAGGAGCTGTAGAGAAGTTTCCCCATCCCCATCCTCCTCATTCTCCTTCTTCTCTTCCTCACACTCCCTGTTTGGTGAAGTCGACTCGAGTGGAGCTAGCAGCTGCGCGCCTGCACCCAAAGAATCAACCGTCCGACCACATACCACATATACGACTACAATAAGCCATAATTATCCAAACGTTGATCCGACTGGTTGTGCACACACACACACACACTCATTCGGATGTGGTGATTTAGATCTGAAAATGCTCTATACTAACTGTACCTAACTCACTCTAAACGCGCGCGATTGTATTCGACAATATTTTGAATCGCTGACTCTAAAGCCAGGAATTAGCAAATTGCTTGATCTAAATACGATATTCCATGATATTTATTCAGCCTATTTAACTATTAAAAGACATTATTATAGTATTTAACAGATTTTTTATATTTGGTTATATTTTAATAAACCACTTTTCTGTTACTAATATGGCATAGTTAGAAATATTTCTTAATAAACTTGGTCCTAAATTGAAAAATTAATTATAAACATACACAAAAATGATAAAATGAGTCTATTTAAATTGCTTTTGAATGAATTTTGAATATATCATGGTACTATAATTTTAAAATTATATTTTGATATTATAAATTTAATTATACCCGAATATACGACACAGAAAATAAAATCAAAATATTCCATTTCCACAAATTAATCTATTGTAAAATTATTGCACTTTATATATATGTATATATGTATATATATATATATATGTATATATGTATATATGTATATATATATATATATATATATATATATATATATATATATATATATATATGATAATGACTTTTTATTGTTGGGATTGTAAAAATATTTAATCAATTTCAATACTAATTTATATTTGATTGCTTTATACATATTTATATGCGATTCATGGAATTTGCATTTCAGAATATTCACCCCACTGCTGGGACAATTTGCTGTGCGCATACCCTATTATTTGGGTACCAGCTATTATATATCATTTATGTAAATAAGCTAAGTTAATAAGGTAGAATTTAAAATATACCATTAATAATAATAAAAAGATATTTTACAAGTATAAGAATAAGGCTTTATTTATATTATTAATACTATTTTATGGATGGATTAAGAATGAATAATAAGGTAAGAAACTAGTAGTTGAAATACCCGATACCCATTTTGTATAAAAGCAAAGCATAGACCAAATTAACGAGCCGAAAAATACTAAAAATATACCAAACGCAGCACTGCGTTTACATACATTTCTGAAGGCAAAAAGTAATAATAAAAGCCATATGATAAATTTTATTGAATATATTAGAAATATTGAATGCTAAGGATTTGGTTATGGGGAATATGATATACATATGGATTTTTTGGAATTAAAGAAACATAAATAGATATATATTATTGATCTGAAAACGATAATGAATTTAAATTGATAAATAATGATTTTTGAAATGAAGGCGAAAATTTTATAGACGTATGCCACTGATGAGGTGATGATTTAGTATTCATTTGACATTCAACAACATGGGATTCAGTATCGTAAGCTTAAGCTTCCTACTGGGATTATTTGCAATACACATGATTTGTAATGTTGGTATAAACCCAATTTCATTATGCATTCATAATATTATAATATGCAATGCTCTAAATTTTAAGGATGCTGCTTATTTAAAATGGACAAATGTGATCTGCAAAGTTCACAACACTACATGGATTCACTTGTATGAATGCCGCCTGAAAGCGATTAGTCGAAATGTCACAGTTTTCAATTTAAATGGTACCTTGGACTATCCAGTTAAAGACGTTCATTTGAATCTACAATTATTTAAGAGAGCAAATGGTTATAAACCATTTTTACTTAAAACAACTTATGATTGTTGCCTTGCCATTAAGAAGATGTGCAATCCCATTGGAAAATTCATATTTAATCTTTACAAAAACTATTCGAACTTTAATCATTCCTGCCCATATGAGGTAAGTACTCGATTCTTTCATTTTTATTCACATGTAATGATAGTAATATATTTTTAGGGTCCCTTTTTAATTAAAGGATTTCATGTGATTGCGGAAAAACTTCAACTTCCTCTGCCAACAGGCCAATATATGCTGGACACGAATTGGTTTTTCGAAAAAGAATTGCAAATAACAGTCAAAGTATATTTCGAATTCGCCGAAAATATTATCGATATGTAGAATGGAAGGGTCGAAAAATGTCTGCGTGTTGTATAAGGTATGGTTAATTTTGCCAAATATTTGTAGTTGATATATGTTTTTAACTGACTGTAAATTAACCTTTTTAAAATAAATATTTTTTAAATACTTTCTGTCACCAAATTATAAAAGTTCTTCAATTTACATATAATTGAACCAATTACGAAACTAATATATGTTTAGTATTCTCTTAAAATTCATCATTACCATATGTGTCAATTTTACTACTAAGAATCTTTTTTGTTCAGCTATCAATTAATATGCGAATAAATTTTTATTTTCTTGATCAGCGTCAACAGCCGAGACGATCTGGCCATGTCCGTCTGTCCGTCTGTGTGTCTGTGTGTCTGTCCGTCCGTCCGTATGAACACCTAGATCTCAGAGACTATAAGAGATTGAGCTATAATTTTTTTCGACAGCATTTGTTATGTTGGCACGCAATTCAAGTTTGTTTCAAATTTTTGCTACGCCCACTTCCGCCCCGTAAATCAAAAAAATCGAATAACAAGCGTAATTGTAAAGCTAGAATTGCGAATTTTGGTATATACAATAATAAGTATAGTATTTATGATTCCTGAAAATTTGGTGGCGATCAGATAAAAATTGTCGAAGTTATTAAAGTAATACTTTTGTGTGGGCAAAAACGCCTACTTTCTAGGGGTCTAATTTGCTTTGGCCGACAATCTGGTATATTGTGCCGTCTATGGTATATTTTGAATGGTGTACTATATCGATATACCAAATATACCATTTGGTATATTTTTAGTGTTTTTAGTATATTTGGTATATTTTAATAATAATACCCCAAAATATATTTTTATTATTTTTGTAGTATAATTGGTATGTTTTGAGAATAATACCGCAAAATATATTGCTTTTATTCAAAATGGGTAGCGGGTATCTCACAGTCGAGCACATTCGACTGTAGCTTTCTTACTTGTTTTTATTGTTAATAATCTAAAAGCGCCTCTAAATGTCGCCTTAAATCATTCATTTAATACCTTCAAATTTCAAATATAAGTGGAAACAGTTAACATAAAGCAAACATTTTGAAAAATTAATAATAGAATTGTATTACAACTGCAAATACAGGACCCTACCAAAAATAACCTAAAATAATGCTGTCGAATCATCTATAATTTCAGCAATATGCAATTGATGTGTCGACTTGATGGATAGGTTTATGTTTATCGTGCATGGTTGAAAAGATAAAGTATCTAACTAAACATCGTCTGTAATTAAAGTAAATACTTTCCAAAAATGAAGATCGGTTAAGTGGTTATACAATCAACTATAATAGCTGAATAATAACTTTTAGCATAGAAGTATTCAACAGAAAGTTTAGTATTCATTCGAAATTTAACACAATGAGATTTAAATTCGCAAGCTTTGGCTTCCTACTGGGATTATTTGCAGTGTACATGTCTCATAATGTGGGTGTATTACATTTTTTACCCATTATAGTTCAGCAATTAATTTATATTTTAAGGAAGCGACTTACTTAAAGTTTACAAATGTTATCTGCAAGATTCACAACACAACATGGATTCACCTCTATGAGTGTCGATTGAAAGCGATCAGTAGAAATAAAACAGTCTTTAATCTGAATGGAACTTTGGATTATCCTGTTCACGAAATCACAACGACTTTTCAAATGTTTAAGAGAGCAAATGGCTGGAAGCCATGGTTGCTTAATACAACTTATGATAGTTGCCTGGTCTTAAGAACGTTGTGCAATCCCATTGGAAAATACTTTCTTAATTTATACAGAAACTATTCCAACTTTAATCACTCCTGTCCATTTGTGGTGAGTACTTCATGCTTGATGTTGTATGTAGAATAATATGCAGAACTAATAAAGTAATTTTAGGGTCCCTTCTTAATTCAAGGGTTTCATGTGAAGTCTGAAAACTGGAAGCTTCCTCTACCAACTGGTCAATATTTACTAGAGACAAATTGGATATTCGAAAAAAAGTTAGAAATAACAGTTAAAGTATTTTTCGAATTCAAAGAAAATATCATCGATATGTAAAATGCTTATGTGCGATCATGTCACTAAAATATTTTTGTGTCTGGTATATGGTATGGTTTGGTAATTTACCAAATATTTGTAATTTCTTATATGTTCTTAACTTCCTGTAAATTACCCATTTTAAAATAAATGTATGTTAAAATTTTATATATATATTTTATTTTTTTATATATTTTAGAATAGTTACTTTCAGTCGTAATTCGATTTCAATTGCCGTACAATTGAGGCTAACGAGTAACTAACATATGTAAGTGAAACGAGAATAACTGATCGATTAGTATTCTTTTAAAAATCATCCCGTGTGGTATAAATTTTTCTGCTCTGACATATCCAATAATGTGTATATAAAACATTTAATAATTATTGAAAATTTCTTATATTATATAAGCTGCATGTTGTGGCTTCCAAACTAAATGTAATACATTTGAGAAAATATATTTTAAATTTTTACAAAAACAATATTAATTTAAATTACAATTGACCACGTAAGCTTAAAACCGAACTAATTTAATGTAACTTACACACAATATGTAAATGATATATTTAGTTTGGAACTTACTATACCAAATTTATAATATTATATATACTTAACAATTCACGCCAAAATTTATCCTCGAAATCAAATAAAATCCCAACTATTGACAGAAACTGTTGTTGAGAATACTTTAGAAAGAATTGAAAGAAGAATTAAGTAACTATAAACCGTTTGTAATTAAAGTAAAATCATAATCACACTACATAATGATATACTATATATGAATAACTGTATGTAACTGTAATCACATATGTAATGAGACGAAATATTGAATACTAAAGTACCATTCATTCGAAATTCAACACCATGAGATTAAATTTCATAATCTTTGGCTTCCTACTGGGATTATTTGCAATGCAAATGTCTTATAATGTGAGTACAAAACATTAAACATTAAAACAATATTAACAATCCAGTCATTATTTTATATTAAAAGGAACCGACTTACTTAAAGCTTACAAATGTTATCTGCAAGATTCACAACACAACATGAATTTACCTCTATGAGTGTTGCCTTAAAGCGTTCAGTGGAAATGTCATTTATACCCGTTCTACCCTATGGGTAGCGGGCACACTCGACTGTAGATTTCCTACTTGTTAATTTAAATTATACCTTGGACTATCCAGTTAACAAAGTTCAATTGAATTTACAATTATTTAAGAGAGCAAATGGTTACAAACCATTTTTACTTAAAACAACTTACATAAGATTGTTGGCTTCCCATTAAGAAGATGTGCAATCCCATTGGAAAATTCATATTTAATCTTTACAAAAACTATTCGAACTTTAATCATTCCTGCCCATATGAGGTAAGTGCTCGATTCTTTCATTTTTATTCACATGTAATGATAGTAATATATTTTTAGGGTCCCTTTTTAATTAAAGGATTTCATGTGATTGCGGAAAAAACTTCAACTTCCTCTGCCAACAGGCCAATATATGCTGGACACGAATTGGTTTTTCGAAAAAGAATTGCAAATAACAGTCAAAGTATATTTCGAATTCGCCGAAAATATTATCGATATGTAGAATGGAAGGGTCGAAAAATGTCTGCGTGTTGTATAAGGTATGGTTAATTTTGCCAAATATTTGTAGTTGATATATGTTTTTAACTGACTGTAAATTAACCTTTTTAAAATAAATATTTTTTAAATACTTTCTGTCACCAAATTATAAAAGTTCTTCAATTTACATATAATTGAACCAATTACGAAACTAATATATGTGTAGTATTCGCTTAAAATTCATCATTACCATATATGTTAATTTTACTACTAAGAATCTTTGTTGTTCAGCTATCAATTAATATGCAAATACATTTTTTTATTGCTAATAATCTAAAAACGCCTAAAAATTCAAATGTTACCTGGACTACTCATAATACAACGTGGATAAATCTATCTAAAGGTCGCCTTAAATCATTCAGTTAATATCTTCAAGTTTCAAATATAAGTGGAAACAATTAAGATAAAGCAAACAAATTGAAAAATTAATAATAGAATTGTATTACAACTGCAAATACAGGACCCTACCAAAAATAACCTAAAATAATGCTGTCAAATCATCTATAATTTCAGCAATATGCAATTGATGTGTCGACTTGATGGATATGTTTATGTTTGTTGTGAATGGATGAAAAGATAAAATATCTAACTAAACATGGTCTGTAATTAAAGCAAATACTTTTTAAAAATTAAGATCGGTTAAATGGTTTTACAATCAACTATAATAGCTGAATAATAACTTTTGGCATAGAACTATTCAACAGAAAGTTTAGTATTCATTCGAAATTCAACACAATGAGATTTGAATTCGCAAGCTTTGGCTTCCTACTGGATATTTGGAACAAAAGTGGACTTAACAGTGAAAGTATTTTTCGAATTCAAAGAAAATATCATCGATATGTAAAAGCCATATGTGCGATCATTTCACTAAAATATTTTTGTGTCTTTTATATGGTATAGTACATGGTTATAAAAATTATTTTACCAAATATTTGTAGTTGCTATTGTTTTTCACTTACTGTAAATTACCCATTTAAAAATAAATGTATTTTAAAAATTAATGTGTGCATAATGTTTTGTCATCAAATAAGAATAGTCACTTGCAGTCGTAATTCGATTTCAATTGCCGTATAATTGAGGCTAAGGAGCAATTAACATATGTAAGTGAAACAAGAATAACTGATCAATTTTATTCTTTCGAAATTCATCACCACGGGATTAAATTTTTCTGCTTTGACATATCCAATAATGTGTATATAAAACATTTTATAATTATTAATAATTTCTTATATTACATAAGCTACATGGTGTTGCTGAAAACCGAACTTATTTAATTTAACTTACACACAATATACTTAGTTTGGAACTTAGTCTACCAAATTTTTAATATATTCTGCTTTTAAAATAGACATGCAAAACTGAACAATTCACGGCAAAATTTATCTTCGAAATCAACAATAATCACAGCTATTGACAGAAACTATTGTTGAGGATACTTTAGAAAGAATTGCTGACTCGACATGGCGGTAATAGATATAGTTCATGAACGAATTGAGTAACTATAAACCGTTTGTAATTAAAGCAAAATCGTAATCGCACAATTTAATTATATTAAAACTATAGCTGATATAATGAATTTGAATAACTGTACAATGACATACATATGTAATGAGACGATCTACTGAATCGAAATTCGACACCATGAGATTTAATTTCATAGTCCTTGGCTTTATACTAGCTTTGGCTTTGCACTGCAAATAAGTGCAAATGTCTTATAATGTTAGTACAAAACATTAAACATTAAAACAATATTAACAATCCAGTCATTATTTTATATTAAAAGGAAACGACTTATTTAAAGCTTACAAATGTTATCTGCAAGATTCTCAACACTAAATGGATTCACTTGTATGAATGCCGCCTGAAAGCGATTAGTCGAAATGTCACAGTTTTCAATTTAAATGGTACCTTGGACTATCCCGTTAACGACGTTCATTTGAATCTACAATTATTTAAGAGAGCAAATGGTTATAAACCATTTTTACTTAAAACAACTTATGATTGTTGCCTTGCCATTAAGAAGATGTGCAATCCCATTGGAAAATTCATATTTAATCTTTAAAAAAAATATTCGAACTTTAATCATTCCTGCCCATATGAGGTAAGTACTCGATTCTTTCATTTGTATTCACATGTGATGATAGTAATATATTTTTAGGGTCCCTTTTTAATTAAAGGATTTCATGTGATTGCGGAAAAATGTCTACTTCCTCTGCCAGGTCAATATATGCTAGACACAAATTGGTGTTTCGAAAAAGAATTGCAAATAACCGTCAAAGTATATTTCGAATTCGCCGAAAATATTATCGATATGTAGAATGTATAAGTGGTTAATTTTGCCCAATATTTGCTATATGTTTTTAACTTACTGTAATTATTTGCATTTTGAAATAAATGTATTTTAGTAATTAAAGATTAGTTATCAAATTGGAAATGTTCTTGCGGTCAAAATTCGAATTCAATTGCCGGATAATTGAGGCGATTGAAAACTGAAAATGCAGTTGATGCGAGAAATATTGATCGTTTAGTATTCGTTTAAAATTCATCATTACCATATGTATCAATTTAACTGCTGAAACTTTTTGCCGTTCTCCTATGAAATAATGTACAAATAAACTTATTTTATTGTTAATAATCTAGAAAAATCGAAATCTAAAAAATAAATGAAAGCGAGCAACTAAAATTGGTCAAGTGTTACGTGCAAGATTCATATCACAGTGTGGTGAAATCCATTTGAAGGTCGCCTAAAATCATTCAATTGACATCTTTAAGTTTAAAATATAAGTGGAAACAGTTAACATTGTCCAAACAATTTGAAAAATTCGCGAAAAATTATTTTGAATAAAATCTCATCTTTACATAAAAAATTTAAAATAGAATTTCGTGAATAAAGTACCAAGTACAAAGTAGAGAGTATTTTTTGGTTTTAAAATATATACGAAACATAATATAACAAAAAATAATCTAAAATTATGATGTCAAATCATCTATAATTGCAGTGATATGCAATTGATGTAGCGACTTGATTGATATTTTTGCATGGTTGAAAAAATTATGTAACTAACTAACATATAAATTGTCTGTAATTAAAGTAAATACATTCCAAATATTAAGATCAGTTAAATTGTTATACAATCAAATATAATTGCTGAATAATAACTTTTGTCATAGAAGTATTCAACAGAAAGTTTAGTATTTATTCGAAATTCAATACAATGAGATTTAATTTTGTAAGCATTGGCTTCCTGCTGGGATTATTTGCAGTGTACATGTCTCGTAATGTGGGTATAATAAATTTTTTAACCATTATTGTTATGCAAATATTTTACATTTTAAGGAAGCGACTTACATAAAGTTAACAAATATTAACTGCATAAGTCACAACACAACATGGATTCACTTTCATGAGTGTCGCTTGAAAGCGATCAGTAGAAATAAAACAGTCTTGAATTTGAACGGTTCATTGGATTATCCTGTTCCCGCAATGATACTGAATTTGCAAATGTATAAGAGAGCAAATGGATGGAAGCCATGGCTGCTTAAAACAAGCTATGATAGTTGCCTGGGCGTAAAAACTTTGTGCACTCCATTTGGAAGATTCATATATAATCTATACAAAAACTATTCTAACATTAATCACACCTGTCCATATGTGGTGAGTACTTCATGCTTTAAGTTGTATATACAATAATATGCAAATCTAATAATGAAATTCTAGGGTTTTTTCTTGGTCCAAGGATTTCATATAAAGCCTGAAAATTTTTTGCTTCCATTCCCAACTGGCCAATATTATCTAGATATGCATTATGTATTCGGAAAAATGTCGGCCATAACAATTAAAGTATTTTTCGATTTCGTCGAAAATATTATTGATATGTAAAAGGTATATGTGCAAGCATTTCACTAAAATACTTTTGGGTCTTTATGTGGTACATGGTTATAAAAATTAATTTACCAAATATTTGTAGTTGCTATATGTTTTTCACTTACTGTAAATTACCCATTTTAAAATAAATGTATTTAAAAAATTAATGTGTGCATAATGTTTTGTCACCAAATTGGAAAGTACTTGCAGTCGTAATTCGATTTCAATTGCCGTATAATTGAGGCTAACGCGCAACTAACATATGTAAGCGAAACGAGAATAACTGATCGATTAGATTTCTCTCGAAATTACATTTTTCTGCTCTGACATATCCAATAATGTGTATATAAAACATTTAATAATTATTGATAATTTCTTATATTACATAAGCTACATGTTGTGGCTTCCAAACTAAATGTAATAAATTGAAAAAATATTTGAAATTTTTACAAAACAAAAAAACATTAATTAAAATTAAAAAGTATATGTCAGTTTAACTACTAAGAATTTTTGCTGTTCACCTATCAAATAATGTGCGAATAACTTTTTTTATTTTTAGTAATCTAAAAGCGCCTAAAAATTTAAATGTTACCTTCAGTATTCATAATACAATGTGGAGAAATCCATCTAAATGTCGCCTAAAATCATTCAGTTAATATCTTCAAGGTTTAAATATATGTGGAAACAGTTAACATAGTGCAAACATTTTGAAAAATTCGTGAAAAATTATTTAAAAATAAAATTTTATCTATACCAATGTGCTTAGCATTTTGATTTACATACAAAATTAATAATAGAATTGTATTGCAACTTTAGTATGTTACAACTGCAAATACAGGATTTCCACTACCAAAAAATAACCTAAAATAATGCTGTTAAATCATCTATAATTACAATGATATCCAATTGTGCACCTGTCTTTGTTACAATTTCGTTATTATTTTAAATAAAAACAAGTAAGAAAGTTACAGTCGAGTGTGCTCGACTGTGAGATACCCGCTACCCATTTTGAATAAAAGCAAAACATTGCGATATTATTTTCAAAATATACCGAAAATACTTTGAAAATACTGAAAATATACCAATGGTATATTTGGTATATCGATATAATACCAGATTTAATATATTCAATGGACGGCACAATGTACCAGATTGTCGGCCAAAGCAACTAAGACCCCTAGTAAGTAGTAACTTCTAGAATTTTTATCTTATCGCAACCAAATTTTCAGGAATCACAACTACTGTTGTTATTTTTGTATATGCTAAAATTCGCTTTGGCTTTTAAATTACGCTTGTTATTCGATTTTTTTGATTTGCGGGGGCGCAAGTGGGCGTGGCAAAATTTTGAAACAAACTTGATCTGCGAGCAAACATAACAAAGTCTGTCGAAAAAAATTATACCTCTATCTCTTATAGTCTCTGAGATCTACATAGGTGTTTATACGGACGGACAGACAGACAGACGGACATGGCTAGATCGTCTCGGCTGTTGACGCTGATCAAGAATATATATACTTTATAGGGTCGGAAATGCCTCCTTCTACCTGTTACATACATTTCCTGCAGGCACAAAGTTATAATACCCTTCTACCCTATGGGTAGCAGGTATAAAAAAAATAAAAAAGATATGCAATTGATGCGTTGACTTGATGGAAATGTTAATGTTTATTGTGCATGGTTGAAAAGATAAAGTAACTAACTAAACATCGTCTGTAATTAAAGTAAATACTTTCCAAAAATTAAGATCGGTTATACAATCAACTTAATAGCTAAATAAGAACTTTTGGCATAGAAATATTCAACAGAAAGTTTAGTATTCATTCGAAATTCAACACAATGAGATTTGAATTCGGAAGCTTTGGCTTCCTACTGGGATTATTTGCAGTGTACATGTCTTATAATGTGGGTGTATTACATTTTTTACCCATTATAGTTCAGCAATTAATTTATATTTTAAGGAAGCGACTTACTTAAAGCTTACAAATGTTATCTGCAAGATTCACAATACAACATGGATTCATCTTTATGAGTGTCGATTGAAAGCGATCAGTAGAAATAAAACAGTCTTTAATTTGAATGGAACTTTGGATCATCCTGTTCACTCAATCATAACGAATTTTCAAATGTTTAAGAGAGCAAATGGCTGGAAACCATGGTTGCTTAATACAACTTATGATAGTTGCCTGGCCATAAGAACGATGTGCAATCCAGTTGGAAAATACCTTTTTAATTTATATAGAAACTATTCAAACTTTAACCACACCTGTCCATATGTGGTGAGTACTTTATGCTTGATGTTGTATGTAGAATAATATGCAAAACTAAAAATGTAATTTTAGGGTCCCTTCATAATTCAAGGATTTCATGTGAAAATTGAAAATTTGATGCTTCCTCTACCAACTGGTCAATATTTACTAGAGACAAATTGGATATTCGGAAAACAAGTAGACGTAACAGTGAAAGTATTTTTCGAATTCAAAGAAAATATCATCGATATGTGAAAGGCATATTGTCGAGCATGTCACTAAAATATTTTTGTGTCTTGTATATGGTATGGTACATGGTTATAAAAATTAATTTACCAAATATTTGTAATTTTTTATATGTTCTAAACTTCCTGTAAATTGCCTATTTTAAAATAAAGGTATTTTCAAAATGTATGTGGGCATAATGTTTTGTCATAAAATTGAAAAAGTACTTGCAGTCGTAATTCGATTTCAATTGCCGTATAATTGAGGCTAACGCGCAACTAGCATATGTAAGTGAAACGAGAATAACTGATCAATTAGTATTCTTTTCAAATTCATCACGTCTGGATTAAATTTTTCTGCTCTGACATATCCAATAATGTGTATATAAAACATTTAATAATTATTGATAATTTCTTATATTACATAAGCTACATGTTGTGGCTTCCAAAATAAATGTAATACATTTGAAAAAAAATATTTTAAGATTTTGCAAAAAAAAATATTAATTAAAATTTCAATTGACCACGTAAGCTGAAAACCGAACTAATTTAATGTAACTTACACGCAATATGTAAATAATATATTTACTTTGAAACTTACTCTACCAAATTTATAATATATTCTGCTTTTTAAAATAGATATGCAAAAACTTAACAATTCACGCCAAAACTTATCTTTGAAATCAAATCAAATCACAACTATTGCCAGTAACTGTTGTTGAGAATACTTTAGAAATAATTGCTGTGTCGACAAGGCGGAAATGGACATAGTTTATGGACAAATTAAGTAACTATAAACCGTTTGTAATAAAAGTAAAATCACAATCACAATATATAATTATATTAAAACTATGTATAATATCATATGATGAATTTGAATAACTTTACAATCACATTTGTAATGAGACGAACTATTGAATACTAAACTACCATTCATTCGAAATTCAACACCATGAGATTCAATTTCATAATCCTTGGCTTTCTACTGGGATTATTTGCAATGCAAATATCTTATAATGTGAGTACAAAACAATAAACATTAAAACACTATTAATTCTTTTATATTAAAAGGAAGCGACTTACTTAAAGCTTACAAATGTTATCTGCAAGATTCACAATACAACATGGATTCACCTTTATGAGTGTCGCCTTAAACCGATCAGTAGAAATGTCACAGTTTTTAATTTAAATGGAACGTTGGATTATCCTGTTCATGCAATAACCCTTAACTTACAAATGTTTAAAAGAGCTAATGGCTGGAAACCGTGGTTGCTTAAAACAACTTATGACAGTTGCTTGGGCTTCAGAACGATGTGCAATCCCATTGGAAAATACTTTTTTAATTTATACAGAAACTATTCGAACTTTAATCACTCCTGTCCATATGTGGTGAGTATTCGAATCCTTAAGTTGTATCTTCAATGATTTGCAATGCTAATTACAAAATTCTAGGGTCCCTTCTTAATTCAGGGGTTTCATGTGAAGACTGAAAATTTAATGCTTCCTCTGCCAACTGGTCAATATCTGTTAGAAACGAATTGGATCTTTGGAAAAGAGTTGGACATAACAGTTAAATTATTCTTCGAATTTGCCGAAAATATCATCGATATGTAAAACAGTGATTTGTGAATATTTGCGGATTTAAACTAATTTGGACTTGGTATAGTTATTTAAATTGTATGTTCTAAAACTATCATTTATATTCATTTTTTAATCTGTCGTGCAATTATGTGAGTTGGTGAGGCAAATAAAGCAATATTTGATTTATAAGTAAGTGATAAATCCATGTATTGTATTAATTCAATATTGTGAGAGCGAAATCATATATCATTGTTATTTGGCTTTCATCTTCCTTCCCAACGCCTCCTTCCGCTTGCGTTACATATGCTGTCAGGTATCGCATAGACCCTGCTCAATCAATTGACTCTGGAGTAGCTGCAGGGTGCAGAGTTGCAACTAAGGTGCTTGAAAACGTCGCATCGATATCGTCATCGTCGTTGCCGTTGCCGTTGCTATTGCCTGTTCCCCGCCCCTAAATGCCCCCCGCACTGCACCGCACCGTACACCGCATCGAACACCGCAATCGACTGTCCAGCTGAACTGATGATGCTCCAAATGCGGCCTGGGCGCTGTCCGAATCGATAAAATGCACCGCGATCCGCGGCACACATCAAATTAGTTATTAATTGAAGTGGAAAGTTCTCAGAATGTGTAGCTCGGCGGGCGGTCAACGCGCATGCGTTCTGATCCCAAGTCCCAGGTTGCCAGCTCTCCAGCTCCTCAACTCTTGGTTGTCGGATAGTTTGCCGGTTCGAACGGAATTGGATTTTGAATGACGATGAGGTGGAATCAGCAACAGCAACAACAACAACAACAAAAGCAATGAGCGGAATGAGAATCGAAGAGTTGTGTTACCTGTTGTGTTAGCCTTGTTAGCCATTTTGTTAACCTGTTTTGGCGCTGTGTTTGCGCATTTGAATTTTCATTTATTATTGTATAGACTAGTAAGTAGAAATAAGTATGCGAAGTCGTCGGTACTCGTTGCATTTCTAATTTGAGTCATGTGACCAAAAACAGTTTTGTCCTAGTTGTCGCCTCATGCAACCGCAAAGCTCGAACAATTGGTGAATGGTTTTGGCCATAAATCTTTTATTTTTCTCTTTCGATTTGTTGCCGCTTTTGCCGACCGTTTGCTATATGTACACACATTTGTGCCATTACTATGACAACAAATTCATGAGAAAGTACGGCTGCCGCTGCCGCTGCTGCTGCTGCAGCAGTAGCTGCCACAAGACAGACAACAGACAATAGATGAGAGCAACACAGAGAGGGAAGAAAGAGGGAGAGCGGCGCGACGAAGAGTTTTTGGTGACTGGCTTGAACGGCTTGGAGAAAGGGGGTTACAGCGACTGCGACAGATAGAAGGAGGCGGAAGAGGAGGAGGAGGAGGAGGAGAGGTGTGGGTACCTGCATCATCTGTTTGTTTGCCTGTCATTAGAAGAGAGAAAAAAAAGCAGCGTTGAATGTCGAGAGTCGAGAGTCGACACTAGACCGAAAGTCTGCGCTCACTTGTGCTTCTTTAGATTGGACTTGAAACTCAACTGAAGTGCACTTGTACGCCAAAACAAGCCACGTCACTTGGCCACTACACACACACATACGCATACCACACTCGACTCCAATCTAGACACACACACACACACACACACACACACACACACAGACACATCGCAATCGCCAATGCCATCGTCATCATCCACATCAGCGAATGGCCAGCACATCAAAATTGTGGGCCGCTGGCCGATGGCTGCTGGCAGCGCCAATCGCCAAGAAGCCTCAACAGTAACAACAACAGCTTTGGCTTCACCATCGTATCGGCATGGCATGGCTTTCACTCGACATCTCGTTAAGTGTCTTGTAAATGGCATTGTTTTCGTTTTTCATTCAAAAATGTGCGACGCACTCAACGAGAGGGGAACACTAAACACAAAAAAAAAAGCGAGACAATGGTGAACGGAGGCATCTCCTCCTGCTTCTACTCCAACTCCATCTCCAACTCCAACTTCCACCTTCTTCTCCCATGGCCACTTCACAACATAACAAAGTGCAACCAAGTTGCGCCCTAGACCGTCATCATATTTGTCATAAACTTCATAAATTTCCACAATAGTCTCTTTCTTCCACCTTTATGGACCTGCGAGAATTGTCCATTGACTGACTGACTGAGTGACTGCAGCGAATTGCATTCGTATCTTGTGTCTGTGCGATGCGAACTTATGGATCAGATGTCCAAATAGAAACTAACTTATTCGCTCACTCAATGATTGCCACATCAATAAGTCTCTGATTACATTATTGTATTAGCATTTGGATTTACATAATTATGGTTATATCTATCCATCTGTCTATCGACAACCATTCTGCCTACGTATCGCCTATCTATCGGCTATGATGACCAGATATGAATAGGTGCAGCTTGATATGAAATCAAAAATCTCACCGTATTATCATAATATGCATATTAAATTCAAAATGACCGAGTTTCTATATCAAATCTCTTCCAATGCCCATCAAAGAAGGTCAATCGACTTAGCTCAACTTAAGCCATGCTGCAAATACTCTCAACGAAATGATACGACAAAATATCATATGGGACAAGCTTATTATTCTCTCCCTCTCACACTTTGGTTTTCTTTCTCTATCACTCTATTGTTAGATCCAATTACAGCTACCGTTCGAATAGGTCTCGCATCCGGTGAAAGGATTTTAATCGCATCACTGCAAAACTACAAAAGCAAACATTGAAATGCAGAAAGATGCATCTGTTTGAACTTCAAGAGTTTCGATACTTGTGAAACAAATAAATTATCTAGCAATGCGATATTCTTGTCGCAATATTATGTTATGTATGTATGTTAAAAAAAAGAGAATGACATGTGCATTTATGGAAAAGCAACGTTGAAATGCAGAAAGCAGCTTCTGTTAATGTCATATAAATTTATGAATTTTTTGTTTTCATAATAATTTGTCATAAAAAGTCAGTTGTAGCTGTTTGAAGCTGGGGAAAAATAATTTAAAATACAATAATGTATATATCCAAAAAAAAATTATAATAAGTAATAATGCAGAGAACTCATCATATAATTTTTTTTTATAAAGTATATAAAATATTTATAAGTAAATACTTATTTAAGTATTTAAGTGTTATTACAGATTTAAAGAGGATATCATATTTAACATATATATTTACTTGTTAACATTTTGTGTAATTTCCGAACAATCATTTGACTTTTTGAAGCGAATCTTTAATTTTCAAATGGAAGATGATATTTTCCCCTGTTTAGTATTCAATCCATATTCAAAGCAATGGGAGTGAATATTTTAGTTTTTGGATTACTATTGGGACTATTTGCTGTACGCGTTATCTATAATGTAGTACGTATACGTGTTTAATATTAAAATATAAATCTAACATATTTCACTTTCAAAGGAAGCTGTTCAGTTCAAATTTACCAATGTCAACTGTTTCAGTCACAATGAATCATGGGTTCACGTTTATGAATGCCGTTTGAAAGCAATTAGTCGAAACCTCACGATATTCAATGTTTATGAACTGCTTAAATATCCTGCTAAAGATATCACATTAGATATGCAACTATTTAAGAGAGCCAATGGTTACAAACCTTGGCTAATTAAGACTTTTATTGATGTGTGTCGTGCTCTCAGAAAAGCTTACAATCCATATGCAAGGATTGTTTATAGTCTCTTTAAGGATTTTTCCAATATTAACCACAGTTGCCCCTATGACGTAAGTAGTTTTATTCTTTATATTATATAAATCTTTATTAACGAGTACACGAACAGGGTCCAGTAATAATAAAAGGATTTCATATTACAGCTGCTAATATAGGACTTCCTTTGCCAACCGGCGAATATCTTCTGCTTATGAAATGGTTCTTCGACAAGAAAATACAGATAACCACAAAAGTGTATTTTACATTCACCGAGAACTATATAGATATGTAAAACACTGCCAAAACAATTCACTTTAATGACTGTGTCATGCCACAAAATAATAATTGCACTACAACCTTATTATTTATAATCACAAATTTATAATACATGAAATAGAAAGAAAATTAACAGAAAACAACTATTCAATCACTTGGTTTAACGAAGCGAGTATGAAATTGAAAATTTTAAGATGAAATTTCAAAATTTTTATGTTGGTCTAGTATTCATATGAAATTCAACGTTATGGAAGCTAAAATCATAACTTATGGATTACTCTTGGGACTCTTTTCTGCATACCTCTCCGTTTATGTAAGTATAAATGGTGAATTAAAACTGTGGTTTAAAAATATTTCTCGTTCTTAGGAAACTGCTCAGTTAAAGATGACAAACGTAATCTGTATGAGTGAAAATAAATCATTGATATATGTCAATGAATGCCGACTAAGAGCTATTAATCGAAATATTACAATTTTAAATCTGAATATATCAATGCTCTTTTCATCCAGTGATATTTTACTAGATATGCAAATACTTAAGAAAGCCAATGGCTATAAGCCGTGGATAGTCAAAACCGTCGTAGATATTTGCAAGTTTGTCAAAAAATTCAATAATCCAATTTTGAAAGTTGTTCATACTATCTCGAAAGAGTATTCGAACCTTAACCATTCCTGTCCTTATATGGTAAGTTTTAATCTTATTATATTGATCTCAATAATAATAAATAATTATGTACGAGTACACGAGCAGGGATACCAACTAATTAAAGGATTTCATGTGTATCCTCAACAACTACATCTACCTTTCCCGACTGGTGATTATCTATTGACTTTGAAGTGGATTTATGATAAGAGGTTTCTGCTGACGACAGATGTATATTTTTCATTCACTGAAAATATCATTGATATGTAGAAAGAATAAATTTTCCAACATACACATTTGGGTGACTAGGCTTATGTTGTAGTGTAAGTTATATTGCAATTTTTGCAGTGTATTCTGTAATGTACCATTCTAAGTCTAATTTAACAATTGTAAAAATACTAGCAAAGTGAATTACAATGCATTGCAATGATGACAATGATGGCACGAACAATAACATATGTATATGCTTTAGTACAATTGTTGTTTCTAAAATAATTAAATTTGAAAGGTAACCTTATTAATGAAATTTATAATTATAATAAAAGGAAAAACTTAAACAAATAAGCAATCACATCCATCTAAAATTAATTCCTTTCTCTACATTTTCTATAAATGTGTTTATCATGTAAGTACAAATATGTAGATAATTAAAGGCTTGGCTTACAAATATTTTCCATTCTTAGGATGCTGTTCAGTTTTAACTAAATAACGCAATCTGAACGAGGCACAATAAATCATGAATTAACATACGCATAAAGTAAATAAATCTAGATCACAATTATATGTCTAATACAAATGTACAATCGAGTTGCTAATTAGTAACAGTTGGAAGAATGCTGGATCGATTTGAATATTAGATTTTTGGTAATTTCGTACTCATTAGAAACTCAACGCTATGGGAGTTGACTTCGTAGTTTTTCGACTAGTGCTCGGAATATTTGCTGTACTCATTCCTAATCATGTTGTAAGTGAATGTGTTAAATAAAAAAAAAGAAAAATGTAAAAGAATAATATACTTTCAAAGGAAGCAGCTCAGTTCAAATGGACAAACATATTCTGTGCAGGCCACAATGAATCGTGGGTTCACATGAATGAGTGCCGTCTGAGGGCAATTAGCCGGAATCTAACTACTTTAAATTTGAACGCGTCAATATTCCACCCAGTTAATGATATAACACTGGATGTCCAACTCTTCAAGAAAGCCAATGGGTATAAGCCATGGATTTTTAAAAGCGTTGTTGATATGTGTCGATTTCTCAAAACAAAATACAATCCATATGCAAAAATTGCCTTTACTCTTGTTAAAGACTTTTCGAATCTTAACCATTCCTGTCCTTATTGGGTAAGTAATCGATGTTAATAAATATATTATAATTTTTAGTTAATATCGAATATTTGAAGGGACTCGCCATAGTTAAAGATTTTTATGTGAATCCTGTAAAAGTAGGACTTCCTTTTCCAACTGGAGACTATCTATTAGGAATGAAATGGCTCTATGACAAAAAGTTGCAGATGACCACAAATTTCTATTTCTCCTATACAGAAAATGTTATTGATATGTAAAAAATAAAATTGTCTGCAAAAAATGAAAATGTAAAAATATATTACTCATTACAATATTTACTCATTTCTGATTATTTAGTCTAAAAATTGTATCTTCATGGCTTATTACTCTGCGTGCAAGTATATGAAATCATCATACCATAGCATTAAAAGAAGCTGTATTATTATGTATTTTTCCAATAATTATTTAACCATTTATGTTCAATTAACATTTTGTATACCTTTATATTTGTAACTCAATGCTGATAATTGATAAAGTATATTAAAAACAAATTCGGTAGCTGCTTCTTTTAAATAAACATTAACAGCGAATCATAATAATTCATGGAATCATGGAAGAATTTTTTTTTTTATTATACTCGTATTTATTGAGACAATATTACAATACTCAACTAGCTCATAGATCTTATTATTTATTATATGTCTCACAATTATGGAGTGCCAAAATTCAAACAGAAATTTTTATTAGCAAGTTCATTCAAATAAAATGTATTTAAATTAACAATTAAAATAATTGAAATATTCACACCTTTAGATTTACATAAGTGAGCTGTGATAAGATCAATCCGAAAAAAATCAATCAGTGTTTGCTTATCGCGATTCGTTAATGATCTTCCAATTCCAAATCACTTTTCAGACTGTGAAGTCAAGTGCAAACTGTAGATCCTCCTTAGCCTGTCGATCGATCGATTGATTGGTCTTGACTGATCGCTGAGGAACCTACACACCCAAAGTTAAGTCGAAACAAAATAAAAATCAAAATAAAAGAAGAAAAAATTAAATCCACTTATCGCATTAGCAATTGTCAGCATCTGAATGTGGCAGTCACGGCTGCTCCCCAACTGAGGATCATGACTGAGGATCATCTGTAATTTGCTTTCTAAAGTGATCAGTTCGCCTCGAGATTGTGCCTCAGGTTAGATGGAAAGATGGAAGCTGCAACCTGGGAGCTGAGAATGGAAGCTGAAAGCCGAAAGCTGAAAGCACATGCCTTAAGCATTTCATATGCCTTTTTGACATCGTTTTCTGTTATGTGGCATTCATCACAATTTCCTGCTGATCGACAGTTACAACGAAAGAAACGAACGAACGAACGGTGGCAAAAGACGACGTTCGTTGCTTCATTCGTTTGGCTCGTTTGTTTGTCTTGTCATTCATTCAAAACATTTAATTGTCAGGCGACAAAATGCAAACAGATAAGTTCAAGAAGCAGTTCAAATAACCAACCAAGACTATTCCACTCGACTCAACTTTTTCCCGCTATTGATCTTGAAACATGCAACATGCAACATGAAAACATGACCGTGATTGCTTCGCTCGGCCAACTCGGAGTCGGAGTCGAGGTTCGTTTGAGGCATGCCTCTTAAAATGAGCTCGCATTCAAATTGCCGCATTGACTTGTCCACTGACTCCTTATTTTCTTTTTTTTTTCATTTTAGTTTTTGCCTACCATACATTCAATTCAATTAAACAAATTTTCGATCGGCTGATCTGCGCTCGATCGCTCGATAGCTGAGTGCAGCACCACAACTTTTCTATTTTGGCCCCAAAATACAAAAAAAAAACCGATACGAAATAAAACAACTACAAACGAAGTAAAAAACAAATGCACAGAATTGTAGAAAAAGTAAACAACAAAGTGTTAAGACAAACGTGCAACGGTTTGGGGTCAGTACCATTCACTTTTGGCTCGTTTTAAACTGGAGTTAAGTGCTATTTGAGGTAAGAATTTCATTACGTTTACGTACGTGCGCCGTTTTTTTTTTTTTTTTGCTTTTGGGGCGGGATGTAGTATAACTCAGAGGGGTGACTGAAGAAGTTGAAGTTGGGGAGCTGCTGGGAGCAGTTGAACCAACTGCGCATGCATATTGCTTCAAAGACGAAGTCGAAGACGACGACGACGATACGTTTGCATTTTGAAAAGTCACGACCCACTTAGCCAACCATGAGTAACGGACAGCGGCCAAAATACACACACACACACACACACACACACACACACAACGAGCACAGAGAGTGTGTCTAGAGAGCCAAGTGTTTGTTTTTCTATAAACAAATCGAATCGCATCTGATGGCATCGAATCATTTCGCCGAAGACGAGTTAACGCATTCCCAACATCCAGAGTGGGTGACTCACACTCACACTCGTACTCATACACTCACTCACACTCCGATTCGATTCAGTTCAAGATGCGTTGATTAATTGCCATACTGACAACTCTCGAACCGCAAAACCTAAAAAGCCACTCAAAAAAAATCAGAGAAAAAAGCTAAAGTGAAATCCAAAACTGTGTTTTATGTTTGTACATTTTCAACAAACATTTTTCTTCTTGTTTTCAGGCCCTGTGCCCTTAGTCTCTATCTGTGTGTGTGTGAAAGTGAAGTTTATGGTCAGTCAAGAAGAAAAAAGTTCACAAGCTTTTTTTCGAAAAAACTGCGCAACAATAGCTGATAAAACAAATACATTTGTCGCCTCTAAAAGAAATGTACATAAATAAAGATTCGGTCGAAATGTAAAGATATTTGTTAAGATGCCTACGCTATACAATAGGCTAAGACAAGCTGTGTCAGAGCGAGAGACAGCGACTGCGAGTAAGCGAGAGGGAGCGAGGAGAGACTGAAGCTGGGGATAGAAGCCGTGATTTATTTGCTTGTCAGTGCAACAGCAACAACCAGCTAACACAGCTAACGAATATGGCTGGTTAAACGATGCGGGAAATTCTTAAAAATTTGACGCTTAACCACAAACAACAACAATAGCAACAACAGTAACAACAACAACAATGCGAGAAGGCAAATGCTCGTGACCGTTAGACAAATAATATTAAACACCAGTTTGTGTATATGTTTGGTAACAGGGCTTGGGGGAGGGGGGAGACTAGCCGCAGGGATAGTCTTATAGACTCCGATAGTCTTTGAGGCAATACGAAATTAGAGAAATAGAGACATTGTCGCCGATCCCCATAGAAGAACAACAAGAGAGCTGCGAAGACACACAACATCATCAAGAGCTATTGAAAGCTTTGAGTTTCGACTTCATTTACATAAATAAAACACAGACAACAAAACAAACCAAAAAAAAAAAAAAAAAAGCGAGCCGCAAAACGTTCGATGACGATGAGCAAGTCGCAGGGCCTTTTTGGATCTGGCCCTCTCTGTGTTAACTTGGCCTAAAACGCATTTTTTCTGTCGCTGCACGCACGCGCTCATAAATCAAAAGCCAACTTGTTTATAACTGAAAGCGATCAATTAAAACGTTAATGCAAAAAAATAACTGAGATGCGAACCAAGCGAAGCTCTTTGTCTCTTTGTTGTTGTTGTTGTTGTTGTTGTCGGTGTCGTTGTTGTTGCTGTTTGTTGGTTGTCTGAGCGATGAGCGGTTGATCGAAGCGGTTGATCGCAGTTGATGCTTGATCGTGCCGAAAACTGAATTTGAAACTGGTCAGAGAGAAATGTTTCCCCCTTCTTCCCTCTTCTTTCGAATTCCATCGGCCTAATTCTCTGTAAAAGAAACATTTAAGCAACGCTTATTTATTTTTCTCCCTCTCTCTCTCTTCTCTCTGTGTGGAGCAAATTCCAGCGCTGTTAAAGCTGCTAACTGCATTTTGGTGTCGATGCCGTCGTTGGTAATGAATTGGAAACAGACTTTGACTCTCTCTGTCTCTCTGGATGTGTTCAAAGGCCAGGCACGTCAGCTAATCAATTGTTAAAGCTGAATGACTAAGCCTGGCCATAAACTGAGCCAACATGATTAAGTATCCTGACATTTATAGTTAACTCTCTTTCCCAGCCTCATTCTCAGCTCCTTCCTGTTAACGATCTGTGGGAGTCGATCGGGTTGAGTGCTGTGCACCCCACTGTGTTCTTTTTAAAGATCGATAGATCTTGTCTATCCCAGTTGTACTTACCTTGAATGATCAGTTTTATGTACTCGTATGTTCTACACACACGTTTCACACAGAAGTCTGGCAGAATAACTAGTCAGTTAATTGCCAGTTACTCAATGATTAAATTGCCACTTAATGCGTGTTTTATGAGCACATTTTCTACAAAATTTATTTTTACTAATATTTACATCTTAGTTTACAGATTTGTGCTTCGAGGCATTTTTTAAACATCTTTTTGGTGCAGCTTTTAATGTTATTGTTCAGCGAAATCTTCGCTGAGAATCAGCATCACTTTGGACAATTATTTGATGCATGTTGTGCTGGTTTCTTTTATGATCAATAACATGTAGAGATACACGAAAAGTATTTAGTCCACTTACTAACCTTTTCGGCTTATCACTCGCCAATATAACATTTCCCATCTACAGATCTTTTGCACGATCAAATTCCAGTTGCGCTTCCATCTTTTGAGCTTCTCTTCTGTGCACAGCTTTCTCTTTAGTACCTTGCCTGCAACCATAGGACATTTTTACCTTGGCCGATTCGTCCGATATTCGATCGCTATCAGAGAAACAGGCACAACACCCCGAAAAAAACACAATGCTGCCTTGCTGCTGCTGCCATCTTATCAGTGTTTGGTAGCCTCCTTGGCCAAGGCATTTTGCTCGGCTTGACAACACCCCTGCAACGTTGCAGCCGAGCAGAGAGTATCTCTCAGGCTCAATGTTCAAGTCAAAACGCGTATCGGGATTATCAATAATGTGCAATGCTACAGCTCATAAAATCTCTGTGCCCAAGAGAAGCCACAAGGAATTACAAAATTGTGCGCAGCAGACAGACGACAGCCAACAGCAGACGGCAGCGGGGCCCAAAGATACAGTACAACGTTCCAAGTCGGATCTTTTCTTTGCTTGTTGTACTTTTTGTGTACCTTGTGTGCCTTGATCAGGTGCCGCCGAGCGATCCATGAACACTTAGCAAAGCAAAGCCACAGCTACAGCCACAGCGAAGAGATGCTGATGATGCCAAGTCAACTGGACAGCAAAAGGGGGCGAGGTAAGGTGCGGCGATCGCGATGCGTGCGGCGCGATAAGAAGCCGATGCAAACCATTAATTAGGAGCTGCAGATACCTGCAGATTTTGTCCAGTTCGCAACGTCGAAAATTAAGGCTTTAATCGTGCATGAAAATACGTGAAACTTACGCGTCCTCTGTCCTCTGTCCACTGTCCATCGGTCATCATCATCATCATCATCATCATCGCCATCATCATCATCGTTGTTGGCATCATCATCGGCATCATTCACAGCCCACAGATGCAACGTGATCGCGATAAGATAAATCGCATACAAATTTGCCTTTATGCAAGAGCGCCGAGTGAATCCGAATTATGATTATTTATGCAGGGTATCAAATGTGCCTCGAATGCGTGTGTCAACAACCCAAACTCTGTCATTTATTTCAATGAAAACAATCAACAGCGTCAGCTCTCAACTCTCTCGTCTCACATTAATCGTCCGCCAATATGTCAATGTCGATGCCTTTCTTGCTCTGCTTCCATAACCTAACCCATTTCACACTCACACATTTGCACACGGCAGACACACACACACACACACACACCAGTAAGAACATTATAATTCAGCCATACACAGATACGCAAATTATCAGTGTTAACTGTAAATGCAGAAGATATTAAGGCAATATGCGAAATGTGCATACTCTGTTAATTACTTTAATGAATTTGTTGATAAATTTAATTAAAAAAAATTAAGATTGAAATATAATATTATTAAATCAATTGAGCAACAAATCATGAAGCAACAATTTAAAAATGCATTCAATTTAAAATTCCTATAATTACAATAATTAAAATGCATTCTTATAACTAGAATATATTTTATTCAACGTTGCACAAAATAAGTTGAGCAAATATATTTTCATTTTAAGATATTTTGCTTTAAAATATTAAATTGTCTTTTAATTTTTTGTACATAAACATTATGACGTATGAAATCTTAAAGGGACAATACTCTTTATTTGTCTAGTACTCCAAGCTTTTTAGATCTTCAACTACCAACTGTTTCAAATAATATTTAATAGAATTAATTTTTTAGTATAACACAATTGTCTGCTGAAAGATGAAGCTCACTTAACTCTTATCCCTTTTTTATGATACTTAATTAGTTTCCTGTAAAAACAAAAATGATCAATAAAATATGGCTTACTATATTTTTACAAACTTTATTAGAATATGAGTATAATAAGAAAGCAAAAAAAATACTTTAAGTAGTTAATAGAACCAGTTTCACACAACATTTAAATAGCCGCTTAAGGGTATCGGAATAGTTTGATTACCTGACTGCAATTGTCAGTTTCCAGTTGTCGGTTGTCGGTTTGACAGTTTTTCTCCCTCTTTTGGGATTTTTACTGCGATTCCCTGGATGTCATCTCCTCTCCCTCGGTTGATCGGAATCTCTATCTGCATTGAAGCGCGAAAATTGCAAACCAATGTTGTTTTGACAATGTGCAATAATTTGTAGCCAATTTTATGTGTCTACCGGCGGTTCAGCTTGGCTTGTTTCGGGTGCCCCGAACTCGCCCCCATCCATTCAATACAATACTACATACTAGGTATATAGCTAGAGCCCAGTGGGTAACGAGACCCCGGGCCACATGGACCGACAATTTATGGCTGCTAAATTAGCAAGAAATGGAAATTAAGAAAAATGTTGCTTTTATTGCAAACAGTTGTAGTCGTCTTCCAATAAAAGCATATTTATTTATACACAGCTCCGCTATGGACATGGCTACGAGTTGAGTACTGAATTGTTATTGTAGCTGTATCGCAGACGTTTATGACTTTCGATTCGTTGGAGGCTAATGAGGCAAGTGCTTTGGCTTGCTTGTGGCTGGTGGCTAGTGGCTGGTTTCTTGATGCTTGATGCAACCATTGGGTGGCTGTTCGAATAATTGACGAGGCAGTCAACAGCCAGAATGGATTCGAGATTCACATAGTAGAGACCTGAAAGAGTGAAAAAGACTCTTTAAGCAATTGCCTGATTTAGTTCGGGGCGCTGATATATGGCCGAAAAGTTCAGGTGGAATTGGTGGATTGGATGATAAGCTGCGGGGGCAAGCACTTTGATTTGACTTTGAGCCTCGCAAACTTCAAACTGTGGCAATTTTTTGATGTAGGTACAACAAAATGTTGCCCACAAAGCGAAAATGTTATTTGGGTCCAAATTAACTCAGGGCCGGTTCAGCGCAGCAAACTCAGCGGGCGATCAAATCAAGGGCGCAATTAATAGTTACAGATAAATAGAAAATTTATATCAAATTTATCGTTTTATTTACCTTTATATATTTTTATTCATGGGTAATCTTTATTGCCTAATAATAGACACTTTTCTTCAACTTTTGTTACAGCCCTGCTCTCAGCCAAGTTAGCGTATCTATAAATAAAAAAAGAGCCTCTCTTTTGACACTAAACTGACTTGTTAACCGAAATATTTACGTCGGGTGGCGGTGTTTAGACCAAATGACAGCCGACCCGCAGCTGCAGGGCCAATCCTAACTCTCCGCAACCCCTAAGACAGACTTTAACTTTCGCTCAGCAACAACAGCAAAAAATAAGAATTCAATTGAAAGTTTAGCTTAGTGGGTGGATATGGAATGGTTTCATCCATTACGGCGTAACAAATCCCACAAACGAAATTGATAAAAAATAAAAGAGAAGAGAAGTGAAGAGAAGAAATATATTTAAGCCCGTAGAAAGTAAAAGGGAAAGAAAAGTTTTTAATATTTGACGTGTTTTTTCTTTCATTTGGTTTTTTTTTTGCGCAAAACTTTTTGCATTGAAATAGGTACATCGAAGTCAAACTGTGATGAGGGGCGGAGACCAGTTAAGGCGCACGGAGGGGAGCAAAAAAAAATTGAAAAGGGTTTAACTTGCGCTTGAACTTTTTTGCGCCTTTGTGCCGGTTAACCTATATACGTGCAAGTCATATGTGTAACTCAAAGATACTGACTGAAAAAAAAAACAATGAAAAAAGTTACAAAACACAGAGATACAGATACATATTGAGATTCCTTTTGGTTCGTTGATTGCAGATCAAAGACGCGTCGACATCGACATCGACAACGGCATCGACGTTGGCGGCATTCCGCCTGCTAATGATTGATTGTAAATTTTGCTAATTTAAGCAATGTGAATTTATGTTGGTAGACGCGAATCACAGCTCCACACAGCTCACACTCACACTTACACTCATGGTAGATAGACAGACTCACAGCACGCAGCTTGTTACTGGACGTTGACTCGTTTTTTTTTTCCTCTCTTTTTTCGTGGGGGCCCATCAATTTTATTGCGCATTTAATTGATCATAAAAATTATTCATTCATTTCTACAAAGATTGCAAAATCAGCAATAATACAACGCTGTGGGCCCCGTGGACTAAGAATACCAAGTGCAACAACAACATCGACAACGTGAGCCACGAGTATACAAAAAATTGTGATGATAGTGCGACGCTATCTATAAAATATGCATGAGTAGAAGAGACAAGCTTGGGAAAAATGAAGGCGGCTAAATTGGGTTTAAGCTAAAATTCCAATAAAGCAATAATGTAAAACGAGGGCATTAAAAACAGTTTGTTGACTAACAAAGTTTAAATTAAATTAGAGAGAAATTTATCGATACACATGAAATGGTCAATTAATTTGCATTGATTACAAAGTATTGGTAGATGTGTGGACAAGTATTAGTGCACATTCAGTGCTAAGCGTGTTAGGAGCTTTGAGCTTTGAAAGCTTCCCATGCATGTGACCTATAGGTGAGCCACAAATTAGCCAAAGCGAAGCACATCGAGAACAAGTTCACTTTAAGTATGACTTTTAGTGGTTATTACTGTGTCAGAACACGAAACTACACTTTAGCCAAGTTGCAATAAAGATTTAATCGCGTTTATTATCTGCAAATGTCATAGACTCCAACCAGTATATTCTTAGTATCATCACCTTGTTGAATTTATTTATCAAAATGCCATTTATTTTAATTTATTCAGCAACTTTCCAACCCGCTCTCGTGTGTTCTTCTTTTTGTTTTTTTTTTGTTTTATGTATGTCTTGCGAATTTCTTAAGTATTCTGGATACTATGAAGCGAAATGCTCCAGTAAGCAGAATGAAAAAAAAAAACTGTGGACTGTGCGATGAACCCACTCTTTCTGATTTAGATACTGATATTGAATTCCGGCCAATTCCGGGGACCACGGAGACATGGTCAGCGCGGAGGGAGCTGAAAATATGTTTGCTGTTTATTTACGCCCCAGTTTCTGTATCAAATGTCAAGGCGGATGGTTTATGACTTATCAGCCATATACTACTCATAGTATAACCAAAAAGAAACTGCTGCCGTGCAAAATTTCAGCTATAAAAATGCAAATTAAATGATGTATAAATAAAAAATGCTGGGAGTGTTTTTTTTTTTTGTTTCGATTATCATTTTTTGTTTCGATATATTTATATAATTTTTGTCACTTTTTTGTTTTTTTTTTTGGCTATAAACTAGAAAACATAAAGTTACCAATAAAAATCAGAATACAAGAATACAGTTATAGTTATACAGCTAAAATATATATTTACAACGACGAGCACATTGCGAATATCAATATGAAGAGTTATAGCTACCAGATACATGTATCTGCACATGTCTAGATATAATCAGTCGATTTATGCTTTTCTATATTTCGTTTTTACACCACACCACACACACTCTCACTCACACCCACAAATGTGACATTTTGTAGAGTTAATATGGCTGTATATATTGATGGGATAAATTCGTTTGTGTGTGTGAGTGAGTATGTGTGTGGGTGAGTTCGGGATTCGAGCTAATTAACTTATGGACTAACATAACTTATGAGGAGAAGAGTTTACGATTTAAATACATTATTATTACTGTTATTTGTTGATAGGACAAATGATGGTGGCAAAAGTGTCGTAAAATTAATAGTTCGTGTTCGTATTCTTCACATACTCGTATATAATAATAATATAATTGAAGCTTAATCAAACAAAATATCACAATTATTAAACAAATAAACGTACAATTTAACATTTAAGCGGGAGTTTAAATTGGATCCTAACTCAAAAGATTTATTTACAATTTTACACAGGCTAACAGTTAACTAGTTTCTTGCTTTTGGAATGCATTCAGTTGAACTTGAAGAGTGAGTGAGACAAATAGAGAAAGAATGAGAGAGGAAGAACTAAAACAGGCGTAACAAACAACAACAAGGTAGATTTTAATCGCATCCAACTAATCTGTAGCACTGTTCAAGCTCAGTTCTCTTTGCTTTGCTTTGCTTTGTTCGGTTCTGTTCTGTTCTATTCTGTTACATGTTTCCTCTATTTATCTGCTGCATTGCTATGTTGTGTCTGTCTGTCTGTCTGTGTGTAGTTTTAGCTGTAGCTGTGAAAGCGCATTTGTTAGTTTGATTTTGCTGAATGCCTTGGCCCAAGTACAAGACACGACACGAATCGAGAGTTTGGGCCAGCGGCACACGTGCGAATCTTTTTCTCTATTTCACTTGAGGATTTTCTAGTTTGTGAGGTCGCAACTCTCAGCAAAATGCAGCCTGGGAAATTGTTGCATAGGGGAAACTTTCAAAGTGCCTCAGCAAGGTCACACATTGCCAATTTACTAATTTTGTCGATGGCGCAGCCAACTTAATAGTGCAGTGCTGCCAGATCGTTGAAGTGCTGGGCTGCCTGGCAAGCTTTTCACTTTGGTTTATCTTCTGGTCTGACCTTTGTCAAAAGTTTTCGCCTTGCTTTTCTGCATGCTGCTTGATCTTTTCGCCTTCGACAACTGTGTGAGCAACTCTGGCTAATCGGCACGTGTAGCTGGCTCCTAAAAACTAACTGTCTGTTTGTGTGTGTGTGTGTGTGTGTGTGTTGCAGCTGCGACGTATCCCAGTAACTGTCTGTTGCCGGTCTAGAGCTGTGGCTCTGACTCTGACTGACTCAATGCAATGGCCCTGACGCTCAGCTCATGTCGCACTTTTTTTTGTCTATGTTGCTACAATTTTCTTTTCATTTTTCTTTTGTTTTTCCTGCTCTTCGTTCGCCCGTTTTGTTTTTGCTCCTAGACATGAGCTCTCTGATGTTGCCTATTTTCTGTGTCCCACACACACACGCTTGTTACTGTAAAATGCAGCAGTTAAGATGAACTAACGAGTGAACGTTGCAACAACAAACGAAATCGACAACAACTACAGCAAAAGATGGTGGTACGTAGAGAAAATAACAACAAAAACAAAAACAAAACAAAAAAAAGAAAAAGAAAAAGAAACAGGCAGAGGAAAAAAATTGTTTTGGGCCTTGGCTGCGTCTGCTACGTTGCGTCGTCTGTCTGCCCCCTTTTGTTGCCAACTGGTTGTTGCATGCAACATCAATTTTCTGAATCTTGCTACGAGCCAGGAAACTGAAAATAGCTGGCCGTAAGAAAACAGAACAGGGCCAACAACAATTGGCTCGTCTCGTCTCGCTCTCTCTTCCCCTCTCGCTCTTTAGTTGCCACCCGCCTCTGCCCACGACTATTTGGTATTTTACGGTTTACTGTTGTTGTTGTTGTTGCTGCTGCTGTTGCTGATATTGTTGTTCATCTTTCTTTTACTCGTTTGCCCCTTAGCTGTTGCATTTATTTTTGTTGTTGCCGTTTGCTGCAGCTATTTTAACATGTAACTAGGCTTTTATCGCTAAACGCTTTTCATTTGCATATTGACTGTGACTTGTGACTGTGGCTCACATTGCATTTGCTAGGGGGAAGCGTGGATGAAAGCTTTCTGCAAAGCTCGTAAGCCTCATGTCAATTGTGGGGTTCAAAAATAACGAGTTTAAAACACAAACTGAATCCTATTCAACAAAAACTGAGCTGCGGGGCTTGAATCTTTGATTCCATGTCGCTGGTTGCATTCAAATGAACCAAACTGAACTAAATCCCATGGCGAACTTCTGCTTTCGATATGTAAAAAAATAATTGCATTGTTTTTGTTTCTATGGAGCTTTAAACTGCACTTGAACTTGCTGTCAGCCTGCTTCTCACTCTCTGACTTACTCTCTTTCTCTCTCTCTTTCCCTTTTTGCCCTTTAGGACTCCTAGCAAGCTTTTAAGCTGCGCCTAAAAGCTCTAAACGATCTCACTCATTCTTCCTCTTACTTCACCATTGCTCCCACTCACATGTGCAGATTACGCGACGCCGGCGTTGGCTGCGACGCTGACTGCGGCGGCAACGGCAAACTCTGCTGCTGTATGCCGCCCGCTAACGGAATCATTTGCGGCGAAGCGTTCGCTGCTGCGCCAACGCCAGCTGCGCTGCCACCCATTAGCAGCGCTGCTTGTTGTTGCTGCTGCTGTTGATTGTTGTTGTTGCCGCGATGCGATTGCTGCGTCGATGGCTGACGTCGAAAGCTGCCCGGCTGCAGCGGCGGCGGTGGCAGCATAAACTGCTGCTGATGATGCGGATGCGGAGGATGCGAATGCGACGACGACGTCGGCGGCGGCGCTGCATGCAACGGCATTGGCAATGGCAGCTGCTGCTGCTGATGCACATGATGATGATGATGGTAGGCGGGATGATTGATGGGCGCGTGGCAAGGTTGCGGGGCACGCTGGCCATGCGACGACGATGAGGAAACATCCGGCAGAGCAAAGCGCAACTTTTGCCAGAATAACTTGTCGCCCCACTGCAGATACGTGTTCGTCTTCAGATATAAACGCAGATCGGGATCCAGTTCCTTCTGCGGCACCTCTCCTAGCACAATGACAATAAGGCGACGCCGACGATCGCGCAACACCGATTGATGCGCCGACTTGAACTCGAAGCGACACCACTCGGACTTGATGAAGTTCTCGGAGACAACCATGATTGTGCGACGACTGCTGTCGATGGCCTGGACAATGGTTTCGGGCAGATAACCGCCCACGGGGAAGTCACGCTGATGCAGGCACAGTTTGTAGCGTTGTTCGCCCAGCTCCAGCATTGGTGCCAGCTCCTCGTTGACAAACAGTTCGTCCTTGGAGGAATATGAGATGAAGGCATCGAACAGTTTTTCACGTTCATTCTTATCCACATCTTTTTGGCCGTTGTAGAAGAGTCGCACACCGAAGCGCGAGTGACACCAGACACGCATCTCCTGCCGGAAGATGAACACCAACAGCGTGCAGATCATGATGAATATAAACGCAGTGAGTATGGCCACCAAGATGGGGATATAATCCTGTTTGGGTGGCTGGGTGAGTATCATCTTAGTGGAGGTCATGTTGCCACCGATGGCATCTCCTGCTTCACCAGCACGTTCCGCATAGTTGAAGCTGTTGTCGAGTCCCAGCTGCATTGTTTGGCTGCACTGCACCACAGACAGGGAATCAGCACCGGCGGATGCCGCATAGATAGCCATTTGCAGAGGCTGCTCTTGGGTGCCATTCCCGGGTAGCTGGCAACGCAGCTTTTGACGATCTTGCACATACTCATGACGTCCCATGTAATCGCGCAGCTTGTCAATGAACTCGCAGCGACAGCTCCAAGGATTGCCAGCGAGACGCAGCTCGTTGAGGTAGCTGGGCAAAAAGTTCCACACGGCGAATGAGGTAATGGCATTGTGATCGAGTCGCAGTATCTTCAGATGATACAGATGGGTAAAGGTGAGTGTATCAATGCTGGCAATGGCATTATGCTGCAGATAGAGTTCTTGCAGATTGTCCAAACCCTGAAACTCATTGCCATTGAGTTGACGCAACAGATTGTTCTGCAATTGCAGTACCTCCAACTCGAGTAACCCATAGAAGGTGCGATTGTGCAGCGTCTCGATGCGTGAATGATTCAAATGCAACACCTTGAGGCGCTTACGACCGATGAACGCATGACTCTGCAGCTCGGTGAATGTGTTGCCATCCAGATACAATTGTGTGGCATCCATGGGTATGTGGGAGGGCAGCGTGCGTTCGTAGCTGGCACGACTGCAATCGACAACATTGGAGGTCCAGGACTGATCGTGATAGCAGGAACAACGATCGGGACATTCCATTTTGCAGTCGCAGGCCTGAAAATCGCAGCAGTGGCACAGCGCAAAGCAATGCGATTCGTATTTGCAGAGAAAATCATTGGACTTGGCCTCAATGAGCGAGACATGCGTGGCGCCGCGTGCATACGATAATTTGCAATAGATCTGATCGAGATCCATGAGCTGCGGCTGTGTGCGTGACTCGCGATTGATCTTCTGCAGCCAATCGAGATTGCAATCGCATTGGTACGCATTGTGTCCAATATAGAACTCGGGTATCTCGCGATCCTCGGCGATCGGGGATAGCCTGAGTGCATTCGGTTCCAACGTGGTCAGCTTGTTGCGTATGAGATCGACACGTGTGAGATTGGGCTTCTTGAAGAACGTATACGGTTGGATTTTGCTAATCTGATTGTCATTCAGATACAGCACCTCGACGCTGTTCGGTATCGAGTTGGCGGTGATCTCCGACAGCAAATTGTAGCTGGCATCGAAGGTGGTCAGGCTCAGCTCATTGTCGTACTCAAAGTAGTTGCCCAGCTGGGTGATGCGATTGGCACGCACATCCAGCCACTGCAGTCCGTAGGGTATGTGCGAGTAATCGAATTTCTCCAACCGATTACCCGATATATTCAGCCAGACAAGGTTGTTCAGTTCTGTAAACAAACCCGCAATGCTCTTCAGCTGATTGCCATCCAAGCGTATGGCCTGCAGTTGAGTGTTCTTCAATAAAGCTCCTGCTTCAATTGATTTCAGTTTGTTGCCGGATAAATTAAGTATCTGCAGTGCACGCATGCGATCGAAGACACCACGGCGTATGTGTGTTAGCGAATTCTCCGTCATGCGGAGTCCGTAGAGATTCTCCAGTTGTGTCACACTCGTATTCTCAATCTGACTGATCATATTCTCGCCCACATCCAAAGTCTTGAGCAGTGGCACATGCAACAAAGCCTCAGGCACCGCTTGCAATTTGTTGTCATTGAGATGGAGATCCTGCAGCTGTGTGCAATTGATCAGTGATCGTGCATCCAGTTTGGCCAGTCGATTGTAGTCCAGTGACAACACCTGCAGATTGTGCAGTCCTTGTAGAGTGCGCTGCTCAATCACCGAGATGCGATTGTTGGACAGAATGAGTGTGTGCAGATTGCTGAGATCGGCAAAGATGCCAGCGGGCAGCTGATCAATGTAGTTCTCTTCTAGCTTCAAGATCTGTAGACTGGCCAGGGGGCGAAAGATGTGCGCTTCCAGGCGACTGATTTTATTGGCCGACAAATCGAGTTTGACCAGCTGCTTCAGACCCACAAATGTCTCCACATTGATCCACTGTGAGTTGAGCTCGTTGTTGGCCAGATCAAGCACCAGCAACTCGGCGAGTTCACTGAAGATGCCAGGCGCCAAAACGTTAATGGAATTGTTTTTCAGATAAATCTCCTGCAGCTGCTTAGTTTCGGCAAAGAGTTCGGGGGGCAGCGAGGTCAGACGATTGGCTGAAAGATCGACGACACGCAGCGATATGAGACCCTCGAACGCTCGATCGGCCAGAAAGCTCATGCTATTGCGTGCCATATTCAAGTGGGTCAGACGCACCAGCGCCGATAACATGGCCGACGGCAGACTGATCATTTTGTTGGCACTCAAGTCCAGCGATTGCAGCGTCGAGCCGCAAACGCGCGACTTCCTCGAACTCAACGAGGCGCCAAAGTAAAAGTTGCTTATGTCTTGGATTTTATTGTACGATGCATTTAGATGTTGCAGCGACTTTAACGGACACACCATGCCATCGGGTATTAGCCAAATGTTATTCAGACTCAAGTCGAGACGTTCCAGTTGCCGAAACTCGACAAAACTATTCGATGCCATCTCCAGCGACATCGTTGACCAGTCGCCATTGTGAGTGCGTATCGTTAGATTGCGCAGTTCGTGCAGTCCACGAAATGAACCATCTGTGAGATTGCCCAACTTGCAGTACTCGATGGTCAGGTCACGTAGCTCGACCAGCGATCGAAAGCTATCGGGACTGAGACTGCTCTGGAAGAACAGAGCATCGCTGCACTCGAGGCGTAATCGCACCGTGTTGTGCGGTTGGATCACACTGAAGTTGGTGTTCTCCAGCTCCGAGTTGATGGTGCGCAGATGACAGACCAGTGTGATGTCGTGCTCCCCGCCGCCGCTCCAGCGGCATTCGTCGGGTGCCTGGTACAACACCGTCTTGCTCAGTGCCGCCCCAAAGATGGGCATGACACAGCTGGCAATGAGGACGTAGAGCATGTGGCTGGCCAGCATTTTGTATGGTTATTGTCTCCGGTTTTTGACTGGAGAGGATGGGGATACTATGTGGATTTTGTTGCAATTTTGTTGTTGTTGTCGCGGGGTTATTTGCAGGCCATTTTTGTGGGATATTTTGGAATATCTTTTATCGAATTGTTGTTTGCACAATCCACGAGAGCGTGTAGTAATAATAAAACACACAGAACACCACACACACCATCTACACCATATAATGGTAGTGGCTATAAACTTTTTTTATATGCTATTTTTCTTTAGATTTCCTCTTTCGCACTCATTCGATTTGTTGGTATTTTTAATTTGATTTTCTTGTTTGTTTGTTGGCTCATTCGCGCTGACCGTAATCCAAGTGGGGGGTGCGATTGCGACTGTGATACTTTTTTTTATTTCGACTTTGATAAATATTTTTTCTCTATTTCGTACAACTTGCGAGCACTCGTCTCATTCATTACTTCGTTTCACTTCGTTTCGATTCGTTTAACCGACAACGCGTGCGCTCTGCTCGAAGTCAACTCAAAAACTGATCGCACTGAGCAAACGTCGGAGAGCAGCAAGTGCCGCTGAGATCCGACTCAGCAAGCTGCCTTTGAGTGAACTCGCGTTTTACACTCAAATTATGCCTCTGGGCGAGCACTCAATGAACACGCACACAAAGACTGTGGCACATTGAGAGCGTTGCGTTCCGTTGTGTGTTGGGTGCGCAATGCACTGGCACATTGTAAATGAGTGAGAGAGAAGTACCTGAAAGGAGGGTGAGCAAAACAAACACTGCGCGAGGCGACTACGAATGTCTATGCAATGAAAACGCAAACGCAAAACGCAACGCACAATAGTCGCAATGCACAGTGGGCCGAGTATTGACAATGTTTTATTGCCCAGCCGAGTGTGGGCTGAGGAAAGGCAAAACGGATACCGTGAGAGAGTAGGAAGTGGCTCTGTCTGTAAGACGATCGAGGAAGTAAGATCGAAAGATAAACAGGTGATCTCCCAGGCTAGAATTTGAGCTGGATTTGCGAAAGATGAGCACAGAGATAAGCTAAGAGCTTGCCATAATAGAATGCCTGAAATAGAGCATCTCAAAGATGCATCTACTAATGTAATATTATAGAATTCTTTTGTTTTCTTATTGAACAATGAGTTCATGCTTGTTAATTTGCAATACATACTATGCACATACCCAATGAAGAGAAAATTAAATTAAATATAACAGGTGAAACATATAAAATGCAAATATTAAAGTGGTTAAATTGATATATGTTTTATAAATAGTAAGTTTTGGAATTTATAAAAAATCGTATAACTTTCAACTAAACTTTAGAATTATCTATCTTGAAGTAATGATACATTAATACAAAAATATTGCATTAAAGTGTAGTAAAAAATCGAAAAAATAAGTATTTTACTTAAAAAATTCGTAGAATTGCATTAGCATTCAACAAATATTATAGAATGCATACATACTCTTCAATGGTACTCAAAAAAATACTTTACAGTAAAACTTCTATAATTCTTTCAAAGTTTCATAAGTTTAGAAGCTTTACATTAGAAGTTTTTGAGTTTTTTCTCCACTTCTAGATGAAATTATATAACATCATTTAAAAATTGTTTTCTGAAATCATAAGTTTCCATATATTACCCCAATTAATTGGCAACCTGCTACTATTTTGTACCACTGTGCACTGTGTGTCTCCCTCGTCTGTTTCGTTGAGCGTCAACGCCAAGCGAACAATTTCCAATGAGACATTGACACTCGTCACACCGGTTAGACGAGTTTCCTTTGATCCAAATGAGCTACAATCAAATTGAGTGAGTTTCATATTCAGCAACTGAGCGTGAGAGTGAAAATGTAAATTGACAAAGAGAGCAAAAGAGAGAGTGCAGTTTGCTGAATATCACCAAACACAAAGAACTAAATTGAGCGCAATGTGAGTTCGTGAGACTTGTGAACTGTGAGCTGAGACTGTGGTGTGTGATCTGATCTGGAGGCGAATGCGGCTTAAGCGACGAGAGCAAAAATAATAATAAAAAATTATTGAAATCAATTGTTAATGCAGGCAATGTCAGTTTGATATACGCGCCATACGTACACACATAAAAAATTGACTGATTTTTCTTGATTTATGAGAGCAGTTGCGTTGGGCCTGCCTTTGCCTCGACTCGACTTGACTCGACGCTTTTGATCGCTGATCGTTGATCGCTCTTGGACCTGACCGGCTGGTCAATCAGCCAACAAAGCTTGCAAGCTGACGAACTGGCAAACTGTCGATCTGTCCGTCCGTCTGACTGTTGGTCGTTTGCTTTGTTTGCTCAACGCGCTTACTCATTTTGATTTGGTACAAAATGGAACGGGGGCTGATCTGTTTGCATGATCGCTCCATATGACTTTAAATACACTTTCAAACTTTCCCAAAATATTTGTAGTTTGTGTACCTGTTGACGCCGTTGTTGTTAGTGCCACGACAGGTGCTGCCGCTGATTAACCAAACACATCACCCGGGTGTACACACAGTCTCCTCTCTCTCTCAGTCGGTCGGTTGCAAGCGATGCGTATCTGTCAGCCAGCCTGTTAGCACAGTCAGCTTCAGTCTCGAGATCTTCGTGTGTTCTCAGGAAAACCCACACCAAAAACTCAAAAACTGCAGGTAGCCTACAAATTGTTGAAAGTTGACCGTGTGCAAACATCTTCGGCATGTTCGCGTTCTCAGGTACATTTCACCTTAGCCGGTATCTTTTGGCTAGGATTTTGTTACATCCAAAGAGCACCAGCAGAACGAGAACGAAGAGAACCAGAGCCAGAACCTCAATTGTTTGTTCCTGCTTTACTTCGTTTTTTCTTTTGTGTGTGTTTTATCGATCGATCAGGCCAGTTGGGTGTAAGCCAGGAAGTGCTACAACAAAATTAGGCTAAGGCCTTTCCATTGCACAATCTCCGCACAATGTCAGACAGTTCCTAAGGGTATCTAGGTATGGGTATGGGTAAGGTAATCGCATACCGGTCTCTCTGGGTCGTCATTGATTTGATTTGATTAGATTAGTTGAGTTCAGTAACATTTGCCTCGATGACGGATCACTGCTATTATTCTCAGTTCTTCTCCGCTCCCTCTCCCTCCATTACTGTTCACAATTTGCGCAAATTATTTTTCTTTGTAATCGTTTCGCTTGTCTTGGGCTTTATTGTATTGCCCAACCGACGAACCAAGTGTTTGCTATGTATTCGTGTATATTGTAGGTGCATATTGCTCATTGGGTCACATTCACATTCACAGTCTCAGTGTCGGAGTTTCTCTGTTTCCTCCCGTCTCAATGCCCCTTTCCCACTCTTATTATGACTCACATAATCTGTAGATACTTTACCAGCTGCTATCGTGCCGCTTGCGAAAATTATTCGGCGTATTGTAATTGCTTTTTTTTTTCTTCTTTTTCTGTTCTTTATCAATGACAATGAACGCCCCAACGAATTGTGGAACAATTCAAGTCCATAGACAACCCTAAAATTGTACATTGTCGCTAGCTGAGTAGCCGACTTCAATAATCTTTTATATCTCTGGGGCATATTTAGCTTATCAGCTAGATGAAAACGATCCATTCAGCTACTGACACATCAATCAACTGCTTCCTCAACGGAAGTTGTCTTGAAAATAAGGTACAAATCTTTTATTAGGTGTGGCATGAACTTCAGATTCACATTGTTTTGATTCTAAAATAAAAGAAAAAAAATGAACAAAAACACTTTTTCGTATTGATCAGCAAAAAGTTGTGCTTGGAAATTGTAGAAGTTCAACATTTATGCTGTTATGTCAGAAAGTAAATGTTTGATTTTTATATTATATAAGAAAGTGCTAAGAAAAAACTTTAAACGTGTTAAATGACAACTTAAAAGCAACAAGATACTCTAATAAATGTTAATTTGCAGCTTGAGCTTAAAATTGTTATGCTTTCAGATATCGGTGCATGCCTAATAGACCGACAATTAACACCTAAGCTCAACACACTTCTAAACTAATAAACTTATTGTATTACAATTAACAAAAACTTGACGGGCAAATAACAGATGGTTGATCTACTTTGAAGTAGGTTATTTGATAATAATTCTGAATTATATTTAAGATAACAGATTTAAAAACTTGTATATACATATTTCACTTAAAAGCAAAGATTGTGTAGAAGAAGCTTAATTAGCGAATATTTTTTGTTAAGGTCATGAAAAAGTTTAAAGAAAAGCTGGATGTGTTTTTAAATTGGATATTTACTGAAACTGAAATTGCTTAACCAAACTTAACTTAAATAAAATTGAAATATATTCTAACAAATTATAAAGAAATTACTTAATTACTTCAATTAGTGAATTCTTGACCAAAACATTTTCAAGGTCAAGAAAACATTTGTTTGCTTTTAGTAACCAATCTAAAAAAAAAATGTCAAAGAAAAGCTAGTTTTCTTGTTAAAGTTTCGTATCAAGACGCCGACTTCCTGTGCTGATTAAGACAAACAAAAATTTCGTCATTTCAATTAATATGTGTCATAGCAATGGTATTCGTCAGTGAGCAGATGAATGAGTTCCAACAACTCTATCTTTTGCTGCATGCTGTGTCGCTCCAACCCTCTCTTTCGCGGTGATTGCCTCTGTCTCTGTATATTTGAATAACTCGGCATTGTTCTTAATTATAAAGCGTTGTCATGTGAGCTTGCCATTCATTCAGCATTAACATCAACATCAACATCAGCTTCGGCTTGAGCTGGAGATGGCGGTCGGCTTGGCTCAGCTGTTCTTTATGTTCTTTATGGCTTGACGCCTAATAAAAATTAATTTAATTTGTCTGTGTATAGCCGTAGTAACCATCACAGTGTGTGTGCGTATGTGTGTGTGTGTGTGTGTAAAGTATCTTGTGGGTGTGCAGTTAACGCTTATGTAAACAGATTCACTTACAGTTCCCTCGTATCGTATCGCATCGTATCTGCTGCCAGTGCAAAACATATTAATTAGCATTTCCAATTTCGTATGCATATCTTTTTAACTATCTCGTGATGCAACGTTGCACAAACACACACCAAGAACACCAGAGAGCACCCTGAGTATTTGCTTTCGCATTCGCAGTCAGATTCTCAGTCAGAGCTTTGCTCTGGTCAGCGAATTTTGTATTATTCATACATATATATTTTTCTCTTGACTCATTTTGTTTAGTTCTTTTATTGTTTTTGTATATTTGCGACTGTCGCTTTGGCATTGCGTCTGGCGCGACTTAACGAGAGCGTAAAAGCGAAAACATCAAAATAAATAGCTCAAAAAATTAACAAGACAGCGTCGCTTTTTGTCTGGTCTTGAGGCCCTGACTGACTGACTGACTGCTAGACGGGCACAGACGGACTGACAGCCGCCGTGGCAACTAATCGAAACGCGTTGCAGCTGCCTCAACGGCAACAGCAACAGCAACAAACGGCGACTCCAGTGCTCAGTCTCAATGGTTGCCTGCAAAGTGGTTGCCCAAGTTGTTGCACGACAAGAGCTTATAGATATTTTTAGGCGCGAGTGTTTACCTACAATGCGCTCTCAAAAACTTGGCAGCACGACTCAGCTCACTACTTGCCTCTTGCCTCTTGCCCCTTTCCCTTTCCCGCATGCCGCATGCCCCAATACGCTTGCTGGTTGCCTGTTGCCTGGCTTTTTTGCGTTCCAACTGGACGCACATAGAAAGAGACAGCGACAGGGAGACTGGCGTTTGTCAGAAGACGCGTTGAGACGACACGGACAAACAGGCAGCTCGAACAGAGAACAGAGACCAGAGAGTGAAGTCAGACTACGCTCAGTCAGTTGTATTTCTATACGTCGACGTCTCTTTGTTGTTTTTGGGCCAATTGTTAGCCAAAGGGCAAAATGAAAGGCACACAGGAGTCGTCGAGGCACACAGGATACTCAGAGTAGCTCTCAACTGGTAGCTCTCTATAATTTGATGAACAAACAACGACAACGAGCAAATGCAAAACAACCTTGATCCGACTGATCATAGTATATATAGTATAGTCGGACACTACACAAGCTGACAACGACCATCAGACCATCAACATATGCAAAACGCGGACATACACAACAATAAAGAAACGCCCTGGCTCTGATCTCAGATCGTAAAAAGAAGGCGGCCCACGACGAACTATAGTTATTCTCTTTATTGTCTGGGCGGAACGCACTTGAAATTAGCATAAGCAGACCAAAGCTGATTCATTTCTCTCCATTAGAATTAGTCAAATTATACAACTGATTCACTTGCTAAATACAAAAACAGAAAACAGAAAACCGACTGGCAAATAAATGCTATTCAATAGATTCACAATTAACAAAGGGTTTACCACAAGTCACAGGAAATGGTCTTCCAGCCTATTCATGACTATTTTATCTACTCATCGGACTGTTTGCTTTATGCTAATGTTGCTGCTGGTTGTCGACGTTCTAGGAGAAAAAGCATATAAGAAAAAGAGTTCTATAAGTCCAGGCATTCGATTCAATTAACTTGTCGCCATTTGTTGCTCACTGACTGACGAGACACATCAAAGCGATGAGATCAGTGGACACGAAACATTGTGAATGGAATTTAAAAATATATTTATTAGATTAGTTATGCCCAAAATGTTTCCATTGATGCGGCCAATTGTTTACGAAAGAAAAGCAAACGACCGAATTTAAATTCATAATGCAATAAATTTTATGCTTAAGTGATACGCAAAATTCCAAAATTAGTTGGAGAAGAAAAAGCTCTAAACAACTCTAAAAAAATCTTAAGCTGTCGAAGAGAAATATTTACATATTGTCGAGACTTTTGGGTCATCTGAAAATATATTAAACAAACTTTGTTTAATAAATTGTTTTTATATATTTGTATAATTGAATAGTGATTACTTATGTTCTTCGTATTCGATATAATTATAAAGCCAACTCTGATAAATATTTTTTTCCACTGTATAAATATTTACATAAATTCAACAAAGGCTCGAAAATCAAAGTCATCTCAGCAAATTGACTTCAATATTAAATTACTTTTAATTGCCAATTAACAACTGATGATTTAAAAAATGTTCAAGTATAAACAAATAACAAAAAAAGATTTAAGTAATCAACGAAACAAATTTGCCAAAATTAAGAAAGCTTGACGATAATTCCCAATAATGCTTTAAGCAAACAAAGCTCACAAAATAATAGAAAAGACAAAAAAAAAACGATTCTATAAATATTTAAATAAATGACGCAGTTAGTTAAGTGAACAAGATAAAACACACAATATTAATTATCTTCAAATTGAATCAAATTACTCTACTTAAATTTAATGATTCGAAATACTTTAGTTACACAAAATTTCACACTATGTGCATATAAGACAAAGTCAAATGCCCAATTTAGATTCTTCCAAAAAAATAAAAATACTTCAACCCATGACTGACCTAAAAAAGCCAAGAAAGGTCTAAGCTTAAAATCTAATCAAACACTATCTACCCACAATCTTAAATAATGAGCGGTCCCCAAATCTTAAAGTGCACTATATCTCACTAATATGTCATCAATTTGCAACTAAATGCAATCAAAAGTAAACAAAACAGCGTCAAAACTGTTAAAGATAGATAACCGAGAACGAAGAGCGACAGAATCGATAGATGAAAATACCGAAACGATCGAAAAGTCTGACTGGAATCACTTTTTAAAGTTCCATAGACACACACTACTGCCATATATTTTCGTATGTGGTTGATGAGTGCCCAAAGTGAATCAAGATCGAAATCAAGAAAACGGATCACAGATTAAATTACCATGTTTGTTCTTTCAGCTCACGATCTCCATCTCTTCTACCCATCTCTGTCTATGTGTCTTTTGTGAACTTTGCTTTTTTTTTGTTTCGACTGCTAATTAAAAGCGAGTAAAACACAGTCGAATCAAATAAATTTCTAGCCCAAAAAAGGGTAATAATTTCACAGACATTTCACATAAATAACATCAATAGAGCGCACCGGGTCTCTGAGAGAGGTCGCTCTTAGCTCGACTTGACTTGAGTTGACTTGGTTTGTTGGACTTCTAGGAAACGTGGGCCAAACGTTTTTCTAAACATTCTTTTTGTGTCTTCGGTCTTCGGTATTTGTTTTATTCTCCCTCTCTCTGTCTTTTATCTAACACCCAAGAGAAAAGAAAATAACAAAAAAATAAACGTATAAGAAACATCATTAACATGTCGTAGATACGCGCAGAGATTCGAGTTTGATTCTTTTTGGCTGTATTTTGTTTTATATCTAACTGATTAACAATCGACAGACTGTGTTGCTGTATTTGTAGTTGTTGTTGTTGTTTCTGATGTGAAATGTTATTGTTGTTGTTGCTGTTGCTGTTGTCTCATATCAGTCAGTCAACGCGTCGCAGCTCAGTTTGAGTGAGGTTGCAGTTGCCCCGCATAGACTCAAGTCTCAAGATCTTCAAAAAAAAAAAAACTCTCTTGTACCTCGATCTCGATCGCTTGGTTGTTCAATCGAGTACACCCCCACCTCCTCTCCCTTGATCATTCCCCTTCGTGTGAAGCTGCATGGACAGGGCAACTGGGCAACTTGTGTAGCTGAAATTTCAACTGTTGCGTGGAGAGGCAGCAGCAGGTTAACACGCCAGCGCAGGTTAAACTGACCCGAAGACCGGACCGCATCTCTTTTGTGCGGTTGTGGTTCTTCTTGTTGTTGTAGCTGTTGTTGTTGCTGTTCCCTTGGCCCGAACATTTTTGATTGCTTTTTTAATGTTTCCAATTTATACGAATCATTGTTGTTTCTTCGATTTTTGTTCCTCTTCTTTTTTTTCATAGCCTGGCTATGAGAGTCCATAATTTAGCCAGCACACAGAGCAGAATTGAAAGAAAAATGCTGAGAAAAATTACAAAATAAATAGCAAAGTGTGTGCGCTTAGCGCGTTGTTTTTTCTTCTTCTTCTTGCTATCGTTCTTTCGACGAGTATTTGCCATGTTGCTCACTCATTTCAAATGTCATAAAGTCAAATGCTGCTTTGTCGGCATCGAGATCGGAATCGGCATCGGAATCGACATCGACTCATCGATTTCAGTTACGCATTGCGGGCAATGTTTTTAATTAGACAGTTTTGATGTTGCGTCAATTGTCAATTGGCCACAAAAAGGGGCAACAAGTTGGCTGCAACTTAGACGCCTGGGCCTAAAAAGGCGACGACGTTGTCGCCAACTTTGGCCAACAAATCTGTGTCAAGCCATGGGCAACATTCAACAGCAACAACAACAACAACAACAAACATTCAATATCAAACATCCAAACGTGCAACAGGCAGAGGCAACAGGCGGATGATCTGAAGCGCGACAAGTGATTGCCATCAGTTGTCAGGCCGCTATCGTTGATCACAATGTCAACAGCAGCCACCACAGCACCAACAACAACCACTACAGCAACAGCAGCAACAACAACAACAACAGGCACTCAGTCAGACTGGCGGCAGCATATTCCCGTGGGGAGCTGCATTTAAAAGGCATTTAAGCCACAAAATCTCAAGACCAGAAGCAGCAGCAACAGAAGCAATATCAACCGTTGCCGCTCAACAATTACAAACAAGTGAATCGTGTCGCAGCTGAACCACCGAATAATTTATATACTTACAAATATCAAACGAAAAACTGACAAATTTGAATCTAATTGTTGACAATTCAATTAATATTATTTCTCTGTCTCAATTGATTGATGAATGTTAAATAGTTGATTGCTTTTTGGAATTTGAAACAAGAAAATTGGGTCACAATGCCAAGATAATCTTATAAGTAAATTTAAAAAAGTTTTTTATATATAACTCTTGACACATAATTTAGATATTTATTTATGGGACAAGCTTTGTTCATTAATAGATCACTTAATAAAGATTAAATAAGGAATAGAAAATGGAAATTAAATATAGAACAAATCCATCATTTATAATTAGATCTAGTTCTGAATGAAATTTTATGATTTATAAAGAATTCGTTATATTTTTCATTAGAAAAAAATCCATAACTCTTTGCATGATTAAATAATATTAGGCTTCTTAAGTTTAACCATATTTTTTTTGTAATAAAATGAGAAAATAATATTATATAGATTAGAAGTACAGAATTGATTATAGGACAAAGAACAAGCATTTAATAAAAACATATTACTTTAATGCATACTTTTTCGGAAAAAGAAAGAAAAAATACTATTATGTAGCTTATATTGACAAAACTGGGATTAGATTGAAGATTGGAATAGATTTAAATTTTTGAATCATAAACAGACTATGTTAAAATTGAATTTCACAAAGAATTAAATAAATAAATATTTAATAACCATCTTTATGCACTTGCTACTACCATTTATCGCTCAGTGTAATTTCGTTGAGGTCGTAATGCAGTTTTGCGATAAGTAAATAAACTCGATTGTCGCCTGGTAAATGTAACTGCTTGGGCTGGATGGATGGCAGCTTGAGATGAAGGGCATATCGTTTACTGAAATGCTTAATTGCAGTGCATGGCACACACTTAATGACAAAGTTATCGTACCCCATTTGGCCAAAGGGTTTTGCACAAATGCCACAATAAAGCTCGAAGACGCCGCCGCCTGCTTTTTGTCTCTCGACATTGTTGTTGTTGTTGTTGTTGTAGTATCAGTTGTTTTTGTTGTTGTTATTGGTAGAGCAGCAGCAGCAGCCTTAGCTGTTTTTAGCAGCTGGGAGCCAACTTTCGTGACATGACAATTTCGATGACGACAACGACGATGATGAGCCGCTGCTGCGCCCCTTAGCTCAAGAGAAGCTGAAGCTAAGGCTGAGGCTGAGGCTGAAGCTGATCAAGATCAAGGCAACTGCAGCGATTGCGACTGCATGATGATGTTGTCGTTGACAGTGACGACGATGTGGATGACGATGACGATGACGACGACGACGACGACGACGCACGTTGACGATATGATAGACGCACTCATCACATCAGATCACATCACATCATCTGGCGGGACGTGCGCGTTGATTGTCACAGCGTCTTTCATGGGCTACTGAAGCTGCAGCTACGGCTACAGCTATTGCTACTGTTACTGGTGCTGCTGCTGAGAGGCATGCGGCATGCGGCCTGTGGCATGCGGGCTCCACTCAACGTTCAACGAAAATTGCAATTTGCCGTCATTTTGTAATGAGGGAGCGCCGACTTCGTCGTCGTCGCCATCGTCCACGACGTTGACGCTGCTCGAAATTATGGCAAATTGTTTATGGGGTGTTTAAATGGCCAGCAAAGTTGTTGTTGTTGGTGGTGGTGCTGTGGCAGCTGTTGTTGTAGCAAGTTGACTATGCCAAGCAAAGCTATAATTTTACTTGTAAATAAATTCACGAAAAACCAACAACAGTTGCTAGTGCAAGGGGAGCGACATGCCGAAGGGAAAGAGAGATTAATAGAGAGAAAGAGAGAGTGAGAGGGCGGCGGATCGAGAGAGCGAGACGGCTGATAATAGTGGACCCGCCTAACGCGTTCGCTTTGATCATTAATCATTCGCTCCCTGGCAGCGGACAGCGGCAGCAACGCCTGCAACGAACCAAGTCAACAGAGCAGAGAACCCTGAACAGAACTCTCCTCCTTGCTGCTCTCAGCCTCAGCTTCAGTCTCCGAGTGCGTGTGTGTATTTAACTAACTCATTATAAATAAGCTGGAATCCCTAACATGCAATTAAATAACGTGGGTCTAATCCTAATGAGACGACAGGCACTATGTCATGTACTCAACGTTGTTCTTTTGCCTTCTCCATGTTGTTTCGCTATTCTCATTCTCATTCTCATTCTCTCTCAACTCCCAACTTGGCTTGGCCATGCAACATTTGCGTTTGCGCATGCTCATTTCCCGTAGTCGACACAACAAACACCAGACACAAACAACAGACCTTGCCACGCATGAGTGAAAGCTGCGATTTAGAGAATATTCTGAGCGAGAGTGAGACAGAGAAAGAGAAAGAGAAAGGAAGAGAGAAACCAACACGTGTTCCCCGAGCCAATTGCAAAAGGCATGACTTATTATAGTCAGCTCAACAAAAAAAAAACCCAAAATTAATCATATTTGTGGCTTCACAACCTCCAAAGTACATGTGTTTCTATAGTGATTCTTTTTCTTTTTGCTTTTGCTTGTAGCTTGTGTGTGGGCATTCTAGGAAAGTCAAAAGCGATGATTTCAGCAGCTCCCAAGTCTTTGGTCTCTGACAGTCTCCGAGTTCAACGACAGCAACACTGTTGAAATATATCAGTTCCATTATCAGCTGGCAGAGGAAGTGATCGAATTTCTGACAACTCCGAAAGTTGCCTCAAGTCAAACGAATTGAATGAATGTGTAAATGTTGTTCGGTTTCTTCTTCGTCATCTAACAAAGGTATTTTTAATTGACACATAAGAATTTCATAATTGCTTGGCCATCCATTATATATGTTAGATTCGTATAACAATCAATTTCACTGGCAGCTGCTGAAAGTGAAAATGCACAACCGAAATACATATCGAAATCTTTCAGTTTATTAATGTATAAATAGATCTTTGTGTGGTGTTTAGAGATAATTATTAATCTATAAGCTTGCATAAGCTGATATCTTTCTTTGAAATTTATAATACTTAATCCTAACAAATAGCAAGTGAAATCATTTATTTTGGGTAGTCACAGATACTTTATAATTTGGTTATACTTCAAAAATTTGATGCTAGTACATGAAATTAACTAATATATATTGGATATTAGTGATTTATATTATTTAAATATTCTTATTAATACTTTAATTTTTTAAGTGTTCAATATACGAGCAAGAAAATGTCTGATAAATATGTAACAGTGAAATATGAAATAACTTCTTGGTAAGGAATATTTCGAAAATTGTTGGTTTTATATTTAACTTTGTTTGGGGTTATTTACTTTATATTTGATGATGCTGATATATTTCCAAATTCAGTGTATGTATATGAAATAACTTCATATATTTTGTATTACTACTCTCTTAGGTTAAAAATAAAAGAGTAAGAAGGTGACTAATATAGTTTTAGATATTTCAAAATGCAACAAGTTTTCAGTAAAGAATATTTTGTAATAAATAATCTAAGATTCTTTTTATTGTACTATTATTTGAAAGCAGGAGTCTGAAGATTTAGAAAATATAGTATTATATTGCTCTCTAATACCTCTAACAGAATCTATTCTTTTGCATGCTTAAGAACACTTTCATTTACAAGTTTACTTCATTCATTCTCGAAAATCTGTTGTAATACTTTTAATAATCCCGGTCTTTCACACAACTACTGAGCACCTTTTATGTTAGCACAATATATTGTAGTTGGCTCATAAACTTGGCAGCGAATTGCCAAATATTGCAATACTAATCTGTGTCCTTGTGTGTTAACTGTTTGTTGATTTTAGCACTGAATTTAGGCTAAATCCATTCTTGGTAAGAGAAACCAAACTGGCAATGATGCGTTGCACTTTGTGTTCTCACGTGTAATTAGGACTGACAAACCTCCAGACAGTCCCGAGCGATGATGCTGTTCAGTAGCTTAAGTTGATCCCTGTTCCCGATCCAAAGGGCGAACACCTCAACCCACGCACATCGGTTGAAACTAATGAGCCGCGGCACTTACGAGCTGCGGGACTGTCTCTGTTGTAACCCTCTGAGTTTAGAGGCCTGTCAAATTCCTAAGAAAATCTTTTATGATCTCTCGCCCGAAAAGACGAATGTGTAATACGTAAAAAGAAACCCTTGCCTCTGCTTGCAGGCGGCACACTCTAATTGCTACGCGTATATGGCAACCATTTTAAAGTGGAGACGAAGGGCTATAAAACTTATAACCGCAGGATTTTCACTGTCAGCGCAGCCATTAATCCACTCAGTCGACAGAAGGCAATGGCAATGGCATCAGACGGGTTTTCAAGTCCCTCTCCCTCTATCTTAACTACTTGGGTAACGCCCTTGTAAAGATCCAAAGGTGGAGCTGGAATTGGAAATTGAAGCAAGTTCTAGTTCAGACAGAGAGAGAGAGAGAGAGAGAGAGAGACCATTGACACCGCTGTTGGCTCTAATAATTTCGTTCATTATGAATTAATTTAATTTGAACAACGGTCGCCACTTTTTTTTTTTGTTTTGAAGGGGGTCGCTGAGGTGGGAGAAAGAATGAAAAGGTTGCCCTCGAGAGCACAACGGGTGGGCGCCACGGATTGTGTCAAAGATATGCGACGCATGTGGCGCAAAGTTCCGCCAAATGCACAGTTGGTAGTCGTCGGTCGCCGAGTTTTGGTCATTGGAATTTTTATACAAAACGAATATATAACCCATTTTCTACAGGTTTAAATGCGGCATCGAGTTAAGTTGTGAGAAATCATAATGCTGCTTCAAAAAGGTCAAACGCAAAATTGGCTCACAGTTGATAGTTTTTTCTTCTTTACTTTTTATTTTGTTGTGGCAGTTTCCAGTAGTATGCCCCAGCCAAAAGTTTATCTGAGAGTCGCGCGCGTTCTCAATGCTTCCCCGTTCTCAGAGACAGAGACAAACACGGCAGACAGGCAACGTTGCGTGTCTGGCCGGCTTTGACCCAAAATAAAGTTGGCATTTTGAGTGTTTTATTGCATGGACACAAGTTTCAAGCAATCAACAAAGCGACTGATCAAATGCAAGATCATCCCAATGGACAGAGTACCATGCAATACATTCAGACTGCGTCTGAGAGACTCAGAAACTCAGAGACTTGAGAGAAATATGTTTATAAACATGCACATTTGGCACGCGATCATCAATTTTCGATGCCTACAACTGCGTACTTCAAGATACTTTTACCATTTACCATTTTGGGCCCTCAACAGCTCCTCTCATCGTTATCACTGTGCAACAAAGATGATTTAAAGTGTTTTCTTTTTCTCTGAGTTGCTTGTTGTTTTCTTCTTCTTCTTCTTCTCCTTATTCCTACATTTATTTTTACGCGATGAATAATGAGAGGAGGTGCAACTAAACATTTTTCACGAGCAGCAAAGTTTTTTTTTTAATTTTGTTCATTGCAATACATGAAAATTGTGTTAGGCACTTTAATGTGTTGCTCATAAAATGTTGACTTAAATTTACGAATTCCATTTATTCACAAAATATGATTAAAATATTATGAATGATTATTGCACTAAAGTTCTACTCCAAAACTAATAAAAGGTATGGGAAAAGATTTAAAGTTTTGCTTGTATTATGTATTAAAAATATGAATAAACTCAATAACATTGAAAGGAAAAAATATATATTTTTTCCGAAATATAAATATTTAGAACTGTTCATAATTAGTTTTGTAATATAAATCTAAAATTCTATAATAAATATTATTTTACAAAAAATAAAATAGATCTTGAAATGTAAAATCCTCTCTAAAAATCACTATATTCCGCCATATTCTCAAATATTGTTCATTCATTCATTTCAATTGCCAACAGAGTGTTCCTTAGATATACCAAAAAACAACACAAGATTCTAAACAAAGGAGAATTGTACAGAAATAGCTGAGAATAGAAGAAGAACCTGATATAACATATTAATTTTAGTTTAAGTTTCTGCAAATTCATCATGCTTATGTAGAGAATGCTCTCGAGGGAGTCAGTAAACTCGATTGTATAGAAATAGAATGTTATAGGATGGGATAAGATGTGGAATGGGATGGTTTGTTGTTAGCAGGGTTCGTTGTGTTGTGTTGTGTTGCGTTGCGTTGTTGAGTAGTGTTGATTCTATACCTTAATTGTTACACAATGATCGCGCTGAATCTGCGGCTCGTTGGTTCCCAATTATAAAAGCCGATTAGATAACCAACGAGCCCCAAAGCGAGCCACAAAACCAGCGAGTGGCCCATCATCATGTTTTATTATGCCAGGCAGCAGCCTCCTGTGTGTTGTTTGTGCTGTGCTGTGCTGTCTGTCTGTCTGTCCGTCCGGGTGTGCTGTGTGTGTCGGTGCTGTTTTTGGATTATAATACCCGAAGAGCAAAACAAGAAAAAGTTTCGACTCATTCGCTGCCATTTAGAGCAACAATAGGAGCAACCGGCGAAATGTAAACACACACCGGAGAGCAGCGAGTGCTTTACGGATCGATACGAAAATGAGCAATAACCAAAAACTGTACCCCCAACCCATGGATTTGCTGTGGAGGATCGAGCAATCGATCGACCTTCTCTCTGTAGAAACCACCAGCAGCAGCAGCAACTTCCACTGCCACTGCCAGCAACAGCAACAGCAACTGTGGCAGCGGCAGCAACAGCACCACCAACAAGCCAACAAGTATACCCAAATATGCGATCATTACTCATGCGCGATTTCACAATAAATCAACGAGACGTGTTCACAATAATTTTATTCAACTTATTTTCTTGTCGGTTGGTCTCGGCCTGGTCTGGTCGCTGGTCGCTGGTTACTGTTCGCTGGTCTCGTTTGGGCCGCCACAGTGTTCACTCTCTCTCTCTCCCTCTGTCTCACTCGCTCGTTGTGTGTGTCGATTGTTATTAACTGTGTTTGTGTGTGTGTGTGTGTGCTGGCAAGCTAAAGGAGCGCAGGCTTTTATGTTGTTGTCGGCGGCGTCGGCAACAATGAAACCGTTTTTCGTTACGACCATCGGGAATGTGTTGCTAAATATGCAAAGCGAGTCAGTCCACATCGACATTGCATCGGCAGCTAGCTCTGGCGACTCTGCTGGCTATTTGGCCATTGCGATGGCGATGGCGTTGGCGTCGACTTCGTGATGTGACGCTTCCCACTCTGTGGCGCTCTGTGCTTAGAAGAAGCCATCCAGCCAGCCAGCCAGCCTCTCTTAGTGGAGTGGAGTGCAACTATTTTCATGTCGCGGATCGTGATGAAGTTAGGTGCATGGCCACGCAATGGGGCATCCAAAGCTAAATGCCTACTTGCCTCCTTCCGATTATTTGCAAATTGTATGCAGCAGCCACACACACACACTCTCACACACAACACACAACAAAAAGAAGAAGCTACACGATTTAATTGTTACGCACATTGACAGTCAGACACAGTGCGAATGCACAGGATGGGAAAACAACAGCAACAACAACAACAACAACAGAAGCAACAACAACCATTGCTGCCCATTGTTCCCCATAGCTGCCTTTAGGTTTATGAGCCCAAAAAATATGCAAAAATGTGTGTAGCTCATCGAGTTAGTCTAGGCTCGTTTATAAATACAGATGCCCTTAAGCCACTTTCGAGTCCAATGATGCGATTGTTAGCTTGGCAACGTTTATCCGTAGAGACACTCCCCCTTTGCTCCCCAGCCACTCTCCTTTCGTGCCCTTGCTTTAATGCACAAGATACAATTGTTTTTCCTCTTTAATGAAGGGTTCACCTAACTATCGATTTGCTGTCGTGAGCTTTGAGTTCGATTTCCTCCGGCTAGATCTAGTTTTAGCAAAATTGATGCATAATCTGTATGAAATGTGAAATATTTTTTGATTATTGCTTTGCTTTTCCAATATAATTTTCAATTATTGAGGGCATAAAGTGAAGTTCATCTTGTAAATATTGTAAATTGAATTGAGAAAAGAACTGCACTTGCCACAAAGTGTTGAAGTTGAAATCTTTAAGAAACATTGGAAAAATACATTTTTGATTTGTTGTTATGTTTATTTTTAGAACATGAATACAAAATCTTCTTTCCACTGCAATAAAAATTATTAAATCCGTTTGTTTGGCAGGAACACAGATTAATAAAGGAACTAAATAGTAAATTCAAAATAGAAATAGAAAAATTATTAAAAAAATATTATTGTACAGTTAATAAATGATAATTATGTGGTGGACGAGAACATTATTATTTATTTTAAAATTTATTTTTTTACTAAAATCGAGTATTTAAAATCGATAAAGAAACGAAATAATTAAATGTGAATTAAAAACAATATCATACAATGAGAATTTCATTTAAAAAATGTCTTTATACTAACCTAAAACTTTCCTTATTATTATCTAAGAATTTTTTAACATATTTCAAGCGATAATAACTAACCTTAAAGAACTCCCTTTTATTATAGAAATTTTCTAAAAAGAGAAATTTGTCAGGCCAGTTTCTTTGCTTGTGTTAATTAAAAAAATGCTGCTTATAAATCAGCCAAGTTTTACATTATGAGCGTGTTGTAAGAAAATGAGGGGAAAACTCGGTGAGAAGGGGAATGGAAATGAGGAAAGAATAAACAAAAAAATGGAATAATCTGTCAGCAATCTGTGCTATGCGGCACTTGTGTAAAGGGCATTGGAGGCTTCGTCGTGTCGCATAGTTTGCATTTCGAACATGTTTTATAAATAACGCTAAGGAGCTCTCGACAACTCGGATGATGTCGATGCAACGGGATGGAGGCACTGTCAAATGAAGCAAGAAGAGGAACAACAAGAGAAAAAAAAAAAGTGCGATCCAGTCGGGTTAATCCGCTCGGTCTCTCTCGCTCGGTGGTAAACTAAGTAAAGCGCAAAACATGGATTTCGTTTTAAAAATCGTGTCTTGTTCTTGCCACGGTCAGGCCAGCAACAAAAGGGTAGCAAAGAATATGCAAAAAGAAGGGGCCAAGTCAGTGGGAGGGGAGGGGGGTTTAGAACGCAGATCGACGGCAGTCTGATGGCTATGGCTAATATGCATGCAATCAGCCAAGAAGTGTGGCCACTAAATGGAGGACAGGAGTGAGGTGCGCGTGTTTCTGGAGGCCACAAAAATATGTTGCGGTTTTGTAACGAAAGAAAAACAGAAACAGTTGCCACGCAAAAACCAATAGATCAGGCAACAAGTTTGTCCCCATCCCTCCGACCGTTCCGTCCGGCTGCAGCATGACACATATTTTGCCTAACGAATGTCACATGACTGCATCGACGATGAGACTGCCTGGAATGGTATGGTAGTATGGTAGTGGAATAGAGTGTGGTACTACTCTATGGTAGAATGGGAGATGCCTCCTCAATGCATTTACAGTCACTCAGACTATGTGTTGGCTCACGTACGTGCAGCACGTTGTTGTTGCCGGTTGTTGTCAAGCCAAACTGCTACTGTCAAAGTCACGTTTTAATGTAACGTTCGGCTCGATTCGGTTGCCTGAAATATTGAGATTGAGTTACGAGCAGCCAACAACTTTTGTCAACACGCGAAGCTGCATAAATGCCGCTTAAATGGCATAAAATATGCATATGCATTTGCCTTGGACAACTAGAGAGACGGACGGACGGACGGACGGACGGACGGACGGACGGACGGACGGACGGACGACGAACGGACGAGTCGAGCAATCGCCCAGCTAGCCAGCCAGTTGCAAAGTAGCAAGTTGCTAGTTGCTAGTTACTAGTTGCAACTTACCTGGCCAGTTATCGCAGCGCGTTCAACATATTTCAAAGTTACACGACTGACGACTCGACTTGCCCGACACGCCCTTAGTTAGTTAGTCGACTACCTTCCCGCAGTTCCTCCCTCTGTCCGCCTGTCCATCTCTGTCTATCTGTCAGCCTTTCAGTCAGTCAGTCGTCGTCGTCGTCGTCTGCGTTCAACTATGTGGCCAGTTTCCTGTTGCTTGCCACAGGGCCACGCTGTAACGTTGCCCGCTGCCTGCCTCATCCACATCCTCATTCAGCCAGTCAGTCGAAAATTCTTTGTAATTTGCGTTTTTCACACCCATTTGATGTAGCACCAAGTTTTAATCTTAATCCCTGCCACCGAAATTGCTAACTACTCATAAATACCTCTGGCCCTTTACACACAACAACAGTAACAGCAACAGCAAAAAAGGGTTTGCAACAACACACACCTACCCATAAATCGATGGTGTTGCCAAGAAATGCCTTTTGTTTTTAGTTGGGGGAAAAACTGTCATGTTTTTCATGTTAGTCGAGGTAAAATTGCTGCTGATAAAGAAACTTGAAATGAAGATATAATAGAACTAACTTCGAGTTAATTGTCGGTTACCAAAGCGACTCTGGATAATATTTACATTGAGAAAAAACATTAAGAATGAAAAGGTTTTACAGAACTTGCAACAAAGGGAAGATCATCATTCGTTAGAGAATTGATTCTTATAAATGATTAATAGTAGTAGTAGCAAGTGAGTAAGACAACACGGAGAGAGAAAGAGTTCTAGAAAGAGAAAATATTTAGACACGGTGGAAAATAATACGATGATTATCATCAGTCATGATTCTAAGGGAATTCAGCGAGTTCAGTTTTAAATCAATTCTTTACTAATTTTCAGCATATAAATCTAAATTTCATTCAGCAAAGAATTTTCAAAAACCAACCAATAGATATCTCACTCAATCACAGAGCAGGCAATAACTCACAAACTTCATGCTGCGAGAATTGAGCTCACAACATTTCTGTTTTGTTCTTAGGAATTAGATCAAGCATATTCCGTATCTTGTTATTAAGATACAAGTATCTACATTTATAATTAATGTTAATGTTCATGCCGGCGACTTGCTAATAATTGGTTTGGAAAAATACATATTGTATCACAAAAGGAAGTCATTTCAACAACTTTGATAGTAAATTTCAATTCTGCTGCAGCTGCTCAGGGGCAATAAATAAAGCCATAATTTTGATTGTCCATATTTTAATTCAACATTTCGGCCATTGATTAAACGTTTCATATTACAGCATAATTTATTAGCTAATACATTAACTTATAGAATGTTCATATCGAAATTCATATCACGGTTATTAACCTCTGGATGCTTGGGAGATTGCTTAACCTCTATTTAAATGCCAGTTATCGGAATTCCTAGACGGTTGATTAGATGTCCGAAAGTGTTTGCGGACTATCATTATATGGCCATGATGATTTAGACATAAAATTTATTTATCCATGTGGCACACTCTTGAATTTACAATCTGTATCTCTTTAGAAACTTAGCCAATTTAAGAGGCTCATCAATTGCTTTGTCAAATTGTGAACCGCAAGCTAAAAACCACTTTTCAGCCTTCAATCCGCGCCCGGTTATCAAAAGCAATTTTCGATGTTGTCGATGCTTGTTTAGGAGAGTATGCCGGTAGTGAGAGGGGGAGAGGGGGGACGATTTCAGCTTTAGCTCCCCATATAGCCCGCAGCTGATAAAACTCAATACTTTTGTGTGTTTATGGCCAATCAGAAATCATGCCCAAGCCCACCTCAATATACTATACATCTACTATACATGTACATATACATATATATGCATAAGCAGCAGCTTCTGTCGTATGTGCGCCCCTCTAGATTCCCCCCTTGTTGGTCCAGCCATGGTCAGTGTCCCCTCGAGTGAAAACGAGTGTCATTTTTAGCCAATTTCGCTGCGTTGCGGTTGCGTGGCATGAAAACTCAATGGACTGGACACGAGCCCATCCATGGAGCAGGCAAGCGGAAGGCAGTCAGGCAATCAAAGGGTGGGCAGGGGGCAGGTCAGGGAAAGAGGGGAGTATAAAAAAAAGTGCGAACGCGTTAACTACATGGCGTCGCCAATCTTAGCTGGAAAACGTACGACAAGACAAGACAAGCCAATTGCAGTCAGTTTGCTGTGGAGTTCGAAGCTGAAGCTGCAGTCACGCTGGAAGCTGGGCTCCAAAGAGAAAGAGGAGTAGAGAGTGAGAGCGAGAGCGAGAGAGTCGCACAGTAGCGCCTGCGGGCCAATAAGTGTGTGAAATAAACAATGTGCACACGTAGCCGACGTCGAATGGGTTCTTCGTGTTGCTTGTACATTTTTGTGCTCAACCAGACACAGCAACAACAACGGCTGCAACAACTACAAAAAAATGAAGAAAAATAAATAAATAAATTGCAACATTGGCAGCATATTTTTACACTTTGGCTTGCACCAAAAACCCACGGCCCTGGCTTTGTCCCTGGTTTTAGTCCGACGTCGACGACGACGACGACGATGACGACGCCGAAGACAACGCGGAACGCTCAACGCACTTTTCTTTTTTCACGTTTTATTGAGCTCAGAGCTAGTTCGGGGTACAATTAGTTTTGTATGCAGTTTGTCACGTACTCAAAGGCACATTCATCATCAATTCAATTTGCGCGCAAATAAATCATAAATAAATGCCTCACAATAATGCAATAAAATCAAATGCACATTTTCAAGTATTTTATTTGCATATATTTCAAACGTATAAACGCCATTTATGTGAATGAGTTAGAAATAATAAACATTGCGTTTATGTTTATGCTCTATATTTCAATCAATGGCTGTTTTCAATTTAAAAATTTGTTGTTGGTTTTTGCTCTAAATTTAAATGTATTTGCCTCGGTAAAAAAGTCACGTTTCATGGCGTAACTATTTAAATAATATAACAATCAATGTAAAGAAATTTTTTTTAATTTGAGTTGACTAAACTATATAAGATATTTTATTGTAGTTTAATTCACAAAAATAACTGTAACTAGGCTCACGGAATTACTAAATTGAGTAAAATATTTTAAGTGAATGTTCCTTTTACTTTCTAAATAATACATTCATTTTTTTATTTTCCAATATAATTTTATTTATTTTATATTTTAAATAATTTGGGAACATTTTAAGTACTAAATCAGTATTTAATTATTTTACTTTCTAAAAAACACATTTATTTATTTAATTTTTACAATTTTATTTCATTTAGTTTATATTTTACACATGCTTAAAGTGTTAATTTAGTTTCATTTGCTAAGATGTCTTAGTTCAAATGCATAAGTGCTCACATATTTCACCTTCTTAATAACGCATTTATTTATTTTTTATTTGTCCATATAATATTTTTATTGAGTTTATATTTTAAATATTTAAAAAGATTTATTTTACTTTAATTTCTAAAAACTTCTTTTGAATAATTTCAGTTCAATGCTTACATACATTATATTCTAAATGACACATTTATTTATTTATTTTTTACTAGAAGTAATAATCATAGAAAAGGAATTATCTAACATACAAGTTCTTCGGCACAAAAATAACATAAAAAAAATATGTAAGTTATGATTTACAGACCTAGGAAGACTTTGGTGAATTTAAATACGTTTGTTTGATTTACCACCTCAATTTTCTCAGCTTCCCACATCAAAAAAAAAACTTGTCTATAGAGTATTTTTAATTCAGCTTAAAAGCTTTCAATTGGCTTCGCTGGTATTTTGTTTTTGCACACCGTTTAAGTGGCCCCGCATGCCTAGACGTTTCACAGCTTCAACTTCAACTTCAGCTGCAGTTCCATACCCGATCCTGACTTTGACTTCGACTTCGACTGCGACTGCGACTTCGACTTCGACTCCGATTCTGATCCCAATCCCAAACGCAGGCTGTCAGCGCTATGGCGTCAACGTTGCTAAGCGAGTCTGGACTAAAAGACTGAAGGTCTGCGGACTGTAGCCTTTACTTTTAGTTTTATTGTGATTGTTGTTGTTGTTGTTGTTGTTTTTAGAGCCTCTTTTGCCTGGTGTCTCATCAGGCGCTGCCCTTTTGCTGATTAAAACTGCGAAATCCAATTTATTTCAAAATTTATTGTGTCTCACACGCTCAGAGACGTACAGGAATTGAAAAATATCAATAAAGGCATATGAATTGTTACCCAATAATAAATCAAGTGCTGCCCAAACCAGTGTAGAATGCTTCGGGTACGGCGTCCACAGCGCAAACAAATATGCCTTTTATTGTTTATATACGAGAATATATGTATACTATATAACCAACAGCAGTAAAAATAATGAAAAAAAAGCGAGCTCTTTGGCATTTTTCGCACCGGCCAACGCGAAATATTTCAATGCGAAAATCACCGAAAATCGTTTCGATTGTTGGTTTTCATGGTGTTGGTTTTTTGTTGTGTGTCTGTTTTATTTTGGTTTTTTTTTTTTTTGCCAACTTCGCAAACGATCCAAACGTCATTTCATTTCAATGAGGACGGCAATTTTCTAAGAACGAAGCGCATACCAAGGAACCATGGAACTCAGCGTGGACACATGAAGCCAGTTGAGAATCAAGAATCAACAAGAACAACGCCGGCAATGGGCAAATGGCAGCTTTGGTGTTTCAGAAATATGTGCAAACAATTACGAAGACCGACGACGCGATGACGATGACGACGACGACGATGCGATGCGCAGCAGAATGAAGGGTTCACTTTTCGAATCGAGATCTGGACAGACTGTGTGGACTCCCTCGTCCACAACTTTTGAACTTGCACCGCTGTCCGCTGTCTGTTGTCTTAGTGATTTTTCGTCAATTAGAATGAAACGAACGAGCTGCGAATGTGCGAAGATACATTTTTTGGAAGCCCCGAAGAACCAATGCGAACCAAAGAGACCCCTCAAACCATCAGCGGCAGCTCAAATTAATATCTGTGCGATAACTCAAAGTCTGACGCTTAGTTGGAACGACTCTCTAGAGTCGCGTCGCGTTGCTTTTTGCAAATTTCGAACTCCACGTTCCAACATCCTGTTTCGTGCCGTTCATCTTGTCTTTTCAATTGTGGGGCTGCCTGTTGCTGTTGTTGTTGTTGCCAGCTAGTTAAGCAGTTAAGCAGTTTCGCGTAAACGTTTTTCCAATATGACTTTGCTGTTGCTGTTGCCGTTGTTGCTGTTGCTGTTGCTGCTGCTTTGATTGTTGTTGTTGTTGTTGTTGTTGTTGCGCCTGTGTGTTTAGGCTGTCTTCAGGGTTGTTATTTTAAAATTAGCACTTTGATTTAAGTTGTCTACACTCTTGGCGGCCTGTCTCTCTCTCTTGCTAGTTGCCCGGGCAGCTGCAACATACTGCAGCAACAGCAGCAGCCAAAGGTGTTGAACAGCTGAGTGAAGGGCCAAGCGGACAGCGGGGGCGGATGCAATACATTGCCAGCCCCTCTCTGTTATTGTTGCTGTCGTCGTTCCTCTTGGTGTTGCCGTTGCCGTTGCTATTGTTGTTGCTGCCGTTGATTACTGATTGCTCAGCTCTCTAGCGAAAGGTTGAAGGTTAGAGCAGATTAACTGTTGTCGTTGTTGTTGCTGTTGTTGTTATTGTTTTTGTTGTTGCCGTCGCCGTTGTTGATGCAACCAAAACCTATTATCTACATATCATACAAAACGATGATGGAGGATCGCCGCCTGAGCATGAGAAATGTCAAAAATCCACTTTAGCCGCATTGCGGAATTTTAATTTTGAAATTCGTCGGATATTTCCCACTTCCTGGTAAGTCAGGTCAAAGTTGTGCCTCGACACTTGGAGGATTAAATAATTATGGTTATTATTGAAAAGACATTTTCGTATGAGAAGTTATTATTAACTTATTAAAGCATTTATTCATTTTCATCTTGGGTACTTTAAAAAAATATTATATTATTTGGTATACATAATACAGTGAGTACTATATAATCTATCTTTGCTTTTTTGTTGCTAAAATATTAAAGTTTAAAAATAAATACATAAATTTGTTAAAACTAAATGTTATCTCAAACTTGTGCTAATAATAGTATATTTCAATCTTAAGGTCGTAAGCACTGCTATTTCAAAGAACAGAATAAGTTTTCATATATTTATTCTGTAATATTAATTATATTTAAAGAATCAAAAATTTAAAATACTTGAGTTTACTACAATTATATTTTCAATTTTTAATACAATTTGTTTTTTATTTTTCAATTTTTTTTCTGTGTTTTATTTTGAGTTTGATGAAACACAAAGAAGATAAAACTATTGAAATTAAAAAGTTCATCTCAGAAGACTTTTAAACATCAAAGTTATATTTGAAGTAGATAAATGAGACTATTGATAAATCTAAGAGAGCCGACATAATTTAATAAGTGTAAAGTATGTATTTACATCAAAGACAACAGAATAAGTTGATCATATTTTATCCGTCAATTATTTTCATTATTATTGACAATGTGAAGCTACAATTTGTAATTCTCACTTCTTAAAGTGTTTGCATCTTCTTAAATTGCACAGCAATGCATTATATCAACTAATGATTCACTAGACTGCGATTAATCTAGTTGCAAAATATCCTCACACTCTGTGGCTGTTGGCTATAATAAATTCATTAGGCAAGCCCATCAGCATCATTATCGCTTTGTGTGTGTGCGTCTATGCGATAAGAAAACGATAAATAGCCGTCAACTTTCACATAGATTTAAGTTAAGTTTTGTGGCCTGTTTGGCAATCAAGTGGCTTATCGTCTGGTCGTAATCAATCATTAAGTATGCTTATCTGATCCGCAGCATTCGTCTGCCGTCGTCGTGGCAAGTGGCAAGTGGCAAGCTGCACTTTTTTAGCTGCCACCTCGAGCAATGTCAACACACGTAGCAATCGAAGCAACAGCTTCCGGTTAACTTGGCTCATAAGTCGTAAGCTTATCACACACAGTCAGCCCGGCCGGCCAGTCGGCTGACTTGAGCCGATTTAGCCGCTTGTGTTAATTAAAATCAGCTTACGAATAAATTGTGTGTGAGTGAGTGTGTCATAAAATGCAGTCGCAGTCGTCGTCGTCGACGTATAGTGGACAACATCCATATCAATACTAATCAGACCGCGGGCCCCCAAAGTTTATACATTTTTAATGCGCATTGTGGCCGGAAGGAAGCGCAACACGTAAACGTGTTAATATGGACAGCACAATCTATTAATTTGTCAACAATAAAAGAGACAGCAAGACAAGCGACAGACATGCCAGCCAGCCAGCCAGTCAGACACATCAACAACAGGCGACAGCTCCGACATCGACAAGAGACGCGTCAATGAGAGCAACAGTGGAGCTGCAGAGTTTGTGGAGCTGGAGCTGAGCTCTAACTTGGAGCTGAAGCGGGGACAGACGCGATAACGAAGCGTCTCCAGTTGCCGGACCCAATAAGCGGTAGCTTTTGCCCAGGTTGTGTTGTCCAGGTTGGCCTGGTTAGCTCATTGGCTGGTTGACTGGTTCGCTGCTTGTCAGCACAGCAGGTACGAAATTAATATGCGAGCAACAATTAAGATAAGCGCGCAAAGTTGTGAAGTTGCTGCTGCGAAGGGGCGCCGCAGTCGGTGGCCAACAACAGCAGCCACAGCAGCCCCAATGACTAAACCAAGGCAACTCTTTCCTCCGCCTGCCTCTTTGTTTCTTTTTTCAGTTTTTTTTTTTTTTTTGGTGACGATGCGACCAACCTCGCTTCTCGCACCTCGTTCCTGAAGACTCTTTCGGACCGCAGTCTGCGTCTGCGGTAGCCCCAAAAAAAAATAACATTATCCATTAACCCGTTGCCGTCGTTGTCTTTGCGGTTGTCTTGCTCGTTGCTGTTGTCGTTGCTGTTGTCGATGCGCTGCGTTGCAAGGTGGCCTTGATGACAAACGGCGGCATGTTTTATAAGCGATAATAATATGAATTTCATAAATTTTATGAGCAATATTTTCAGCCGTCGGCATTTCATAATAATATTAATTGCAGATAACCGAGAATTTTTATTGGTAATTTCGAAACATTTTTGGTAATTTTCAACAACATTTTTAACCAGATCTCGTTGAGATCTTTCAACGTATTGACTGTAAACACACGAGCCTTAAGGTGAAATAAAAATAGTCCCCCTCAGACAAAATATATAGTACGCAAATATATTTGTGTATTTGAAGATATTCAAAATTCTCAACGTAATTCGATTCCAAACAACAAAATGTCAAAAACTCAAAAGTAGAAATTTTATTTTTTATTTAAAGTACCTCGAACTTTGTTGGCCCTGACAATAACAAATAAGTAATATATATTTATAAGACAAAAATGCGTGGAAGGTGAAAAATGTTTCATAAAAGATAGTTCAATTAAATACAAATATTTTTAAAAGCAAAATCTAATTTATTTTTTAAAGACAATTCGGAGACTAGCCCAACCACCAGTCAATTCTTGTCAAATAACTTGCAAACTTAGAAAATAAATGGAGTATAACATACCATTAAACTAACACGAAATATGTTTAATATCTGAACAGCAATCATTAAGCTAACACGAAATATGTTTAATATCTGAACAGCATTTTTTGAAAATTGTATGACAGCCTTTAGTATCAACGGGGAATGCAAACATCATATATTATGCATACTCGTTAATGCCAATAATTATAAAAATTTGGTTTTTGAAAATGCAAATGAAAATTGAATGAAGGAAAATCATAAATCAAAAGAGACGGCAATTATGAGCGTTGCATGCAGCAAACCAATTGCAGGCAATGAAAATTATATTGCCACCAAATTTTGGCAATGCTTCACAAAACGAGTTTCGCATAACACACGAGCGGGCAAACGTGTGAAATTTCGATTCAATTTATTTTTTTTCTCGTTGATTTTTGTTGATTTTTTAATGCGGTTTTCAGGTATTTTGTCATAAAACACCTGACAGCTGGGGTAATTTGAGCGCTTTGTGAGTCTGCAGAGTGCGGTTGACAATCTCTAATTGATTAACGATAACACTTTTATTGATGCATCTCGTCTCATGTGTTTGAATGCGGGATGAGGGAGGGATGAGAATGCGGGGAATGGGCGTTACTTTTAGCATTTTGACAACTTATTTCAGACGCGTCAATTACCGCTACCCACATATGCTGACAGTTGCAATTAAAAGCTGAAAAGTTGTTGTACAAAAACGTAACCAGCAATTGCAGCAACAACTTTTGGCTCGTTTGGTTCGCTGGATTGTTAATAGACATGTAAACTGCAATTAAAACACGCCATACACAGAGAGTAGAGAGTGGAGAGTGGAGAGTGGGGAGTGGAGAGTAGATGGACAGAGAGTCAAAGAGCCACCAAAAATATTTTGAACGCTGCCTCGTTTGTTGGTTTCCTTTTATTTGTATTTATTTTTCTCAGTTGTTGTCGATGTTGTTGTTGTTGCTTCTTAATTAAAATATTTAAGCACGCAAATAGTAGGCCTGGCAGTTGGCTAGTTTACAACCAGTTGGCCAGTTAGCCAGTTAGCCAGTTGGTTAGGCTGCTTTGGTAATTCGAGAGAAGCACAAAAAAATACTCACAGAGAGGAGAACTCAAGTCAACTGGGCGTGCCTGGCGCTGCTGCGGCTTTAATCAAAGTTTTTGCCAGCGGGGAATCAATCATTTGAAATTTAAACGTCATCGTGCGTCAGAAAACTCATAAGACAAAACCCAGGCAGCCACAGCAAAAGCAACAGCAACAGTAACAACAACAACAACAACAACAACAACAAGTCATGCGAGGCAATTCCAAGTTGAAATCCTACTTGGAGGCCCGTTGTGAATGCGAATGTGGCGTGTCCGAGTTTTTAGCGCTGCCTGCCCCAAAAGACCACAGAGACGAGAAGCGAAGAGAGAAGAGAGCTTCCCGGGTTCCAACTTTGGACAACCAACGCAATCCCACAAAACATTTTTCTTTTGCACGATGATGTCGCTGTTGTTGTTGTTGTTGTTGTTGTTGTTGTACTCATTGTTGTTGTCTTTTATTTGTTAAATGAAAGCAACGCAAAATTAATGCGTGTGGCCAACGCCATCAGCATCGCCCCCTGCTTATCACTGTCAAGCAATCTGAACTGGGCTCCCAAAAACACAACAACAACAAAATCTGATGTGGAACTCAGACTGGAGCTCAAGCTCAAACTAACTAGCTAACCTTTTTGAAACTTTATCCGAAAGTGGAGCTACAACTGAAATGACAGCAGACGATGTTTTAGTTAAATTTATTTGCCAAATATCAATATAAATTTTATTATTTTTCTCGTCCGCTCCGACATTATAAATTTATGCGACCGCCTTTTGTCTTTGTTGTACTAGCTTGACTTGTGTTTTGTGTTTTTGTGAGTTTTTCATGTTTTCGGCGTGATTTGAATAGATCTTTAATAAGTGATAAACATTTGAAACGACAATTTTAAAGTCGATTAATTAATTAAATGGCAATTGAATCTGCCAACAACAAACGGTAATATCAACATTAAAAGCACCTATAAAATGCGAAATTGATAGATGTCGAGGTTGCTTTTTTTCTTTTTCGAATTAATGAGAACATTTTGTAAATTGGCTAAAGTTATGGGTATTATTTACGACTCTGTTATCGAGAAATGCCAGTTTAAGGATGACTTTGAATAAGCTGAAAAGAAGAATCGAACGCCGTTGAGTTACGTAAGATTTAAAGCTTAGTATAAAGCTTAAGTGAAATTGAATATACTCAATGTATTTATGAATAAATAAGTAAATATCACTTTAACAGCAGAAATTTATTTGAAATATGTTTAACAACAAGAAATGTTTCTACTCTAAATTTTCATTATATTGACAGTAATAGTAAAATTCAAGCTTAAGTTCAAGGTTTGTTTTCAATATGTTCTTAATACAAGAAATGTGTTTTCTACAAATATTGATATACTTTTTTTTAGAAAAACTTTAAACGTAAACCATAATATATAATGTGACAGTTTGAAGCATGACATCAGAAATAACGCAATCTTGGCAATTTCTTTTTCAGAAAAAATAAACTTTCACTTATTACGTAATACGTACTAGATATATAATACGCATACGTAGTCCATCACGTCATATCCGTTGCATGCTAACGGCACATTCTAAATTTCTATCTCACGCCCCGTTACGCTCTTCCCATGAAACGATTTAAGTTCAATATTTGAACTCTTTTTAATTGATCTTGATTAATCGCACACCAGGCTCCATATCAACTCCATGGTAGACCAACTTAGTGTGCCACACACACACTTGTACACACACACTCTGGCAGACCATCATTAATTACACTTTAATTGCCAAAAAACATAAAATGAGAAAAAACTAAGACAAAAGCGAGAGCGAGACGGGGGGCGGAAAATAACGTTAATAGTTTTGTCTTATCAGCATAAACAGTTTCTCCTAATTTCATTAGTTTAATGGCAAAACGAAAAACTAAGGCCAATCCCCTAGACAAATAAAAGAAACCAAACAAAAAACCGAGCTACCAAGCTACGCAAAACGTGCAAAGCGAACCAACAAAAAATTGTTAACAATTGTGAGAATAAATTGCTAAATAATTAAGTGGATCAACAGCCTGCTACAGTCTCAGTCTCAGTCCAAGTCCCAGACTCCGACTGAACTCAACTCCGATGGCAACATTCGAGTGGAATGAGAGCTGCTCTTGAAGTCGAGCCATGAGACAGACTCAAATTGCATATGATTAATTAAAGGAAATAAAAGGCTGGCGACTGAGAATGAGTAGCAGAAATATAAATACATATATATACTCGTATATATAGAGTGAAAAAACTGGCAAATGAAGAACAAACGAACAACGAAATCTTTTTCTTTAATTAATATTGAAGTGAAGTGAATTTCAGTAGCGTTAAAGAGAAAAAAAGCGAAGAAAAAACACCAACAACAGCACAGAACCAGAAAACAAAGACAGGAGGCGTTTTTCAACTCATTAACGTTCAAACGAATTCATTTACATATCGTATGGCGCACCGGCAAACTCTCAGCTTTACCTGCTTGCCCCAAATTAATATTCCATGGCCAAACATTATTTCTTCTTCTGTTTTTTTTTTTTTCAGTCTTTGTAATTCGGAAAATTTGAAACGCTTAAGAAACGAGCTGAGAAATGGTCTCACACACTATTTTGAATGCACCTCTACTATTTATAGGTGTATTATTTTTTTTTCTCTTTTTCCTTTTTTTTTTTTGTCTAAATGATTTTTATTAACATTTGCGCGAAGAGGGAAGAAGGAACCGCACACTCTCACACACACTCTCACACGCATGCCCATTATTACCATTTGCTGTGTCACTGGGCAAATGACAAGAGACGCCGGCGCATAGCCCTCGCCTAGCCTCTCTAGATCTCTAGACCCAAAAGAACCCAAGTCGAATCTAGAGAGAGAGAGAGAGTCCCAACATCGAAGCCCGGGCGTCAACTGCATGCCATGCGTAAATGCCAAACGCGAGCGACCCTCGCCTCGCTTGGCCCGCCTCTTATCTTCTGGTATTCATCTTGAAAATTGTTTCTAGTTGAAGTTTGCCTTTTAATTGTTAGGCGCAAACAGCCGACCGACTAAATTAAATTTATACAGCCTGTCCGATTCTGTTCCATGTGGTTGCGTGTCTTTTGCTCCAAAACAACAACTTACCCTCGAACCCTCGCCACACTGCGTTTGTCCTCACTCAACATCATCACAGTCTCACCGCTCACCGTCACATGTCGTCCATTGAGCATGTGCAGCCTTTCAGGTTACAACACAACGCAACACAACATAAGACAACAGCAGCAGCAGGTCAATAAATTCCTCAAACTGAATTATTATAACATTTTTATTAAAGCCTAGTTCTGTATCTCACATAATTAGCATAGTTATAGGGGTCTATCTAAGGGTTGCATAGGGGTAAGGGGAGCTCTCTCCCAACTGTCTAATTTTTCACTCAACTGTCCACATTAACGCATATCATGCACATGAAATATTTATTAATTTGCTCAATTCAACTGACAAATGATAAAAAGCTCCGGAATTAATGAATATATCTGTAAAAGGTGTCATTTTAATTAGGTCCACACAGGGTCAACGGGAGGGTTAGTTACATTTTTTGGCTAATATGCATTTTAATAGTCGTCCAACTATTTTCGGGTACTATATGGTTCGTTAGCAGCTCATACAAATGTGCATATTTGTCAAGTAATAAAAAAAAGTAAACATAACTATTGTTGTTGGACATGAGACTAACTAATAACAGTAATCTTGAAAGCAAAAGTTCAAAATCATTTAAACAGATTGATATTTTAAAAAATACTAAAAAAGATTTTTAAATTCTTTTTGTGAGTTTTTTTTTTTAATTTTATTTCTTTCAAATTTTCAGTATTATATTTAAATGCAACGTTAATTTTTTATATATCAACTGCAGCGAAGGTAAAATTCTTCAGTTGTACATACTTTATAAAAAGATTTTTATAGTTCTGCTTGAAGAAATATACAAACTGAAACATCAATCTTTACCATTAAGTTCGTAATTGTCAAGTGTTTTTACTGCTAACGAAGTTCGTTAGATGATAGATTTAAATTTAACAAATTACTTTTAAATCGTCTACTTAACCAACTCAGAACAACGACTCGCTAACTAATGGAAAATTCGCAAATGGTTTTAGAACAAGCTTTCAAGAAAAGTTTATATACTAAAAGCAATAAATTACTCAAAAAGTGACTAACCAAGTAATTCTCATCAACAAAAGTCTTGTTTGGCTTAAAATTGTATTCAAGCTTATTCGATTTGTAAGCACGTTTTCCAACACTATAAATTTCCATATCAAATGATGTTTGTATGGAGCTCATTCATTGCTTTATTGCATTGTTTCTCATAGTGCGCATGGTAAACCTTTTTTTTCGTTTTATTTGGTCATTGTTCAAGGCCCTGTTCTCTTGTCTCCCCGCCCACTTCTCCACACACACACACACACACGCACACAAAAAAAAGCGCCATTTAAGCCGCTTGTTGTAGTTCCTATTGCTTTTTGCTGTTGTTGGTCTTTTCACAGCTCAACACAAAAGCATCCAAAACGCAGCAATGTCTCCAGCCGTGAGGACACGATCAACGCAGCTCAACTGAACTCAACTCATCTCAAGAAAAACATTCAAATATGTTGCTCAAGAAAATATGTAAAGAAAAAGTTTTTCTGTTTCTTTTGTAAAGTTTCATTAGCGTTACGATGGTGTACACCTGATTTGGCATGGGGGAGAATAGAGCATTTAATTTTTTTTCGTTTTTTTTTGGGCACAATGGAACCCACAGGAGGTGCATATAGCTAAGTATTTTGAATAGGCATCGAAGTCAAGTTGAAAGAAACAAAAAATGGAAATGGAAATGAATGTAACAAAACAACGACAACAACACAATAAGCGCAGGTCAAGTCGAAAAATGTTTGGTTCGGTTTTCTAAGACGGATGTGCGTGCATTTTTTTAGTGTTCATTGCGTTCACAACACCGCACAAGTTGTTCACATTCACATGACTCGGCAGATGAAGTGCAGTCAGAAAAATATGCAAGACAATTAAACAAATTAACAACAACAGAGACGACAACAACAACAACAACAGCAAAGGCAACGGCAATTTTACACATGAGAAAATCGAAGAGCATTGAAACCCATTACCCATTAACCATTAGCCATTAGACCCCGCTTTGAGCTCAAAATGCGTCGCAACTGCGCGGGTGTAGCCCAACTGTCAGCTGGTTTTGGTTACAGCAAAACTTGCCCGGGTACCCCAGGTAATTAAGTTTCGAATTTTACTTTTGTCCAATGGGCCATCATCATGTTGACCTCCAGCGCGCAGAGAACCCTTTCGGGTCACATGTGTGCACATAAGAAGCCAATGACGACGACTCGCGGACAAGTTGCAAGAGCCGCATCTAATTTCATGGCTGTTAGCGAAAGGGCCATGGCCAAAAGGTCGCGCAAGATGCACACTACAAATACACACACACACACACACCCATTCACATTTAATATGCAGTCGAATGGGAAAATTACGGACTTTTATTATTGACAACAAAAAGAACCAAAAGAGCCAATAGAATGATCACAAAATAACCAGCAAAAGTCCAGCATAACAGTCAGAGTGTGGGTGTAAAACGAAATGTGAATACTCTTTCCCAAATAAAATGTTTCAAATATTTGAAAACTCAACGAAATTTGGTTTTGTATATGCATCTATTTTATAAGTGGAGAACTAAATTTATGTTAAAGTTAAACATGTAAATCAATTTTACAAATTATAAATACATATTTAAAAAAAATATTCTTAAAAAAACTCTGAAGAAATTTTATTTTCTCTTTACATTTATTTTATAATTTGACAACTATAGAATAAACTGAATTAAAGCCAAAATTCAAAAACTTTAAAATAAAAAAAGTAAAAGTAGAACAGAATTATGAATACAAAATTTACCTATTATAGATAAAAATAAATATGCTAGTAAATGGCATTCATATCAAATTTTATGCAGCATTATTATTCAACACTTATTGCACGATAAAAACAAAACTTTCCTTGCAAGTCGATAGAACTCTCTCTATACTGAACATGAAGTATATACACATACATTTATAAAGAACACAGCCAAAGTTCAGTTGAGGCACAAAAACAGCGACAAAGAAGAGTCATAAAAACGTTTAATGATGTCACAAACGCAATAAAAATGCAATAAAATGTCAAAATTATTGAATTTACGATACGAAACAAGTTCAAAATAACAACAAAGGAGGCAACAAAAGTAACATCAACAGCAACAACAACAACAATAACAACAACAACTACATAAAAATGCCAGTCGATTTTTTGGAGAGGCGCAGAGACAATTTCGAAAACACCTCTGCAGCTTTAACTCTTCAACTCTTTCACCGCCTGGATGGGTTATAACATTATGTTCCATTGTTATTTTTGTTGTTATTCCTTGTCGCAGTTGTTATTGTTATTGTTGGTGCTGTTGTTGCTGTTGCCGGTGTTGCCGGTGTGTTCTTGCTATTGTTGTGCGCTGTAGCGTTGCATGCAATGTGCGTGCTGCTCTGGGGCAAGGTGTCGCACTGCGAACTGCTCTACCATAACCTTGCTCATTTAAATAAATTTTACTTTTTTCCGTTTTAGTTTCTTTTTTTTTTTTTTGTTATTTTATTTTATTTTTTTGTCTGTGTGTGTCTGTGTTTTTTTCGGGTTAACAACGCGCACATCTCAGTGTAGAAAGGGGCAGCGAAGCATCGAACCGATTGATTGTTATCTAAAGTGAAATCAAATTGAGTTTCCATTGCTGACCCGTTGACAATAGCCCCGCCCCCTCCGTTAGCGATGTTTTTCCTGCGCGGGCACATGAAAGATGATGATTTTCGGTCGGTTCCAGAGCGTCTGCTGCGGGCTTGTACTCGTATCAATGTGTTTTTTTGGTGGGGTTAAGGATCAGAAAAGTGTTTGAGTAATGGACTACATGCGTCGCCACATCGATAAGACCGCCTGGGTCCCAGGCAATTAACATATTTATGCCATAGACACAATGTCTGCAAAGTAATCCCAATCCCAGTCCCAGAACTATAACCGAGACCGAAAAAACCCAAACCCAAACTCAAACCTAAAACCCAACGCCAGACAGTTTGACTGGAAGTGCTTTGATTTTGATTTCACATTTGGGAGCATCGTCATCAAATGAATCCTTTTGGCATGCAGGTCGGCTCATCATCGTCGCTAGCCTGCTTTATATGCAGGCATGAGCGGGCATACTAATTAGCCTGAGGGTAAAGTATGTGCTGCAATGGTTTGATTTACTTGGCGAATCAATAAAAGTGTTGCTTCATTCTCAGCCTAAAGGAAGCATTAAAGTCGACTTGTTTATGTGTCCAACCGCACCATAAGAAAGGTAGTCTTAGATGACGTAGAAGCCCAGACATGAGAAGATTCAGCTCCAAATTGAATTTTGAGTGCACACAGGCAGGTCTTTAATGAACACACAATCGAATGGCAGATGGTAGAAACAGATGCTTCATCGAAGACACTTACGATATGGAACTCGGTAAAGATACTTTAATAGACTAATTCAAATTCTGAGTTTATCTGTACAACGAGTTAATTCATCAAAAAGACATGAAATGCAGAAAACAAACGCATAAAGATAAATTCTTAAATCGAAACCAAAAATCTACAATATTTTTAGATTCTTATGATTCAAGAATATATTTGAGACTGCAAAAATCTCAAAATAAACTTCAGAAAAACTTCAATCCCAAATCAAAATTAAACATTCGTAATTCAATTAGTTCTCAAACTCAAGTTTCTTATTTTATTTCTTTGAACGGCAATTTTTTTACTCTGCATATCATAAAAATTAAGCACTAAGAACAATATGACATGCTTTAAACATAAATATAGTACAAATCAAAATGAAATCAATTCTCATTTCAAAGAAGTTTTGAAAATAAAATATTATGATTTCATTGAAAACAAAAGAAGCGCATTTAGACCAGCACATTGAGAAGGTGGTTTGCCCCAGTTGTTAAGCGTATAAATAGAATTCCTATAAAGTATTAAAAATGTTGAAAATAAAATAAACCATTCGATTTCCTTAGGGGGGAAACACATAAAATCAAAAACAATTAAAATTTCTGGAACACACACAAAAAGTATCTCAATATCAAGATTGTAAATTAAAGGCCAGTAAAACGATTTCAAAACATTTCTTAAAAATGAAAACAAAAAGTGTGTATTATAGGCCATTTAAAATGCAATTACTTGGAAAGACAACAACTATATCATCGTCAAAGTTATGCTACAGCTATAATTTTCACATTTAAATGCATATCGGAATCAAAAGATATTTATTGTCAACACATATATTTCCATAGTAATCGAATTGCAATGAGAAAATCTCAATGCTGTCAAAGAAGATTTAAGATAGAAATGTTCAATTAATTGAATTCCCAATGCATCGAGCTTCAACACATTTTTATTTATTTGCTTTTCTATACAATTAGCCATAAATATATATTGTTTTTTTTTTTTTGTTGGCCACAATTGAATGAATAATACTCAGTTTCTAAGCCAAGATGCATAACCCAATTGTCGATTTGTGGCTACCGCATGCAGTGAGTGCTGCATGCCCCAATTGAAAATGTCAACCTATCAACAACAAATTAACTCAAAATCCCACAAAAAAAAAGAAAAACAAAAACAATAAGCGAGCCGAAGACAAAGAAAGCGAGCTGGTTAAGAGAGGCTGTTGGTCAGTCTATAAGTAAGTTGCCGCCTGCTGATTGCTGTTGCTGATGTTGTGGCTATAGAGTTGAAGCTGAAGCAGAGGCTGTTGCTGTTGCTGTTGCTCTGGCTGTTGCTGTTGATGTATGCCAGGCCGAAAGAGCCCTGGCTAATATTTATGTACCACAAATGTCAACTGTCAATGTCAATTTATATTATGTTGCTGCCACATTGCGGATATGTCAGCAGCAAACATATGTATCTCAAAACCGAGAACAGACAACATTTTTTTGTTGTTTTTTGTATTTTTTTTTCGATTTCATTTCGTTGTTGCTGTTTAAGCCCTAACCGGGACAGCTTGAGAGAGCGCCGGCCTACGCACAGCCCCTGATCTGGACAACAACATATTTATAACATTATTTTCGCACTCGGTTTCGATGTTATGTGTGGGTGTATTTTACAGGTATGCACAACACCCCGTCACTCTCCTTTCCCCATCTCTCCATCCACATGTCAATTCCAATACCGTTTCATTTCCATTTAATTTGTTTGTTGTCAATGCTGTTGTTGGTATTTAATTTGCAGACACGTTAAACAAACAAAAGTTAAAGAGTAACATGTCTCAACCAACAACAACAACAAAAAAAAAAAACAAAAACAAAGTTATTTGGGGTTTCAGTTTCGGTTCAATACGGGGTTGCATGCCACTGCGGGCTCCAGTTGCATCAACGGCAACAACAACAGCAACCACAACAAGGCGCTCATTAATAATCTTGTTTGAACCCGGCAATTTCGACCCTATAATCAGCGAGTGAAACGCATATGCACATACTCGTATAGTAGAAAGACGGAACGGACTCCGACTCTGACTCCATCTCCGTCTCTGTGTCCACGTCGTGGCTCGTTTGGAGTCGCCTGGTTGGTTGCTTGCTTGCTTGGTTAACTGGCTTTGCTTGGTTGGCTGGCTGGCTGACTGGTTGAGACGGCCTGGTAAACGCCTCTGGGGCACCGCCTGCTCATTCCATTGTTTGTTGCTTGATATTTTTGAAGACGTGGCTAATTTGAATCAACCGCCTCTCGCTCATTTTCGCTGTCCCAAAATGAGACTGAATTTCAGGCAAAAAAAACAAAAACAAAACAAAGCCCCCGACTGCTGACCGCTTCGAACTGTTGCCATTTGCTGTGGTTGTTGCTGTGACTGTGACTGTGGCTGTGGCTGCCGTTACCCTCGGTCGTAGCAAATTAAACGCATGCGCACCACAAATGGCCGCTGGCTAAACGCATTCGCTCCCGCTCCCCAAATAAAGTAAACCTGGTGGCCATCGGACCTCGCTGCCGCTGCCGCTTCCGTGCCAAGAGCGCCCCCAATCTACTCCCCTCCCTCTCTCTCACTCTCATGCTCCCTCTGCGCCCCATAAAACAAGCATGTTGATAATTGTTTCCTGGACGCGATGGTAACCCGAGCCCAAGAGCAAACCCAAAACCTGAACCTGAGCTGAGCTGGCGGCTGCTGCGTCTGCGCTTTGCTTCCACTTTGGCGTCTACTGCGACTGCGCCGGCGTCTTAAGACATAAATCCAACAGTAAACATATAAATTTAGCTATAGTTATATACACAGAGCGAAAGCGGCGGATTAATTGAGTCGACTCAGTGTCACCAATGATTTCATTAACATTTCAATTACGAAATTAGTATTTAAATGTAATAATGAAAATTATAACTAAAGAAATCATTAGGAAATTAGTATTTAAAAGTAATAATGAAAATTATAACTAAAGAAATCATAAGGATAAAAGATTAATAATTACATAAATGCAAATAAATAAATCTATACATTTAAAGATAAACAGTAATAAATTTCATACTTAACATTTTCATGTTGCTCCTAATATTATTCTTTCTTATTTATCATTTTGGATCAACAATAAAATATAATTAAATGAAATATAGTGAAATTAGAAGTACACTCAAATTTAACAAAAGATAAATACTAAGCTGAAATATTGCATCATTCATTGATATTGTATTTAAATTAAAAATTATAACAATATAAATATAAGACAGTTTCGGAAATGTCAAACAAAACTGAATAAAGTAATATTTACGAAATATAATAATAAGCACTCTTGTGCCATTTTTAATTCACTTTATTAGCTTATACTCTCCAGCTTCCAATTATCTCCAGAACGTATCATACAACCGATTTCGCTCAGTGTAATTTTATAGCGCTGTCATATGAGCTTTTGAGCTCTCTTGTCTACGCGTACGTGTATTTTTGGCTTGTTTAGAACGAAAATTATGCAATTATCATAATTGGTCAGCGGGGCATTTTGGCCAATTATGAAATATATTTATGAGCATTTCTAACCATGCCCCATAATGCTGTCACGCAATCTTTAATCACATACGCCCACCAAAGGAAAAACATTTAAATGGGCAAAGAAAAACAATAAAAATGAAATGTAAATAAAGTAGTTAAAAGGCGCTGTAAGTATGTATGCAATGTGTGAGCATTCGGTGGGATGCACTTGTTTGACTCGCCTATCATTCCAAAGGGCCAAGGCATTGTTCCAATTACGCGGCTCTGCACGCACTTTGGCCCTATCCACACACTCTTCCAATATATACTATATAGTATAATGGCTGGAGTGAGTATTTCGTTTTTTTTTTTTCTTTATGCTCGTAGTTTTGCCCTTTTAAACGCCGATAACCTTTTATGCGCCCGCCGAGCAGCTATAAAAACAAAAGACAAAAAAAAAGAGAGAGAGAAACGAGTGAAGAGATACAAAGACTTAAGACTCGAAAATGCATTAAATTGAATTTTTTCGTTGGAAATTGTTGACTGGCCAACGCGTTTTTTAACGCCATGAAAACTAATTTTATGTTTACACTCGCACTCACACACGAACACAGACACAATTCAATTACATGGCCAGAAAAGTGCTTGGATGTGGAGTGTAACTTCATTTAAATGGTTGGCCATTCCCCGGGACTCTCGCAGTTCTCCGTTTAACAATGCGTGGCGAGTCACCAATATAATACCTCTCGTAATGCCTTCGCGCAAATGCCTTTGCATTGCACTTTTGGTGCATGCTAATTGGCATGGGGAATTACAACACAAATACAACACACAAAAGATACTCACACTATAGTATGTATCTGTATCTGTATCTGTATCTGTAGACGAAGGGCCAAGTTTTGCATAAACCGTTAAGTGAGCTGATGAGCTGGCAATTCTCACGATTCGACATGCAAACTGACAATCTAATATATGGCAGCTATAACTATCACATTACTAATCGTAAAGCCGCTAAACACGAACGTTTTATCGATTGCATAAACTCCGCTCAATGCATTTGTAAGAAACACTCGCATCACTTTTCTATGGGCTTGTTCTTCTTCCCAGTTCATATTGTGCATATTAAACTTATGTGCACCGAGTTTAACGCGTTTCCTTATTGGCTTAGTTTTTATTTAACATATATATTTTACTTTTTATAATCCTGTCACTGAATACATATCATAAAATGCAATTATTTTTAATATTAACAAAGAGTTTTATATTTCTAGTGCAGACGTATACTTAATGTGAAATATATTTTATGGTATAATAATATATAGTCCCTGTAGTCTATTCAGAAGAAAGCACTTCTTTATATACATATAAAACATATTGCTAACATTGGCATTTTGTGATAACGAATAATCCTATTCATGTTAATTGCTTAGAATTTATGTACTAACTTGTTGTAGGACTGAAAAAATTATAAAATTGAAGTCCATTAAACTTCCACATATATGCAACATGTATTGTAGTTAGTATCCACCATAATTATAATTTAATTAAAAATACAAATAGTTTATGACCTAGGTCTAATACTTATCAACCCGCCCCATATTTTATTGTGGTATATTTTAAGCAAAGTTAAGCGGTAGTAGTAGACCATACTATGTGGTATATATATTATATATTTATTAAACCTGCAAATTAAACGGAATAAATAGTGTGGTATTTATATCTGAAAACTCACCATTCAAAACCATATATTTTATATATATTCCTTAGCATTTTGCTACTACTTATAATGTAATTTCGTTACCCACATTCTTTCAGTTCCACTAACTACAAATTAACGAATGCCAACCAAAACTTGTCTCTACAAAAAATGTCAATTCCTCAACATCAACCTGCAACATTTGCTTATTATTTCGATTTGCCAATTCTGCCACATGATGAACATGTCAGCTACCGATCGCAGTTCAATAAATCTTTGGCAACTTATCTAAAACTGTGTCAACTACGCGATCAGCGACCAGCTGTCAGCTCTATGCAAAATCTACAATCGAATCAAGAGCAACATCAAAGCTTAAGCTTAAGAGCGTGGACGATCGCTTGATTTCACCAATCTGTTCCAATTGAATTACAGAGACAAGCACCCAAAGAACCCGCGATAACTGAAGCTGACTGCCACACACAAAGCCACAGACACAGAGAGACACATCCTCTGCTCCTCAGGCCCAAGGCCAAGCGAAATACGAAAGAGCGAAGAAGAATTATGAAATATGCAAAGCAATAAACAATTTAAAATCAAATAAAAAGACAACTTCATATTGGGGAATGGTAAACCAACGAGCATCGATTGTTGCTCCACAAAAAAAAAAAAAAAAAAAAAACGAAAACCCAAAAAAAAAATGTATATCAATATTTTATGCTTTAAGCATTTGTTTGCTTAGAACGACCCCCAAAACCAGGCAGACGGCGACGTCGTGAACGGATCAGCGGCGTGCGACTCTGTTGACTATAGATGGCTGTAGAGTGGTAACCAGGCTGGAAGCACATAGAGAGCAGCAGCTCTCACATGTGGCACTGAAGTCGAGTCGAGTCGAGTCGAGTCGAGTCGAGTATCCGTTTTCTCGGCAAGCTGTCTGCCTACTGTTGGCGCACAAATATGTGGCGGCTGCCGGATAACTTGCTGCTTTTGGCCTGCCCCTCCGTTTACCCTTGCCACTGAGCGCCTTTGCCTCGTTTCGCCGATTCGCCGTTGTTGTTGTCTAAATTTATGATTATTGCCCTGCCAAGCATCTTACGAGCAGCGGACTCAATTCGCCTTAGCCCAAATGGCGGCGCAGCTCTCGTTGATGCCGCTGCTGCTGCTGTTGCTGTTGCTGTTGCAGGCACCGAGTGGGGGAGGGTAAAAAAAAAAAGCCAAGTGATTCTGCAGTTATAAAAATTGGATTTTGCGCGCAACTTAATCACATTTTCGCCTTCAACTGGCGACTCAACAGTCGACTCTCGAGTGGAGTCGACTTGACTTGGACTCCGCTCAGCTATTTTATTGCCGTCGACTCTTTGTGACTTTTTTCAGCATTTCTTTTTTTTTTTTTTTTTTTTGGTTTGGTTTCATTTGGTTTGGTGTGCTCTGCGCCTGGCGAAAATTTACGATTATATCGAAATCTGATGGTTTATACGCGACCGCGGCCAAAAAAAAATAAAAAAAACTACTTTGTATATACAATGAGAAAGAGAGGAAAAAGAGCAGGGAGACAGATACAGCTTGAGCTGGGTCTAGAGAAGATTTACGGAAAAAAATTAATTTACGATTCCAGGGAAAATCAAATTACGTAGTCGTCTTGTACACTTGAGTCGACAAGTCTACAAGATTTGCCACCAACAAAGTTTTATTCAAATTACGATTTGGTAATTAATTTCCAAATAGGCTGCTCGCTAATCCGTGTGACTCTCTAACTGGACATGCAGTTAACGAAAGGGGGAAAGAGAGGAATGAGGGGGACAGTGGCATGTGGCAGGTGCGGTGTGAGTTTTAAGTTGTGTGTGGATGGACTGAACTCTGGCTGATTAAGGCAGGCGCTCAACTTGGATGATAAAAATAAAAAATAAAGAAGAAACCCGTTTGAAATGTGCTGTTTACTTTTAATGTTATGGCATTGCCGGCGATGATTAACCAATAATGATAATGGACAACGTAACTGCTGCCACTGCAACTTCAACGCTGCTGCAACTGACTGACAGTTCAGCCTAACGAGTTGGGGAATACTTTTCGTATGCAATTGCAGTGAGTAAGTGCTTGCTTCTTATCACTCTTATTCTCTCTCTTTCTCGTGTTAATTTAATTTCATTAATGGTCTTCAAGAAGTTGAGAAAGTGGAAAATGCGGTCACACGACTGCAATTCTAATTAAAATTGAAGAACGCTTCGTATTGACAATAAAATGAAAATGAATAACTATTCAAATAATTAAATAGTAGATGCATGGTGGGAATTACATAATGAACCTGCTTAGAACATTAAATTCTTTACTATATGCATGGTTGATGCAATCAAAATAAAGTTACGAACTCCAAATAAGCATGTGGGTGAATAATCATTCACTCCGACGATTCTAGACTAAACCACTTGAAAGACAATGAACTCATTTCAGCTGATAGGCGGATGACAAAGGGCGATAAAAACATCTATGTTATGGTATCAGTATTATAAACAATTCAGTGGAATATAATATTATAGATATAAGAGTTTTGTGGTTGTTGATGATACTTTTCAACTTCCTATTTTTACTAGTTTTAATATTATTAAAATAGTTTTAATATTATAAAATAAAATTTATATACATATTTTAATTCTTTTGCAAGATCGAGTATATTAGTTCTAGCATCTTTATCCAACTTTTTAAAATATATGCTCTATTTAATTACGAAAATTTGTGGAATATACTTATTTACTAAATGTTCTTCAATTCTTCGGCAAAAATTTAAATAATTATAAAATAAATTTCATTCAAATATTTTAATAATTAATAGACTAGTGGGTAAGTATAGTTGACTTGAAAAAATATTATTTTAAAGGAAGAAAATATTCTATCATTAAAAAGTGGATCTATTAATATACTAAACAACAAATCCTTACTCAATTCCGTTACAATATTAAAGAAGAAAATTACTTTTAACAAGTACTTCCACATAAATTCTTAGAAAAAAATGTTTCCTTTCCAAATATTTGTATCTAACTGCACTTTCAATCAGAGAAAAATTGCAGGAACATCTCGTAGAGAATTCCATTTAAAGGGCACATTTATCCGTTGACTATAAGAGTTGCTTAAAATAATAGTTCATTAACTACATACGAGAATATCATCGATGGAGTAGCACTTCAGCCCACAAGAATGAGAACGTGTGTGAGTTGGCAGCTTTTAATGGAGAGTGCTGGAGGTAGAGAAGAGAACTTCAATACAATTAGTTCAATGTTGTAGCATTCATCAGCTTTGCATAGTGCAGAGTCGCATGATGATGGCCTTGCCCCAACAACAACAACAACATCAACAACTAGGCTGCTGCCACTTCACAATATTTACCTTGGGGGCCTTTCTGCCAGCTCATCTGCGATACAATATTTTTTCTTTCTGTTGTTGTTATTGTTGTTGTGCCTAACGCAAGGGGCGTGTGCTCCAAATTGGTTAACTGTGAGGCGCTGCCAAGCTTATCAAAGGTGTCTACACTGCGTGTGTGCTACAGAGTGTGTGAGTGTGTGTTTGTGTGTGAAGATCTGGCCGAGACCCACCTCAGACACACAGAACCATTTGCCAAAACACTTGAATTTGTTCAGCGATGCAAAGTCATCGGCATCTGAGGGGAGGCAGCGGACGGGCAGAGATTGTATCGATGGCAAACGGCAAACGACTGTCAGCCAGAGGTTCAAATACTAACACTTAATGAACTTAACTTTGCAACAACATCAAATTTCCATAAGAAAGGCAGAAGGAAAGGCCTTTGCCAAGCATGCAACTGCTTGTTGTTGTTGCTGTTGTACTTGCTGCGTGTATCTATTAGATACGCAGCAAACGTTGCAACAAACTGCAATATGCAAGGCTCGTCGTAACCTGCCCCACACTTGTTCTTGTTGTTGTTGTTGTTGTTGGTGTGTTCTTGCTGTTGCACTGCTTGTTGCACATAGTTGTTGCAGTTGTTGCTGCTGCTTCTGCTGCTTCTACTGCTGCTGCCTGCTGCCTGCACAGAGGCATCAAGATACAGGCCAGACTACATTGGTAGCAAGTAGCTGCCGGGTTTTGAATCTGTTTCTGACTCTCAGTCTGACTCTGATGTTGATGCTGACGCTGAGACTCTGCGACTCAGTTCGGTTTTAGGTTGAAGGGGTTTGAGTTCGGGTTCGGTTCGGTTCTCTTCTGTTGCTGATGCTGCTTCTTCTGCTGCTGCTCTGCAAGCGACTTTGGCAATCAGCAATTAGCAGATATGTTAACTTCATGTTAACGAACCAATTTGAAATTTAAATGCGGCACAAACTCGGGTGCTCATACGTCGTTGTTGTCATCACTTCTTCAACCGGGGGCTTCCGATGTCTCTCTGTCTGTCTGTCCGTCTGATGGTTTGTCTCTCTTGTGTATGTAGACAGCCAACACACAAAGCTGGGGCAACTTCTTTTCCCTCTCTCTTTTTCTCATTGCGCTGTCTCTTTCGTTCTCGTCCTACCGCAGGCGCGCTGCACACACATTTTTGTTTAGCAAAATTTTAATACAAAAACCAAATCGAAGCCGCTGCTGCTGCTTCTGCTTCAAGCGATCCCAGACGATACATATGCATAAAGCAGAAGCAACAACAACCTGGATATAAAAAAAAGAAAGACAGTAAGAGCGAGAAAGACAGAGGGGGGACAAAAAAAAATAAGCAACCTTGTCATCAGAACCGAGTACGAGTACGAGTACAAATGAAAAGAGTTCGTTAAAAGCTTCTTCATGTTTCTTGCCCGTTTTCTGGCGCTGTAGTATTGGTGTGTATCTGTGTATGAGTGTGTGTGTGTGTGTGTGTGTAGCTGCAAATTCTTTTGGGCCCAACAGCGCTACGTACGTCGAAGAATCATTCTTTCTACCTTCTGTGCTTTTATAAATCACAGGAACGACGACCGGCTCTGGAATTCAGCGCTGACGACTGCTTCAACAGACAGGAAGGAATATAACGACGACGACAACTTAAGCGCGAAAAAAAAACACATAGTCAATAGCGGGGGCATCGAAGGAAGCGGTACGCGGTTCGGGGTGCGGGACTCGGAACCAGGGACTCCTAACCATGCAAAAGATAACAATGCAAGTGACTGGGACTCGTGGCCAAAGCCGAAGCCAAAGCCATGGACATGTAATTGTTGCAAACTCGTAGCGAGCGCAAAATTTAAAGCGCAATTTCAAGCCGTATGACAAACAATAAATCAGCTGAAAGCATCGACTATATCCACTCGAGCTACAGCTGCCATGGCATGTGTGAAGGAAGTGGTAAATAGTTAAATTAACCAACCGAGCTGCAGCAATCATTAACATTAACTTCTAACTTCAAAGATACCCTGCAAAACATTGAATTATTCATCAGTATTCTATTTGAGGGATTACATATATGAAGAGTTGTGCTAAATTCTCGATATATTTATTTAATATTTTATTTAGATCAACTTCTAACCTAAATAAAACCCCACATGAAATTTTTAGTCATTATCTGCCTTAAAAGATAACAAGAAAGATTGAGATACATTTTCTTAATATCTTATCAAAATTTTCAAAAATGTCAAATTCAATAAAATAAATTTTAAAATAATGGATTTCATTTTTTTTCAATTCAAATAATTAATAATTTCTAGAAACAAAATATTTTTATATAAAATTTCATTATTAGATTTTAATATTAGATTTCGAGATATTTCAAAATCATGAATTTATTAATCTTAGTTTGCTTTCGGAAATTATAAAAAAGTTGTGTAAATAGAAGTCGGAAACGATCTTAAATTTTAAAAAGAATTATAATTTTGATAACAGATCACAAAATTAAAACAAGGAACAATAATAAACAATTTATCATAACATAATAATCATATATATAGTTTTAGCATTATTTAAAATTTATTTATCTTATTTTTAAAAAGTTGTGGATATATAAAAAACTAGTTTTGAATTAGTTTCAGTGCAATCTTGTGTTACCCATGTTATATAAGGTATCCAATCGTTGGGCACACTCGATTACAATGTTCTAATTTTTTTGTCGCATTTATTATACAGGGTATAAAAACGAATTCAATGAAATTATCATACACATGGATGTTATAGTTGCCATCGTCATTCGACGAGTTGCGCGTTGCACGTTTGCAAAGTTCTCATGTGTATCTGTCGGATTAACTAATGCGATTTGCGGTGCTCGTAAAAAGTGTAACGACTTCAGCCTCTGGAGAGCAACCTTCGCCTTGCCTCGCCTCGCCTCGTCTCCCATCGCATCGCATCGCAAATGAAGTTTCGCTTTAAGCTCGTCTTGGTATTTTTACACCCAAGCAGCTCTAAAAACCTGACCGTGGGGGGCATAGGCATAAATGTGTTTACAGGTAGCTAAACATTGAATCGCTGATACTACTAGGGATATCGAAAATAATGGCTATAATTTCGCACGAGAATTGTTTGTATCGATTGGCATTGGAATAGATACTAAATCGGTATGGCATGCCACGAAATAAACGTTTATGGGCTCATTAAATAATACTCAAAAAACATATGGGCATAAAAATGAATCATCTAGCTGGGCAGATATTCAACTATATCTAGTACTGGGTGATCAACATTTCTTTGTCATAAACTTTTTATACTATTTACTATAGCTATGATTTTCTTTGCCAATGCAAATTGTTTAACAGTTTTCAATAAAAAATTAATGTTATAGTTTAAGTAATTTCGCAAGGATCTTGAAGATTGCTTGTAGAATTTTTCCCCACCCTAGGCATTTTCCAATCAAGGCTTATTGAATTAAAATAATAAAAAAAAAAACAATTAATTCTTATTGCTCAATACAGCTAAAATTAGTTCATAAATAGTACCTTGAAGGTAAAAGAAATAATTAATAATTATATTTTTTAAAATAGCATGCAATCTAATTAATCTTTTTTCTAATATCAAAGTATATACTGACTAAGTACTTTCAAATTTCACGGTCAAAAAGCATAACGTAATGCTCTAGGAATTGTTTCCGCTAAGGAAAACTATCCGAATGAGTGCAATTTTTCCTCCAGACAAAGGCATTCATCATAAATGCCACACACAATAGCAAGTATTAAATTGCCATTCAGGCAGCAATTCAGTCTGTGTGGCACTAAATGTACGATAAACGCCAGTAAAACTAGCAAAATTTCTATTAGGGTACAAAATTTTTAATTGCTTGACAACATCATAACACACACATACTCGCACACACACACATTGAAAAACTGTGAGTTTCGGGCTTAAATGTGTGGCAAGAGTCTCTGGTTGAAAAACCACTCAAAATATAATTCAGTTTGCCACTGGCCAGAAATTGGTCATCGTTGGTTTGGCGTTTGCCTGTGATTTCATTTTGTATTTTCGGATAGTGTGACAGAGGTGTTGTGCATGTGTGTGTGTGTGACGAGGGCGGAGGAATGGAAGTGTAGCAGAGATAACGGTGGCAACAAATAACAACTAAGAATAGTTGTGTTGCTGCAGCAAGTTAGACACTTCTTAATACCCTGTAGGTAAAGAGAAAATGTATAAAGTAATTAATTGCAATTGAATGAATGTTGAGATTATAATCAAAAAATATATTTATATATATTATTATTATAGTTTATTTGACCAGTTTTCTAGTTACTCCAAAGCATCTCAAGCTATCTTTATAAGTATTAGATTGGTAATAGAAACTATATATATATATATGATGAACTTATGGTTCAACTAATGAATCTCATTAAATCTTATTTTTGTTGAATAATATTCTTAATAATCTTAATTTAATAAAGTTTCTTTTATAATAATAGTTGCTTACATAACATATTGTTATTATAAACCAAAAATAAGTTTCAAGGAAATAAAAAAAGGAATGACGACAAATTTTTCAAAACTTCTATACTTAATATTCAAACTAAAAATTTACAAAACAGCTGGAAGATTTAGAACTTATAGATAAATAATATAAGAAAAACATGCACAAATTAGGTTAATGTGTGTTTCATAAATAAATCACTAATCTTTGGATTACTTCTGCTTTGCTTAATCTGACAATTTTTTGTCTTCATACCCTTTATCGTCATCTTCAAATAATGTAAGGTATTCTCAAAATGTGAATGTAAATTTACCTGTGTATGGTTATGTTTAAATAAAAGTGACGTTTATATATCCGAGATTTATATATTACACCTCCTTTAGCATAGCTTATAAGTCGAGGGTAGAACAACTGTTAGTTCTTTGCAAGTTAAGGTCTCAGAGCCCACGCAAGTTGAAAACATTTTGTATTCACGAGTTTGCACAATTTTTGCATTCAATACGAAATTCTTTAGGTCGTTGTGTTGTTACGTTTGATGAAATCACGTACCAACAAAATACATACTATACTATATAGTATGTACGATATGTAGATATGTTTGTGTGTGTGTACTTCGTTTGTAGGTTGGTTTGTGCATAGTTGGATAGGTGCAACATGCTCGTAAAACAAGCCAGCCGAATGTCTGGTCTCTGGCCGTTGTAGTGCCAACTGCTGCCAAGCTTCAAGCTAACGTGTCAATTGGCACAAAAGCGCAAGAGGGAGAGGGAGACGGGAGGTGGAAGGTGGAAGGAGGAGATGGAAGCCAGTGTGTGGGGCAGCAGACAGCAGCGGCACAGCTCGGACGTCGGCTGTGCAACTATCAAATCAAATTGGTGGCACAGGATAATGTTTTGAGCTGCGGTTGGAGTTTTCCCCCCTCTGATGTGTTGTTGCTATTGTTTTGCTATTGTTGCTGTCCGTTTGGTTCGAAACATATTTCGCTTTTTCCCCATTTGCTTTTTTTCGGTGTTTTGTGTTTCTGTTTTGTGTTGGTTTTTAGTGCCTTGTGTTTGTGTTTTGTTTTGGTTCGTTTTTGGTTTTGTTTTGTGTGTGTTTTGTTGCAAGTTGTCATTTTCGTATTTGGTAATTGGTTGCTGCTTTGTCACACCAACACCAGCAGCAACAGCAACAGCAACAATAGCAGCAGCTGAAGCAACAACAACTACAAAATACGGGAATAGTTGTTGCTACATGCAAAATGGCATTCCCAACACACACTCGCACATGGGACACCAAACAACACACAGCCGGCACTCAACGTGCAACCTGCCCCCTTGTGTTGGCCCCTCTTCGAGCTCCTTCTGCTTCTTCCTCTATTTCCTTCGTCATTGTTGCCGGGGTCTCTCCCTTTACTATTGTTGCTCAACTACGTGCTCTTTCATTTGTTTTTATTATTATTAAACAACTCTCGGTGCCCGGTGTGTTATTTGTTGCTGGACACGGAACGCCGCCGGTCTGACCAGCAACAAATGCACGTGTCATAAAAGTTTACAGACACGGCAACCAAACCGAAACCAGACCAGACCAGACCAGACCATGGCACGAGTTGTTACCGTTACGTTACAGTACAGGTCGCTGGGTCAGTGGTATGTGTCACTGTCTCTCTGAGAGTGTGTGTTTGTGTGTGTGTATGTGTGTGTAGGGGGGGATAACATACACGTGTGATAAGTCGTGGCCCAATATGTCGCGCTTTTTACGACCGCACGAATCACTGAGTTCTGATCTAAATTAAGTTGATTCAATCAAGATTTGCGTGTTGCTTGCTCCTGCCGCCAACCGCCAATGGATTTGCTTAATGCCCCGTCGACCAGCAATAACAACTCAATATGAAACGTGGCCCGATTGTGGGCTTATATCTGCAATTGTGTAATGCTTGTAAGCAGTTAATACTCATCGACTTTGCCTCTTAACTTAACTCGGGGCTCTAAGCTTAGCTTCTACGATGGTCGCACACACAGAAGTCGCTCTTGATTGAGATATGACACACAACTAATGTCAAATCTAACAATAGCTCATAAAAGCGTTATAATTAGTCTTTTGCTTACAAATGATTTATTACTGAGAAGCACCGAGAGCACAATGGTAAATTCTGCCTCAAAGCCAGGGCTAGAGATTCATGTCAAAAGCCTATAAAAAAGATATACAGTTGTCGGAAAATAATTACTAAATTAGGGAAAATAATTTTTAATAGTTAAGAACGTAGTTTTTAAGAAGCCCGAAGAAAACTCAGCCAGCGTATTCCGTGATAAAAATGCATGTGTAGCTTATTATTTTTTTAGAAATTAATATCAGAAGAACGCAACTGTAGAGACTTTAATTACTTTCAGCTGACAACTGTCTTAGCTTAAGGAATGTTCTTTGTTTTAGCTAGTATCTGTAATATAATAACATAAAAATTCTAGAAACAGTTGTCGTATCGGTAACAGAAAATCTTTCTAAAATAATACAAAAGATCTAAGTAATTGGTTTTTTACTTTCTTGAATTTTTAACGTTATTATTTTTATTATATATTATATCTTTAATATTAAGATTAACCCAACTAATTTACAAAGTACTCGCTTATCCAATTTTTGAAAGTATTTTCCTAATTATCTTTTAGTATAAGAATAATCAAGAATGAAATAAGTTAGCTCTAAATTAAGAAAATATCTGTCTTAAATGCATCTTACGCTGTGTATAAAAGTGAAATTAGATTTTAGTTATGAGGAAATTTGTTTAAAAGAAATACATTTAAATTAAAAATGAAACATTGAACTAATTGATATAATTCTTAGATTATAAATTTTTAAATTATTATTTAGCCAACCAAGTCTCATAATTGAATACAAACATAACATTAAGTTGAACAGTTCATAAAACTATTTGCCTTGCAGGCTGAAAGGTAGCAAATATTTACTTTTCATTCTCAACTTTCACTGAGCAAATGCAATTTTTAACTAGCTCAAATCTCCTCTATTCAAATGATCCATGACCGAAATCCTACTAAAATCTACAGTCCAGTTGCAAGCAGGCAAGGCCAGGCAAGCAACCAAGGCAGGGAAGCTTATCTATCATCCAGGCACGCGAAAGCGTTTTCAATCCCAACAGCTAAAGCATTTGAAAGTCCACACGAAATTATGCTGTCCAATGCATGGTCATAAATTTTTATGTTGTGCACAACTCGGAGATACGCAACGCATCCAATCTTTGGCTGCTGTTGTTCGTTTGTTGCCCCGTTAGAATGCGATGGAGGTGGAGTTGGAGATGTAGACTGGGGACTGGGGACTGGGTGTAGTACATAAAACAGACGCAATTTCGAGATTTTATTTCTGTAAAATCTGACAGTAATTTCATTTAAATGACAACGCCCCCCCTTCAACCAAAAATACCCCACATCACATCACATACATACACTCACTCTCAACTAGTAACAAGCCAATGAGATCGCTGTGTAGTGAATGGAGAGGGAGAGTTTGTTTTTATGTGTGTGCAAAAAACCGACGTGAGAAAGGGGAAGGGTAAAACGTGGCCAGCAAAACAACAAAACGTTTATCCCTGTCAGGTATTAAATCTGGCCTGGACTTGACTCTGGGCTCTCTCGCTTGCTCGGTTTGTACTTTGTTATTAACTCATTTCCGTTATGCCATAAATATGCGAGCACGACGGGCCCGAACAATTAAAACAATTGCAAGTTAAAATTTACTGCTGCATCAGCCGCTGAGTCATAAAACCAACAACAGGCACATTAAAGTATTGCCAAATGGAAAGGGCACAAAAAAAACAGGCATTCAATAGCAATAGCGGAAAATGAAGGGTACTAACTAAGAAGACATGACAGGACTGGACTGGAGTGGACGATTGGACTTTAAACTGGCACATTTAACAATCCCTTAAGAGATTACCAAGAGCCTCGTTTAACAATCATCTCATCTATACGTTTTCACTTCTGTAGAATGTTTATCCTTTTGGCATTATTATGACATTGTTAAAAGAACGTATTCAGCATTTTATTTTTGCCTCGAGCTTTATTGGTGATTATTATTTTATTGCTGCATATTACGAATTTTTTAATAATCCTGCCGCACGAAAGATAACACTGCCAGCCTCTGTTGTTAACCAGTTAAACCGAACCCTTAAAGATCCAATATTTAACAAGAGATAGTTAAGCAAATGCCTAAGCTGTCATAAAAGATAGCCACAGCAATTAATATTGGAATTGTAATGATCTAGTTAGATATCAAATTACATAAATAAAATCTCCTATTCTCTATCGCCAGTTTATCAAAATTAAAGAATATATTAAAAAGATCATTTCTTGACCATCTAGTATATCTTTTAATCTATATTATATTTTGAGTGTAGTAGTATATCAAAAATAAACTTCGGTATATTTTCGCTATATTAGTTTGGTATAATTTAAGGATCCTGTTTAGCTTTTGTTAAAAATATCTCACCGTCAAGCATACTCGAGTGTAGTTTTCTTATTTGTTTATTATAAATCGACCTCCAATTGACATATTCATATATAGCACCTACATATTCAGTCGATGATTAAGTCAAAAAAGCCCCCAATATATATTCACTATAAACATTTTCAGCAACAAAGGCATTTAATTTGCAGAAAAATGAATTGACAGGCTCACAGTTAAATTACATGCAGTTGGACGTAGTAGAATATTAAATTGATTCACAAGAGACCTGAGACAAACAAAGTGTATCTGAATGCCGATTAATTTAATTTAATTAAGCGAACGACTGCTTAATGTAACGGTGCTGTTAATGATCCTGACATAAACGTTTATTGAATGAATTTATATTTATATTTTCTCTCTTTGCAATGGCATCTTAAGTGCTGTTTGCTGCACAGTCCACAGTCCAGTCCAGGGACTTACTTTAGTAACATCAAAATCCATTAAAGTGAAAAGATTGAATTGGATTTTGTGTCACAAGGGACACAACTCGAATACGAATACGAATTCGAGTTGTGGCAGGCAAATGCGACTAAAGGCGACAGCGTCAGTTTGAATACTTCGCCTTAATTATCAACGCATGATGTTTTGGTGATTTCATCTGCATATTTTTGCGATGCAAAGAATAAAAAAGGAGAAGAAACAAAAAACACGACGCTGCGGAGGACATTGTGTAAACATTGTGCGAGACCAAAATTTATGTACAATACCAGGCACAACTCCAAAACCAATTCAAAGCAGAAAACCAAAACGAACCGAAGCCAAAGCCAAAGTCGCTGCCAAGCCCAAGACTCAGACTCAGAGTCAGACTCTGAGACGCAGTCGAAGTCCAAGTTGCAGTCGCATTCGCAGTGCAGGTGAGAAGTGTCCATCTTAATCGAAGCAATAAATACACTTAATGAATTTCCTGCAGTCACTGGCAGCAATGGGCAACCGAGGGGTGGGGAAGGGGAGTGGGAAAACCGAGGTAACACCGCATTCTATTGGTCATACAATGCTTGTATGCTCTGTGTTGTCCATTGCGTGGCATTTTCGCACCCATGAATGCCTGAAGTCCGAACGTCTTCGTCATGGTTGTGTGTGTGTGTGGATTGGTCTGTGTGTGTGTGTTTTGCGTTGGCCTTGCTCTTGGTCGCTTTGGTCTCTCTTTGGGCTGCTCTGTTATGCGTACTTTCAGCAAACAATTCGAATTCGCTGCGATCGTTGCCGCCATCGTCCAAAGTGTCATTAAAGTCCTTTAATTTATAGCAGAAAATCAAGTAAGAAACATGCAACGACTTTGGCACTGGGTCCAACTTCAACTCCCAGTTTGAGTTGGACTCGAAGTCACAGTCGAAGTCGAAGTCCCATTCCCAGTCCCAGTCTCAAACCCATTCCCTCTGTTGCAGCGAACAGTCCCAACTCGCGTTCTGGAACAGCTTGGCAACGGTTGTTTGTTAGTCAGTGAAAATGGCAAGAATCGAATTTTGCTTTTAGCGCGGCCTGTTTTTAAGTTTTTAGTGTTTGTCGTTTTCACTGAACATATGGCTTGATTTCTTCTCTCCATCTTCTTTCACTGTACTCTTGCAACTCTTACCTCTTCTCATAGTTGTCACCTTGGCTGTTCGTTGCGGAAGTCGCCCATTGACGACACTGGGACATGTTAATGGCAGTTAACTTTATAAGTTATGCTTTCTGGAACGTAGCATACACTCTCCTGAAAATGATCGTTATACAAGGGCGTTGCCTACGGTTCGGCATTGATCTACAACACCAGCTGTTCCGGGGTCCCTGTCCCTTTTCAAAACAGTTTATAGCTAGCCAGGCAGCAGCAGCAGGCAAATGGCCACAAGCGGTTAGAAGCGTGTGTTTCTCTTCTTCTACTCTTTCTACTTAGCCTGTTTTGGCTGCTACTGCTCATTAAGTCGAACCGAAGAAGAACAACTACAACAACAACAACAACAACACAATTACAAGAGTACAACGAAACAGTTAACGAGTTACATGGCTTAGGTTCATTTTAATGTTTTTTGATTGAGGCAGATCGTTATCTGCTTGACAGCTGTAATCCTCTAATGAAATCCTAATGGCTTAAATATTCCTTGTAAACATTAAAGTGCTGTTGCTGAAGCATCCTTGAGCCTATTTAGATAGATATCAATAAGGCATTTACCTTATTATAGGGTGCTTATTATGCTCTTCAAGCAAGTGCTGCTATCTAACCACAGATCATCGAACAGAGTTCGTAATTATAGCGTGTCTTTAAGTAGATTTTGGGAATTTTTGGGAAAGTAACTGATATGAAATCAATTTAAGTTTGGAAATTGTAAAGCGAAGAATAAAATTCACTACGCTTATTATGGGAATATTGTTTGGGGTTAAGACTCGATTGAATAAAGTGAATTAAATTTTGTTTATTATTGAAGCAGCGGAAGTTGTTTAACACTTCTCAGAAAAATAGTCAAATATGTGCTACAGATTATCAATTAATTGTCTTAAGAACTGGGATTACTCATATATTAAATTCTAAAATTCTATCTCAACTTCGATGAAACAAAAACTGATGCAACACATTCATTCTAACACAAATACTTAAGAGTTCTGTTGACTTTTTAGTTTTCTTCTCATCGCCCACACATTTGCTGAGTTGTCCCCAACATAAGCACTTACATATTTAGAGCAATTTTACTCTGGAGCTAATACAAGCTGGCATCTAATACCCTAGAGATTGTTTTGGAGCTGGAGTATTAGTGTAATTGATATGCTGAGACCCCTTTAGTAAATCTTTTCAAATGCATCATTGATGCTGCAGGCTATTAGCATCTTTATTAAGAACACATTTTTCTCCGATCTCCATGGCGATTGTTTACTTATAATATATTTATAAACAACAGCATTGAGAGCTACTTGTTTCCCACCATAAATTCACGCCAATAAGCACAAACAAAACAAACTACTCAACGGAATTCCCAATCCTCCTCCTCCTCCTCCTCCTCCTCCCCCTCATCCTCCGACTGCACACATGAGTACGAAGGGAATTGGATGCCACACGGTAAAAATTTGTGACCTTTGGCAGTAAACGCAATTTGAGGCAGCTCCACCACAACACACAGTAAAAAAAAAAACTACTAAATCGATGTGTCTCCCCTCGAAAAAAAGTCTGATAATGGAAGACAAACAGCTGGGCAGGAATGTTGAACATGGGGATAACAAGTTGTTGTTGGACGCTTGTTAAATTCTAATTATTATAATTAATTGCAACAGCAGTGGCTGCGACAGCGACACTCGGCACTCGAATAGACAAACAAACATAGTCAAATAATGATATTAATTGATTGAATTACGAGTGCGACTTGCAAATTCAGAGCCCAAGGGAGAGTCCCCCAAAAAAGGGGGCGAAGACGAAGAGAGAAGGCAGCGGGCGATATGCCAACAATTTGTGGCATAAACATTCAACATTCAGCGATTGAGTTTAGTGGCTGCCTTGGTCGGCAACTTTTCAACACTCACATGGGAATTTATGAATGCCTCGTCTACGGCTCGCAGACATTTATCCAAAAAAAGAAGTCGATTCGAATCGAATGGAATCGAGTTAAAAACGTGCGACGCCCAAAAATAGACATCGGAACATGGCAGCGCACTCGAAAATCTCGCAACTGTTTGACGATTATTGAATGGAGGGGACGCAATCCAATCCATGTTTCTGAATCCCCCTCCTTTTCCTCCTTCCCCCGCTCCACACCCAATCACAAAGTTATGTCTCCTGCGTTGTGTGCTATTCCCGATACCCGCCGACTCGATTCATGTTTCAAGTGTTTCGTAAGCAGTTCGCTTATATTTTTGGCATACGAAAAGGAAAAGTGTAGACAAGGCGACGTTTTTATGGTAAATGATTTATGCCTCGGCGGGCGCAGCGTCCAAGGTAATTGAGTGGGAAATGTTATCCGCATTGGGAACTATTCGGACTCCACAACTGCAACAGCAACAGCAACTGTGACGCTGATGAAGGAGACAGTGCTTGTGTCTCTTCGTCTTTCTGTCCATGTGTCTTCAGTCTCTGGCATATTGTTAGTTGCATCAAAGACAACAACGACAACCTCGACAACGTCGACGACGACGACGACGATGAGCGGCAAGTGTAATTAATGCTGTGAATTTTGCATATTAAAAGATTTTCCTCCCTCGGTCATCAAACAAGCGCATCGGCTTCGTCTTTTTTAAGCACACTACAGAGGGTACTTCAGCTACGTCGTTGAGTATAGTATGTAAAGGTGCAATTAATTTCACGACATATTAAGATTATCCTAACTATATCTATCAATCGATCTACTTATCAAGAAGATGATATTGCTTCTACAACAGAGGAAGAGAAGGTTCAAAATGATCTTTAAAAGATATATTAATGAACTAATCATATGAGCTAATCCCTCCATTTATTGAATGATGTGTAAGATATAAATTCACTAGTAAATTCAACTCTAAACATTTATGAAATTATCTCATAAGTGCCTCTCCATCGACTGATCTTGTATAATCTTAAAAGTAATCTATACATATTCCATATCAATACATTCCATATCAATAATACATTGTTGTTTTAATTTATAATCGTTAAGTAATGAATATCGAATCTTTATATTATTTTTGATACATTAGGCGAAATGAGTTAATTTATGCATTAGCATAAATCTAAATTTCTTTTAAAACTATTTTAAATTTAAGTATATACAAGAAAATTGTGGAGATGAAATTAAAATTATATATATAAATTATAGTAGAGTTGCTAGAATAGTCCTTTAATACTATGCTTTTAAATTAAATTTTATAATGGTATCTTAACCCCCAATTATTAGCATGTAATTACTTATCAACGATCGATTTATCAAAAAGAAATAAATCTCCAGCATTCCCGTTAACAACTTTATCAACCAACTTGTCAAACTTTATTATAGCGTTATTCTCCAAAAATCAACATCAATAAACTGATTGAATGTCATAATAATGGGGACCTTCGATCATTTTGATATTATTACGAATCGATTGTGAATTGCGACTGCTGCAATAAATTGGAGAATTTATTGCTAGAGTATTAGTGCTGCGGCATCTTAAAGATCAGTTTTTGGGCTTCTTGTATATTTTATATGGCCACAACTGCAGCTGATCCTCATAAAAAGCCGCGACACCAAATCCGCGTGGCGTAGCAAACGAGCCGTAGCCTCGGATGTTTGCCACAGCAGCAGCGTTGCATGCAACCAGACACACACACAAACACACACACACGCATACACACACACTCACACAGTGACACAAACGTGTCGCTTTGGTTGGGAGAGACAACCAAAAGACGAAAATTTATTACGGAAACCTCATTGACAATTGTCACTGCAAGCTGGCGGCTCTGACGATGCCTGACGCTGACGCAGACGCTGGCTGCGCAGCTAACGTCGACGATGTTGCTGTTGTTGTTGTTGCTGCTGTTGTCACAGTCAACGCTAAGTGCGTTGCGGTGTTGGGGATTTGTTGGATGCTGTGTTATAACTTAAAATAAGCAACATGTGTGTGCGAGTGTGCATTCCCCTCTCTCTCTCTTTTGCTCACTCGTTGTGTCTCCGTCTCTGTTGCGTCTCTCGCTGTAGTGTGTGTAAATGTAATTGCTAGTGATTGGGGGACAAAAGGGGTGAGAGAGCGTAGCTACTTGTCTATGGCAGCCGTGGCAGCTTATGGAAATCATATGGCAAAATGTCAACAAAACAGGGGCGTACATATTTGGAATGAGCGGCTTTTTGTGGCATGCAGCACTACAATTTGTTGTACGACGCACACACACTCATACATCGGCATACACACACGCACATATAAGGCTAAAAAGTAGGCGTGACAAATGCCATAAAATGCGAACTCTTTGCTGATATGCCTAAATATTATGTTGTCGCCAATTAGCAGCTCTCACTAAGTTGTTGACTTAATGCCAATATTTGATTCAACGATAATTATCTATTGCGTTTTCATAGCCCAAGAAAATCCTTGTTAAGCTCTCTATAGACTGCTGCTGTAATGGAGCTTTGTTTGCTTAATCACTGAGAGTTCAATGATGCGGAAATTGTGTTTAAGCTTTGGTGATGAATACACAATATTTAGCTAAGATATTTAATGAGGATATAAAGAATATGATATTTATGCGGGCTATAGAAATTGCTTCATATTTTAATCTTTAGTTTTGAATATAATTTAATGAAATATTTATTAATAGAAAATGCTCTCAGAAACAAAAGTTTAATTCTTCATAATAAACATCTTTATGTTTAGTTATTTACTTTTTTTATTATACATACTTGTTGTGAAATGATATTTATGTGCTTTGAATGCTTAATTTAAAACTCATTGTATATTACAAAACATTTTGCATTATAGCACAATTAAACGCACAACTAAACCACGTGATATTTCAGCTCAACTGAGGTATTGACACCGTTAAAAGTTCAAAACCTTTAATATTATATATTTTATATTTATATTTTTTCTTATACATCTTAAGCTTTAATTTAATAACTACTGACCTCCAAATGTCAACACTTCTAAAATCACAAGATACATACATATTTTTTATGTTGTGCCACAATGAAAATAAAGAAACTGAAAGCAGCTTCTAGTATTCTAAATGACAATCCTGTTAATAACCATATCCCATAGCACCTCTATAAATAAGTTGTACCACAAAAAAAGAGAGAAAATCAGTTGAGTAGCTCGCTCGTTCTCAATGCCATCATTCGAGGCGTCATGCGATATTAAGTGGAACACTTTGTCAACTCAAAACAACGAGCAATGGGGAGAGCAAGGCTGCTAAAAGTACGAGGGGAGCAGAAAAAGTAGGGGAAACAGAGGGGGGAAGTACGACAGCCGCCTTATGTCCTCTCGGGGCACCGGATGTTGTTTGGTAATTATTTAGTGCTAGCTGCTGACTGAGCTCTGCTGTTGTGTTCTTCTCACTGGGCTTCGTTTGGCGTTTGATGTGTTTTGGTTTTTGATATATATAACAACAAATTGCTGAAGCGCGTCCAACGACAACAACAAACAATGCGACAACACACATAAACAAAGACATCATCAATAAAAAGCAAACGAACGAAGAACAACAAATAAACATCAACAAACAGAGAAAGAAGGAGAAGGAGAAGTCTACTATACAAGGCATTAACTTTCAATTGGTTTTCGAGGGAGGCCCAACGGGGCCTATCGAAGTCATGGGAATGTTGATGGGATTATAAGTGATTTTCATCAAAAATGCAGCGCACGACAAGCCACAGTTAAAGATACAGATACATCCACACAGATGAAGATACATTTGTATGTATCTGTTTGTATATATGAACGTAATTTCATTGGTATATGGCTTGTTAAAGTTTTTGAAGACAAGCGACGTGATAACTCAAAACGAGACATCAATCGATTCGTCACCGTCCGAGGCAATCAGCCAGCATAACTAACAGGCCGTTCTTCCGATCTTGCTGCCAGTTTGCGGCAAGTTTGCTGCCCGGTGGCCGCCCTCGGGGAACTCTTAAAATATTATTCATAATTCCATAAATTTAAGGCAGTCACAGTCACAGTCGAGTCAAGCCAAGTCGAGTGGAGTCGACTCAAGTCGAGTTGAGTCCCTTCAACTGCAACTTCAGCTGGCCACGCGCCTGCGCAGCGTTTGTCATATGCAAACATCTTGGCCCGGTTCGCATCGTTGGCTCTCGCTCTCTCACTCTCTCTCTGTATATTAAGCCTAATGAACGTGTTTAGTTGTATTGGTGTCAGTGTCAGCCTCGTTGTCAGATATTCTTGTTATTGTTGTTGTTGTTGTCGTTGTCGGTGTCTGTGTTGCGAGTCCGTGTTGGTGTCGCTTGGTGTCACTTGTCGGTCGCTTTACGGCTCGGGCCGCAAGTAGCTGGTAGCAACTGTTCAACTGCTGGTAACCGGCCAAAAGGTGCAGTGATTACCCTGGCCGTTGGTCGTCGGCATTAGCGCAGAAATATTTAATTAATGGTAATTTATGTGCACGTAAATTGTGCAAAGTGCGACAGCGTTTGGCTAAGAAGCGAAGCCAAGCGAACGAAGCCAACCGAGCCAAGCTAACCAGTTGAGTGCAACAGCTCCCCCCTGCCGTGTTTCTAGTTAACATTCGAAATTTAAAAGGTTAATAGGGTTTCGCCCAGGAAGTGCAAGTGAGTTATAATGCACTGCTGAATATAGTATGTTAATAGACTGCACTATAATGTCAACGGTTACTTACAGCCTTATTAAATTAATTTACTGTTTATGAAAATCCAAAATTTAAACAGCAGAAGCTGTTTAAGTGTCGAAATAAGTTGCTTGAAAATTAGCCACTTTAAGTGTCGAACAACTGACAATAAACTACACTAACGGACAGCTCACCTATTGCTAATTAAAACTTCAAGAAACAAGTAATAAAGCTATGGTTGAGTGTGCTTGACTGTAAGATACTTTTTACCCATTTTCAACGAAAGCAAAACAGTGAATAAACGGTCCAAATATACCAAATTTATATAGCAAAACATAGCTAAAATATATAAAATATTAAATTTGGTATATCGATATACTATTATATTCAAAATATAGTATATAGTGCAATATATACCAAACTAATATACCAAAAAAAAACTAAAATATATCAAAAGTTATATATGGTATATCGATATACTACGGCATTTAAAATATAGCATATATACATACTAATATACCGAACAATGTACTAAAATATACTGAAGGATATATTTGATACCACGACATATTAGTACATTCAAAATATACCGTTTGTTTTTTGTCGTATTATTATCATTTCTCAAATAAGTTTTTACAATTTTATTTTATTTTTTGGTCGGAGATGCGACCTATTATTCACATTTCCTGTGGTCATAAAGTTATAATACCCTTCTATCCTCCAGTTAGCGGGTATAAAAGCAATGGCTAAAACACATCTATTTACCAGTAAGTTATTAGCCGTAACTCATTGCAGTGCGTACTAGTTTTGAGAAGGTGTTAACAAGCTACGGCTTAGTCAATGAACATTCGTCAGGGTATTGTTTAGAATTTTACAGCACTGCAAGTGGGTTAAGCTACTTAAAGTGTTGTAGCTAAAATTGAAAACAAACTATCTAATTACTAATTACAAATAATAATTGCACAACTTATCATCAGCCATGGAAATACTCGTACTCACACCCTTTCAAAAGATATTTACTAGTTAAATACTAAAGCTGCTTCTCGAAGGTCTTAAGACAATCTTCAATCAGGCTGCAACAACAGCAATACAATAGTAAATCAACGGCAAAACAGTTAAGAAATTGAATGTCAAAATAATTTCAAGTGCTTGCGTTGCATAACAGGCGTGCAACAGTGTAAGGAAAACAGCCGGTAGCTTACTGCCAAACGGATTACATGAAAACACTAGAATGCAGCAGCACAAAAGCTGCTAAATGCTATGCAAATCCACTACAGGTGCAAGTGTTGCTACTGCAACGCTGCTGCTGCAATGTAAACATTCTCGCAGTACAAACTAATAAGATGTTGTATCTTGTGTATCTCGTAGCTGCAGCTTAAACAACAACTCAACCTGCGGCCATTGGCATTTCTATCTGCGCCGCTTTGCGCTGCGCTGTCCGCTGATAGCTTCTCATTTTATTTCACCTTGTCACGTGCTGTGCAGCAGCAGCAGCAGCAGCGTTGGCAGCAGTGGCAATTTCTAGCATTTCAGCAAAAAAATATCTGACTACCTACGCGACCAGAGTATGTATTTGTATCTGTATCTGTATCTGCTGACTGTATCGATATCTATGTATCGGTATCTGTTAGTTAGTTGGGTGGCTTTGCTGCTTCGGGGCGCTGCAAAGCTTTTTCATTAAACGGTAATTTCACACCGCCAAACGTAAGACAGAGAAAGAAAGAGATAGAGAGAGAGAGAGAGAGTGAGAGTAAGAGCGAACGCTTTGTGTACGCGCCTGGAATTTTTTTCGGACATTTATCGCCATGCTGCTAGTAGATTCAAACTTCTAGCGCCAATCTTCATCGTTGCCCAATTACAAGCAAGTTAAAATCAAGTACGAGGCATTGATTAGTTGGCCCCCCTCTTGGTGATTGGAGAGGGGAAAGGGAAACGAGTCACAGAGATTAAAATGTAATCTTTAGCGCCGCAGTCATATGAAACGTGTTCGATTAGGCTTTTGCGCTGAGTCTGGAATTGGGATTGGGCTTCGCAGCAGCGGCGATTGAAACTGGCGACGGGCAACCGGCGATTGCCTCTTGGTCCGGATTGGCCAACTGCTGTGCGCCATGTAGGTGTGGAGTGGGCTAACTAAGACCCCCAGTGGACAGTGCTGAGTGCTCAGTGCTCAGTGCTCTCTATGAGATGTGAGATGTAAGATGTGTGTCCTACCTACGCATTAGCAAATACATGTGCGAAATTTGTCTATTAACTACTATGGCGAAATAGTAACTCGCTCTCTCTGCTCTTTCATAGTCTCTGAGCAGGCTGCTGTGATATTTGCTGAATAACATAAATTATCACACGTCGAGAGAAATTCGAGCTGTTTACGAGTCATTTTATGGGGCATCGATTCAAGATACATAAAATATTGTAATAACATTAATATCCAATTAATTCAAATGCATATCTCTCCTCGTATAAAAGTCGTAAAGATCCATAAAAGTATGCATATAAAAAAGCTCAGCTGTAATGAGCTAATTTAAGGTAATTGAAAATTTAAGCTATGAATAGGTAAGCAAGTTTTTGCTCTAAGCTTAAGCTATCAAATGTTGTTATACCAAAGATGGTACATAAATATTATTTACTTATTTTATTAATATACCAAAGACTTGTACTCCCCTTATATAATATACCAAAAATGTTCTAAATTAAGAATTATACTAACACAAATTAAAAGATACTAACATACGAATTCAAATATAATATTATAGTATATAATTTAATTCTTTTAAAATTCAATTAAATTGAATAACGCTAATAGGTAGTGAAAATAAATATAGAATAACAATCCACACTTTTGTGTTCAACATTCTAACGTATTTTAATATTATCTAAACTAAAAACTGAACTTAATAAATTCAAGTAGATTCATCAACCATCTTTTGATGAAACTTCACTCAGCAGTTATAACAATTTTCGCACTCGTTAAACTATAGAAAGCAATGACCCCATCTAGAGATTTATTCATTCACAACTTGAGCTGAGTTCGTAATTGAGTTCTAAGATGAGCAGCAGACTGACCTATTGTTATGCGTACAGAGCTTTCAAAACATAGGAAGGCTTAGCTGTCCTATCATCGTGCTGCCGCTCGGGCGTATACTTGATACGATGCTAAAAGAGCAATAATATAATGCACAATTCATCTGAGGTAAATCATAATGGAGCACAAAATGATATGCATACAATGGGCAATGTGACTTATGTATGTATGTGTGTATGTATGATATATACGATGAGCATAATACAAAGAGTGGAACGTGGCAAATGCCTTTGAACAGCTTTACGCCTGTCTCTAAGTAATGCTTTTCACTTGTTTACATTGCAGCTTAAGTGAAAAGCCACCCACTCCCTCTCCGCTCCCCTCCACCTACCCACACATACACACACTCACACACATACAATAATATATCCCCAAGTTTGCCACAAGAACATCCTCTTGGCTTTATTCAATTTCACAATATGCGTAAATGTAATTAAAATATCCTTTGTAAAGGCGCCGAAAAGTCCACCTGAGCAACGTGAGAGCCATTCTGTGGCATTAGTTGACCACACACAGTTGTTGTTGTTGTTGCACTTGCTGCTGCTGTGTTGCACTTAGCGGATGATGCTGCTGCTGCTTTCAGACGCAGTCAGACACATTACACGCTCTTTTGCATATTGCGCACTGGAAAAGCCCAAACAGAGGCTGAATCCGAGTCAGAAGCAAGCTCAAAAGAGTTGCCGCCGCTGCTTCTGTTGTTGCTGCTGCTGCTTTTGCTGCTGCTTTAGACCAGGTTAATGTTTGTTTATTTGTTGCCCCCTCCGCTTGCTGCACGTCGAGCCTGACCTTTGGCCGGAGTCGGGAACGGGCAAGTGCAACAATCAAGGCGCACACAAACTGCTTACTGTCAAAAACACGCAGCAAAGCAAACAAACAAACAAACAAGCAAACAACCGACACACTGGAGAAGCGACGCACGTCGAGAGCGTTGAGCGTTAACAGCAGCCAGCAGCTCTGCCAGCAGCACAGTGGTCAATCATAGAAAAAATTAATACAAAATTCTAATATTTAAAATTAAAATGCATTTTAAAACCAGGCAGAAAAAAATGGTTGATATTCGCATCTGACAAGCAGTCGGAACTGTTTTGTATACATAAATAAGCTTTCTTACTGCACCCATAATTGGATAGCTGGAAAATTTTGAATAATCAATTTTTGTCATTTTCTACACCACTATATTATTTTCAACTGTTTTACATAGTTACAATGAAATAAATGTACGTTATATGCTAATTATACTTTTTTTTTGCTTCAGCATATAAAAAATTGTTTAAAAGTACCGAACATAGCTTACGGTGTATTTTTGTATTTTGTTAATATCTTGAAATGAACTTTTCCCATATAAGCTTTTCTTAAATTTGATAACTTTTGGTAACATTTAGTAGACTTCTAACAAATGTTAATTTTAAAATTAAGAAAAGTAAAACAATCTTTCAAGAATGGTTGATTTTAATATCGAGAAAGGTAAAATAATCTTCAGCACTAAAACTTTTCTACGCCTATTTTATTTGAATGTTGACGATGCATCAAGTGACCTCAGTATTCTGCTTGCTCATTTAATTTGACAAGTTGCAGTGGCATGTGTGACCACAGTGAGTTGTTGCTGTTCAAAAATGTTGCAATACGAAGGATGTCGGCGTTGCATCTTCTTGACAATGATAACACAATGTGGACGGAGTGTGGATTGGCGTTGGCGTTGGCGTGCGGTAAGTGGCAAGTGGCAAGTGGCAAGTGGCAAATGGCAAGCGGGCAGAGGGCAGAAGGGAGAAGGCAGGCGGGTGAGGCTAAGGACACGACGCTTTAGTGTGTAATTTAATTGAACGGACATAACGGTCAACGCTGCGGGGCTTCGTACTGAACCATCTACACTCTCTCTCTCTTTCTATGTGAGAGTGTGTGCGTGTATTGTGTGTGTGTGTTGTGTACGGGACTAAAGAGGACTCTTTGCTTAATTGAAAGCAATTAAGTGGAAAATTGAAAACTTTGGCAGCCATAACGTTGACGTCTGACTGCCACCGCATCCCCAGTGTTGCCACACGCACACACAAACACACCACACACCACACACCAACACACACACGCAGACAATCGCACATTTGCATTTGATGGCCACGCCCCATTTGCACACTCGCAAAAACGCACAACACAACACAACACAACAAAAGAAAATGTGCAGTCACGTACGTGGCAACAACGTTGGTAGCGACTGAAGTTGCAGCAGCAATAGCAGCAGGATCAGAGGCAGCGGCAAAGGAAGTGGCAATGGCAATGGCAGAGGCTGAAGCTGAAGCTGAAGCGGAGGCTGTTGCAGCATCAACAGCGGCGCCATTTTGTGTGCTTCTGTCACTTTACATGCCACAACACACAATTGACAGCGCGGATATTTATGTAAATAATTTTTCGTGTCGCAGCCGCAGCAGCAGCAGCAAAGGGCAAAAAAAATACACAACAACAAAAATCTGAATGTATAAAATGCATTTTGGTTGACGTGACCATGACTCCCCTCAATCCTCAAACCTTCCATCGTTCCATCTCCCGCAACCACTTTACACACAACAAAATCAAAAAGTGCCAAGAGTTTGACTTCTCACACTCTCTCTCTCTCTCTCTGAACAACTTTTTCTCACTTGTGTTCGCCCCATTCATAAGCCAACTGTACAGCCGACAAAATACAATCAAATTGCTTATGACATTGCAAATATTGTATTCGCAATGACACTGTCTGATAGATTATGTTTAAATATTGGATTAATCTGAATGGTAAAGACCATATATTTCACATGTATAGTGACAAAAAAAAATTATTATTGATTTAAGCAAAATTTAAAGCTTTTTACAATAAACAGGTTTTTAAAATCATTTAAAGTCAATATTGAGAAAACAAGAAATGTTAATTCATGTTGTTACATTCAATTTAAATCAATAAAATCGATTGAGTAAAAATATATTATATATAGTATAAGATATTATAATATCTTAAGGGGTTTTTAAACTATATTAATCTGCTTTAGCAGATTTTATAAACGATCAGTTAACTAGTTGTATTTGTTATTATTAGTAATACTAGCAAAATAATCAATAAATTATATAAGCACCTCATGCAATTAAGATTAAGTTAATAAGTTATTTCTTTTCTTGTATGCACAAATTCAACCTCTTGTTAACTAAATAAAGCAACTGAAGAAATATCTTTTATAAGCCTCTTGAACTTTTCTACAACTAGTAGACAAAATATTTAGGAGCTCGATTTAAATTTATTGTATCTATTAAAACATAAAAGAACATAATACTTTATTATGCATCAGTTTAAGAAACTCAACTCAATCAAAAAGTCAACACATTATTAAACATTATTGTATTTATAGAATTTACTGATAGACTTATAAAGCAATTGTAAATTACAATAATCGAAGATAGGTAATTAGCGCTTTTGCACAATTAAAAGATTACTAAATCGACTTTAATCAATGCGATTTACAACACAAGTGCAACTGTCAAAGGCAAATGTAAATAGCAATAAAACTTTGCCCAAGGTGCCGTTATCTTTGAAGTAGAGAAAAATGAGAGTGGTCGTAATATTTGCATATTTCTTTAAAAGCAATAACTAATGCTTGAAGCAATGAAATGACTTGATAAATTATGCAATAAGCAACTAACATATTTTTATTTAGGTTATTTACTTTTCAATTATTGAATTATTATTTGCAGCTGCATTTTACAGGGTTGCGTTTACAAAAGTTAGTCAAAATGATTAGATAAACTTCAAAATTGCCTGTTTACAATTCGCAGAAATGTAATAGTAACATTATTTTTAATGAGTTCTAAAGAAACTTTAGTAAAAAGCACACCCATTACTAAAAAAGAAAACTTTACTTTGCCACTTGAAGTTGTTGCTCGCGGTATGAGCAACATAATTTACATTAATTATAACGCATTACGAATGCAATTAATGCGCGGTGACAATTAATAACGCCAGAAGAAATGTGAAGCAATTAATAGAAACTTTACGCACTGCATCCGACACATGAATGAAATGTGTTTATGTCAATTGCAAAGACAGGTGGGCAAAAGCTTGCATTTACAAGTGAGTAAAGATCAGTGTAAGAGATAGCATAGAGAATAACAAGTTGAGGGCCGAACTACTAGACCAACAACATATTTTTTTCTTTTCTTTCTGAAATCCCTATGAGGGAGTAACTGTTGGCAATGCGCATAGAATGAATAGTAGTAGTAAAAGACTATGTTAAAGAGCAGCTGCCTAGTTTAATGATGTGTTTTCGAAACAAAAGGGTAATAAACATGAAATGGGCATACACTTCACGATATGGGTTATGTAATTATGATGTACAATAATAATAAGTATCATTATAATGTTAACAATTATCAGAGAACAAGTTGCAACGAGCTGTGTAATGAGTACATTTTAAACTTCAAGTAACTGTTACTTGCACTCGTTACTCGTTAAGTTGCATATATAATTTATCGTTATAGCTGCGATGGACTGACTCTTCGCTTTTTATTGGTCTAATTAAAAGCTCGTCCTCTTTAATTTATTTCCGATTAAGTAACTATAGTATATTACTTTCTTTATTAAGATACTTATTAACTTAGCGGTCTTACATTAGAAACATAATTAGAAAAGGTTTGACTTTATAATTCTGTAATGATTTCTTGTATTCGTTTCATTAATACGTTTATTCTTTAATCTCAATGAAATTTTTAAATTTTCAATAAAATTAGATATAGAAATAGAAATAAATTATATTTTGAATTTTTGTATAAAGTTTGTTATATAAATGTATACTTTAATACCTTTAATCTCAATGAAATTTTTAAATTTTCAATAAAATTTGATATAAGAATAGAAATAAATGAAATTTCGAAATAATTGGAAATATGAATAATGAAATAGAAAAGAATTTTTAAATAAAATGAGTTATATAAAGAAATGCAACTCAAAACATAAAGATTTGGTGGCTCTATCTAACACAATATACTTTCTTCTTATTATGCATGCTGTGATGTCGTCTAACTTTAAAATCCCTTCATAAACAACTTCTGAAGTAGAGTAATGTAAATTTTAAGTTCACAATAATTTGAGCATTTAAGCCCTCATCCAATACGATCTCAATATAGACCGGAAATCAAATCTTGTTATATCACTTTTACCCAATTTAATTGGCTTAACGCTTTAGCTGACGAATCGTAATTGAAACTTTTGTGGGTTGAATGAATATTTGCAGCATTGCAGTGTTCAATTGCCACCGGCCACATTTTTGGTCTAAAACAGGAAATATGTTCAAAACGTGGCCGAGTCGCTTGTTAGTCGCTGCTGGCAGTTAAAATACAAATACAACATAGCGACTACAAATGTGTGAGTAAAATACTATAACGAAATATACAGATACAAAATAATGTTGGCAGTTGGCTGGGCTAATTTGTCGGAAATGACATTTTTGGGTTTTAGTGCGGAAGTGAGTTGGAGTGCTATGCAAAAACAGCTTAAAAAAAACGGAGAGAAAATGTCGAGGGGGCACAAAGTCAATGGCACGAGGCTGTGTCATCCATTTGGTAAAATATTTCAAGTCTTAGCGCGACACTTTGGTAAATTGCACGCTCAAGTGACGCCTGCTAATTTAATTAATTTGCACCTGGGCAAAATGGCAAAAAACTTTGACAACCCGCCCACAGTCTGTTATTCCCCGCTTTGCTTTTTGGAGAATACCTTTTAGTCCTCGCTTCGGTTCGCAAGTTGTGCCGTGTAATACACGTAATTGAAACATTCCTTGACCAAAGTACAAAAAAAATAAAATAAAATAAAACAAAAATAAAGAAATCAAACCAAAAAGAAAAGTTACTTTTGCCGCAATTATTTGGCACGTCTCCACTAATTAATTACGCCTTTTGGTCAGCTACCATTCCCCAGGAATAGGGTTGAGAAATGAAGCAGGGGGAGGAGACAGTAGAAAGCAGTAAGTTTAAAATGTCCACGTTTAATTAAATATGGCGAAGCGGCTCTATAATTAATTTCGGCACTGCAATTTTTGTTTAAGGAATAAAATGCCGCATAAAACACAAAAAAGAAAAAAAAACAGGAGCCAAAGCGAATGAATGATAGAGCGAAGGAAAAACCGAAGCAAATCTCAGGACGACATCTGCACGGAGTGCTCCAGAGACTGGAGAATGGAGGAGTTTTGGATCCTGGAGGAGAAGTTGGTGGGGGCATGAGCATTAAAGTGTCAATATCCATTAGGCGGTCCTGATTGCTTAAGCTGCTTTACGCCAAGTTCTTTTCTGCTTTACAGTTGCCAAGTTTCTTACACACATTCTCTCTCTCTCTCTCCCTCTCTCTCTCTTTCTCTCCGTTGCTCTCTGCATTTCTCTATGACTCTTTCTACTTTCACCTTCCCCTACTTCAGCCTTTGTCTGGGTCTCTTGGCTTTTATTGTCCGTACAGAGCACAATGACTCTCGTTGTTCTTGGGTTCATTGCTTCAAATGAGAAACGACGCGAATTGGTTAGAACGAAATGGTTAGAAATGCAAATTAGTACGGCTGACGATAGCACGCTAGATAAGCAGCCAGTTAGAAGCGACTTAGATGGTGACATGACAAAGTTCAAATACCCTACGTCAACTGAACACAATGCAGTCTATATATATATACACAATATCATAGGGATTATAAGCATCAAGGGCGAAAGGGAGAGAGACAAAATGCTAAAAAATTCAGCAAATTGCTCATTGAATTAAAAATTACATCGATACTTAAGCATAAAGTGGGAGTGCAATGCAATGTGGAAAGAGATGAACCAATTTTAAATTCTATTCAAGATTTAATCTTCGGAATTTAATAAAGAATATTTACCAACAAACGCTTACAACGATTTTCTTCTTTTGTGGATTATAGCTAATAATATTTATTTTCTTTATGCGATGACAAATGTTATCCTCAAATTTAATTAAAGATACAAGACTTTCCTTAATTCAACAAAAGATTTTTTGCAACAGAATAAATATTTTGTTGGAGTGCAATGCAAATGAACTTTATGCAAGATTTAATCTTTTGAATTTAATAAAAAGTTAAAAAGAAAGAATAAAGTTATCTTATTTTCTTGAATATGTACATTTTATTTACAATTTTTACACTTTTGTCTTTAATTCAATAAAAGCTATTTGATAGGAAAATAAACATTTCGATATACAAATACATATGTATAAAGTGGGAGAGCAACTTAAACGTGGAAAGAGTCTGAAAAATTTTTAATTTTCTTCAAGAATTTGAGTAAAGTATTTGCCATGATAAAGAAAAGACTTGCATCTTTTGAATTTTAAAGATTTTATAACAATAATTTTGAAGAGGATGAGAAATATAAATTATAAATATTCTTAGAAATTAAATATTTTCTTGAATTCAATAAAACTTCTTGTGCGAGAGAATAAATTTGTCTTTCATTCATATAAAATATTTCTTAGGATTTTTATACTTTTATTTTTTTAAGTAGGTGTATTCGCAGAATTGAAGATTTTTATGTTGACCCCGCACGTCTTCATTTATTAATTTTAATTAGGCGACATTAAGCAACAACCGTAACATTTTACATAACCATTTGATCTTCCACCGACAACAGCGTTCTTATTACCTTTAACCTTGCTTATCTTACAATTTACCTAAAAGATCCAGCTGCTTACAATTTGAATACCCTATCTTTTAGTTGTTGTTGTTGTTTTTGTTGTCCCGAGCCAAGAAAGAAGAAAAATTGCACGTAGCTAATCTTTGTCATCTGGTGCCGTGCCTGATTTTGGATTACTCAACAAAGTAAATTCAAAAAGCTTTCAAGTTTCAGGCTCGCCAATTGCAAAGCGATGGAATGGGATGAAAACGCAGACAAGAGAAGAGATGATGGAGTAGAAGAAGGGTCAAGGGAATATATATAGAGAGCTGCCTTTGCGGACTTAAGCTTAATTGCTAATTACACAAATTCGCGGTATGCGTAACCGTATCTTAGGATCGACCCGCGCTCATGTGGGGTTTGCCTTCAGTCAGCCATGGCCAAAGCGAAGCCAAACCAAACCAAGCCAAGCCATTGGTGATTTATATTTAAGCACAAACTTTTAACTTTAACCAAAATCCCCTGGCTGCCCGATTACTCGCCCTCCTCCTTCTTATTGTTTGTTGTAACTGCTTTTTGGGGCTGCGGCAATAAGAACAACAACAACAACAGCAATAATAACAACCCTTAAAAGCTAAACGCTGCGTGGCCTGTCGAAGCTTGTGGTTCCATTCAATTAACCTTTCATCTGTTTAACATGTATTATAAAATTAGACGCGCTCTTGTGGACCATGCCACCCGCCTGAGTAGGCGTGGCATGTAGCAGGCTTTTTGGGGCCTAATGTATGCGTAACCACAGCCTCAAGACATGACAACACTATTAAACAATATGTCCCAGTCCCACGGGCCAACGTGGCGTATGTAGGTGGTTTCATAGGTCGCTTTCTTAATTAAACAACAAGATGGCGGCGGGCGCTTTGAGCCGCAAGCTGCGTAGTGTGGGAAAAGGGAAAGGACGCTTCACTGGCCATTAGCAAAGTGCATGGCAAGTGCTTAACATTGATATCAATTGTGTATGTGATGATTTACCTAATATTGCGTTTCTTCAAAAGTTGATCACGGTACAAAGACTAAAACATAACATACAACTTTTTGCTATAGCTATAAAGCTGAAGGTAAATCTCCTTTTTGTATTCCATAAGTTGCCATATAATAACGTAACGTAGTTGTTTCTAATAATAGCGCTAGCAACATTTTGACGATGTAAACTAATTCTGTATAATAATTTAGAAGTTCACCTGACCACATTATCAAGCAATACTAATGTAAACTTTGAAAAAAGGTTTCCTGTAAATATTGATCCTGTATATCCTGTATATATTACGTACCGTGTACGTATAAAAATATAAAAATGTTTCCTAATACCTCTGGCTCATATCATTGCGATAAGGAATTGTATTCGTTATTACAATAAAAATAATAACAATAATACAGAAATATTTCAAATTGCGCGCTCTGGCAAGCAAAGCCATTTTCCACAATGTGGCAGCTCCTTGCACATACAAACCTTTTTTCGCTCATGTGGCAATTGCAATTATAGACTTAGTGGCAACGTTGCTCATTGTTTTTCGTTGTAGGCCTGCAGCTGATAGTCCACCACGTCACTTTGCTTATTCCGCTTGCACTTGCTAAAAATCATGTAAATTCGTTTTTATTAATTTCTGTGTGTTGTAATTGTAAATTGAAAATGAAATTCGGTGATGTACTGCGTCGCCTAGACGCCTATCCACGCACACTCGACGATTTTAGCGTACGCACAGTGGGCGGAGCCGCCGGTAAGTTTTTGTTGTTTCTTTTCTTGTGTTTTTGTTGTGCGGCGTACTAATAAACAAATAAACCAACTTTATGGCACAGTTACTATCATTAGCACGAGCATCATAACGGTGCTGATACTGCTGGAATGCCTCAACTATATGACACCCACGCTCAACGAGGAACTTTATGTGGACACCACACGCGGACACAAGCTGCGCATTAATCTGGACGTAACGCTGCATAATCTGGCCTGTAATTATATATCCCTCGATGCTATGGACTCTTCAGGGGACACTCACCTCCGTGTCGATCACGATGTGTTCAAGCACCGATTGGACCTTAAAGGAGAGCCGCTAAAGGAGACACCAATCAAGGAAATTGTAGCGGTATCGCCACCCAATAAAAACACCACTTGCGGCAGCTGCTATGGTGCCGAGCACAATGCCACACAGTGAGTCTTTACTAAGCTGCACGTTGTCAAAACTATGCTTAACCTTTTACTCTTAGTTGCTGCAACACTTGTGAGGATGTCTTGGATGCGTATCGCGTGAGAAAGTGGAACATGCAGATGGACAAGATCGAACAGTGCAAAGGCAAATACAAACGCACCGACGAGGACGCGTTCAAGGAAGGCTGTCGCATCCAGGGACACTTGGAAGTGAACCGGGTTAGTTACCGCCCTCAATTTCTATCACATTTCATTCAACAAATCTGTTTATTTTAGATGGCCGGCAGTTTCCACTTTGCACCCGGCAAAAGTTTCTCCATTCGTCAATTCCACATACACGACTTCCAATTCACCAATGTAAAGCTGTCGCACACCATTAATCATCTGTCCTTTGGCGAGAAGATTGAGTTTGCCAAGACGCATCCATTGGATGGACTGCGCGTTGATGTTGAGGGTGAGTACAAAGGTCTTATTCGATTTTGGTTTTTGGCTTAACAACTCGTCTATTGCAATAACTTATAGCATAATTTCTAACAGCATTTTTGTAACGATATAACTCGACAACTTATTTTTTAAGTTTCATTTTTGTTTTTTTGGGGGAGTAGAAGTCTGGAGGAATCATCTGGGTATCTCTCAATATTAGACCAGAAGAAATGCCATCGAGTTCCGAACAAGACTGCAGAACTTTCAGCAGCGTATTCCTGTGCCAATGGCCATGAAGGTGCCAAAAGTGCCGCCGCCTTGTATCATCACTTTGCCCACATTATTAATCAGTTCACGACCTCGCAGACCGTATCTAAAAACGAGAGTTTCAATTTAGCCCGGCACAATTACATAATCTGCCCGTGACGCTTGCGTCATGATGTGGCAAAGTGAATGAGAGACTCACCTGAGTGCCGAGAAGCCGCCGAAGAGCGCTCCGCTGGCCATACCCACACAGAAGCCAATGGTGAAGCCGGTCTTCATCTTATCAAAGCATGTAGGGCCGCCCTGTTGGGAGAAGGAACCGCTTGGCAGTGGCATTTTTGTTGATGTTCCGTCTGTCTGCTTTTGTAGGATGAACGATTAGGCAATAGTTTATTCTTCAGTTGCTTTTGACGTGCGTTGCCTAAATTTGTTAAATTTGATGCCTAAAAACTACAATTTTTTTTAGATTTTGTTAATCGTTGCCGACTCCAGAAAACAATTTTAGCTGTCAGCCTGTTTTTTTTTTTTTTTGTACTTTGCTGTCAAATATCTGGCATGTGTGTCAAAGCAGCTCTGTTGTCGTAGTACACACGTATTTGCGCCAGATGGCGCTGTCATTCAGATTACGTATTATAGTCAAATGACACTTTGCGATTCCTGGTGCGTGACCGTTACAAATGCATTTTGAATTTTAGTTTAAATTGCTATTAAAAGGAAAAATAGACAATTATGTTGCAATTGCGTTCAAATTTATGAAATATTAAAAAGTAGTTGGAGTATGATAAATTGCTTGCAATTTAACAAAATTTCAAATCATATCTGTATTTAAATCATTTCAGAGTCTAAGAGCGAGATGTTTAACTACTACTTAAAAATTGTGCCCACGCTCTATGAACGCCACAGCGATGGCGAACCCATCTATACCAATCAGTTCTCCGTAACGCGACATCGAAAGGATTTAATGGATCGGGAGCGTGGCATGCCAGGCATCTTCTTCAGCTACGAGCTGTCCCCACTGATGGTCAAATATGCCGAGAGACACAGGTGAGTAACTGTAAAGTTGACTAACATAAATCAATTTTAATTAAATAAAATTTCTTACAGTTCCTTTGGCCACTTTGCCACCAATTGCTGTTCCATCATTGGCGGCGTCTTCACCGTTGCCGGAATTCTGGCTGTGCTTCTAAACAATTCGTGGGAGGCTTTGCAGCGCAAGTTGGAGGTGGGCAAACTCAGTTAGCACAATAAATTGGATAATTTCAGGAATCTCTGCAGCTTTATTAGCCCATAAACTCATTCCACAAGCGCATCGAATTTTTCTCAATGCCCCGACAAATCTCTAAATAAAGTGCTTATATTTATAAGAAAAACGGAATTCGTAATTCGCAGTAGTCTTAAGTGGTTCGTTTGCCCACCGATAAAAAGCCAGAGGTATTTGAGAAATACTTGGCTTCGGTATGCGAACGTTCCGCTGCTTGGGGATTGACAATTTCCAGACCCTGGAGTGGAGTAAAAGCCACGCTGGAAGCTGTACCAGAGATTTGACGTTTGACTGTTGTGTTGCCGCCGTAGACTTGTTGCTTCTGTAGATTCTTCTGCAGTGTTTTGCTGATGCGCACCTTAGTCTTCTCATCCAGCTGCGGCAGACGAATGCGTCCAGTGCCCGTTTTGCCAATTGTGCCTCGAGAGTAACCCAAATCTCCCTGGTAGGCATCTTCTTCGATCTGTAAATGGTAAACGTTATTAACCAGTACATAAGAGATCTCATTGCTACTTACATCGCCAAAGTTCATGCGGTTTGCCTGCTTGCGGAACTCGGTCAATGCATAGCGCTCCTTCATCTTTCGCACACGCTTTCCACCGCGTTTCTTCTTGCTGCCCTCAATGGGCTTGGGCAGCGGCTTAATGAACTTCACCGGTGGCGGTTCTTGCAGCTTGTCTAGCTTCTTCTCAATGTCCTCCTTGAACTTGAGTCCAATCTCGCCATGCACGCTCTCATGGCACGCATCAACGCGGGCAGCCAACACAGATTTGGCTGCCACCAAGCGAGCTGCCTTGCGACGCAAATCGGGTGCCGTGTCCTGCACAATCTGTGAGTAGTAGACATAGCCGGTGTGCGGCAACATTTGAGTCTGTGAGAAGCCCGAGAGCGTCTTCTTCTGGGAGCCCAGCACCTGCACATTGCAGGCAGGCATCTTTGAGAGCTTTGTGAGGCCGCCAGCAATACCCAGCAGCTTGGCAGCTGTGGATGCGCCCACAATCATAGATAAGTTGGGTGCTATGAAGGTCATGCGACTCTCCACATACTCGTAGATCTTCGACTTGAAGTTATTCAGCTCGATGGCCATTTCGCAAGCCTCATCGATCTTTGCCTTCTCGGCGGGCGTCAACATTGTGCTAAAGAGTGCAAAATGTTACAATATAAATAACGTTGTATTGATGAAAATACTTCAGCTTACTCACCCCTGTGTGGTGGATGCAGTCACCGAGACTATCATGATGGTAGCCTGCGTCAAGATTGCCTGCAGCTTCTCGTTGTTCTTCACCTGATCCAAATCATTGCCCAGCTCCTTGACAGCCAACAAATACTCAATCTCGCCGACAATTAGCGAATCGAGTTCGGGAAAACGTTTCTGATACTTTTCTTTGGTAAACTTGTGTATGATGGATATCTCGTTGTCCACATCCACAGCAATGGCATTTGCATCCACAATCAGACAATATTCCGGATCGGATTCCACGCTGCCCAACATTTCGGCAGCGGTGCGTTGACGGCTCGCATAGTGCTCGATTTGCTTAAGTGTATTCTGCAAGCGATCTGAGTCCCGAAGTTTGCACAGCTCTCGTACCGATTGAACCGTCACATCCACTTCCATGAGGTTTGGTGTCGGCTTCAGCAGTTTCTCGGCGAGCTCTTGGGTGAGTGTGGCCTGCTCCGCCTCGTCGGCATCGGCCATTTCGGCATCGTCGGCATCATTGTCGTTGTCCTCCTCGAGATCAGCAAGTAATTCATCAGCCAGCGACATGTTTACCACTTAATTTAAACTTGTTTACAGACTTTTTCTAAAATTTCGATCCTCGTTGTCGTTGTAAACAAAACGTTTGCTGCTTTTGCTACAGCTGTTTCCGATTTAGAGCTGCCACATAGTCAGAAGTGGCCACCCTAACCGGCTTTTGTCGTAGTTGCCACATAAGTTTAAGTTTTTGTGGCAATATTATTGGACAGTTTGTATTTGCGAATATTATAACAAAATATTTCGAAATATTTATTTCATATTTTAAAATTCAAATAATAATATTTTTTGTTGTTTCTTTAAATATAAAACTGTACCAATTCAATTGTAGTAACAATGGTTTTGTCACAGTTCACAGCTGATTTACCGGCCCCAATAACAAGCAACATTTCTCATCACTAAAGTTAAGCGTTGCCATATATCATATAATCCCGCCTGATTTTGGCGCAGATTTTTGGCGTCTCGGTCTTCCGGTATTCGCAATTTGTAAACTCGATAGCGCGCTCAACAGTTATGTCGAAGAAATTAAACACAAGTGCTGGCGGTACGCCTAAAAATACCTTGTTTAATTACTTTGCCAAATCACCAGCGGTTGACAAAAAGAAACTCACACCAAGTATTGATAAAGAAGCTCAAAAGGAGAATCTACAAAATGACAAGGATGTGCTTATTAAAAAGGAGCCGGAGTCGAAATCGAAGCCAGCTGCCAAGCGTAAGTTGCCCATCGCTGAGCCTGCAGAGGAAGACAGTGACATTGAGGAGCAGAATGGTAAGCGCAAAAAGAAACGTATTGTGGTGCCAGAATCTGAGAGCGAAGAGGAATACGAGTCCAAGTCGGAGGAGGAGGACTTCTCTGAAGATGGCTCCGATTATCAGCCAGATGAAAAGGATGCCACCATTAGCGAAGAGAGTGACAGTGGCGACGAAGAGAAAGATGATGATGACAGCGCCTCTGAAAAAGAACCCACTCCCAAAAAGCCTCGCAAGAAGCCCACAAAGAACTCCATTAACAATAACAACAACAATGAGCCGGCCACGAAGAAGGTTAAGCTGGAGCAGGAGCCTGTGTTGGCCACAGGTGGCACGTTGATGGAGAAGCTGAAGCATCTGCAGAGCAATGCCAAAAAGGATGCGGCGTACGATGACATTGTGACCACAACATCGAACTTTGATGAGCCCGTTGTATGGCCACATCAGAAGCTGGAGTTTCTGCAGCCGGAAAAGATCAAGGACAAGGCAGGCAGGCGACCAGATCATCCCGATTATGACAAGAGCACACTGCATGTGCCCGAGAAGTTTCTCAATTCATTGTCACCGGGAGTGCGTCAATGGTGGGTTCTCAAGTCAGATAACTTTGATTGCGTGCTCTTCTTCAAAGTGGGAAAGTTCTATGAGTTGTATCATGGCGATGCCGATGTGGGCGTCAATGAGCTAGGCTTCACCTATATGCGTGGTGAATTCGCGCACTCCGGCTTCCCAGAGATCTCCTTCGACAAGATGTCTTCTATATTGATTGATCGTGGCTATAAAGTTGCTCGTGTGGAGCAAACAGAGACGCCTGATATGATGACAGAGCGTTGCAAGCGCATTAAACCCACCAAATTCGACAAGGTTGTGGCACGTGAAATCTGCCAGATTACGGATCGTGGCACCAAAGTCTTTGGCTCCCAGTGCGCCATCGGACCCAATCATCAGCCCAACTATATGCTCGCTTTGGTAGAACAGGACGAGGGCAGCAACAGCAAGTACGGCGTCTGCTTCATTGACACTTCAATTGGCGACTTTCATGTGGGTGAATTTGACGATGACAAGAGCTGCTCCCGACTGCTGACGCTGCTCTCCCATCACATGCCAGTGCTGGTGAGTTGAAATCCCTTTTAATAGTTTAAATATTGAATAATTCCTCAATCTAATCCTATAATCTAGTCCCTCCCAAGTAATTTTCAACGTTTGCATATATTTTAGAAGGAAAAACAGAATAGCTTCTAACTATAGCAATATGAACTAACAACACCCAGTATACGACATTTTTATTGCACTTTAAGTAGTTATAGAGCAAAAAATTGCAAATACTCGTATAGGTATAAAAAACAAAAAAAAAAATATATATATGTATATAGAATTTTAATATTTGGAAGACTGTAAATTGGGAATACCTCCATTGGAAAAAAAATTAAAGAACTCAACTTTAAGTTTTCAATGTTTTACTAAAATATTATTATAAATAATTATTTACTAAATATGCTTCACATCTTCACATCTCATGTTTTTTTTTAACTGGACTTAGTTTAAAAATTAGTTCAATACAATAAGGGAATATTTTTTATATTTTGTTTCTAGCTACTCCATGAGAAGTCCGCTCTAAGCTCGCGCACTCAGCAAATCCTGCGCACCGTGCTCGGCGGCATTCTCAAGGAGCAACTGCCCAGCTCTGGAGCACAACTTTGCAGCGCTGAGAAGACCTTGAAGCTGCTCGCTGAACGCTACTATGCGGGCAGTGGCAACGAGGACAATTGGCCCTTGGTGTTGCGCAGCATGCAATCCGACACGGATCATTTGGGACTTACGCCAGCTGATCCCTACAAGCTTGCTCTAAAGGCTCTCGGGCAATGCATTCACTACATAGCCAAATGCAAGCTGGAGCCGAAAGTACTCCCAATGGCGCGCTATCAGCTCTATGTGCCACCAGATGAGCAGGAGGGGAACAAGCCAGCAGCAGTGGCCTCAAAGTTGCGTCGCTCGCACATGGTGCTGGATGCCACCACGTTGTCCAATCTGCGCATCATTGGCGAGGAGCATTCGCTGATGTCCACGCTGGATCATTGTTGCACGAAGTTTGGCAAACGCTTGCTCCATCATTGGCTCTGCGCTCCGAGCTGCGATTTGGAGGTCATCAAAGAAAGACAGCAGGCAATTGGAGAGCTATTGAATCGCCCAGAAGAGCTGCAGCAATTGCGCGCTTTGTTGGCTCCAATGCCTGACTTTGAGCGTCACTTGGCACAGATTCATTTGTTTGGCAACAACCAGATTAAGCAAGCAGATCATCCCGATTCGCGAGCCATTCTCTTTGAGGAAAAGTTGTACAACAAACAGAAGCTACGCAGCTTCATGAGCATTCTCAAGGGTTTCGAGACATTGATGCAATTGCCTGCAATGTTTAAGGACTCGGAAACTGTGCTCCTTAAGCGGTTAACTCAATTTCAAGCGAACGGCGGCGGCTTTCCGGATCTTAGCAAGCAGCTGGAGTTCTTTGAGCATGCCTTTGATCATGAAGCGGCTGACAAAACCGGCGTCGTTGCACCACAATCCGGCATCGATGCAGACTACGATGAGGTGCAGGATCGCATTGCTGAAATCGAGGGACGTTTGAAGACCTACTTGACCGAGCAGGAGCGTCACTTTGGCTGCCGTGTCGTCTACTTTGGCTCCGACAAGAAACGCTATCAGCTGGAGGTGCCTGAATCGCATGCCCACAAAGCCAACAAATCCTATGCGCTGGAGGGGCAGGTGAAGGGCAAGAAACCAGCACGTCGCTATACCACAAATGAGACCAAAGCGTTGCTCAAGGACATGCAACAGGCTGAGGAGGCACGTAATGCAGTGCTCAAGGATTTGGCGCGTCGTCTGTTTGAAAAGTTCTCGAATCATTATGAGCAATGGAAGCAGTGTATCGACTGCGTGTCCACGTTGGATGTGCTGGGCGCTTTGGCGGAATACGCACGTCAGCAGCTGGTCATCTGTGTGCCGGAGCTGGACTCGGCACAGTCGCAGCCCTTCATCGAGCTAGAAGAGGGCTATCATCCTTGTGTGAATGCCTCCACTTATATACCCAATGGCATGCAGCTAGGCACGGAGACCGAGGCGCCGTTGTCGCTCCTTACTGGCCCCAATATGGGTGGCAAAAGCACGCTGATGCGCCAGGTTGGCTTGCTGGTTATCATGGCGCAGATTGTAAGTATTTTAAGCAATTCATTTAGTCGTAATTTTAATGTCATCTAATGGATAGAAAACTAGTTTCACCTAGTCACAGATGAAAGTATAAAAAGATCAAATTAGACAACTCCAATCATAAATAATACTTATAAATTTGTAGCAAAGTTTGTCACTTACATGTCGGATAATCTGAGACCTAGGGGCACCAAAGGTTGAATTGGAATTTATCTAAGCTTCTTTAAATCGAAAATCTTTTAGTAGCAAGCAAAGTTTAAAGGACTAGATTTATGATACTTGTTTGGCAAGTTTTTAATTATATGCTTATTTAAAATTAACTTTATTTAAGTAGTGACAGTTCCTTAAGATAGTAGATATTTAAGAAATTGTTTGATAAAGTGCAAATTGAAGGATACTCAATAATCCACCAATCTTATCTTTCTAACTTCTTATCTTATTACTATGCTTTGCAGGGCGCTCACATTCCCGCTGTCAGCTGTCGCTTTTCGGTGGTCGATCGCATATTTACGCGTCTTGGCGCACAGGACGATATTCTCGCGGGGCACAGCACGTTTCTGGTGGAGCTCAACGAGACGTCGCTTATACTCAAGCATGCCACAACCCACTCGCTGGTACTGCTGGATGAATTGGGTCGTGGTACAGCCACCTACGATGGCACAGCTATTGCTGCATCGGTGGTCAACTTTTTGGCCAATCTCAAGTGTCGCACGTTGTTCTCGACACATTATCATAATCTGATTGATTTCTTTCACATGGACAAGCGCATTACATTGGGTCACATGGCTTGCATGGTGGAGAACGAAGACAACACAGATCCCACACAAGAAACAGTTACATTCCTCTACAAATATACAGCTGGTGCCTGTCCCAAATCGTATGGCTTTAATGCCGCCAAATTGGCTGGTATGCCGCAGGGCATTATTAAGCGTGCTTACGAGGTAAAGTTCTTCGCTTGAATTATTATTTTTGCAATGTTCTAATATTCATTTTGTCTTCATCTGCAGCTGTCGAAGAAAGTGGAGGCCATTGCATTGCAGCGTAAAATTACGGCCAAAATTGTGGCAGCTGCCGTCGGTGATGTTGACCAGAAGCAAATGAAATTGAACAACTTAAAAGATTTGCTGCAGCAGCTCAAACTGTGTCATGCTTAAACAAACGGTGCTATGCTAACCTAAGATTGTTTGGAGGCTTACAAATAGAATAGAAGAACAATGAAACACCTGCTCATATATTTGAACAATCTGTTGAAGTGTCATTGAATTTCCCAACTGCATTTTTTTCGTGTTCATTTTTTTTTGTACTTAATTTTAAAATGTCACGTATACGAAGCTTTTTAAGCCACTGGAATATGCCATTGAATGTTGAAACACTTGCCAGTATTTTAATTTAAACAGAATTCATGTCGATTTGTTGTATTTGTTGCATTGTTTATTTTTGTATCACAGTAAAAATTAAAAATTAATCAAGTTCACAATCAAAATACATACATACACATATGATATTATTAAATGCTTACAAATTAAACGTTATTCGTTAATAAATATTGCTAGAATTGTAAAAAACACACAGTTCAATTGAAGTTCACAACTAAAATTAACAATTATCCACATTACTTATTGCGAACATAAACTCAAAACTCATATTTATAGGATTAAGAATACACACACATATTAAATACAATAATATTGCGAATAATGCGCTAGCATTGTAATTATGTAGGTGTTGAAAAGTCAAAATGGGCATTTTGTTTTGGTTCAGCTGTTTCAACTCTCATTATCTCTCTCTTATTTTTTGTATGGTTATCAAATTAAAATACCCTTTGTAAGTGTATAAAAATAGGAATGTTGTTTTGTTTGTTGTTATTCGATCAGAATAAGGCTCAGACTTGTCTGAGTATTGCGCGATGCAGTTTTGTGCGATTCTTGCAGCTACAGTTAGTACATATAGTATGTATATAGTACTCGTAATTAATATTGATTCAACTAAAAGCAAAGCTGATGCAGATCTGCAACATAAGGACAAAAAACCGAAGCAGACGAAGAACTGTGTTTGCTCCACTTTTCGCTTGGTTTGCTTACAAAAATGCTTACAAAACGATTTATAATTATACGGTATATAGGTATGTATATATATAAGTATATAGCTCTACTATATAAGCTATTCCATAATGCTACTGAACATTGACATTTACTTCTGTGTGTCTGTGTGTATCCTGTTTTCGTATGAATGAGTGTTAATGTATGTTTCTGTGTGTTGCCTATGCGCTAAATTGGACTTGCGTTTTTAAACAACTAAATATATAATTTGTATTTGTATAACTAGGCTAGGTTCTCTTATATATTTGGTATTGTATATGTTACAATGATCTTCTTGGGATCTTTAGTCTATAGGCTAGTTTCTATGCGCTTTTCTCCCTCCCTTCCTCTCTCTCTCTCTCTCTCTCTCTCGTTTGTGATGCGAACTTTCCTGAAAAGGAACTTTGCATAGACATTATTATCCCCGATTTCTTTCTGACCGAGGTGTTGTGCGCCATGCTCGTTTGATTATTGATTTGCCCCGATTTTGAAATACTTATTAGAAGCGACTGCTTGCACTTAGTTCTAGCTAGAAAACATTGACGTTAACTTCGATAAAACGAAGCGAATTCTCTTTACACATTACACATAAATAGTACAAACATTACCTACAAAAAACAACAACAATATACTAGAGCCACACATAGTCGTATTGATTTTTTTGGTTTTGGTTTTTCTTACGTTCTTTTTGGTTTTTTGATTATGTTATGACACCAGCGCCGTCCAATATCTGAACGTGTGGAGCAACCCCATCTCAATCGTCGCTAATCACATCCTTACGCGCCCTCAAATTGCGCCACGATCCCGCTGTGCAGACACCGATGCCACGCCACCAATCGTTGACATCGTGATACCAGGACGGCTTGCGGAGCTGCTCCTCGTTGTGCAGCGTCGAGCAGACTCGACACCAGTAATATGTGTTTATGAACTCACCGGTGCCCTTCCATTTGAAGTAGGAGTTGTACAGTTCGTCGTCCTTGTCGAGTATGTGCAGATACTCGGCCAACTCTTTGGGCGAGGCAAACTCATCGATGTGGATGTAGGATCGTCGTGGTGCACTCACCTCGTAATCCTCTGGACGAGCACCCATCACAATGGGCAGCACTTTGCGATTGAGGGCGTTCACAAAGAACTTTTCGGTTATGTAATCCTTGCAGTTGGAATTCTCAAATGCCAGATAGAACTTGTAGTCGTTGTCCAGTATATCGAAGCATCTGTCCGCTGTGCTTCTGGGACATTTGTAGTTGCCACAAGCGCCATAAATATCCACCTAACAGAGGGAGAGGAAAGCGAGACCAGAGTTTAAATACATTTTAGAGAACATATTTGAGGATCCCATAATCTATTATTTCTTATATGACAAAGAAGTTCACAATTATAATCTGTACACAAAATTAAATACCACATTGCAAATATCTGAAGTTAGGTACTTAAAGTTAAATAAAAAGAAAATACAACAATTTTTTAACTCGAAAAAATAGTTGATTAAAAATTAATAAAAATTTCTTAACTGTAAAAAATCGAACAATAATCCCTTACATAATAATACTGATAAAAAATGAACTACTCCGAACTATTCTTTAAAAGTCGGACATTTTCAAATTAAAATCAAACCAATTAAGACATACTAATGTTTCCTTCTAGGTCTCAGAACTCTTTTTATATAATATTTGAGCTGCAATAACCTACGAAATTTTGTTAAAATAAAAGCTCATACAAAATAAAGTGTTTTGAAGTAAATATTTTCTTTAAATATCACTCAATGATTGGCTCTTGTAAATGACGTCGAAAGCAATTAAGCGACTCTAACTTTTCGTTCTGAGACTTCAAACTATGTATAATCTACGAACATTTTGAAGAAGATAAAAAATTAAGTATTTTGGAGTACATATTTTCATTTGTGCCTTACAAATGAAGATAAAAGCAATTAAAACTCACTAATGTTTTTTTCTGTGCCTCGAAACCGTCTATATACATATATTAGAATATTTTAGCAATATTCAATGAAGTATTTTCTTTAAATATTAGCTGATAAAACAAACACTAAATATTCATTGTTTTTTGAAGATAAGACTAATTGAGGCTCACTAATGTGCCAGAAATAACAATCCGACATTATTTACTTCCTTTTCATTTCAGTTCATTTAAGAGCAAACAAAAGTAAATTATTCAAATTCCCCTCAGTGATTACCTCAATGTGCTTTTGCAGTTCGTGTGCATACTGCAATCGTCCATTGCGTGCTCCGCAATTGGAGACAAACCAGGCGACCTTCTTCGTCTTGTTGAGGGCATAGTTATGATCCTGCTCCAGTTGCTGCACCTTTGTGTCATAGTACTGCCATTTCTCGTACGGAGCCATAATCGTGCTGTCACGTCTAGAAAGCATTCATTAAATAATTGATTAACTGCACTCAAAGTAAGTTTTATCAACTACTTACCTGTACGTTGCCGTCCAGTTGATGGCGTCGGGCACTTTGACGTTTTGTGTGTGATATGGACACTCCAGGTAGTACATCATGCTGACCTGCTTGTGATTACTAGGACGACGAATGCCCGTGGGTATGTAATTATCCTTGTAGAGTATCATGTCCGCCACACTGGCCAGATCCCGATTGGCAGTCAGCTCGCAGGTGTCCACCGGACACTTGGAGCGCAAAAAGACCTCACGTCCCTTTTTCACATTCCACGGCCCGAGGCCATTGTAGAGCAGAATGGTTTTCAGTTTGCCACTCGCCTTGATCTGTTCGTAGTTGTGTGGCACATACATCAGCTGATTCACAACACGATCACTGTGCGGATCCTGATGGGGAAACAGTCGTGGGGCATGCAACTTTCGTGCCTTGCGATTGCTGAATGTTTTCGCCGGCTTCGGATAGTATTCACCATTGCGGAAGAACCAAGGTTTGGCTGTGGCCGCCGGCTCTGAGCGCTTCTCACCCGGCACCAATTCCTCCTCCACTTCGAGCTGTGGCTCGGCATCGGCTTGGGCAACAGGTGAAGCCGGCGGAGCTGATTCATAAGCTGCCGCCGTGGTTTCTTCCTGTTCGCCGCTTTTTAATTCATTCGTATCGCCGGCAAAATCGCGTTGCTGTTGCTGCTGCTGTTGTTGCTGCTGTTGCTGTTGCTGATGGGAAGGCGTCAAAATAGGTCGCGCTATTTTCGTCTTCCATATCTCGTACTCTCTGTCAGCGAGCGGGAATGTCATGATAAGTCCAAGTGTCGAACAAAAAATGGTTATTAATTGATGTTACTCACTTGAGATTGAAGCCAAAGATCAATAATAGCGCGCATATCAAAGTAAAATAGAAATACTTTTTCAGCGATATTTTCGGGCGTCGCATTCTGAATTCTCTACACTCTCAGACTTTCTCTAGGATTTATATATAGGGTTTATACTCCTCCGCTATAATGTTAGGATCTCGCGATCTGTGCACTGGCTCAACTTAGTTCACACATTGCGCTGTTTTGAATAAAATACACAAACAATTATTTAATATTTTATAAAATATATTTTGTTTACATTTAAGAAGATAATATCGACTATTAACATTTAAAACACAATGCATGAACAATTACACAAATGTTAATTATCTTTTAGTGTTGCCATCCAAATTACTTATTTGGTTTCGAACGCGAGATTCGAGGTCTCTTTTTAAATATATGTATGTACATATATTTTTTGTTTTTTTTTTCTAATCTATCACGTTCATTCACGTTCGCGCTCACATGGAAAACTGCGCTCGAACCCGAAAAGGTTTAGCTCTATAACCAAACACACACTTACACACACACACGCACCCACACACACACACACATATACGTAGTTGTGGGTTCATGTGGCTTGGCGCCGCTTCATTGACTTTATTGCGTCATGTTATCTTCAAAAATTATCACACATTTTTTGAGAGGGGCGTTACGAACCATTTTTGATAAGCTCTGCTTCAATTTCCATGTGGTATTTTTTCTAAACTGCCTCAATGACGAGGCCTCAAGAACCGCCTTAAACTTTGAGGAGTGTCTTTGCTGCACGTGTTGGCAGAAGTATTTTATGCATTAGTAAAATAAAATTCGCAAATTCGTCATAGCAATTTTTAGCAGGTGTATCCGTTCGTCACTATGAGGCAAGTGTGAAACTTTGGTGGCACAGAAAAAATACACAAAATTATTACGTATACGTAATACGTTGCGTATGCTGAATATATAATTCAATTACTTTACATTTTTGAAGGGTTGATACTGATGAGCAGTTAATAGGATTAAAAAACAGATAAATAACGGAGTGGTTTTAAAGCTATTAGCGACTAAATGAGAAATTTATTGATTAACATTTTACATAAATTGCGGTTTATTTCAATTTATGGAAATAAGGAATAAATATCAACTGCTGCATTATAACAATTTAATAAAAATAATTCTATAATCCAAAATAATTATAATTGACATGGTTGTTCAGCACAGCAATTGAATACCCTTCATTACCCGTATGCCGGGTATAAAAATTATCAAATAAAAAAAAGCATTCTTTAAAAAAAAACATTAAAGAACATAACATTAAACAAATTTTACGCATACTTTGCTTATCTCAAACTTGCAGAGCACAACACACATTATAAAAGTCAAAAGTGATGTGGAAGAGCAACACTCTTCTTAGGTGTTGACAGTTTAAATAAATATTTTGTTTTATGCTCTTATCACACCTTCTATTTTGTGCAGCTGAAAAAGCTCTTGAAATAATTTAAAACATTTTCTTCAATGATTTTGTTTCCAAAATAATAATAGAATCGACCTTGAAATATTGTGTTTCCCCACAAACGAAAACACTTTCGTTATCGAAGAACGAATATGAAACGAAATCGGAGCAACTGAAATGTAATTAAAGCACTTGTTCTTTCTATTTAAAGCCCCATTCGAGATCAGTTCATCAGTTTTGTACACTTCATTTCACGGAAATTATTTACAAGTTAGTTCCATATTAAAACAGTTCGTTGATTGCTTTTCGCTTTTCTGTTGTCGCTGTTAATGTTGATGATGTTTTTTGGAGTAGTTGTTACTGTTGTTGCCTGCAGGAAATGTGCCAAACAAAACAATGGGGCGTATGCGCAATAAAAAGAAGTATGAACAGATAAAAGGCGAGTGGCTTTATGAGCTATGCCATTTCATAGCTCTGCCTCACAGGCATCTAATTACAGCGGTCTATGACGTTCCGGATACTTGCAGCTTAGTACTGCCTTCATTATAGACTCACGAACGGGGTAAAAAGCGTTGAACTAATCAAAGTGGTGGAGGCAGGAAAAAAAAAGCCAGGCTACACAAACAACTTGTCCAGCCATCCAACCATCCATCCATCTATCATATGTCATTTACGGCACTATTTTTCCATATTTTTCTTTTGAGGGCTTTACTATGTGTGTTAGTGTGTGTGTGTATCTATGTGTGTGTGTTCTAGCCCTCAGCGCTTGCAATGCCTGGGCCTAGCCCTCGGCTTGCTTTTGGTTTGGGTTTGGTTTGCATTTCTTCTTGCTTCGGGTGGAGGTTTGTTTGTGGCAGGACTCTTAACGAACCACGCGCTACTTTACGTGTCTAAGTAGTGAAAAGGGGCGGCAGGAATGAAGAGTAGGGAATGGGTAATGGGGAATAGGAATAGGGCAGCGCACACTCCAGTTGCCTCGACTATCGTACTTTTTGACGGTTTTGACAGGCCAAACACAGTCCCATTCCCATTCACAGTCCCATTCCCAGTCCAAGTCGCAGTCTTCCAGCCAACTCGACTCTCATAAAAAATGTAGTTATAGCCATTCATTCATGTTGCAAAAGTAGGACTTTACTGGCATGTGCATACAAAGCAATGCAAAGACATACACACTCACACACACTCGTTATAGAAGTTCTCTGTGTGTGTGCGTGTGCTGAAGGATGATATCCTTTTGGTTTGTAGCTGATAGATAGCAGGAATATTGCTTGCAGCCACTAAACAAACACAAAAGGAAAAAGAAAGCGCTCCAAATTCATGTCGAAAATGTTTGGTTTGGGAAATTTCCAATGATATTTCTCAAGGGAGAAAAAATAATGATTGCTTCTCTAATTGCAATGTCCTTACTACTCACTACTATAACGCAAACAGTTGTTTATTTTCCCAAAAAAAAAAACTCTTCTAAGCTCATAAATTTTTAGTTAATTCATCGTTTGTAAATGCATCAGAAAATACGGAGAATTTGGTTCCAAATTTAAATGCAAAAAAAAAAGATTTTCGATTTTTAGATAAATTATTGAAAACCTATTTTAAAATGAAATGTGTATTGTCAATATTACTCAATTTAAATTTTTAACAAATAATTTCTGTTATTTTTTTTCAAGATAAATTTTCTTTCGTAATTATCAAAACAAAAAATAATTTATGCATCCCCAGGGACAAAACATTAAAATATGTTTCGAAAAATACGATCGATTGTTAATTACTATAAATACATGTGTTATGCAAAACCTAATAAAAAGAAACGAATAACAAAAAAATTCACTTTTTAATATGTTTTTTTTTTTATAATAAATTCAATTCAGATTAAGTTAATCAATAATAATAATAATCTCAATAGCTCAGTTCAAATCGAAACCAAGCCATTTTTTCTCGGCATACAATCGTAGTTTGTGGCTATGACTTTGTTATTTATTATTAGCCAATTATTTGTTTCAGTCTAGCAATTCCCTTGTGGCCTGTTCATTATTCGATATCAATGGAGTTAAACCATTTCTTAGAAATGTTTTAATATGGAAATTAAAGCAATAAACCAAAGCAATAATGTGACCCTTATAATCATCTTTTAATTCCAATTAATTTCAAGAAATTTGTTTCATATGTTATATGGTGCGTCATTATCATTATCAGTTCCGAGCTGATATGAATGAAATTGAACTGTTTGGCTGCGGCTTATCGGGAATTGTGACGTGTAAACAATATTTAGAATCCAACTGCAAAGCTCTGCAATTTTGAAATAGAAATCCAGATTGCAGATATCTGACATATATGTGTTTAGGGGCTATTGATGGGTAATTAGTTATTTATCACTGTGATAATGCCGTAATCTATTTAGGAGTTTCATTTGAGAAATGGAAACATACTTTGGGAAAGTTGTAATTAGAAAATTCAGGTATAAAAACCAAAATGTATTTTGAACATACACCAGCAAATGGTGAAGTAAAAAATGTGTCATTTAATAAACATATTAATAATGTACTAATATAAAAGAATGTATTTATAGCACACAACTTGTGGTAAAAACATTTTTTATTAAAAATGCGGGTATAAATTTTAGTAATGTGGCTTTTAAAAAGAGAGAGCAGCTATATCTTTAATAACCCAAGTCATCATCGTTTCGTACTTCAGATTAAAAAAACATTAAATTCGTTGCTATGTGAACGCTAATCAGGAATCGTAATTTCGAAAGTAGATTTAAGCAACATGTTCTAAATTCCGCTTGCATAGTTTTTAATGTGCCACATGCTCGCCTTTGGCATTGTTTCAAAAATATTCCGTGTGTTATCATTACATTTCCCATCGGCGCTTTTAAAGAGCCGTACCCATATAACAACATACCGACGCCTACGACAGAAAGGAAAAAAAAAAAAAACAAAACCTCTCTCGCTACTCACAACACTCACTTCTAGGGCTTTTGCTCAATTTAGATATAGATATATATATGTTTGCGGACAATATGTTTATATTTAGTTGTAGTGGTGTAGTGGCCTATTGTCAAGGCACTTGATCCTGTGCATTTAGTATGTCAATATGCCTATAGGAGGCCAACTCTTGACTTGCATGCATTGTTTTCATAAATATTGTAGGAGGTTGTGGGGGGCGGAGGTATGAGAACGAAGGCGAAGACGAAGACGAAGGCAAGGATTGTCTGTCCCCATTGTTGTCTCTACTTTGCACGTTGATACACTTGACTTCCCCACTCAAAACACGTAGGTGGTGGAGAAGAAGGAGGAGGAGGAGAAAAGGAAATAAATGGGGGAGATGTAGTAGAAGGAGAAACTCTAATAGAAGGATAGGCAGCAGTTACACAAAGGTCTCTGTTATTTTAGGCTTGTTAGTTTTCGTTTATTTTTTCATCACTTTTTCTGTTCACTAGTAGGACGTTGATATTTTTAGCTTAACACACACACACACACACATACACATGCGCCCATTACAGCAGCCCCCTTTGAAGGTTTCAACCCCCCCGCTGTGCTTTAACTTTTGACCATCCCTTTGTCGTAATTGCGCTTTAAGAGTTGCAACTGCTCTGCAACATCAGCAAAAATAAATTTTGCCACTTGCATTCTCGGTTTTATTAGAGTTTGTTTTAAGCTTTACAACCAACCCCTCCCACTTTGGGGGCAAGTCACGCAATGTCTGTCTGCGTCATGTGTGTGTGTGTGTGTGTTACTTTATTGTATTTTTGTTCTTCTGTTCTCCTTGCCTTCCTGTTTGCCTGCCTTGTCTCAATCAATAACACTCTGCTGTTTAACCTTTAATGTTATGAAGAGACTTTTAACCCCAAGACGACGACCACAACAACAACAAAAAGAGCAGGGAACGTCACATTACTTAAAAATAAACCGGTAAAATTAGTTAGTTCCCTAAAATAGTTGAATAATTGTAATGACCTCGAAAAATCACCGCATAAAAAATTTGTTGACAATTTGAAAATAGAATTTAACTATATATATATATTTTATTTTTGTCCTGCCTTAATCAATAACATTGTGCTGCAAACATTAGAGGTTTCGGGTTAAAGACACTTTTAACCCTAACAAACGCGTTAGCAACAAAAGTCAAGTTTTTTCTAAACTTTTTTAATGGCTTTTTGCCATTTGATTTAAGTCTCAACTTACACAATTTATTGACGTTGTTTCTTTGGCGTGTTGCGTACGAATTTTGCTTAGCTTTAATTATTATGTTAGATGATTTGGGTTTTTCTTAAATTTATAATTTTTTGCACGCTTCTGCACATTTTTTGGCTGTTGTTTTTCTTTTTTGCACAGACACACTCTCACACACACTCACGGCACGCCGCACTCACACACTAGCAAGAGGCGCTTCGCTACGAATTTGTCCTTTACGTATTCACGTAACTTTTGCAACTGCTCTGCCAATGTACATAATAATTAGACTCCAGCCAGACAGCTGGGCCACAGCAGCAGCCGAAGAGCGTAAGAATGGTTGAAAGAGAGCCAGCGAGAGAGCGAAAGCATTGCCAATGAAATGCTGAGAGCGCATTTTAAATTCTTGAGAATAGCCATTTGATGTCATTTAATGACGTTTTTTTAGCTGACGACAGCGGCAGATGCGCAGACTCTATTATGTGCCAAAATTCAATTGATATTCATTATTAACGTCATCAAATAATGCAATTAAATGACGCTATCAGCTGCGCCTAAAAGATGCTTTACAATTTTGCACGTTGTGTTTGCGCTGCTCTCTCTCTCTGCTTGGCATCCATTGCGCATGCACTGCTGTCCCTCTCTCAACAATAGAGAAGAGCATTTGCAAAGAGAGCAAACTACAGAGAGAGTGTGGGCAATCACATAAACAAGCGACGGCGGCTGCGACGTCGACAGCTGTCGTTGGTCGCGCGCCTTATCAACAGCATAGGGCTGTTTTTTTTTTTGCCACCCCATCGCAGGGTTTGTGTGCTCGCTAAATCAAAGAACGTTACCCTGTCATCCGCAGAGTCCCTTCGTTTTGACAGCCAGGCGGACACATAAATTTAAAAAATGATATGCTGACTTGCGGTAAGAGTTACCGTTGTAATTTTACCAAACCAAAGCTGTAAACATTTTGTGGTATAAAAGAGATTAATTTAAAACTCGCAACTGAAATTGGTATTAATTTTCTTCAACTTTTCCATTTACATTTATTGTGTGAAAGGCCTTTCGTGTTGCTCCCGTTCTGTGAGTATGTTGCAATTCGCAAACCAGATACCGTTGCATGTTTAAATACGCTTACGTTAGCTAAGACTTATGCATATTATATATAGACATATAGAATACATATGCAATGTTTACGAAAGATCGCGTTTTGTTCCATTTAAAAATATACGTCTATAACATAAGCTTAATCTATAACTATTTCTAGTTACTAAATATTTCGTCGCTCTTATCCCGAGCTGAAGGTCTCGTAAACATTGGCGCCCAGCATTTTCGACTTCTCCGACACCACATAGAAGCTGAGCAGCTGTGTGGGCAAATTGTGCGGCCTCGCCGCACTGTCATATCCATGCGAGGTGAGTCCACTGATGATGGGTATCAGTTTGGCCAGCGCCAACAACACTGTATTTACATTCAGCAGATTGTTGTTGTTGCTCTGGCTGCTTGGACTGCTCGTTCCGGGTTGCTGCTGCTGCAATTCCCCGGGTGCCAGATGCTGCAATGTTTCGCCCATGGACTCGGCAATGGCATCGCAGCTGAGCACAAAGCCACGACTCACATTGTGCACACAGACGCCAACGCAATCCTCGCTCTCCAGCATGTCCAGCGTCTCGTTGTACATCTGTTGCAGCAGCGGTGAACAGTTGGTGCGCTGCTGCAGTCGACTCAGATCCGGCAGCAGATACTTGGTCATCTTGGAATTGGGATCGTGTCGTGTGTCGCCATTGATGGCCATCTGGAGAGACCAGAAGATTTGCTCGGTATCCGCCAAAGTCAATTGGCGCGTTAATGGCATGTTCTTGAGCACTTCAACGACCTGGGTGCGTATGAAACGCGCCAAATCCCGTATGCCGTCGTCCGTAATGAAATGACGTATCAGGGACAAATACTGTTGCTTCAATTCATCGGTTATTTGTCGCTGCTCGGTCATAATGTCCCTGTAGATGTAGCCGCCGAGCAGATTGAGCTGCACACGCAACGCAATCACCAGCATTGATGAGGCATAGACAAACGTCGCCAGACGTGTGAATGAAACGATTTTCATTTGCTCCCACAACTCCAGTTTATTACTGGGATTCTGTCGCAGCTGCTCAAGCAACTCGTCGGTACTGCATTCATGCAACACAGCCTGGCACATCTCTTCGCCCATGCCGAGTATCACCTGGTTGCAGGTGCGTTCCGTCGACTCAAAGTGATGCATGCGTCGTGTGCGCTCAAAGAATTCTCTTGCCTGGCGCTCCTGGTACTCCACAAGCTTGCGTTGTGCATAGCGCGCCCCATAGATGGCGCCACCCACCAGGACACCAGTTACAATGAATTTACGACGATGGCGTGACAGAAAGTCTTGCAGGCGTGACAACATGATGACTTAAAAACCGAAAAGACCTTTTAAGTTCTTCTAGCGAGGGAACAGCGACAGCTGCAATCTAAAACGAAAAAGAAACCGAATGAATATTAAATGTGCAAAGTTCAAAGGTGTGTGAGTGTGTTGTGTGTATGTGAATGGACATGTGTATGTATGTATTGGGAACACGTCGCTGACTCTACAGATTAGATTAGCTTAATACCACGCTAGCTAGATATACTCACTTAATATGTTTGATGTTTGTTTAGTTTTAATTCGGCTCAACAACAGCACAAAGTGCAATGACAATTTTCCTTATTATTGATTGCGGTCTTTGGCCTCTTCGAAAATCGTTCGTTGCCGTCGTCTGTATTTTCTTTTACGCGGAATGTATTTGTTGTACTGTATGTCAATGTTGTTGTTCTTTTCACGAACGCATACTGCGTTTTAATTATTTCGTTTCACATTAAATTCGGCTTATTAATCTCCCTATGCTAACCCGCAAAGGAAACCAACCACTTGTATTTCGCTTGCTGCTTGCTTTGTTTGTGTATTTTGTGACCAAGCGGTAGAGATGGAGAAACATCGATGGCAAAATCGATGCATCGATAATTTGAAATCGATTTTTATTGCAGTCAAATAATCATTTGATAAATTCAGTTATAATTGAAAAAAAAAAAAATTATTCCGTTAATGATCAAGGAATAAATGAGTTCACATTTGTATTTTTTTTTTTTAAAGAACATACTTTAAACTGTTTTACTTTTCGGTGTGTGACCGTCAACAACATTTATATTAAATACGTTTTAACACCGAAGAAATATTCCAAATATAGATGCCCTGAGAATTGTCGCCTGGTTACTCTTCCATATACATATACCCGCTAGAGCTTCGTGTTTCTTGTAATAATGTAAGAAAAGGCATTTTTTATTATTCATTGCAGAGAACAGATTTCTGTACGAAAACCAGATTTTTAAATGCGTGATCTATGTTTTTTTTACCAGGGCTGAAATACTTTCTTAGACAGGTTTGACTTTTTTTTATTGCATACGCTGTCTAACACTGATAAAGCAACAATGTTTTATAATAAACGTTATTTTAATAGAAAAATACTACTTCAGTGTGGTGTGCATAGAAATTAAATGGCCGTAGGTTTTCGTATGTGTAATTTAGTTAATTATTTATTATTGTGTATTTGGCTTAAGATAGATTTATTAAAAAACACTGCATGAAGAGAATATCAAAAACGGTTCGACAAACGGCTTCTTGGCGGTACAAAGCAATTGAAGTGAATTTTGGTATATTCTTCTAATTAAAATGCCGTTAAATGGGACATCTGGTCACGCTCTGCAAGACCAAGTATGACGAAAATGGAAACTATTTACGCGTTAATTCGTGGGCGGATATATTGTTTACGATGGCGCAATCGGAGCGTAAACTGATTCTGGTCACAGGTTTTGGCCCATTTGTTGGCCATGAAGAGGTCAATGCCAGCTGGGAGGCAGTGCAACTGTTGCCCGATGTGCTAATCCACGAGGGAATCGAGTATCAACTTGAGAAGCGAAAGGTTGACGTAGAATATGCTGCAGTTGATGAAGCAGTCACAGACCTTTGGCAAAAAAAGCCCGAGGTAAGCGTCACAAATTAGAAACTGACTTTCAGTGACATCATTCAGAAAAATCTATAAATTCTTGGCAGTTGGTTGTGCACGTTGGAGTCTCGGGCCTTGCAAAGTGTGTGTGTGTGGAGAAATTAGCATATAATCATCAGTTTCGACGTCCCGATAATGCTGGGCAATATCTGGAGAAGGCCACTTGTTGTCTGCCTTATAATGCACATGCAAATGTCTTGCGTACTGGACTAAATGTCGATAAGATTGTGCAGGCTGTAAATGAAACTTGTAAAGATTGCGTAGCTCCAGTTCACGGTGATAACGATAAGTCTGCGTTGACGGCTACGCAAGTATCTAAAAATGTCGGTGGTTTTTTGTGCGGGTACATTTATCTCAAGTCGTTGGATGTCAATTGTAAACGCAGCTTGTTTGTACATGTTCCACCTATTGACATGCCTTTCAGCACGCCGCAAACTGCAGATATTGTTTACAAGATCATTGAACAATGTGTTCAACAATTGTCAGATTGTTAAACCAAGTCAATAACCTTTGGATGTTTTGTTTATGTTCAGTATTGATTCATAATTCTCATGATTGCAGTCGTGCACGAGCATTTACTGTTTTGCTCAATAATTTTATAAATGTCAATTCCTTGTTTTTGTGCTAAGAATGCCAGCTGATCAAACAACTCATTACGATTTTATACAGTTTTTATTTAAACAATATGCCACGCGCTGTTATTGTCAATGCACATATTTATATAAAATAAAAAATCATTGGTTAATTTTTAGAATTGTTTGAAAAGTCCCCCTAATAAAAAACTTCGCTTGAAATTTTAATTCAAAACTTCGCGCGCGACAATAAATAATTGAATAATAAATAATTGCCATAAAAATCGATAGCTAGGAACTTGAAACATTGTTACTGAAGTTTTTTGAAACTTTTTTTATTGGTGATAATAAAACTGCTTTTATTTAAAAAAGAAAAACAAAAATGTCGTTAAATTTCTTAAAGAATAATTTATTTATTTACAAAAACATGAATTGTATTGAATGTATTGTTTGTCTGCAAAAACCGTCGAAGTCTGCCATAAAAAACCGATACCTTAAAACCTTTTATAAACATCGATGCATCGATGGTGTTATCGATGTTTTTCCACCACTACCACAGAATAGTCTTCGTTCTTTGGAACGAACTGTGTGCGGATTCATTTGGATTTTAGCTCGCAACTCGTGCGGTGGACAACTTTCTTGAAGTTGTTCTAGTGTGTGTCTAGTAGTGTCATTTACACCAACAAATAAGCATTTATATACTACATATACGCAGACACTGCCTGTTGTATATACACATATTAAGTGCCCGCGATGAAATTCCTAATCTGTGCTCTGCTCGTCGCCGCGTCCTACGTGGCGGCCTCTGAAATTAAACTGGAGGAGGGCGTCATTGTGGCGACCGTGGACAACTTCAAACAAGTGATTGCCGACAATGAATTTGTGCTCGTCGAATTCTGTAAGTATTTATTTACAATATACACTAATTTTTTTGGCACACGTAATTTATTTGCATAAATAAAAAGTGCAATATGCCGGCCGCTCATTAAGTTAGGGTGATTCATAAGATTTCGCGTTATGGCGACGTGGTCTTTTCTGAGCAAGCCTCCAATAAAGAGAGAGAGAGTCGAGATGCTTTGAAACAAAATATGTCTGCGTGGCAGTTTAGTGGGAATGTTGTTGCTGCTGCTGCTTGGATCCCCAAGCTTCCTTTGGCTGTGGAAAGGGCGCGGAAGAAGAGAGAAATGGCCGAGAGCAAGAGAGATAAATTTATTTGTATACGTTTTTGTTTTTCTCGTTTTTATCGTTTATCGCATATCGATGAATGTGCGGAAATTAACAAACGCCGCGCCGCTCGCAGCTCTCTCGCTCGATTACCGCTCTCTTTGCATGTCTCTATCTCGTTTGCACCCACTAGGCAAACACCTGTGTGCGCAAGCGAGCAAACAAATGTGTACATATATTGTAGACTGTGGGAGCATTTGTTGCGCCGCGTAATTTCTTTTAAATGTTAAAAGTGCTTAGACCACCGTAGAGCAAATGTTGCGCGTCATCAAAATCTAGGAAAGATAATTCTTTGACAAGGTTCCCAATAGGGTCAACTTAATTTATGGTGTTCTTAGGGACAGCTGAAGTTAAGTTGTTGTTCGCTCCTCTGCTCATATTTATTTCTTATCGCTGAAAACACTTCTTGGCGTCTTCTTTCTTGACTTTCAGATAACAGAACGACAACGAATTTCTATTTCCATATGTTTCACTTTTTATCAATACGGCGCAATGCATCGCCATTTGCCCCGGGCGTGGTTTTATAATGAGAATGTATCGCCTACTTTCTGCTTAGTTGTCCACATCCGCTTCATCAATTTCATTTTAGAATCAAAAAAAGTTGCCAAGCAACAATTGTGTCGCCGACGCTTTGAAAAATTGGGTTAGCTAAACAACTTTTTTTTGCCGCTTGACGAGTTGGAGTCAAGAACATTCATCCGTCTCTCTTTCACTGCTTTCTATTCTATGTTGTTGCCCTTAATGCGCTCGCGACTGCGCAGCTCAAGTTCATTCAACTCTTTCTTACACGCTTTGTTGTTGTTGATATTATTGTTCTTGGCGTTCTTGTTGTTGGCAATATGGCGGCCCTGGCCCTGGTTTGTTTATGCTAGCACTTTTCTCTTTTTGTTTTTTGATGTTTTCCAACGTTGTGTCTGCAACGTCAGCAAACGATATAGCGACACTTGCGTTGGTTCAGATAATGCTAAGTTAGTTACTTCCCCTAGCAAATCTTATCTGCGCTAGATTCACGTTTAGCTGACCATATGCCAAGGCCACGTCAGCTTAAGCCGGCGAGATAAGAGAGCGAGAAGAGTGCAAGACAAGACGCCGTTGGCGTTGTGTGTTGTCAACTCGCATTATGTCATTATGCCTATCTCTCTCTGTCTCCCTTGCATGCTGTTGTCATCTGCGCCCCCGTATGTGTATGTGTGTGCGTTTAAAATTGCAGCGCTTAAGAAATCAACACGTGGAATTTGCATAATTCGAAGCAGCTGCTGTTCCATAATAAATCTAGCGTGAATAATTAACAATTTCACTCCCCCCCCTTCGTCGAATCGGTAATTAGATTTTCCAAGCGAACGATGCGTCAAAAAAGGGCATATTAATAGACTAAAATTAAATCAGATTCACTTGTTAGCTTCGTGTTTTTTCCTAATTGTTTATTTATCGGTAATATTTCATTGTTTCACATTAGATTTTGAACTGCAAACGTGACGCTTAATTAACTTTGTCACACATTTGAAAACGACTTGAAAAATTGCAGTTTAATAATGACTTTGAGATATTCTGTTTATTATCTATCAGCCTGTTTTTTACTTAATTGAATGTTTTTTTGAATAACTCATAAATTTGTTAACTACTCGTAATTAAATTTTTAGAAATCTTTCAAAATGTCTTTGCTTTTATGATTTCATTTTGTATTATAATTTGTGTAGAATTGAATTACTTCTATTATAAGAAATTATATTACTGATTTTTACTATTACATTTCAGTATTGTTAAATACTTTAATAACTTTTATGTTTTTTTTGGTGGTGAAGCTTTCATAAAACTTTTGAAATATGATAATTAGCCCTAAAATTGTTGCTAGGCTTAAACTATATATTAAATTATTATAATAGGTATAATAAACTAATTTCTCCTATTGTAAAACCTTATTCTACTTTTGTGTTGTCGAATTGTTTCTTAAATAAGGTTTAAATTTACGAACTTGCAGAAATCCTTTAGCTGTATTTCGGCTCTTAATAGTTAGACAGTTAAATAATAAGGAAATTTCATTCAAATTATTCACTGTTCTAATGATGTCATCACTCCTCGTTACAGACGCTCCCTGGTGTGGACACTGCAAGGCTCTGGCACCCGAGTACGCCAAGGCCGCCCAACAGCTGGCTGAGAAGGAGTCTCCCATCAAGCTTGCCAAGGTCGACGCCACCGTCGAGGGTGAATTGGCCGAACAGTACCAGGTCCGTGGCTACCCCACACTGAAGTTCTTCCGCAGCGGATCTCCCGTTGAGTACAATGGTGGTCGCCAGGCTGCTGACATTATTTCGTGGGTGACCAAGAAGACTGGTCCACCAGCCAAGGATTTGACCAGCGTTGATGATGCCGAGCAGTTCCTTAAGGACAACGAGATTGCCATCATTGGTTTCTTCAAGGATCTGGAATCGGAGGAAGCTAAGGTCTTCACCAAGGCTGCCAACGCTTTGGATTCGTTTGTCTTCGGTATCAGCAGCAACGATGATGTGATTGCCAAGTACGAGGCTAAGGACAATGGTGTCGTTCTCTTCAAGCCCTTCGATGAGAAGAAATCCGTGTTCGAGGGTGAGCTCAACGAGGAGAACCTCAAGAAGTTCGCTCAGGTTCAATCTCTGCCATTGATTGTTGACTTCAATCACGAATCCGCTGCCAAGATCTTCGGTGGTTCTATCAAGTCCCATCTGCTGTTCTTCGTCTCCAAGGAGGCTGGACACATTGAGGCCCATGTTGATCCCCTGAAGGAAATCGCCAAGAAATACCGTGAGGATATTCTGTTCGTGACCATCTCGTCCGATGAGGAGGATCACACTCGCATCTTTGAGTTCTTCGGCATGAACAAGGAGGAGGTTCCAACCATTCGTCTGATCAAACTGGAGGAAGATATGGCCAAATACAAGCCCGAGTCGAGCGATCTGTCCGCCGAGACCATCGAAGCCTTCTTGAAGAAGTTCTTGGACGGTAAACTGAAGCAGCATCTGTTGTCGCAGGAACTGCCCGAGGATTGGGATAAGCAGCCCGTCAAGGTGCTCGTCTCCAGCAACTTCGAGGAGGTCGCTTTGGACAAGAGCAAGTCGGTGCTGGTTGAGTTCTATGCTCCATGGTGCGGACACTGCAAGCAGCTGGCGCCCATCTACGATCAGCTGGCCGAGAAGTACAAGGATAACGCCGACATTGTCATTGCCAAGATGGACTCCACCGCCAACGAGCTGGAGAACATTAAGATCTCATCGTTCCCCACCATCAAGTACTTCCGTAAGGAGGACAACAAGGTCATCGACTTCAACCTGGACAGAACTCTGGAGGACTTCTCCAAGTTCCTCGATGCCAACGGTGAGGTTGCCGATGCCGAGCCCGCTGAGGAGAGCGAAGAGGAGGAGGCGGCGCCCAAGAAGGACGAGTTGTAAATTAAGCCAACAACGTAAAAAATCCAACAGCAACAACAGCAGCAGCAACACACTTACACTCACAAACAAAACAACAAACAAACAGCAACGTACATTCTGTAGTTTATTCTTGTGGTCTGCCAAGGATCGAATTCCAATGAGTTTTTATCATTGCTCCCAGCTATCCTTGACCACGTCGCTAATTTCAAATCCCCCCAAAATATGTTTGCCTCTAATAAATTACATAATTATTTCTGTTGTGATTGCAACGCAATTTCCCGCAACATTGAACACAAAAACGAAAACAAAAAAGCCAAAGGAGCATCTTTCTGGCAGTGCCACGTTCGATGGCCGATGGTGTTTTTGTATTTGGATGTTTTTGATGATTGCGTAGCCTAGAATTCAGTTTTATTGAAGTGGTAACCGAAAATTAAAATCGAGAAATTTATTAATATGTAATCTTTTTTTAAGTTTTCTATTTGGAATTTGTAGAAGCATTGAGAAAGAACTGATTAAGGACTTAACAAATAAAGTTGGTAACAACATTAAAAACAAACGACAAACATGCGTTTTTGTTAATTGTGGGTGGGATTTTGAATATACACGTGAACAACGTGTAGGAAACATTTTTTTTGTAACAAATAAAAATACGTCAAACAATCTGTAATCTGTTTACTTTTTTATTTAGGGGACACCATTTAAAACCAGCGCGCTCTTAAGTAAAAGGTTTGGGTCACCCTAAACTGACAGTTTTCAACACTGCTTTATGGCTTATTGACCTGACGGCATGCGGTCACATTGCATAACACTCGGTACACAGTGTGACCGTCGAAATGTGTTCTTCGGGTGTATTTTAGTGGTCAACACTTCTTCGCGCAGACCCAAACAAGAAGACAACTCTTGAAATACAGAAAAGAAAAAAAATTAATGGCACAAAAGTAACGCGAAAAAAACAATGTAAATATGTGTATAGTGAAAGCAAAACACGGTGCATTTGTAACTGTCAAGTGTGCACTCAGAAAATTCGCGAAGTAGCGTGCAAAATTGGCGAGCGAACGCGTCGCTGGTGCTTCACCAACAAATCTCTCCCCACTAAACGTTTTGAGGGTATGTGCGTATGTATGCGTATTGTCTGCTGTCTGAGTGTGTGTTCGAGTGTGCGAATCTGTGTGTTTGTGGGTGTATAGGGCCAAGCATGCTAACGGGACTTTCACTTTGCAATAATACAAAAAAGAACAAAATAGAATACGCAAAAAGTTGTTGTTTATTTACCTGTAGTTTCAATTGCGTTGCAGAATGATGAATAACACACGAAATACATGCATAAATGTTGATGAAAATGTCGCTCACGCTGTTGCTGCTTCAGCCGGCGGCGCAACAGCAGCAGCAACAGCAGCCGCAACAACAATGACAACGACGGCAGCGACGCCGACGACGGCGACAGCGATGCCGGAATTTGTGCAACTGAATGAGACGCGCCGTTATATTTATAGAGTGATAGCCGCCATACACGACGAGAGCTTCAACAAGCTTATGAATCGTCTGCTTCGACAATTCGAGTGGTAAGCGAATAATCATCCTTCTTCTTTTGTTCTCTCTCTTACACACGCTCTTTCTTGTTATTGTTGTTATTCCCCTCTTAGTGCCATACGCGAAGGGTTTGAAAGCGCACAAAACTCACCGTTATTGTGCCGCAAGTTAGCGCGTTCCATTATCGCACTAACGGACCAAATACATACGCTACACACTCGCCATGGCAGCGACAACAGCTGCAATAATGCCAAGACGTATCGTCAACGCATCTGCTACATTGTTGCCATTTATATTGCCTGTGAATTATGTGCCGCCCAGGATCATGTTGAGAAGGAACGTTGTATTCTGGAACGTATCGGCAGCATGTTGTCGCTGTATGTAGAAGACGGCGATGTGGCTTGTGGTCTGCTTAAGGAGCATACGTTGCGGACACTTGTCGCCATACCCAAGGTCTTTGGACAAGCCAACATTATCACTGTGCTCTACAGGTAAGAACGTCACATTTTTCGTTTAAACTTAAGTTAAATGTGTTTCTTTTTAGCCGCCTCTTTCCTCAATGGTCGTCCACATCCAGCGTCTTCAGTCAAACAGAGTTGCCCGATAGAATATACATCGAATATATTATCATATTCTATTGCTGGCAACGTTTGGAACGCGATGAGGCAACCAGGCATCGTATTATTGAATTTGCCTCTCGGTTTATGCGACCATCATCAACGCTGCCTTGCAACGCCTCATATCGGAATTATCTGCCCGATTATGGTGCCTCGCGGACGGCAACTCGCAGCATTCTGGAGTATCTAAACGTACAGCAATCCTGCACAGGATTACGAGCAGCTAGTAGGCTGGACAATCGATCTTCGCAGTCAAATGATGTGGTAAGATGACCTATTTTGATTTTGATTGATTCCCAAGATTGGCATAGTTATAAAGTTTTGGGTTTGTCATGTTTCAATAGCGAGAGAGAAACAATGAAATTGAAATCTTCGATTTGTTAACGTCAGACCTAATTGCTTATCATTCAAATCTTATCATGAAATGACTCGCTTGTTTGTCAGCTCAATCAGTAAGAATGCTGTTTGTACTACAATTATTATTGTTTAGCACGTTGCCAGATAAACTATCTAGCCATAGAGCACGTTGCAAGTGTGTTTTTTTTATTGTTAATTATGTTTCGGAATGAATTCCGTACTTATCAAAAAAGTGAAATCAAATTATGATGTGCGTCCTTCGGTTAATTCGATGGGGGGATAGTAACCATTTTTAATTATAGTCTGTGAAGTTTCAAAACTGGTTCGAGCAAACAAATAACTTTAATGCGCATTAGCTTTTCTAAATGAGTTACGAGTCCTGTTATTAAACGCAGTCTGTTGTAATTTAGTCTTATATTAATCTAGATTCCTTTTGCTTTAGCATCGAAACATTCGATATTATATTTTGAAATTAATAATCTAATGAGTATCGAAGTTAGTGACGCATTCGTTTGTTATTTTTGATGATTATCGGTTACATTTGCACAAGCTTACTGCGCATTAGATTTTGAAATAAATTCAAGGCTTATCAATTGAGTGTACTATAGATAAAATAACAAAGAGTCCTGGTATTGAACATAATCTGAAATGATTGAAGACATTTGAAAAACAGGTTTAAAAAGTATACTCAATTGTTCATATTTTGCAATAAATCCACTTTTGACCTTTTGCTTTTAAACGTAGTAAAGTAATTAATTCTACTGATTATATCTCAAATTGAGACAGGTAAGAACAAAAAAAGTACTCATTTTGTAATTTCTTAAATGAGTCACCTCAAATTACGATGCGTGTTTATGGCTGCGTTAATTTCTAGTAATGATTATCTGTAAAACAGGTTAGAATAAAGTGAAATAATGCATACGCTGCTTCAGGTTAGTTCTGTTAAATATCTAATGATGTTGCGAAACGAGTTTATTTCATATGTCGAAAGTTGTTGAACTATTTGCATAGTAATTTGCTTTTGTATGATAAAATGCTGATTTACCAACGGTTTATATAACTGTAGAATGCTCTAGTTAAATGGAATACAATACACAGCACTATAACTATGCCAAAATGAATATGATGTCTTAGTAAAAGGTCTGATTTTGGGCATGTGAAGCAGGCAGATGCCTTCGCCGCCGCAGTTAGTCGCGTGACAAGGTGACAGGTTGGCATGTTTTCACTGCACATAAAATGACTACAAACATACGCTGAATATCAATTGCAAACAAATTCGATAACTGGAAATGCTGTTGAACTTTACTGAAAGCACACCTTTAACACTTTTTGCAGATTTTTGACTCGGATGAAGAGAAAGCCACATCGGAATCAGGTTTAATGCTGGTCAGTGCCATGGCAGCGGCGATAACGTTGACGAAAACACCGCTGCCGCCACCAGCACCGGATCCGCCGGATTTTCTGAAGACACTCTGTGAAAATGCCAAACGTTTGGAGCCAGTGAAACGTGCCACAGCTTTGTATCGTGGCATTGATAGTACTTGCGAGGTGGTTGATCTCTGCGAGTCCGATGATGATGTGGAAATGTTTTCTTTGGACTTCAGTGTGCCCGCCAATGTCGATGGCAATGCGTCCAGTTCGAATGAAGCATCGGCAACTCAGTTAGATGATTATCTGCCCGTTACCCGTATCTTTCCCAGCAATTTGCGAACTTATCAACGTGCCACGAGCAGTGCAGCTAATGCGTCGGCCAATGCCACAACGGGAGCAGAAACAACATCAATCGCAACAACAACAACTACAGAGACCTACACGATGCCGCGTATAGTGAACAGCTATAGCTGTCGTCGTGATAGTCTGCATCTTGTAAGCACAACGCAGACACCGCCACATCTTGTTGATCAATGTGTACAAACCGCAGAGCAGGAGGAGGAACAAGAGCAGCAGCAGCTGGACAACGTGCAAAACGAAAGTTTTGGCTTTGAAGACGATGCCATATCCCCCTGCATGTTTTACTCGGATTCACGTATGCCGCTGGTAACTCACAGTTCGAGTCCCGCACTGATCTGTGAAGGGTCCAGCAGCAACATGGAGACGGCGAGTTTAGAGAACAATCATAATCATCACTGCCACCAGCCATCTAGTCGTAATAGCAACAGCAGCGAAGCATCGTTGCAGAAGAAACAGGTCACGTTCAGTACGGACCTTTTGGGCGCCTCGAGTAGCTCAGGATTTGGCAAGACCCACAAAATAATTAAACCCACCATTAAACGTTACAAACAAGTTAATTATATGTCTCGCATATCGTTGACACCAACCTCATCGATGGATCACGTCGAGACACTCAAATGGATAGGGCATAGAGGTAAAAAACAATAACTGCAATCATTTTAAAGTGTTGCTAATTCAATTGATTTGCATTCACAGAACATTTGCAAGCTGGACAACGCATGTTTAGCAAAGTGGAAGCCAAGAAACACTGTGATAAAGGGACAGGCGAAGCACTGTCGGCCGTAAATCGTCGTCGAAAGCGACAGGCGGCAGATAAACGCTCGTGCGTCACAGTTGCTGATATGGCCACACCGACAATAGAGCTAACGCCCACAACGAGCAATGCATCGAGTGGCACCCCAACTCCTCAACCGAAAAGACTTCAATCGCGTGCTCCACAGCGATCATTGCCCACACCGCCCGCATCAACGCACAGCTCGAATGGCACCGTACGTCACGGACAATGCGAACGCAGTAATGACATTGACATTAATCAATTGCAGGCCGAGGCCAGCAGCTATAAGTTTAATCGTCATAAGTTTGCTGATAGCTCTCTGAAGCATGTTCGCTTCTATAATAATTTACTCAAACTGCAACGCATGAAAATGCAAGAAAAACGAGATGAATCTGATGAATCAGCTTCGGTGGCGATGTCTTCGGCGTCGTTGCCGCAAAAGCAAAATGCAAAAACGAAACCAAAACAGAAAAATCAGAATCGCAATAAGCTAAAGCTCAAGAGATTACATGCGTTAAATGGTAAGCTACGTCAAAAAGCTGATGAGCTTGAGGGCAACCTGGAGATAATCACGAATTATGCAAAAGAAGAGCGAGCAAAGGCGGCGGCATTATCACAAATTGAGGCGACGCCCATACCCATTGTAAGACTGAAACGTATCCACGTTAAAGAAATGATTGTGCCGCACAGTGATATTGAAGAAGATCTCGTGGTAAGTTTAATAAAAAAAAAGCGGAATTAAACTTTGCATTCACAAGTGAACTCATTTTACAGGAACACCAAGAGGATATTCTCATTCCTCCAGTGAAGCGGGCTTGGAATAGACGTCGACGTCGTAAGGGTCACCAATGGTCGCGCATAAAGAACGTTCAAAAGAAAAAGCAACAAGCTGCAGTAGCTCACACCATATACGATGATTCCTCCGATCTTCAGTCAACCCAAGCAGACCATTCTATTGATAATTGTGTGACGAAGGCAGCTGAACCGTCCGTAACTGCTTCTGTACCTCTTGCCACTCCTGCCATTATAATTGCCTCGGCATCATCTACTAGTCCTTCATTAGACTCAGCCAACGTACCAGTTCACACACCATCTACTGCTGCTCCCTCTGTAACTTCACGTGCTTCGTCTTCTAGTGTCTCGGATCGCTGTCAAACAGAACAAGATCTTAGTATTGCTGCCTATGTGACGCTGGCAGTCAATGGCGAAAGCTGCGACGACCAAGATGCAGTGATGAAGCAAATATCTCAACTGCCCACGCCCAGTCCAGAGATTGAGCAAAGCAGTGCTATGGTTGCACATGAGATTGAAGTAGCTACTAGTAATGTTCCTGTATATTTGCTCAATGGCGAAAGTAGAGATGTGACAACGCCCGTGTCGGCATCTTTGACTAGCGAAGATTAAAATGACAAAACCTGAGACATGTGTAGAATGCGGAATTTCGAAAGGCCCTTAGTGGAATTTTATGGTGTAACAAATACAAATATATCTATATCTCTATATTTTTGTTGATATTTTAACAAAGCCTGTTGTAGCTAATAAGATAATTATATGTCTGCAAAACTAACTGTAAGAACTACTCTATAGAATTGTTGAGCCTTATTTAATTCTAATATATATTCTCTGAATTGTGTGTAGTATTTGCGAAAGCTTTAAGTTTTATTTTATGGAGTTTTATTTTTTTACTGCTTAATCGTTTACTTTTTATTGATTGAAGCTGCAATTCTAGCATATTTTGAGATCCTCAAAACCCAATGCAATAGTATGTAAGCATAGTATATGAGATTAGCCACAATTATACAGATTTACTATGTGCATTATATGTTAAGATTATATAAATAATTATAAATTATAAAGAATTGATTTTTGAAATGCATTTTATTGAGTCTTTCATTAATGTATTATATGATTAATGCTTCATTTTAGCTGATTCACGTATATTAAATTTGGGCACACGATCCTTTCTTGCCAAGATTCTGTTGGAATTATCCTCAATGTTAATCGTGCTAATAATGAGATTCACTCGACGTTCAATAACACCAATAAATAGCTTCACATTGTGTACGGTCAAAAAAGTTTTGGAGCTGAGCACATTTAGTATGGGTGCATCATCACAGGCCAGCACTCTAATGAAGAAAACATAGTATAACAACTTTTAAAATATTGTTCATTAAATTTACTTGAATATATCTTCAATTCCTCGAAGTAGTTGCTGCAACCTGCTGCTGAGATTTTGCTTCTTCTCGCTGGTTTCCTTGGCCAGTTGCTCGATGCGAGCGAGTTCATCATTTAGATAATCTAAAGCTTCCGTCTTCAGTTTCAGTTCTTTTTCGGTTTGCTCCGATTTTTGACGTTCTTAGGAAACACATTGGAAATATCAATTTTTTTTTTTATAGCTCATTAAACTTACCGATTTCATCGGTTAACTCCTGTGTAGTGTCATTGAGCACCTCCACTTCGTGACTCAGCTCGTTTACGTAGTTGAAGAGTGCAAAGTTTTCGTCTTCCTGGCGCTTGAATTGAGCCACCAAACGATCAGTGTCATCCTCGCCGTATAATTGCTTAATTTGTTCGATGATCTCCTTGTACTCGAATAGCTGTCGCTCGTAGTTCTCCTTTTGAGTCTGCTTCTTATCCAGTTCACGTTGCTCCAGTTCAGGATTCATACGTTTCTGTCCCTTGATATCGAAGAACTTTTGCAACTTTGCATCGTGCTCCAAGCGACGCTGCATTTCCCTCATTTCCTGTATGTGCATGACTTTATCATTCTCATTGCGATCCTTCAGCACTGTTAGCTTTGTGCATAGCTCTTGACGCTGATCAAATGCCATTGTCGATTGATCAATTAAGTCCATTATAAGTTTCTTTCCGTCATTAAATTGGGTGACCATCGATTGCCACATATCATTGAAGTTTGCACTGTTTTTAAAACAAATTGTGGTCAAATAACAATTTGTGTAACTTGACAAAATTCCGTATACGTAACTTCACGCTCAAACAGGGAAGTGCGATTAAAATATAAAAAAAAAAACAAAATTTAAAATAGTATACAAATGAAAAATAATAAATATAATCAATATAATTATTTAAAATAATTATCATTCAACAAGAAAATGTTTAAAGAAAGGTGAATAATTATAACAAGAAAATCAAGTATACGTAAAAGATTCTCTCTGCTCAGTAGCGTTACCGATCTTGAAGCATATGATTAATCGCATCACGCATTTTGCTATTCTCCGTGAGAACATCGCTGCACTTCTTGTTGACCACATCGAGACGATTCTCCAATTTGACCACGCTCTTTTGCACCTTGCAAATGGTGTCCTTATAACAATTGTCGGGCACTTCGTTGCGACGTAATGCATCGATTTCTTTCTCCATTTTTCTAATATGCCCCTCTAGCTCCCACAGATTAGTACGTTCACTCTGCAATACTCTTTGCAATTCGGTTTGTTGCTTCTGCAAGGAGCCCAAATGCTTTTCCTTGTTGGTGTTCTTGCGGGCATGAGTCCCACTTTCTAAGGTTCTGATTTCTTCTTTTAGTTTCTCATGCTCTAACTGCAAGACGTTGATCATATGATTCTGCTTTTTCAAACGCTTTGCCTTCTCCTCGAGGAGACCCCGCAGATCTAGCTGAAGGGATCGATGTTGGCGCTGCAGACGCTGCAATTCAGCGGTGGCCAATTGATCTAGTTGGTCGGACATCTTAAGTGAAACTGTTAAATTTTCTTTATATTTACATCTTCATAATACGGTTGCTAGCCGGCAAACCGTTACATGGCAACAGAGCCAGTGTTGGTGAATGTTAAAACTGAAATTTGAAATTCCTTTTAAATAAAACACACTGGATAATTTTTTTTTGATATTTTTATGGTAAAAGTTTATTATTTGTAACTTTATTTTTTAGTTTGTTCTTTGCGTTTTGTTTTTGTTTTCCTGTTTAAATGTCTATAAAGTATATATAATATATATTTTTCTGCATTTTTGTAATTTTACCATTTTGGTTTTTCTTATCTTTTTTTTTAATGTTTTTTCTTATTTATTTATTTTTTTTATTAAACTTGCCAGTTTTTCGCCTGTTTATTTTGTGTTTTTTTCTTTTGTTCACTTATTACATTTGCATAAGTTGTCATGTATAATAATTATTTATTAATAATAATTTAATTGTTGTAATTATAACTTGGTTTACTTTTGCTCTAGCTTCATATTCTTCTCCATCCTCCCATTTTATTTTTCAATGTTCTGCTCCTCGTTTATCATATTATTTTCCATATGTCGCCCATACACGACGCCCAGTTTGGCAAACGAAACAAAATTTACATGTTTGCCCTTTTGAAAACTGGCAAAAATTAGCCTAAACTTTGCTTGATATTCATATTATATTTAGTATATATATATTTATTTATTTTGTTGTTCTCTTTTTATATTATTGTTAGCTCTTGTTAGCTTATACTGCGCATTTTGGCCTAACTGCTGTCGTTTCTCGTTCTTTATCAAACAGATGAATTATGTAAATAAAAAAAACAACAAAAAACAAGTTGAGAAAAGGCGCAAATAATGTTTACTCATTTACTCGTATGTCGTATGTACTCGTATAATAATGCATGTAAGTAGTTGTTGCTCTGGCTCTAATCATTTTATAATCATGTTATTGTAATTTGGTATTGTATTTGTATTTGTATTTGTATTGTATTTGTATTTGGAGTTGTAGTGTAGTATGTATACTTATAAATATATGTTAGGTTTATTTATGTATGTTCTTGTATGGCATATAAATAATGTTTAAACTAGACTTGTTAATGCATCATTACGCCTGTTAAGTATTAAAATATTTTCTTGCATAGTTTTGTGTTATTTGTTTTGGTTTTGGTTTTTGCTTTTGTTTTTTGTTTGCGTTTTTTCCGTTTCTTCTCAATATTAATTAATAGTTTCTTTGATAGCTTTAAATGTGTGACTTCAACAATTTTTCGCAGTGTTGAGCGAAAAATTAAATTGAATATATATATGTATGTATATATATATATAATAGATATATTTTTAATGTTTTTCGGTGTTTACTTTCATCCTTTTGTTTTCATGAACGAATGCACAAATTTTACACACTTCGCCATTGAGTTTGTTATTATTTATAAATTGTATTCAATATACACATATGTATAGTATATAGTATATATATATATATAGTTAATATAAAGACCATTTCTTTGCTATTTTAAATTAGTTTATTTAATGTCTGCCTCTTCTTCAATCCTTCTGCTTATGTATCGTTTCTCTATGTATTTCCATTTCCAACTACATTGCCTATTAGTTTACTTCTGCACTTTATATGTATGTATGTATATCATGTATAATGTATGTATAAATATAAATTTTGTAATATATAATTAAGTATTTACTCGTTTTATGAGAATGTGTGTGTGCATGTGTGCATGTTCAATGTGTTTGTCAAGGTCTGTGAGTCTGTCAATAATAATAAGTACGAGTATTCGGATTGAATTCTGATTCCGGTTTGGTGAATTTCAATTGTGTAAACATAGTTAATTTATTATCGAAATAAATGAAACGCCAAACATTCTGTCAGTTAGGGAATAATATTGAAGAGTGCTGAGAAACATTATGAAAATTGTTGATTTTAATTTTAAAAATGTAAAATGCGAAAACTTGCATCTAATAGTGAAACAATAATTTGAACATTGATGCAGATGTTTTTGAAATTGTTTTTAACTTTCTTTACTACACGTTTTGTTTTGTTTATATTTTATTTGTGTTTACTTATTCATTTTCTTTCTTGATTTTGAAACCATTTTACATTTAATATTTAATTTTTTGTTGTTGAGTTGATTATAATGTTTCTTTTAATTGTTGTTAAAAAGTTGCTTGAAAATCTTTCCGAATCAATATAAATTGTGTTTAGTATTTTGTTTATTTTCATTTTGTATTTTTATTTTCAACAGCAGACTTTAAAAGGGAATGAATTTTCTGAAAGTATTTCATTTTGCTTTACATTTATGCTACAAATTCTATGTGCAAGTTTTTTGGGTTTTTTTTTTTGTTTGTTGTTCACTTATGTTTATATGGCATTAGGCTTTTCATTTGCTGCTAAATTTCTTATTGTTTTCATTAAAGGTGCTCTTCAAAAATCTCAAATAATACCTTATTTGCTGTTTCAATATCAATATCAATATCAATATCAATAGTGTGAGTGTAACTATCTGTGTATCGTATGTATGTACGTGTGACTAGGGATAACTTCAATGCAAATAAGAATTGAAGCCGATGCAATTTTGAACTGTAAGAATCGGAGTGACCAATAATCGGCTTTTGTAACGCAGTATGCAGAATTGTTATTCAATATTCAAGTTATTACATTTGCTTATACGTGTATTAGGGTTATAACTGTATGCGTGTGTGTGTGAGTGTGTGTGTGCTAGTGCTAAGTACGGACGGATTTCTAAACAGAAAGTAAAGCGTGTGTGTACCAGAAAAAGCTGTATTGTATTCGGGATCTACATAATCATTGAACGTAATTGGAACAACTCTCAAAGGTTGGCCTGCAAATGTATCGATGTGTGTGTGAGTGTGTTTGTGTATGCTATATACTAAACTAGCAACTATTATTAAATAATAAATAATTTGTAATTATTAAACCCTCGTAGGCAAGTAGTTTTAGGCTTTGTGTTTACCTATTTACAATATAAATTCGCTTTGATCTTTTGTTTTTTTTTTCGTTTTTTGTTTTGTTTTTTTTTTTTTACACTTAGCCTGCTCTCAAACTGTATCATTTCGCAACTGTGATCAGTGTCTAATATTTGGCTAAGTTCTAAAAGATAACATTTTTATCTACAAAAAATAACTTGGGGCCTTTCATTTTCATATTCATATTCATTTCGTTTCATTTCAATTCATTTCATGTTCACTTCAATTCAATTCAGTTGAATTTCTTTGCATTTCATTTTGTATAATTGCAAAATTGGTTTATAATGCATGTTGACCTTAGTTCGCTAATAAATCTTTTGCATTATTCTTGCATTTATGTTAATAATAATAATTGTCATAATAATAGTATAATATATAATTCATCGCCTATATAAATATGACTAGATTTCCATTTTCGAGTTATATTTATTTGTTGTTTTTAAAAATTTTTATTTCATATTTTTTTTGTTTAAATGCACTTTCTGAGCTTTCTTACAAGCGCCGCCAATTATTGTTGCTGGTTGTTGTTGTTGTTCTGTTCCTATACACTTACATATGTATATAAGTATGTATATATATAATTGTATATATATATGTATACTTTCCTACTACTGCACTCCTGTCCCAACTATGCCCATTTTTTTGTTGTTGCTCTAGAGAACTATTCAAGCAAATTTCTAATTTTATGCAAAGCTTTCAAGAGTTTTGTCAAGCTACCAAATCGAAAATCAAAAATTTAGTGCAAAAGCTTAAGGAAACTAGTAGTTTGGAACCCAAATAAAAAGTATGTGTTATTGTAATAAGTATACTAAAATTATTATTTGTTTTATGTTTATATGATTAGTATTATTATTATTATTATAATTATTATTAATTGCATGTTTTACCCTGTATCCTATAAGTTATTCGTGTTTAGATTAAAATAAACCCAAATGCTATCAAGGCAAAATGTTCTAGGCCTAGCAAAAAAGATATGCACCCCTCCCTCAATTCGTAGGGCTATTAAGTCCCCCGTCTAATTGGGCCCATTTAACTGTGTGTGTATCTAAATGTGTTGTTTGTTTTATTCTGGTTGGTTGTTTGGTTGTTTGTTTGTTGATAGTTGGTTGTTGGTTTGTTGTGTATAAAAAACTAGTGTATGAAATTTAGTAGTCCATGGTTATGGTGGGGTCATTTAATGTGCCTTGCTCTAGATCTATCGTTAATCGTTACCGTTTATCGTTTATCAATTATCGTACTGTAATTTTGTTTAAGTATAACGTTCATTTTGTTTTTGTTGAGTTAAATACCTGCAGAAAAGTGTATCTAAATATATTTTTGATTATTAAGTTCTAAACTTGGACTCATGTGTTTTTTTTTGGTTGTTGTTCTTGTTGTTGTTCTTGGTTGTTTTTGTGTTTAGTGTTTCGTAAGCTTCATTCACTACTTTGTCTAGCCTTGTCGATAACTAGCATAGAGTAATTAATTAATTAATAAGTTAGTTAGTTGATTTTGTAGTTATCATCTATAAATTATATATAGACATTCTATAAGAATGCCCTCATAATAAAAATACTTTATATATAGGACTAAATGTATGTATCATAGCGGAGCCACTATAAGTAAGTATATTCATGTAAATCTTATGATTTAAGTTTAAGGAACGATCATCGATAAGAGACTTCATTTTCTTTTAGTAAATATACAATGCTTAATCTTAAGATTTATTTCATATCTTTCAGTTAAGTTTTAGACTGCAAATTAAACTAATCTATGCAAATCAAAGCTAATTATGCGATATGAAAGAATTTTCTTTTCTTTTTATATTGTGTTTTGTCTGTTTTTTTTTTTAGAAAGAAGTAGTGCATTTCTAACTCCCATTTTTCATTTCATATATTCGAGTAATCGACTCTACGACTAACATTTTTTTTTTTTTTTGGAGGGGCGTCCAATAGATCACTAGAATGTGAATTCTTTCATCTGAAAAAAATTGTTCGTTTAATTTCTACGATATACGCGTTGTATGTTTTTTCATTTTCTGATATGATGTGCTTTGTATTTGTTGTTTATTTATGTGTGAGAACGCGCTGAAGATCTTTTAATTGTTTTATAAAAATGAAAATCATTTGAGCAGTAAACTGTATTTTGGCAAAATTTGCAAATGCAAGTGCCAATTTGAAATCTTCGTGGAGTTGCCATTTGCCAACATTTCATCGAATTGGGGCGAAACCTGGCGAATCTTTTATATAGGTTGTGCCTTTCATTAGTTCCAATTTTAACGCTTTATGCTCAAGGTACAATTGTCGTTTTTTCTTTATTTTATTTTGTTTTATTTATTTTTAATAATTTCAATTCGACATATGTTTTTTTTTCTTTTTTGTTTGTTTAACGTTTTGCATCACATTTCATTTCGAATTTAAAATAACCGCTCAATGTTAGCATTAATTATTTCATAATTTTATTTTTTTATTGATTATTTATTTATTATGTTATGTATCTTGTATGCATTAATTTTGATTTGGCTTCTTGGTTGCTAGTTATCACCGCATTCGAAAACAAAATGTTTAAATTTATATTTAATTTAGTTTTTGTTTTTCTTTGTTGATTTACGGAACATAATTTAAGAAATATTAAAAGCAAAGAAAAATAATTTTATTTGATTTTAGTTACACAGTTGTTTTTTTTATTTTTAACGTTCAAGTCACAGCCCTTTTGTATGTGTTTTATGTTTTCAATCAATCAATGAGAGAAATTATAATAAATTTGGACATGAAAATGATATGGGTATAATGTGCCAAATTCTCAGTCCGTAGTTAGGTCTGTAGGTCCGTTTGGTTATTCAAAGCTCTGCCAATTCATAAGCCACATCTTCACACTTGAAAAATAATTAAGGAAAATAAAACAAGTTTTGGTTTTTGTTGGTATTTTGTATTTGTCAATTTGTTGATCGCTTTTATTTCATCATCGGTTTAGTTTATTATTGTTACGCATTAGAAATAATAATATGTATTGATAATTTAAGTTTCTGTATATTTTTTGTATTTGTTTTAATTTTTGTTTTGTTTTGTTTTTTTTTTTTTTTGTTTGGATATATAATTTGCATAATTTTGCCAAAATCAGTTTTTTGCACTAAGTTTTTAATTTTAGTTTTTTGTTTTGTTTTGTATTTTATTTAAATGTTGTGTATATATAGTCTAAAACGTTTTGTATAATAGCATAGAATAATAATGATAATAATAATAATTTGTTTTCATATATTTAGTTTAAATACTTGTTCGTATTTTCAATACAAAAAATCATAATTAATAATAATAATTATAATAATAATAATAATTTATTATTATCTCAATAGTTTGACTTTGTTTAAAGTTTGTTTTATGCAATAATTAACTTGAATTTGACTAGATCGATTCATACAAGATCGTAAATACATATAGTGAGAGTATATGTGTATGGGTGTATGTTTTACGTGTGGATTTTGGGGGTGGGTGTGGGTGTGGGTGTATTTCGTGTATTGCTCTAGTAAAAATCTAGATTAGCATTTTTAGAAGCTGTCAAAATTGGGGCTTTGTAGTTATTTAACTTGCTTTTTGGTTTTTTAACTACGGAATAATCGCTAAAATCAATTGATAATTTTGCATATATATTTTTATATATGTATGTATGTAAATGTACTCGTATGTATATGTATTTATGTATGTATATAGTTATATGTTAGTAATTTTTGTGTGTATATAATGCATTTTGGTTTGTTTCTGTGTTTCTTTATTCCTTGCATTTTGTATTGGGGGATTCGTTTATAATATTTACAAGATATTACGCTTAACATTTGATAAAACAAAATGAATTGAAGTGAATTGAAACTGAAGAATTTTTTGTAGTTTTTTTTTTAGGTTTTTACTTATATTCGAGAGTACGTTAGCTAGAAGCTAGGCCACATAGCGTCGTCATAAGTAAACACATATCTCAATCTAATCGGATTTATATTTGGCCAAAAAACTGTAAGGTATTTAATACTGTCCCATAACGTACTGGCTAACTGGTAATGTTCATTTTTGATTGGGATTTTCATTCATTTAATTCAAGGAAAGTGACATATGATTTGAAACTATTGTTAAGTAGTGTGTTTGGGGGGGAACTCATAAATAAGTTAAGTATTTGCACAAAAGTATATATTGCACTGGTAACAAAACTAACTTTAACTTTGATAACAATTTGTTTAATGCTTAAATATTCTTATATATTTTATATTTAATATATATATATATATACTCATATATATTTATTATTTAATAATTAATTGTTTTTATCATTAGTATCAAATATGTGTCGCAAGTTCTGTTTCTGAACCCACAAACTAGGCTCTAAACGTAGTTCTCTTCTCGTTTTTTTCTCTATACAAATTCTAAATAATTGTTACATTTTAATTTTTTATCTTTCTTCATCTTCTCTTATGTTCATTTTTGGCATATTTAGCTGTAGATTTGACAATCTTCCACTTCATTTTGTACAGATATATATAGATATATATATATATATTTTTTTTTAATTCCTCCATTTCCTTTATTTTTAAAGACAAAGTCAAATTGTTTAATGATTTGAATCAACAGATTTCAGTTGTCTAAAATTGTTGGATTACGGTTTTAATTTTTTGCTTTCTGTTTTTTTATTTTCTTTTAATATGTGACATTTTAAGTTAGATTTGCTTGCTATGTGGGTGTGTGATTAAGTATGAGTGTATGTGTGTGAGTGTTAAATAAAAGGCAAAAAATGTTTAAATATTCATATAAAATGTCAGTGTTGAATTTTCTAGTTTTGCTAAAAATTGTTTTTGCCTTTATATAAAAAATGCTAAATTTAGTTTATATATGTATATATATATCATCAATAATAATAATAATTTATGCCATATGCATGTTATTTGTTAATTTCTTTTTTTTTTTTTTAATAATAATATGTGTAAATTTTGTTGTTCTTGTTACTGTTGTTTGTTGTTTGCTTTGTTTGGGCGAGGGCGCGCTATGGTCAACTTTATCATTATTTGGATAGAAAGTTTGTGGCTTTCTTATCGGGGTGTTTTGTATTGGAGGAGCTTGTGAAATCAAGTGGCCAAAATGTTCAATTGTCTGTCATATGTATATATATACTATATATAGATATATGTATACATACTTTCTTAGCAAAATTTCCATTTGTAGCTTATACCTTTGCTCATATATGTACATATATAATATACATATATATATCATATATCTTTTTGTTTTCAGTTTTATAATTATATATAGATATATATACTATATATATATATATATATATATATGTATATGTATGTATATTTGTAAGTACCTGTATTTGTTTTTGTTGCAAGCAGCTAAGTTTAAGTGTAAAGTTTGTTTGATTTTTTTTACTTTAATTATTTTTAATGCTATAAAATCGTTTACGATTTTTTTTGTTTGTTTGTTCGTTAGTTTTAAAACAAAAATCAAAACCGTGCTTTTGCCAAACTGAATTTCTTTTTTCATTCATTTCGGAAATTGAAAATTAGTTGTCTAGGGGCAAATCAAAATAACAGCATTCATTTTGCTCGTTTCTTATCATTTTTTTTCTTCGATTTTTAGTTTGTTTTGTATTTGTTCAATATTTAGTTCTAACAAATTCATTATTATATTTAAATAATTATATATTTCTTTTCTTTCTTTTACATATTGTAAAAAATGATATTTTCGCTTGTTTGTTGCAGGCTACGCAAAAACCTTGTGTGGTTCTTTAATTTTGACTTAAGGATACTTCTCAAAGCATATCGCATATTAATTTGCTTGCTGCTTTCACCTAGTGCTAAATTTATTTTTCATTAATCTCCTTAAAATTAATTAAATTCGAATTTTTGTGTTAATTTTTATATTTTATATATTTATTTATATATATATATGTATATAATGTACATATATATATATATGTTTATGTATGTATATATATAATCCTTTGCCATTTTGCTTAGTTCTAAATGCTAAAAAGTTGCAGAGCTACATATCATCATCATCTTTGTCATCGTCATTATCATCGATCTACTCTCTATCATTAACTCCTTTTTAACCACCAACTCATATGCATAGTTTTTTTTGTTTGTCATTTCATCCAATTAACAGATTCAGTTTTGATAGTTTTTCTTCTAATTTTCCGTCATTCTCCCTTGTGTCGTGTATTTCATTTTTTTTTAATTTTAATTTTTATTTTTCCTAGCAGCGTGTGATTTTTTTCTTCTCTATTTTCACTATTCATTTAATTATTCTTTTTTCGTTTTTAATTTTAATAAATTCCCGTGACCAATTTTTATATATCGTATAAAAAATGGTTACTGCCTTTTTTTAAGTAATTTTAATTTATTATTCCACTTTTTTGTTTTTATTGAAAACCCAGATAATTTTGGTCTCTTACCAGTCAGTTTTTGTCTCAAGTTTGTGATTGTGTAGGTGTGTGAGTGTGTGTATGGATGTATATTTGTATGTGTGTGTGCATATGTTGTTGTTTGCTCTTTTTTGTTGTTAACAAAACTATCAATATCAATGTTTGTTGCTTGCTCTATAAATATATATATTAATATACATATATAATCGTTATTTGGCAAAAATTTTTTTTTGGTTTTTGTTTTTCAACATTTTTTATTTTTTTGTTCATCTCATTTCTAATATTTAAGTACTGTTCTCAGCTGCCTGTATATATATATACTATATATAGTTGCATGTATGTTCTGCTGTTTTGTATATATATATATAAATCTATTTAAATTTCAGCTCTAAAGTATTTCATTTTTTTTTTTTTTTGGTTTTTTTTTTTTGTATTATACATTTTCTGTTTACCATTTTTTAGTGTTTTTTTTTGCATCCATATGTATGAATATGTGTGTATTTTTTTTAATGCTGGGGTTTAGTTTCATTTTAACTGCGCTGAAGTACATCTGAAAATTGAAATAAATCGTTAGTATTTTGGAATAAAGAATTGCAGATTACTAGTCAAATAAAATAGTTGATTTTTATTTTTTTTGTAATATTTTATTTGACTTGATTTAAGTGAAGAATGATCCGTATATCATTTTAAGATTTTTGCATTAAGTCTCACCCTTTAGAAAAGTTGATTCGTGGCGTTGTTTGACAATGTTGTTGCTAAGCTTTTCGCTTTTGTTGTTGCCACAAGAACAGCTTTTCGACCAGCTCAACTTTGGAAAAGCGATTCGAATTGTTGTTGTCACTGCCACTGTGGTTGCTGTTGTTCATATGGTTGCTGTTGTGGCTGTCGATGTTGTGGTGGTTGCTGTTGATGTTAGTGTTGCTATTGATGCTGTTGCTATTATTGTTGTTGCTGTTACAGTTGCTGTTACAGTTGCTGTTGCTGGTGTTGTTGGCGCTGTAGCGATAACAATAGGTACCGCTTCGCCAACTGGCAAAAGTATAGGGCATTGTATTGGGATTTGCATTGCGATCATTTGTTAATTGTGGCCTAAAACTGTTGCTAAAATTATTTGTTGTAGTTGTTGCTGTGGCGTCTCTTGCTGCTCCTACTGTTGCCGCTGTAGTTGTTGTCGCATTATATTGTTGCTGATGTTGTAGTTGTTGTTGTTCTTGTTGCTGTTGTTGTTGTTCTTGTTGTTGTTGAAGTAAGTTACGCTTGAGGAACTCCGATTGTTAATAAGGTCGATTGGCATCCTTTGGCCGCTTCAATTGAACTTTCAGTCTTTTCATGCCAATCTGGAAGCCATTCATGGCCTGAATGGCGGCTTGAGCGCTGGTGGGGTTATCAAATGAAACAAAACCTGCAAAGCGAACAAAGGCATTAGTAAGCAAATATAATACAATGAATAGAACAAGGTTTGAGTTTAGTTTACCGAAACATTTGCTCTGATTTGTAGCACGATCGATGAAGACCTTAGAGCTGATCACATTGCCAAATGGCAGGAACATTTGCATTAATTCTGCATCACCAAATTCTTGTGGCAAATGATAGATGAATAGATTGCAGCCCTCCGGGCCAGATATAGAACATCCTGGGAACATCAGAAAATCTTAAAAGAAGACATTACAAGAAAAGAAACAAAGTAGAGAAAAGAAATTAAACGATGAGCTAAATCATAAGTCAGAACTTTATGAGTTGAGTCTGCAAGTTTTTTTGGCTGAATTTTTTTTTTGATTTTTTGTTTGAGTAAATAATTATGTTTTTTTTTTTTATTTAGTGTCTCGTGTTTCGTGGTTGATTTTGTAGACGATTCAACTAAAACTAATGCGTTTCATAAGACTGCAAAAACTAAATTACAAACTGAGAAGAGAGAAGTAAACCAGAATGGAGAAATAATACCAACAAAACTAACAGTAACAAAATGCGCTTGCACAGTAGGCTAAAAGATATTGTAGACATACTCGTATACTAAATATTTAAGCTTAATCAACTACCAGTTCTATATAAATCTAGAGATACTTAAGAATTAAGCTTAGGGAAGGCTTTGGTATTGACTTTTGAGATTGAGATTATTGTTTCTTTTCGATATTCAGCAGCCCCATTTTTTTTTATTGAGTATTATAATCGTATGATATGAGTTCAGTTTAATGTTTCATGTGTGTCATGCAGGGTAATTACTAATATATTAATCAATTAATTAAAAAACACAATTAACAACTTACTACTCGCAACAAATATTTTTAAAAAGAAAAAAAAAAAACACGTTACGATCATGTTAGGATTAGGGTTAGATACACGTACACACACACACACACACACATGTAGATGTAGTAAGAGTTAGAGATAGAGAGATATGTAGGTACACGTATATAGCTGACTATATTATAGACAAGTATATATGTATAGACATCATATATACGCCTTCTTTTTTTGATAATGATGTGCTTGCATCTTGTCTCATCAACGATTTACACAGTTTGAAAAATACAAAAGAACTGAGAGAAAGAGAGAGAGAGACAGACAAACGAAAGAAAGTGGAAAACAAAAAACACAAAATAAGCGAAACAAAGTTACATAAAATTTTATGATATTCCATGTGTCGAATCGCCATATCCGTAACCCCTTTTCTGACCATTTCGCGTTTGATGCGAATATCTCGGAATATACGCCGACGGTTTTTATGTGATTTTAAGCAGTTTATATGTAATTTTTACGATCTCACATAAAATGTCTTTAAATGCAGCCATTAAAAACGATTTACGCCTTTGCTTTTTGCAACCCCTTTTTACATACTTGGAAAATAAGAGGGGGAAGTGGGGGTCAAAAGTGCGTCAAAAGATAAGAACGACTTCCGAATAAAAAAAGGAATACAAGTAATTAATTTTAACGGCCCCCTTTTAGTTTAAATACTTTCTTTGAAATAAAAACAAAATTAATTATTCTTTTGCGACCCATGAATTGCGATATTGTCACTGTATGCACGTGTACGCGTGTGTGTGTGTGTGTCTCATAGATAAATATATAAATATGCAAGTGTATAAGTGTAGGTGTGTGTGTGTGCTGTGTTAAACAAATGCTAATACAAAAAGACCCGCAGCTTTGTATAGTATGAGTTATTAGAATTTCCATTCATATTAAAAAATTAAATACAATATTCAGTTACAGAACTAACAAAGACAGAGATAGAAAAGAGAGAGAGAGAGAGAGAAAGACAGAGAAAACGGAACTAAAGGGAAAAACCGAAAAATAATAATGAAAAGCTTACCTTCACGCTGAGTGGGTGCAACCGCCGCTAGGGGAGGTGGTAAAGCTTGTGGAAACTGTCCATAGACGGCGGGAAAGGCTGCGTTATATATAAATAATTTTTGTTTTTGGTTTTTACACAAAATCCGAAACATTTATAAAGACAACACAACAATTAAGTATACGTATATAATGTTTAAGTTTAATTAAGTTTAGTTAAACTATTTATAATCGAAATAAAAACACACGAAATATGTTCCATATCAACAATTTGTTAATATCATTTACTATTAGTTTTTGTATTTCAAAAATACAGAGATTAACCAGTTGAGGGTGGTAACTGGATTTGATGAACGTTCTTAGACTTTACAAAAGTTACTTGAACATGGAACATTATTAAGGATTTTACAAACTGTTGAACGGAAACATTTGAAATAATTAAAGATCTGTTTTTAAATGGATTTCGCAAAAAAATGTTAAACGTTTAACATTGAACAACAGATTTGCATATACGACGTTCTTCATATATTTGACACAAAAATGAAAAACAAACTAAGAATACGAATTTAAACCGAAAAGCCATCGAAAGCATTGAGGAATCGTTTTCAAATATGACAGAAAGAGGAAATAACCCTTAGAACAGTCAGTGTATTACGAAAATCTGCAACATATTTGAAAGCAATTCCTCAATCCTTTGGAAAACAAATGAAATATGTATATATAGAAGTTAGAGTTATATATAACACTTTACTAACAATATATATTTATGGCATGACACAACAATTATTAATTATTTCAATAAAAACAATTATGAATGATTGAGCTGTTTTATTCTGTTGTTATTGTTTTCTTTTTTTATATATGGTTTATATATAGATAAATTTCTTTTGCCTGCCATATATAGTGGCAACAGATTTGGGGTCTAATTATGATGAGACACTCTATGACAATGGCAATGAATGAAACAACATGTGAGTGACAGAGATAAAGAGACAGAGAGTGAGAGAGCATTTTATAGGGAGAGAAAGTGAGAGAAAAACGAGAAAGTTGGGGGGCAGTGTTTGCTGGGCTAATCATGACGTAATAAATTCAGAAATTGAATTTAATTGATGTATTTTGTGCCTAGAAAAAAAGTTGCACTCTAACCAATTTAATTACTTTCATTTTTTTTGGGGGTTTGGGGGTGGGTAGAGTTGGGTAACCATATAAATAAAATGTCTTAAATCAGTAAGTCTAAATCTAGCCTGCGTGAGGGAACTTACCAACTCCTGGAAATGGTGGCAAACCAGGGAAGGCATGTTGCAGTGCAGCAGCATCGCCATTTGGCAAACCTTGTGGTGGTATGGTCAGATGCAGCGGATCTGTGGGATATATAGAGTATATAGAAATAGGATAAATGTAGAAAACTGATGTATATAAATATGGTTGTTTATTCAAATAAATTATACTTGAGTTTATTAAATGTAGAGTAATTGTTAATTATAAATACTCATCGATCTAACTTTACTTTATATCTTCGGCAATAAATATTAGATATCTAACAAAAGCAATTTACTGAATTTAGTTACAAATATTGAGAATTAATTGAGGCCTATCATACAAATATGTATGCTATAATATTGAGCGAATAGTTGATATTGGAAATTAGAAATATTGGAAATTAGAAATATTGGTCAATAAAATTGTCTAATTTTTATAAATATCTACAACAGTAAATAAAAGATAGCAAATTTATTAAACGTTGTGATAATTTACTAAACGACATCATCGCATTGATTTATTATAGATGGAAAAGTTTAGCTAGTTTTATTGATTGTCGGGACTTAATTACATTTCTTGACAATTTCGTATCTTTAGCATACTATGGTATTTTGTTTTCTATATAATACAAGTAGTATATACATATATATTCAAAATAGGTATATTTTCATTATTTTTCAGTATATAAATATGGTATATTTTTACAATAATTTCGTATCGTCTTAGATTTGAATTTAGTAGTATATCGAAATATGGCTCTTAGTATATTTAAGAACTTTTGGTATATAAATTCGGTATATTTTAACAATAATACCATACTGTATGTTTATTTCTTATAAATGTGTGAGCTACTTACGTGGGAATGCCGTTTGTGGAATGCCATTCGTGAAGACACCATCCGCAACTGAAGCAGCTGCAGCGGCGGCTGCTGCGCCACCTGGCTGACCATTGGGCGTATTGGCGCCCATGTTGAAGTTGGGCATCGTCGGCGATGGCAGCGACGGTGGCTGGCCGGTGCCATTGAGGCCATGAGGTATTTGCGTTGCCAATGCGGCCATTGGATTCATGTATGCGGCTGCCGAGCCAGGAGCTGTGGCCGCAGCGGCCATCAGAGCCGCTTGCTGTTGTTGCTGTTCACAAGGAAGACAAATGGCAATTAGGTAACGAGCTCAAAGGGAATGGGAGTGGGAGTGGGGAGTAGAGCTACTTACCTGCGCGTAAGCACCGTACGGTCCAAATTGATTAAAGACAAAAGGATTCAATAGGTTCATATGACCGGCCATTTGCTGCATGCGTCTTATTTGTCGCTCTTTCTCCGTGTCGGCGTATTTGACAACCAGGCTGGAGGATGCACCCTGCGAAGAGCCAAGTAAATGATAAAGAAAGAGACTTGAGTATGAGTGCCAATGGTATTGCATATTTATAGGCGGCTTTTCCGTTTCCTCCGGAGAGGAAATCCTATTACAGGCCATTATTTTGTGCCTTGTCATTTGACGACATCGCTGTCTTGTTTTTACCTGTGTGTGCAATGGCCTCATTCTCCGAACACTGAGCACTCAGTGTTCACTGTGCTTTTGTTACGCTCATTATTATCATATTATATTTTATATGCTTTTGTTATAAGACAACAACAGCAACAACAAAAAGGTAAAAATATCGCTCGTAAATAACAAAATAATTGGCAACGCACTTCAATTTGCATTTCCATTGAAATCGGCTTACAAGCAGCTTGCTCCATAATAGCACAAAAGTTCCGCCCCCAAATTTCCCTTCCTATTGAGCAGCCACCATACTTTATATATATACGAGTATACGAATTCTCCTATTTTCTCGGTTGAACATTATGTTATCTATTGTCGACTGTCATTGATTTTGAAACATTGCAACAAAGACATCGCCTAGGCCTCTGTCACCTTTCCTCCAACATTGCCTGCTTTGATGTCAATTAATTAGCATAATAATGGTCGCTTCACATTTCGCACTTTGCCCATCACCATCACCCATCCACCTCCTCAACTGGAGGGCTGGATGACAATTGAAGCGACGACAACATTTCATGTGCCTGGGCATTTCGTTTTGTTATAATTAAGACGTTTTGCAGATGAGTTGCCTGTTTTTGTAATAGGAAACCATTGCTGAATGAGACTATCGAGCGAGAGAAGGAGGAGGAGTAGGAGGAAGCTTTTATGATTTTGCAAATCATTAATCAAAGTAACAATGATATTATGTTGCATAATTTTAGGAGCACACTCTCTGCCTCGCTGTGTGTGTTTGTGTGGGGAGAGTGTGTTGTTAATGAGACTATAGGAAAACAGGTGCTCCATGTACATAGTTATCCGCCTTGCACACAATTTTAATTAATGAAATATGAAACTCAAGTTTATGCAAAGGCCATGATACGAAACGAAGCAGCAACCTGGCAACCCCCAAGGGGTGGAGAGGGGCGGGGAGGGAGAGGGAACACAGACCTGCGAGCAATGTGAAACTATACGAGTATTCTTCCCCCTACCTCCTCCTCCACCCCTTATCGTAGTAGCTCTAGCATCCCTAACCTGGCCAGGCCATGTAATGAGTTTTAATGAGCAACCACCGAACATTAGACTATGAGCATGGACCACGAACCAACGAGGATAATGCATCATGCCGAACTGTTTATGAGCAGCAAATGCTTGCCTGAACTGCCATTTATTTCCATGAAAGTAATCTGAGGCATCTTTAAGTTGCAAATAATAGGCTTAAAGTGTTCCGCCAAGAGCCAAGCTACTGGTAATTGTAATTGCAAGAAAAGCCAGCGAGAAATCAAGAGTGGGGAAAATATATACAAGTATTTTTTTATTTTTGAGAGTAAATAAAATAGAATGTAATCAATTCTTCATATACATTTTTATTTCGCTCAACGAAAAAGATTAGGTTAAGAAGTTTAAATATACACAAAAAGCTTATTTGGTGATATAGAAAATTGGATGAAGTTTTAAGTTCTAAATAAAATGAGTAAATTAAAATAAAAATGTATATCTTTTTATAAAAATAAAACTAAATATAAATAATAGAAATAATATAAACTGATATGAAATAATTTACAGTTTGAGTTCATAGTCCTTCAAATGGAAAACTATTTGCGTTTTTATAAATTTATTAACTCATTCAACCAGAAAAAGCACACAAAATGTGATCAAAATGACAAAAACCACTTTAATACTCTTTAAAGAAATTTATATTCATTTATTTCCAAGTATATAGAAGCAAATATATAATTCTTTAAATATTATTAAAGTGCTCGTTGTCAATGCGAGCACTTTTTGTGTATCCACAACTTTAATTGCTGTCACTTTAAACAATTTCCTGCCAGAATTTTTGGCAGGCAATTTTAAACAAGAGCAATAACGAGAGCGGCAGAGGCAACAGCAGACATTAATTGAAGTGCACTTCCTTTCAATTTTCGCCAACAAATTACAGCATATCAACAACAGCAGCAACAGCAGCAGCAGCAACATGGCAAGCACACACACATTAGCACACACACACACACTCTCGCACTCACAAAGAGGAGTCCTTACACATACGGAGGCCTCAACGAGTGTTCGTCCTGTGTGTGTGTGTGTCGCCCGTCGCCCTCATTTTTCGCTCCCACGCTCTTATCCTTGCTGCTTGCTGCTGTTAATTTCATATTTCGAAACATGACACTTTCACACTTTGGCTAATTTAAAAGCATACAAAATGGTGGCCAACACACGCACGAGCTGCTGCTGGTTGTTGCCTCATTTCGTGACGAATGTGCTTTGTAGCAGCTGCTGCTGTTGCATGTGGCACTCATACACACACACACACATACACAAAAGGCGGCGAATCCTTTTCGCGCATACCATATGCAACGCTTGTCCTCCTAGACATCATCGTCTCTTGTTAAATTGTCGCCTGACACCTCGCTAATGTCATCACCATTTGCTGTTGCACGTTGCGAGTTGTTGTGAGTTGCTCATTGCGCGTTGCGCGTTGAGAGTCAGCCACATTATTACTGTAATTATGTTGGCCGTGTAAACGTCATTAGGCGTTTTAGTTGCGCCCTGGCTCCACACAGAACGTGCCCCAATCCCAAAACCGTGTAGCGCGACAATGTTGTCGACTCCTTGTCGTCCCAGTTGTACGTTGTCCTTGTAAATCTTTCAACATATTGCAACGGACAAATTGCTGGCATTATACTCGCACGCATTCAAGTGTTAGAGGTGCCACCAATTATTGCAACGCATGGCAAGTGTAACTCTCGTTCAAGCGGAAGTTATTATACTACATACTATACTACATATTATTTTCAAGAGTTTGAACAAAGTATCACTTAGGTGAACTTTTCGAAAGTTGCACTTAGTTGCAGTATTGTTTGCAACTTAAATTGCATAAAGATTGATGCTACTTTAGCCGACAAAATGAACAACTACAGCTGAAACTTTGACTAGTTTAAATCAATATTTTGTGTATTTGAGTTTAGTGTATATTTCAAGAAATACCTAACTTTAAACAACAGATACCTTTCCTAAATCTATATATACGACAAAAAAGAAAGAAATATACTAAACATCCTAAAAGTATGCTACACGTTTTGAACGCAATCTTGTCTTTTACACCCATCATTCATAATTGAATTTGTCTTTTCATCGCTTAATTTGGCCAATTGAGTGCTTGACATTTATAATCCCATTCGGAGCCATTCAATTGCTTAATCTTTTCTATTTCAAATTATTGCCCAAACTTCAGCGCCATGCTGTAATTAGCCTCGTTCTTCAATCTGCCCCAAAGAGAAAGACAACATGCAGTGCAACAGGCACATTCACATGTACAAAACCACAAAAGCTCATAAATTAATTCATTAACGTCAATTTGATAGCCTTATAATCCCTGGGTCGCATGTCTTGTGGCTGGGCGGTTGCCAATTTGTTGGGCAACCACAAAAGCTAAAAAACCCAGAATTATGCCTTGTAAGTCAGCGAAGTCAATATAAACCGTTTATTATATGCTATGTGTGCAGTTGTTTGGCTGCCACTTCCGTTTCCTGAAGACAACGACGATGTCGACGACGACACGAAATTCGCATTCAAGTGAATTGCTGCGCCAAATGAAATGAAAAATTCAACACGACACTGAAGCATGGCGAAGCACGCCCCAGGCAGCAGGCAGCAAGCAGGCTGAAGCTGAAAACTCCAAGGACTGAATGCAACAGGCAGCAGGCTGCCACTTGCCGTCCGTTCGTTCGTCCGTCCGCAATCGTTTCGGCAAGAGCCAACTAACAAGCCAAAACTACTAACAGGAGGCCGACGTCAATTCTGGACTGGTGCCAGGCGGCACTTTTGGCAGCAATCGCATGTTGCATGCCACTTGCTTTTGCGGCACGGTCTCGCAAACGTGACGCCATTAGCTTGGGCCTCTGGCTTATACTCTCTCTCTGTCTGTCTTTCACTTAGCTTCGGTCGAGGCGTTACCATTTTGGCACTTGGCAATATATATATATATATTATTTTTTTCACTTTATTGTTTTTTAATGCTCGTTGCTCAAAGTTTTTGCCAGTTTTTGTGCTTTTGGCAAAGTTTCAAACCACACGACGAGGCCAAAAGCCGTAGAGTGTTGTTGGCCAATTACAATTGAAGGCTTACAGTGCATTTAAAAAGTAATTTGTCTGCCAGCCGCCCAAAAGCCGCGCACGTATTTATATTTAAATGCAAATGCACCGGCATCGAAACAACTACTATCAAAAGCTGAGAGAGGGACACATGATAAACCTGTTGGCCCTCTATGGGGCTCTAGACACGGGTGTAATCACAGCTACCCGTCGTGCCGTGTTCACTAATGGCGGCTACAAGCCGCAAGCTCTGAACTCCAACCCAGGGAAAAGCTCTTTCAGTTGTGCGCCAACGATTACAAGGGCGCTGAAAATGCAGGCAGCTCAGAGGACAACATACACATAATAAACTGGCGTGTATGCAACGTTCAACGTTCCGAGCTGTCGTCCTGGCTGGAGTCCTTTACGTGTCGGGGGACATGTTAACATGGCAGAGAGTCGTGCCAAAAAATTATTATTCCCGCCTCGACGCTGCGTTTTTGTGTGTGCAACCTGCGACTGCGACTCTACTGAGCGTCGATTTGTCAACGCCTAAAAGGACAACATATTTCTCTCTCAATTTGCAAACAGCAACAGCAAAAAATAAATACTATTAATACAAAAAACCAAAAATAAGAGAGGAGTAAACTAGCAAACAAATTGGCGGCAAATGGTTTTAACAAATGAATTATATACGAGTCCGACGTGTGCACTTTTATTATATGTTTTGTCCGCATTCGTTTTGCAACTGATTTGCATTTAATAGTTTATTTTTAATACGAAAAATTGTTATATTTATTTTTATTTGTATTTTTTTTTAAGCACCCGCCGGCTGGCCGCAGCTTGTTTTAATTGCTAAATGAATTGGCCCGAATGCCTGTGTCGTCGTGCATTTGTTTAATGGCCAGCCATTTTTATATATCAATTAAAGCAGCGACAATAAAATATTTCATCTCTTTGCCATACCCTGCAAACATTAAATGGGTATAAAAGTGCTCATAAAATAGAATCTGCTGAGTATTTATCAGTTGTTGTTTAAGTTTTACAAATTGTCAAAGAGATCGCAATAAATGAAATTAAGAAATTAAAATACTTTAGGTCAATAAAAGGTATTTCTCGGTCGTTTATTCCCCATATAAACATATTGATGTGTATGATTTATTTCACCAAAAAAAATGTACACGCATAAATTTAGAGCTAAATGGATTTACGTTTGGAAATTCGGCGGCTAAAATTGCTATTGACGGGGGCTTAATGGAAGTGCTTTATAAAGGTGTTAAATTGTACAGCACGTTGAGAGAACAATTAACTGCCTAACGGCATTTTGCTTTAATTGTTGATATTTTCCATTTAAATTCCTACTTAGGAGCTGTGAAAATACATCACAAATAAGAATAATAAATCAAGCATATTTTTCTATTCATTACTTGAACTTTTCGCCTACTGTTAAATGCTTTGAACCTATTGTCATTATTTCCATTGAATGTCTCTATGCAGAATCGATGGCTATGACAAACGCCAAACAACTGGCAACGACTTTTTCAATTAATTTCCATTTAGAACACCAAAAAAAAAAGAAAAAAAAAGAGAGAATCGAGAAGAGAAGAAAATGCGAAAAGTAAGCCCCAAACTCTCAATAGCAGTTGTACAACTTACAGCAAAGTGGGCAAAAGTAGCAGTAAAACTAATTACAAATTCATTTTCAGATTTTAATTTTGCTGTCAGCTCCAGTCTCGAGTCCAACAAACAGTCGACTCGACCGCATCCAAGTCCAGACCACTCAGCGGGGCAGCGAATTTTCCTAACCGCGCGCAACGTCAAAACAAAACGTGAAATGTGGAAGGGAAAACGAGGAGGGAAAACTCTACTCAAAAGCACCACATAAACCACAAGCCGAGTAAGTAATCTTTTCCGCCAAATAAATCACACCATCGAGTAACAAAAAAAAAAAAAAACGAAGAAAATAAATAATAAAGAACTGCGACTGCAAGTCAAATTAGTGTAAAATGCCACTAAGCTACCTAAAAGTATGCTATGCATTAACTGTAGAGCGATGGCAAAAAAATTTACGTACTATGCGAAAAGTTAGTTACTTTGGGGCCAAAGTTGCGACGCGCTGTTAACCGCAGTGTTGGCCACGCCAAGGCTTCCCCAATGTGTGTGAGAGAGAGAGAGAGGGAGAGAGCGACAGATAGAGACAGACATACAGACAGACAGAAAGACTGAGGCAGACAGGCGTTGCATACATTAAACAACTTTTGGCTCATTGCATTTGGCCCCGGCTCGGAGTGCGGCATCAAAAGGCAGCCAAATGGAGCAGGCGAAGCGTAAAATGCGGGCAAGCAAAAAGCGCGAACCATTTTCAGAACGTAGACGAGGACGAGGACGACAACGGCGTTGACAATGCAACTTGGTCGTGGCCAAAATGAAAAACTTATTTAATTTACTTTGCTTTTTGCCGCAGCCAGCAATTTAATTCAATTAAGCGCTGAGAGTTCCTTTAGATACAGCTTTAAAAAAGGGCGGCCTAACAAACAATCAAAGGACCTCAAAGTATATGTGCAAAGAAAAGTGACAAAGAGACAGACTGAGAGAAAGAGTAAGAGAGAAAAGCACTTAACACAAGTAAAAGAATTAAAAGCTTTAGAACTCAGTAAACTAGACTCCAAAAAACTATCACAAATTTATCCTTTGTCAGTTGTAAGACACGATTCTCACAAAGTTTATTATCGATTTATTTTTGTGGGGTTTCGATTTTAATTTAATTAATACAAAGCTAAAATTAATCTATATCTTATATAATATACAACAAGATTTAAAATTAATTCCTTTTTTATTCTTTTATTGTTATTGTAATAAATATATCAAAAACGTATTTTTATAGCTCCACTTTTAGTTTTCTTATAATGTAAAATAAGATATTTTTAAGGGCAGAACTTTGAAGTGTTAGCAGCTTATTTATATTTGATATGTGTATGTACTTTTCAAATATTTGCTATAGTATTTCTTTAACTTTAAGCGGCATTCTAATAAGCAATCAACAGGCGACACACACGAAGATATGCCAAGAATGCGACAGCAAAAGTTTAAAGGCAAGTTGTACTTGCAGTTGTTGGCTTGGACACCAGGACAATTCCCAAGTAACGCCCCTCAGCTCCGGTCGTAACGCTCAAGTCCATTTAGCCGTTCGTATCTTGTGCCTGGCCTTCGCATGCCTTGTTGCACTTGTCTTGCATACTTCTGGGCGCAGCCAAAAGACAAGAGAAATAGTTGAAGGGGAAGTCTGAGAGCTGAGCACATGCCATGAACTTGGCATTTTGTTATCATAGCTGTTGTTGTTGTTGTTGTTGTTGCTGTTCTTATGGGTATAAATGTCGCCAGAGCCACACAGTTTACTCAAGCAAATGGTTGGCTCAACACCGGCAAAAGGACGCCAGGCCAGGCAGGATATTACATGCAAGCATGATTGAGTTTCGAGCACTCGTATACTCGTTGCAAGGAAGCGGACAATTCCATAAATTTAATGTCGGAAAACTGTGTGCAAAAAGTTGTTGGAACTGATTTTAGCATAGCATTGCAACAAATTGAATTTAGTGGCGGCAAGAACCCAACGACTGAGCCTCTAATGCACTTAAAATCAAAGTGCGTTCAACACACAGCTGCAAAACAAGAGGCAAAAAAAGCAAACAGGAAACGAACAACTACAAAAAATAAAACTAGAAACCTAAACTATGACTAAGGACTAGCAAAGGATGCGCTCCGACTGTCTGCTGCGTTTTTTTGTGCTTGATTGAACAGAATGTTGCCAGGCCAAATTTAATTTACGACTCTCAGCCAGAGCAAGACAGCTATATTGAGTGTGAGAGAGAGAAAGAAAGAAAAGTCTACTGGGAGCATGAATATTTCATTTTCAGTTTTTGGGCTCGCATAAAAAGAAGTTGCAGACGCCTAAAAAGCAGTTGTAATTGCGCATTGCAGTCGTAAACAATTTACAGTCGAAATTGTTAATAAAATTATCAAATATTATATTTATGGTCAGTGTAATGGGCAGCAGCGGTCAGAGCTGACTGCAGATTTGCTTCTGCCTTCTCTCAACCAACTCGTTGGCTTTTTATGGTGGCAGTTTAATTTGCTGCTTTGGTTTTACGAGCTGTTGATGCGATAGTTGTTTTTGTTGGCCATGGGGATAAGTAGAGTAACGGTAAGTGCCCAGTTTTATTTGGTTGGGTGATAATCCCCGAGTGATTCGCATACCAAAATCAACTCTTTAAAGAGTGCTGAGTGAAACGTGCGAATACTATGAAATAAAATGTTTCTATTAAGAAGGGAAGTTGTTGCTGAAGTGCTTTATTGTATAGCATATCATTTAGATGATGGCCTCATCTGCAACAGTCTTTAGGTAAATTACTAAATTTTCTTTAGAGATATAGTCATAAATATAATTAAATAAGATTATAATAGTCTTTAGGTAAATTACTGGATCATTAACTTTATTGGTTTAGAACATTGTTCATAATAATTTAAATGAAGTAATTCTCTTACAGCAATTAGATCTTTTCTGGATGTTTGGCAAAAACAAAACGCTGGCTTATTATACACAACCTTGCGCACCTTTTAGTCGGGGGCTAATGAATCAACATAATAAACAAAATTGGCCACACAACACGCGCGCGTCTCTAGATCCAATTAGCCCAATAACCAAGCGAATGAGTTTGAATACTGGTGTTCAATGTGCTGACCAGTTGCGTGCCAAATTTTAAGCCGCAAACAGCAAAAACATTTCGAAAGGACACATCAAATGCAGGCACAGTCACAGGACTTACTGGACACAGTTGCAGCGAGTGAAAATTGCACAAAAATATTTTGCAAAAACTAGGAAACTAAAATCCAAATGAAAATATTATTAAATTCAATTGGGCAAACATTACTGTAACCATGGCCGTGGCACACACACACACGTACACACACAGCGAGCAATAAAAGGAGCAAAGGAAGGAAGAGAGAGGAACATATGTGTGTGCGTGTGTGTGTGGATGCAACATGGCGTCCATTTGGCAACGGCCGCCGCAACAAACGACCAAAAATTGCATTGCCATTTTTACGCGCAATTTGTTTTGCGGAAATATTGTGAAAGTTTTTGAGGGGGCGAGCGACAACGACACAGTCAGAAGGCACGACGACAACTGGACAGACGACATATATGTATGAAGTACATACATTCGTGTATATATAGACCGGGGACAGGCTGCCACGTTGGCGACATTTGGCCAAATTGCACACTAATGTGTGTGCGTGTGTGCGGGTGTGTGTTTGTGCCTGGCTAGAGCCAAATTGCCAACGGGCAAATGGCCACAAATGTTTTATATATTTTTATTTGCTGCATGTGCGTTGATTTCTGATTGTTATATAACATTTCATTTAATGCGTGATTTTAAACCCCCAGCGAAAGACATCAAAATAGCAGTCGCACTCCCCTTCTCTCTCTCTCTCCATCTCTCTCCCTGTCTGTCTCTCTTCACATTTCAATGTCTATATTACGTCTGCCTTAATTTAATCATTCGAAATCTGTGCATTCTGTGTGTGGACCCGCCCAAATGCAGTAAGCACAAATCGCTTTGTGTCAAGCCGCAGTTTTGGCCAAAAAAATGCAGAGAGCATGGAGCAAAAAAGTAACATCAGAATCATGGCAAATCTTTTCTAACTATTTGCAATTCAAGCATAAGTCTGCCAGAGTCTGAAACTCGCATTCTGCCCGAATGGAGTTGCATATGCAAAAAGCGAATGCTCCACCCACAGGCTACAAATCTTGCAATGAATATATTTGCCCCAAAATGCCAGCTGGTTGCAGACACAGTCTCACAGTCTCTCCTTTCATGTCCTTCACTCTCCGACCGTCTGCAGCGGGATTGCATACTTCTAGGCGTTTGGCGTGAAACGTTTTACTTTTGGGCAAACTCTGCCCTGATAAACGAGTGTCGTCAAATTGCGCGGCACACGCCTCGCTTACCTGCCACACACAAACTGCATATATGTAGTGGTGTCTCCTTCTTGGCGGTTTATATTTTGACAATTTTTTATGCTCACCCACACACACACACACTATCAGTCTTTTACTGCCTTACTCCACGCAGGCAAATTGCTAGCGGAAATGATAGACGGCAGTCGGTAGTACATAGTTTTCTAGGCAATTTATACAGTCGCATGTTCCTTTGTTGTCTGTGCGGATTCGAAACTGAGTTTCAGAACCGTCTGAACTGTTTCTTAAGTGCAGCCGTTAAGCTGCGCAAAGCCTAGAAAGCAATTCAACTGCACTTGAGCTTCAGTAGTTTTGTGACTGCGAGAATTTAAGGATATTGCTTTCATGATCACAATTTAAGATTGCAATAATTTGCTACAGTTTGCTACTGTTTTAAATCTATTTTACGAGTATTTACAAGACTTTAAAGTGAGTCTTATAATTGAAGTGCATTTAATTGAAATGGATCATGAAATGAAATGAATCCTTTGTGTAATTTAATTTAAAGGTTAACGTACTTTGTTGAGTGCGGTAAACAATTTACTCTGTTTTATAGATTTTAAAACTGTTAATATGGAAGTTGATATTTTTGCTAAAACACTTGAAATTAGCAACTTTAAATTATTATTCACAATCGATTCTTCAGCATAAATTTCAACTTCAGTACTTCAACATTTTGCTACCTAATGCCCAGTTAATTGGCAAACTTTGCATGATTTCAGGGAGCGAGCTTAAATCTTCAATAAAAATAGATTTGCAATGCATTTCATTATTCACTTCTTGGCAGTTGCAGTTCGAAACTTTATTTAAACATGCACACAGATAGACAGACATACAGTTGCTGCTTCTCTTACTTTGCTGTTGTACAAGCTACAAGCCGCTTCTGCTTGACTTGCTTATCATAACAAAAGTTGCATAGCAAAAACTCTGTTGAAAAAAAAAAAATGAGAACGTTGTCCGTTTGGGAGAGTCAAAACGAAAACGAAATAATATGCCAAAGCATTCTTCACTGATTCGGTGCTACGCGTTTTTGCACTTCAAAGTACTTCAAATCAATTTTCTTCACTTATTTTCATAAACCGCCAGCCGGCAGTCCTTTACCCTCCCCTCTTCGACAAATCCTGCCATCCCTGTTCCTGGACAGCCTGCGGACGCAACACAGAAGAGAAGAAAAAAAAATTTGCCAGAAAAGTTCAATTTTTGAAAAATATTTGCAAATTTCATTCACTGCGCTCGTCCATTCAAATTTCCTGCATTTATGTTGTTGTCCTTTAGGGACGCGCACGGCCAGAAATATGAGCGGAGCCAAAGGAAAGAGTAAGAAAGGCAAGAGAAAAAAAGTGAAAGAAATAAATGGAAATAAAGGACAAAACAGCAGCATGGCCCGAATAGCGAACAAGCGAGTCCAGCAGCTCAGCTGCTGTTGCTCCCTCGTCCCCTGCTGTCCTTCGAGCGTCTCTGTACCCTTGCCTCTTCTTGCTCTTCATTTTCGGCACATTTGCCCGAGCGCAAGGACCTTTTGTTATATTGAGAAGGCAGCAAGAAATTGCGCTAAGATGCTTATCCTTTTTTTTTTTTTTTGCTTTGCTCTTTCGTAGGAGCAAAAATGGTAAAAATGCTCCATTATTATTTTTATTACTTATTTGCTTTTAATACTTGACGATGGCGAGGGCCACGACTACGACTACGGCTATGACTACGGGAACGACGAACGTCATCCAATCTCAAAGCGGATGTCGTCTACTTTGCATTTTGAGCCGTTCTACTTGTATGCTTCCTGACGCTAGCCAGAACCCAACAATCCGGCATATTTTAAACGACGTCGCGTCGTTTCCCGCCTCCTCATCCTCATTCTCGAGCTCATCCTCGACCCGCCCCAAAATTATTATGCTAGTGTCCCTGGGTCGTCCCGTCGCACTTATTGAAAAATTCGCATCTCACATCAGACCAAAAAAAAGAAGATAAAGAACAAAAAAAAAAGGGAGAAATGGAAAAAGAATTTCTTTGGGCATCTGAGCTTCGATGACTTTCGCTTGGCTTCGATTTGGCTTGTCTTGACTTGGCTCTCTCACTGTCTTGTTGCAGTCCTGCCGACGGTCCTTTCCTTCTTCTGTACTGGCTCTTGTTTTAAGTGCAGCCCCTAGTTGGCTTTGTCGTCTGTGTTTATGCAAAAAATTTGTCTACTGTCTACTGTCTAAGGTTCTGCCTCCATCCATCCAGTACAGTCCAGTTGCCTCTTGGTTTGTCTTATTCTTTTGTTATTTCTTGTGCTTAAGTAGTTTTTGCTGTTTTTCATACTTTTAGCTTGTAATCACTGTCAATGTCGACCATTTTTTGTGTTTGTTGTTTCTGACATGCTGCTTAAATGCTTCTCAAGATTTAGCTACTTGATCTCTCTCGGCCACCCCAAAGTTATTAATAATAAGCTATACAAATTTCTCAGTGTCTAGTGCATAGATTGCATTTGAGATTGAAGAGCGAGCGAGCGAGTGTGGAGGACGGACCATTGCACTTACACAAAAAGGATGCCCAAAAGGGTTTCGTTTTTTCTTTTCTTGTTTTGCTACTGTTATGCAAATTTGTAGTACATACCTGGAACGATAAGAAAAAGAAGGAGAAGAGAATGGATATGAGTAAGTTGAATTTTAAGTGGATTTGTGCTAGCGTTGTCTAAATTTATGACTAAAGGGCACAGCACAGGTTAGACTGACGCTGAGACTGAGCTTTTGCGTTGGCCATCTAAAGACGGCTACAGAATTGATTCAATTATTATTGAATTGAGCTTTGAGCTCTTAAATCTAAAAATTGATATACGATTGGAGACGAACAAATCTCTATTAAGTTTTTCAATTTGCCATTACATCCGCTTTTGAGCACAATCAAATTTCGGTCAGCCTAAAACTATGCAACGTTTTCAATAGCTGCCCCTCCATTCAATTCGGTCAGCCTAAAACTATGCTTCGCTTTTAATAGCTGGAGCATTTATTGAACTTGGCGCTCTGAATGGGAAGCCCTAGTAAAATTTTAATAATAGCAAAAAGTTCAATTGGCATTTCAATATTGTCTTTGACCTTAGCCTTTTATCTAGAAAATGCATTGGCACAAATTGTAGGGGCGGTGACACGACACGCATTCAAACATACACACTCCAACCTCTAGAGCGACAGAGAGGGAGAGAAATATGGGGAAAACTCGAGGACAAGCAACAGCAACAACTAAAAGACGGGCGTGTGCGACTGGGCTGCGATGATATTATGAGTGTTGCTGGCATTTCAACGATTTTCAGTTTTCTTATTAAATATTCTAGAAATGTTTCGGAATCCAATGATTGTGCAATGGCATGTACGCGCGTCCCCCTCGCTTCCCATTCCTCCCAGTCTGAGTCTCAGTCTCACGATGCCCTCTTGAGCTGTGTGTGTGTGTGTGTGTGTGTGTGTGTGTGTGTGTGTGCGAGGGAAAAGCATTTTTCGCTTTCAAGCAGTTGGCAAGGGCATTGGGAGGAGGGGAGCTGCCAAATGTTGTTTGTCATTTTAAGGCAGTGCCATGGGTAACTAGTGAGCTGGAACTATGGCACAGAAGCAAAAGCAGCAGGAGCAACAGCAACAGCTTCGGCTTCGGCTTCAGCATCGGTAGCAATGGCAGCAAATGGCATTGCATGGGGGCTGGTAACTGAGGCAACAACAAAGTGAAAATGAAATGACTCGGAACGAATGACAAAGCAAGCATTTATATGGCAGAGAATGCTTAAGACTGCCAACGGAGCAGAGAGAGAGAGAGAGAGAGAAAGAGAAACAGAGAAGGGGCACGACCAAGTCAAATACACACATTCGTACTTTATGTACTCGTACCTTTTTGGCAGGCAATGAAGCATATCCTAATTGCCAAACAGAACTTTAAAGTTTCTTATTTCTTTTTTGGCATTTTTGCATTTTAAAGCAATGCTTTTAGGCCAAGTTTTCATTTATCAATGCCGACATTCTTTTAGGCGATCAATAAATAATTCAATAGTTGTCATATTTTGCAAGTGATTCTTCTTCGATAATGAACTGAATGTATTATAGACTTGCTTTTCATCTCCATTAAACATGAAAATATTTATAAGAATTTTGTTAATAATAAATTTCGAAATTGACCTTTTTATAAAAGCAGCTCTTTACGTAAGAAGTTAAATATTAAAGTAGTATCTTTCATAATAAATCAAAATGAAATGTGTTTACCTTTTGGGGGCATCAATGAAAAACAGCTAAATAAACAGATGAACATATGTGTGTGTGTGCTCAGTGAATTTATGCAACGCAAATCAGCGCATTTTACGATTGAACAAACATCACGCAACGCATCGCATTGCGAAATGCTTTGGCGATAAACAGTCAACTAATTTTGTCAAAAAATCACAGCAAAGCTATCACGCGAAAAAACGTGGAGAGATGAAAACTAATTTACAATTCGCCTGAGAGCAAAATTGCAATGTCAAACACACATACGCAAACGCACACACACATACACATATGCAGACAGGCCGCAATCGAGTGCAGTGTAAATATCCTGCGGTTTTTAGTTTATTATTAATTTTTGTCAACGAGTCCTGTCTGTATTTCTGCCCTGTCACTGATAATAAATTTTCACCAGCAAAAATAAATACATATTTATACATCTATGCTAAGCATATATGCAAGTGTGTGTGTGTGGCTATATATATATATATATATATATATATATATGTGTGTCTGTGCTTAGCGCGTTTTTGTTAGCATACTTTTAAGCGCCATTTAATTAATAACACCAAAATGCCCAGAGGCGGGAATTGTTTGCTGAAAATTTTCATATTAATTTCAGTGTTTTCGTTTTTTTTCTATTTTGTATTTTGTATTGCAGCAAGTAGCAAATTTTGTAACATATAATATACACGTAATTTTACAAGGTTGTTTTTTTTGCAACTGTTAATATTTCTTTGCATTTGCACATTTATTGAAATTATTTTCAAGTAATTCTTTATTTGGCCCAAGAGCTTTACAATTTTCGGTATCACTACACATTTTTGTGGCACTTTTTGTTTTGCTTTGTCATTTGGCTTTTGTGGAAACCAAAAGCGGAAATCACGCACATTGCGGTTAGAGTGCTGTCGACACGTGTGTGTGCGAGAGTGTGTGAGTGTGTGCACAGTTATTTACTTGATTAAAAATTAATAATTGCACACAAAACTGCATGCGGCTCTAGAGGAAAAAATAACAAATGTCTAACGGGTAAACAAAACAACATTTTTCGCACACGGATGCAATTTAATATTTTAAATATGTCAATTAAATGCTGTGAAATGAAGAGAGTGAGGCAACGGAGGGGGCGTAACCAGACAATCGCTGACAGGCGACTGGCTGCTGCTGTTTATAATAAATTATAAAATTTCGCAGCGCCATACATAAATTAAAACGAAATGCAACATATATTTATTGCACAGTTTGATAAATGTTTGAGTTGCACGCCATTTAAATTTATATTTTATACTTTTCGCCTCTAATGGAATTAGATGTGTTGCGCCTACAGTTTTTTTTTTCAATCGAAATGCGAATTTAATGTCATAGCATTTATTTGGTGCAATTTCTTTAAATTATATGAAATATAGTTGATCATGAAAGTTTGAGTTGTTTTAGATGGAGCTAATTTAATTTCTAATGGAATTCGATTTTTTTTTAATTTCCAATCGAATTGGGAGTTTAATTTCAATGCATTTATTTTGTGCTGATTCTTTAAATTATATAAAAGATACTTTTATGATCATCATGAAAGTTTGAGTTGTTTCAGTTGTGGCTTTGTAAATTTATGTTTTATACTTTTCGCTTTTATTTTTCAAGTTTAATTTAAACGCACTTATTTAGTGCAATTTCTTTAAATTATATGAAATATATATTTTTTATTATTATGAAAGTAATGCACGCGAATTGCTTTTAGGCATTATTGTTATTGGAGCAATGATGGTAGCTGGAGAGGCTATAAAAATATTGAACTTTACGACTATGCGCACGGCACTCGTCCATGGCACTTGTCATAATTCCATCAGCGGCGAAAAATCTTTAAACCAACATGGCTCAAGGCGGAGGAGAAACAGAAGGAGGTGGAGCAGCTTCTATGGGCTGCACTCTAGGCAAAGTCAAGTGCTTAAAGCAGCTCAAGAGAGCGACGAAGAAGCAGTAGAAGAAGAAGAAGTGGAGCCAAAAGACGCGTGCTTCATAATGCACATGAAAGCAGAAGCAGCAGCAGCAGCAGCAGACGCAGTCACTCTAGGCAGTCAGGCAGACAGCGAAGGATGTGGAGTGTAGCTGAAGCTGCTGCTGAAGCAATAAAAAAGCAAACTCCTCCCGTCGCGTATCATAGTCAGACACAAAAAAGGCACTCGTCAGTCCGTCAGTCAGTCAGTTAGTCAGTTGCAACGACGTCATCGGGTCGCAAGTTTAAACGACTTAAGCGCCAAGGAAATCATCATTAAAGTCTCGCCAAGCAACTAGGCGTTGACGCTGATGATGCCCCGGCATTGCAGTTTTGTGGGCGTGTCTCTACTACACCTACTACACCATCCATTCCCTTCCTTTTTGGCAAATGCAATCGACAATGCTGGTTAAGTCAAGTGTAGGTCGTTGGTCGGGTCGCATTTGAGTACTCGCCTCTCTCTCTCTCTCTCTTTGCCCGCATCCAAGCATTGCCGTCATCCATCAGCTTGATTGTTGTTGTTGCTTGCGTCTCTGCATTTTTCCGCTTCTAGGCGAACACACTTAAGTAAATAGAGTTCAAAATGAAAATGCGCCCAGCCAGCCAGTCAGCCATCCAGCCAGCGTCGCGTCAAGCATTGAGTAGTGAGTGAAGTGCCAGGCCGGGGCTGGCCTGACATCGATCTGAGAGAGAAAGAGGCGCCACAAAAGGCTTACAATGTTCGGTCAGCTGTTAAGCGTTGTACTACAACTACAGACTGAATTACAGTTCCATATATGTGTGTACAGTGAGTGGCAAGAGTATGTGCACACCACTCACTGGGCTTTAATGCTCTTGTCTCTGCATTTGTTTTCAACTGTCCGTGCGTGTACCATTTTAATTAACATGCAAATCCAGTTGAAATGCCAATTTATGCTTGACATAATATGCAACACAAGAAAAAAAAAAAAAATGCGAAACACGATAATAAATTGGTTGGAGAAGCAGCAACTAGGCTGCTGCTGCATACATTGCTGTCCATTCAAATATATGCAGCTTGCTATTTTAATTGAGTTTTTAAAGTGTTCGACTTCAATTTAAATAACAATTTTTGCTTAAATTTGAAGGTAATCAAATTTGATTTTAAAAATATTTCGATACATATATTATATGATTTCTCTCGAACTGTAACTATATCTATGCTCATTGTTATTATGCGTGTTTTTTTCAAAAATAATTATATAATAATTACCCATTTGTTGGGAATTGAAATCCGCGTGAGGCCAGCTTATTATTTTTATTTTTTATACAATTAATTTAAAATAATTTTTGTTGTTATTTCTTGTTTAATATTGTTGGTTTTTTATTTGATTTTTACATTGCAACGTCGTCTTCTTATGCACGCAAAGAGTGTGGAGAGTAAATATGAAAAATTATATGCCACACATAATTGCAAAAATAATAATAATAATAATGATTATTTTTATCGTATATATATCTCGAGCGAGGCAATGCATAAATAAGTTTTAATTTGGTTTTATAATCAGAAATGCAATGCATAATAATCGTTTTAATGAGACGAGCTGACAACGAGCAACACAACGAACAACAACAACAAGAACAACAGCAATTATAATCAACAAACAACTCGAACGATTTATCAACTGACAACCAGACAACTGTCAAAGGTGAGACGCAGTTATCCAAAAAAAAGCAAAAAAAAGAAATACAAAAATAAAGAGGGCGCTGGCAGTGGGCGAAGTCAAGTCAATTTGGTAAAAATTGAAACACCTGCTTGATTTCACGCCTGATTTAACCTGGCCATTGTCGCTGACGATGACGAGAGACGATGACGCTGCTGTCCTTGAGTCCTTTCTTTTGCCTTTTGTGTGTTTGCAGCAGCAGCATGTGTTTGCAATTTAGCAGTCAGCTAGGAAAATTCAACAACTCGCAAGTTTCTCACTTTTTTTTTCTGTTTGTTAGTACTTTCCTTGCAGCTCTTTCTTTGGCAAACACTTGACGAGGAGGTCTTTGGCAGGACTTTAGATTGTCGGCAACTGATAGCGCCGCACCCAAAAGCGAGAGAAAAATTTGTTGGCCCCTGTAGCAATTTGTCTTTTGTTTGAAGTGAAATTTGTTGTTTGTCAGGGCGAAATTTAATGCATCTAACTAACTAGTTTAACTGCTCAAATGCCAAATGCCCACGAGCAATTGTAGTTGCGACCAAAGAGAGGGGTGCGAGGCAATGACAGGTCATAATTAAGGCTGCTCAACATTTGGCTAAGGCATTAACAATAACAACGATGGCAAACAGAGATAAGTCGAAGCTGAAATACGCTTGCTGGCAAACAATAAAGACAAAAATACAAAAATAATTGCTCAAGTGCTAAAGCTAAAATTAGAGCTTGATAAAATTCCAATGATAATAGTGTAAAGCCTTTTCAATCAATGAAATACCTAATGCATTAAAACAATTTGTATTATGTCACTTCATAAAATGTTTATTACAAAATCCACCAATCTCTTGATAAGTAAGCAAATTGCGAAATATAACATTTAATAAATGCAAACTTAAAATTTTTTTTCAAATCTGGCAAAATAATGCCATATTAAGGTGATGTTACTTAATTGAAAACAAAAAAATTAATAATATAATTTTCAATACAAATTAGAAAATAAGAATATTTTAGAAAATAAGCTTGATTATAAATTAGATTCTTTCAATATATATTTTATTTATATTTTGTATTTGTTTTGAACTACATATATTGCGTATTTATTTGAAAGTTTGAGCTCAATGTCGAAGTTATTATGCCCGACACAAAAGGCGTGAACAGCAACTACTACAACGTCAACAACTGTGAGTGCCAATGGCATAAGCCATGCCAAAGCTAAAGACATGGTAATTAGTGGAGCTATACATGCATAAACGTACACACACACCCACACACTCCGAGAGTCGCGCGCGTGTAGAATTTATGCATTTGCTGAAGCCGCAAAGGCCGCAGAACGCATGTGGCTGGCAGCGCGCCTATTGCTAGGCTATGCTTTATTTTAAATGCTTTTAATTGTTGTGTCAACACACACACACAAACACACATACACGCACACAGAGACACCAACTTGGCTGCAGGCATACATAGTTGAGTGTAGTGTAGCTCTTCTCTCCTCCATATGGTGGCAAGGCCTGTCAAACCGCAGCGCGCCTAAATGCATGCTTTAAAACTTGTTTGCCTGCAAAGCTAATGAGCTTTGCCATTACACAACAAGCCATCTATTCCCTCTACCTCCTTCTCCTTCTCTCGATCGCTATATCTTCATACGAGTGGGTGTGTGTGTGTGTGCACTTTGTTTGCGGTTGTGTCATTAACAGCAGGCGCCACAGCTCTCGGCCTGCAAAAGTTATTAGCAACAACTAAACATAAGTAAGTGATATTTGCCCGGGGCATACAACTTGGTTGCAAGCAAATGCGGGCGCAGGCGATGGGGCATCAAGTTACATGCCAGTCCAAATATTAACTCATTTCGGTTTAAGTGCGTGCTGTGGCACAAATTACTGGAAAAACTTTGATGCTTAAGCATTTCATTATATGTTAGGTGTGTGTGTATGTGGTTGTTTCTCTGTTTACTTGTTTGTGTGTGTGTTGCTTTTGGGGTTGTATGAGAAAATTAATTAAATTAAAATTGATTGAAGCACATTTGGTACAGGCAAATGTGGAACGGTGAGTAGGTGAGCAGAGACTTAGATAAATGATATGAAGTCTGTCTTTATTGGATTCATTTCACGCAATATGTAGTTGCAAAGTCTATGGCAAGAAATTAAAACCAGATAACTAAAAGAAACCACTTGAACTTGGAAAATTAAGTATGCTAGTGATTAGAGCTGATGACAGAATTATTAAGGAGAATTTCAGAAAAATTATTTCATTAAAAGCAAACACATTTGTGTTAATTATTCCATGCTTCGCAAATGTTTGTTTTTAATAGAATTATAATTATAAAAATATGCAAATATTGACAAAAAATGTGAACAAAATTCAAATCTCATATATTTGTCGTTAATATCTTAACGCTTCACTTGCCAGCGCTCATTATAATAATGTTGCGTTATTATTTTATTTCGTATTTCATATTTTATGTACATTCTTTTTGTTGTCGCCTGTCGATTTTGCCTTAGTTATATGTATTATATTTCATGTTAATTAATTTTGTAATTAAATATGCATTTATGAGCTCTGGCGCGAATATACATAACTCATCAAGCGTATACTATCTATCTATGAAATATACTGAGTGTGAGAGATGGGGATACGTGTGTATTTATGGCATTTTCAATGTATTTTATCAGTGCTTCCATTTATAGTATTTGCATACATTTTGGCCAGCGGGCATGTTGACACATGTTTGAAATGTAAATAAATAATGCAAGACAGACACAAAAGTGCATATAGATTTCGAATAAATATTAATGGCGCAAATGATTTTCATGTAATTAAACAAATAGCTAATTATTTTTGATTTTTAATTAAAATGCAATAGCCGCAAGCAATAAGCATTGAAATCCATTAAAGAACGCACACAACAAATAGTCTGCGCATCATTTTCGATTGCAATCAAAAATTTAAGTGACAATAAAACCACGAAAAACTAAACTTAACTATCAAAAACAAAAAAAAAAAACAAATTGCATTTATTATATTAGTTATAGTACAGCATAGATACTGAAATAAATAATCAAATAGTTTCACCATTAATTTTATTATTGGGAAACACTTCCGTTCTAGAAAAATAAATGACAAAAACATTCGCTCTAGTTTCCAGCTTTATAGAGTATAGAAAACTTCATTTGCATTTCGATGTGATTTTCAATTTCAACGGTTGCTTTGATTATTATTATTATTATAATTTCTTGTTTATTTGTTTTAATGAAAATGCATAAATAAATGCCAAATTACATTAAATGCTTTTGCTAATGCTTAACAACAATTTCCGCTTGCATGACTTTTCTGTCCATATATGGTAATTATTGGAAAATTTAATGCTCAGTCAGTTGGCAAACAATAGAGAAAATAATGCCCACTATAAGTTAATTATCAATTGTTCTAACGCTAACGCATTCAGAGCGCATTAAATACGTACACTAAGTAGGCAGATCACAAATTGAATGGAATTTTCGTTGTTTAAATTCCACTTTGTAAATGCAGCTTTATTACCACTCTAAAGATTGGTAGGGGAATGGAAATGTAAACATTTCAAAATACAATTTTTTGTGGATTTATAGAAAATTGTAAATGATTTACAGAAGCTTTCGCTTTTGGTCAGGCGTGCACTAATTTGAGTTTTAGTCGAGTGCACAACTTGAGATCAACGTTGTACATTAATCAAATGCCTAAAGGGGACGCACCTAGCAAATATTTAATCTAGCTGAAAACCTACGGCAATCCTTATCCCTACTCGCTAAATAAAGAGCGAAAAATATGAAATTTGAGTAATTGTTCGGGGTTATGTTGTGGCACATCATAAATCATGTTGCATAGTTTTAGGCGCGCACATAAAACCCTATTAAAATGTAAAATTAAACCAAGCCAAGCCAGCTAACAATATTTATTAAAAATTTGTTTGAGCTGCCAGAAGGAAGGTTCAGGTGCAGGTGCACTAGCTACTTCTATCCTTTCTCTCTTTGCCACCTTCTATGTGTGTGTGTGTGTGTGTGTGTGTGATAAAATAGCAACAATCACCATTAGTGTCACATGCCATCATCAATCATCGATGCGAAGGACGACAGCGTCCAGGGTACAAAGGACACACAACAGGACGAAGTCGACAGACGTCTTGGCCAAACAAAGACGCTCGTTGAGCCTGTTACCAGTTTAAAGCGCTTTTAAGTAGTTGGACTGAGAAACTTGGTCTATTGTTTTTCGGTCCTGTCATTGTCAGCTGTTGTTTGCCAAGGACATGTACTAATATTTTCATGTTCGGCTTGTCAAGCTTAAGCATTTCAGGGGTAAGGGAGCTGGAACAATTGTGTAACTGTTTCTTTGTGCTGCAGCAAGCTCAAGTTGTAAGTCCAACACACTGAATGCCAGGTGCTAATGAAGTGTGTGTGCAGACAATACCCAAGTCGAGGGCGCCTGTGAGAAATCCCTAAAAGCTTCTGCGAGTTTCTTTCGCCCACTCAAATGTCATCATTTATCACAAAATAATTAAAGAGCAAAAAAAGGGGCGCTTGCATTTGGAAAAAGCGCAGCTAAAGTTCATGCTCGAAAAAAGAGGAAATGGGGTCGCTTTGGAAACTTTGTTTCAGGTGCGCTTCAAAGTCGTTGTAAAGTCGCAAAAATGTTTACTGATATGTGCGCTGTTTATATGTATGCGAGTGTATGCGAGTGTGTGTGTGTGTGTATGCAGCGTGCCACAAACAGTTGAGTCTCCGGAGACGTTGGTCGGGAAGAGACTTTCGTAGACTGCGACGACAAAACACTTGGTAATAACTGCCACAAAGTTTTTTGTTTCCATTTTGTTGTTGTTTTGCTGCTTGGGAAAACTGTTAACTTCAAAAAATATAATTTATGGCCCCCATAGCCGCGGGTTCAACGCGCACCGTCGATAAGGTAAAAGATACTTTTTAGGGCCTCTCAGACACACATTCGTGAGATACTTTTTAAGGTTGTGTGGGTTGGTGTGTGTGTGAAACACTTATGGCCAAAAAGTTTTTCGTTTGCTGTCTGACAAACATTGTTGCATAGTTTTTGAAGGCCACATTGCACTGAGCTGTGAGTTGCAGGTGGAAGCAGCAGTTTTCTCTAGAACGCTAATAGAAATAGGAAATGTTTACAAAGTATTTTCATAACTTCCGACACTGACACCTGACACACAGAGTGCGAGACAGTAGAATCTCTGGTGTACTTCTGTATAGGGGTTTTTTTTTGGGGGTGTGTGAGTGCCATAAATAAGGCAGCACAAATATTTCAAGACGCGACTGTAGCCGTAGGTAACTGGCATTCTGACACTCTGGGCTCTAAATAATTTGCACCAACACACGCATCTCTGCCTCTCCCTTCACCATTTTGGAACCCTTTCGCTGGCTGCAGGACAGCAGCAGGACATGAAAATGGAATGGGACAGAATTGCGTCGCTGTCGCTCTGTTTATGTCTGGAATGCGCCGACGACGAAGGAGAAGACGATGAGACGTCTCTGCTGCTGCTGCTGCCAGGATAAATATGAAAAACATGCAAAGTTTGCGTCTCGCTGTCTCAGCAGCATTTCTTATGCCTCCCTGCTTATTTTTTTGCTTGCTTCTTGCCAGACATTCCTTAAGGTGCAACATTGCAGGTGCAGGCAATACAGGCCCCCAAACATTGCGCTGCGTTTTTCCTTTCCTCTCTATTTTTTTTTTGCATAACAAAGTGCAAACTCATTTTGTTGCTGCAAGCGCGTGGGCGTGGCAGATATGTTGCTGCTCGTCTATTTTTTCATACTAGTTGCTTGCATGAAATTTAATGGCTTCCACTTTGTTGTCGTCTGCCACGCCCACGCTCACACTGAACGCAACACAAAACAACACGCAGCGAGGGGCTGGCTATGCAAAACATTTCGTGCTGTTTTGGCATGTGAATTATGCATCTTTTTTTCCTCCCCCTCTCCCTTCTCTTGTTGCAACGACACAAGAGAAAAAAAATGTTTCACTTTTTTTTTTCGGTTTTGCTTAATTTAACGCTAGCATGAAAAATTGTGCAGCTAGTCAAAAGAAATGGTTGCAGCCAAATCAGACAATGCTGTTACCCTCGTTGCATGCCACAACTTAGCACACTCCTAGATAAACACCACAACCAGACCGAGCGAGCGAGTCAAGCGACATGGCCAATAAACTGAGCGACTTGACAGCAAGTTGCAAATTGCAGATATGAAATTCACTCAATTTTAATGCGCTTAATCATACTCTGAAGGTTTTGCTCAACAACATATTTCACAATTTCGAATTTTGTTGAGATTTGTGAATATTTAAAAAATATTTTAAATATTTAAGCACAATTTGTGACCTTAAAAAGTTTACAATTCAGAATGGCTTATGCAGGATTTGCAAATTGAGTTTTAAAGGCTTTACACTAAATTTAATTTTTAAATGCATCAGAAATATTGCAGCACAAAATCACAACGAAAATTGAAGTATTTCTAATTTTTGTATAATCTTATTTTTGAGATTTAAATCTAATATAAATATTATTTAACTTTATACAAAACAAAATGTAAGACTTCTATTTTTTGATAATCTTATTTTTATGATGAAAATTTAAAAGAAATATTATTTGATTCAACAACAAAATGTTTGGCCCTTATCAATGTTAATGCTTATGCATAGAAGATATTTTAAACCTACAGATCTGAGTGAAATATTCAACCAAAAAAAGTCTGACTGTTATCACTGTTAAAGTTTTCAAGCATCACAAAACTTGTTGGCTAAAATACTATCAAATAATATAATTTCCTATAATAGAATAACAAATATTTATATCTCAAATCCTAAACAAACATATTATATTATTTTCAGTTATTTCTTGCCTATTTATAGCTCAAGCAGCGTAAAAAATCTATTAAAAGATTTGATTGCTCAAACTCCATCTTCGACATGTTTACAAATGATGTGAGCAACACTTTCACTTGACGGAAAACTCACACAAATGCTGTGAAATTGATGAGGCTTGCCCACATCTAGTCATACATGTAGTTGAGGCTCAGGCGTTAGCCAAATTTAACACCTCAGCCATATGATTTATGGTTGGAACGACGCGTCATCAGGGATTGTTGTTATTTTTTCTGTTGTGAGTTGAGGTGGAAATTGTAGAACGCTGAATTCCAATTGCCAGCTCAAAATTTTTGAAAGGCGGCGACATTTTTGGCAAATTTATGTATTTGTCAGGCATGTGACAAAAAGAAAACACACACAAACACACAAAGAAAATGTGTAAAGGAAAAGTGAACGTACGTAGACAAAACAACAGCAAAACTTTTTTGCCGCAACATTGTTTTTGCTGCTGCCTCTGCTGCTGCTGCTGTGTGTGTGGAGAGTATTTGAGCAGTAAACGTTGTTGTTGCGCCGTTGTTATTGTTGCTGTCTCTCTGCATATGATTTATTGCATGCAAATGCATGTGCCGTGCCAGGACATGGACTCTTGGTCCTTTTGCCCAGTCAGTGGCTGCCGTTTTGCAGGGCGCATTTTGTTGCAACAAAACGCAAATTTGTCTATTTCGTCAAAAGTGCGACAGGCGTTTTTGGGAGCCTGTGAGCCTGGACGTCTGAACGTCTGCTGTTGACATTTGCCAGCCAAAAACCACCGCAGGGACAACTCTTCTCGTTCTCGTTTTCGTTTTCTGTGTTTCTCTGGTAAAAGTTGCAACCAAAGACAAATCACACGCTTTTACAACGGGGCAAATTGTCAGTGCTGACAAAAAAGAAAAAGAAACTATGCACAAGCGCTATAAATTATGCTCTGGAATTTTTTGTTGCTTTTTTTTTTCTGATTTTTTTTTTTTTGGTTGCGTGTGCAACATTTGCATAGTTTGCCATCGCATAGTTTACTGGGCAATAACAACATGAGAGGCAGCTGCGGCGAGGGCCACGCCCACAAGGTCACTGCTCAAGGGCAGAATATTGTGGAATACTTTTTTTTTTGGTTTTTGTTTTCTTATTCATCGCTAAAGCAAACTTGATTTTTAATTTTTAGCTGTGCCTAAGAGCAAGAAACAAAAAAAGGAAGAACTGAGAACATAAAGTAAATGCAAAGAAAACTGCGTTGTAAGTCCCCCGAGGGCCCCAAAGGTCCAAATCCACGAACCCTTCCGCTGGGAGGGATAAACTGAACGAAGGCGGGGAGGGGAGAGTAAAAAGGGTTCGTGTGCAAAGTTTGGTTTGGCAAAATCAACAACACAGCAGCAAAAGCAGAAAAAAGCGAAAACACTGCTGTTGACTGTTACATTATAAACAAATATATGTACATACAGTTATGTACGATATGTTTTGTATATGTTTTGTAGACTTATAAATATTTGTTTGCTGTATGAGAGATACGCAGCTCGACATCGTCGCTTTTAGTTCTTTCCCCCTCTTTTTATTCTTATGTTTTTTTTTTTGCCGGCTGTTTGTGCGCGCACAAAAAGTAAATTATTTATCTACAAGTACTACAAACATACACATATAACATACTCTATATGTATAACAGAGAGGAAATTGGAAGTGCTCTGTGCACTTGGCAAAAACCGGTTGTGTAGGTGGGAGGCAGTATAAATGTTAAGACAAACACAAGACACACACACACACACACATACACACACGAACATACGACGCGGCTTTCAATTAGAACAAGCGAAACGCGCAAAATTAAAAACACGCAGCAGCAGTGCAAGGCAAACAAGCCATCCCGGAATCCGGATTCCGGATGTGGAAGCCAAACCCGTTGAAGCTGGCGGCGCCTCAAGAGCAACTGCTAGTCCAAGAGCAAGGACTATGCTATATATATGTGTGTGTGTGTGTTTCTTTTTCGTGTGTTGGATTCGGGCTTTAATGAGAAACTCAAACAGCAAACTTGCAACGCAGCTGCTTCGACAAAAGGATTGCTGCGTTCTACGCTGTTAATTTCATTTAATAATCCTTAACACTTTTGTGATATAATTTTTTAACTGTGTGATATTACAAAATTAATGATTTATATAACACAACTAGGAGTTTAAATATTATAAGCAAGCTATATACTTAAGGCCTCATTAATACGCCTTAACATTTTGAGATAAATATTTTACATAAAAAAAAAATTCAAAAAATATAAAAATTTTCCCTAACTACATCTGCTGGGAACTTCTCATTATTTCCAGCAAATCTCAATTATCTTTTACTTCAGCCAAACGTTGCCACTTTACCTATTCTTTAAGCCCCAAAAATGTAAAAAAACACAGTAGAAAGAAAGAGAAAAAACCTAATTGTCTAACAATTGCTTAGCCTGTGCCATCAAACGACTAGCGAAGCGGTTTAAGTGTCTGCAATTACTGCAGAGATGCAGATGATATCCACAACAGAGAGATCTTGCAGACAGAGCAGCTCCTTCAGCGAACGGTTACATTCAACGCTTAACAAGCACTGCACTGCATGGCACAATTGAAGCTGCAATTTGGGCCAGAACCCGAAGACAAAGCTGGCACTTTAAGAAGCAGCTGGAGCTGAAGATAAAACCAGAGAGAGAGGAAGCAAGACGCTGAGGGGCAATGTCGTGATATGGCCAAGTTTCCAAAGGGTCGGCGATGCGATGCGATGCGATGCAGTTACATCTACAGCTACAAGTTTGGCTTGGCTAAGATAAATACACTTGGACCCTGACTGAAATTGAAGCGGCTAATGAAAAAAAAGACGAAGAAGATGAAGAAATATAAGAAAAGAATGGCAAAAAATATGAAGCTTTGGCTTGGCTGGTTGCTTGGCTGGTTGGGTTGACTTGGCCCAGGCCCTTTTTCAATTTTCATTTTCGCAGCTAAACTGTGAAACAATTTTTAATTAACACTTTTAAGTTGGGCGCGAGCTAACGCAAAAAAAAAAATAAAAACAGCACATAGATACACGATATAATGAAAAGAAAAGATAGAAAGGAGAAGCGCACAAAAAAAAAATTGCTCATTGTGTGTCTCAAGTTTTTTCGGGTTGCTTGAGTTGGCTTTCTTTACTTTTGCCCTAGCGTTTGCCTTTGCGCTGTATTTTTTAATTAATTTGGCATTTATTGGAAAAAGGGTTTACCAACTTGCTACACACATACATATATATATATATATATAGTATTATATATATACACGACATGTATAGCTTTCATTAATTTAATGCACTTGCATGTCTCAAGGGCCGACGAAACAAAAACCAGTTGGGTGTGGGACACACAACAGTGACTTTTGAGACAAGAATCAGACAGCTGCGATGGCGTTGTAGTTGCCACTTTGTTTGGTTGGCCATTTATCTTTTTTGGCCACGTCACTTGGCCACCAAATGCAATATTCATAAAATGCAATTAGTCATCGCATAGTTTGAGGGGGCAAATGCGCCTTATGGGCTCTCTAGTGGCATTTATTTACTCTCTGTACGCTAGTATTTCAAATGCCAACTGACTTTAATTACCCAACTGAAGCGGCAACAACAAGTGCAACAGCAGCAGCAGCAGCAATAGCAGCAAAAACATTTACAATTCTTTTAATTAAATTCCGCGAGCAAAGAAAAGTAGCGGTCGTGTGTGTGTGTGTGTTGCTAATTTGAAATTCCTATTTAATTTCAAGGTGTAGCATGGAGGAAGATAGACTTAGAAAGAGAGAGAAAGATATCGTGCTTATCCACAACACGTTTAAGCTTTTAAAAACTACGCTAACTACTGCACAAAAGGTGGCAAGTGTGAAGGTTGCAACACAGAGGCAACTTTGTTGAGTGATTAAAAGTGAAAGCGCATGTGGTCTATGCTCAGCTTGCCATTGCATCGTTTAAGCTGAAAGCGAGTATTTACTATCTCGATTTTATTTACTTTCTATGTTCAGCATTGACTTTGATGTGGCTAAAGGTCAAATGGAAAAGCGATAATTGCTCTTAATATTCTTGTTATTTTGTTATTTGTATTTAATTATATTTCCAAGGAAACTAAAACTATTTTAGCTAATATATATTCTTCTTTAATATACTAAAGATCTAAAACTTATTCAAGAAAATTTCCTTTTTATTTACTAATTTTAGACTTTGCACTAATTTACTTGTAGCTGTTAAATTATTGTTGTTTTCTGATTGTCATTTACCATTACCATTTCAAAGAAAATTGAAAAGAACTCTGCTTATTTTTTATGATATTCTACATCGATCTATTCACTAAAATTCAATTGCAAAAATGATTATAAATAAGTGCAAAATTGAATTTTTATTTGTTATTTTGATACTTTGTGGTTGCAGATTTATTTCTGGTAAAATTGCTTATACTTCGTTTATTTGTAGTTGGTAACACATTTGTAGTTAACTCTGCTTGTTGCTTGTTCAAGTTCATTTTGATTTCATTTGAAATTTGCCTGCGTCAAAGTCCCCAAATTAATTTTTATTCAAGCAGTTCTTTTCTTTTAATTTTATTTTGTTGGTTGTGTGGCTGCCACTTGAGTTGCATTTGTAATTGCACTTCAGTTCAGTTCAGTTTAGTTTAGTTCAGTTGAGTTGAGTTCAGTTCATGGCTAGGGCTCAGTTTAGTTTGTTTCGGTTCACTTCAGTTGTCTGGCTGTCTGCAAAACAATTGCCCGAGCGCACCTAAAAGTATGCTACAATAGTGAGACAAATTGATGGCATGCTTCATTGGTGCCCCACCCCTTACGCCTCCTCCATTGAGCAAGTCTTATTGCAAAAACCCGCTGCTGCAACTGATGTCTGCAATTAATTATCGAAAGTGGGCGCGGTCGTCAAGTGGGCGAAAGTAAGTGAGTGCCTCCGGACTGGCGAGGAGGCTATCTGTATCTGTTACGGTGCTGTTCCGAAGCTATCCTGAGTGAGCCGGAGTTTCGGAGGCAATCAATGTAAAGAGCGGATATATATTTTGTTTTGGCTCGCCAAGAAGTACACTGCAATTGAAGGCAGTCGTAACAGACAGACAGAGACAGAGACAGCGACAGAGATGGAGCTGCAGCTTGGGTTAGGTTGGGGATTTGTTGGTTTTTCGTTGCAGGTGTAAATAATTGAAAGATAGTTGCTTTGTAATTAAATACACAAGACACAGGCAGAGAACAGAAAGTGTGGTTTTTAGACACACTCTGCATCGTAGATTTGTTCATTAGGCAAAAGGACTTACTGCGCTTAGTTATTAGTGTGTAAAGACTTCACTTACCTGTAAATAGAAAGAAAGAGAAAATGTTTTAATTAAATGTTTAAGCGAAAGCAATGAAAATTCTTAGTTGATATTATGACACTTCAATTAATCATCATTGCAAAGAAATTTGCTCATATTTTATGTCAGCCACAAAACGGCAAACGACATGCGACAAATATCAAATTGCAAGCGGAAAAGCTATGCGGCATAGACTTGAGGGCGTATGTCGTGTCATGAATGCATAAAATGGAGTAAGGGAAATATGGGAATAAAACAAGTGGCAGCCAACAACAACAACAACAACCGGCAACAACAACCACACAAACAATCAAACGAAGCCTGTGGCAAAGCAATAAAAAGAAGCGAGCGAAGCGGATAGGAAAACAAATTAAAACATTCCTACGCCGAGCACAACAACAATAGCTGAAGCTGAAGTACAATTGCAAGACGCGCACACATGCGACCCAGAGAAAGGGATCCAGGAAATATATATACATACGAGTATATACAAAAGGCGCTAGAAGACGGAGGGGGCGTGGCCAGCGAAATGGAGAATGCATGCAGCCCCGCGAAACAAAAGGCCAAACCGGAACTGAACTGAGTCGCCGCTGAATTGAGTCACTCGCTAGGCTCGTTGAACAAAATCAAAAGGACATTCATTTATAGAGCGGCGTTTGCAGCTCTTCAGCTACAGAGTTGCAAATATACTTCTTTTTTTTTCGTTTTGTGTGCCATTTGTTTGCCTTGCTTCTGTTACTTCTGCCGCTGCTGCTGCTGGGCGCAAATATGAAAGGCAGACTGCAGACAGCAGCAGCAGACTCCGAAAAGAGAAAAAGAAACTGTTGCATACCGCCGCATACAGCACACGGTTGCTCATTTTATGGCTGGCCAGGTTCCTGGACTGCTGCCGTTGCTGCTCCTTGCACAGTTCGCCTGGGTGCGCATTGTTTGAATGCCGGTGCAAAAAACAAAAAGAATGAACCGTGTCCTCCCCTCCCCTCGCTATCTTGTCCTGCCTGCCAGTTGTGCAAATATTTGTTTAAAAACTTTACGTTGAAATGCATTTGCGGTTGAGTGCCAAGCGTTGCTGCTGAGTGCTTCAGCCTCTCAACAAAAAAAAAGTAAAGTAAAGTCGTTATACCAGGCGCAAGTCAATGCCAAAAATTGCTTTTGAGTGCAGCTAAATGTAAGCAAACAGTTCAAAGTATCCAAAAGTGTTGACTATGTTGTTTCGTTTTCTGGAGACAGCAGCTAACTTTTTGGGACAAGATATGAAAACGCCGCTTATTATATGCTTACATATTCCTTGTCGTCATTAAAAAGTTTGCCAACTATTTGTAGACGCAAGAAACCCCAAGTTTGACGCTGCTTCGACGTGGCCATTAGCATAAAATAAGCTGTAAGCAATCAAAATGGTCAGGCTTAGATTGATGGTCATAAAGTATTGCCAAGTTTTGTGCCAAGTTCGAAAATGTGACAGGAGATCAAACACAAAGCGCTACGCCTACTTGCAAAATGTCACCCAACGAAAAAGAAGAAATAAAAATGTTGAGAGAGGCTTGTGGATAATCCCAATGCGTTCCGCCATGCATAATAAACTGAGCTTTACATCGTTAAGCTGTCACTCAAGACGCGCGCCTGGTCCACAAAACTCTCTGCTAATATTTGCACGAAATTTAATGTATCAATTAAAAATTATGAAGTTTACTAATATGTAAGAGCACGTACCAGCCGCAGGCAGGAGGCAGAAAGCAGAAGGCAGCAGTTGCAAGGATCTCTAAAAGGAAGAGGCGAAAAGGAAGTCGTACGCTTGGCATTAGCGCGCCACTTGGTATGCCGAGGCTTTTTTGTTATTGTATAATATAATGGCTATGACTCGTTGCTGGTCTCTGGTCTGTGTTCTTTGGTCCTTTGCTCTGCTGTGTGTTTACCAAAGGATATTGCTGTGCATATTGAAAAGCAACAGCGGGACGCAGGCAACCTTCGGACGTAGGTCAAGGCATACTTTCTGTGGACCGCTACCCTTACACTTACAGCCAGTTGGCAATTACGCTGAGTCTGTGTGTGTATGTGTGTGTGTGAGTGTGAGAGTGTGCGAGAGTGGGTGTGGAATTATCGTCAGTGGCAGGACTTGCATCTTAATGGAAATGGATTCAACGGCAATTAACATAAGCAAATATATACAACGGGTTCGCCTCTCACACAGTCTATGAGTGTGTGTGTGTGTGTGTCTGTGTGTATGCTAGTGTGTGTGTCTACGTGCTAGGCGTTTGCGGTTCAAGGCAGATAACTGCCAGCCACATGAAGCATACGTGGTCCTGCTTCAGTAATGGCGTTATCATAAGGTGGGCGGGTTCTTTGTGGTTTATGCCGCATTCACATCCTCACATCCTCCGCTTGCTCTTGCTTTTGTTACTCCACACACACAGAGACACACTCACACTCACTCGCTGCCGTGTCGAAGAAAAATGGCTCTTTTAATTTAAATGCAAACACGTTTGGCTTGGCCTCTGGATTTATGTGATAATCGTTTAAGTGAAAATTTAATTGCATACTTTATGTATGGGGTTTTTGTGTTTGGCTCCAAAGATCTGATCTGAGCTCGAGGTTTTAGGCTTAGGGCAAATAAAGCAAAATTTATGTAATTTTTAAGTAAGCCTCACAAAATGGACGGCTCTTAAATGGCGTATGTAAGTATGCGTGTGCTTCTTGGGTTTAATTGTAATGACAGCGCGCCTAAAAGTATGCAATAAATTCCAAGTAAAAGTCATTTCAAGGTGTGGATGACTGTTCTTGCTGGGCACTTAAATAATGGCCACATGAGATATTCCAATTCCTATCAGTTAAGCCAAATTTAAAGCTATGTATATTTGAAATTGTCTTAAGCTCTCTCGCACAGTGCAAAGGGATGCAAAGGTTTCTCGTGCATTACAGGAATTATATGCAAATAGCCATTGGGTTTTGTTGGGCGCCCCAGTTTCCGTTTTATTAATATGTTTTATTAATATTTACTTAGGTCAGCGCACGGCACCGAGATGAAAGCTTTGCTTTTGCTTTGGCTGCTTGTTATACTCGTCGCACTCGTCCTGTTAATAATGCGGCGCCCCCCTTTGCGTTTTTGCCTCGTGTTTGTTTTAATGTAGCTCATAATTGCTTGACCAAAGGATTTTTTAATTAAAAACATTGTAAGTCGTCCGACGTCCGTTCGTCTGTCGTCCGTCGTCCCTTCGCGCTTCCGCTACATGTGCTAATAATTTGTACGCTCGCTGTTTGTTAAAATAATGAAATTTTTATTATTAAAAAAAAAGTGGGCAACGACGAACATGGCTAATATTTGCTTAGCGTTTCGGGGCGCCACACACAGCAAATGCTCAACATTACTTTGTAATGTTATCCATAAGGCAAACAGTTGAATGAGTTAATGCTTCTTCAAATTAGTTTCTTAATCAGCACTGTGCTCTCTCGGGTGTAAATTGAGTTTTGATAGCTTTCTTCTTTGCTATTAATAATGTACAATGCAATTAATAAATGTGCTCGTTGTTTGCGTTAAAATGTGTTATATTAAGTGTAGCTCTTTATTATATTAAGCATACGTATGTGGAGCTGTCTTTTTTCTTTGTTTGGTTTTCATTATATCAAGTATACGTTTGTTGAATTTTGTTATATTTAGTTTTATTCTTCAATTTTCTTTTTAAGTATTACTTTTTATAATTGCAGGCAGCTACATGATTTGCCTTCACTTTTTAATATATTAAGTATTCGCCAGTTCAAATTTATTATATTGAGTGTATTTTTGTTTGCTTTTTTTTAGAGTTGCATCTTTTAAATATACCTTTAGCTTTTACTATATTAAATTTTACTATAGTAAGTGCCAATTTATTTATATTTTTTTGTAGACTCTTTAGACAATTGTAGACAACCAAATGCTGAGCCTTTTTTGGGTTTTGGTTTCGATTAGCTGCTGTCGACGCATTGAATTAATTTCCATATTGTTCACTCACTCCTCTCTACTTTTTAGCGTGCCATTGTGAAGCAATCAATTTGTTAAGCCCTTGATGGCCAATAATGTCTAGGACGCGGCAGCGAACACAGCTGCGCAATTGGGCTCAAATGGCTGGCTAATAAATTATGTGGCAATGCCACTGCCCCGGCTTACCGTACAATAAAAAAAAAACTGCGAACTTAACATAATTTTTGCCAACTAATCCTGCGGCCAGTTCAGGCGCCGCATTAATATTTATATAAACAAATTTAATGGCGAAATAATGGAGAGCTGCAATCAATTGGAGACCCAGTGTGTGGGCGTAGCACTCGCCATTGTTGTGACAGCCCAGAGCGAGAGAAAAAAGGACAGAGAGAGAGAGAGAGAGAGAGAGAGAGAGAGAGAGAGAGAGAGCAGCACATGCAACCGGGCAGCAGACAAATGTCGCACAAATTAAAATCAAACGCTAAGCTGGGGCTTAATTTAATTATACAAAAATAAAATGTCAGTTACTCAATTAAATTTTAATACAATGCGCTTTGACCCAAATGCTGTGGGGGAGTATTCTCTCAACCCTCTTCATTCATGCTGTCGATGAGCTCTGCAAAACTAACATTGGCAACCATTTGTGTGGCAGCAGTAAGAAAAGAGAGAGGAGAGAGCGGATGGAAGAGCAAGTGGGTACGCAGTAAAAATAAATTTTCATTTGCAATTTCAATCAGCGCTAATCCTTGGCAAGCGCATGCGGCCGCTGGCAATGTCGCATCCTTCGCTTTTGTCCTGGCAAAAACACCGCCTGCTGCGTGATTTTTGTAGCCTAACTGCAGGCGTCGCAGATTGGTTGGATGGTTGGGCGGGGGTTGGTTGGCGGGGTCAAACGAGGCTGGCTTAAAAGTGCAAACAAAATTAAGCACGTACGCTGTGGATCCGGGACACCGTAGCCCCAGATTAAAGCTGTCCAACTGCGTGAGACACAATATATCCTTATCAAAGGCTCCGATGCTCAGTAGTGCCTCGAACTCAGCCTCGGTCTCTGTCGCAGTCGCAGTCGCAGTCGGACTAGGATTCATTCACGTCCACTCTCTCTTAGTGCCCCAGACATTTGTTGTTTGCGACAATAATTCTCAATTTAAAGTGGCCAACACACAGATGAAAACATTCTACTCTCCATCCCCATCCCCAACTCCATTTCAGTTCTTTAGCTAGCTGCTGCTGGTGCAACCTAATCCCTTGTCGATTAAGTAAATGCCTGCGACGTTTGTTTTGGACACGATGCTGTCGAGTCGAGGCACTCGAATGGACAGCTACAGTTCATTGGGATTAAAAGATTTTGTGTTAAAAATTTTTCGTTATTTGTTGCATACTCTGCTACACTTTGTGGCGTCGTCTCTAATCGCCTGGGACGCAGTCAGTCACAGTCCCCAGCTAAAGACAACGACAACGACAACGACAACGACAGCAGCAGCAACAACTTTTGACAGTCATCAAGTTTCTCGCGCCAAGTTTGCCAAATGAAAATTGAAAGCAGCCTCTTAATGCGCCTTCTCCTTCTCTCTTCTTCTTCTTCTTCTTCTTCTCAGCGCCCAAATGTATGCTATGTTAAATTGTATACACACTTGAAATTTTACATTTTGAAACAGTCGCGTTTTGACAGCTGTCAGTTTTTGTGGCTGCCGCCTCATGAAATATTTATGGTATGCAAAAATGCGTAAAGCGGCAGCGAATAATTTTAATTTCTATATAAGTTGTTCCCACATAATAATTTCTTGCTACTGCGCATTTAAATTGTGCGTTCAATCCGCCAACAAATAGTTGTTTGAAAACTTAAACGAAATAAAATATTTACATTCCGAAGAAACTCCTAACTGAGATTTAAAAGTTTTGTGCATTTGCTGGAATAACTTTGCACTTAAATATTTAAGCATGTACAAATATATGTATAGAAAAGATTTTCCACTTCCTTGATCTTGGCGTGTTGAGTGTTCTTCCCGCCCATTCCATTCGGAAATTATGCTGCTGGTAATTTATACTCTGGTATTACTAATTTTTCGGTAATTTCCTTAATGTCCTTTTTGGTATCTATGCGTCGCACATTCGCACAACAAGGAAGTGAGCCAAGCTGAAATAACAAGCTGAGCCCCAGGCGCTGATAGTTGCTTTACATGGCCCAGGACTCTCAGCTCTGCTCTGCACTGCTCTGCGATGTTGTTCCACTTGTTCTTGTTGTTCTTCATGATGATAGAGTTGTTGTTGGTGTAACCCAAAAAGTATGCTGTGCCTGGTTTGGCATAGCGTATGTTTGATAAAAGTTCAAACCCTGAACTTTGCGCATGTTTAAACAACGTAAACGCAAAAATGCTGCTGGCTATTTTAGTTGCAGTCTCCTAACCCAAATGCCCAGCCCTCTCAACTCTCTACTCTTCTCCTTCACTCATCCTTTCCCCCTCTTATAGTTTGCTGCCATTGTTGTTTGGCAAAAGTTTGCAAGCGGCTCATGTGTGTCCTGTGTGTGTGTGTGTGTATGTGTGTGTGAATGTGCTTACCGTAAATGTTTCTCTACAGTTTTTGGGGTGCAGACGACGACGTCGACGACGACGACACTGAGCCCCCCGAAAATTTAATCTCTTAAAAAGTGTCTAGGCTATGCCCAGCGCATCCTTTTGCTACCCAACTATTGTTGCTGTTGTTGTTGTTGTTGTCGTTGTTGATACGGAAATATTGTTTGAAACGCACTTTTGGCACTAATGTCTGCCGACTTCCGTCTATAGTTTTTTGTGTGCCTCTGGCTGCAGCCTTAATGCTTTTTAGCAGCTTTTGCTTTTAGTGTGCTTTAGGCTAGGCAACTTGATTACAGTTGATAGTTTTTGGACTCTTTTCGGTTGGCATTCTTCTTGTTCTTGTTTTTGTTTAGAGTTGTTGCCCTTGCTGTGCTATTTGTTGGCCAAGTTGAAAGTCAAAAATGTTTTTGCCAGCGAAAAGTTGCATGAAGCTACTCTGAGAGTAGTAGAGATAGTAGTGGGCATAGACTTTAATTGCATCTGAGAGTGGCAAATTGAGACTGTGGTTTGTGAGAGGGAAGAGAGTTTCTTTTTGAGATTGAACAGATCTGACAAGACAATGCAATGAGTCACTTAAGGTGCTTTATTATTCGATTGAGGATCTGCTACTTTCTGCAATCGATCATAATTTTAAATGTGTACAATATTTCCTTAGAGTCTCTTTTTTGATTTGTTGCTTGGCTTTCAGCAGACAACGACGTGCTTAAAAGTACTTACGACTTCCCTTTCATTTAGATTGCAATTTACGAATTGCACAATTACTCATACGGCGCGTTGGCTCGCTCTCTCCCTTTGTCTTTATGCACATAGTCTTTTAATTTATATTGCACTTAGAACTTTGCACATAAATTTAACAGCTATTTTGCATACTCGCTTGGCGCCCAATAAATTCGCTCTCGATGTGTTTCACTCTATTAATAATATCGTTTTGCGACAAATTTCTTCATCTTGGCTGCCAAGTCAAGGCAATGCTAATGACATGCCCAAACATTTCCGTAAGTCGTTATCACAAAAGCAAAGTCATTATTATAATGCCAAATATATTCTCTAGAGAGAGACTGAGAGAGAAAGCGAATGGAGGGGCGCGCACTAAGCACATCATCTATTTAAAAAGTTGACATAAATACAATTATAGATTTGAGCGCGGGCGCTGTGAAAATGAAGATGAAAATAATAAAATTGAGCAAAAATTGATGTCAACTTTCGGTGAGCTGAGCAAAAAATATATATACGTTTGTATATATATAGTACGAAATGAGGAAAATAAAGCAAAACTTGAAGACGTCGGCGACGCTGGCGACGACTTCGAAACGGAAATGCCGCCATTAGAAAGAAAGAAAAACTGCTGCGCCATTGAGAATTGAACTGCGGGCTTTCAACTTGGCCCACAGGGGAGGCCAGAGAGAGAGAGAGAGAGACAGAGTGAGGGGGTTAGGTGTGGGGCGTAAATGACAAACAAACAAGCGACGTCCGCGTCGTCCTGGCGCAGATAAAAAGAATTGTCAAAGCGCCTTAAAAGTATGCAATGCCAGCAAAGTAAGCTGCAAAATCGACAAGTACAATGCTGACAGGCAATTGCTACAGTTGTTGTTGTTTCTGCCGCTGCTGCTGCTGCTGCTGTTATTGTAATAATAATATCGATTCGACTGGAGGTATAAAAATGGGCATGGACAAGAAAGAGAGAAGTACGAGTTCTATTGCCGAATGCTGCCTTGTCATCGCCGCCGCCGACCGTCGCCGGAATTCGTTAATAAAATTTTATTGAAATTGTAGACAAGCGGCGAAAAACCATCGACAACGACGACGTGCAAAACAACAAGAACAAAAAAAGAGAAAATAAACGCCAAGGCGCAGGCAAAGCCAAAGCGAAAGCCAAAATCGAAGCAGCGGCCAGAAAGAAAAGCAATTGTCATCATTGGCACGTAAACGTGGCAAATGCAGACGCCAGAGGAAGCAGGCGACCGGAAAAAGGCTGGCCCTTAAAGTTGAAGTGTTTTGCTCTCTCTGTGATAAAAATCTAAAGCAGCCCACGAGTAACAACAAAACAACAAACAGCAGAAGCGACCAAAAGAAAAAGGGTTTGCCATTCTCTTAGTTTTTTTCGGGTGGCAGCTTTAAAAGCATGCGAAATACCTGCGGGAGTAGTTGCCACAAAATATGCAGCACTATTAACTTAAAAGCAATGCCACAAAAGCCAAGCTAGGATACAGCTGACAGTGCCACTGCGCAGCGTCGCCTCAAGGTATGCAAGAGCAGCAGCCGAAGCAGAGCACCAACCGAACAAACAACTAAACAAAACTTGACAAGCAGCGAGGAGACAACGCCGCAAAACTTTTTTTGTCCCTACTCCCGAGCAAAAAAAAAAAAATAGACAACTGAAAATTGACAACATTTTTTTTTTTTTGGTTGGAAGTAAAATCAAGACTAAAAGGACACAATTTCAACTATAAATAAAATTGTTATCCACGCTACGGAAATGATATTGAAGATGTCCGCTTTAACTTGAAGTTATGCGCAAGAAATTCGCTTGAAGTTGAATAGAGTTTGAAATAGCTTAAAATTAACTTTTAATTTAAAGAATGACAAAACTGTAAGAATTCTTGTTTTACAGAAATATGCCTTTCTATATTAAATTTAAAATTATTTTATTGCAAGTAAAACATTTTAACTACTAATAAATGTTCAGTACAATTGAATTTAAAAACCTACTGCAAACGAATTTAAAAATATTGAAATGACAAAAGTTGAAAGATTTCATTATTAATTGAATTGTGTTGAATTTCATATTATCTTATTGTATAAGATAGTAACTGAAATTTTGGAATTAAAATTTTCCTATGAAGAAATTTTAAAACAGGTCATAATCATTTGCATTTAAAAAGCTGCTAAAAAATATGTTTTATAATTCCACTGCGACCCTTTTAATTGAAATTGTTGTTCACAATCTCCTGAATTTAATTTAATAACTACACATTAATTACTTATCATAAAAATCTTACAAAATGTACACTTTGCTGCCATTCAATAAGATATTAAATTGATTTTTAAGACCGTTCGTTAATTTAGTTTATTTTTACCAAAAATTTAAAAGTGTTTTTCTTAGTTTTTGAGAAGTCTTGTCAAATCACGTCGGCATTCAATTTCTGTGCTGACCAGTTCGTGTACCTCATTAAAGTTTATGCCCAGACGTTGTCTGCATCCACATCTGAATTGAAGTTTGCTCATCATTTGCTGCTGCAGCTTGGTTGCTCTTGCTCCGGCTGCAGCAGCAGCAGTAACAGAAGCATCGACAGCAGTTGCAGTTTGCTGGAGGCGGCAGTGGAACGTGCCCATACATTGATGATGCGGCCCGCCATTTGTGCGCTCAGCGCCGCTCGATTCAATAAGGTTTGGGTTTATGCAAACAGACGTGCATTAAATTAAGTAGCCGCCACATTGGACGCCACTTGCAGTTTGCAGCTTGAAGCACGTAGACAACGACCATGAGATGAGTTGAGAACCAAAAAAAAAAAAAACGATGATGCAAAAGACAATGGCCGAAGAAGAAGAAGCAGCAGCATGGTCGACAATGTTGTCAAAGGAAGAACTTGGTCCACTTGGTGGCAGGAAGGGATTTGCTTGTGGATTGGCTGTGCCAATGTTTGGCCTCAAGCAAGTCTATTAAAATTGTTTATAACGTGCTGTTGCGCACGCTAACTCGAGAGCTGGTGTCGCAACAAATTGTGCACTCCAGCTGCAACTCATTCTATGTATTTTTTTTTATGGTATGGTTGCATACAACAGTTTTTTCGGTTGCCTCACGCGACATGGCCATGTCATTTTTAATGATGCACGCAGCACAGCGCGTTTCCTACACAAAAAGCCCGGAAGTTTTGCGCTTTTAGCTGCCATGAGTTTTTTATGAGCCGCGTCGTCGTCCACAAGAACAAGACAAGAAAACTCCAACAGTCGACCCATTACGATGTGCCTTTTATGTGCCTAGGAAATGTGAGATTTTTACTTGACGCACAAGACAAATTTAGCATCACTTTTTCTTCTACTTCTTCGTCTCCACTACTTACTCATTTTGAAAGTAGCAAGTTTTTAATAAGCAACTTGGCGACTCTTGGCTTAAATTTCCGGTGACTAAACCAACTTGAAGAATAAAAAAAAATTTATGTTCTGTTAGCACCACAAAAATATGCAATGAAGAGCTGGGCGCGTCACTGGTTCAGTTTTTGGCTTAAACGAAACGTGATGTCAATAGCAAACAGTTGGGCGAAAGGTATCGCCACCTAAAAATGTACGCTGCTTATTTATATACCAATATACACACACATACACTCTCACACACACACTCACAGTGTGTAAACTGTGAGGGCTGTGTGTGCGTTGGTTTGATTGCGTTTTGCCAGCGTCGTGCCAATTTCACTGTCAAGATATTGAAGCAAGAAAATTAGTTTACCGAAAAAGTGGCTTTGGGGCAAGGTGCTGCTGCTGTATGTGTACTCGTAGTTAGGTAGGTGGAAAGGGGGTGCGGCGCAGGATACCCGGCAGAGACGCCTGTCTGCAGGCAATACCAGAAAATTGTATGTGGCAGGCGCTGTTTGGATTTGCGCCGCTGGAGCAAAATTGAAATTGATGGCAGGCTGCGAGAGAGATTCTCAACGCTGCCAAATCAATATCGTGCAGGGGGAAGGAACAAGGAGGAAGGACGAAAGGATACGCAGTAGATTGGCCCCTGTGCATGTGTCTAATATGCTAAACATCACTGATTTAGTGGTGGTAATGGTTGCTTTCGGGTGGTTGCTCCGCTTTTTCGGGGCGCCAATGCCACAAGATTTATGTTCGCTGTCGTGTCTGCTGTGGCATATGCTGAGGCGCCACAAAAATGTGTTAAGCAGCAACAAATGAGTTGTGGAAAAGTGCAAGTAACGCAAACAGACTTCCGCAATTAATCGCACGCACTTTATACGAATATAAACAACTATTTTTAGCCAAATAATGAGAGTATTCAATACTAATTTAGTACAGTGGATCAATGGAAGGAAGTTATATACAAATTTGTATTACAAAATTAACATTCTTAAAATGTTCAATTCATTCATTTATTTTAGAGTTTTAAGAATTGATGAATTTATGAATTATATTTATATTTATTTCTTGACAGTTACTTTTATTTACCCAAATATCCAATTCAATTCATAACAACAACACATCTTAATTTATTGACATATTTTAATATTATTCCTATAAATATTTATATGCATCTTACATCAATTTTTACGATTCCTTTAATTAACCAATTAACTCAATTTGGTATCTAGCACACATCATCGCATATTCACAGTAGATAAATTTCAATTTACTCGCAACAGTTGATCAGAGTTGAATTTCTACGTTTTTTTTTTTCTTTGGTGTTCTCACAAAAGATAACACCTTATGTTCAATGTATGCAGCGAGGAGAAAATGCTGTCACGCTTCGCTCATTATGCTACACAAACACAAACAAATAGAAGTAACACATGCCGTAAAAGACAAACGAAACGATGCTGCAGAGCGATCATCAAAGACATTCCCCAGCTGCCAAAACGCGCATTTAAATTTCAAATTAATTTCCCATCGTCATGTGTAAAAAAACAAATCTGCAAGCTGACAACACACACAAGCACACACAGAGAAAGCAACTGAGACTGAGAATGGGACTGAGAGTGAGACTGAGACATCGTTTGCAGGGCAATAAAAGAAGCAGCTGAATCGGAGTAAAAGAAGTGAAAAATGCCAATGCGATGGCGCTTGGCGCTACGTAAATACGATTTGAAGTCCGTCCAGAAATGATATGCGTCCGTTTCTTTCCGCCAACCTGTTTTCACAGTCACATTTTTGCCCAAAGTCTGAAACGAGCAGCGTAAAATATGCAAAAGAAACAAATTTTTGTGCGCGCATTCGGTTTTTCTTTTCCGCCTTTTTTTTTTGTTTTTTGGTTCACTTCGCATTCAACTGTGAATTTGGTTGAATAGAGGGTATGCTACAGTCATTTAATTCAATTAGAGAGGAATTTAACATAAATAAAACTGTCAATTTAATGCAATATTAATCTACTAAGCAAAAGCTGGATCAAGTTGTTTCTATATTTAGAATAGTAACGAAGTCTTTTACTACATATTATAGTATTTCGTGATACTTATTTTGTATAAAGGGTAACCTTTAATTAAGTATCTATAAAACAAATTGTTTAATTCAAAATAGTTATTATCAAATTCATTATATATCTCTGCATTGAAGACAGTTTTCTGCAAGACAAAGCTTTGAATATAATTGAAATTTTCTTCTCTTATCTACAGCGTATCTGTTAGTCCATCAGTGCTCTATCTATCACACACACTTACTTATTTTTTCATTGTTTTTGTTGCGGCTCATGGCTGAATTGGCGCAACATATGCGAAGCGCCGAGTGCTACGCGTTCAGTTTTTGCGTGGCATTCTTTTGCTGCTGTTGTTGCTATTGTTGTTCGTGTTGTTTTCGAGCTCGCATCAATTATGCTTTTATTTATACAACAATTTCGTCGTCGTCGTGGCTGCTGCTGCTGGCCAACGCGGTGCGACGCGACGCGTCGGGTTGGCAGAGCGTTCAATTTTCGTCAGGCAGACGCATCGCTTAATGTGACTTGACAAAAATGGCGTCCAATATGGCGCAAATGTTGTTGCGAAGTGTGGTGGAGAAGCCTGTCAGCCTGCCTTCTGCCTTTACGCTTGAGCGGAGCACACATCTCGCCAAGCACTCGCACCTTGGCAACGTCAAGATGACGGCCAAGTAGAAAAACGAGAAGAAGAAGACGAAGAAGCCCCGGACTCAGCTTTTCTATTTTAATTCACACGCCATTGTATTCGTGTTGTTGTTGTTGTCGCTTTGTTTGTTGTTGCTTTTGCCGCTGCTGAGCGCCTAAAAGTAGACGAAGTTGAATTTCTAATGTGCAGCAGCTGCGAACAATGGAAAAACAGGAGAAAACTCGCATCGCATCGCATCGCATCGTCGTTGTTGTTGTTGGCTGGCTGTTGCCTGCCTGATTGTGTTTTGGCGCTGTCGTTCTTGTTATCGTTATTGTTCTTATTGTTGTTGCTAGTTGTGTGTGTACGAGTGTGTGTGTGGGTGGGTTGCTGTGTTGTGTTATTTTTTCAGCTGCTTCTCCTTAAGCATACTTATGTGCCCGTTTAAGCAATTTTTAAATCATTGCACTCGAAACAAGCATTGCTTTAAATTGCGTTAACAATCCCCAAAAACTTTGTTTTTGGTAAGAAAATTATATTAAAAATACTCTGCAGTGATTAAGGTGATATTTTTATTATTATTAATTTGAATGAATTATTATTCAAGAATCTGCTGAGCTCTTCTCTCAATTTTTTTGATTTATTGCATAGAAAATTATATGAAATATTTTTATTTACCTGAAGAGATTTAAATTATGTTTCTCATTTCAATTCATAGCGAGAAAAATTAATTGATTTTTGTATTTAATTGAATATTTTTTAAGAATCTGCTGAGAAGCTCTCTTAATCCTCAATTATATATATTTTTTTATTTAATTTAATTTATTTAATAAGAAATTTGAATTATATTTAATACGTAATCATCATTTATTATTATTTATTTTCTTATTTAAATATATTTTTAAAAATATTTTGTTTGTTTTAAGCTTTCCACCCCTTTGCACAATTTATTTCTAACTTTTCCCTGTATAAATTCTGGCTATCGTTTCTTGTGTTATATTTCATTTATGTTTATCAAACTTTGTTCTGAACTATGCTTGAAGTGCGCTCAGCAACGAAAGCCTAATTAAGCTATCCACGAGCTTATTAGCTTGGCATAATCCGAGCAAAAGTTTAGCATTACTTTTGATGCTGTCCTTTGAAGCATAGTCACATTTCCACGCAGTTTTGCTGCCTGCTACCTTTGAGAGAGAATGTCAAGTGTGTTTTATGTTTATTTTTTGGAGAAGGTAAAGCAAACAGAAACAGAGGCTGGCCTATGCAAATTTTGTTAAGCAAAAGTCAACCCATTTTCGACCATTTACTTTGGCAACACAAACACAATTTTCAAATGCGTGCCCTGACCAGTAAAATAACAAACAACAAACAAAATGGAAATAAATGCGCATCAAGAGTGGGAGTTGAAAGAAAGAAATGCTAATTGCCTAATTTATTCGAAGTCGAATATGCGGGCTTTAAGTTCTTTTTTTTTTTTTTGCTTCGCTGTTGCTGTGTGTCACTTTGGCTGTAATTTAAAATATTTATTTATGTACGATATATAGCTTGCTCCCATTTGTAAATGTTTCTGGATTTGCTTTGCAGCTGCTGATGCTGCTGATGCTGTTGGCCATTTTTGCTTTTGCTGGGCGCTTTTGCGCTTCGCCAATCAAAAGCATTTAGAGAGCAGCTTTAATGCATGCGCGCGCTTTCATTAACAAGCAGTCACGCCCACAGCCCAGCTCACGCCCACTCTTCTAAGCCGCATTTACACACAACACACACAGCATACACACACCTACCTAGGGGGCAAAAAAATCGCGTCAGCGGCTTATGCAAATGTGTGGAAAAAAGCGAATGTTGTGTTGAGTGAATACGAAATTATTGTTTACAACTGTAAACTTTTTAATACTCTACACAAACTGGGAGGTCGTAACGACTAGGCAGGCAGTTTGGCAGAAAGGAAGTTATCTATATTATTTATGTGAAATTATTTGAAATTTATAACTTATCATTTTGTTGTTCCACATTTTTAAAAGAAGTGTATTGTGATTTCGACTTGTCATCGCTGTTGTTTAGAATACTTTCTGTGTGTTATTTTTTCTGTACATTTGTGGGTGCTTCTATTTAGAAAACGTTTGCAAACCGCACTAAAAGCGACTTATAACATGTTGAGTGCCAGAGGATTAACAACAAACAAACCCAATGCATGGACAGAGAATAGAAACTGTCCACTCTCTGGGCACAGATCTGGCTGGCTGGCTGGCTGGCTGACTGCCCTCTCTCACACTCTGCATCCGACTGTAAATTCCTTTTTAATGAGTGCTGGTTTCCCATGGAGGGCGGGGTGACTATTCAGGGCGTGGCGTGCATAAGCTGCTTAAGGTTTGGCGTAATCAAAAATTTTTTAAAAGCTTTTTGTGGTACATCAACATGAAAGCCAAGCCTGTCCGGACAAGTCCGAGAGATGAGAGCAGCGGGTGAGAGAGTGAGGGAGATAGACCGAGAGTGTGTGAGCAGCATCGAAAAAGAAAACTTTGTTAAGCTTGAAATTAACTTGCGGTTTGTCTGCTGCTGCTGTTGCTGCTGCTGTGGCAACTTTGACGCCTGCAGGTAGGCAATCAATTTTTTTTCCTGTGCCAACTTGCTGATGTTGTTGCTGTTGCACTTAGCAATTTGGCTCTGGCCCGGTGTATAATTAATATATGCAGGAGCAAAAGTGTAGCATACTTTTGTGCAAGCTACTAAAAATTTTATACAACAGCTGCCGCGTCGTTTTGCGCTAATTACGTGGCTACCAGAGAGCGAGAGCGAGTGAGAGTCGTAATGCCAAATTGCAATTACAACTGCCAACTTGGCAGCCGCACTCCCCCACTCTCCTCTTCCCTTTACTCCACCTAACTGACATTAAAATGCTTAATGCGCAGGCAGGTAACGAAAAAAATTACGCGCTCTTAAAATTAAAACAAGAATGGTTGATAAAAAAAACACAGAACAGAACCAACTGAAATTGCTCTACTCATTTTCCTCACACACACACACACCTTGATGCTTTTTCACGCTAGCTAGCAATTTGGCATAGTCGAGTTCTTGCTTCTTCCTACTTCTTCTTCTGATGCTGCTGCTCATCTTAAAAATTGCCCAGGTGAAAAATTGCAGCTGTCGTTGTTAGTTCTGACGTTAAGGAGTACAGCCCTGAGGGCGTGCCGCATTTTTGGGCGTGGCAGGTCAGACATGGCAGCCAAGTAATGAGCCGCCGGGCAGCTGCTGTTGCTGTTGCTGCTGCTGTCGTGTGCTGAGCATTATTTGGAGTGTTAAGAGTGAAGTGCAGTTAGTTGTTCTAGGCCTGCAGCGTTTTATGCCTCTGTGATCAACGAGGTCGCCATCAGATGGGGGAAAAGGCTAAATAGCCTGTCCAACTAAGTAGTTGAAAAGCATATTTGCATAGGTTCAAAAATATTGTAGTTTTTACGGAGAAAACAGATAAGATATCATCACATTCAATGCTGAGAATATCAAAACTTCCAAGCACACACACACCGAAAACACCTCGGGCTATGCTTTGATTTTCCTGTATATTGGCTGCAATCAGCTGTAAAATGTGACGATCTAAAGGGGGAAAGGGGGAAATGACAGCTTGGTGATTGACTTAAGCTGGGGCCAACTGTTTGCCCTGATTTGGATTGGATTTATGCATTTTTTCGGGGGATGTTGTTGGTTTATTTGTTTTGCGGTTCGGTGTAGTTGTAGCCTCACTTGCGGCTATGTATTTGAAGTTTTCACTCATACATATTTGCCAATGCCTGATGAAAGGGGGAAAACTCTCTTTCCCGCGTTCTCTTTCCCCGTTTCTCAAGTTGTGTTATTGTAAAAAATGTGTTTAGAGCCCTGCGGCATGTTACATTGATTTTGCTATTCCTTCAACCATGCCAAGCTATGGTCTGTAATTACGGCAAAAGCGAAACAGCAATCGCACCGAGCTGGCGCCATCATCATTATCATCATCAAGAATTTCCGCCTAAGTAAACACATGATTTCATTCTCGCGCGCACAGCGTGGAGGAAAATGGCGCAGCGTTTGTTTAAAAACGCATCTAAATTGCAAATTAAGCAACAAATTTCATCAACAATATTTGAATTTGAATTTAAATGCGACAGCGACAACGAGTTGTGGGCTACAAAAGAGTGAGTGAGAAGCGCGTAGAGAGGCGCGTAGCTCAAGTCCGTTGCGAACGAAGCTTTGCTCGACACACACACACACACACAAAACCGAAAATGTAAAATTCGTTTCGACTTTCGCAAAGCCAGCAGCAATCTGAGTGGTAAATAAAGCCAGAGCGACGAACAAGAAGAACAAGAAGAAGTAGTAGAAGTAGAAGAAGAAGAAGAAGGAGCAACAAACAGTACTCATTCCCCTTCTTCCTCCCTCTCTCACTCTCTTATCTGCACTCTTCTAGTGAGTTGACTTGGATGCGAAACGTTCGCTGCACTGATGTAAACACCGAAAATACAACAATGGCAACCATTTCAGTTTGCTTTATACCCCGCCCCTTCCCACAAACAGTTCCCGCTCGTTGGCTGGTTTTGTGTATTTGCTTGTGTTGTTTGTCAAAAGAAGCAATTTACGTGCAAAATAACTCAAGTGTCATGCAAATTTCATTTATTTTCGCACAAGAAAAAATAATTCCCGCACCGCGACTGAGGCCGACAGAGAGAGAGAGAGAGCAGCAGCAAACGTTGTCATAGAGCATATATACTCCCACTCACTTACACACATACATATGTACACACACAAAGATACATATATATTTAGTTATATGGTGTTTTCTTACAAATTTCCGTATAATGAAGTCACTCGTCGGCACAAAATCGCAGCACAAAGGCAAAAAACCTTCAGCTTTAGCTTCTCGGTTGCCAAACAATTTGTCGCTGTGATTTCTATATACATCACATGCTTTTGCTTTTTTAGAATATTAGAGAAAAGTATGCTCTTGATTTTCAATTGAAGTGGAGCACAAACCGAATATAATAATATAATAATCATTCCTTCTAGCTATTTAATTTAATTTCGCATTTAATTCTAATTTATTTTTAAAATGCAACCAAAGCTTGGGGACCTTGCCACTTCTAGCTTAAATGAAGTTTGTTAAGTACTTTTTGCACAGAACAACAAGGAATGACAACAACAGCAGCGCAGCTCCAACAAGCAAATGAAAGTACCTTAAGTACTTCAGGTTGAAAATTTCATTAGTTTCGCATTATTCGCACACAAGTGCATGTCCTTGACAAATGATGAAAAAATACAACAAAAAAAAAAAACACGAAAAATAAATAAACAAAATTGTGAATTTGTGAACAACGCGAACAAAAATAAAAGGAAATAAAAAGCTTAAAATATTTTCGAGGTTTGCTGCTTTTATTTGACGAAGCAAGAAAAGCTGCGTGGGAGAACTTCAGCGTCAACTTGAATTTCATTTGAAACTCAAACTCGTAAACGCAAAGTGAAACTCAAATTCCCCAATTCAAATTCAATTGTTGTTACGTGCGAAAAAAACGTCAGTTTAATTGGAATTATATGGGTATTATGTTGCAAACTTCTTCCATACAAAATTGACTATTAATTTGCAAGGTGCGCACTTGACGTTAATTTGAGCAGGCGAAAGAAGATCAAATACGTTAACAATAGATGACGTTTAACAGGTAATAATAGCTTTCGAAGAATTTGTTTAAATTAGGTATTGTCACAATATCACTTACCGGCATAGTTTGACTTCCGTGTAAATTGGTTATTGCTGACTGAGCCTCCTGTTGCGAACCAAATTTAACGAAAGCGCAGCCTGAAAATATACAAGAAAAAAAAATAAATATTAGTAACTGTTGAAGAATAAAAACATGAGAGAAAGCTACAGTCGTGTGTGCTGGACTGAGAGATACCCGATACTAATCTCGAATAGAAACCAATTCTACAAATATACTAAAAATTTAAAACAAAATACCAAAATATATCAAATATTTTACTTGGCATATTGATATAGTATGTTTTCAATGTAAATTTGATTAGATTATCTCAAATTAAAATATTTAATCAAGATGTATTTTCAATAAAGTATTATAAAAGAAATTTTCCTTTAAACATTTACATAAAATGTCTTCTCAAATACTTTTTAAAAGAATTGTCTGAAAATGACAAATGCCCTCGTTAAATCGTTACTGCATTCAGTCTCAGCTCGATCGACATGTGTGCGCGGCATTTAAATAAAATTTTAAGTGCAATTAAAAAACATTCTCAGCAAAAAGATTCGCGCGATGCGGTTCAAACTTCAGCTCAGCTGAATGCCACTGAAACATCGAAGCAATTGGAGCATCCACATCAACATCAGAGAGCCAAAGCGAGAGCTGCCTGCCATCATGGCCCATTATATAAAAATAATAGTCGGCCGGACGGTGAATGTAAAATGTAAAATTCAAACCAAAAAATACATTGCACTTGGCGCTCATTATTTTGTAATTTGTGCGCCAGCTGCTTTTCGTGGAGAGGCTGTGTGAAATGGGCGTGGCCATTTGGCCATAACACTAACGCCTCCCAATGATGCTTCACGAGCATAATTATTAAAAATCATTTATGCTAATTTAATACACAGGCAATAACCACAAAAATGCTCAGCGAAAAAAAAAAAAAAAACAGAAAAAAGAAAACCAACTGGGGAGAAATGTGCTTTGGATGCTGAACAAGTTTGCACTTGGCAGATTTAATGAGATTTTAAAGTTGCGGGTGAAATTTTAATCAAAGACTTCAGTAAAAGCATTTAAAAGAAGAATTGAGATAAGGTTAGTTGGCGAAAAAACTGCAAATTTATAATTGAGATAATATAATCGAGTATACAAATTTAGCAGACAAGTTAAAAATCCTTTTTTAAAACATATTTCATTAAAACGTGTGCATAATTAATAGAAAGCAATGATATACAATTAACAATAAACGGTTTTTAATGGTTTTATTTCAATTTTTTCAACTAAATGATACCACAAAATAATACTTTTTCAATTTAATATCACATTTTATGTGCAGTTTGAAATGAGAAAAATTAATTAATATATTTAAATATTAATTAGTAAAAATTGCTATAAAAAACCATAGGAAATTTGTGCCGCTTGAAGCAACTTTAATATTCCAAGCGGTCATTGTTTACAGTTGGAAATCACCCCAACCCCCAAGTAATTAATTAAGGCCCTTTGGAGTTGACCTCACAACTGGCGACAAGGTTGAGCTTAACCTTCATGCGACGACTGTTGTTCTGTAGGCAACAGCGGCAACAGCGGCAACAATGCCGAAAATTAAGACCCTCAAGCATAGGAAACAGAAACATACAACAAGAGGAACAACAAACAGATGAAGAATGAAAAACAAAAAAAAAGAAAGATACATTCATTCGCATTCCCCCTTAAACAACTGACGGCGGCGTCTAAATTGCGGCTCCGGCTGTTGTTGCCTTTGTAGTTGCCGCTTTGCTGTCCTAGGAAGGGGACATTTTCGAGGTGGGGCATGCAGTACCCAGAGAGCGAGAGAACGCGCAACAAATCCCGCCTAAAACCATGCAACATGCGAGCTGACAAGCCGTAAGGCAGACAAGCGCAAATTTCGCGTGCAAACAGGAACAGGATTTTTATTATTTTTCTTTCTGTTTTTTTTTCTGCTGCTGTTGTTGTATATTCTTCTTCTGTGTTTTTCGTGTTGCAAATGTACAAAAAATAAAGTGTAAAAAATTCAAGTGGATTTTTGTTATTTTTGTGATGTTTTATTTTCTGTTTGTGTGTTGAAGTGACAACAAAATCCTGCGCCGCTCAGACAACAGTTGGAAAGTCCCCCAAAGGGAGGGAAGGCTGGCAGGCGGAGGGAGCTGCAAATCAGCGTTGCTAAACAATAAAAAATAAAATATTTTTGTTGCCTGTTAATCCACAACACAAAAACACAGAGTGGGAGAAAAAGAGATCAACAGAGTGAACAAAAAAAACAAAAAAAGAAAAACACAACAACAAAAAATAACAGAAAACTGAAAAAATTCTGAATGCCAGGCCGAGCAAAAATAACAAAAGCTAAAAAAGCAAAGCAATTGCTAAGCATTTTTGTAAACTTAAATCAAAGTTGATTTTGTGTGTGTGTTTTTTTTTTGTGTCCTTTTTTTATACTTCTTTTGTTTGTAATTTGTGTTGGGTGCTGCTTTCTTTTCTTGTCGTTTCTTTTCATTTGTGTTTTTTCGCTTTTGTTTATGTGAAATTTATTTTTCTTAGCATAACTTGCAACAAGAACAATATTTGCCAGAAGGACTCTGTAGACTCTGTGAGTTATGCAATCTTAAAACACCTTCGTTAATTGCGTGCTTTTTGTTAATATATAGAACACAAAAAAGCAAAAAAAAAATGAAAAAAGTTGCCTCAACTTTTCACAGAAATATGCTAGATATGAAATTTGTGTTTGCTGCAGCTTTTGAAGTCTGCGAAATCTTTCTCAAGTTTTTTACTTGTTTTAATTAATAACACTTTAAGTTAAGAGTTTTTTTTTTCTCAAGCTACTGTAATTTTTATACAAATCACAAACCTCAATGATTTTTTCTTAATCAAATTGCTAAGAGCCACTTTCGGTTAACTGGCAACTTTCCAATTGATTAGCCATCAAAGTAAAGTACTTCAACATTCATTACACTAAGAACAAACTAAAGGATTTCTCAACTAATTTGTATGCTTTCAAAGGCAAAGCCAAAGGACATTAACTCATTTAACTAGAGTTCTTTTTCTTACCCCCTAACGACACATTTTTGATTATTTACCTTTGAAGGATGTCATTTGTCTTCGCTGACGCACTTGCTAGCATTAAGGCTAATTTGTCGAACTTCAAGTCATTATAATAATTAAAAGTAAATTAGGCTAGGCAAAGAGGTAAAAGCTGTCAACTGCTGTCCAACTCGGAGACAGAGTCCGAAAGCTTAAGAGGCAACTTTTGCTTTGATCTAAAAGACATTGAATTCAATTTACATACAAATCACAAGCACTGCACCGGACACTTGTTACAATTAGGCAACCAGGCACAAGTACACAGGACAATCCTGATGGCAGCAGTGTACTGGCTGCAGCAGTCCTTAAAGCTAACGAAGTGCATGCTTTAATTACTTAAGCGACGACAAGTTGCAGTTGAAAGCTGGAACTTGGCAGCGCAATTAGTTGAAATTAAAATGTGTGAGAACAAGTTTGTTTTTTTCTTTTCTGTTCGCCAGGTTTTTCTTATGCAACTTCCGTTGAAGCGTGAAATGATGCAGCCAGCGGAACAGTCGGCGAGTACTTGCTCAGCAGCGAGCCTAATGACACTTTTTAATCAAATATGCTAATGATAATCATGGCAAAGTTGCAGACTGTCATTAAAATTACACTCGCTTGTTCACTGGCCAGTTATAATCAGCATTAAGTCTTCATTTATAAATCAACACGTTCTAGTTAATAAAAGTTTCTGTTGCTTTGTGAACAAAGTTGCAGCAGTGTACTGCGAAAGGTAGAAATAATAATTAAAAGCAAAAAGACATAATTCTTTGTTAAGAAATAATAATAGATGGACAACTAATAATATTTGGTTAATCTAACTTTTTATGAACAGAAAACAACTAATTATTTCATTATATAACTCGACTGTGGGATAGTTGCTACCCTTTTTGGATAAAAGCATTAGCAAAGCAGTACTACCGTGCAAAAATACCATATTGTCTGCCAAAGCAACTAAGACCCTAAGTATGTTAAGTAGGCCCTTCTCCCTTATGGCTAGCGGGTATAATAATAGACAATAGTGTTATGAAACTAATTATAATCATTAAGATGCCTATATTCGTCTGCTATTTTCAGTATTTCTGCGTATACGAAAAGTAATCTAACCTTTAGCACTTGGTATAAATGACAACGATTTACCTTGGCAACAGTGCAGCAATTTTTTACAAGCAGCTAAATGAAGTTGTCCCTTGGTGTGTGTGGGTGATCTCGGCAGCCAACACATGTGATTATATTTATGGCAGGGATTTATCGGGTTGAACTTTGGGTGGGAGAGGGGAGGTGGGAAAGTGGACAGCCGACCCTTAGTGACATTTGCAATACAAATTTCGCAATGCCATTAATGTATGGGCCCCCGAAAAAATAAACCGGCCATGCAATGAAAAATCGCCGCAGGTCAAACACGTAACCAAATTGTGCACAACAACAGCGGCAACATCAAGAGTAAGAGCAGCAGCAACAACTACAGCCAGAGAAGCAGCAGCAGCCGGAGCAGCAGCAGCAGCAGCAGCATCAGGAAACAAGGATAACGAGCGTGTTGAGCCCCTGACTGCTGACCAAACGTCTGCTGGTCGATATGTTGTTGGGTTGTTGGTTGGTCATTTTGCTGAGAGCTGTGAGAGAGCTGAAAACTGTGAAGGGGAAGCAAGAGGGTAACAGGGTATTGCTCATGTTATGGCTCTGGTCATTGCCGGCTGTCTCTGCTCTTACCCCGCTCCCCTTCCTTTGGCTTTGCCCGGCTGCCTGCATGGGACAAGTATTTTAAAATCCAATTAAAAACGCCCTAGTGGGATTTTTCAATCGCTGCCTGCTGCCCCAGCGAAGCTGACAACAGCAGCAGCAACAGCAGCAACAACATGTGAGGCAGCAACCAAGCCGAGCAACAAAGTTGCATTAAGCGCGCTTCGTTCGCAATTCGCCATTTGGCATTCGGTCGCGTCGTCGTCGTCGTCGTCATCATCGTCATCATCATCGTTGTTGCTGTTCTCGATGTGTGGAACTGGAAACTGGACAGGACAGGACACGTTGATGGCCATTGCATGTTTGCCTCGGGGGCACAAAAGCGTTGCATGAATCTTGTTAGCCAACGTTTACGCTTATTATGCGGCAGCAGCAACAGCAGCAACAGCAGCAGCCTTGGCCAGTAACCAGAAAGCAACGCTATCGAATTTGTTTGATGCATGTGAGTCTGTTCCAATGATGAGACCTGCCACACACGCACACACACACATACACAACAATATCAACGACATGCACACAAACAAGGTAATAGCATATGAGAAGGCTGTCACTAGTCGTCGTCGTCGTCGTCGTCGTTACAGTTGCAGCACTGCAAATTGCATTTGCCTCATGACACTCACAGTTGAATGCATTTTGCCATAAATGTGCAACACATTTTTGCTCGGCGAAACAGTGCAAAAATCAAATAAACTCAAACCAAAAACAAGGCCAACATCAACGTAAATAATACGATTGTCAAAAGCGAATTAGTTATTTCACCTATAACTGCTGTTAAAGATTAATGCTTTATTCATGTACTGAAATGTTATTAAAGGGCGAGCGCATAAGAAAGTGCATTTAATAAATTGAATTGTCTTTCTAATATGCATAGGAAATTAAAGGAACTTTTCACTCCTTTAATGTATGGCAAATGAATTTACTTTTGTTAGAAATGAGGAATGCTAGTATAAAGAATTTCAATGTGAAACAAATTGTCTTTTTCTTTTAATATAAGTTTTAAGAAATATTTGACTATGCATTCAATAAATATCAATATAAATAAAAGCCTCAATCATAGCTGATGTTTTATAGTTGCCATAAATAACTTTAAGCCCAATGGATGACTTGAACTACACAGCTGCAACTTTTGCCTATACACACACGAAACTTTGTCTGTCTCTAATGAAGTTGGCTGACAAAAAGCGGAAGCTTATCAATATGGCCAACTGGAACTGCAAATAGACTCCGAACTCGAAACACAAACAAACCAATTTTTCTAGAACTCACACACATACACACAATTGTTTCTGCTTTGGCTTGACCTCAACTGAAATTGAACTCTTCTTTGGCCAAGCATGAACCTTAACACTTTGCATACAAATCAAAAAGACAACACACAAGCAAACGTATGTGAAGAATCTTGCATACCGAGAGACAAAGACCACGTATCTCGAATCTGCAATGGGACCATTATTCTTGATTTGAGCCGAAGGAGGAAGAAAAAGAAGAAAAAAAAAAAAATAGTCGAAGAAGAAGTTTTTCGGCTAGCATATAAACAAAAGGTAAAAAAGTTTTTTGTGAAAGCCTACACACAGAGCTGGGGCCATGATTCAAATGGATTTGGTCAGGATTTGCAACTACAGTTAATAACATTTGGCCTGCCAAAAAGAGGAAAGTTGAGCCTCAGTTGAGTCGCTGTCTATACAAATTCACTTCATAATACATTTTATTGCCCAACGAACTGACAAACTGACTAACAGACTAACTGACTAACAGACTAACTGACTGACTGGCCAACCACTTGAGCTGAACTGAATATGCAAAATAGTTGAAATTTATGCCGTGTGTCTCCATGTAATGTGATACATTTTGCACTCCGTCTGTCTCTGTACCTCTTGCATGCAACATTCATATATTGTGGTATCCGCAGGCGAAATTAAATAAAAATCAGTGACCAGGATATATACAGAGTGAGCTCAAATTGCAATTTCATAAGCAATTTACCAGCCACCCATACATACATTGAGATAGATACATTTGAGATAGATACAAAACTTTTTGTTTGAATGAAATTTGCCTGCGAGCCACAGCAAAAAAAAAGGAAAATAAAAATTTTGTAGAGGCAAGCAAAAGAGCAGCTGGACAAGCATTCACAACTCAGTCTGAGTCTGAGTTTTGTCATTGCATTTGCCTGTTGTTGGCCGCAGGGGTGCTCTCTCAAAAAAAGATAGAGAAAAAGAAAAAGGAAAGCTGCAAATTACATTTCAACAAGGCAATGGCAAACGGTTAAAGGCAAAGTTGTCTATGGCTTTTGTTGTGGCTCGAACAATTTAATACTTGGCAGCAGCGTTGACATTTTTATGGCACTCTCGAGTGCGTAACGCAGCCTAAAAGTATGTGCACGTCCTTTTCGGACCCCCAAATGAGCGTATGTCCTTGCGAGTGAGTATGTGTATGTGACACACAATAAACACCAATTAAGAATATAATATTTTGTGTATACACAGCACAAATGTCAACCAAGCCGGGCCGAGTCAGAGTCGGACCGGGGCAAATTGAAAAGCCAAGAAAGTCTCTCTAGAATATTTCTTGCAAGTGCTGTGCAAATAATGCACAAAAGTGTGCTACAAAATACAAACAAACAGGCGTTTGGCAACGACTGCTGCTGCTCAAAACCTATAACAAAAGCTAAAATATTATTGCTTTTGGGTTTTTCGACTATTTTTCTGTCTCTCTCTCTCTTTCTCTCTCTTGAGAGGCCAAGCCAAGTCATTGCCCCACCAACCGGCCACTTTACACAGGACGAAAAACCGTAGCTGGCTTGTTATAAGGCATGTTGACAAGCCTCTTTAACAAATGACACCAACAGACGACGACGACGACGAAGGACTCGAAGGACAACAAACAGATAGAAGCTGAAGCAGTCAACCAGCCAAAGCAACCAGAGCAACAGCAGCCAGTTGGCCAAATAGTCAGATGTCCAATGCGACGCTTTGTGTAACATTTGTTAAGCGCAACCGAAAAATTTGTTGCTCTTGTTTTTGTTTGGTTGCCAGTTGCCAGTTGCCGTCTGTTGTTGTTTTGTTGTGTTATTTACTATTTCGTTGACTTATACGTAAAAGTGTCCTTTTTGTTTGGCCACCGAAGGGAAAGAGGATAGAGGATGGAGCAGCTTCCTTAAATTATGGCCTGGCCATTGAGGCAATGGATTGTTAACCCTTTTATGTCCTACTGCGAAGGCATTTGAATTTGCAGCAATTTGAAAGAGCAATAGATACATTAGGATTGAAGCATATTCAACTAGCACTGACAGTTGTTCAAGTAAATACGAAACTCAACTTGTTTATTGTATGCTCAACAGAGAGTAATTTAAGTTTCAATTTAAATGAGCTTTAAAGCTTACAAAATACGTATGGAAACAGCAAAATATGTATGGAAAAAAGCGAAAAATCAACCGCCTAAATAAACTCACACAGAAAAGATTTAAAAGCCGCTCAAACCAAAGCAATTTCAGCTTTCAGCCTAGGCAACAACAGCAACAACAACAATCCGAGTTTTTGCCAACAAGCGCTGAACGCACCACAAACAAGGTAAATGCTTTTCCAACAACAGCAGCAACAAAATCAACTCAGGACCGAGGTGGGGTGCAACCACAACATAATAATTATGCAACAGAAACCGCAATGCATGCGGGGCAGCAACAGCAGCAGCAACGGCAACGGCAACAGCAACTGCCTCGGCTGGTTGCAGGTTTGGCTGAATCGGTGCCCCGGCCAGCAGGAAAATTGTTTTGCCAGGCGAAAGTGTGAACAAAAAGCTGTTGCGTGTGTTGCAACCAAAGCAACAACAACAACAACAGCAGCAACAACGACAGCAAAGAAAAAAGAAAATACGTACATAAAAACAACAACGACAGCAAAACAAGCAAAAGCAACAACGTCAAACCGCAAAGTCAAATGCAACTGAAGCCGCAGAACAGAGTTTGAAACGCGTGCTGAGGCGGGGCAGCAAGAGTTCAGAGGTCGTGGTGAGAGGTGCGGCATAAAGCTCTACGCGAGTTATTAAAGCGACTTAGTGAAATTGGAAATGGGGAAAAAGATTTGACGGCGTTATGTTGCGCTGACAATAAAGAAGATTCATTCGCAAGAGTTGGCGGGGTTTTCTTTCAGACAGAGTTGAAGCTATGATATAAGAGGTCAAAGCGACTAGCTTAGGTAACAATTATATTTATTATATTTAAAAGAAAGAATATACATATACAATACAATATGTAATAATATTGTTATTATAGTATTGGTTAAATGGCTTTGCGCTTAGTTACGTAAGTTAGTGTCAATAAAATTATTAACTAAACAAGTTAGAGAGGACACTCGACTGTGAGATACCAGCTACCCACTCTTAATAAAAACAAAACACTGCGGTATTATACTAAAAATATATCAAATTAATATAGCAAAAAATTCTAAAACATTCTGAAGACTCTATATGGTATTACTATAACTTTTATGTTCAAAATATACCAGAGAATCTAGAGGTTTTCCACTAAAGAAACTAAGACTAAGCAGCAGCCTTTTTACCATTATAAAATTATTATTTAAATAACTGTTACAATTTTTCTTGCAACCAAAATTTTAGGAATGATAAATACTTTGGTTATTCTTGAAAATAAAGAACGAAGCACACCGTTTACGAAAAACTGTATAATAATTTTACTTGATATCAAAAGAATAAATATATATTTTGTATACTATAATAGTATTATCATTATGTGAAAAATATACAAAATAAATTGCAAATTCTTCACGACTTATTAATGCAATAAATTGCAATGGCTTAGCGGTAAGCTATTGTATAATTCAGCTGATGTCAGCTGGCATAATATTAAAAACAATCAAATTAGTAATAGATATTCCATAACTGATCCCACTGGGATTAACTGCGAGCTCTTGGAATAGTATTTGCCCGCTTTTAAGTGTCCTGTTCTCTGTTCTCTGCTCTTGTTGTTTTTGTTTTTACTTTGTGTGAATGCCTTGTCGATTTATTTGTGCACTTATTTAGCGCACAAAACACAAAAGCTCGGCAAATAAAGCCGCATAACTTAATAGCGGCTCGCTTCATTTGAAGTTTATTGCTGAGTGTGGCCAGGGAATAAGTAAAGAACACACGAAGAGAAGAGAACCATAGAGAGTGAGAGGAAGAGAACCGGACCACGGTAAGGAAAATCAATTTAGCTGGGGCTTAACTTGAACATCAAAGCGTAAGGGCAAGGGCTGTGTGGTGGATCCTGAGGGTTGGCCACGAATGCCAGAGACAGCGACAGCGGAGCAGTAGGAAACACAGGACACAGGTAAACAGGATACACTTTAAGCCTAATAAAGTGTGCGCCCAAAAGCAAGCAGCATGTTTTGCTCTGTTTTATTTGAGCCAAGGTATAGAAGCTAATTGTATTGCGCAACGGAATTTGATTGCATGGATTTGTATGATTGAAAAGGGCAACTCGCAAAAGCTGCCGCCGTCGTATCTATGCTTGAAGCAGCAGCTGGCACGAAGCCAGTGCATAAATTGTGCGCCCAAGTCGCGCACATTATTCATTTTTAATGCGCCCGTGAGGCGACCACAACAATTTGGCCACATGTAAGCACAGCTACTTGGCCATAATTGCCAGCAATAGGAGACTCGAGACTCAGACGAAGACGGTGACGGAGACGGAGACGGAAACAGAGACACAGACACTGAGTGTGGCCAGCAAGACAACATTGGTGCACTTAAGACCAAGCAGGTAGACAGCGGCAGACAGTGGAGGAGGCATCATTAAAATGAGTTAGCGCTGTGGGCACTCTAGCAGAGAAGAGACTCCGAGAGACTCACAGAGACTTCGTCTCACAAGAACATTGGTGTCTAGTTGCCTTTTGAAGGGCAGGGGCGGATGGGGGGAGTGGCCTTTTGGGTGCAATTTGCAGCGGCAGCGGCAGCGGCAGCAATTAAGCCAAGAGGTAGATTAAGTTTAAGCTGCGGTAGCTGTGCTCCTTGTGGTTGCGCCAAGTCTCAGCTTGCGTCAAGTTGCCGCCTCAACTCGACTCGACTCGAGTCGCTTTGGTTTGGTTTCGTTTGGTTCACCTCGGTTGGCTGCGTTTGACGGGCCCAACAAAACAAATGCGCATTGCACATCGCTTTGAGGTAAAGCGCACTGAATTTACCTGACAACAAAAAATTGCAAGAGCTAAAGATGCATCCTGAGGGAGAAAGTAGCAAAGATTTAATAGAGCTACCTTTGGCAGAAGATTAAAGGCATTTCTTTATTTCTTTGAGACTAAGTTAACTTCAAGCTGCAGTTTTTGTGTGTATTACAATTATAATAAATATGGTTTGCATATTACGTATACGCAACGTATAACAAAGCAAGAAAACTTTTGAGTTATATGATATTAATTTAATATTAAATAACTACTCCTACTTTCAAGTTTCATTCATTTATTAGTATTTATTAACTTTTTGTTACTACACCCAAAAATCCGTAAAACAAGTCTGGAAGCATTATTCGAGTTATTGAAGTATTTGCAAATGAATTTGGTCTTAATTCAATAAGCCAATGAGTATGAGCCAGATTCATTGCGTAAACCTTTAAACCATATTGAATATTTTTGGTGAAACTCGACAACATTTCAATTGCATTACGCAAAAATGTGAAGCATTGCAATTTCATTGTTGTTGTTGTTGTGCTGGATTGAAAACGTGGTAGTCGTATTTCTATACTCGTACACGCATCCATGAATCCATATATCCATATGCATAATATGCGCTTCACTCGTGTCCTGTGGATGTGGCAAACAAAACGTGCCGCTTGCAAATTGTACAACAACCAATTAAAATGCATAACTCGATTTAAAGTTTACATAACATTTTGCTAAATTACAGGTTGGCCCTCTCAGTCTTTCACTCTCTCTGGCTTATATAAGTGGCCTGCCAACCAACAAACCAGTCAACCAGCCAGTCAGCCAGTCAGGCAGTCAACCCATCTATCCCACTGCCATGGCATTCCATAGTGAAACCTCAGCCTCAACTCAACAGCTCAGCTTGCAACGGGGCTTAAAATGTCTGTCAATTGTTGTTGTTATGGTTATTGTTGCTGTTGTTGTTGTTGTGGTTGTTGCTGTTGCTGCTGACGTTGCCAGGGCAACATGCAATTAAAAGCGATATTGAATTTTGTTACGCTATGCGCTCGAGTGTACGATTCTATAGTAGTTGTTGTTGTTGCTGCTGCTCTGTGGCGCTTATTTAATTTGAGCAAAACTAAAATATTTCGTTATGTGATTGGCATAAGTTATACAATAACACAATCACAACAACAGCAGCAGCCACAGCAGCAAAAACTCAAAAATTATGAAACAGTAAATCTTGAAATTTTTGCCAGCTTTCATTTGAAGTTGACTACTCTCTGGCATAATCATTATTATATTTAATTTTTGACATATCAACTTTTTACAATCCAATTTCGTATTAAATTTCCCAGTTTTCTCCTCGCTCATTGTTCATAATTATTTTTGCATTAAATGTATTTTCTAGTGGCAGCTGCTTGGCAACGAAAAGTACGATTTATATTTAATATATTATATTATTTGAGAACAATGCTGGTTTCAAATTTGAGTATTAAAATGTTTAAATTTGAAATTGAATATATGCTATATTTATTGCGTTAGCTAGTGAAATATCAATTAAAATTAATTCTCAGTTTAAATACCAACTTAATAAATCAACTTTTTGTTTTACGGCGTCTCTTCTAACAATGTGTAACACGTTAGCAGAATATCTGTGTTAATTTAGGAGCTGCTATTAATCTCTTGATGGAACCATCAATCCAAGTGCATTGACTTTGCTTTCAATACTTAAACGACCTCGACACATTCAGCTAGCTTCCCAAAGGGCTCGTTCCAATCATCATGCAATGATCAACGACCTCTCCCCATCTCTGGTATATAAAGTGCCCGTTTTTCTATTGTTGTTGCCAAATCGTAGCTCTACCCTAATTTATGGCTATTATGCCATACACATAGAGAGAGAGAGAGAGAGAGTACTTGACAGTGAGGCAAAGACCAGCAGCAGCTGGTGTATCCTGGCAGGAGGGGGCGTGGCCTGGTAGAGGGGATGCATTTATAAATCTTCATTGTTGGGCAGCTGTAAAGTAGCACAGACAACAACGCAAAATGCGCCAGTAGCAGCTATTTTTCTGAGCCATCTGAACCAGGTCCCTAAAAGCAACATCAATTTGCATGAAATGTGCAAGTGTGTGTGTATGTGTGTGTGTTGCGTATGCGCATGTAATTACAAAAACACACGAAGCGTTGAGTACGTGCAAATCTGACCAAAAATTTAAATTGAAGTTTAAATTCTGGGAAATATTGTTGCCAATAGATGATGACGACAACGATGATGATGAGAAAGAGAATGATGATCATGATGATGATGCATGCAATTTCCACATGTGTGTCCGTGTGTGTGAGTAAGTGTTGTGGTTGTGGATGCTGTTAGGCTGTTTGTATAACTCGACAGAGGCCTCCACTCTGCTCTTAGCTCTAGGCAACAATCTCTTTCCCTCTCTCTTCTCTCTCCGTCTCTCTCGGACTGTCTCCCATTGGCATCTCTCTGTCATCTCACAGTCTCTGTGGGCATTTTGGGGAAAACAAGTATATCGAATTTTAATTACATTTGCTTCGCATGCGACTGGGCAACTGCTGTCGACTCTCTCTGACTCGGTTCAGCCTATTGCCCCAGCCACAGCTTTTCTTTTTTAGTGCCGACCAAACACGGAAATGTGATTTTTGATTGAGTGTCCAGAGAAACAGAAGCAGCAACAGCAACAGCAGCAGCAGTAGCGATTTCTCGAACCACTTTAGATCGGGCAATTTTCTTCTTATGCTGATGAATATGAATTTTTGAGAGAGATTTTTGTGTGCAATGCATTTTACCGGTCTTGTCATAATCATGTTTCTGCACGCTCATGTGTGAAATTTGCATAGCATAGACTATTTTTTGGAAATAGAAAATGGAATATTATTTATTAAAAATTACTTAACCAGAGGCACAAGCAGAATACTCTAGAGTCGACTCAATATTTTATGCAAAAAATTCAAGTTATTATTAACAAACTATGTGTGAATGTTTACCTATCAATAAATCATCTCACCGACACCTTTTACGATTATTATTAGCAGCGAATATTGAATACTTAGCATACAATTTGAAATATTTAGATATTGTAAGACAACTGCTTACCGCCACGTGGAGCACGTGTCTTGTTGTAAGGATGAAGCCTTGTGCACTTACCTAAAAAGATACAAGCAAAAATAAACATGAACATTAGCTAAGAAGTCAGAAAAGAAGGCTATAAATAAAATTTGCTGATAGATCTTAAAATATTCGGCGAAAACTTAAATGAATAGACAGTGATTTATTTGCCAAGAGGCGCAACTGTACCGTGATGAGAAGAGCAAAAAAACATATTTTTCTGTGCGAAGGCGGCAAACATGTTCTTTGCTTTATTTATTAGCGAGTCATGGCAACAAAGTTGGCAACCAAGAAGCCAAAGCAGAGGCAGAGGCAGAGGCAAGTAAGTATCCTGTCGACACTTGACGCAGCTTAGCCCCGGCCCACAGTTGTCCACAAGAAGCGCCATAAGAAGCCATCCCGTTTGGTTTTATATTATTTTATTCCATTTTGCGCTTTGAAAAAGGATAACACAGCGCAGAGCGTACAGCACACAGCGCAGGCTGCTCTGATGCCTTTAGACATTTTCATTTTCATTAAATGTGCCTGTGCGACGGCTGCTGTTAGCTGTTGCTGCTATTGCTGTTGCCTGTGCCTCGTATCCCGTTACGCTCAAGTCAAAAGGATATTGTCTAACAACAAAAGTGGAATAAATTAATTTAGCGCATGTCTTGCGCCCGAAACGGGGGCTGAGAAGATGGGAGTTGGCAATGAGCTAGAAAATGAGTTGCACAATATGTATGTATGTATCGTAGTATGTGGCATACACTTGGTAGCCGCCTAAACTGATAATAACAAAATATGTGCTGCTGACAGGTGGCAAGGCAAAGCAAGGCTTCCAGACTCTGACATCTCCGACCTCGTTGGGCGTTTATTAAAAATACGCAACGAAAAAATTAAAGCCTACCTTCAGGCGCCAGCTGTTTATAAACACAATTTGCAGTATGTGTGTGTGTTTATATACATATGTATGTGTGAATGTGCGTGCACATCAATATCCATTATAGTCAAGCAAGGCTGTCAATTTCCCTTTCGCTTAATTGCGCTCAATTCACTGAGAGAGAGAGAGAGAGACAGAGAGAGAGAGAGCGAGCGAGCAGCACACAAGAAGTTTTCCCTCTTATTGCATTAATTTTTCAATAATCCTCCCCGAGTGAAACAAATATCTAAAGTGGCATACTTCATGGCTGATAAGGCACGCAGTAATCTTTTATTAATGTCGGCCAAAGCGAAATGTGCGCTCAAGTAAGTTAATTAAATATCGCAAAATAGTGTGTGCTAGCCCAAATTCTTTAATAAACAACAATCTACAGTTAAGTCCAAGAATATATCAGTAGTTGTTATATGTAACATGCTAGGCAACCCTTTTCAACTCTTCGCAGTTTTGCTTAATGCTTAGGCCACAAACTTTTTGGACATTTTTATTGACAAGACTGGCAAAAACCTCAAAACAAGGCAAGAGAAACCCTCGTATAATTTTCTTCTCCTCTTTTTTTTTTGATGTAAGGAAAGTTTGTCTGCGGCGGAAATAAGCTGGGCCCACAGACTTCTGTTTTAAGAGCTGAGAGAGAGCAGTCTGGTCTGAGGTCTCCTGTGCCGGTGTGCGGTCAAATCTAATTTCCGCAGCTTTACTACTTTATTAAACTATTACAACTAAAGCCGAAAGCAAGCCAGGCCAGGCAACCAACCTTGCCAGCTAGCTGACTAGCCAGTGTGACTGGTATTAAAAAAGTTATGTACACGTATTCCTATATACGGTGGAAATGTGTTAATAAAGCACACTTGCTGCCACTTGGCCACATAATGAAACGAAATTGAGGGAAACTACGTGCTGGGGCTTCTTCTACAGCACTTAGACCTTTAAAGAGTGTGTTACTTTCTTACTAGATTTGGTCGTAAACTTTTTTGCCAGGATTAATAAAAGTCAGCTGGCATAGAACTAAAAGAACTGTCTGTCATATCTGCAGCTGGGAATAACTAAGTGAAGCTATATTATTTTTATAGTTAACTATAGTGAAAGACATCTTGATCACATAATATTTATTTTCGAATATGCCAGTTAATTTGTTTTGTTTCGTTTATCTTGATATAATATTTATTTTCGAATAGGCCAGTTAACATAAGATTGATTAGTTTAATTTGCTTATTTATATCTACTTCTTATATATTTAATTTATTCTTAATTGAAGTGTGGTTTAGCCGGAAAAACTTTCCGCACTTATTTATATCGCTAATTTTTGAATATATAATTTTTATATCATATATGTAAATATCATGTCTGTAGATGGAAATAACTAACTGAATCTATATACTTTTTATATTGAAATGTGTACAATTTATTCCAATAGAATGTTTTTCGTTTTAATAATATTTATTTTCCTATTTTCTTATTTAATTTTGGTTGTAGAGCATTCAATTTCGTTTTAGCCTGCAAAGTTTTCGAACATATTTATATGGCAAGTTTTTGGATGGCATAAGTTCGACATTTTGTGGCTTTTATGAGTCTGTGTCGTCGGTTTCTTGTCGTCGCTGTTGCTGTGTACGTTTAATTGCTTTGACCTTTGAAATGTGTTGCATAGTTTCGGGCCATGTTGCATGTTAATTAGCATTAAGCAGGGAGGCGTTCATTGCCTGTGTCAAGGCTGCCACTTGTCTCACATTGTGCGAGTGTGATAAAAATTTATTAGACACAGCCACAGCGAGTGTGTGTGTATGGATGGTGTACACTATATATGGTATATTTTGTATATATGAAACTTTGACTATATTGCAATTAAATTTAAGCTGCATTAAACAGCTGAGCCGACATACAGAGGCAGAAACCGAGAGAATGAGTGAGTCCGAGGCAAAAGCAGTCGTGGCACAAAAGAACTCGTGAACGACAAAGTTTTCGGGGTTTTCTGGTTCGGTTTGGTTTGGCTTGGGTTTGGTTTGGTTTTCTGGTCTATGGCAAAAGTTCGCGTTGCGCCTTTTGATATGTATTTTAATTCCAGCTTGTGAGCCATTTTGCAGTCCGGGCCAGGACTTTTGGCCATGGCAAACAAGCACAAGGGCGACTGGCTTAAATGGCACTTATGAGCTTATGCCACAACTTACATTATTATTATTATTATTACCATGATTTTCCTTAATACATATTTTTTGGTTTTTTTCTCTCTTCCTCTCTCTGTGTTTGCCATACAAATAAATAGTTATGTGCAGTTCTTGTGGTTGTATATTGACTGCAATTTTGCCCACATTCTTCCCTTTGAGAGTTTCGTTTTAATTAAGGCGCATTAAGCAGCTTGTTTTATGTTGCCTGCGGGTGTTTTTTATATGCCCAGTAATTGTAAAGTGTCGTCTCGAGATGGGAATTCACTCTTAATATACCATATTAAATATTTAGTATTTTATTGAAATATTTTTCACAATTTTTGTAAAAGTAATTTTCAATATTGTTGATAGGTTTCTAGTAATAGCTTTAAACATTTATCAACTGTGTTTTGTTGAGCGAGTCACAATCAATCAGCATTATTTAAATGCGATAAATAAATGTAAATCTCATCTCGCACCATTCATGTAAAAATTAAGCTGCATGTCATAAGCGTTAAATTCAATTTGGTTTTTACAACAATTGCAGTTGTTTCCTAACGGTTTTCTGGTTCTGGTTTCTGTTTTATTTTCCAATGCTTTTTTTTGCCGTTTTTGTCGTTCGTTTTATGCATTTGTTTGACAGTTTTTCAGCACTCAATCAGCACTTGTTAGAACTTTTAGTGTAGTCGACGAGTGCCGAGTAAAATAAACATGAGCTCGGGTATTTTCCAGTATGAAAATGAAATGAAATTTAATAAATGTAGCAGCAGCAGAGACAGAAAGAGAGGGACATATAAAGAGAGATAGCGACAGGCAGCATGACATGCACTTCATAAAACTTTGCTCATATAAATTGAAATTGAAATGAAATGAAATGATGATATGTAAGAGAGCGAGTTGACAAAAGCGGAAGTTCACGCTGTACGTGTGTGTGCGAGTGAGTTTGCGTGTGTTGTTGAGTGAGCTTGTGTTTTTTTTTTTTTTTTTTGCTGTATTACTAGTATGCCTATCAAATACAAAACACAAAGCTGCTCGCTGCCAGTAAAAATTGTTGGGCAAACAACAAGTGGATCACAAGGGTGTAACTGGCACGGTGAATATAGAGAGGGGCGCAAGAGATGGGGGCGTGGCATGGCAAAACAACTTAAACTGTCATTGCAAAGTTAGCAGAAAGCGTTTGCTGCTGGGAGGTATTAAAAAAGTTTTGTGTTGTGCACAGCACAGCACTCACAGCAATTACGCTCCTACTTACTCCTCTTTTCGCAAGCAATAAATTTTTTGCGCTCCGGACTTTACCTGTTCGCCGAGCACGAGCGAGCGAGATAGCGAGATAGAGCACGACAAAGTCCAATGGAAAATTTGTGCTGCATACTTTTGGGCTGGCTGACAAAGTCGTTAGTTGAACACAGAACAAGCAAGCAAGCGACGAACCGCATTTTCGCATTCTCGCTGCCAATGTGCAAAATTCAATTAGCTTGCCTCATGCGTAGCTGCAGCGCATTCAAGCAGTTGCCACTTGGCATGCCATGCCAGTTTTGGGGAATGCTTTGAGAGCATAGAAACCAGATAACAACTGTCTCTCTCTGTCTCTGTCTGTGTGTGCTGCATAGTTGCCTCAATTACGCCGAAAATGTCACATTAATTATTGGCATTTATGGGGTTTTCGGCGCTTTTGATATAATAGCACAACAGCACCGACAAACTACGAGGACAACAATTCTCAAGACTACTTTATGTTTGCTGCTGTTGCTGTTGCTGTCATTTCAATTGCCATTGCCATCTATGTGTGTGTGATGACAACTGCAGAAGTGTATGTATGTATATATTCATTGAAATTTGTTTTTGTGTCAGTTGCACAAAGATGCAAATATACATATATATATTTGCAAGTCTCTGCATTTTGTGCCAATTAAAAGTTAATTTGACAAAGCGAGACATTTCAAATTAATTTCAATATGAACAGCGTTTTAATTCAATTTACATACACATACATTTCTCTATGTTGAGTTTGTCCCCGTGACATTTTGAGCATGCATCTGTATAAATAAAAGATATGCTTGCCGTTGTAGAGTTGTTAAAGATGAAATTTAAGTAGTACTTTTCTCTTCATCGATAACTTGATTGTTAGCTGACTTCAATTTATATATACACGATTTATAGAGCCCTTAATTAACGTGACCCTCTCAAGGCCTTCCAATCAGTGTCCGTTCGTCATTTTGCCACTTGACGCCTGAGCGTGTAAGTGCGTGTGATGCAATTATGTACTTAATGACAGGCCCATGGCGGTGCAGTCGTCAGTCGACAGTTGAACAGTCGAGTGTGGTTAGGCTTAATGCTTGAATGAGCCACCTTCACACACACAACAAAGTAGCGGGGCATCAAGAGCCAACAGGCGAACTCCGGCCCCGGCAAACTAGTTCAAGTTGAAGCCGTTTCCACGTCAACTTATGCCAGCTGCCTGTCAGCAACAGGACTTGCAGCAGCAGCAGCAGCAGCAACAGCAACTGCGCCTGCTACTTATGCAAAATGCTTAGCAGCAGTCGGTGCAGTTGCCACTTGACGGCCGTTGTTGCTCATGTATAGAAAGTTTGATTACCACCATCACAGTGACAGAGAGAGAGAGAGAGAGAGAGAGAGAGAGAGAGAGAGAGAGAGAGAGAGAGAGAGAGAGTGTGCAGCAGACACATAGAAGGTGGCATAGCATTCTCTCTGCCGAATGAGCTGCACAATTGTGTTGATTGCACAGATGACAAGACGACCGGCTGGCTGGCTGCCTGTTTGGTTGGCAGCAGGACGAGCGACAGCATCTCGCCTTGATGACAATGAAGTGCATGCATGAATATTCTAATCAAATGAGCCAACACACAGACTGCCTCTGACGCTCTGACGGTGTGACGATCTGGCTGGCAGTCACCACACACGGCCTGCCTAGCTTGCCATTGTCGCAAGCAAGTACAATTTTTGCATTGCCAACCACAACACACACACTCTCGGAGAGCAGCACCCAACCCCTTGAGTTAGTCACCACATGCTTTGTGTTTTGTTCGCAGGGAAGGAAAAGTTTCAAAGTCAGTCGACTCGTCGACCGACGACGACCCGCTTCATTCGTTTCGTTTCGTTTCATTCACTCACTGAAATCGAATTTGCATAATTTAACATGATGGTTGCGCTTATTCCTGTTGCCTGTCAGACAGACCTTCGTGCCTCCTTCTCCAACTCCTGCTGCTGCCTTTAGCCACCTCTGTTATTGTTGTGCTCGTTCTACTTCTCTCCTCTTCCACTGCTGCTGCTGCTGTTACCTCATCACAACATTTGCCGCCACATGCATCATCATTTGCATACATTTTCAGTTCGTCAGTTGAGTCAGTCAGTCAGTCAGTCAGTCAACTCGTCCTTTTTGCCTTCATTACTTTGCTTGCGCCGTTTACACATTTGATTTTCCTTCCCCTCCCCTCCCCATCACCCGCTCCAACCACATTGCTTGACTCGATTTTCTTTGAATATAATTCGCAGCAGCGAGAAAAAATTGACGTTGATGGATTTTGGCACTTACACAGAAGACTAGCGCCCTGTCACTACGCCAAAAACTTGCTTGCCTGCCAGCCCGACTGACTGCCAGCCTGACTGCCTGCCGGCTGACTGACTTTGAAGCGCATTTTAATGAAGAATGATATGTTGGCATTGCCATCAGCAGCACACCAAAACCATATCAGGCCACATCAGACCACAACAGCCGCAAGCACACGGGCCACAAGACCACATCAACTGACAGTTTCCGCGGCTTTGAACTTTTTGCCTGTATGTGTCGAAGGGCGACATCGACAAGTTTTCTCTTGTCTCTCATCATAAAACCGAACACAAAAAAAAAAAGAAAATTGCGCTGAAAACGAATCAAAATCGACTTGAAATTTTTACTTATTGCTGTTTTGTCAACTTTTTTGCAGTAGGCCGATGACAGAAGAAAAGAATTTGATTTTGCATAAATTTATTGGCTCATCCGTGGAAAATTTGACAGAAATTTGATTTAGCTGTTCGGATGATGATTGGATTAGCGCGCAAATAAATGAGTGCCTAAAAATATGCTACATCATAATACACTTTGCGTCTTATGGAGATTGAATTAGAATGCTAAGCTGTCTATTGATATACTATTCAATCTGGAAGAGATTCACGATTCCCCTTTAATATTAATATTTTTGCAATTTCAATTGTAGAATCTATTGCAACATTGTTGTTATTCCAATGAGGCAAAACCTAAATAAAAATATATAGAGGAAAATATGAGAAAAATAAACAAAGCAACACTATGTGTGTGTGTGTGTGTGGAGTGTCGCCGCTAAGTGCTGCTGCTGTGACCTCTTGTGCCCATCTGTTCCCTGTGTTCTCTCCCTAGGTTCATGCATATCAAAATGGCAACAATAAACGGCAACAAAAGAACAACAATAACAAACATTAACATACAACAATAGGCGACGTCGACGGCGGCAGTCAAATGTTGCAAATGTAAGCAAAATAAATACACACACACATAACACACACCCAAACATACACACATTAACATTCGCTGTGTGTTTGCGTGTGTATGCAAAACCAAAACTTTTGACATAATAAAATGAAATGTTATTGTTAAAAAAGTTACTTGCATATTAAAACAAACGCAACTTTTTTCCTCAAATTCTGTTTTTTTTTTATTCTACTTTCTTCGTTGTTTATTCTGCTATGTGTGTGTGTTTGTGTGTGAAAATATGCACACAAATACTGAGAAACATTCACATAAATGCAAATGGGCAGCGTGTGAAGCGAGCAACGTTCTGCAAAAGCAAACAACTTTAATTGAACTGTTTACCCGATTTTTATTTTATACATCTGCGTTTCTCTACGTATATGTGTGTTGCACGATATTCTGTGTGGCAAGCTGTGTAATTGTTATGGTTATGTTTGTGATGATTATTTGGCTCGTTGCACAGCTGCTAAAATGTTGCCCGTCCAGCAAAATTCTGCTGGCTTTATCAAGCTGCCTGCATAAACATGCTCCCAGTGTTGCCAACAAAAACAACTTACTTAAATTGTATTTGTCGGGTTGGAGCGCACAGTTGCATCAGTTGAAAAAGTACTTATCAATAAACTCCCTCGGAGAGGACAAGAGATTGCGAAACTAATGACGCTTGCGAAAAGCAAGTTCAAAGTTTCGACAAAATTTTTTTAATCTGACTAAACACTTGGACTTCGAAGCAAACATGAAATTATTAAAAACAGAATAATATTAGAATAAAGCAACCTCGAAATATAGTCAAGTAATTAATTTATATTTTGATACACAGTTTCCTTGTTTTAAAATATGATAATAATAGAAAAACCTCCGGTCATTAATATGTTTTTATACCGAAACTTACGTAATTACACTGCAAGAAAAATAACATATTTTTTTTGGCATTTTAGCACTACATGTCAAGAACTAATTAAAACACGTCAACACAATGAAAACTGGCAAACAACAGTTAACGAGCTGAACACGTTACGTATACGTAATATTCATATGTATGCTTATATAATTACAAAATAAAACAGGTAGAACAAGTTAAATTTTTCAAACTTTACTCACCTTTACTGGCACCGTCCGGACCCCGCAATATGGTGCACTCCTCTATAGTGCCAAATGGATGAAAAATTTGTCTAACATCATCTTCAGTTTGTTGTTTGCTGAGCATGCCAACGAACAGCTTGCGATCTAAATGCTCTGTTTTTTATTGTATTTTTTAACGAGTTTATTTTTTTGTAGTTTGTTTTTCGTTTTGACAATTCGAATTGAATTTAATGTTTTTTTTTATTGATATTTTTGTCGTTGTATCAAAAGAGGCAGCAAAATGGAAGAGTGGCATGTGTGAAAATTAAATTGTAAAAGCCATAGCATTAGAAAATGTTTCCAATAATGCAACAAAAATAATCCAGAGTGAAAGTTACCGAATAATGCCAGAGACGAAACGGAAAGTCAGAAATGAAATAATACCGAAAAATCAGGCCATATGAGCGTTATAGTATATATGTGACATATATAAAAAATGTAAATGCAACAGAGTTACGAATTACGCAACAAATTTAATTTTATATATTTTTTTTGTAACAAATAACGAACGCAGCAGGCACATTGAATAAAATGTAATTTGTTTGTTTTTTTTTTTTGTATTCATAAATTTTTGTCAAATATTTTAACGAGCGCAAAAATACGAAAAAATTAATATAGAAACCAACAAAAGTAAAGCAACAACATTTATTTAACGAAATTTTTGTTATATATTTTGTTTTTTTGTTTGGTTTTTGTTTTGGTAATGGTGTTGGTTTGAATTTCGACACCAAAGGAGCAATTACAATTACAACATTTATTAATGTGGGGAATATTAGGAAAATTTTGGAATTTCAAATTTGGCAACAATTTGCAAAATATGCCAAGGGATTTAATTTTCATTTATATTTTAAAAGGTTTTAGTTTTTTTTTTTTGTATTTACGAGTGTTGCGATTGGGTATTGAATAAAGAAATTTTCGGTATTTTAGAATGGAAATTGAAAAGCAAAAAATTAAATTTTGGTATAACGAAATTATTGTCAGTTTTCCAATTTTGCCAATTTTGATGTATATATTTTTTTGTTTTCAATTATTTATATATACGAAAATATATGTATATATAGTTTTTGTTTTTTTTTTTTCATATAGAGCACGAACAAGTGTTACATAAAAAGGAAAGAAAAGAAGATAAAAATGGGTGATATTTAGTAAAATTGTCGCACATTTCATTTTTTTTTGTTTTTGGTTTTTTTTATGTAACTTACAACTTACAAAATGGAAAATGTCTTTTTTTTTGACAATATAACAATTAGCTAAGTATATTTATAAATGTATATATATATATAACACAATACATACACACGCACACACACATACATACTGACCACGCACAACAGAGCTACAAGTTTATATAGACATTAAAAGGTAAATAACATTTTTAGCCACTACTTGGAAAGTTTATGTTTTGTTTTTGTTTTTTTTTTTTTGTAACTAGCTTAAAGATAGAACAATGATTCAGAGCTTAAATTAAAAGTATTAGCAGCTATAAAGGGAAGGCTTATCCGAAAAAAGAAACTTGGAATGACAAAAATTTCACTGGAATTGTGTTTATGACCCAAATGACGCTTCAACATGAAATGATTCTAGGAAAAAGTGGAAGGAGATTCACAAAGAGAGAAATATATATTTATACAGAGAGAGAAAGACAGTGAAAGTGAAAGAGATATAAAATTATCCAAAGCACAAGAAATCCTTATTTAATCTTACTTGAGCTTTTACTCCATCGATCTGTTTCCTTCTTGGGCTCTTAAATGTTAAAGTGTCAAGTACAGATTTGCATTATTAACGTATAAACATACGATTGTGTTCTTCATTAGGTTGCGTCTGTGGAACACATTGATAATCTATAATCAATACAGATTTCCATCGCACAAGTGTGCAGAGCAATAAACATGTTTATGGGCAAACACCATTCCAAAGGTCTCTCTGCGCAAAACCTATCGCATATTTGCACTGCCAACCTCAATTGGGTCTCATATCGAAAATTGAGCGTTCAATTATTGCCAAAACACTTGGCACACACATACACACACCCATCGAAGAGGAGGCTGACTGTCTGCCTGCTGTTGCCGATGTCGCGTTAAAGTGGCAAAAGCAATCGAAGTAGAAAATAACTAATACGACACGTTAGCCGGCCGTGCAGACTCAACTGGCCCGCCTGCAGGCAATTGTCTTGCCGGGGCAAGAGTGTGATGGTGTGCGTGTGTGTGTGTGTAAGCCTAATGGCATTTGGGCCCAACTCAACTTAACTCGACTCGACTCAACCCAACGGAGGCTAAGCACGTGCAATAAGCCAAACAACGCCACTGGCATGCTAAACAACACCAAAGAAAAAAAAAAGAGAACGGGGCAAAAGGGTTGCACACAGAGAGCACGAGCTTAATAAAAATGTAAAGCACGTGGTGCACACCCAAAAGGTAACAAGGACCAAAGGTGAAGCACAAAATAGTGCAGTATGCCTTGCGGCATTTCGCCATTGTACGATACATATGAAATGGCATAGTTCAACTGGCTGTTAACAGTTGCGGCGCCAAAAGGCAGACAATGTATAGAAAAAAAAAACGACCAAAAGGCAGGGAGAAGAAAAGGACATGGTCGACTAGAAACAAGCAGAAAAAAGAGAGAGAGCAAAAAAAAAAGGATTTGCACAATGTTTAGCCGCCGTTGCAGCAATTTTCTACAATTACCAAGGCACAGGTGTGTGCTAGCCAGCCAGCTAGCTAGCTGGCTGTTGGCCGCAGGACAATGACGATGTTGCTTGCACACGGCATAAAATGCACACAATTTTCCAGTGATTCCTTTTTAGCTTTGGCCCCAGCCACGGCTAAAGCAAAAGCAAAAGCAGTGAAAATAATATTAGAGGCCATTAGGCTCATATAGACAAGTTAAGTGGCTCTTTTGAGTGTCGCCCATGTGGCAGGACTTGGTCGCTCCATGTGTGTGTGTCCTGGCTGGTTTTTAGATTTTATTTTATGCCGCGGCTGTTGCCAAGCCAAAAGAAGTCATTAACGTGTCGTTGTCGTTGTCTTTGATGCTCATGCTCGAGAAGCAGCAGCAGCCAAAAAGAAAAAAGTAAAGTAAATAACAAAAAAAGAAAACCAAATTAAATTAGTTAACCACATGGCAACTTTTGTCTGTCAGGCAACATGGCAGCTGAGAGCTGAGCTCAGGACAACGTGGTGGCACCACTAATTGTTGCATGTTATGCTTTTGCTTATCTTTGGGACTAACCCTCAAGCGCAGTCAGCTCGAAATGTGGCCCCTAGACAAGTAATTGTATTTTAAATGTTAGCCAAAGGTGAAAAAGCCAGTCTAGCAATGTCGCGTCTATAAATTATACAAGAAATGGTTAACAAGGAAGAGCAAAGAGAGCAAAAATAAACCTCGATGGTAAAATAACAAAACAAAGTCGCTGACAAAGCTCAAAACTCATGTGCTGCTCCTCTCTTTGGTTTTTTGAGCTTATTTTTACAGCTGGCTTTTGGCTGGCCACTTTTGCCAATTGACATGTAAATTGACATTTAATGGTTGCTAATGAGCGTCTGAGGATTAGTTCCTTTGCCAGACTAGCAAGTCCAGACAGTGTTATTTGCATAGGTGGCAATAGAGTTTGGGGATTTGAGAAAACTCTCTCGTTAATTTAGGGCTTAGGGAATAAAGCTATTAATTTGTGAACTGGAATTCTATATTGAAATTTATTTATAGTTTTTGCTGTAACTATTTACAAGTCTTGCATATTTAAATTGCTCGACGACTTACTCTGCAAAATTGCAGCTAATAAATCATTAAGCAAACAAATAAATACTCCATTAATTTTCACAGCTTAGCACAAGAGTTAAAACATAGATGCTGAACTCTTGTCTGAGTACATAAGTAAGTAATCAGAGAGAGATCTAATGCTAAATGCGACCAATTCATATTTGAAAACTCTTAATCAGATTATGATGGACGGCTGCCATAAATTTGGCATAGCTTAAAATGCTATGTAAATATATTTAAGTTATTAATTATTTTGTGGGCAAAGCTTTTGCTTTGCTCTTGCTTTCTAATTACAAATTGAGTTTTGGGCAACGTCTCGAATAACATTTGTTTGGCAAAAATTGATTGAAATACGACGATGAGTACTCAACACACACACACACACACACCCGAAATACAAACAGAGTTGTAAATGTATCTTAGTTGATGATGATGATGTAAGTGCTATCTGCAACTGTCTCTTTAACTCGACTGCATTTCGTATACATCTCTTCATGTTTGTTTTGCTATAAATTATTGAAATTGTAATTACTTAGGCAGGAAATGGGAGTAAAATGAGGGAAATGGGCAAAAGCCAGGCATTTTATTCTCCTGCTCGTTGTTGTTGTTGTTGTTGTTTCTTTTTCCGACTAATGCAAATTTAATTAGAAACATGAAATTTGAATATCTCTTTCGCCTGAACTGACAGTTTTGCCTTTCGCCCTCACACTCTCTGCTTTACGAGTTTTGCGAGTACTTATTCGTGTGTGCTCTATGATTGATGATTAAATGCCATTCAGAACTAAAAGCGTACTAATTAATATGTAATTAGTGATTCGCGTCACACATTTTCTCTCTCACTCTCTCTCTGGCTTGACATTCATTTGACAGGCAATACGGCTAATTTTAAATGTTTCAAGTGTGAGATTTACTAGTTGCATTCAATAAATTTTCATAAACTGCGCTCTTAATTTAAATAAGCAGATTTAACGCCTCAATTGTGCAACATTTGGCATGATATTCCACTTATGTTCGAGAGCAATTCTCGATTATAACACAGACGTCTATCAATAGTCTATTGTTTAGTTTGCTGCAGGCAACTGTATTTTTATAGCATGGGAGCCAAAGACCGAGGCACTGACATCCTTCGTCGAGGTGTCAGTATTTATACAGCAAATAAGCTAAATTTTTCCTTTATGACTCCCACAACGGGGCAAACAGTTGGTGGATGAAATGCCGGGGCAACGTCGCCAGACAATTGTGTGGCAATTGTCAAATGTCTGCCAAGCGACAGGACGACGCTTCTGCTCCTGCTCCTGCTTCAGGCTTACTGACGTTTATATATGACTAGTGATAAGTCAGCGTCGCCCAAGACGTTGACACCAAGTGCAAGTGGGGTTGCCGGAAATGAGAATGGAGATGGAAGCTGTGTCTGTCTGTGTGTGAGTGTGTTTCGTGTCTCATTTTGCGCTTTGTTGTTATGATGCCGTGGAATCCTTTGGGTGTCTTTTGGGTCTTAAAGCGCACAGTTTATTTGTCAGTTTGAAATTTAGAGTAATAAGCGCTAAAGTTGAGCATAGGCTGGGGACAGACAATGACAGCGACAGTCAGTTTGCAAATGACATGTAACAGTGAGAAGAGGGACTGGCATATCCTGCGAAGGACCACAGCCTTCTGAATTCAGAAGTAAATTAGTTATTAGCGTTGTAAGTAGTTGAAAAGTTCTACTCTCTCGTCGAGTTTTTGGCATTGGCATGCCGAAAAACGGCGCTAAAATGCGCCTAATTGTTAATTAGTGTCAGCGTGAATTAGTATTTACAGCGTGGCAGCATCAGACACAGACACAAAGCACATTTCAATGGGCGCATTTTTAGGCATTTTGCATGGCGAAGCCAAAAAAGTTTCTGTGCTGTGTTTGCCGAGCACAACGGAAATTGTAGAAAAGTCAACGCCAGAACAGAGCAGAGACCCCAGAAATACTCGCGCTAGCTAAAAGTTTGTCTTCACTGTGGTATTGAAGTGTTAATTAATATTGAAAAGGATCAACTTTTGTGTGACTTTGGCTTTGTGAGCGCCAAGCAAATGAAAATTGAAAAGGAATCCACTGAGACTTTCCCCCGAAATGGAAGCAAAAGGGGTTAAAGGCCAAGAAAGCAACTTTACTTTGCTCATGAATTTCTCTCCTTTTTTTCTTTACAATAACTTCAAAAATTCTGAGAGGCACTTTAAGGTATTTCCAAGCATAATAAAAAAGGGTTTTGCAATTAACAAAAGTGACTGCTTGGATTTCGTGAGATACTATTTAAGCTGAGCTGAGAAATTTCTTTGCATATATTATATTTAAATTAAAATTCATATTCAAACATACGAGAAACTGTCGACTCAGAGCAGCTTTATTTCTGGCAATAAATATATGCAGCTGGCTGCAGTGTGAAGTGTGGGCGGATGCCATGACGATGGCAAATGGAGAAGGCAATCTTGACATGCCATTAACATTTCATGTGCACCTTGGCGTTGTCTTTTGCCAGCCACAGCCACAGACCAAGTGCCAAGTGGCAGTCGCAGCCTCTGCAGCAGCCGGCGTTGACTATCACACTAAAAGTCAATATAAAGTAAAATTTTTTTTATGACCCCAGGATTATCATTTTGCGCTGCAGCTTGACATGAAATTGGTTGCACTGTGGGTAACCAGAAATTGGCTATAAAAGCAAAGACCGACGACCAAAAGGTGCTCGCATCTTTCGCCGTGCAACGCTCTCCCCCTTCTTCCCCCTCTCAGCACATATTCCAATGTTCTATAAAAAATATAGAAATTTTTATTTTAAGTAGTGACGCGTCAGGGATAATGTTAATGGCACATAGCATTTTCATTTCAAACGCATAAAACTGTCCAATGTCTGTCCACGGGAAATGTTAAAAAAAAGAATGAAAAGATGAAGAGAAGAAAACGAGAAAGAGAACGGCGAAAGCAGTGCAAAAGGAATGTCAACCCATCGCATCACTTTTCGATGGGGATCCTTTGTGGCTGTCGCTTTATGTGCGCAGATTTCCTCGTTGTATTTTATATTATATATGTATATGTGTTTGACGCATATATATTTATATATATAATAAGGGGAACGCGTATCTCTCACGATAAAGTGGAATTTAAAGTTTATGAGCTAGACAGAAGGACTCACAGGACTCACTCAAAACGCGCGACGGGTGCCGCATATGCCGTATGCTTTATAATTATATGACCGGCATTTTTTTATAACTCGACGAATGTTATGTGCGCTCTTTGACCGCCTTTGGCGCTGAGATGGGAGTTGCTGCACATCAAATGGACTTTGGGATGATGCTGAAGATTGCTTGTAATAGGCAATAGACGAGCGCATAAATTCTGCAGCAATGAAAATGGCCACAGAACTGTTATGAGCATTTTCTGCTATGGCTACTTAACTTGACAAGAGAGAAAACTTTTTACACTCTCGCAAATCCCAGGATATATATCTTTAAACAAATGTAAACAAATAAACGTCGAGTAATGAATGTAGTAAAAAATGAAATGAGCTACAACAAGTAACAACGAAAAAACTTCTATTCCTATTCCTTAATATTTCTCTCATTTAATTTCACACATAACACGCAAACACACAGTACTACATTTATTTAATTTAAAATTGAGGTATGCTTACGTTTAGAAACTTTTGTATACCGCACTCTGTTGTATGCTTTTTCGAAGCTTAACACATGGGGAATGCTTTGTTGGAATGTGATTAAGTTTGCTTTTGGATTTATTATGCGATTTAGAAGTCGTTTATTAAGTTTGTTAAATGGTCTGGCATAATTGCTATCCCTGTAGATTTGTAGTCTTAAATTCTTTGGAATCAGGTTAATGTTTGTGTAAAGCTAGCAGGAAAGCTCTGACTACAGTTAGGCACGACTCAATGAAACTTTGCACTACGAGGCGTATGCGTATTATTTACTCTACAACTATTTGAAGAAAAATTTGTGTTCTTTATGAAACTTGAGAGATTCACAATTTTAGTTATTTGTATATTTCTGGTTTATTGATGGCACATTCCAAGTGATGTCATCGAGAGTATCCATTTATAGTAGAGTATCTCAGCATCGGTTTTATTAGTTCAATGCCGCCAATTCGCTGTCACTTGCGATTCCGTGTGCTAAAATTGTTCGTTATAATTTACGGTTTGTGTTGCAAGTTTGTTTGGTTTTGATTTTTGTTTTCATTATTTTCGTGTTATTTGATTTTAGGCGTTTGCGAAAAAAGAGAGAAAAAAGAAAGAGAAAAGAAGGAATAAATAAAATTTTTATAATCTCTGTTGTTGTTGGTTTGGTTTCAATTTTTTTGTGGGTGGATGTAAATGTTGTTGCTTATTTTTAATTTAATGTTTAAGAGTTTCGTTTTGTTTGCACTACGGAAATATTGAGTAACGCAAACGCAATCGAAAATTACCAAACAACTTAAAATGTTTACGTGTCATAACAATAACAAATTGCATTTAATTTTCATTTTTAATTGGGGTAAATAGAGAGCACAACATTGAGCATAAATTTTGCATTGTTTTGCTAATAAATATCGTTCATTTCGTTTTTTTTTTTTCAATATGTATATATTTTTGTTTACGAACAACATCAAGGAAACAACAACACTGAGATATAAAAATTTTATTATAATAGTTAAAAAAAAAAAGAAAAAAACAAAACACAAAACGTAACAGATTTACTTGACTTTGGTGTTAATTAAAATGTAACGTAATGTTCACATTTAGTTAGAGGGAGTTTTTTTCAAACAGACAGAAGATGATCTTTAGAAGCATCGAAAGTTTTGAATAGATGGGAGATATATAGAGAGTATGCAGAGTACGCACGAAATATTAAAAGAAATAGATATATACGACAACAACACACGGCATATAATAAAAGTACTATAAAATTGTAAATATATGTTTAACTACTTATTGGCTAAGTGTAAGTCTAACTAATTGTAATCCTTAAGCTATGTACAGTAAGAAAACAATATGATTATTTATTGCATTTTGCATTTTGCAGTTTTCATTTAAGATTTAATCCGCACAATAATTAGAATTAAAGTCCGGCAAACCGCTTCTTCCACTTCTTCATACTGACTGTGATATAAATCCCATAACTAATTGAAAATATATTGCCTGGCTAAACAAATAACTCAAACTACTTGCAAATCAATGCAAAAGTTCGTCATTCATCGTCATGTTCAAAGTCCGATGTTTTGTTTTGTTGTTGGGGGAGTTGAGTATAACACCTCAACACCTTGACAGCAAATGCCACAAACAAACAAATGAACCGATGAACAACAACACAAACTGCACAACACAACCTCAAGTCAGACGTCAATCAAATTGCGAGGCAAGTTGAGAAAATGCTTCAATAAACATGTCTTACATAAAACATTTTAATTAAATTATATTTTATATGTGTTCTGCCATGTGTGCATTAGTATGTGAGTGTTGTTGTGAGTGAGTGTGTGTGTGTGTGTGTGCGTCTGCTGTGCAATATTTATCAATATTCCAGGGAAGGGAGGCAAAAACAACAGTCATCACAATAACCATACGTCTTCGTCTAGTCCACACATACACTCACACTTTGAAGTAAACAAAAGTGTTTTAGCGCTCTCAATGCACATCATTCATTTACACGCACACACACACCAAAAGGGGTTGAAAGGGGGAGTAAATTGTGTGTGTAGAGAACGAGCGAACGAGTGGTGTAAGAGCAATGGTTTAAGGCGCAATGACACTAGCTTAAAACTAGCTTAATAGCGATGGATTAACACAGCAGTTATCACAAATCTATAAAGAGTTTAGCGTTGATAAATTAAGGCAGAATTTATTAACAAGGAAAACATATTTGAAATATGTAAGGGAAAATTATTTTTGTCAAAAGAATATCTTATCCACAAAATCTTATAACGAATTCATTTCCGATTGACAACTGAAACAAGGCTAAAAATATATATTATATATTTTGAAACTATTTAATTTATTTATTTTTAATTTTACTTGTTAGACAAAAACTAATGAAATATTTAAATATGTATTTTGAATCTACTTCATTTTTATTCCTATTTATTTAGATAATCAGTAGCTGTAGATGTATTTAAAATATAATTTGAAACTATTTAACTTTTATTTATTTGTAGATATATTTAAAATATATTACCTAAACTATTTAATTTCAAAATTCTAGCTAGTGTCATTTGATGTAGAAGGGCGATTCGCTTGAAGCGAAGCCAATGCTCTACTTTAATTTAATTTTTGTGGTTGTTGCTGCGTTGCTGTTGTTGTTTATTTTGTTTGCTCGGTGCGCGCAATTAATTGAACTTGCAGCACATGCCTCTCAGTCTCAGTCTCTGTCTCTGTCTTTTGCCTCAGCTTCAGCTGCAGACTATTGACAGCCTTCAGGGTGCGGTCGATTGGGGCAAGGGCGGAGGAAAGGGGAAGGGAGTGGAGGCTTTTATGTATTGGTGTGGTTGAGTCGATGAACACTTAAGCCGCACTCAATGCAGCCACAGTTGATGTCGCTCCGCTCCGCTCTGCTCTGCTTCTCTCTGTTCTATACTCTGCTCGTTTAACCGTTACGCTTTTTGGAATTTAACTAAGACAAACACCACAACGATAACAACAGAGTAACACAAGTAACAGCAACAACAACAATGCACAGCCGACAACTACACTAACAAGTTGTCTAGTTTGTTGCCTTGCTCTTGTTTTTGGCTCTACTTTTCTGTTATTTCTCTCTATGAGAAACGCTTGCGGGTCTTATGTTGGCTTAGCAGCAAACTTCTCTAAGCTGGGGCCAACAGCTCTTACTGAGAGACTGTGCAGACAGATACCAATTGTGCGGTTGTGGAGGAACGGAGGAGTCAAGTGTATGAGCTGCAGGCTTTTCGCAATTACAATTACGCATAGAAGAGAACAAAACGGAAATAACATAGAAGAGAAACAAGTGGCAACAAGAAGAAGTTGGAAGAAGAGTTGTTCAATGCACTGCAGTAATTGTAAAAGCCAGCAAAGTAGGCAAAACATTTAGTAAAATTATGGACAAATACCAAAAAATAGGAAGCATTGATTTTAGACTACGATTTTTTGAAAAAAGCGAAGGCAATGAAGGGATTGCAATTTTAAAATGGAAGTCAATGAAACTCAATGTATTGCCAATTTCTAAAATAAAGAAACATTGAATGAATTTGGATATTCAATTCATCTGAAATTAAAACTTATCATTTATGGCAAAGTCTTTAATCATTTTTCAATTCTTATGAAATTAAAATATTTATTGTTTGCGATAAAACTTTGGTGCCAATTACCTACATATAACATTAACAAGGAATTTACTATTTAAATATTGCCAAATTAATTGGTTTAAAGACAAATCTAATAGCTGTCCAACTTCTTTTTATAACCTTATTAGAAACTCTCTTCTGAAGTGCTTCGAACAATACCCAAAATCTTGAGCAGCTGGCCACAGAAACATCTTCGACTTTGCGGTCAAGCATTGTTCTCTCCCACCACTTGGGGATGCCAAGTATGAGCTAAGTAGTTGTGAAAGCTGCCTAGAATCTAAAACATATTGCACAATTACTTGGCACACATACTCGTATATATCGTGCACCCACAAAATATATAGCTAACAAAATTTATGTTATTGTTTGTCTGGTAACACGGTGCGGAGACCAGTTCTTGGACTAAGGACTAGCTCTACCTTTTTGCAGCCAAAGGACTCCCATATTATTTGCACATATATATTTTTTTTGTTCGTTGGCATACGATGTGTGTGTTGCAACATTTTATTTATCGCAGTGGCCATAAAATGCACGCTGGGGGCATTTGTAACAATTTTCAGACACACACAACAATGGAAACAGTTCTCAGTTCTCCGTGCTGCTGCCAGTTTCTCTGGCCTGCCTTTCTCATTCACTTTTCCCTTACTCTCTCTCTCTCTCTCTCTCTCTCTCTCTTTCTCTTGGCTTCATTCATCTGACCACCTTCCAGCTAAAAAGTACTGAATGCTTGGCACAACCATTCTTAGTCAGGTTAAAATATTACAACATCATGCTTAAAAGTCACGTTTAAACGCTGACGACGTCGGCGCCGAAAGATTATTGCATTTTAGAGCTCTTCCCCGCTTGCCACCGCTGCCACTTGCCACACGCTTGCTATCTCTTTCTCGCTGCACACCTGAGGCCGCACACAATCACAAACAAACGTAGTTCATTTCAGTCGGACGCCGTCGACGTCGACGTCTGCTATGCCAAATAAGTAATAGTGTTGCAACGTGCCTGCCGCATTTTATTTCCTTTTTGAATGTGCAAAGACACAACGCGAGAAGGTGGAGAGGGGAAGGTGAGTGAGTGAAGTATAGTTGGGTGTGCAGCTCGGTGCTCTGGCTGCCATCCCATTGCCATTGATTGTATAATTCTTGTGTTGCGAGTGAAAATTTTATACTCATAGTGTATGCTTGATGTCTGATTGAATTGAATTGATGGTGAGTGCCTGCCCGTGACTCTGACTCTGGCTCTGACTCTGCTGACTCTCGTTTCCCTTTCGATTCCGAGTCGATTCTGTCTCTGCTGGTTTTTGGCATTTGCGGTTACGAAACCAATTTATTTGCCTCGCATACACCTGTGTGCATGGCCGCCTCTCTGTGTGAGAGATGTGTGCGAATATGTGCAATGTTGTTATTTATTTTAAACAGTAACTGCGGTAAGCGGCTTGGGCTCAGAAATTCTTGAAAACCAGAAATCATTTCATAAGATGAAAAGCGATTTTTTGGCACACCCACATTTCTGTGGTAAACATCCAAGCGAGAGAGATAGAATTAAAGAGAGAGAACGAGTATTGAAAGAAGACGTGTAAAAATATGTACTTATTATGATTGCTGTATGAGTCAAATTTTGGATGGTGTTGGCAATTAAACTGAAAAACAAAAAAGCACTGAAAGAGGTTAAAGGCAAAAGAGTTCCCTAGATGAAAAATTTAAAATAATTTCTTTGGATTACATTGTCAATAGTTATTTGTTGATTATATTACTCTCTTAAATATTTAACAGTTTTGAATTGTATTACTTTACTTATGTTTTAATAAATATTTAATTCGGATAACTCCAGCAATTTAATTAAAATTCTGAAAATGCACTTGCACCCATGAGAAAGGGGAAAGACTTTCGTTTGCAGCTCACGTAGTCAAACAGAGATTTCCGGGAACTGAAGGCGCTAAGCACATCATCATTTTGCAATGTTTTACGAAACTCAATTTCACTTTAATAAATATTTCAATATATGTGTATTTTGAAAAGCGAGTCAAGGCCTACGCACACATAGAGAGAGAGAGAGAGAGAGAGAGCCTTGGCTCAGCTTCTGCCACCCCCTTGTCACTGTCTGCTGCTTGTCACACGCCGTTGTGCCATTGTAAATGGAGTCAAGAAAGCAAAAGTCACTTTTTCAATTTTCAAAATTAAAAAAAAAAAACACAGAAAATTCAACGCACACACGAGTAAATCACTAAGTTACTGTGTCGCATTGATAAACCCTTATCAAGTGGGGTTTTTTTTACACACACACATACGCCGGCTCACGCACACTGTGAAACACGTTGACACATTGTCACAGGGCTACAAAAAAGTCACTAAACGAAATGCAGAGACCTTTCTGACAAGGGTGAGCGGCTGCAAAGCAGAGGCAGAAGACGGAGAGGCTGAAGCTGAGGCGGCAACAAAAAGCATTGCCTACTTTTTGGCGTGAATTTAAAAAGGCAGCCCTAGCACAGCGCATAAGCGAGCAGGCGGGGGAAATTGAGAAGGAGGAGGACGTGGAGATGGAGGCTGTTATGTAGCGCGCATATTAAAATCTATAAAATATGCTCGTGACTGCTTTACGACTTGAAAGCTCAAAGCTAAGAGCAAAACCAGAAGCGGGAAACCAGCAAAAAGTTCAATATTTGTAAATCTTTTACTCATATGCTCGCACTCTTTCGCACTTTCTTTCGCATTTTCTTTCTGTCTCACACTCTCACTCCATGGCTGAGCTCGTTCTTTATGGGTTAATGGTGCGAAAACGTGACTTAATGTTCGTGTGTAAAATTTGTGTTTCTTTTTTTTTTTCTTTGCTTCTCGTTTCATTCGTTTCTCGCTTCTTCATAAGAGTTATGTGCTGGTGTGTGCGTACAGGGGTGCAGTCTGTACACAGCGTGGAGTATGGAGGGAGTGTAATGGAGAGTCGCAGCTGTTGTGCAAAGGTCAAAGCAATTTGAGGCGCCCATCGTGAGGCGATGGCTTTTAATAGAAATGTCAGACAATTGGGTGCCAAAGCAAGTCTGCAGCTTTAAAGTCAGCAACGTAAAGCCAACGTAAATTGATAAGAGTTCAAGTCTAAGCAATAGAGACAATGCGTAACAGCGATAGAGATAGGGCAGAGAAGAGAGAGTTAACACATCAAAAGTTGTGCAGGCATTTTTCAAGAGTTTCGTTAAGCCTCACATGCGATTGGAGTTGAGTAATTGATAGCGTAAATGAATGAATAAAAGACAGAGAGAGAGGCAAAGGAAACAAGTGATATTTTAGAGAGATAGAAACGAGAAAAATGAAGGAAAAGAAACGTGTTATTAGCTTTTGTAATTTAAAACAAATTTGAAGTTCTTTCTATCGATTTTATATAGAACACATGGGATACATTGTGGTTCAATATATAACAACATAAATTAAGTATACGTACATCCCATTTTACTGCTTTAAATACTATATAAATTTTTTTATATAGTAGTTGATACTGTCTCAATTTTAAATTAAGTATTTTTATCAGTATATTTAAGTAGCGAATTATGCTATATAAATTAGCTTCAAAATATCTCTGAGTGGCACTTATTAAGCCATGTCGAAACTACACGTTTTATGCACTCTATATATGGCTTTCAAAAACTCAGCTCATTAACCAAAAACTGCCTTAAATCGAGCTGAATATTTTTGGCCCCGAAGCGTTTAAAAATTTCATTAACTCAGTTGACTCGCCAAGCATCATTTAATTATCTCTCTATCTTCTGCTCGCGCTCTCTTCTTCTGCCTCTCTCTGTGTGCGCTTTAGCGTAAATGACAAATCCTTATGCTAAATATGCTTAATGCAACACACACACACACACACACACACATATATATACACACTCAGCTTACAACGTGCTGTACATATGCTTAATGAAGCTTATAACTCTCGTCGTCTCGCTGCACGTTCTACGCTTCTCTCACTCTGTCTCTATTGCTGACTTGCTCTGTGGCAAGTGCTACTCCCCCGCCCCTTTTCGGTTGTCCACATGCAACACGTACACGTTCTGACAATCCTGGCAACAGGCAGCATATGCCAAGCACGAAGGCCCGCCAGGCGAAATAATTATAAAGCGCTCACAGCGGAAGCTGCAACGGAAATGTTACCTGCAAAGCACGTGCACGGTCAGAGAGCGAGAACGAGAGGGCACGCGAGCCAGAGAGAAAGAGTGAGAGAGAGAGAGCTAGAGAGAGTAGAGTAGACAGAGGCTTACTGACTGTTCGGGTGCAAATTCTAGCACTGGCTGCGTTTAGTTTAGCATAATGACAGGCACAGAACATAGAACATAGAACGCCTCGAATCTCATCCTGCCTCCTGCCACACGCCACCTGGCGCCATTTCCACTCTCGACTCTGCCACATGGCAGCCACTAAACCAAAGCCACATTAGCTCGGCAGCAAATGTGGCAAAGCGTGTTAATAACTCACTCTACGTATGCGTGTGTGTGTGTGTGTGTGGCACTCTCAGTGCACTCTCTGCACTTGGGGGCACATGCATTTAAGTTTCGGGATTTCATAATAAACTTGGGCCTGTTCCACAGCAACTAAGCATGTGTGTGTATTTGTGGCAAGTTTGTCGTCATCATCGTCTTGGCGTGTAATGGAGCGTGCTGCTGTTGCAGCTAAATGTTGAGAGCTAAAAGCTAAAGACACAGAGTGTTCTGAGCCTGCAACTGCGACCTCGCATATTTTTATGCATAATGCATAAATTCGTTTCATCATATACTGAAGCCAGACGACGACGCGTTGTCGTTGTCGACTCCTTAGCTCCACATCGTCGTCATCGTCATCGTCATCTTCATCGTCTTGAGCCTAATTTGTTGCATAATTAAGCGTGTAGTCGTCTGTGCAGCAATGCAACCATTTTCTTTTTCTCAAGTCCCTTGCCGAGTTTTGTTTAGGTAATTTGAGCAAAACAGGCAGCAGACATGCGAGTTTTGTAATGCAATTTACAAAAGGCAGCTGAAAATTAAGCTATGGCAAATTGTGTCGTATGTTTTCGAAGAGAAAGAGAAAACAAATGCTTGGAATTAAGTTTAAAATGATTTAGATATCTCTTCATTTAATAAGCTCTGATATTATAACGATATTTTAAATAGAAAAGATTTGAAATTTAATTAATTTTCTAATTATGTTGAGTCAATACTGAGACATTATACAACAAATACGTAACAAATCTTTAAATATTTCATATCTTTATAAGGCATCTGAGACAGCAGGCCGTTAAAGACTAAAAATCGTGTGACTGTATCAAAAAGTTTGGTTTATATTTGAGTTAATTATCTGTGTTATTAAGCTACTAATTTTTTATTGAACGAATAAATCCCTGATCACTTAGATACATCTAAACAATAAAATCAATACATAATATTATATTTCTTTTTTAGTTTTATTACTTTGATAGCTACAAATATTAAATACTTATTTTATTAACTAACTTCTCTAAGGTATCTTTGACTATTCACTTCAATCATGATCTCGGAAAATGCTTCACCGCTGTTCAATATATTTCAGTGTTTATTAAAGCGAAAAACCTTGTTGGTTACTCGCCCAAAACTTGGCTCTTAAAGTGCCAGTCGAACAGGTAAACTCTGTCTCCCCCTTCACCAGCCCTTTACCTAACCATTTCGATGCTTTTGTTAACATGACGCCACAGAAAGCTAACAAAAATCTAGAAACACAGACAATGCTCTACATGGAAAACCACAGCACACCTTTAACGCCACCACAGCATAGCTATGTGTGTGTGTGTGTGTGTGTGCTTCATTATTATTATTGTTGTTGTTATTCGCTCAGTTCCTGTTCTCGTCACTCGGCACATACGAGTATTATTTTTGTCGCATTGTTTGCTTCTCCTTCCGCTCGACGCTGTCGACGCCATTGTTGTTAGTTTTTCTCTTTTTTCCCTCCTCTTTTCCTTTTTTTTTTTGACAGCGTCTCTTCGTTTTCTCTGTTTTTGATTAAGCTTTGTTGTTGTTATTGTTATTGTTCGTAGTTCTTCGATTTTGGTCACTAATGAGCACAGCGCTAAAAGCGCAGCAAAACTCGAGAAGGGCGTGACGAAAGAAGGACGAGAACACGGGACACTCTGAATGTGCTCCAAGGGTAAACATTGTATTTTATTTGTGTTTACGTTTTTAACAGCTTTGGCAGGCGGGCCGTTATCCTTTCCTCAGTCTAGAGGACGAGGCGAAGGCGGGAGGAAGCGGAAGAGACAGATACATGGACATTGACAGACTGTCAGGCATTGTTAGCACAGATTTGGGTCAATATGTTTTCGGCCCCGGCTGAAGAACACAACTCATTGGCTTCGGTTTCGGCTTTAGCTTTGGCTTTGGCTTTGGCCTTTTCCGTGTGCTTGCGCATTGACAGCATTTTTCATTTGCCTAATGAATTCAATTATTTATTTACCTTGAGTTATTTTCTTCCCAGCCAGTTCTTCCCTACTCTCCCCTTTGCTGCTGTCTTCTGATTTGATTTTGCGTGCCAGAGTTTATTTAATTTGATATGGCAGAAAAGTAGAAGAAGCAGAAGAAGACTGCCAAGTCGGCATTTCTAATTAATTCAGTACAAATTACATGGCATTGCCTTTGGCGGATCATGATGGAATGGAATGGAACGCGAACGTAACGTGAACGTAATGGGCGGAAGGTGGGGCGCGGCAGAAATAAAAATGGAAATTTAATTAATGTAAAAGCTTATATAATTGGAAATTGAAGTCTAATTAAAAGTGTGCGACAGCACACAGCGAGAGCCTGCAGTCAATTGCATGCAACTGACATCGTTTCAAGCGCAAAATTAATTAACACTCTCCAACACACACACTCGCGCACACATGTGCAGCTTTTTATGGCATTTGTGTATACAAAAGTATACAATTAAATTTGCAGTTGCGTTAAAAGTCGCGTTGCGAATTATTAACGACAAATAAACAATCATAATTTGAATATTTGTGAACGCACACAATGTGACAATAAGCGAATAATAAACTAATTAAATCAACAGTCATCTTTGTTGTTTGGTGGCGCCCTCTATGAGCAAAAATGTGCATTATAATTTGACAATTTAATTGGATTTCTATACTCTATAGAGAGTAATGTTTATGACAAGTATTTTCACTCTCTCTAACAACGATTAGACAAAAGTAATTTTTATATTTCATTATAATCTTTATGTACCACAAATTTCATAACTATCGGATAATAAATTCGATATAAATTTAAAGCGGAAACTATGCTGTGTGCTTTGTATGATTTATTCATGCAAATGTTTATATAAGTGCATGAATTAACTTTTCAAAATTCCAACAGAATCAGCATTAAAAGAGACCCAATCAAACTGATTTCATATCAGGAATTTTAACCCCAAGTATTATTCTGCTTCAGATATACGATTTTACATATAGTATTTGCAATTATTTACCAATGTTAACCAAAGTTAGTAAATACATAACAAAACTTACTGTGAGCTTAATTTTCTAGGGGAGAAATGTAAATTTGTCAAGAAGACACTTACCTAAAAAGAGAAAAGAAAAAATAATATATATTAAGTTATTTATTTATAACAGTTAAATATAATTTAAATAAACATAAACTTATTTCTAAAGCGCTGATTGAAAAGACCTTAAGCATATTTAGTTAAACTTTTTTAATTTGTAATTATTTCAGTTTGCTCAGCTACAATTGATTACGTGTGTTGCCTCTTGGAGGAATTTCACACTTTTAGCGTTGTTTGTATTTATGCAACGTGTGGCTGCTTCTGTTGCCACACAGTCAACCACACTCACACACTCTCACACCCTCACACACATACTAAAAATAAAAAAAAGTAATAATATTTGCTGTGTGTAAATGCCGCACGTTTATAGGTAACAAAATTTGTTTTATTTTATTATTTATTTTCACGTTGTTGTTTCACATTTTTATTTCACTTTTTTTTGTGTGTGTATTTGGGGATTTCTGTTTTGGCTGTTGGGATATCAATCCAATGCTGAGTTCTCGCTCGTCAGTCAGGCTGCCCTTTTTTTGTGCAGGCTTTTCAATTTCACATATAGCAAATATTTTTTATGTTTTCCTCGCTTTCCTTTCTCTCATTCTCTGCTTCTGCCTTTGCCTCTGCTTCCGTCTCCACCTCTGCTGTGGTGCTTCATATCGTTTTCTCCCTCAACTCTTGTTCGGTGTTTTTTTTATGCCATATTTTACATGCAAATCGAATTTTCCTCAATTTTAATTGGATTTTTGATTGGTTATACTTGTGTTTATATACGCACAGCTCGCTGGCTATATTCAACCCCCACCCTCTCCGCACTATAGACTGTATATTTATTTGGTTCCGTTTATTTGTATAGTTCAATCTACCAGGCACCAGGCGTTTTTATTTTTCCCTGCCGCATCTCTGCTTTGCTGTTCTTGTTGTTGTTATTGTTGTTGTTGTTGTTTTTAGTATTTTGTTAGTTAGTGACATGCTGTAAGTTATCAACTTACAACAAAATCACAAAGCGGAATAAATCTGTGTGTGCGCAAAATATGCAAAAATTAAATGAAATGGAATTTTTTTCAAGTACATAGAAATTACCAAAATAAATTTATACATTTTAGAATTAATGTTTAAAAAATGTGCAATTTATTGATTGCAAAATTTAAATGCTTCGCTCTGTAGCATTTTTTTAATGTATAGAAAACTTACTAAAAAATAAATATATATTACAAAAAAAATGTATTTTATTGTTTGCAAATTTAAAATGCTTTGCTCTTCAGCCAAGACTTTAGCCAAGACAAGAACCCGGTAGAAAAGTTCTGCTGTTGCTCTGGCAATTAACCGAGGCACTCTAGCAATTTGTACAAAGTTTTAATTGAAGACGACACGGCAAATGTCTATATTCGCATTCACACAATTCTCCTTTCCTCCCCTTTCCTCTTTTCCCGTGGTACTCGCATGTCTCTGTGGGCGTTGCTGTATGTAAATTTTAAACACGCTTTTGAGTTGCCTCGCGGGCATTACCAAAATGATGAAACTCCTGCTTCTCTCCCTCCACCTACTGCCACACTTGTCATACTCCATTTCCATTTCCATTTGTGCCACGTAGTTTGCCTTGTAATTACAATTGAGACCACCGCCGCAATGATTATAATTATGTTTTATATTGTCATTTTGGTTGGAGGGGGGAATAAGTGGTAAGTGGACTCGACTCCTTGCCAGCTTCCGCAACTGCCGCAATCAGAGTGGCATTAGAGTAGCTACAGGTAACAAGTTGAATTTGGAAATAAATCATTTGCTGTGTTCCCTGGCAACAGGGTGTTCGTCTCTCTGCTCTCCTCCCCCTTTTTGTATGTGTCTGTCAAGGACTTATGCTGATTAGTAAAAAGCGTCACAGTAAATTTTGAATGTGCCATTCTACGATATACTACCCTTGGAAAATTGTGGGCTCAGGCAGTCGGAATGATTTATGCAATGAGCTCAAAAAGATGAAAGTTGTACATTTTCATATTTTAATTGCTTTGCTCTCTTAATACTTTTGGGACAGGCTGCTGCTGCTTGCATTTCATAATATTCCTTGTTGTTTTATTATTATTTATTTTATATTTTTTTATATATACAATTTTCGGTTACGCTTCTATGGGTCTTTTGAAGTGCCAGGCACAGGCGAAGAGACGAAGGCGGAGACTGCCTCGAAGCTTGCCTGGGATTTGCCTTGTAGTTAATGTAAATGTTTGCTGAGAAAATTTTACTAATTTTATAACAAGTTGCGGTTTGTGTTTTCTGCTACGTTTTCAGTTTTTTTATTTTCTTCTTCTCGCCAACCTCTCCTCCTCCTCCTTTTCTCTGTTCCTGGAAACTGTCAGGTTATTTTTATTTTCGTTGGGTGAGACGACGTTTTGTTTACTTTGTAGAAAAGTAGATTTCGTGTATAAGTAAGTATTTCGCATTTATAATTTATGGCTTTATATTTGTCAATGGCATTATTATTTCACATTTTTATGTGTCCCTTTGCTGTCGCTGGGCGCCACCTTGTCGGGCTTTCTACTACCTTTCGTGGCCAGTATTTATGGCATCCTTTGCACTTTTACTAAATGTAGGTTTATGGTGTGTCAGGCAAATTGTTTGAGATATCGCTGTGACAAGCGGAAGGGGAAGTGCCAATGGGGAGCTAACGAGGGTGGTTCGTTAAGTTTTGCGCAGCTGTTGTTTGAAATCGAAAAAGGTTTGTTAAGAAAACGAATTTATATAACTCGACAAGTTGCCAACTTAAAACTCATTTTCATAGCGTTTTTAATTTGCAGCTTTGCGCTTAGATCCCTCGCAACAATTATATTTCATAATTCCCCAAACATGCTTTAGTGGAATGTGGGCAGCGAGTTCTGGACACAGCACTCGACCATTTGCCATATGCAATTTGCCACTAATTATGCGCAAAATTTCTAACTCAAGGGCTCTAAGCAATTAGCAGAGCACACACACACACAAACACACACATAGCCGACGTACACACACAAAGCTAATGCTAAAACCCCGGAGCAGTAGCTGTTGTAGTTGCGTCTCTCAGCTCAAGTAATTTACATTGAAATTAAACAAAAACTATGTGTGTGTGGGTGTATACATGTTTGTGAGTGTGTGCGTGTGTATTTTCATATGCATGTGGCCAACATTAATGCAACAAATTATGTTTAGAGCGGCGTCGCCGCAGTGGAAAAACTCCAAATGAAAATAAACCGCAACATTTTTCATTTGTGCTGAAATGAAGAAGTAGCTGGAGAGTAGAGCAGAGCAAGAGCAGAGCAGACAAACGGGGAAACATTGGCGGACTATCACACGGGAGCAATATAACCGGTTTGTATGCCACAAAAGCAATTTTATGATTATAACAGCCGAGGCCGGGTCGAGACCGAGACCGAGAACGAGACCGGAGAGCGCGTCTCCGGCCCGCGTATGTTTCTGTTTCTGTTTCTGGTTTCTGCTTTTGAATACCGAGCGGGAGTCATGTTTTCTGCGGGTCTGCGGGGAGGCAACGCTGCGCAATTAGGCGCCATAAAAATGGCAGGTTGCCCCCAAATGGGCGTGGCCCCTGCTATGGTTGTGGTGTCGGAATAGGGAATGGGATTGGGATCGGGGCCTCAACAGCGTTGTTGTTTGCCTTCTTGTCTTTCATTGTTTTTGTATACTATATAACATTTTGTTGTTGTTTTTGTAGACCCACAACCCGCACACGGCAGTATTTTTAATTTAAAATCCACAACGAAACGTGAAACGCAGAACGCAAAAAAATAAAATGATGCGCGTGAAAATTGCGGTCAGGGAAACAGCGGCAGGAAGACATAGCATAGCATTGAGTGTGGGCAGCCGACTGGGATGTTAATCTTAATGTTATAAGATGGAAATATACCGAATAGAGCTGAGTGCAGAGACTGTTTAGTTAGTGTAATCTTATATAAAACATTTTTCTCTTAAGTATTAGCAAAAATGTACCGAATAGAATTGATTTGTTTAAAAACTATTACAAAAGTATAAATTATTATTTAGAGAAAGTTTCTAATTGAATAGGAATTTGAACACATTAAGAAATAAGTTTTCATCTCTCAATATTTGCAAGCAAATATACCAAATTCAGCTGGTATATTTAGTACATTTAGTTCCATATATTTCCAATATATATTCAGGAATAACTTTGGACAGTATTTTACTATAAGAAAGTATATCTTTTAGTTATTACAAACAAATTTTATGAAATTTTCTTAGTTTAATAAATAAAGACACGCACTTTAATTTATCAAAATAATCGATTTATGTTGCTTTCATTACATTGAGAAAGTTTTTTGTCCAGCTTTCACAAGTCTCGCACCACTGTGCCTGGTGCATATTGTGTCCATAAATTCAGTTTGCAAATAGACAATGCCCCAACCATCAGATCAGAAGCAAGAGCCACATCTTGGCGAACTTTATGCTAAACTTAGCATACAACTTTTTCTCTAGCCAGCAAACCACATTAACGCACACATTTGGGTTGGGGTTGGGGTTAAATTATGGTTATTGTTTATGGTAAAAACACGGCAAAGGTCGCTGGTTATTTTGGACGCTGGTGTCTACCTCTTTTTTTGTTGTTACTCTTACTGCTTTTGTGTGTACTATTTAACAAAATTTATTTACGTTATATTGCGCCGAGGCCAGTCAAGTTATATAGAAATTTATGAGCTTTATAGTGGCGTGCCATTTTATTTTGTTGTTGTTTCTGCTGTTGCTGGTTTCATTTTGTTCGTTCGCCTCGTTCGCGTTCATTTGGCTTGCTTAAAAGTCCCTTGAGATGTAATCAATTACTTAATGCTATAGAGAAAGAGAGAGAGAGAGAGTGAAGCAACAGAGCCCTCTACCCAATGCCAATCCCCTCTTGAGAAGCGACTACGATGCCGCCAAACAAAAGCCATTACGCTGGAAACTTTTCAATGAAGCGTTCGTCAGTCGAACGAAGCCGTTGACTATTAGCTGCCTGCCTGCCTGCTGGGGATGTCTGTCAGCCAGTCTGTCCTGCTGTCTGTCTGACTGTCTCCTGCGCTGTCCTGTGCGATGGCAGCATAAACCCTTGCGGGGGCATTGGCTCAGCTGATGTATTATTATGGCCCCGCAGTCAGGCTGACTGCTTTGCCTTGCCTTGCCTTGACTGCCACTGTTATTAATATTGTTTTTACCGGGTAGCTAATACGGACTGCGAATCCCCCAGCGCATTACGTGCTGAAGGTAAGCAGGCAGCATGTCATCAAAACACGCCCACTTGAATTCTGAATGGGGTCTCTGTCTGTCGCGTCGCTTTTTTAGGTTGTCAGTTTACAGTAAAATAAATATTGAAGTGGACCTCGGGAAAGTCACTTGAACGTTTCTTGGCACGTAAAAGACATCATAATTAGCCGTTCGTTGAAATTAGTCCGCCCAAAAAAAAAAAATAAAATACTGTCAAAACGTGGGAAACTGTTTTAATGTAGGCTAAACAAATTGTGCTACGCCTGGCAGATATCCTTTAGCAGTTGGTGGCATCAATGGATAATTTCCTCTTCCTATCGTCGCAGAGATATGATGCTTAGGCTTACCCTTTGTTCAGAGTACGAGGAGACAATATCCTGGACCGAAACTGAAGCGAAACTTGCAATAGGCCAATTTCCGTGTCATAAAACTTGAAAGCTTTTTAGAGCGCACCCCGAAAAACAATTTGCATGCGAAATTCAATTTGATAATGGCAGCAGCAACATCTGAGAAAATTTTAACAGTCTGTGTGCGAAAACTTTTCTGGTCTGTGACATATTTTAGAGAGTCTGGGCGAAAGAGAGTTAAAGACAAAACCATGTGACCAGGTGACTTGGGAGTTGGCAGCTAATTGGGTCAGCACATTGTGTGTGTGAGAAGCCCCACAAGAAAGAAGTTTACTGTCAAAGCGGAAATGTTGCAATCAAGTTCGTTCCTCTATTCTCTCTTTATTAAAGAGTTTTAAAGTCTTAAAACTGCAGGTCAAACAGCATCAGGCAAATGCTTCTGAAGCTTCAGAGAGTTCAATAATATTTACCAGGGCGTTAAAACAAAAGAGTGCAGCAAAGTTTTGAATTACCAACGGGCGACTCATGTAAACATTTTGTATAAAATTTATTTAGCTAGAGATAGAGAGAAGGAAAGAGAGAGAACGAGCTCATCGAAGCCGTTGGCAGACGTCGCCGGCTGGCTGTCAATGGCTTTTTGTCGCCGCAACACCCGTAGAATTTTGTGTAATTTGACCCAAAGCAAATGTAAATAGAACTCCGACAACGTTTTGTTGGCCAGCTCCGGCAAAGGGCGTTAAATTGTATAACTTAATGAAACGCTGGCCCAGCTGCTGGGCAACCAACCAGTCAAAGCAAACCGATTCAAGTCCCCCGAAACCCCAAACCGAATCAACTACGAGTAGACTAGACCTAACCAGAAAACCAACAGCAAGCAAACCGACGATAAAGTCAAAAAGTAAGGGGGAATAAATAGTGAGAAAGGGAGACAGAGAAACAGAGAGAAAGAGATAGAGAGAAAGTCACATTTAGTCTGCTTTGTCTCTGTGTGCTTTTGCTTTGGCTGTTGCCTTTTGTGGCTGGGGCCATGTGCGGATTACGTTTGACTTAATGCAATGAGCAAAACAGAGCAAGAGAATTGAACTTAGAGAGAGAGAGAGAGAAAGGAGGCGAAGGCAAAACAGTGAAACTGTTGCACGCCATGCTGCCACGCCCACATTAAATTTAAATTAAAATGCTAAATTTCTGCGTTCAAACTGTGGTAAAAGCAAAAGCAACAAAGCAAAGCAAGAGAAAGCAAAACGAGAGAGAATAAAAGCTGGAGGAAAGCAGAGTTGGTGACACGCCCACAGCGCCGCAGGCCCTAAAAATGCAAGCAAAATAGTTTTTAATTAAAAGGTCTTGACAGTCATGGTCACACTGTCTACACTGCTGGCATTTAAATTAGTCACAGTGCAGAGCCAAAAGGTTGCACATTGCAACGTGTAAATCGAATGCTTAAATGGCAATACTTGATGTCAATAAATTGTATACTTAAATACTCATACAACTGCATAAACTAGTTGAGTATTTAATTTGTGTTTCATTTCCAAGAACTTTATAAATTTCATTAGAATTCTCTATTCAAATTTCAACACGCACTTGGCTAAGCTCGACTGGGCTTAAAGTGCTCATCCGCTCAGTCATATTAAATAATATTATTTTAAATAGTCTTCATGGCGTCTGCTAGTCGCGACACACACTAACACACTCTCGCTCTCTTGTTGCTTTGTGACTATTTATGGCAACTCTCTCAAGCTGCACACAGACACATTTAATACTACTTAAGCTGCTACGCTTCCAACTCAGTCAGGTATACAGAGAGTGTACTATATATAAAAGTACATTTTTTTTTTCGTGAGTCAGATAATGGTATGCACATAGTCTGTTAACAGTTTTTCATTTTCACGGGCAGCGCAGCAAGTCGCGGCAATCTCTGTTTGCCACGACACTTGTCGCAGTCAATACATACGCTTGTGTGTATGTGTATGTGTCCTTCAAGTGCGTGTGAGTGTTAAGTCAACGTTTTTACGTTTGACTTGATTTGAATACAACGCGATGCGATGCCATGCGTTGCCATGCCATGTGATTCGCCTCACTCATTCATTCATTCATTCATTTATTTCGGTTAGGCACTTTTTGTGTGTGCTTTCAATGCCACACTCTTCTTCTTTTTTTCAGAGAGGGATTTTTTATTTGTCTGTGAAGTACACAGCCAGGTGGTAGCTGTTTGATTGAGTGCCTTTTGCATTGGCAGGCAACAAACTTAATCAATTTCAGCGCTTGTGTCCAAACAAAAGGTGTGCCCAAAGGCTGGAAAATTGCACTCCAAGAGGAGAAGAGGAAAACTCTGCATAGTTTTAGGCATCATGGCCTGACTGGTAGACTGACTGACAGCGAAGACTGTGACAAGTGACTCACCCAAGTTGCCTTTGCTCGACGACTGTTATGTTTGCCCAACGCAAACGCCATAAAATAATTTTGTTTCACACACAAACACACGCTCAGAGCCAGAACCAGACACAGACATATTTGCGCTATACAAATAGACAAACGTATATATTTAATTTGAGCAAATAACTATTTTGGGCGCAGGCAGACAAACAGACAGTCAGACAGATGGACTGATAGACATTCTGCAGAATAGAAAGGCACTCCCGAAACTTGTATTTGTTTTTTCGGTGGCTGGCTGGCGCATACAAAATATTTGAAATAATTAGTGTAAAATATTTGCATAGAAATTATTTGTTGACTTGCGGCCAGGCAAATAGCTGCAATCAGAAGCAGCTGCTTTAATAGAGCGCTGCTTTTAATTAATATTAATTAATTATTATGATTGAATGAATATATAAAATACTTACAAAATACTTTCCAATTCTTTTCTTATTAAATTCCATGCAGTTTAAAATCCTTCGACTTTATAAAGCAGGTAAGTAACAGCTTTCTCCTAAAGCTGTCAAGCTCTAAACCAAAGGCAATTCAATTTCGGAAGTCTGAATGCTACGCAAAGGCAACAAAATGACTTTCTTTTCAAGCAAATTATAGCGTATTTTCACTTTGGCATTTAGTCGCATGCCTGGCAGCATTTAAAAAGCAGTCGACGGGCAACAAAATAAACACACGCACACACAGACATACATAAAGTGTGTGTTGAGGAATAAAAAAAAGCTCGGCAAATCACTTTTTAAATTTAATTTGACACTTTCTTTTCGGCGTGTGCATCAAAGAAGCGCGCGACTACAAAGTGTAAACTTTGACTGGCAAAGAAAAGAAATTTGAAATTTCAGATTTCATTTTCAGTGCCCGGCAACGCCTCGCCTCAAGGGTCGAAGAATCCCCTCAGACTTGGCATTTAAATTTTTTTTTCGGGTTGCCTTGTTGCGCGAAACTTAAATGTTTTGTAGTTTTCATTTAAACGCAAAGTTTGTCAGCGCTGCATAAACTTTGCGTTATTTCACACGCAGGTATTATATTGCTCACAGCAGCACAAAAGCGAATGCAATAAATGCAGTAGTGAAAGCAAAGCGAAAGGACAAAGCAGCGGGTGAAATGTTTGCGCGTTCATATTAAATGGCAACAACAACAACAGCAACTCAACTCGACTCGCTGCATCTAGAGTAGAACTTTGTCTCCTTTCTTTTGGGCGAAAAGTTTGCCTTGCTTATTATATTCAATAAAATATTTTACAGTGGCACTTCGGGGGGCAACAACTCTCTGAAACTTTGCCAGTTAAGCAACGACAACAACAAAAATATCACGACCAAAAAAAAATTTGATAAGATTTTTCTTGTGAGTCTAAGCAATTTGGTGGTCCTTTGTCAGATTGGGAACTAATATTACAAATTCTTGCAGCCAAACGATTTTGTTTACTCGCTTTCTGGGCCAAAAAGGATATTTATTCGGGCCAAAACTTGTGTTTTTTTCTTTGGCACGCTTATTACGCATACGCAACGTTGCCTTTTCTGCACAAGAATTTCGTAAATTTTCTATTAGCATTTTTACGGTTTGCCCCAAAAACAAATGTAGGAAAATAATAAAAAAGGGAGAACTAAACTACAGCTAATATTTTTAGTACTAAGTTTAAACTAAGAATATAAAAAGATTGCATTAAAAGTTTTGTTGTTATACTGGTACTGAAGTCTTTATTAACTTGAATGCAAAGTTTCTCCCCAAGAAACTTAACTTTTCAAATATACATATATGATTATTGAAATAGTGTATTTATGTGCAAGGAATTTAAGCTGGCATATTTTATACGCACTCTCGCTTAGTCAACATTAATTTCTGTTATCTGGCGCATAGAACAATTTAAGTTATTTGTCATATATTCAACTCATTGCTCATATATTTTACTTGGCAAGAGACACAAAGTGACATTTAATGACCAAGAGAACCATGAGCAATCCACAGAAATATGAGCTGTACAACTTATCTGCAACAAAACACTCATTTAGATGGCCAGAACAGAATAGAACAGAGCAGAGCAGGCCAAGCGGAAAAGCAACCCCCGAAAAAGCCAATGATGAGCTTTGACTGTCATTGACCGGCAGGTGTGTTTCCCATCCTCCTATCCATTATATTTCCCCATCTGAGCTGAGAGCTGGGAACTGGAAACTGTGGCAGACAGAGCTTAGCCTTATCGGGCCGAGTGCAAAGAGTTGGGCAGCGTTCACAGCCACAGCTGGACGCTCTCGTCTGGCCTGTCATGATTGACGGTCATTTGTCATTTTCAACCATTTGGCCATTTATTTGGCCACAACTTTTTTAACCGCTGGCCACAAAAATGAAACCAAAACCGAAAGCCGCACGCAAAAGTTTCAATGCTCTTCTTGCTTTTGTTGTTGCTGCTGCTGCTTATGGCACATTTGTCAGACGTTGATGTTATGCAAAAACTCTTCAACAGAAACAAAAACCAAACAAAACAAAAGCAAAAGGCAAAAAGAATTTGTAGGTGTTGCCCGACATGACGCCTTTAAGCGCGTATAAATTACAAAAAGCCAAAAGTCAGTTGGCAACAAAAATAACAACAATAACAGCAACGAAAAGGGGTTTTTATAAATGAAGTTGCATACTTTTCGGCGGAGCCAGAAAAACCTGACATGTCACGCCGCCAACTTTGAAACTGGTTACAGTTACATTCGTAGTCGCCACGTCGTGTTATCGCTTCAACCCATGTGGGCGTGACACATTCCCCGACAATGTCAGTGGCATTCATTAAAAAGCGGAAATTTGTGATTTTTGGTTTGCCCCCGACTTAAGGTTGCTGTCATTTGTTTAGGCCAAAGGCAAAGAGAAATGAGTTTAGGCTCAGACATTGACTGCAGGTAGCCAATGAATTTCTGTTTAATTAGCCAAAGCGAATGACATAAATAATAGCCAGTCAGATTTAATGTATTTAACTTAAATATGATGATTGAAATAGTGCAGGGAAATAAGCTACAATTTTGTTGTGATTTATGCCAAATGCAAATCTAACGAATTTAGGCTATTAAACACCTAATAAATCATCTTAGTGGTATAATTTGAAATTCCTTTCGGCAAGCATTGTATTGTGTGGAGAAAACGATAAATATTGAAGCATGTCAACTAAGAGTTTTAAATTTAAATGCATTAATTGTGTTAAGCAAATGTTGTGATTTTGTTTGCTTAAATGCAATTTAATAGTCTGACATTATTTAGTTGCTTATGCAAATTGTTAGTTACGTAAATGACTTCAAGACTTATTTATAAAAGTGCATTATTTGGTAAAGTTTGTTGCCGTTTTTCAAATTACTTGAGGCACTCAAAAGTATGCTACAGTTTAATGCTTAATGGCATTTGCTGCAAAAGTTTTAATTTCTTGTATGTGCGTGTGTGGCACAAGTACTATATACTTCGTTGTATATATACAGAGTTTTTTCCTGCACAAAGTTTAAATGCAGCTGCGTTAACTTGGGCGCAACTTTAGGGCAGCACACACACACACACACACACTCACTCCCATACAAGCAAACATATGGAAATTTGCGCACACAGGCATACAAAATCAGCAGCAGCAACAGCAACAGCAGCAGCAGCAGCAGCTCGTAAACTTTGCAGCTAAGCAACAAACAAGAAAGCCAAGCTCCTGGACCAGTTCCCCTTTAGAAAGCAGGCACTCGCTCTTTCTCTGGCTGGCAGCCAAAGCAATCCATCAAAATTGCACCTTCTTGCAGAAGCTACTGCTGCCTTCCTCTGCTTCCTTCTGCTGTTGACTAAATTGAATTTAATTTGTTTTGCGCGTCGCAGTCGCACACACACATATGGAAACAGCAGCAGCAGCATTGAAATTACGTCCCTGAGCAGGCCAAGTTAAATACTCCCTGGAGAGACGAGAACATACATAACAACAGCGACAGCGACAGCGACAACAGCAGTAGATGCTATTGTTTAACCCCTTCTTGCCGGTTACGCTCTGCGCAGTGCTTTTGTTAATTATTTGATGAATTTTTAATTGATTTTTCGCGCACAGCATGAAGGCGGCTGCCTGAGCAACAACACCAACAAAAAAAAATATAAAATGTTAAATAAAAAAATATGTAAAAGCTATATAGAATGCGTTACATAAAATATACATATGGCAATGTATGTGTGGGGTAAAACATAAAAATTGTTGCATACTTTTAGCTGCTTTGTTATTTAAACAAAGGGGCAGGCAACAGACGTCGCAGCAACAGCAACAGCAACCAGCCGCATGCATTGTTGCAACATTTAAATTAAGATAAATCACCGCAAAATTTATGGTTTTAATATGTGTGTGTACCCCACTGCCACCTTGCCCCTTGCTTGCCCCCATGTGGAGACATGCAGAGAGACTAACTGATGCAAGGTGGGTAGAGTTGTTGCTTGTTGCCGCCGTTGTTATACAACATGGAAAACAATTTACTAAATTGCAATTAAGTGACATTTTATACCCAGAGTGAAGAAGAGAGACAAAGCGAGAGAGCGAGCGAGCGAGCGAGAGCAAGAGAGTGAACCACACACATGCAAAAGGTAATGGCCGTTGAATGGACGCTCCACTTGCTGGCTGGTTGGTTGACTGCCTGGTTGCTTGGCTGCATGGCTGCCTGGCTGGTTGGCTGCACTCTTTTTGGAGAGTGTGTGTCGCTGCTGCACTGGGTAATAAATTTGAAATTGCGGTTTGGCAGTTTTAAATATTCAATTAGTTGTGAAATTTTTCGCCAGCACAAACGAGTTCTGACTGCATTTTGTGGGCGCGTCTACGCCAGGTCGAAAATATATACGAGCACCAAACGAGAATGCTAACTGTCGATTTTTGCACAATTTGAAGGACATTTGCAACACGTTCTGTGTGGGGATTTATTGACTAGCTAAGGTAATTATTTGCAATTTAGTAAACTTGAAAAAATAATATAAAAATACTATTACATATAAAATTAAGATTACAGCTTATGTAAATCTGCAAATATGAAATTAAAAACACTTGCCCGAGCATAATAAATCGCTTTGTGAAAATAGTATTATCAAAAAATGTAGAAATAATAAGAATGAAAATGAAATCTGTAATAAATAAGAGAACTTAATCCCTGGGATCATCGAGACAAACAAAGTAGAATTATGTTAATAACGAGCAGCGAACGCACATGTGTGTGGAGGGGGTAAAAGTGTCACATGACATTTTTGTCACCCCACAATCCAAACTACTACAATGAGCTGCCATCTTCCATCTTCCAGCTGCCGTCGTCGTCGCCGTAAGCCTGTCAGTTTCAGTTCACACACACACCCCCAACCTTCGCTCGATATTCTTATTGTCAGGCAGCAACAGCAGGAGAAGCAGCTCCGCAAAAATTTATGCAACAAAACTGTCAATTGTGCTGCCTTCAGAGTCTGTCTCGATGTCTGTCGCACAGCCAGCTGGCCACTGTCACACATGAGCGAGCAGGCAGCCAACCAACCAAGTTAACACAACCCACTCTCCACAACTCCCTCTCCCCATTCTCTCGGATCCACTCCATATTTATGTAACATTTTTGTGAGTGACCAGAGGCGACACATTCCTGCGAGTGACATAAATATGCAAGTAAGCGACTTAAAGGCGGGCAAACTCTGAAAAACTTGTTAAAAATAATGTAGCGTACGCAAAAGCGGATGCGCATGAAGCGTTTCTTTAAGCTGCCTGCCTGCTTTCCAGCTGCCTGCTGCATAAGAAATGAATCGAAATGAACCGAAATGAACATAAATTTTGCATGAGAAGTGGAAAGAGAGAGAGAGAGAGAGAAAGAGAGCAAACGCCTGGGCAGAAGTTGTAATAATTGTATTTTAAGAAGAATTATGCACGTGCAATTAAATAAGGCGCAAGAGCAAAGGACCCGGAACCCGGGCGTATGCAATGGATATACATAAATATGACTGCAGTGCAAAGATAATGCAATAATAAAATGCAATAAAATACAAATAAAATACACAAAATAATAACAATAAACGTTGCCCATTGCTCCTCGCTCTGACTGGCCAACCAGTTATTGTTGTTGTGTATTTAACTGTGTGGCGCCTTAAACTATGCAGCATGCAAATTAACTTTCAATTTCCTGCCGTCCCGTAGAATGAGTTGGAGATGGAGTCAGAGACGGAGACGGAGACGTCGAGAGACAATCAAAACTAATTTGCATAAATGTTGCCAAAGCAAAGCAAAAACCAGCAACAAACCAAAAGCTGCCGTCAGTTCTCATCTCCATCTCCAGCTGCTGTGAATAGTTGGGCAACGACCCAGACGCAAATTTGCGAACAAAAAGTCTAAATTAATAAGTTTTGGCCCAGCCAAAGCAACAACAGCAGCAGCAATAAAGAAAACCGTTGCTGGGGAGCGCCCAAATAAATTACAGTTGGAGTTGGAGCTCTCACTCTCTCTCTCTCTCTCTCTCTCTCTCTGTCGCTCTTTGCTTTCATCCATCTCTCGCTCCGGCATCATATCTCCTCGCTGTGAGTGACGCGTCCAAACAGACAACCAACTTAGAGATGAGCTGAGGCAACGTTTCAAATGCCTTGGACTTCAATGCAAAAGCTGCCTCGGACTGCGGGCAGTTTGGACACTGGACGTTGTCTGTCTACAGCTCTCTCTCTCTCTCTCTCTCTCTTCCTCATTCTTCTCTCATTTTCTTTCTCTGTTTGCCAGGATGCAGGACGAACAGGTCGCTGGCTGTGCTGGGCCAAAGAGCGACGTCAAAAAACATCAATAAAATGGCGGACGGCCGCGTGGACAAAAGCTGCATAAAGGACTTTAAAGCATATTTAAATTACGGGCTGAAAGGATTGCTAAGTAGTGTCAGAGCAGTGCTTAAGTGAAAGAAGGTAAACTGAGAACTTAAATTATTATTTTTCGGAATAAATTGGTAGACTGTTAATAAATGTATACAAATTGAAAGACATAAGTAATGAAAAGTAAATTAAAATATGATTTCAATAAAGTTGTGAAATAAAATACTTATTTTTTGAATATATAAAATTACAGAATATTCAATTGTATACAATTTTCTATGAAATTGAAAATAAATAAAGATAAATGAAATAAGCCTTCTTCTAAAATTGAGAAATGAAAAAATATGTGTACAAATTCGGAAAAATAAATGTAAAATAAATGAGAAATTAAATACTTCGTAAATAAAAATAAATGAGAATAAGAAAGATGTGAATATATATATTTTTTAAAGTGTGATTTTACAAAATTCGTTTAAAATAGATTCTGCTACCCTTCCTTAAAATAACGAGTTATAATAAATATAGTACAGAACACTTTAATTTATTTTTAATACATTTCCCTTTCTTTGTCACTATCTCTCATTAATGCATTTATTTTATAAATTGCAACAAAGTTAAAGCACTCACACCTCGCCAGTTGACAGCAAGTGCATTGAACCTCTGCTTGTCCACCTTCTACCTGTCTTTGGCGAGTGGCTAAAGTTACATGATGAATGCTTATAGTTGCACTCGTATGGATGTACTTTGCTCTTTTCTCTTCTCATCTCAGTCTCCTCTTTTATTCTGTGCAACTTTGGCCATAACTTGCAATTTGTGTGGAGCGCAATTATGAGTTTTCTTCAGTCAGTTTTTGTGTGCGTTGTTGCTTTGGCAGGGATATTATGTTGCCAGAGACCAAGCAACTCTTTGGCATTAAAAACAATGACAATCATCGTTATGCGTCCTGCAACGTGCGGAGACAGCACTTTGGGAGCAAATGTAATGTAATATAAAAATGGCAACAAACAGTAGAAAAAAAGTTGAAACGCAGAATAAAAAGCGCAATGCCAGGCAAGGAAAGGCATTAAAGGAAATGCTCACTTTCAAGTTGCTTGTCTCTCTCTGCGCCTCACACACACACAGAGACAATTGTCGACTCGACTCGACTCGACTCTGTCTGCGTCTCAGTTCTATCTGTTGTTTGCCTCAAGTTGCACATTTTCTTGTTGCACTGTTTGACGTAATTATAATTGAAGTGAAGTCATGAACGAGTCTCAGTTCCATCTCCGTTTCTTCTCTATTTTTTGCTTTGCCTCGTAATGAGCATGTTAACAGGCAGACAATGGCACTTAATGCGAGAGTGTGGCAACATTTCGCCCTCTCTATGTCATAATTTTATTACCATGTGCTGCAGCAGTTCCTCTTCTTCGACTCGAACACTACTTCGCTCTTTTTCTGTGCTCCCCATTTGAATGTCATTTGAAAGTCACACACACACACATACACACAGAGTAAAGTTTTCAATTAAACTATATGTGAGCAGACAGTGAGCTTTAAGCGTCCTTCGTCCTGGCTTCCCCAACACACAATTTAATAACCTTTAGCGACGCCCTTAAGCAGCACATAAAATTTCATTTTTAACGCGCGTTGAGCATTGAAAATTGTGTAGCATACTTTTATGCGCTGCGCTGGGCTCAGCTGAGCTGAGACCAAAATGTTGTTGCGTTGACGTTGATGGCGATGCTTTCGGATGCTACAGTTATTAATTGCCAGGCCAAATGCTCGTATTTACTTCTCGCATCAGATGACAAGCCATCGTTTCATTTGATATCATTAGATTTCTCTATGCCATTGAGCAATTTTTAATTATCTCAGTTGAGAGTAGAGTGAGGAGTATTTTAACTATCCAACAATATGACGTTCATTCGACTAAACGACTAATTAAATACATGCGCGTATTGTGATGGACGTTTAAAGACAACAAGAAACACAACAGTTGTCTGACTCGAGTAATTTTCATTAAGTTGATGAGTTTATAGTGCTGCCAAGTTGTCTGCGTGTAGCAGTTGTATTTTATAACCGTACACAAGCTTTTGGACTCATTATTATGAGAATTTATTTATTCGTCATTTAATTGGCCTCATTAAAAACGAAACTAGTAGCAAATATATTAGAAAATAAGATTCTCAAGCAATTTCTTTAATTAAAAATTGCATTTGTAGTCAGTTTCTCACTTTATTTTTGGCCTTTTGGCATAATTGCTGGCCAACACTTGCAACAAAGGCTTTAAGCAATGCTTGCCTCAGCAGTCAAGTGTGTAAAATTCATGTGCAGAGAGGAAATAGTTCGACCCGTAGTCTCGATGGACTTATAGGCTGTTTTGTGTTTTTGTCTGGCGTTGTGTGTGAGTTTGTTTGTTTGCTTAGTGCAGACATAGGACGAATAACCGAAGCGCCTTTCAACTAACTAACTGACTGAGAGAATCGAGTGACTGTCTGACTGCTGGACTGACTGACTGACTGACTGCCTGACTGGCGCTTAAGCCTTCAATAGCAGCAGCAAGAGCCAACATTTTTAGCCTTTTTGTTATGGCCAGGATCAGAGCACAAAACAACAACTACATGCATATAAAGCAAAACCAAAGAGCACAACAAAAAAACAACAAGCAGCCAGAAGAATTTATATGATAAGCGTGCGACAGGCAATGGGGGCGTAGGTTGTTAAAACAGACCAGGCAGGAGGTGGAGGAGATGATGTGGGGGAGGGGAGGGAACGTCAACGTGAGCTCAGAGCTGGCAAAGTCAACTGCAGCCGAGAGCAGAGAGCTCAGCGGGTCGCTGTGGGTAACTTTAGAGGGCAGCCAGCACAATGGCGTGTCATGTAGGCAGCGTGAGAGCACGAAATATGACAGCCAGACCAGAGCATGAGTAGAGAGGGGGGAAAGAGAGGTGCTGAATGGAGTCCAAAGGGACTGGGCAGTGCAGGACAACAGCAGCGGGAGGCCTTTTGTTGACGATTGCAGCTGGAGCTAGAGCTAACTCTTCTGCCCCTCTTTTCGCCTGGCTTGTATACAAACAACATCAAAAATAACAACAAGCAACTAGCAACAACAAGAAGAACAACAATAGCAACAAGCATAAGTCCAATATGTACGCTTTAAGCATAGCATATTAGTTTGTTTAGTCTACGGGGGGGATCGAAGGAGCGGAGGGAAAAAGTGAAAAAGAGGATTCAAAATAGACAGCGACTCGATGGGAGAGCTTCTCTGAGTTTGATGTAGTTGTTGTGTGAAGACAACAACAACAACAACAAATATTGTTTGTAAAGCCAAATGCATGAAAGCTGGACAGACAGAGATGGAAATAGTTGGCTAAACAGAGATAGCAATTGTGCTGGGAGTGAGGAATGGGAGAGACAAAGGCATCGTGCGGGTCAGCGAGCTTCGCTGCATGACTTGCTGCATTGCATAGATGGATGGATGGATGGATGGATAGATGGATGGATGGATAGCTGGATGACTCGCTATATAGACAGATGTATGGCTATAGCTATAGCTGTTGTTGTTGTTGTCTTGTTGCTGCAGGCACGTTTGCCCCAAGCAAACATATACACACACAACAAAGTCGTTGCAGAATCACAATACGCTATATAGAGAGAGTGCATTGGGGATAATGTATTCGCTGTGCTTTAAGTTTGTTTTAAATAACAACAAGCAAGTAACATGTGTGTGCCTTTTTGGAGTTAATCGATAGACTGCAAGAAAATATAGAATGTCATCGTCGGAGCTCGAGTAAAGGCCAATAAATCTGGCTTAGAAGCAGGCTGCAGAAATATGTTCTAGAATTAAATTTAAGCCAATTGTTTGTGCCAGCTACACAGGTAAACAAGGCTTGCCAAGTTTGTCTTCGATATATGAATATTTCGGAATATTTCCATTTTAATGTCGAAAAAGTTTAACAACGAATCTCATATCTTTCTTTATTAATAAATTTTTAAACATAAGAAAAAAAGTCTAAAATAATATCGTGTATTTGCATAATATTTAAGTCACATTGTCAATAGAGTCGTAATTTAAGTAGAACTTTAGTAAATGTAAATGCCAAAGAGCTCGTAAATCGAATTTCCTCTTACTTAAACTGCATATGTTTTGCCATAGATCATCACATTGAAATGCAAGACTTGAAAATGTTTTCGTTTGCAGCTAATTTGATTTATTTTTCCCACTTCGCATGCCGCAGAAGAAGAATGTAAACAGGTTGTAATCTTGTATGCTGGAGCATCTCTTGAGTATTCTGTCTTCATTGCTATGCCAAGCAATTTCAAAAACTTCTACTTCCCCTCAACTGTCTAGTTCTATTCTCTGCGATATAACAATGCATGGGCGTTAGCCACTCAGCTTCTGCCAAATCCATTTCCAGGGATAAACCTCACTCGCACTGCTTTGCGTGCTTGCAGTCGTGTGATTGACCCAAAAGTCTTCGACTCACATTCGCCGACTGTTTTGTGTGCTATTTTCTGGCTTAGGAACTACTTTAAATGCAGTTAACAGCAGTGGCTCCAAGACGTGCACATGACTTTGAGGCGACATTGAGAAAAGAAATGTATGGATAGGACAAAAAAAACAAAAAAACGGAAAATGAAAAGAAATTGTTGCAGGACAAAAGTCGTTCAGTCTCTTCCTCTCTCTCACTGTTATGTAGCGTGGCAGGAACACATTAATCTTGTCTACGCCTGCAACTTGGCAGCAGACACTGCAAATTGTTGGCTGCTTAATGAGCTGTGAGCTCGCAGCTTCTCTGAGCTGTCCAGGCATTAAAAATTATGAAAGAAGAGCCGATCCGGCAAGGCACACAAAAATATGTATAAAATAAATACGTATACGTATAAGTTGATGCATTTAAAATGCAATAATAAAAATGATAATGGCATTATAATACTACACATTCAAAAGAAAAACATCACAACAATGGCGAAGAAGGCAGCGGAGCGCATTTTATGCCCATTCATGAGACACAAAACCCGTGCACAGAAAGTATGCTACATTACTTGCAGCTCGTTAATTTTTATAGTTTTTGTCGCTGCTGCTGTCGCTGTTGCTGGTGACTCAACTTAACATAAATTCAGCTCTTTGTTGTCGGTTCTCGGTCGCCACCTACGTTCATTAATTTTAACCAGAGCACAGAGCACACAAACAACACTTTCTCTCGCTGTTCTCTATTGATTTCGCCTAAATTAGCACACACTTTCAACACACACACACACACACTACGTGCTTTGGCTTTTCAGTTTGGTTTTGTTTTCGTTGCTGTTGTCCCGCTGTTATTTTTATGACTTTTCATATTCTTGTTGTTTCTTTTTGGCTCTTTAATGTGAAAGAATTCTTGTTGTGCTGCTTCTTGAGGTCGCCCGCTGGCCAAAACATGTCTTTGCTTTTTAGCCCCTCGTCCGTCTTATTCGCTATTAAGCTATCAAGATTTGTAAAGTATATGAGCCAAGCAAGCTGCCCGACGAGCTGCTCTCTCATTGTACTCGCCTGCTCAAGTGTGCTGCAGCAGCAGCGGAGAGTGGGAGAGGAGGAGAAGCGGGGAAACGCTCTCATAAAATGCTATCTGTCTCTTTTACACGTCGCTCAATCTAACAAGCGGTCTTGGGGAGCCAAAGATATGGCTGCTTGGCGTGTTGTTGGCAGGGAGAGAAAGCAGAGTTTACGAGTATGTTTTGATATAGTATATCAAGTATGGCAGCAGATAAAACCAACTGCATTTAAAGCTTTAGCTTTAGAAGATGCTGTGCAGTTAATAGACTTTGGAATTAAATGATTTCATTCAACAAACTTAAAGATGAAAAGAGTTTTAAATGAACTACAAACAGCAAAGGAAATCAACAAATTTGGAACATTAAACAAATGCAAAAATATTTTGAATAATATTAAAATTTAAGATTTAAAATTACGAATCAAATAAAGTAATCTATTTTGTAATAACTTTAAACTATTGCAAATATATTTCGAATAAATATTATAAAACTGAATCTCTTAATTTCTTATCAAATCAAAAATTTTAAAACACGTCATATCATAGCTTTGAGTGCTCTCAATTTTGTAATAATTTGCCAGCACTCTTCGGCACTTAACTTGCCTCTAATGCAAACTTTATATTGTGCAACATTCACTTTTTTGGAGTACCCGCAATATCAATTTGTCTAATTGCTGTTGGGCAAATGCAGCGCGACACCTGCAACACACACTGTGGTCAAATGCATTAAGTAGCAACAATAGTTTCAAGAGCCTCGACGACGAAACAAACATTGTTGCCAGCAGCGAAACAAAACACTTCACACATACAGCGAGAGATGTACAACTGTAGTAACTATTACCATAACATTTATGATTATTAACCTACAATGCAAGGCACTCTAAATGCAATTAAGATTACAATCTTTTATGGTTGAGCTGTTTGGATGGCAAAAAAAAAAGAAGAGAGAGTGAGAGAAAGAACTCTGGCACGACAAACAATTAAAACATTGCGCCGCCTGCAATAAAATGCTGTTCCAGATGCTTATCATTCCCTTCCCTCTCGCTTGTCTCCTGCCTCCTGTGGTGACCGTATTGCATAAGAAATAATTACATTTTATATTACACATACGCCCCGGCGGCCAACGTCCAGTTGACACTATTGATTGCCGCCTGCAACTGTACGCTATTACAGTGTAAACCTTTCACTCCAAACTCTTGCCATTCCCCCACTCTTGATGTGCTCTCCTGCAACTGTCGCGTTTGCGTGTCGCTTATCGTTGGGTCCCCCTCTTCGCCCCCGGCACACACTTTATGTGCCCCTTCCTGCTTGTGAAATGAAGACACCGCAAGCAAACAAAAGCAGACGCAAAAGCGTCAGACAATTGCCGCGCTGATAAGATCAGCAAAGTGTTTTTTGTTCCCCCAGCTCTGCTTTTGTTTGTCCAGTCAGAGGCAGGTGCGGGAGGTCAGCAGAGCCGAGTTAAATCACGGCTAAGTCGCGACGACTCAATTCAATAAAATAGCCAAAATGTCGCGACATAAATTGAAAGCGCACTGACATTTATTTCCCTTACCTTTTGCAAAGATTTGTGCAGAGAATACATGTATTTGCTGCACATTTTAAACAATTTTTATATATTTGAAAAGTTCAATAAATTTGCCAACTTTGCCATGTCCTTTGACAATTTGTCGCCAGAGACCTTTCTTTATGATGCCTAATCCCGGCACAATCTGCTTTGTTTTTTTTTCCTTGGAACCAGCTGCAGGGTATTTGTGCTTCGTTTGGCTTCCTTCGAACACAAAAAAGAAAAAAAAAAACGAAGCAAACATCAAAGGACGTCAGCCATCAATGTCAACAACTTGACTTGAATTTTATGCAAATGCTTCAAGTGTCACGGACTAAAATGGCAATTGAAACGCTAATGATGACATTTGGCAGGCCTAAACAGCGTGCGGCTCCTCCCAAAAAGAAAACAATAACAAACTAAAAGAAGCACACGCATACACCAAGATATTTAGACGCTTGCTGTGTGTGTTTGTGTGCTTTTCCGTTTCCGGCGTGGGCCAAGAAAACATTACAAATCGTTTTTGGCTGGCACTTTCCTGAGCCTGCTGCCTGCTGCCTGCTGTCTAGGCCTCTGGCATTTTTACGAGGCATTCAGCCAATTGACAGGCTTCACTCGCTCGTAAAAAAGAAAAAATCAAGCAACAAAACATAAGAAAAATGATGCGCAGACAAACTACGCACAGAAAGAGAGAGAAAAGAGAGAGAGAGAGAGCGAAAGCGAGCGAATGAAAACAAAAACAAAAGCAAAACAGGCAGCTGCCTAAAAGTATGCTTAAATATTTAAGACGGCATTGCCAGACGCAAAAGTTGTTGTTGGTGTTGTTGTTGCTGTGATGGAAAACATTAAAACGCATTTAGCAGCCTGTTTTCCACTATGTATACAAAACAGAAAGAAGGCAAAACGAAGCGAAGAAAAAACTGTGCTGCGGAGAGGCATATAAATACTTATTATCGCTTATTTGAACTTGTGAATGAGGCGGCGGCTGTGGCTGCTGCTGCTGCGGCTGCTGCGGCTGCGGCTTTCGTTGCTGCTTGTGATTTACTTTTATTTGGCCAAGCATTTCCTTTTGGCTTTTCTTTTGTGCGTAGTGTGTGTGAGGAGAAATCGATTTTTTGTTGTCAAAAAGAAAGCAAAAAAGGTCAAAAACAATAAAAGCCTAAATACACATACGCGCCTTTGAACTGGCTTTGATAAAAGCAGCACAAAAGGCAGTTGCAAGCGTGCGAGGGGGGAATTCAGCGAAGCAGCAGCAGCAGCTGGGGGAGAAGAATATAAAGATTGTTGGCCGGCGAGCGGTTGTGGTGTGAGAAGAGAAGAGCCTGGGACTGTAAGCCTCCAATCAATGGCTATACGTCGCTTTTGGTACGTGTGAATTTAAGCTGATTAAAGAATTTGCGAGCTGGGGCAGCTACAATAACAACAACAACGACGACAACGTCGAAGAAGAAAACGAAACGGAACAGAAGAGAAGAGAAACGAACGACAAAGCAGCAGCAGCAGAGAAAAGCAAAAATTGATGTCTGCTTTTAGGCGCTGTGTGTGGCTGGCTTTGTTATTGGGCTTAGTGGCGAATTTTTTAATTTGCGCTTTGCCTGCTGAAGCCAATCATCATTCACAATTCGCCAAGTGTTCATCGCTCGCAATTGTATCTATTGCAATATATAAAAATTCAATTGAATTTTGTCGCCCTTCGCTTTTCCTCTTTTTATTGTGTACATCAAAATGTGTGTGTCAAGTCATAAACATTGTGATGCACGCTAATAAGCCAAGTTTTTGCTGTTGGTGCTCGGCTGATTGCCAGGTAAACTGGAGTGTATCGATAATGAAATTGGCCCAAAAAGTCGCAAGCACAAACACAAATTGCCGCCAATACAAATTCAAATGCGTAATCATGTGAACACGGAGTCTCTCAACTCAACTCAAGGGGGAAGAAAATAAGATGGAACAGAGTAGAAAAAAACAACTCTGCACAAATGAGAAAAGTTTTTGCAACCAACGCTGCGTTATATTATTATTAGTTTTTCGCCTATCTACCCCCAGCTACCAAAGGAGAAACGAAGCACTGCCCACGCCGAGGCGAAAGAGAGCGCAGAAAGTTTTGCTTGGCTGTTGTTAGGGTTTAGTTTTGTGCCTTCAATTCGGTCGGCTGTTTCATAGTTCATTGCTTTTCAATTTGATGAGGCGTTGTCTATAATAATCAGGCAGGCCTGCCTGAGCAGCCAGAAAATGAGACGCTCAAAGTTTTTGTTTCGCCATCGATAAGAATATCCCACATACGCTTTCACTCACTCACTCTCTGGCTGACTGACTGACGAACTGATGGACTGACTGACTGGTAAACTGACTGATGGGCGTTGCTGTCAAAGCAATCGGCTGCGTTCTCACCAGCTTGTCTGCTTTTGTTAATTTACTTGGTAATTTATCAACGCTGCGTATACACAATATTTTTATGGAGTTGATTTTTAATCTTTTGCAATCATTTTTTCTTTTTTTTTTGGGAGGAAATGAATATTTATAAGTATGATGAATGAGGCGAAACGGAAAGCAGGCAGCCAGTCAGCTGATTTACTGATGTGTGACACAGGACATCGCACACACACAAACAGTCACACAGAGACGAGCCGGCGAAAGAGACAGCAGGATAAAGGTAAGGAAATTAATGCGCAGTTAGAAACATAAATCTGTGTTGCGTTCAAGGAAATGGCACGGATTTCACAATTTATTCATATACCGGGCAGCAGCGAGTAAGCGAGTGAGCTAGTGTGAGAGAGAGATAGCAACAGCGATAGCAAGCACACGTGGCCACACGGTGCGTATGAGTAATATTAATTTGACTTTAAGTCGCTCGCGCGAGCTCTTTGCTCAATTTGCTGTTTGCGTCTGTGGGTTGTGCAGTTTAAAAAAGAAAATAACGCAAACGCAACGTAACGTCAACGTATGCAATTTACGTGACATCATTACGTGTTAGACAAGTACAAATTACGCCGGAGACGAAGACGGTTACGGAGACGAGGCAGACCAGGAGACAAAGTCGAAGCTGCCGACAATATGAGCTTGATAATGATGAAACATGAATGTGTGTGTGTATGTGTGTCTCTCTCTCTTACTCTCTGTATGTGAGAATATCAAGATAAATGAGTGTGTGTGCGTCATGGCAAATGAAATGAAAGTCATCAGACTTCAGATATGGCACACAAGAAAATTGCGTATGCGACACACAGAGACAAAAGACGACGACACAAAGGCAACAATTTCGTCGACAGTTAGATGGTCAGTCAGCTTATGCAGTTTGAAATTGATGGAGTTGAGCTGAGCAACAAAAATGACAACTAATAGTCGAGTGTTGAGTGCCTTGAAGTGCCTCAAAAGTTGATGAACAAATCAACAAGTCTTTGCACTTTACACATACACACGTTGAATGCCTGATTGCATTCAAAATAAATTAAAGTTAATGTAAATATCAGCACTAAAGTTGCAGTTGAGATTAGAATAAGTAAAGGGGAGCCGGATGGCGAGCTTAACCAAGCAATTAAACTTGTCCTTGTATAATTGCATTTTGGCCTAGGCACTGGGAACAAAAGCCAAAGTCAAAAGTCGCTGCCGCTGATGTTGCTGCTGCTGTTGAGTTGCCAAGTGCGTTTGCTGATAGCGGCCAAAAAGTTGAGCGCTTTAATTTCTTCGAAATTTGTTCGCCGAAAAGGCAAAAGAAGAAGACAGATGAAGAAAGGGGAGTAATACACAAACAAGGCAACAAACAAAAATGTCGACTTGATTGCGTCGTTGATGGGCCTTGGCTTGGTCCTGTGCGTCCTGCGTTGGCTAGTGAAGACAGCTAGAAGAGAAGTCGGAGAGAGAGAGAGTGAACACAATTGTGCGGACAGATTGCCGACGAGTTGTGTGCTAGCTGCAACTTGAAGTTTGAATCCCCAGCGGATTAGAAAAGTTTAAATTGTTGCCGCCAAGAGCTCAACGGTGGCAGCAGCAGCAACGACAGCAACGACGACGACACTGGGATGTGGCAAAAACTCAAGTAAAATCGAAGCAACTGGCAAATGAACGTTGAACGTTGAACGAATGAATGAAGGGAGCAACGTAACGATTAGTGCTTTCATGTCCTTTGGCAAAGTTTAAAGGTCATTCGTTTGTACACCGCGCTGCCTGCTGCCTGGGCATCCTTCGTTGCCTTCGTTCTCTCAACTCAACGTTCGGCTTCTGCTGATTTGACACATCAACTTTGTCAAGTTTTTGCCACAGCCAACGACGACGTTGACTATTATGAGCAATGACTCTACATTCCCTTTCTCTCGGTCTCCGTCTCTGTCTCCATCTCGCTTTTTATTCAGCTTCTACTCTCTGTGCACAAGCAATTTGTGCAATGGACATTTTGGGCGCTGCGCTGCTTTGATAAGCGTTGCCAGCTGCAAAATGTCTTAAAAGATTGCGCGAAGTGCACTGACTTTTGTGGCTCTCTGTGCTCCACCTGCCACCTGCCACATGCCACCTGCCCCGAAGGCCAAACCCAATTTCGAGCATACTCTTTTTTACTCTCGTGCATTACACGTATGTACGTGTGTAGACGCTGCCCTAAATGATTTGTGAAAAAAAAAACAAAAGGAATCTCCACAAAGATGCAGAAAATTGGCTAGAAATTTTGGGGCTTTACCTAAGTATTTCATTTCATTTCAGACAGCTTTGTTTCTTCTTCCCCGTTAAATATTCAATCTTTCGATTGGAAGCAAGCATCATTTTGCTGCCAGCTGCATAATGAGCTTGTCAATAGGTTTATCAAGCCAAGAACTACTCAAACTGTGACCCAAAAATATAGAAAAAAAGGAAAAGATGGCAGCAAGTGCTGTGTAAATTATGCAAATCTTTGACCATTTTCCCTTATTTTTTTTTTGCTGCCATGCTTCGATGGTTATGGAGGGAGTCTTTGCTGTCAGAAACAACCGTGAAACATGACAACTGTGGGGCAGAGCTCAGTAAAAACAATATGGCGAGCGCTCTTTTTCTCTCTCTGACCAGGCTGCCCCCAAATGTCCGGGCGCCCTTGTCCAGCACTCTCATTGCCTGCCATTGACAGTTCAACGTTGTATTTCTAGAAATTTTTTTTTGTTGCTCCCCCAATTTTCTACCTATACACAGCGTACTTCTCTAGGTGCTTTTTTTTGTTGTGAAATGTCAAATTTTTGCAGACAGTTTTGACAGTTTATCGAAGCGCGCCCGTAATTTTAGCTGACGTGTGTTTCGGAGGTGTTGAAAAAAAAATCCATACGAAATTCAAGTTTGGGTTCCACTTTGGCACATACTTAGCCGAGGTGTGAATAAAAAGAAGCTAAAGCAAACTAAATAAAAGTTTCGTTGACGCTGCACTTTTGCTAAGGACAAACTTACAATAAAGACGGGTCAAGTTTTGTTTTCTTTTTTTGGGCAGAGAAAAAGTAATTATATTTCTCAGTTGGCTGGGCACCTATGGCGAATTGATTGCTAAACGTCAAATTCAATTCACCCAAAATTCGTCGAAATCAAATTATGTACTATAAAGAAAAAAAACAAGCAAAGTTCTTGTGAATTTGATTTACTTACCGCTGCGACTTTCATTTTCAGCTGGCTTCAGCTGTAAAGCACGGTTCATCTGCAAGAGACGGAAGATGAATAAATTCAAGATTAGAAATGTTTAGCAAATTAATTGTAATTGCAAATAAATATGAGTGTGTTCATTTGTACGATGTCAAACTGCGAGTAAATGCGTCATTTCTTATTTAATAAATTTACACGCTATGAAGCAGTAAAAATCAATTTTTATTGATTTTTTATTCCATACACTACCAAAATTCTGAATTCAATGCTATAAATTCTTCACAAATAAAGTATAATTTAAGTTCAAACCCAGCAAACACTTATTTTAAATCGATTGATTTGCGAAGTACTCAAAATGAAAAAATTTTCAATGATTTCCAAATGCATATAATAAAGTGACTAAATTCTCAGCTCTGCATTGGAATCTGTCTTCTAAATTAATTCTAATTATTAGCGAATGCATTAAATGTGTTTTATTCCCCGTTTTTAGTACTGTGAAGCAGTAAAACAAAATCCACATTGCCAAATTCAATTTCTCAATCATCGTCAAGTTTGCGATGATGTAGCACTCTTCATAAACACCTTCAGCACCCACATTTGGCACAGAGCAAAGCAGAGCAGAGTTGAGCGCTTTCAAGCATTTAAATGCCACTCAATATGCAAGCACATCTTTCTCGCTCTCCCTCTCTTTCTCTCTCTCAGTCTCTCCTTCTCGCTCTGTGCACATTTGCGCTCATTGCCTTTTACCCACGACTGGGCAGCCACATCCTGTGCCGCTTCATGCATCATTAAAGCTTAAATCTCACCCATGCGACCCATGTCGACTGGCGGCGGGCAACACTTAATGCCCATCCACAAACGTCGACGTCGACGTCGACGTCCTGCAACCCCAAAGGATGTGCCACTGTGCTGACTGGGTAGCTGACTGCCAGGCTGCCTGGCTGCCTGGCTACGTGTTGTGGTCACCTTTTGGTTTATGCCAAATGAGTAATATGGGAGCAATACGACAAATGCCATTAAAAGACGTTCAAATGAAATGCATTAAAATAAAACTTAATTGGAGAGGCTTTATGCAGCTTTCGATAACCACAAAATAACCGAAAGCAAATCAATAAAGTAAACCAAAAAAACCGAAGAAGACGACTTCACTTTGCAGGTGTCATGCTGACTGTCGATTGAGCTCATCACGCATACGCACCCTTAGCCCACCTAGCCAGCTGTTCGTCTCTTGGCTTGGCTTGTCGCATGCATATTTTATAATCAGCCATTAGTTTTGTGGCAATTGAAAATGATTGAAGCTTTTAACTGCAAAATTCAATTGCTACGTCGTCGTAAAATATTTAATGTGCTGGGCAATTTTGTGTGCTGCAAATAGAGTTGCAGCTAAAATTGTTACGTCTAGTAGTTGTTTTTTTGTTTGTACTTTGTTGGTAGGTTGTTTGGTGCTACCGTAACCCAACACACACACACATACACACAATCCATTAGGCGAGCAAGTAATTAAAATTGCGATTTATGCATGCGCATGAACAAGGCCCCAATTTGGGCGCCCGCTTGTTTGTAATTCAATTATGTTAATGATTGGACAACATTTACCGTATTTACATTAATGCATAATGAATGAATTGAAAGGCCTCCAACCCAGAAAGAGACTACGATAGAGAGACTACGATAGGCAGGGTGTGAGAGCAGCCTAAATGCATGCTGCGTTTTATTTTGGCCGGTTGATTTTTTAATTGTAATGCCCCCACAGAGCCAACGCGACGCGAGCGAGCGCGCTAAACAGTCAACGATTGGGCGACTGTGATGGCAATTAAGTGCATTTCTCTGTCTGACCAAAGGCATGCCGTCTCTCCCATTCTCTCTTGCGTGAGCTCGTTTTTGCCTTTACTCAAAGCTCAGCTGGATAAATTAAGTGGTCGATGAACTGAAGCCTTGTTGATTTTTGTATACCAAGCGACGCCGCCGCCCTGTTGACAGTGACAGGATGCAGGAGGACGTCGACGATGACGATGACGCCGCAAAATTTAAACCAATGTTTAACCAAAAATGTTCATTTAGTCGCACGTTCGTTTCATGTGTGCGGGGGGCATCGGCATTGGCGTCTGTGGCTGATGAATGATTGATGTGGCCGGGGTAATAAATTGGAAAACGTTTTCGGGACTCAAGAAGATGCTTGCTTGCTCCAAAAGTCTCAACTCTCTCCATCATCATCGTCGTTGCTTTGTATGCGTTTGCTTTTTGCAACATGCTGACTGCTTCCTGACTGCCTGCTGCCTCCTGCTTGGCTCTACTCTGTTCTGTTCTGCTTTTGAATGCTTTATCAACGTCGGCACCCGCAGCTGCTGTTGCATTGGCTGTTGCATGCAAAAACAACACTGAATTTCTCTCACATATTGAACAGACATGAACACTGCACATGAAGCTCACTTATCCCACAGTCCACACACAACACAGTCTGAGAGTCTGAGGCTACATAATTGTCTGGCTTCGCTCGCACTCTTTTTGCCAGTTTTTGCCAGCCATGATATGTACATTTTTGATTGCAGTTGTTGGTTAATGAACTTGATGTACAACCAACTACCAAGGCCTGGAGTTTATATTGACCTCAATTTCAGTTTATAAACTGTAAAGATTGAACAACGAGTTGTGATGAAGCGCAAAAGTATTGGCTTTTAAGAGTGATGCGAATAATAAGGAACGAACGAATTAATCTTTGATATTAATCATTCTAAATTGATATATAAATATATAATAGTAATATTATTGAACATATTCGCTATACTAAAGTGCAGATAATAGATCAATGACTAAAAAAGAAACATTAAATTTCAAAAGATATCGAAGAATAATTTGTGACTCGAATTTCTTTCCCCTTAGGTAACGTTTGTCCCGAACGGGTTGTAGCCTTAGCATTACCAAATTTCTCTGCTAATCAAAACTGTCATTTAAATTCCAAACTAAACCGATAAAAGGAAATCTAAGGAATAACTAATCAGCTTATTGTGGTTCGCTCATAATTAGCACTATTTTGTTTGGCACTCAAAAAGCACTCAACTATTTTGCGCTTACATAACTTTGATGTTATTTGGTGACTGGTTAAACCAAAGAAAGAGGGAAGAGAAAGAGAGAGCAGAGAAAGATAGAGAGAAAGAGAGAGCAGCTGCAACTTTGGTAAATCATTTCTAAGGCATCTCATACTCTCTCTGGCTCACAGAGTTTTTTGGTATACCGCTTTCAGGACTGTTGCACAAAGGCGCTGCTAATTATGGGTAGCAAAAAGGTTTCCCTCTGTCTGCCTTAGTGTGTGTGAGTGTGTGTGAAGCTGCGTAATTAGCGCACATAATTTGAAATTTAAATGTAGCCAAAAGCCAAAAATGCGCAGCAACCCACATCGCGAAGCCTTTGAGAGTCAAATTGTTAATTAAATCTTTTGCGGGCGCAGCAAAAAAAAGCCGGTATCAAAAAAATGACAGTTTTAACTTGGCCAAAAAGATGCCTCAGCGCACAATTAGTCCGATGACAAAGCGACAGAGGCTGCAAAACACTTCAAAAGTCAGGGTGCAGCGCAGAGAAGGAGAAACGGGGATAGAGAAAAGAAACAGGCGCCAGTGGCAATGTTAAACCGCAAATTTTAGCGCCTGGACAAGTCGTGCATGACATGGACTTTGGACTAGTCCAAAGGCGACGCGACGACGCCTACGCGTATGCAATGGCAAAAGTGCCAAGTGCCAAACTGCCAAGTCTACGAAGTGTGTGTGTGGTGGAGTGTGTGTGTGTGTGTGTGTGTGAGTTGGGTGCATGAACCCACATAAACTGCGTTAGTTTATGATGCCCAAGCGGTCTAAGTGCCTAGCATCTGCAGCCCTGGCACTCCCTGCAATTAGAATGCGGCGCCGTCTATTGAACCAGCTATTTGCTTTATCCTCTGTCCCACTCTCCTACTTATATCCATCTCACTCACTCTGTCTGGTCAGTTGCGCTTTGTTGTTTTTATGCATTCGCCAACTCAACTACATAAAATGGAACAACGAAAATGCAATTAAAACTACGTTTTATGGCTTTGTTATGGCAGCAGCAGCCGCTCCAGGAGACTCCACACAGAGAGAGAGAGAGAGAAAAAGAGAGAGAGAGAGCGGGATACGCCGCCACATGAAAAGCGATTTTTATTATGCTTTTGCCAGCACAACGACAACTGCTATAGAAGTAAGGCAAACTACTGGAATGATCATCAATGTCTATCGACATCATCATCATCATCATCATCAGCAAGTTGCTTGGCTGTTGATAGAAAAGTAATACACATACTTTATAATTTTTACTATATATTTTATGCTCTAAGCGTTGCTTTGCTTATTGAAAATGTATACTTATATATTTCTAGTTCCATTTTTTCGTTTTCTTGTTTATCAAAAATCATCAAAGTTTTGCACAAAACTTTCTTTTTTTTTGTTTGCTGCGAGTGTGCAGCTGCTGATAGAGATAGAAATTTGTCACTGACAACGGGGTAAACGTGAAGGCACCTAAAAGCAGACAATGTTGCGCCTCAAGCGTGCAACAGCAACACAGCAAAACAAACTAACGAGCTAGCAAGCAAAACAATGGCAATACCATGTAGCAAGCATCCCCTTGCTCGACTCAACTCGACTTATACGTAACAACCTGCCATAACTGTAGCTTAATCAAAAGTTTTTGCACTGCAGCTGTTAGGGCGCAGCCAGCTGCAGGGCAACCGCAACTACAACTGCTCCTCGCTCCGCTTCTCTTTCCCCTACTTCATATATCATTGTACTCCTCTTGCTCTCATCATCATCATCATCCACATCCTCAGCATCCTTTTGATACTAATCAGTGACTGCAACTCCACATGCGAGGCTGCTTTTTATGCTTGCCTCACTCTCTCTCTCTCTCTCACCACACGTTGTTGCACGTTGTTTGTTGCGGCTGCTGCGCTTCATTCAATGGAGAATAGTTTCTTCTTCATTTTTTCTCACTCTCTTCACAACTCGCAGTTTTTCTTTTATATGTATTTTTCTTTGATATATGAAATATGGCAGCTGTATATAATGGTCGCCATGGTCGTGTTTGCAATTAGCAAGTGGCAATTAAAGTTCCGCTCTTTCTCTCCCTCTCTCTCCCTCTGTCTGTCAGTGCATAAGATACATTGAGCCATTGGCATTGAACCGCCAACAGGCATTCAGGCGCAATGCTTTATTAATGCCATATATATTTCTTTTTTTCTGCAGAGCGCAGACAATTGCTTCTGCTTGGCGGACAAAAGCAATGCGATCTTTATTGTTATTCTTTAATTATTTTCTCATTTAAGTTGCAGTTTGAAAATGTCAATTTATATATAAATTATAGCTCAATAAATAATATAAAAAAAATTTTATTTTTATTGCAAATTGAAGCCGCGAGTTAAATGTTTAATAATGAAGGATTGATTTTCAATGCGAGTTTTTCTAGAAAAGAATCTAATAAAAACTAAAATTTGTTTATGATGTATAATGCATTGAATGATTTTTTAATTGAATGCGGGGCTTAAGAATTATATAATAGATTGCTATTTAAGATGTTATGCAGGTTTCTTTTAAATCACTGCAATGCAATGTATGCATAATATGAAGTTTTTGTGGGGGAGAGAAGCACTAAGGATTTTTTGTATTAATCGCATTTTACTTAGAATATTTAATATTGATGAATAATTTAGTCCATAAGCTTCAACTCCAAATCTTTAAAGATAGCATCCGCCTCGTAAAATAAGCTTTAAAAAAACTTAAACATATTTTTGGACTACCTATAGAAATGCGTTGTGAATATTAAGCAGTCTATTTTAAGCCACATAATAAGGACACTCATGCACACACTTACACACACACACATATGCATTCACGCATTACGCAACCGAAATCAATATTATTTTATGCTTTGCCTCAAATGACAGGCCGCACATTGAATCCTTCGATGAACTTCTTTGGCTTGTTTTGCTAATACCCAATTTTACTACCAAAAATATTGATTAGCTTCATGCCAAGTGCGTGTGTGTAGGTGTGTGGGTGTGCATACATATGTCTATGGGTAATAAATTAGAGGAACTAATGTTTGTTGTCTGACGTCTGAAGAACTGCGCCTAATTAATGGCAAACCTTTCAAAGGGCTACACCTTGTTTTTCTGGCCATGGATAAACACCAAAGTATTTACCACATTTTTAGTCGCAAACACAACAAAAGAGAGAACGACGTCGGTGGAGGTGGAAGTGGACGTCGTCGGTGGTTGGGTCATTAGCATGCGTTAAAATGGCGTTAAATGTGTAACGGAAACACGACGCAAGGACATGCCATATAAATTTCTTTTGGCTTTTTATTTATTTTATTATTTTTTCGGGGTTTTTTTTTCGTTGGTGGTTGGTTGCTTCGTCGCCTCGCATAATAAAAATGTCATAAATATTACGTTCTGCTGCTGCTGGCGCTGCTGTGTTAATTTTTTCTAATTGTCTAAAATTTAGATAATTACATGCCATTAATTATTCACATAATAACAACTTTTTTTTCCTCTTGGTGTGTGTATTTTTTTTGTATTTTGGTTTTACAATTTTGTGGTCGACTTGGCCGAGCAACGCCCCATTATACTATATAGTATCGTATATATAGTGAACGAGAGAGAGGGAGAGAGAGAGAGAGAGAGAGAGAGAGAAGAGTCCAATATATATTGCTGGTATATGCGGGGCGTAAAATTAAATTTACATAATTTATGACTTACTCAGCTCAAAATTTTGCCTATAGGTGCGTTTGTGTGTGTGTGTGTGAGTGTTTGCGGCATGTGCCGTGTTGCATAATTTTAGGCATTTTTGTTTATTGTGGCGTAAAATTTGAATTATGAATAGGAATACACACACACACACACACAGCCACGCAGGCAGGCGAGCAGACTATGGTTATTTTTTTCCGTGTTAGGGTTACATTCTGAGGTTATTAGTAATTTATTTGCATATTTTTGAGGAGCGGGTGTTCCGTGGGCGCAGCAGGAACAGAAACAGCAACAGCTGATGGACAACATAACCGTGGGGAGATGGCAGCCTGCCATCCTCCAGAGTTCTCTGAGTGTGTGTGTCTTTTGTGTCAACTTGGCCGGGCACAAAAGTCAGTCAAGTGTCGTTTTTCGGAAGACATAAATTTTGAGCTGGGCTGCGCTTCCAACGAAAGTGGCGTGGGTGTTGTGTACATCAGGACAGGTGTCCCACAGTTGAGGCAAGTATAATTGAATAGCGGAAAAGGTTTCACATGGATTTAAAATGTCTCATGTGTGTGGGTGTGTGTAGCAAATGAAATGAGCTTAGCGCTGAATGGAATGAGTACTCGTTAAGGCTCTACAAATAAAATGATACAAGTGTAGCTTAAAAGCTACAAAAGAGAGAAGAAAAATATGTATTGATATATGGCATTTATTTGGCACAATGGCCATAAATAATCCATTAAGCAGCGTGAGAAGCAAAAAGTGGGCCAACAGTTTTGTGTGTGGCATCAAATCAGAGTTTAAATTAAGATTGAGCAGAGATTAAGCTGCCTGCTTACTTCATAAAGTTGTCAGCATTATTAGAGCAAGTAAGTTAGAGCAAACTGTGAATTATTGTGCTAGATAAAGTTGAATGAATTTGCTACGATAATTATGTGTTAAGTACAAGATTATGATAAAGAGACTTTGCATAAATAAATTACAGAAATAGAAGTAGGAAGAAGCTTTCTTAGCTCTCCATTTGAAACTGCTGCTCTGGCAATATTTAAAGCGCACATTTCACAACACTTGAGCTAAGTGAGTGAGGAGGATACATTTTAAAGCAGGGGAGCATTGATAAAGGAGGATTCATTGATTGGTTGCGCAAACGTTTAAAGCGGGAGTGGCATACCTTTTTGGCACACTCAAAAGCGGCTTATGTAATGCTCTCGAATACAACATTTTTGTTGCATACCAAGCGGGCGGGCGCACGCAAGAAATGCTTATAAATTACATAAGGCAAAGGCTGCCAGCCTCTGTCCTGACCAAACAGAAGAGAGGAGAGGAGTGGAGAGGAGAGCAGAGATAGATGCTGCTCCTCGAACAAAGCACTCAACTGTGAAAATGTCTGTTAAGGCCAACACACACACACACACACACGCACATGAGCAGTCTCCACTCATGTGTGTCCTGTATGGGGCTACCTTGCCTGTCAACAGGATGACAGTTCATATAGTATACACACACACACAGATACACGCACATTTAGTATATAGTATAGTATAATGTACAGATACATACTGGAAGCTATAGCAATGCCTTCAACTGTCAATTGAGTTGGCATGTTGGCAGCCTCTTGACTTGCTGTTCAATATGAAATACGCAAAAGCATGATAAGCATAAATATACGAGGCGAGACAGACAGATGGATAGCTAAAGCATATTGCCTAGTCAGCCTACTTGGGGAGGTGGAGAAAGCCGCCTTTCTAATGCCTGGCACGTATTTTAATTGATTTGTGCGCCTTAGAAGAAGTAGCTCATTACATGACCACGTCTACAAATTGAAAAAACTCAACCAACACAACACAAAAAGCTGAAAATAAAAATAAATCAGTTTCAAGAGTGTTTCAGGCAATGCAAACAAACAAACAACAAACAAACAGCGAGCGAGGCAGGAGCAAAAGGATACTCGTGTATTTGCTCAACGAGTTTGATGTCTGATGATGATGCTCCATTTATTATTAACTTGAAATGATTTCGGGCTGGCCGCGTGTCTGTGTCGGTGTGTGAGTGTGTGTGCTAGGTGACGACGCAGCGATTGAATGCACGACTGCATCAAATGGCAACTCTCGCAGTATCTGTATCTGTGTATCTATAGATGTGTATCTGTATCTCTGTTTGTGACTCTCTCTCCTCTCTCTCACTCTTTGTACACACATGTGAGTTCAATTGGAAAATCGTGTGCTGCATACGCTGCTGCTACATGTTGTTGTTGTTTTTGTAAATAGCAACGTGCACACATTTCTCAGCGCAATTCGAGTCATGACAGTGTGTACACACTTTAAGATACATCTGCGCTATCCGCTGAATACCGATTGCAGATTGCAGTTCGCAGATTGCAAATGCAAATGAGATGCACACACACAAACACATTCAAACTCAAACGAACGTATATACATTTAATGATATTTAATATTAAATTTTTCGATATTATTGGAAAAACACTTTGAGCCCGTTGTGATTGCTCTGCCAAGAACATACAAAGTGAGAGATTGAGTAACAGAATGAGATGAAGGGGTGCATATATGATCACGCTTTAAGGAGAATTAAATAAATCAAATATAACACAAAAATAAACATTCCAAAGATAAAACATTTGAAAGAATGATCTGCTTTTACTCAGCATTAAATTCAAAATAAACAAACATCCCCATGTAAAGATTAAGTTAAACATTTGAATGTGTTCTTATTCTTTATTTTCCTGTTTATCATATATAATTTGTTTAAATTTATTAAATGCATTATGCCTTACTTTATAAACCAGAAAATTCATTGAATTCATTTCTTTCCCAATTTTAGATTTTATAATTTCAAATTTAAGTATTAAACTTGTAAATTATATTTAATAATTTCAATGACTGTTCTTCATCTTCTCCCCGCCTCTTTTTGCTAACCAAAAATTTCTTAAAGATATAACTTTGCACTCTTTATTTGGACAACAACATTGATGATCTGCTGTAGCACATGTTTCCCCTTTTGGGGCACAAGCATAAATTGCGACTGCGGTTTGCAGCTATAAAAATATGTATTTTTTTTTTGCAGCTCTTGCCACTTGACAGTCTCGCCCAAAGGCTTTTTGGAGTTGTGCTCTTCCCTTGAGCCTTAGCAAATTTATGCACACATCCTCTTAACATCGTTCTATTGCCATTTAGCCAAAGCCTGAGTGCAGTCAGCAGTCAGTTCAGCTCTTCCATGCACAGACTCTCTCCACTCTCATTTATCAAAGTCGCTTCAAATGAAAGCGACAGTCGACAGATCAGAGAAGAGGGGAAGAGACCGAGTCAAGAATTGCTTTGCAAATTTATAAATTGTAAAAGAAATGCCGCTGGAGGATGGCAACAAAAGGACAACATTTGCTTATATTTTATGCAATATGCCAACCGCGTTTTATTAAGCAAATTACGAGAAATGTGCAGAACGGGAACGATGAGCAAATCTCGACACATTTCCTTCCCTCCCCACCCCACCTCACTCTACTCTCGTGTGCTGCCCTGTCACAGCTTTAGCTACCCTTAAGACCTACTTATGACCTTGGCAAACAGCCTAACGCGCATTCTCTTAAGCAATTTAGCAAACAGACTCCACTCGAGTCGAGTCGCGCTGAGACTCACAGCTCTTAACGCACATTTTCATATATAAATTATTAATTTTGTATGCCCAACCACACGCATAAGCAGAGGAAGAAGACGAAGCTGAAGGCAGCAGGTGGAGGCAGGCGGCAATGGCGAGTAAAATGCATTTTGTGCTCCATTAAATAATAAAAGCAAACGTGGCAGATAGCAGCCTCCAGATAGCAACCATATACGACGAGTATACACAATAAAAATCTTACACGAAGCGCATAAAAATAAACCAAGAGGATACCAAAAAAAAAAAAAACAAAATACCGAAGAAGATACAAGAGAAAGAGAGAGACTTGGAATCTCAGGTCTCAGACTCGTGGCTGCTTATCTAAAGGCCAGAGTCGAAAACCCCATTGTGATTTTTAAGTTGTGTGTGCGACTGAGTGTGTGTGTGGAGTATGTGTGTGCTTTTAGGCGAGAGTGCATAAATAAGTAAAGAAATGCCTGTCGCTTAAGATTACATGGCAAATAAGCACAGTGCACAGGACATTTGAATGTTTGAATCTTGCCTACCGACACTCACTTACTTATTCATAGTCAGGTCTGAGTCTGTGTCTCTGTCTGTGTTGGTTGGCGCATAAAAATCAGCATAAACAGCAATTGTTATGGGCTGTGAATGGAACACGTTACACATTACGCACATAACACGCTGTTCAAGCGACTCGTTACTCGCTGCTCATCACTCGTTGCTCGCTGCTCGCTGCTCGATGCTCACTGCTCGTTACTCATTTGATTAGGCCAGTCAATGACTGAGAGAGCTGTCAATCAGCAGTTGAGCTAGAGCGAAACTAGCAGACTTTAATTTGGTTATGAGAACTTGACTCGATCCCCCAGGCAAAACAGCACTTAACAGACATGCCACACTCAGGCGAAAGGGTAAAAACAAGGAAGCGGGAGCTGGGAGGTGGTTGGCGGTTACAAAACACGCACGTGTCCTTGCCAATGACAAGGGAAATTTTACAACTTTCAAGTTTAATTTGGCAGGAGTAGCAATCAAGCAAGCTGAGAGGCGGCGGCAGGCAGCAAAAAAACAACAAAACACAAAGAATAATATAACAACAGAAGCAAAAGTAAGAGCAGGTTAAGGGTTGCTTTTTTCCTGCTTAGATATATCTGTATATATATATATTTTATTTGGGAGAATGTGGGGCAACCCTTTCGACCTAATTGCATGGAAGTTGTTATGCTGCCAGTTAAATGTAAAAATTAAAATGTATAAAATGTATATAATTTATATTAAACTGAAACAGAAACACAGGAAACTGTGAGAGACACTGAAATTGCCAGGGACTGTCAGTCAGTCAGTCAGTCATTCACTCAGTTCCACAGTCAGTCATTCAGTCAGCATTCAGCACAGAGAGAACGTAGCCTGTTTTATGAGGTGTTAAGTGGGCTTAAATTAAAACTCGAGCCTGGCAAAAGAGTGTGGGAAATGTGTTGAAATGTTTGCGTATTTGTTCAAGTTATGGCAAAATACCGACAAAACAGCGAGAGAGCAAAGTGTAAGCAGAAGCAAAACACTTAAGCGAAAAGCTTTCCCCCTCCCGGTCTGCCATCCGTTCTCATGACAAAAAACGAGTCCAATTCAGCCGACCCCGTGCTGACACCCGACCCCAACGACAACAACAACAGCAACAACGTTGTTCTTTCATTAGCGGCAAAGGGCACAAAAGGAGAAACTTGATTTTTGTTTGCTTTTCGCAGAGCGAAAAGGGTTCACATGTGTGCGTTATAAATTCGTATTTAATAAACTTTTCCAGAGTGACATTTTAAGTGGTGCTCTCTCTCTTGGCGGGGTAGCTTAGCTCTTGCCATGATACGATTGCATCACGCTGAGTAATGTTGTATAAATGAAGCAGATACTGTTTTTAGAGCCACCCAATTGAGGCTGAAGATGTTCCTTAAGTCATCTCAATGACTTGACAATTTCGCAGTAATAACTTCATTACGATATAACTTCAAAATTATATGCGTTTGTTACTACAAGAGATTAAAGAGAAAATCTAGAAAGCTTAAATTTAATAAAAAATTTAAGCAGCGGTATGCTGAAATACAATTATGATTTTCTATTTATTATTGTATTTCAAGAAAAATTAAGCATATTTGTCTTTAAGTGTGGAAATCTATTCCAAAAATAAGAAATTTTTGATATTTATTTATTTATTCTTCTTTAATTTACTTTATTTTCTTTAGAAAACACTATTGCTGGGAGCATTTTTTGAAATATAACTAAAAGTTCTGTTTCTTTCTTTAACTAACACTTAAAGACCACTTCTTTTGAAATTTATTCAATACATTTTATATATTTGTGTTTTTTTTTTATTTCATTAAAAAAATTGATTATAGTAAAAGATTTATTTTCTTACAAAATTTTATCATATTCATATCAAATTGTACAAATCTATAGCTTTAAAATCTTTCCAAAAATAAAGTAAGTTCCGTTTTATAACTTGAAATTAAAGAACCATTTCTTTACATCACTCTCCTCTAATCTCTCCATCTTGAGTCCAAAATAATTGTGCACGTAGTTGTTCATATGGAAGGAAGGAACACTTCAAGGGTGGAGTGTTGGAACCCAATAAGCTCATTATCACGCCTGGTCACTCTCCGCTTTGCTTGACCATTGTTTGACCGTCCACATGCGTGTGCATTTGATGTCTTATTCGACAGGCAGCGATGAGATGCCATCTGAGATAGATAAACTACAATTTGGGTTCACACACCGTTACGGATTGCATTTTCTTCTTTCCCCCACAACTGCAGGAGGAGGAAAATGCTGATTTGAGCATAAAAGTTCAGTAGGCACAAAGTAAGCTCTGTTTACTTTAGGTTGCGACACGTGTTCGCATTTTGAGCAGTCGACAGACAGCCAATTGCTTATTAAAATAATAATATGGCCAAAAATTAAACATCAGATTGCAACCCTCAGGGGATGGGAGAAGCAACTAACCCCCAAAACATTTACATATATATGTATGTGAGAGTAGAGACACAATTACGATTAGAAATCCACCACCACCATCACCATCACCCACGGTACATGTAGAAACTCTCAGCTGATAATGAAAACATTTGCACAACTTTCCGAGGCATTTAATGAGCGACCAGAAAGCAAAGGACACAAAAGGGATACACAGAGGCGAAAGCAGATTCAGGAAGAAACACAAGCTAGACAAGTGGAATGAAAATCTGGGGACTAGTCAAATTTTACGAGCGCATAAAAGCGACGCGTCTTAAAGTTTAAAAACAAAACAAAGCAAAGCAAAATATAAAAACCAAAGCGCAACAAAGTAAGAGCGAGAAGGAGAGAGATAGAGAGGCAAGCCTAAAAGTATGCTACGCTTTGATCATAAAATCATGTTGAAGTATCTAAACGCAAGTTTTGCTGCTGCTGCTGTTGCTGTTGCTGTGTTGAGCAGGACCCAAACTATCGACCCAAAAGGACATCGCATAGCTAGCTAAATTAAATCTAAATTAATACAATTTTTGGGTCTTTCGCTCGCATTTATTGACAGCCAGAAATTTTGCCAGATCAAAAGATGTGCCAGGACGTTTGCTTGCAAGGAATTTCACTAGAGATGCGAGTGAGATATGGTTGCTAGAGGATGGAGAGGGAGTTGAGAAGGTTCTGCTAGGAAAATGGACATGTACCAATTTTCTTCATATATCAGAGTGTACATATGAGAGTGTGTGTGTGTGTGTTTGTTGCTCAGAGCAAGCAATAAAATAAATGGCAATGAATGACTGAGCAAATGAATAAATGAGAGAACATTTTTGCTTTGAAATTCAAATTTCAAAAGTTGTCATGACATTGTGTTTATGACAGAGTTGGACAGAGAAAGGAAGAGTGTGTAAGAGTGAGATGGTAGGTTTTGCTACTCTCCTCTTTTGTTTTTTCGGCTGCATATTTAAAATTGAATATTTGCACGCCTTGAGCATTTGAGATTACAAAGATCTACTTCACTTATGCGCACACAAACAACCATTTTCCCCATATGTCCCACACTCTCTCTCTCTCTCTCTCTCTCTATGTGAATGTGTGTGTGTTCCTTGTTGTCATTTGCATGCGTTGGATGCGTTTTGTGCTATTTGCACTGCTCAAAGCCATTTTAAGCGGTTTATTTTTGTGTATGCTCTCTGCACACAAATTTCTCGTTATATTGAATATAAGTAGCTGCTGGGCACAAAACCAGCTCTTTAAGCTTTAACACTGCCCACAATTTCATTTTTAAGCCTCTCTAAGAGTGCTGCAAAAAATATCCAGTTATTGCGCATGAAGCAAACATTTTAAAGTGAGATTTTTATGCATTGATTTCGGGTCAAGACAAAATGTTTGATTAAGACACCCGCTTAACTTAAATTTCATTTGAACAAGAAAAAAATTAATTCATTAATTTTAACTTGGCAATCATTAACAGTTTGCTGTAAGGAATCATCAACAGCAAGAGCAACAGCAGCATTTCAATTAAAGTTTTTTCAACGCTCTCCAGAGCTCTATTTGAGCAATTCCCTTTCCGCATTTATTGTTGTTGTGTTTTTCTCTCTCTTTTCTGATTTTTAATTTCAGCTGACGCTGAAAGTCAATTGAAGTTGAAATGAGAATTGAAATGGCTAGCAATTAAAGATGATGACGCCTCTTCTTCTCGGCAGCTCTGCAGCAGCAGCAGCAGCAGCAGCATCAGAGAGGTTCACTCCGGATGTATCCTGCTTCCTGGTTCCTGTTTCCCCAACTCTCGCCGCAGGCTCAAACACTTTGCATAACATTAAGCAGCGGTGGTTTTTGTGTTGTTATTACTGCTCTTGTTGTTGTCGATTCTTCTTTTTTTTTGCTTGGGGTTCGACTGTGACTCTCTGTCTCTGTCTGTCAGTGTGTCTCTGTGGTCGACCGCAGCGCCATAAAATATGCACCCGGCGCTAGGGAAAATTCACACAACAAAGTGAAAGCCGACGTCGACGCCGCCGACTCTGGCGTCAGACGCTGTTGAAGTATGCAAAAATGAGGCGAGTCACAGAGCAAAGCGCCTAAAAGCATATTTCAATTAAGCTATCACCTTGAATTATTCTCACGAGCGTTTGCCTCATCCACCTACACACACCAATAGACTGAAAGGAGGCCAGTTTTTTTTTTTTAATTTTAATGCTTTCATTCGAGAGCTAAAGAAGCAGAATGCAAAAGGAGCCGGAGAGGATGAGGAGGAGAAGAAGGAGAATGGTAAAACCGCTCGTCAAAATTTGCATTTAAATGAGGCGCAGAGGCGACTGATGGACGGGCCCAGAATTCGGTTATAGCTATATATATATGTGGTATATTGTATATGTATTTGCGCTTGTATATATAAATTCATTTTTTGGCTTTCCTTTTTGGATTGGGGTAAAATTTTTATGATTGCGGTGACTGCCAAATTGTCAGTGGTTCATTTTTTTGGGTGTGTTTTCGCCTGGCTGCATAAAATGTAAATATTCATTAATATACACGACTGAGTGTGTGTAAGTGTGCGTGAGTGTGTGAGAGTATGGGTCAGTGAGCACATAACAATCAGTTGCCAGTTGTTAAGTTTGAGCCAAAAAAAAATGGAAACAAGCTACGAAATTTGGCAAAGCAGTTAAAGCTTAAGCTCTGCAACTAATCAAAAGTTTAATTAATTAGATTTAAGCCGGACTAGCGAAGAGTCTACAAGAGAAAAGCTAGTAAATATTGTGAAATATTTCATTATGATTTATGCAGAGATTACATATTTTATGTGATTCATATCAAGAAATGTTCTCACAAAGGTATGCGGAAATTTGTAATATTTGAAATACAGATTTTTCAGATATCATCTTTTATTATAATGATAATTCATGTTGTTGATGAAAGTGTTGAACAAGAAACTGAATTTATCAACAATGTATATCATCTTCGCAATAAAATGTAATATAATGGTCAAGCTTTCAACATTTTGTTTATATATATGTAAATATATTTTCCTAAATTACTATCTGTTTTGTACACTATCTGTTCTGTATTTGAGATCTCATACATCTTGGTAAGTTTCAACAATGTATTTATTTTAAATTTATAAGAATAACTAGATTGACTGTTTTCTGTATTTAACTTCTCTTTTAATTTCTGAAATTTTCGTGTGCCTAATAATATATTACTAGACCTGTCCTTCTCATAATTATGTTCGCAATTTTAATGAACAACATTTTGTGTTAAACATTGGAGCAGACTTTAAGGCTGTGAATGTGATGTGTAACATAGGCATGGCAGACTTTGGGGCATGCAAAAAATTACAATTAAAAAGCAAGCGAAGCCTGCAGACAGCCAAGCGACAGGCTGCAAGTCTTCTGCCGTCTGTTGGTTGCTCTCTCTGTCTGTCTGTGTGTCTGTTGGCTATGCAAAAATGCTTACACGCTGCGTTGCCACATGCGCACGTTTGAGCAGACACACACATACAGAGATGTGAGCACATGGTATGCATAGCGTATGAGTAACACCCACCGTGAGGCATCAACTAGCAGGCGCCTCATTCATCGTCATTCTTCATCCGGTTGGTGTGCTTCGCTTGGCTCGGCCAAAAATTTTTGGCATAAATGCCATAAACAGTTTATTTAGCAACGGAAAATTAACTGCAAAATGTAGCAAGCAAGCCGGCAAACAACAGCAACAAAAAAAGAAAATACAACAAAGGTTGCCGCAGTCAGACGACTGATGATGCTACCCAAGGCAGCAATTGCCCAAAAAAAAAAAAGGCAAAAACTATACTATACTCTGAGCTGAACTCAACTCGACGCTTTATGACGTTTTACTTCATGTGCAGCTTCATAATTAAGTGGCTCCAAAGGAGGGGCAAAAAGTCGGCCCACACAACTAGCTCAAGTTGTTATTGTTGTTGTCGTTGTTGTTGTCTCCTGCACTCGAGGGAGCTTTTAGTTTTAAGCCACGTGAGAAGCATCATCGCTTTTGGGTTTGGCTCTTTAGCCATAAAAACCAGCCCCAAACGAGGTCAACTGAGGGCACTAAAATGCAGTGGATACACGTTCCGCACATAGGTAAGCGATATAAGTATATATATATATATATATATATATATATGTAGCTGGGCAGTTGGGATATATACTAGATACATTTAAAGACGCACATAAAAGTGTTAGCAGCTCGTTTTCTGTACTTACTAATTTGATGGCTGGTGGTATTAATGGATGATGGCAACTTACCTGAAAGATAACATGAAAGAAACAAGAGATGAGAGAGTGTAAAACAGACAAGCATAATGTCAGAGAAAGATGTAAAAGCGAGATAGAGAGATGGAGAGAGATGACATTAATATTAAATGTCTACGAAATGGACAGAAATTGAAGTAATTGGCTTATGTTATTAGCCAAGTCATTAGGGGGAATGCCTAATTATAGCAAAAATGTGCTCCAACAGGAATTATAACATTAATTGAAGTTCAAGTAATATTAGCATCATATTTGCAGCACTAAAATTATCATAAATTTAATAAAGTTGAGCATTAAGTGGAGTGGAGGTTACAATTAAGTTTAAGGTACTTCAAAGCGGAAGTTTAGTTTCCAAAAATAACACAAGTTGAACTAAGAAAATCTTCGTCTTAATCTTAATAAAAAATTGTATTACAAATAAAAGGGATTTAAATATTTGCTATATATATATATTTTTAATCATTTTATGTATTTAATAAAACGTGTTAAATTAATTGCCAACTGTTCTGAAGTATATTTTCCACATAAAATATATTGCACCCTCGTTTCCAAGCTTAAAGTCGAGAGAGACTTTAAAAAATTGATTAAAAACCCCTTTAGACATCTGAAGCAAACTAGCAAAAGTTTGTTGATTGACGAATAGCAAAGGCGAGACAGAGATGGCAACGTAAGATCCAAAAAAAAAGGAAAAAAAATGGAAAAGAGAGAATGTCATAAAAATTCTATTTTCGTATAAAATTTCGAAAGTAATCTAATAAATATTGATTTTCATTCGTCATCGACGACGGTGGCGACGACAACAACAACAACAACAACATCATCATCAATAGCTATGGCAATAGCAACAACACCAGCAGCAGCAGCAGCAATAGAAGCAGCAGTAGAAGCAGCAACAGCTCTGAGAAGAAGGGCGTGTTGTGTAACCCTACACGTGCACACACACAGAGTGATATAAAGAGAGTCAGGACATGGCACAGGACACGACACGACAGGACAGAACAGCAACAGTGGACGACGCCGACGGACAGCGGCAGCAAAACGGGGCCAGGACACTGGAGAGACAGGCGTAGTCAATAGTCGTTATTTGATATAGTCGAAACCAACAAGCAACCCATGATGAAACGTGCCTGGGCGGCTGACCAGTGCGACCACACGCAAAGGGCACAAAGGGGGAAAGGATGGGGGGCGGGAAAACCAGGTCGGAGGGGGGGCGGAAGTGAAGTCGAGTCGAGTCGAGCGATCCCAAGCGCCGCTGCAAGGGATGAAATCATGCGCGCAACTCGTTTTTCGGACTGCCCAGCCGTAGGGCGGCGTGTGGACGACACACAAGCACAAACACAAACACACACACCCAAGCACACACACAAGCACTCTCACACACACACACAGTTCATTCAATCATTCAAATGTCCTTTGAACTATAAAAATACATGACACTAATAAAGAAAACGAACAAATGACACGACACTCGCTCGCTCGCCCGCTTGCTCGACGTTCCCGGACCCGGTCACGATAAGCTGAAGCCAAAGACGTTTCTACAACCTACAAAAAAAAATAGAAGAAGAAAAAAATTGCTATTTAGAGCAATTTATAAGCATACTTTGAGGCGCCTCCATGGTCACCCACACCCCAAACTCGACATTTGACATTTACGAGTGCGCCGCAGCGGAGACAGCAAACAGAGAGTGGAGGAGGACGGAGAAGGGAGAGGGAAGTAAGGTAAAGGAAGCTCCAAACGTAGAGTAAAGAGATCCTCGAACCACATAAATTTGTGGGCTGCGCTTCCAAACGCTTTTCTGTAGCTATTTATTGCATTTTTATGTAAAATGCGCCGTGCGGTATGCTATCCGGTTTTTTTTTTTTTTTGCTTCTTCTTGGATACTTAGAAGGGCGACATTCCAAGAGCAACAGCAAAGTTGTTTACGAGGCAAATGCGAAGAGCGTCATACATAATACGTAAATCGAAAATGCCGCCCACGCAATGACCAAATTTACGCAATTAAAGACATTTTCGGGGGATATATTTTATGGCATACTTTATGGGCACAGGTAGATTGCTCAGATATCAAATAAATAACGAATTATTGCGCAAGGAATTTTAACATCTTAAGTTTTTTCTTACGTTGAAGAAGGCTGCCAAATCAATTCAATAAAATTGGTTTTAAAGCTGGTGCGTAAAATTTTCTTAAATTTATATAGAATTCAAATAATAAATTATGGTCATTAGAAGTAAATTGATTGCCTATATAAGAATTTCAACAACAAACTAATTTAGCATCTTTTTTCATATTTTATGTTAAATGTATTCACTTAGAATGGTTTTAAAGCATGCAACTTTAACTTTCTATTGAATTCATTAGATTTATAAGAATTTCATAAACCAAAGAAAAATATTGTAGAGAAAAGGCAAACACCTAAAGCTGTTGCCATTTGTGGCAAAGCATTTTTATGCATTCGCATTCATTTCCATTGCGAATGCGACTACGAGTATTGTGTATTGCATAGTTTCTTGGTTTAATATGATTTATCAGCGCATCTGCCAAGCTCTGCACATTTTTATGACCATATGCTGTCCTTTTTGACCCCCCTGCGCTCCATTACTTCACTCTCCATTCTCCACTCTCGACTCTCTATTGCCACTCTCTCCACAATCGACAAAACCACAACAACTGTAACAACATGGCACACAAATCAAAACAGCGCACAACGCCTAAAAAGCTGCTAAGGGCCAAACAACACGGGGCAATAAACTACATCGAAGGCTGGACTCGGTCTCTCGGTCTCGGTCTCGGTCTGAGTCTGGGTCTGGCTTTTGCTTATGGGTTCTGCGCCTGGCCCATGTAATCTCTGTTGACCATAAAGATTTATAGACTATTGTGTGTGTGTCGTTCTCGGCGTCGACGTCGTTGCCGTCGTCGCGGTAGCCACAGCAATGAAAAAGAAACTTTTTGCAACTTAGCGCCAAACTTTATGCAATAATTTATATATATTGGGAGCACTCGCGCCTTTGCTATATATAAAAATACTAAAAAAAAAAATAAGAATAAAGGAAAGAAACGCAATGCCGTCGACCTATACAAAAGGCAATACACATAATAGACGGACCAACAACAACAACGAAAACAACAGTCAAAACATAACTGTAACGCATGTAGAAAATAAGCAGAAAACAAGACACTACAAAAACTGTTTTCGGATAACGATTTTGAAATACCCTTTTCGATAAATGCACTTTTAAAACATTAACCAGAACATTTTTAATGTATTTTTGTAACTTAGATTTAAAACAATTGTGAACTACCGGCATTATAAAAATGTAATTTTGAAATATGTAAGACTCTAAATAATAACATATAGGTTGGAATTATAAAATGTAGATTTAATTTGATATTAAACTAAAATTGCATTTGTCAAAAATGTTCCCACAATATTAAAGGACAAATTTGAAATATACTTAATATAATATAAATATTTCATGAATATAATATTGCATGGAAAATTGCTTTAAAAGAAATGCTTTATTAAATTGCTTATTTACTGAGAAAATTGCAAACCTTTAGTGCAAAAGTACAATATTTCAAATGTATCTTATCAATATTGCATATGTAAGAAATATAATCAAATTTTCTTTAGCGCGGCTCTAACAATCAATTTATTACTTGAAATCAATTGCGTTCAATTAATTGTTCCACTATTGTTCACAAGAACAAAAGTCTAAATAAATTGCTCTTAGAATATTCTAAAGAAATTGGAAGTGAAATCCGTTAATTAATTGCCGATCAGTCAGCTGCAATTGCAGTAACAAACTCAACGAAATCTTGCACAAATTCAAAGGATCTCGTGCAAAGGTGTGCTTACTATAAAAGAAAAAAATCAAAATAAAATAAACTGTAGCAGACCATGCGGCGATTCCGTTGCGATAAAAAATTAAAAAGTTGCTCCTTCGATACACCTAAGCGGTGCAAATAGTCGAAGGAGTGAAGGGAAAACAAGAGCGGGACTTGCACGCGAACGCGCCAAGTGTAAAAGAAAAACTTTTCAATGAGTTTTTCCTGTCGGTGGCGGGCGGCGTCGTTGGCGTCGTTGTCGTTGTCGGTTATGAGCCTTCAACATGCCCACAGAAACCCCTTGTGTTATTGTTGTTTGCGTTTTAAATAGACTGAAGTGTTGTTGTTGCTATTATGATTGTTGTTATTGTTGCCGCTGTTGCTGTTGCTGCTGCTGTTGCCGGTTGCAGGCATTGTCTGAAGTGCGTTTCGGTTTGCTACTTTCGCCTCATTGTTGTGCTTGCTGCGATGCTCGGATGCTGCAAGCGGGTCGCAGCGTTGTAAAATCAATCGATAGTTAATGGAAAATCGTTATTAATGAAAAGTTTCTCGCCCCCAACCACGCCCCGTCGCCGACAGCAATCGAGCGTGCAGCGAGCCATGGCAAAATGCTTGATAAAGTGCAGAGCGTAATAAAAGAAAAAACAGAATGGGTAAGGGAGAAAAGCAAAATGGAAAGCGCCACATTTAAGTAGCAAACTTCTCGGGCATATTTTCTTATTTCTTTTTTTTTTTTGTTTGCGTTTGTTCGTAATTTCATTTGAGTGCGAAAAGTTGCACGCACATAAAAAAAAAAGTGAAGCCGAAGCCGGGGACAAAACGAGAGGCGAAAAACACTTTTTTGTGTTGCATATTTCGCGGCGCATAAATATTTTATGCATGCAGGCAACAAAAGCGTCATCAAACCACACACACACACACAATAGGAAGACTTGCGAGAGTTTTGTCTGTGTCTCTGAATGTTTGTTTGCCTGTTTATGTTTGGATGCTTTCAAGGCGCATTTGCACCTCTACAATAAGCAAAAGTTTTTTTGGGGGCCAATTTATAAAGCCAGCTTTGCTTTTGCATTGTCGCGTCGCTTCGCTGATTGAGGGGTTTTAAAAAGTTTCAGTTCAATAGAGACAACAAAAGTTTAATGACAGTTTAAGTTGTTTAATAGTGGCAAACGTTGCCTCAAGTTATGCACAATTTTACACAATGCGAAGTTAATGCAAAACATTTTGCTGTGTGTTCTGCAAAACGTTTTCAAGTCGAATACATTTCAAGCGTATTTTTCACGGAATCTTTTTCGCTTTAGTTGTAACTATACAAAATTATCAAAAGATAAAGTAAAGTCGCAAATTTCCATTAAGTTGAAAGGGTTTTAAGAGACTTCTTTAAAATACCATAGTAGTTTCCTTAAGAGATTATCTAAAGTTGTGCTACAAAATCACTTTTATATGTTCAAGTAAAATGATCAACCAATAGTGTATAAATAAGTTCAATTTCATTAGATTTAAAAGTGATAAAATTTAAAAGTTTTATAGATTCAACTCTAGTTTAAAAAGTCTTATAATCAATTCATCTAGCGTTTCGAATTGTAAGTGAAATGTAGCCGAATGAGATTTAAGTACGCACATGTGATAAATGCATTATTTGCTCATAAAAAAAGGCTCAACGCAATGCAATTTTAGTTTAGATTCGAGTAATGTTTATAGTTGGGTCACGCAGCCTTTTATGATCATTGCCAAATGCCATAAATAAACAGAGGAAAGCGGGAAAGCAGTGAAAGGAGGAATAGCCGGCCGGCTGCCCACAGGGGCGAAAGCAACCATCAAATGTACCAACTTTTAACGTTTTTGTAATCACATGAGGAACAAAAATGCGTTGCATACTTTTCGGCTGCTGATGCTGATTTATTGCAACAACAAAGTTTATCATGCATATTTTATGCGTGTAAATGTTGCCGTCATAAAATGTCTTAAAGACTCAACTGCCACCCATATCCATATCCATATATGCGAGAGAGAGAGAGAGAGAGAGAGAGAGTCGAAGAACCCATCGTGGTTTTGTAATCCAAACGTTTCAGCCTTGATGTGCGTGTGTGTGCGTGGTCGAAAGAAAATCGTGGCCGGCTTTTTATGCGTACGAGTTGTAATGGCAGCCAATAAAGAGGGCATTCAATGCAGCAAATTGGCATTTTATTAGCGTTCTCCCTTCACCGTTCATCAGGAAGTGAGTATACTCACATCTAGAATATATGCGAGTATATTCATCCCGAACTAATTTGCGCGCGCATCTAAAGTCTGCTTCATGTCATAATGTGTGCGTTGAAAACTTTTAACAAACGACAAAATACCAGTCAAAGGCAGCCACATAACACAGCGCAATGCGATAAAACACGATGCGAACGCAACACGACACGACACGACACTCGCTCGCTCTCTGCATCGATCGATACATTTTTAGCTAAAAGGATGTCGTCCCAAGTTGTCCTTAGGGGAAAAGGGAAGAAGGAGCTGCGTTTTGAGGTCGTCGCCATGCCGCGTCCGCTTTCGCGTCACATCTAAGGCATAACTCAAAGTTTACTCAAGTTACTTGCGCCCAACGACAAGACACAAAACTTTGTACTTTACATCATTAAAAAGTTTCATTCTTTCTTTGCGTTCTGTTCTCTCAACGCTTCTTTCAGCTCGCTATTGCTTTTGCTTTCAGCTGCTGCGACTGCTTAGCTTTCTTCCCTTTCTTTCTTTCTTTCATTCTACTAAAAACCAACTTTCAATCTAAGTACATCTATAGACTGGGTTAAGCACTGACTGCAACTTTGCCTTCGCATTCGCCTTCGCATCAGCTTGGCAATTGACAGTTCGCCATCAATCCAGACATGGCTAAAGGGCAAAAGAATTGCTTAATTTGTGCGTTTTGTAGCAATTAAAGTAAAAGTATGGCAAAGATACCTTACAACTTTTTCTTAACAATTGTCTTGAGAATTCAGCTCATTATGTGGCAGGTAAAATTTATGATGGCCAAATGATTTTACATTCATTTTAAGGCTTAACTTTCTTTGAGAAATGAGTTGTCATAAGGAAGCTAATTTGGATTTGAAAGTATATAAGAAGATAAATTTAAAAGATTGATATTTATTCGTCCAAGTTAAATGCTGAAAACGTAGTTGAAGTAAATATTATAATCTCTTCAAAACTTCAAAAATACTAATATATAAAAATAATTAAATAAATTCTATACTTTTTGAGTAATTTTCTAATTACAAGTAAAGTATAACTTATAATTGTTCATCAAAAGGTCAACACTGATATGCCTGTACTATAAATAATGACTAATTATTTGAAGCACTCTCCGGTTGGGCTATCAAAATTTTTGTGAGATATTTGAAGCACGCGTGAAATAACGAAAGCAACAACAAAAGCCCGTGTGCAACAAAGAAATGCAACAAAATGTGGCATATAGTACACCCACACACACACTTAGGTGCTGCTGTCATCGTGTTAAAATCGTGTAATAAACGTGCGCATAATAGAAAATCCAACAAGGAGCGAACACAAGTAAAAGGGCTGATAAGAAGGGAAGCTTTCGGTTGTAAAAGGGTTGTGTGTGTGTGTGTGTGTGTGTGTGGATGCCAGATACCCGCAGCAACTAGCACAAATAAATAGTTGCAATGCTCCAGTTGCTCAGCGCCTCGTTCTGGTTGGTTGTCCTGCCGGCGCCGGCTCCTCAACGTCCTGCCGCCGCAGCCGTCGCCGATGTCGGTTGCCGTTGCAGCAGCAGGAGCTGCTGCTGGTGGTGGTGCCTCCAGTGCCCATGCGCATGGAAAATAGTTACACAAACTTGCACAAAAAAGGGGAAAAAAAGAGGAAAAACAACAAGAATAGGAGGGAAAATAAAATAAAAGGCACAAAAAATTGTGTAGGGAGTTTTGCGAGCCGACTCGTCGGCCGACAACGACGAGGACTAGGACAACGATGACGACGACGACGACGATGACGATGACGATGACGATGACGACTATGTCGAGCCTTAGGAGGAGTCGAGTGGTTTGGAGTGGAAAGTGGAGGAGGAGCTACTGAATGAATTGTGCATTGTCCAGCTGCAGGATTTGCATGCAACTTGCTGGACATTCACATGTGACATGCCTGCTCCCCTCCTCCTACTTCTACTTCCCTACGTGCAACAGTGGCAGTTATTAAGCACTTTTTCTACACATCTAGCAGCGCTCTATGAATTACTTGGTGCCCCCGGTGCCATACGACACGCAACGCTGAGCACAAGTCGGCGTATTAGTGACGATTTAGCGGCATCAAACGTAAGAGGAGGGGAGCTAGGGGACACACTGTGGAGTTAGTTGCAAGAGGCGACAGTGCGTGTGCGTGTAGCGTTAAATTAAGGCAGTTGAGCTTTTGCAGTGATTGCAACACTGCACACAATGCACGACGCACGAGGTAAACAATGTGAGAAGTGCAGAGAGAGGTGATGTTGGCAAATTGAAAAGGGCATGAGAATGTGAGAATTGTGTGAATGTGTGTGTGCGTGGCATACATGATGAGAAATAGTTTCATTAATAGCACATGCATAGAGGAGACAAAGATTTAACTTGAGTTTTTTTTTAGATTGAGCAGACTTTATGAAAAGGTAACTAAAAAAGATTTTTATAATAATTGAAAACGAAAATCAAAAGATTTAAATATAGAAGATATGTGAATTAGATGATGATTTCGATACTACTTCCTATACTATTTCCTATTTAATTTATTAAATACTAAATGTATGTAAGTAATGAATAGTTGAATGCGAATGAAATATTTGTATTTAGAAAACTTAGGAATATGTTTTATTTTAGTTTTATAGATACTATTTAAAGAGAATATCATGTGGTTTGAAGAGAATAGTTTTATTTTAAAATGTATATATTTATAAGGAAATATTCTCTTATTCTACAACGTATTCCCTAATAAAGGTTTTCTTAAACTAGATAATCTTACGTCGTACTTATTCCATTTGCTAGCTGCTGCAACCCAATCAAATCCTTAGCTAACACACAATATATTGCCAATCAATAGACTAGTATCTCGACCAGATTTCGTAGTCCCCTTCGCCCCACCCCTTGCTATCATCTACTTGCTGTATTCGCTCATATGCAGAAATCTTCGAACAAGTTTACGGCCATACAAAGTGCATATCCGAATAGTTTCCTTCTAATGTAGTCTCCATCCACCCCACAAAAAAAAAGCGAGGAAGCAAAAACTTGAAATAACTCAGAAATGCTGCTAAGCTATCCTTGCACCGTCGCTTGTCCTCACCCCCGTCTCTATCCCTGCGGCGGCCCCTTATGCAGTTGCAACAACTTCAGCTACATTAGACGCTGCCACTTCAATGCGCATTCGAGTTTTTGAGTTGCATTTTTCTATTTTCGGTGCAAAAATACAAAAGCACGAAACGGATCTTCTTCTATCGCCCTCCCCACAGCCTTTCAGCATTTGCTTTCTATTTTCAATAGACGTCGTCGTCAGTTGCCAGTTGTTGCTGCTGCTGATGCTGCTTCTGCTGTTGCAATGTTGCTCGCCGACAAACAATAAAAATGATGCGTTGTATTGCGCGCTGCTGCTGTCCACACCCCACGCCCCAACCCAACAAAAAAAAAAAAAAAAAAAGCGAAGAGTCGACGCTATTCTCCGCTCCTTGCCACGCTCTGTTTGGACATATGCTATGTGCTATGTGGCACGGCCAGCAGGCAGGCAGTTCGCATATGTTGCAAGTTGCAACATTCGCCGTGGTTCTTTGGCATGACGCGTTGCCCCGGCCGCCCAAATCGCCCATTGATATTGATGAAAACGACGTCCAGTTACAGTTCGTTGGCTTTTCCAGCATTTTTCAAGGGAAAAACTGCCAAAGTGCAATAGCAACAAGCGCAGCTGAGACTGGGAAAATGGAAACTGGGAACTGATGCTGAAATTTGCCAACTGACACGGGCACGGGTTGAGGAAAGGGCGGGTGACGGGTGGGTGACGGGTGGGTGATGCAGGTGGTTGCAGATGCCACTGGTGCGATATGCAAATGCCATACATTTTGTCAAAGCATAAAGATGATGTCGGAGTGTATAAAAAATACATGACGCATGTATCTTTGCTGTTTGCAGCTACCAGATACAGTTCGACATAGACAGCGAGAGACACACATACACACATATAAAGTAATGCATATGCATCATTTATATGTGTGTATAACGATAGTCGAAAGACCCGAGTAGTTAAAGATTGAAGATTTAGGCAGATTTGCATACGTTCAACAAGCAGAATATTCAATGTGTTGTGCTCGACAGAAAAGTGAAGAAAATTGATAAATATGGGATATATATTTCTTCATTAATTCTAATAAAATTCTACATCTTCCTTCTTAAAGATTAAAGCGGAAACTTTCCACAACCTTTTGCTTTAACAACTTCCCCCTTAAGTTATTGCTCACGTACTATTGGGGGACTCCCCTTATTAGCACGCGTTCAACCTGAATTAATAGAAGTTGAAGTTAGTGCTTGAAAGCCAAAACAAGCTAACGACACTATCAACAAACCCCACAACACCAATTTGGTAGAATATTGTGCCAAGCATGGCACTTCACTACCTAATAAGTCTCAATTAAATGTACATAAAGTATAACACCTTGTAGCATTTGCATGTGACCGAAGCACCCCCATCCACAACTGAGTCACCCTACTAGAAAACAATGTTCATGCACTGTGCGAACCTCTTTGCTTGAATAACAACAACTACAATAACAGCGATGGCGACATGGACTTGAACTATAACAAAGTTTGGCACGCAAGCCTTTAAAAAAAGGCAATGCCAACAACATTGACAACAATAACAACAGCAACGCACTTTTCGTCAAGTGCAAGAATAATAACAACAACAGCGAAAGCAGCAACAATACAAATATTGGCGCCACTCATAAAACACCTGCGCAGCCAGCGTTAGAGTGGGACAGCGATAGCGCCCGTGATGACGATAGTGTGTTTGTGTGTGCGGAAGAGTGGGAGGTACACACTGTCTGTCTGTCTGCCTGACATTGTCAATGGCATTTGCCTTCGTTTGTTTTGGCGCGTTTTTCTTAGTTTTTGCGCCTCGCACACACAGTTGTGCTGTCGCTCCCACTCACACTCACGCTCCCCCTTTCAGTGCTGCGCTCCCGTTCTCGCTCACACTATACTCTTCTGCATTTCAATTAAATGCTTTTCGGGTTTCACCCAACTTCCCTTGCTTCACCCTCTTTTTCTTTGCATGCGTGCGTTTCAAGTGCTTTTTCTGTTGCTTTCTGGCTGCTTCCTGTCGTAAATAAAATGAATTTCGCTTTTGGCAACCCCAGCAACAACTACAACAACAACAATGAGAGAGCAACCTTTGCAGCGTAAGCAAGCAACAACAATTTCCCACACACATTACATTGGCAACCTTAATGAATACGACATTATTTTTTATGAGCTGTCAAACACTATTTTCCATACACTTCGTTGTCGTCGTTCTCATCGTTTGCTCCTTCTTCGTGTACTCGCCTGTTCGAGTTTCCTTTTACCATTTTATTTATCGCCACCCACCGTGTTCTCCCTTTACCCCCCTTTCACACAGTTTTACACGTCGTCTTTTGTGCGTGTGTGTGTGGTTATTGTTATTATTTATATTATTTTTGATAAATGTTTTTGGGAAATTTGTATTTTATTGGTTGTTTATCGACAATTAGCGGTTTGTTTGGCTTTGTCACCCCTCCCTTCCCCTTTTCAGAGCGCACGTCCCATAAGAAAAAAGTTTGCCTCGCATGTAAATGTGTAAATATTTCCTTTTTTGTTGGCAAAACATATTTGTTGATTTATTGGCCAAGCCAAGAAAAATACACTTCGCTGCCATTAGGATGGATCTGCCTAATCAATTATTGCTGAACTCTAAGGGACTGAGCAGAGTCCAAGTTAATTACTTTGTGCCAGTTTCGTAATTGACAACTTACATGTTAAATACAATAGAATATCTAATAGCAAATAATAACAACAATATTAAAAGTGTTTTATATCAATTTCAAAGAGGTGACGCTTTTCACAGTACAAAATAATTACTATGGCATCATAGCGGCTAGCTCTTCAAGAGATCGCCAATTGTAACGTCAGTAAGTGAAGGCTAATTTCTGCATGTTCATCTGCGCTTTTCGCTCAAGCAAGCTAAGCTTAGTTAGCACAGCTGTCGAACTGCTCTAACATTAGTTTTTAACGCTATACCCCGACACCAAGCTATAGCGCCTACCTTGTCTGTTCCCATAATAAGACTTACTGTGTGTCAAGTAAGCTCCGCTTAGCTAACTATGTTTCTGATCTACTCTAACAACAGTGTCCAATTACAGCCTCACACCCAATTATAATGGCTGACTTGTTAGTCGCCATAAGAAGTGTTGTTTTGTGAGCAATAATAGAATTTGCCATTAAATGATGAGTTTGCACAAATCAATTCCTATCATTAAATAAACATTATTTTAAAATAAATACTCAACGAACAGCCATCTGAAACTTTCAACAAATCACTATCGAAATAAAATAAGCAGCAAGTAAATAAAAAATTAATGGCATACTATAAATAGATTATATTGACTCTGAAAATTGGTGTTAAATCGCTTTTGATTGACCTCCTAAGCTAAAGTGAACTGATCCCTTATAATAACTGAACATCACATGTGCAAAAAATTGAGCATATAAAAGAGTAGTAAATATGGAATATTCAGATTTGCAGCAAGCATTTTGTAGTGCCACATAAATAAACGGCAATTTATTGTTCAGGGAAAACTGAGGAAAGGGGAAAACAACAAATGAAACCAAAGCAAACCAATCCAAATAAAAAAGGCCACTTTATGCGGTTTTGCACTTTGGCAAAGCCATTAAAAATTATGCTTGGCGAAAAATATATACTAAAAATGGGTAAAAACTCTGCCAGATGCAGTAAGAAAATATACACAGAGAGAGAGCGAGGCGCAATGACTAAGTGCGTGGGAGCAAAAGAGAGAGAGAAAGCGAGAGAGAGAGAGAGCGATTGTGTGTGTTAAAGTCTGATGATAGAGCATCTGGAAAATTTGTACACATGACGCACGCAGCTGCTGGTCAGAAAATTTTGCGCTTTTGTTTACATTTGTGCAGCTATTTTTGAAGCGCTGTGGCAATAAACAAAACCAAACAAAACAATAGAGAACAAATCGAGTAGCAAACGGCAAGCGGCAAACAGCAAAACGATAAATGCAAAAGGTCATAAAAATATATAAGAAATAATATATATAGTATATATACTACACAGATACTTATTATGTACGTGATACATATGTAAGCTACAAAAGTTTTTGTCGGCGCGCCTAATGAGCTGTGCAGCTTTTTGAAGTTGCCTCATTAGTCGATCGAAATTGGGCAGCAGCCAAGAGAGAATAATCGAAATCGAAATCAATCGATAGCCCAAATGGAAGACCCACAATTAAGGCAGCCATAGATAAAACTAGACAGCACAGAAGTGTTGGGGGACGGGGGGTGCTGTGGACATCGAACTGTGGGCGATACGCTCGAGGGTGTGTGTTAATCACGCAAGTAATTTGAATGCCGCGCTCTACGGTGACGCGATAAGAGGGAAAGCAGGCGAGCGCCCAGAGGGGTGAGTTTTTCCAGTCGAGCACAAAGCATAATCAACGCTAAACATGCTAAGCAAAACAAAGAGAGACGTCTAAGGGTAAAGCGAATTGTTCCCGGCGAGAGTTCAGCGGGTTGAACTGAACTTCTTTTGCCGTATGGCAACAACTATCGCTCGGGAAAATGTTGGAACTGTTAACAAAGCTATAAAAATGTCACCTCCACACACACACTCATACAAACACACCGAACGAAATGAGTCGCGTGGCCGACGAATTAATAAAAACTGGAAATAATTTACTACTACAATATAAGGGAATGTCACTCAACTTTCATATTATATTACTATATTATATGAATATTGTGATGGATTTTTGTTCGCACAGTTTGTTAGCATTTTATATTAGTTAGGAAATAGTGAAAGTATTTGCATTTTGTCATAAAGATAAAGAAAGCATGGTAGGAAAATATTTACGACAAGAAGTGCTTTCATTATTTTTGAATACTAATTCACTATAAAAATTATAATAAAATCACGTCTTTAGAAAGCAAAAATTTTACTAAGGAGAGAAGACTTACAACGTGTCATCCCCTGCATTTTTGTAGAGGAAAAACTACCTTTAGAATGTAAAACTTTTCCTAGGAAATGAAGTCTTGAAATGTGTTATTCACTGAAACTTTTAATAAGAATCAGCCTAAATTAACATTTCTGAAAAAATGTGTTTAGTGTATATAATGAATTTGTATACAATATGTATGACTAAGACAATTTTCTAATATTCTGGAAATGTAAAACAAGATTAATTTGTCATATGGATAACAGAAAAATCGTTTAGTAAATAAATTATATGAATACAACTTATAGATCCATTTTGAGCTAGCAACTGTTTAAAATTAGCACATAAATTATAAAGAAATATAAAATTTTAAATTTAGGTTTTCAAACTGTAACACAATTAAATTGCAAGCATGTAAAGCAGTTATAGAACACAGTAATGATAGATCTTAAATTTCAACTAGTTTAACTACAGCTCTGTGCATTTCCGCTTCGGGCTTTCCATAAACTAACTTTGTCCCTTAACTGAGGCGTAGTTACGGTGGGCACCACAACAATTATGCAGACCATTTAGCGTAACCTTTCATAATTGCCAGCACTCCAAGGAATCGCCCTTGAAGTGAGTTTCGTTAGCTTAGCACTAATCGCTGGTTACCTGGCCAAGACTAAGGACTGGGGAGACTTGAGACTCGAGCCTTGAGGCTCGAGACTTCATTGTCTGCGGTCCTTGGGCATAATTTGCCTGTTGACATACCTGGTTGTCCCCATCCACCTGAGGCGCGTCAACAGTTGCTGTCACAATCACACACTCGAGAACAAAGACTGGCGAACGATTTCCTGTCCTGTTCCATGGCATGAAAAGTGTGTTGCCACCGTACGATTAAATTACATGCCCAGCAAATTACTTGAGAAAACAAAACGACAGGCAAAAACGCCTTGGCATATGCAACAATAATAATAACGGGTTTGTGGTCGTTGTTGTTTCGTTGTTATGCTTTGACTTCTGTTTTGTAAGCCGCCATCGTCATGTGGCATTTACATATTATTAGAGCTTCAGCGCAGCTCTTGCCGCCCGGGGCATAAATATTGAAAAGCGCCAACGCCTTTTGTTGCCTGGGTAATTGCCTAAGTCGGCAAATTGCCTGGCTAATAAACATAAATATTGTAGCAAGGCTTCATTCTCTCTTTCTCTCCCATTCACTTTGGTGGCAGACACATGAAAATGTGGCAAGGATTACGCTATGAAATTAAAACTTTGTATTGCGCTTTGCTTCGAATGCTTCGAAAAAAAAAGGCTCACAAGATAGTAGACAAGTTATGGCATTAAAGCCTTCTTTTCACTGGGCTAATTAAAAGCTTAATTGGAGAATGTGAAAATTAGCATGGGAGCTAAGCAAAGGTGAAATCGAAATGATATGAGTACAAAGAGCTCTATCATTAGGTCAGAGTGTGGCAGGGTTATTTAATGTAACGAGAAGTGCAGGAAAATATTCCTAGAAATTTTCAGAGATGTACAGAAAAGTTTAGAATCAAGAGCATTTTATTGATTATATCAAAGAAGGACACGAAAAATTTCCTTAATTAGATCCTACACTATTAAAAAATTGAAAAATGGGTACTGTGTTTTTATAATCTATGCTTAGTTTTCAATAAATATTTGAACTTTTTTTTTTAAATATATCTATTAGGAAGTAAAATATTTAGTAATTAGATCATTCGCTATTACGAAATTCGGAAAAGGTCTGGATTAATACGCATAATTCTTAATTGTTATCAAAATTTTAGGTATAATATGAAACTTCAAAATATTCTTTCAGATTTTTTTACTATACTTTTTATTCTATAAAAATTGGATACAAAGAATGCACTTTCAATACATTTCCATAACTTTCTAAAAAGAAATAGTTTTTATGAATTAAAGATAAGGAATAATATTTTCAGTTTGCATAAAAGATAGAACATAGAAATATTGAAGTCAAAATTTCCCTAAAAAGTCGTGTGAAAAGTTCTTAAAAAAACCCAAACAAAAATAAGAATTCCTGCAACTCCGATATCTGCATTTGCATTGATAGAAACTTTTTTATGCACTGCTGAAGTTCATATCAACTTTACGATAATTTCAGTTGCTGCAGAATTGTATTTTTGTGTGTTTTGGGTGCTTTCTTGCTTGTGCTGTGCCTTTAAGAATGTGCTGCATAACATTGTCCTTATGACAGTTCTCGACACGAGCTTAACAATCGCATGGGAAAGCACAACAAAGAAAAGTTGCTCGTAAACGAAAATAAAAACTTTAAAAGCAGTTCTCAGCATAGTTTTCGCTCTGTCTCTTTTAGAGAGCTGGTTTTCAAATCTGTTTGCTGTGTGTGAGTCATAGAAATGCAATGGGCAAAAAGAAAACTGTGTCAACGACTCTGCTCCACTTAAGCATTTAACGAGCAACTTAGCGCGCACGTAATAGCAACAACAGGACAAGCAAGGACAACAACAACAACAATAACGAACGACAAGCGAGTGGCAATAGATACGACAATGACAGCATAAAAAGGATGCGCAAAATGTATAGTAGAAAAATTCAAAACAAGTGGCACAAAAATATTGAACAACAATGTGCGAAATGCGAGCGGGAGAGAGAGAGTGGGAAGAGCGGAAAGAGAGCGAACGGACAACAGGAACAAGGACAACAAGGACAACAACCAGAAGATAACCCAATAAGCAAAAGCACAGAGAAGAAGCAGAAACAGAAACAGCGAAGGCAAACGCATGTGTCATCATTAGAATAAGCAAACGCAATGGAACATCGAACATCCCCATGGCAGGGATAAAAGTAAAGCAGAGAAGACAGCAGGACGATGGCAGGACGCACGCACAAAGCACAACAAAGAACGACGGCAACAAAGTCGACGCACGTCGCACGCATCCACGTCCTTCGTCCTTCCTACTGCCAACCACCAGCTGAACCACCCACCGAACCACGAGCGAACGAAGCAACCACCATAAAAGTGAAATACACAATGAAATTTACGCAATAGTCCCCGAGACCGACAACTAAACAGACTGCCGCGTTGGCGGTGTAATAAAATCAAGAAGAGGGTGACAAGCAGACAACAACAACACCAAGAACAACAACAGTAACAACAATTACTAACAACAAAGAAGAAGAGCAACAACTACGCACAGAGTAGAGAGACTGATAGAGCAGTCAGCTGAAAGTGAAACAGGGCAACAGGGCAAAAGAGAGAAATAGAGACAGAGACAGAGACAAAGAGAGAGCGCAAAAAAGAAATGTATGTAAATCCGATTAGAATTTAAGTTTCTAAATTTTCGTGTCGACTTTAAAAACGAAATGAAATGAAAGAAGAATGAAGTACGCAGGAAGTGGAAGAGAACGCAAAGAAAATGTGAAAACATGACAGGCGAAATGCAGATGGATCAATAGATAAAAATTGCCATATGGCTGAGTTCAATGCGATAAGCAAAGCAACAGCAATACAATAATAACACTCTACGCGCTTTTAAAGCATTAAGAGCATCAAAAGGATTACGAACAGCAAGTAAATTGACACATTATCGGAATAGAACTTGAACACGAGAACTTGAGCACTTGAAAAAACTCAATTATTGATTAAATTGAGTGGAAATTAAAGCACTTGCTAAAAGCGAAAATCTCTTATTGCAAACTAATAGGATTTTTGTAATTTTCTTATCAACAATAATATGAATGAAGCTACTAAACTAATAATTTACCATTTTACTTTTGGTGTTTTTTTTTAAATTTATTTATTTTGAAGCACTTCTAAATTTCAGTAATATTTGTTAAGTCATTACTTAAGAAATATCGTCACATTTTTCCTGAGGCACTTTTAAAATTTAGCTACAAATTTGTAACAATTTCGTCGTAATAATTTTGTCCTATTATGAGATTTTGCGAACACTTGTAAATTGTAGCGATTTTTAAGAACTACTAAATAAACTGCACTTTAATTTATGATTTCGATAAAATACAATTTTATTATCTAAGACTTATAATTTGCATGCTATTTAATTCTAATGAGTCTCGCAAACTTTGTAACAAATTTTTAGATTGTTATTATTAGAAGAAAATTTACAAAATATTTATGTCCATTCAAATCTAATCATTACTAGTCATTACTAAACTAAGCACATTTTTTATTTATTAGTTTTTAGCTTCATTTGAGATGAGAATTCAATTTTAATATCTTTTTCTGAGAAGCCAAAGTTATTCACGAATTAACACTAAAAAGAGTTGAGTTCTTTTCTGGGAGAAATATTTAAAATCTATTTTAACACTGTTATCCAAAAATATATTCATGTTTTACAATTTTCACTCTTTAGACTACAATAAAATTACAAAACTTTCATATTATTTAGACTAAGAATAAACTAAAATGGTTTACAAAAAATATTGAATACTTTTTCTCAAATTTTTCGTTAAGCTTTCAGCTGTCATACAATTTTGCTGTTATTATGTACAACGCTTCCAATCAGACAGCGACTTTAAGCTGCCCGCCTTAAAGCGACTTTATGCAAAGTCATAGCATACTTTTTGGGGAAAAGCGTTGTGTTAAAGCTAAGCTAGCGGGATTTGGGAAAACAAGACAAGGACACAATACAAAAGAGAGTCAATGCACTTGCCACCAGCAACTACAACAATTACAAGCAGCAAGCAGCACAGCTGTTGCCAGTTGCTGTGGCTGTAGCTGTTGCTGCTACAAAATTGCGTGGCATTAATGGCCAAGGTTCAGTGAGATTGCCACCAACACACACACAGACAGATACAGAAGAGTCACATTGACCTACACACGGAGAGAACAGACAGCAAAGACATGGCGCTGATTTTGTGTCCCTTTTGCCCACCAAAGTCCCGAATGATTAATTGTCAAAATATGTTTGGGCGAAGCCAACCGAAAAAAAAAACGCAATGGAAGTGGGAAACAACATAATAAAAAGTGCGTTCGAGTGTGTGAGTGTATGTGTGCAAATGAATTTTTTTGCGCCTCACACACACACACACACACACGAGAGTGATACACATGTATTTGTATTAAGTTGTCATTACGTGACTACACACACAAGATTTATTATCATTTGTCGCACAGTCTGCTCGCCTTTCTCTCTCTCTCTCTCTGTCTCTCTTTCTCTTTCGCACTTTTTTTGATTGTATTTTGTATAAAAATTCATTTGCTCTCGGAAGAGGGGGAAGTGAGGTTCTATATTCTACTGCACATAGCGATACTCACAGTAACTTGTTGAGCAAACTCAACCTTCGGCTGGCCGACCAATTCAATAATATGAACCATATGGAACGATTTGCTCTTGAACGTTGCGCCTTTGCGAGAAAATAACAATTTCTGATATCGCCTTGTTTTTTGCGTTTGCTTATTATATTTGTTTGCTTTTTGATTTTAGCTTTTCCTCAAGTTTTTCTTTTCTTTCTTTTTATGCAATTGTTTTTTCAGCTTTCAATTTATTTTCAACACTTTTGGCTTTTTGATTTGGTTTTGGGTTTTTCTTTTGTTGTTTGCACTTGAGTTGCTCTTCTCAGTTGGATACAGAATTTCTTTTATATTTATTTTTGTTTTGTATTGATTTGCTTTTTATCAATGTATATAATTTTTACTTTTGTTTTGCGACTTGCAATTTATGTTGTGGCTGGTGTGTTGTTGTTGTTGTATATATAATTTGTTTTATCTTATCTGTGTTTTCCAGTATTTAAACACACACGCGTTTTTATTATGGTTACGTTTTCTAAAAATGGAATATATTTGATGATGATGGTGATTATTATTGTTGTTTATTTTTTATAAGCATGGGTAATTTTAGGTTTTGATATGTCGATAGATTTGGGGGAGGAACTCAAAATGCTTCGAAATACTTTTTGGTTTTCAATAAATGCTGCAATGTTTAATTGCATGGAAATCATGCTCATTTTCATGGCAACACATGAGTATTCTTCGCATTCAAATGCTGGGGAAATAGCTATCAATATTTTTGTATCAAAATTAGCTACATTCAGTGCAGGTTCATAAAAGACAATTGCACGATTCTCTTTTTGATTGCCTATTGAAAACACAGAATATTAATGAAGCACTGTCACATTATCTAAGGTAGTAACTTTTTTTTATTAGAAACTGAGCACTGACTATTTTAAAATTTTTATGAGGCTAAAATATTAAACTAAATTTTGTGGAAAACATTTGATTAATTTATCGAATCACTTCAAAAATAACACAACTTTTTATCGTAAATTTGATGCCTGAAATACTTTTTAGAATTTAAAAAAAAAACACATTTAGGCATAAGTAAACATTCATATTGATATCTTTGCATTAATCTTTAGCTCTAATTGACTACTGAATTCAAGAGTTTCTAAACATTTATTGCCACTTGACTAATTGTTAAACATGTCTTTGCATTCTTTGGAATTTTATGAAAGAAAACTACTGCAAAATATTTTGAGCAAATTTAAACTTTAGCTTCATAAATAGGGTGAAACATTGTTAGCACTCCATTTGAATTTGGGAATTATTTGAAACATTTTCACAAAATTTTGTCTTTAGAATTTGTTGCCATTGAAATTAATTTACAATATGTGCCAATCGACAAGCGGCAGCACATCAAAGTGGCATATGAGAAAACATTGCCAAAATACAAATAAATTATTTCAGTCGGTTCAAAAAAAAAAAACTGTTGAAGAAAAATGCCGAAAATGTGAAAAAGCAAAGAGCAGAGCAGAATTTGGTATTTTGGTCAGAAAATCATGAAGCGACCAATGCATTCATTCAATTAACGTGGCCGAAATGCTCTTATGGCCCGACCGGTCTGGAATTGAGAGCACACTCACAAAACACACAGAGAACGCAATATTTTGGGCGAAAAATATTGAAATATTTTCATTTTTCAATGAAAAACTCGCTTGGGTCGAGTGCTGGAAATTGGAAATGAAATTATGGAATGCTCAAAATATTCAAATTCAATGAGAAAACGTTTTCAGTTTTTCCGTTTTCGGTTTTTCGTTTTCAGTTTTTCAGTTTGATTCGGTTTCATTTTGGGTTTTCCTCAATTTGCTTTCTGACTTTTGTGCCTATTTGTCCAGATATCTAAATTGAAAATATTTTCGTGTGCTGCAAGCGTGAAACAATTTTCATGTTTGTTTACGTAGAACAAATTAAACACACACTCAAACACACACACACAAACACACTCGTAAAAAAATATAAAAGAAAAATAGAACAGATGAAAAAGGAAAATAGAAACGGGGAAGAGCTAAATCTAACTGCGTTTCTCAATTAATTTTTGTTTACAAATTGTTTCTAATTATTTTCGGTTTGTTTATCATAGCTAATCTGGCTATTTTCAGAACTAAGAAAGAACAATGTTTTTTCGGAAACAATTTACAAAAACTGTGCGTTAAGTGTTCGAAACATTTTTTGAATCTGTTTTCAAGAAATTTGTTGGTGAAAATAATTTGAGTTTTAAGCAAGTGTTGTGTTTTGATCTTTCGCCCATGCTTACATTTTTATAACAATAATAAACTTTTAAGTATTTTGGTTTGTGTTGATTTTTGTTTAAAACGAATTTTATAAACTTATGTTTTGTTTTTGTTTTGGGTGGTTTGCGAATTTGATTAAATTGATTTGATAAATATACATATATATATATCTATATATATAATTTTTTTAGAAATATTTAAGCGAATTTTTTTTGTTTTTGGTTTAATTATATTTAGTTATTTATGTTAATTATAATTTTAATTTTTTGGTTTGTTTGAATATTTTGTATTTATATTTATATTTATGTTTGAAGAACAAATGTCACACGACAGTCGACGAGAATTATACGAAATATTCCGACTTAACTACACAAAACTCAATATCATACTGAAAAAGGACGGCGCTTACAATGGCGAGAAGTGCCCAAAAGACGAGCCAACAACCAACAAACGGCCCACACGAACAGGCCGAACGTGACGCGAACGAACTTACAACAAACGAACTCGCAATTTGCACGACCAATTCGAACACTAGCGAACGCAACAGCCGGCAACGAACGAGTAGCGGTAAACAAAATACACGTTGTCTCTCGTAGATGTGGGTGAGTTGGTTGGGGTTGGTTGGTTGGTTGTCGGTTGGCTGGTCGCCTCGGCACACGATGCGATTACGGAACGAACGCAACGCGTTGGCTATTGGTGAGAGCATCGAACATGTGTGTGTCCGCTTGTGTATGGTTCGATGTCAAACCAAAACAAGCAAAACACCCAAACCGAACACGAAGGACAAACGAAGACACGTACATATGCTCTACGATTCAAATAAGTTCTGATCCACCAACATCATAAATTTAATTACTAACATATGAAATATAGTGTAATAATTATAAGAGTGTTAATTTAAATACTAAAAGTATAATATATATAGTCATCATTTTGAGCAGAAATTGCAAATTTGTTTATTGATTTCCCCATATGTACATATTTAGATATTTGCTACAAATTTTAAGATCATAACAAATTTATAGCTGGCATATTAAAGTAGATCAGGCAGTCCATCAATCACATATTGCTGGCGAAATGATTCGTAATTCAGCCGTCGTACCTTCAATAGAGCATCAACAATAACACAACCGAGGAAGGCGAGACGAGACGAATAACGGCACATTGCACATGGGCTGGCCAAAGCACAAAACGGCGGGCGGCTGGAAAATACAACAAGAGGCCTAAAGGGAAAATCAAATACACGACGGACACGAGTCGTGGTGTCGTGTTGTGTCGAGTCGCATTGAGTCGAGTCGAGTGCACGATTCGAGCAGGTCGGAGCCGAAGCACGCGCATCTTACTCTCTGCCGCACACTCGCCGCTCTCTCCCACAGAAATCGTGACAGACCACATGGCAATAGGTGCGAGCGAGTCGGCCAGAGTTTAGTTTCGCCTTAGATATGTAAGGTGTTTTGTATAGTTGAGCGTAGTGCATCTGAGTGGGAGAGCGCGAGAGCGAACGCGTGGCTGCCATGTGCCGGGCTTACTGGCTGGGCCTGTCTATGTCATACCAAACGAGAGACAGAGAGCGACAGCGACAGAGAGAGCGTCTGAGTCCAGGAGTGAGTGCAAGAGTGAGTGCGAGAGCGAGTGCGAACGCGAGTGCGAATAGAGCATGTTCGACCAGTGGGATGGGGGGTGTTATGATGAAGCTGAAGCCAGCAAAATGTTGCGCTGGCGGGTTGCGAGAAAATGGCAAAACATGTGCTACGCCTGATTTTGCTTTTGCACTTTTCTGCTTTGCTTTGCTTTGTTTTGCTTTACATTTGTACCTCTGTGTTGTGTTGTGACTGGAAAATGCCTTGCGAAATTGCGTCTAAAGTTGCTACAGACAAAATATTTATTAAACACATGACTCAAACTGCGTATGATTAATGCAAAAACACACACATACACACACAAGTAGTGTGTTTTATTCTTCTTTTTTTTTGTGTAGTTGTTTTGGGGGAAAGCATGCGGCTGGAAGCTTGCGCCAATAAGAGCGCCTAAGAGAGTTATTTAAGAGAGCGTCGAAAGAGATTTGATTTGTAGCCACAATGTGTAGTAACAACTCATCATGATAATGATGATGATGGCGGCAACGACAACGACAACGACGGCAACGACGACGATGATGATGAAGACAGGAAGAAATTAATATGCGAAACGCAACAATTTTGCCAACTACAACAAGAACAACAACAACTGCAGGCGAGGACGAAACCGGCACACAAAAAGTGCGTCGAAAACGTCGCTTAAAGCCGGTAAAAAAAAGTGCAAAGAAATGGGGAAAAAAGTGTTACAAAAATAACGACAACAATAACAACATATGGGAAGCTATTGAATAATGTGCACAATGTTAAGGGGCGCGGTTAGGGCATTGAGTTGGCATTTCTTTTCTGTTATTTTTTTTGACTGCTCTTTTTTTTGGTTACTTTCTTATTCTGTTGATAGCTCAGACATTGCCACAGTTTTGCTTGTGAGTTTTTACATTTAGTTTTATAGGCGTAGACTGAAAAGTGAAGACAGTAAATGCTTTAATAGAATTTTTAGCAAACGGTTAAAGGGTGTTTTTGAGGTAAAAGATGAACAAGAGTTGGGATAGGAATTTTAAAGATGAAGAATGACTTCTAATATGTTTATATGCAAGTGTTTTTCAAAATTTTGGACACGATTATGAATCGGTTATGTTGGAAAGACATGAAATTCAAGTAGAGAAAAACTCCATGTTACATGCTTACTATCTCTTTAGTGTTTTTGAACACATTTTCGAACGTTACTGAAACTGGAATGTATCGGTTATATTGAAAGCATTTGAATTGGGATTTCAAAGAGGAAATAATATCTGTGGTATTCTAGAATACCTGCATTAAGAAATTTTCAAAGTTTGTCAAAACATTTTGAAACGTAGATGAAACGGCTATGAACCGGTTATGACACAATTCTGTTCAAAACATATGAGTAAGAATTTTAATATAGAAAAAATACAAGGTTAAATTTTATTTAATATTTTATTATATATAGTCACTCGTAATACTCCTAAATAAGTGTTGAACTTATCTATTGCCACAGTTGAAAGCAAATGCCTTACATGATATTTGATTCACGTTTGATAAGTAATTTCTGGCTTGTCAGCTTATTTGAAGCCGGTCATAATGCTTTTGTGTTGTAAATTGCGAAAAGAGTGAAAATGAGCGATTAATAAGCCGATGTTGAATCGATGTTAGCCGCCACCCGGCAAAAAAAAGCACACAAAATAAAAAAAGAAAATAGAAATACTTGAATATGGTTAGGGTCTATTATGTTGCCCAGGCGCTTAATCCGTCAGATAATATGCCCAATCCATCAGCTGGCAATAGAATGACACTGGGGCGGTCAGCAGCACGTCAGTTCGACAGTTCGACAGTTCGTCAGTTGTTTGAGTCAGATGAGCAGTTGAGCAGTTGAGTTGAGTGCAGTCATTCATCGAGGGTTCAGTTTGGCTTTCACGTAGACAGTAACCTAACAACCTGCCAGAGCAGCAATCAATGTCGACTCAGATGCCAGCCTTCCTTTCTCTCATCTCTCTCTCTCTCTCTCTCTCTCTCTCTCTCTCTCTCTCAGTGTTATTACTGTTGCCTGTTATTCTATGTATTTGCTGTTGTTGCTGTTATTGTCTATTTTTGCTACGCGCTTTTTGCTTTCAGCTTTGGCTGCTCTCGGCTCTTGTCTGTGCGTTGCTTTTAGATGTATTTGTGTGTCACTAGGATACGCAAAAAGCATCACGCGCCACAATCGCATCAGCACAAGACCCACAGACCCTCACACAGCACTGGAAAGTGCTTCATTCAACACCGCCCCCCGTCCTCCTCGCCACACGTTGTCTTGGAGTTTTTCAATTTGATATGCTCGACCGATTTTCGCTCATTTAAAACGCGCCATCATGCCGTCGACTTGTTTTTGTTATTGTTTTATTGTCTGTACATTTGTATTTGTTGTTGTGTTTGTTCTTGTTTATATTTCTAGTGTTGTTTTTTGTTGTGTGTTTGCGCGTTGCGCTTGTCGTCGCCAATTTATCGCATTTTTACTTTGATTTTGCGTTAATTTTTCGGACAGCGTTTTTCTTATTTTTTTTTTAGATGGGGGGACAACAACAAATTGTCTCCCCAGCTTGTTGTTCTTGTTGTGTGTTTAACGCTAAATGCTGTGTTGATTTTGTTGTTGCGATAGCATTTGGGGGCCAAAAAATATGCCAGGAGGCAGTCAAGTGTTAAGGCACATAATCAGTGTCAAGATGCCAACCATGATACGTAATCACATACATCTATGGAGACATGTTTTTTTCAATATAAATCTGAAAGGTTTTGAGTAATTTTAACATATTTCGAAACGGTTATGAAGCGGTTATAAAGTGGTTATGCATTAAACACATCTAGGGTCTTCATTTAGATAAAAAGTTGATTAATCACATAAACTCATATAATGGAATCGGTTACGAAACGGTTAGGAAGCGGTTATGTAACGATAGTATATAAGGTTATGAAACTTATGTACTTTAAAGACATATGGACCCAGAAAAGTATATTTCTGAATCGGTTATTAAACGGTTATGAACCGGTTATTAAACGGTTATGCTTTAAAGACAACAAAAATCATATGTAAGTTGATTTATCGCATATTCGCACATTACGTAACCGGTTAAGAAGCGGTTGCACTCATCCGCTTGCATAAATCTCAATCTGAATGCTTAGCCTAGGCAATCCATAACAATATTTATCATTATGCCTTTTGCCTGACACAGTTTCACAATATCTGTGAGTCAATTTCTTTACACAAAACACACACACACACACACACACACAGAACGCAGATTGAGAGCTGAATGTGCCATTCTGGATTTTACATGTTGTACTTATGTACAGCAAACTCTTACTTGGACTCGTTTCTCGTACCTAGCCATACTTAGAACAAGTCGTTAGGCCGTGCAGGGCACTCAAAGCCATTGCTTTTATGCATCAACGAGCACACAAAAGTGCGAGAGTAATAGGCGATGCCCACCCAACCTCCAACCCCCCTCAATCCTCAGCTCATTCTTAGAGATGACATGGTCGATATTTATGCGAGAATCAAGCGATAAATCTAAATTATATTCGAGTGCTAAAGCCAATGCGTTTCAGCCTTGAACGCCAGAGCAAAGCAAAGCAAAGCAAAGCAAAGCACAGCACAGCGACAGCTACTTCTGAGGCCCAAATGAACTGTAAATGTGTTAGGGTCAGGCTATTGTTATGATGATTACGCATTACCAACTTCTATCAATAGCCTACTTAAGTGGGCAAAGCGTCAGCTAATTAAAATCCGAAATGACAGCCGTCTTCGTTTAATATACATTTATATAACAAAAAAAAAAAGGAAATACATATATATTGCGAGAAATGTTCGCAAAAGAGCTGTTGATGCATTTTGATTATCATATAATTAGCTGGAAAGTTTTTTCCTTTCCTTCGAACTACAGGACTACATTTGTCATCATCCATCAAGAGCTCGAGGATTGAAAGTTCACTCAAGAAACTGCTGATAAAGAAGGAGGAGAAGCAGAAGGCAGAAGGCAGAGTTTGCTTCCAATAACTAACGTGCGACAAATCATAGCATACTTTTTGACGTTGTCATAAGTTGCCACATTTGATGGGTTCGCATTTTGTTCGGTTTCGAGGGTTAAAGGTTATTCGGTGTGGAATGAGATCGGGTTTCGGGGTCCTATGCCTGTCATACATGTCGCAAATTTCATTACAACTGCTGTGTCGTCAAGTTTTCGTGCCGCTGTCAGCCCGAAGGGCCCATCAACATCAACATCATCATCAGCAGCAGCAGCAGCAGCAGCAGCAGAAGCAGTAGCAAAAGCAGCTGATGGCAGCAGCGATGGCAACTCTCTTGTGGTCGAAAATTAATGAAAATTTCATAAACTGACGGGCCGCCTAACAAGGCCAAGAAACTAGCAGAGAAATGCCAACGCTATATGTTTGTGGCTTGCCATCATAACTTAATTAACAGCCACAAGCCAAGCTGAGTCGACTTGAGCCAAAGGCAAGGCAGGGCAAGGGAAAGCATTCAATGCTTTGATAACACACACAAACACACATTTGTGTATCTCTGCTGATAAAGTTATAAATAGTATTTCATATTTCATGGGCAGAGCACCCAAAAAACTATGCCAAAATAGCATATGTTAAGCTAGAGGCTAAGCACAACCCTTTCAACCTTTTTCCCTAACCAGTTTTTTGGGTGGGTTTCTCTCTCCCTCTCTTTCTCTCTGTCCTCTCACGTTCTCATAATAATATTTCACTTGGCTAGCTTGCTTGGTCCTTCCCCTGCCCATAGCTCAACTGGTCCCAGAACGCCTGAAATGCTGTCGTTGCCTCTCTGCTTTGATAAATTGGCGACAGCGTATAAATTAAGAAATTGTACACTAATTGCGTAAAAAACTTGCTGCATACTTTCGAGCGCTTATACCAAAAATTTCGGGGGCGTGAAAGTGTTGCCGCATTGTATATAGTAGGAGCAAAACAAAAAAAAAAGTTTTATTTATCGATTTTGTTTTGTTGCGACCCGCAGCCCATTTCAATTCCAATTTGATGTTGTATCACAAAACAATTTTTAAAGCATACATTTTGGCGTTTGGCAGCCTGGTTTTGGTCGACGACGCTGTTGCTGTTGCTTTTGCTTTTGCTTTTGAAGTTTGCACAACACAAAAACCGCAAAATCTAATTAACGTGGCGCTTGGTCTTGCTCTTGGTCTTGGCGTTTTGGTAGTTTGCCTCACAAGCGTTTGCCACAAACGAGGGGAGCTAAAAGATGGGCAAGCTCCTCGGTTGGCGAGAATCTCCTCAGATTCCGGTTTCTGTTCTTGGCGTTTTTAGTTCCCAGAAGCGAGAAGCGAGCGCAAAGCATTTTTCTTCCATATTTTTTTTCACATCTTTTTTTTTTTATTTTCATTGTTTGCCGGCAAAAAATCATTTAAGTGCCAAAGCTAAGAAAACTGAAAGTGTTTTGTGGCCCCCTCTTTTTTTTTTGCGAGGTGTGGCAATTGCAGCAGGTGCCAAAGCCATCCAATAACAAGCAGAATGAACACCAGCAAAAAAAATGTAAAAAAAGAAAAAGACTTCACTGTCAATTTTTACCATCAGAAAGTGCGAGAGAGAGAGTGCTTAAATATTCCAGCTTCAAGCTCAGTTGCTTTTGACAAATTTTCAAGCAGGTTTAGGTTATCACGTCTTTCCGCAGCGAATTTGTGCTTAATTGTATTACAATAATTCTTGAATTAATGTAGGAAATTGTATGAAGATAATGAAAAATATTAAAATTATACTATAAGTAATTATTGCTTTAATTTGTAGAAATTAAATCAAACATAATTTGGAATTGCTCATTTGCTAAAACTTATTACATTTATTATTGTATATCCAAATTTATAATTATTAAAAGTCAGACAAATACAAAATATGTAAATATTACAGAGTTACAAAAAGTAAACAAAATTAAATAGAAAATGAAATCATTTCAGTCATTTATTAAATTAAATCTACTTAGCGAAGGCATCAATAAGAAAAATGTATGTTCATTCATTATTATTATTTATTATTATAACTTTTTTAACTTTATTACTATTATATTATTATACATTGTATATCTGAAGATAATAAATAAATATGCGTATAACGAAACTGCAACATAAAAAATATGTTTCATAAAAAGTATGAAAATAACACTAACTGAATAAAACGAAGACCATTTATGAACCTGGTAAATAAATTTATTTCCATGTAGTCATCATCAAGAAAATTATTTTAATAGTAGTATGAACTACGGCTTAGGACTCAGATGCAGAACTATTGAAAATATATTTAGGTGTGCATTGTTGCCACAAATGTATTTGAACATCGTATTTTTTATATGCTTAAATTGCAGAATTCGTTATCAACCATTCATTTATAAATAAATAAATACAATAAACACCGTTCTGAATTATCTGCAGCATTTCATCAATCTGATTTCTATAATTATTGAAGCAGCCTCAATCTACTCTCATTTCATGTAGCTCCAATTTCATATTTGTTCCAATTGAATAGCCGCAAAGCTTTAAGCCACATTTAAAGCATACGCTTTGTTTTACATATTGTACGCGACGGAGACAGTTCGCTCTTCCAATCTCCCCGCTACCCCGCGCTCTGCTCTTCGCTGATTGTGCGCCTTCTCTATAGTCGGTTAGTGTCATCATAATCATTTTGTCATTAATATGTCTGACTGGCCACACAACGCGTCCTCATCATGTCCCAATCTCTTGTACCACTCTCCCTCTCTCTCTCTCTCTTTTTATGTGTATCGCTCTCTTTCACTCGTCGTCGTCGTCGTCATCGTCGCATAATCTGCGGTTGCTTTTTGTTGTGTTCATTTTGTGTGTGTGTTTGTTGTTGTGTTGTTGGCTGCTCTCTCAGCCAATCCATTGAATTATATGGATTTTTGCCAGAATCAAATATATATACATACTATATGCCACCCTAGCCCAACATTTCCGTATTTATTTTATTTGTCTTCTGTGTGTTTTGTTTTGCTTTTCACACACACACACACATACACATACAGAGATGGAGGCACGCTCTCACAGTCAATGGGAAAAATTGTTGTTTTCCACTTTTGCGCTCGACGCTGTGATTGACGTTGCCGTGGCTACATCACGCAAAAGGCTCCATAAGGCTACCCTTAAGAATTTCGTGTCCTTATTGTTGTTGTTGTTGCTGGGGCACCTACACTGGCGCAAATCATCTGGGCGGCACCCAGCATCAACAACAGCAACAACATCACAAGCAGCAGCATCAGACCAAACATCCAAACATTTCACATTTCATTTTGCCTCTTCTGCCGTCTGCTTTATGTGCGCCACAAATACAAAGTGCGAGCTTCTCTATGTGTGTGTGTGTGTGTAGGCCCCACACACACTGGCATACATGCTGTGCTCATATATATAGTATATATACATATAAAGTACTCTAGGCCCTTTTATATATACTAAGTACGTGCCCTCGTCTTCTCTCAATCGCTGCCTCTGTGTGGGTGTGCCGCTGTCACTGTGTCAGTGTATGTACGTGTGTGTACGTGTTTGGGTGTGTGTGTGTGTGTGTGCTATCTCTTCATGCATTTTGACATACTTATGTCGTTTCATGTTTTTCGCTGATTTTGCACAAAAAGTTTGCGCCACGTTCTTCCTTTTTTCGGCTCGCTTTGAAAATATTTTATTTCTCTTTTCGGTCTCTTTTCCCGCTTCTCCCCTCAAAACACACACACACATAGATAGAGAGACTCTTCAGTATGGAAACAAAAACAAACACATGAAGAAGAATTTCAGCGGCTTCTGAGGCGCCGCTCTTAATGCTACTGGAATTTTTGTTGGCCAGACTAACGACTGGAAAGTGCGCATGTGTTATAGTCACGCTTTTGCCACGAATTCGCCGTTTACTGCGGCGAATTCACTTGGCGGGGTTTTCCTTAACACTGTGGAAAGTGAGAAAATATATAAAAAGGAAAATATCTTAGGAAATTTTGTTATAACTTGTTAGCAAAAATTCATGCAATGGAAGTTTGGCACATTATGTTGTTCAAAATATTGTTGTGGAAAATATGGTACATACTTATTTTTCAAGTATGAGTTTATATATAATTATTAAAGGAAATATTTAATACGTACATTATAATTAATTTAATAAATTTGAAGAAGATTAATCTAGCTCTTTAGATTAAAATTAAAAGTTGACAGTTAAATAAATATATAATGAATAAAATAATACAATACAAATACAAATTCTTTCGAATAGAAATTGCTCAATGAAAAGTTAGCTTTTTGTTTTGAATTTTAAGTAAGTAAAAAGATAAAATATTGTTTTTACATTTAAAGTTTTTTAAATGATGTTATGTTATGCGACATAAGAAACTTTTCAATTTAATTTAATATTATTTTTAGGATATGAATTGGACGAAAACATTTGCATTAATTAGATCATAAATAAAGAATAATATAAATAAATTATCTCATTATTAATTACTACTTGATATTGCCTTAAGAACATACTTTAAGAAAATTTACAAAGTGCAATGCTAACATTATCTAAATTATTTCTTATTACTGTATATTTTTAATTTCACCTAGAACATTTCTGATAAAAATTTTATGAACTTACATTTAGTACTCATTATTTGCATTTAACATAATAAGTATTATTTTGTTAATACAATTATTAAAAATTGTTATATTTGTCACATAATTATGATTATTAGTTAAGTATTTAGTTTATAATAAAACTAATATTGGCTTTTATAGTATTCAAAAGAGCCATTTATTATATCTCTTGTTATTTCTATTATTATTTTTATAATTTCTTGTACTTTAAATTCAATTTAATTTATTTACATACAACACATTGAATATTTATTATAAGGTACTCCTTCTGTGAGTCAAGGGGAAATGCAAATTCATTCACAGACAAATTCCCCAATTTCCTTTTCCTTTCGCTCACTTCCTTCCAATCAATTTCCCCGGCGCTTAAATGCTTTTCCTCAAGACTCTGACTGTGGAAATATTGCCCCGCCGAAAGTGTTTCCATCTCTCGGCGTACATTTCCCCTTAGTTTCGTTTTCGAGTGTTATTTTTACCCCTATTGGAAAATGTGCGGCTAGAAGTTGCCCCTTGTTGAGCAATCTAACGGGGATTTCCCAAACAGTTAGATACGCGCATTTTGGTAGCAAGTACTTTGGAAATGAGCCTGTCGCTTCTTTTTATGCGGCATCATTCATAAATATTTCGAGACGCACAATTGCACGCTCTGACACGTCGATGAGTTGGGAAATCGGTTGCGTTGCACGTTGTTGAGTGTTGCGCGTTGTGCGTTTGCTGCTGCCTTGGTGCGTTGAACGTTTGCGATGTGTCGTGTCTATTAATAGACGCGTTGTTTACAGCAAACGATGCCTAATGATTGGCATTGACTGCGTCGAAGTCGTTGCTGGTCGGAAACGAGAGATGGGAACGTGCCACAATGCGTGGCAGATAGAAAACAGAGGCAGGCAGCTAATTATTCTAATCATCAAGCAGGCAGGCAGGCAGCAGGCAGCAATTGAACTGCTGTTGAACTCACTGTTTCTCTCGGTTCGTTCTGTTTTTTTTTTTTTTTTTTTTTTTTTTGTTGCGGGGTGGCAACAACCGACACATGTGCCACTCACCGACTCAGCATTGCGGTTGCAACTGCACCAACAGCAACAACAACAACAACAGATGTGTATCTGGCAGATACTTGTTCACATTGTTGCTGCTCTTATTGCTCACAGCGCTCACACAAATCACAAAAACACAAACAGCGTCAAACAAATTGCCACTATTTCGTATTTTGTATAACAAAGTTGTGGCTTTTTGCTTTTTTTTTTTTGGTTGTCGATGTTGAATTGTTGCTTTTCTCTCTCTGTCTCTCTCTTTCTGCCACACAGGTAGCCTAGCAGCGATGCGTGAAATTTGACTGGACAAATCACGCAATGAGCCATGATATATTTAATATATAGTATACTGAGTTGCTTGCTTGTTTTGTTGTGGGTTATTTAGCTTAAATATGAAATCGGAAATGCGCCAAACCATTAAATACTCCATAATTATGTGTTGTGGGTCAGTATTCAGTTCATGCAGTATTTATACACTTCGATTGCCACTCAATATTGTTGTAGGAGAACAACATTTCCCAGTAAAGCAGGTCAATTATTATCTTTAACAATTGATGAAATATGAATTCAAATGTCTGCCGGAGGGATACTTATTTATTCAATTGGTTCGAAAGTTCGAAACGCAAATAAGTAGCTGATTAAAATTGTTAAGTAAAAATTAAAAAAACTTTTATTTCATTTTTCTTAAAACTTTTTTCTAAGCTAAATACAGATGAAATTTTTTTAAAAAATAATATATCAAATATATATATAAACTACAAAAGTATTTCCTATACAACTCTCACATCTTTTATCTGTTTGCAACCAATTTTTTAGGAATCATAAATACTGTTGTTATTATTGTATGTACCGCGACTCTAGCTTTAAAATTACGGAAATTATTGACTTTAAGTATGGCATGGAAAAAATTTAAAACTAAACTGATTTGTAAAAACAAAAATGATATCTCTATCTCTTTAAGCTTCTGACATCTTGGTGTTTATATGGACGGACGGACCGACAGACAGGCGTACATGGTGAGATCGTCTTGGCTGTTGACGCTGATCACAAATATATATACTTTTTAGGGTCGCAGATACCTCCTTCTATCTATTACATACATTTCCTGCCAGCACAAAATTATAATACCCTTCTACCCTATAGGTAGCGGGTATAACACCGCTATTTACTGCGAGTCTTAGTTGCCTTGGGTGCAGCACTATTCAATATACCAAATACAACAGTTGGTATATTTAAGTATGTTTGCGGTATACTAAATTAGTATATTTTAAGAATAATACCGCACTGTTTTAATTACATTCAAAATACCACAGTCGAGCACACTCTTACTTGTTATAATATATTATTTAATTTTTAAATCAAAACATTTAAATTGAAAATTTAATTACCACAAATTAACAAAATTTTTTTGTTATTTATGCTTACAAAATAAAAAGGTCTATTTAAATTTTACTTTCTGTTTGTAAAGCCACTTAATCTCTTAAAAATAAAACGAATGAATATACGTTCTAATATATTTCAATGCGACCCTATGAATACTATCGCATATTGATGTAGAACATAAATATATTACAAAGTAATGAAGTGGTATTCATATCACAATTACGAAAAATGCGTATAAAATTCTCTATATGCGCAATACTATAATTTTCTCTGTGTGCAAACAGAAAAGCGAAATGCAAAATGCGAGTAAATTGAGTCCATAAACCAAACATGCAGCGTGCAAATTAACTGCGCCCCAAAATTGCAGCTCAATATTTGATTATAGAAAGCGATATGCGATATACCTGGTAGTATGAGGAGTAGCAAGGGGGGTGGAGAGTAGAGAGCGGAGGTGTGGAGGAGGAATGTCCCCAATGAAAAATCAACGCAAATAACAAATGACCAAACAGAAGCCACACAGAGCCCAAACACCCACAAAACAAGGAAGGCAAATCGAGCAAGCGAGCCTATGTGGCAAGTGGCAAGTGGCATGTGGAAGTTGCAAGGTTGCTGGTGGGTGTAAAGAGAGAAGAGTGGGATGCGAGCGTGGGCAGCTACAAATCACCAGTCGAAGCGTCAGTCACGTCAATAACACAGTTGAAAAATTGTTAAAATTGAATTACAGTTGCAAAACGCGACGGCGATTGCAGCAGCGACGTCAGCGTTGACGTTGGCAGAGAGCAAACACGCCACGCCTATCACACTTACACACACATACAATTGAATAAAAAAGTGTATACATATATATATACGTGTCGATGCATATGAAAAACGACAGCGAGGTGGGAAAGCAAAACGGGAAATGGGAATGGGCATTGAGGCGCAGGCAAATCTGCATATCCTTCAGCAAATAGACAACAAATTGCAATGTGATATACAGTTGAGTTGAGTTGAGTTTGGGGGCTGAGTGTGTGCGCCTGTGTGTGTGTGTCCTTCTTGTTGGACAGCGGTGAAAATTGATAAAATGATATTGATGAATTGCACATGGCAACGAAATGGAAAACCGGGCTCCGTTCCGTCTCTGAGCTGCCTGCCTGACTACTGACTGCTGCCTGCTGACTGCAGATCCTGTGCAACATCGTCAACATGGCCATTGTCGCCGCCTCGACGCTGATGATGAAAAATTAGCGTGCGTGTATTGCCAGCGATGCGTGTGGAAACTGTTGAGCACTGAGCTCTGAGCTCTGAGTTTTCCCTCTCTCTCTCGGAGTGTGTGTGTGTGTGTGTTTGGATAGGCAACTGCCTGACCAACAAAGCGACTGCGAGGAACCTCAGAATTGTGAGCAAGATTAATGAAAATGTCCTTCAGGACAGGTGTGTATGTATGAGTGAGTGTGTGTGTGTGTGTGTGACACCAAGTGCCAACACCACAAGTGTGTGCAAGAAAAGTGTTGTGTGAGTAAGGTGCAGACCACTGCAAGATGTCTGAAAGTCACTTGAGTGGCAGCCAAGTTATGAAACTTGAGAAAAACTACGCAGAGAAATTTCGAAATTTGCAGTTAAGTACAATGCTCATATATGTATTTCATTTTATAATGTAAGCTACTTAGGAATTGCAGATTTAATGAGAGCAACTATAATGTACTTTAAATAAAGCTGCTAAATTTTGAAACTTTTCTATTAAATAAATAAAAACGATTAGAATAAGATACATTAGCTTATATTAAAGAGACAATGCTTTATCTGATCGATAATCTAAATAAGTTAATAGAAAAATTGTAAAGTAAACATATGTTAAATTAAATAAAAGCTAGAAGCTCATTATTAAAACTAAAATGTAATTAATGCTGTTACTTTGAAATTAATACAATAGAAAATGCCATAGAGATCAACAAAAATGAATAGTCAAAACAAATAATTAATAAATTAGGGTAAATAAATAGAAATAATTATATGCAATTTATGGTATACTTTTTAAAATACATTTAAAATTTTTTTTTGAATCATGTATAATTTGTTAACTTAGCAGTCGATCTGTTTGAATAATGATATAAGGATAATAAAAAATATTGAAACTTGAAATTAAGTGATGATGTCTCTATACGCCGATATATGAAGGACAATATTAACTAAAAACAAGTAAGAAAGTTAAAGTCGAGTGTGCTCGACTGTGAGATACCCGCTACCCATTTTTAATAAGGACCAAATATTGCGGTATTATTTTCAAAATATACCGAAAATACTAAAAATACTAAAAATATACCAAATGATATGTTTGGTATATCGATATAGTACACCATTCTAAATATACCATAGACGGCACAATATACCAGATTGTCAGCCAAAGTAACTAAGACCCCTAGTAAGTAGGCGTTTTTGCCCAAACAAAAGTATTTCTTTAATAACTTCCACAATTTTTATCTGATTGCAACTAAATTTTCAGAAATCATAACTACTATAGTAATTATAGTATATACCAAAATTCGCAACTCTAGCTTTAAAATTACGCTTGTCGTTCGATTTTTTTTCGATTTTCGGGGGCGGAAGTGGGCGTGGCAAAAATTTGAAACAAACTTGATCTGCGTGCAAACATAACAAATGCTGTCAAAAAAATTATAGCTCTATCTCTTATAGTCTCTGAGATCTAGGTGTTCATACGGACAGACGGACAGACGGACAGACAGACAGACAGACGGACATGGCTAGATCGTCTCGGCTGTTGACGCTGATCAAGAATATATATACTTTATAGGGTCGGAGATGCCTCTTTCTACCTGTTACATACATTTCCTGCCGGCACAAAGTTATAATACCCTTCTACCCTATGGGTAGCGGGTATAAAAAGCACAATTAACACATAAGCTGATATTCTATAGTTAAATACTTTTCTATCAGATTGCTTATTCATTTCTCTCTTTTAAGCTTGGTCAGCATGCAAATCTTAGTGTTGTTTAAGCAAGTACTCAATTGCAAGCTAAATTGCATCTTGGCCAATACCGCAGGACACTGAATACACATACCGAGGCACAAATAGATATACTGAGAGCCAAGAGTCGACTGAGCCGAAAGCCAAAGTAAAGGCAAAGATGAAGCTCCCCCCGAGCGAATGTTTAAGCCAAGGCATTTGAGTTGTATTTATACGCGCGTGTTTAGCTGCTATGCGACGTGTTTTGGCTTAATAAAGTCAAAATAAGCAACGCTAAGTAGATAGAAGCTAACATAAATACACACACACACAAGCATATATAACAAATACAAACACACATACATGGATAGACAGCGGCAAACACAGACACAGACAAACAGTTATAAATTCTAGCGCTGTTGATGTGATTTAGTTGCACACCTCGCATCGCCTGTAAGATGGCAACAAATATTACAACAGTCTCTCTGTCTCAGTGTGTATGTATATTTGCGGGTGTGTGTGTGTGTGTAAATGACTTTATCTACGTCTCTGTCTGCGTCTGTGTCGGTGGGGGGTTGCTTTGGGTTCGACTGTGCGTGCAACATGTGCGCTGAATGTTGACGTTAATATTAAGAAAAATAAATAACCAAGCTGTTTGTTATCTAAGTTTATATAAAGTGCGGCGCACACACACTCACACACTCCCACACACCTTTCGTTGTGTGTGTGTAACTTGTTTTATTTATAGCAACTACAACAATTGCGTTGGGGTTCCGTATTAAATAACAACAGCAACAAAAACTGACACAAGGCGCTTATAAATTTTGGCCACAGTGCCAAATGGTTAAAGGCTCTTCTCTTTGGTCCTCGCACTCCCCTGACCGCAGCGGTCGCTTCAATAGTTTTATGGGTGTAACTGGCTTTTAGTCCCAGGTAAGAAATAGCCTCAGCAATGTGATGAAGTGGAGAAGGCCTTGAGCACTACACGAATATATGAATTGCTGTGCTGCGCTTCAAATGCGACCAAATGAAACGGAAATCGCAATAAATTCTAATGAAAACGCAATTTACGTATCAACTTGACAGCCTACAAATGGCTTTAAGAGTGTGTGAGAATTTGACCAGATTGTCAGTGAAATAAATAGAGAAAATATAATATATATAAAAAGATTGATAATGATAAAATGTATAAATTGATTTTAAATACAAGTGATTATTGTGACATATTACTTTGCTAAATATCACTACTAAGAGAAAATAGTGTCAGAAAATAATCTGGTATATCCGGACTATCGACTATACCATACAGTCGAATGTACTACTCCAACGATATACCAAATATTGCTTTCGGTACATTTTAGTATAAGTTATTTTCAAAGCATGACTGCTAAAGGAAAATATTAGAATAATGTTTAATTAACGTATCTTTTACTATAATATTAAGTATGTCCCTTTTACTTTAGTTTTCAATAATAAATAATGTATTAAACAAAAGAAAAATGTGGTATACTTACTATTAAGAATCATTATATTAATGTAATTTCAAGAAAAATATTACGAATGAATATGTCACATAAAACGCAAACGACTTTTTATACCCGCTACCCATAGGGTAGAAGGGTATTATAACTTTGTGCCGACAGGAAATGTATGTAACAGGAAGAAGAAGGCATCTCCGACCCTAAAAAGAATATATATTCTTGATCAGCATCAACAGCCGAGACGATCTAGCCATGGCCGTCTGTCCGTCTGTTTGTCTGTCCGTCTGTCCGTATGAACACCAAGATCTCAGAGACTATAAGAGATAGAGCTATACTTTTTTTTCGACACCATTTGTTTGCACGCAGATCAAGTTTGTTTCAAATATTTGCCACGCCCACTTCCGCCCCTGCAAATCAAAAAAATCGAATAACAAGCGTAATTTTGAAGCTAGAGTTATGAATTTTGGTATATACAGTAATAACTATAGTAGTTATGATTCCTGATTCCTGGTTGCGATCAGATAAAAATTGTCGAAGTTATTAAAGAAATACTTTTGTATGGGCAAAAACGCCTACTTACTAGGGGTCTTAGTTGCTTTGGCTGACAATCTGGTATATTGTGCCGTCTATGGTATATTTTGAATGTGGCGCTATATCGATATACCACATATTCAATTTGGTATATTTTCAGTATTTTTGCAGCATATTTGGTATATTTTGAGAATAATACCGCAAAATATATTGCTTTTATTCAAAATGGGTAGCGGGTATCTAAAAGTCGAGTACACTCGACTGTAGCTTTCTTACTTGTTTTTGTATATATTAAATGATATAGCAAAATAGACATTAACATAATACGATACGTTTATTGGAAGCCCTCTTAAGCTATAGAAACTACAAGTTAACTGAAAGTTCCTATTACCCTGTAAGCACAATTAATTTGCCAACTTTAAGTCTAAGTGACAGTCGACTGAAATTCAATGTTCATAAAACAAACTCCTTATGTTTGTAGAGAAAATAGAAAGCAAAATTGAGGTTTTCTGCAAGCTTGCAAATTGCCCAGCAAATAGCTGAAAAGTTGCTTGTGAAAACAGAAAGATAAATATGAGTGACTAAAGAAAATCCTTCTGCTTCTACCTTTTGACTGCTTAGTTCAATGACTTTGATAAACGTCGACACATTTGCAGCTGCTCTTAGCCTAGCACCGAACTGAGTAACTTTCTGTCTGACTGACTGACTGTCAGCAATATTTGATTAGCATCAGAATTGTAGAAATGCATTTGGTAGAGTTGGAAAAATGACTTTGTCAACACTTCAAATTTCAGAAATTTGGACAGAAAAAAGAAATGCATATGGAGCTATTTGACAAGTGCTAATCAATCAAACGAGCTCACAGAAATGTATGACAGCGCACCCAAAAACCTTTTTAATAATATTTCTCACTCCCCCAAATGCTGCGAAATGCTGCATAGGCTATGTCCACCCTCGACCCTCAGTCACTCACTCAAAACGGCTTGTCAGAGTAAGGCTAAAAAAATATTGTAGCGAACAAGATACATAATTCAGTGGCACAACAACGAAGTCGAAGTGCTCTCAAGTTATTAGAAATATTTTCTAAGGGAATTTTCGTAGAATTCTTCTAGGCGGTAAATAGTCAAGCTTAGAACAATTTTAGAACTAGAAATATTTGATGTTTTGTTTGATTACGAAATAACATAGCTATGCATAGTTATGATCAAGAATTAAACTTTTAATAATTAAAAAATTAAAATCAATTTTGAACACATTTTACTTAATAAATAATAAAAATAAATTTTTTGAATATACGTATATTAAAAATTTATATTAATCTGAATGTATTTTGGTAATCACTTTAATTACATTGGTTACTTGAAAATTATGTTCCGTTTAATAAATATTGTCTTATATTTTTAAAAGTATAGAAAAATATTAATAAATTTATGAAAATATTTAAAATACTTTCATTATTGGTATTTTTATTGCTAACTATTTATTAGGAAGCAAAAAATCTAGTTTGCTAAATAAAGGTAACCTAACTATCTAACTCAGCGAAGAATCATCTAATGAAAGATGTATAAGCTGAATAAAAAATTCAATATGTAGAAATTATATATTTTTCTATAGGTTCTTTTCATATCTTAATATTTGTAATTAAAATAATTAGTTGTAATTTATTATTAATTTTTATTAATCTTCGCAAAGTCAGTATGCCCAACTTGAAAGTGTATAGAAAGTAAAAAGGCAAAAAACCAACGCTAAGCAAAAAAAAAGAAATAACACAAAAAAGAAAAAATGGACAGGAGCATTAGGCACGCACTCGCCAGGGATTTGAGTGGGCAAACGATGCTCTCTCTGGATGGACAGCAAAAGCTAAAGGAGCTGGTAGGCAGGTCTAAGAAATTGCCAAATTTAATAAACTTAAAAGGGTGTGCGTATGTGTGTGTATGTTATCTGTCAGATACACACACAAGTAATCAACAAGAACTTGAGTTGTCAATAAAATTGTGATTTCTAAAGGCTGGAAGATTATTACATACATTGTTCAGTGAGGCAAAAAGCCAAAGGGGGGAAAGCAAACGAGACGCATAAAATAAAACTGTATGTTGGATCTCTTTAAAGCGACTTTTGCACACCTGTATGCCAACTTTTGTGCCCTCCAGCCCCGCCCTTTGCAATGGCAGGCGACGTGTTGTTATAAAAATGTTTAAAAATTTATAGTAATGCGAGCCTATGGGCTAGGTAACACATTTTTGTAAGCTACTGCAACAGCAGCAGCTGGCAGCTGTAACACGTAGCACACAGAGAGAGAGAGAGAGAAAGAGAGAGAGAAACATGTGGAGTGAAAATACTTGTAATAAAGGAAATTGTTGGCAATTTGGTGGCTGTGTGGTTGTCTAATAAAACTAAGTGGGCCCAGGAACAGGCGCACAGATAAACGAAATTGATATTTAATGCGAGACCCGCTGACGTACATTCTCCCTCTCCTTGCTTCATTATGCGCCTCAGTGGCAACAGCTATTCGATATACTTTTCATTTTGGTTTTCTTTTTTTTTTTGAGCGCTTTAAAACCCTGACTTGAGGCCTGTCCAATGGCATTCCATGTCAAGGCGAATGTGTCGTGCTAGTCGCGCGTGGCAAAGCATGTAAATCAATCAGTTCGGCCTGCCTGCCTGCTTGCCACGTATCGCATTCTTATGAAAAGGAGTTTACAAAATGCCAGCCTAAATGTATGCAACATATCCTTCCATTCCACACACACACACAGAGCCATGAATGACGTATTGATGTACGTCATGCATCATTGATGTAGAAAATGTTTTAATGTTATTATTGACGACGAAGGGCTTGTCTTCTGTTGCTGTTGCTGCTGCCATCGCTGCTGCTGCTGGTGACAGTTCAGTTTTATTGAATTTTATTTATAAGCCCCTCAGCATGGGGCGTCATGTGAAAGGGTTGCGCAACAGGCTAAAAGGGCTGCCCGGGGAATCGCAACAGTGACTGCAGAAAGTATGTGAGCTTATTGGAAATTTGTAAGCCATTCAAAGTGTATTACTGAGACAGTCACTAGGCATCTTCTCTGCGACTGTGAAGTGAGAAATTTTTGCCACACCAGAACTCTGGTCTCTACAGAACATGATAAACAGTGAATTGAAATTATGCCAACTTTTGGAAGAATGCAATACAAAAAGAATGAGCCGCTGGCCAAAACTGAAGCTTATTTGGAAAATGTCGAAAATTTATTGAATATTATTTATTTATTAACTTTTTGCTTAGTTTAGTAATCCTACTCATCAAGTTTACTATTTTCAAATTATTGCGATAGTATTTTAAGCATAAGCTAGGCACTTTATTTGCTGCTCTTTTAATTTTATAATATACAAATAAACTGTTCAATGTCCATTTCAAATATTTGCTACAACTACTAAAAGAAAGTCGGAGATTTGCATAATTAAACAAATACTTGTAGTATCTACTCAATTTGAAAGGTTATTCGCGCCCGCATCTATTGGCAAATTTCAATAAAATGTTTTGGGCTTAATGTTTTGCTTTGGGTTTTGATTCTGAAACCCCATCAATTTCGATCAGGGAATAAAACGGGCTTATATTCAAATTAACTTTACGTGGTCTCCAAAATCGAATAGCCCTCCCCTTGGCAACCCTCTCTGCATGCTGGCGTTCAAAGGCTTTTGGGCTCCGCCTCTGAAATACATCAGAAGCATGTTTGTTAGAAAACAGAGGAGCAGAGCATCGGTGGCAGGAGCGGCTTAAGTGTGCTCAGCAGCCCCTTTTAAGGATGCATCGAGGGTGCTTATGTTCAGAATCTCACAGCTCCCCATTCCCCCGAAAAATCCTACAAAACTTTATTTATGCGTAACACAACCAAAAAAAGAAAAGTTTTCGGGCGACTCAAAACAAGGCAAACGAAGAACAAGATACAAATACGCAATATTGATACTAAATATAAAATGCCCCTATATCAAAATTGTCGACTGACGTAAGGTGGATGAGAAAGTACAAATATGAAAATCTAGAAAGACGCACAACACACGCACACAAATAGATAGAGACAGACAGACAGACAGACGGACGGAAAGACACTTTGACACAGAAATTTACAACTTTGTTGTTACTTTTTGGGAAGTTTTCGTCCCTTACCTACTTGAGGCTGGCCTCTCTCTGTTTGTTTGTCGACCAAAAGTATTGATGAACAGTTGTTTGTTGTTCGCTTGTTGTCGATTCGAATGGCGGCAACTTATTAGAAAGTACACACATACACACTCTCAACTACAATCCAGAGCTCGAAGCATATGCAATGTGTGAGCAAAGTCAATAAAATAAACGTTGTATGTTTGCGGGCTATGAGAGTGGCACTGCTTGCTGATGGGGAAGAGGGGAAGAGAGCTGCAGGCTGTAGGTGGTGTAGTAAAAGCTGAAGTGAAGTCGTAGAATCTACTAAAAAGGGAAAATTCCAAGCGGTAGCAACAGCAGCAATACGAACTGCTTTCAATGGGTGCAGAGTTTTGTAGCAGCCCAAAAGTAGACAACACTTTCAATAGGGTGCAGAGTTTTGTGGCAGCCGAAAAGTAGGCAACACATTATGAATACATAGCAAAGCTTTTTGTCGTGCGCGCTCTAGTAAAGGAATATTCAGATGAGGTCGGCATAGTAAAGCATTATGTGACATGTAGAAATAATTCAATTAAAATGGCAAAACGTGTTTTACGATTGATGACTGCTATTGTGTTCAGCCAAATGCAGTCTATGAGTTTTTTCATAATTGGGTTTGTTGTTTGATTTAAATGCTGAATTTCCAATGAAAGAAAAGAAATTTTGAAAAGGGTTAAACAATGTTCTTTAATGTAAAACTACTTTTCTTAATGTGGTCAATCTCTTGCTAAGTTTTGTGATAGTCATGGTTTATGATGTTTAATTTATCTTTAGTTTAACTAGTCTTGTAACCAAAAGGAATATTATAATACTAATTCTATAAATCCAAAATATCATAAGGTGGGACATTTTAATGCATTTCAATTATAAAGCAGAAATACATTTTTTCACTTCTCATCCAATTTAACAATCTTAAAAACAAATTGAATATCCTTATAGAAAGAGCTTAAGAACGATTAAAGTTAAACGCTTGCCAACCCTTTTATAGGGTATTCAAGTGCCTGGCTTCGATTACATTTGAAGTAAAATAAGATCCAGTCATTTTTATGAAGCTGAGTCCTCCGGTGTGAGTATATCTGACTGTCTGTCGCTCAGTCTGTGTGCTTGGCAACTTTCTGCAGTAAATGGTATTTATGTTGGTTTAGTAAAGTTTGACGATAACGTCGCTTCAGCAACGACTACGGGTAGTATCATCGAAAGGGGCTGGTTGCAACAAGCTGAAGCTGAACAGAGCGTTGCGTTGACGACCTCAACAACATCATGTAGAATTACGAGTATTTGAAAAGTTTTACAAGTAATTTATTTAGGCGCAAGTTTCCTTCTTCTTCTCTTTATTTTTTTTTTTTTTTTTTGAAGCGCGGTCAGAGCGTGAAAAAAGGCGCCAGCGTTGAGCATCGACAAAGCATCCGGACAGAGTTCCGTTCAGCTCTTTCTGCTAAGTTGAGTTGAGTTGAGCTCTGTGTGAGTTGCTCAGATTGCTGCGCGCATGTGTTGCGGTTATGTGCAAACAAATATAAAAGTATCCCACCGAAATAGCTTACAAGTACATCAAATTTTCATAAATTAGGCATGCATAAATAAAATGAAGCGCTGCTCTCCCGTCTGCCTCTCTTCAGTTAGAAAGGCAAAACTTTTTTGACGGCCAGGCCAACACATGGACGTTACACCATAAGACAACATACAAAAGAGGGATACATGTATTTTGTCTCTCCCCGTTTGACCCGACTCAGTGCTGAGTGTCATGAGCTGGCGAAAATTATGTAACGCATAATAATTCATCAAAATAAAAATAGAAGAAGGGAAGCTTGTCTGTGTTATGTGCAAATTGCAACAAATTTTCTGGCTCAGGCACCAAATTAAATCAACTGAAATATTGTTGATGATGTGTAGCGCACAGTTTTTCGCCCCCATCATCGTTGAGACTTTTACTTTTCCTTTACACGAAAAACTATAATGGATGAAATGGACAGTGCAGCTGCCGATGATGATGAAAGCTTTTTGAAAATGTTTTCAAGGCTCTTGAAGAATCTAAGTTTTCGCCATTTTTTGGACTAATCAAATTTAACTGACAGCTGTATAAATTAAGCTAAACCAAAAGCTAATACTTGGAAGTAAGAAACTCTTTGAGCTGTTGCATTAGATACTGAAATATTTAGAGAATTATTTGTTTGTTGCCTGAAATTCTGCATAGTATAATATGATATTGATGTAGAGATTTAAATTCACATAATTTACATAGTGCTTAGCAAGAAAATAAACATATTTGTCTCGTCTCTTAATATATTTCTTAGAATGTAATTTAAATACTTTCCTAATTTTCCCAGGAATTGCATGAAACTAAATATTCGTTGCAATTTTCTCAGGAATTTCTGAGCAAAACATTTCTGAAGTCAAATTTATTGAAGTATGTTGAAATACATAGAGATAAAATCAGCATCTTTATTGTGGTTTGGATTACAGAATATTCGTAGGATGAATAGCAAATCTTTTCTGTATATCAGCAAATATAACATGAAATTTAATTTAAACTGTCCGAATGTTTGTTGTGATTTGTTTTTTTTTTTCATTATTTAATTGAGTTGACTCTATATTCTTTTATTTAATTTGCTTTGTAGTCGTAGTTTTACTCACAATTAGATTTAAGCCATTAGTTGGCTGGATATCAATTCAAATAGCAGCTGTGCAACATTTCACTTCGTCCTATGATTTTTCCCCATTTGTGTGTTGTCAATTACCTTTAACTCTGCCATGTCCAAGTCGAAGTTTTACTCTAACTCAACTCAAGCATTTTGCTGGCGAAATTTAATGAAACGAAACCAAAAACCCTTTTGCGTTCACTAAGTAAATAAACAGCTTTCGCCATCAATCCAAGGAGGATGCAAACACACACATCTATATACATGTATTCTATATATAGTAACATATATGTGGATCTGTTCTATGCACGTCAGCTGTCTCGTGCTTGGGTCCCATATTAATTACAGTCTTGGCAGGCAGTTTCCGCCGCAGGCGACACACACACACAGAGAGTGAAGATGGACATCAACACAAGACGGCAGCTGAACGGAGAAGCATCAGCTCAGCTGACAACTGAATGTAATTAAAATTAAATCTCAAACTAATTATTATTGAACTTGTATGTGATCCAGTATCTATCTTGGGGTGTTTGCATTCGCCAGCGGTTATTTTTGGGCGGCATTAATGAGTTTTGGTCAAGGTTGCAGCCCCCAAAAAGTTTAAACTAGCTCACACAAAACCTTAAAACTTTGCTAAAGCGAAACGGCAATGGAAATAGCAATGTAAATCATATTTACAATGTCTGTGCCCGATTGCCATGTAAATATGAGAGCGCGACATATGTAATTACACCCAATAAACCAACAACAACAACAACAATTATATATGTGTATGGGAATATATGGATTTATGTGTGAGTCGGCACAAAATGGCGTCGTCGTTGGCGTTGGCGTCGACGGCAGTCAACGAATCATTAGGCGACATTTGTTTGCGCTTCACTAATTACAACAACAGCAACAACAACAATTAGAAAGTCCAAAACAACGACAACAACAACAACAATAACAACAGCTGGCAGCCAGCAAGCAGCAGGCAACAAACAATGGCAACTGCAATCGCACCAAAACAATAAAATCTAATTGGGAACATACACACACATACAACAGATATAAACACGAATCTGGCCCAGTCAAGAGACTCCTCCTTCCCCTTCTCCTCAACAACAACTGTGCAGAGCGAAAGAGCAACAGAGAGTAAAAGAGTTGAAAGAGAGAGAGAGAGAGTGGCCAAAAGTCAGGGCCACTTGTGGTCTTTCTCCCATATGCGCCTAGAAGGCTGCAATGCCATTTAGTTTATCAACAAAGCCAGCAAAAATTGAATGGAATCATTGGGCATGAAATTTGAATTGCATGTACTTTGTTTTATTAAGAAATATTACGGATTAAAGGTAAACCTTCTAGCTCGAAAAATAGTAAATAATTCTGACGTTGTGAGAGAAGTTTACCGAAAAAAACAATTACTTACTAAAAAGGCTTATCGACTTGGGAAGAAAAATGAGATTAGCTCAATAGTCTTGTTTAAGTCGAAGCAAGAGGTTTATTGTGAATATTAAAAATGTAGAAAATGTTATGCGAATAAAACTCGAAAGTTCAATTTATTTAGAATTTTTAGTTTCGCTTCTTTGACCAATAAGATTTCTTATTTATCTTAAGACTTGCTTAGACTTTAAATCAGTTTTTATTCACTAAAATATTAACATACTTCTTACAAATATTCAATTAATTTTTATATAAATTGTAATAAATTGCCAATTCGTATTCTGAAAATTTCGTTTTTACTTAATCTATTTTTAAAATAATTCAAATTAAATGTAAAATAAAATAATTATTCATCAAACACAAATTTACTGAGAATCCAACATTTATTTGACTGACAATATTTTTGCTTCTATTCTTATATTTGATCATAATATGAAACCCAAGTCAAGCTGATGATTTAAAACGTCAACTGTATATTTCCCAATTGCGAACAAAATACATTTTTAGAATGCTCCATTTCATATGCTAATGCATTTGTCAATAATTAAGCACAGCTCTGAACAATGTAAACATTCCATGCTAATTGTTATTGCCATTCAGTCTGCTATGTTTGTTGCCTACTGTTTATTATTCTTTGCATATTTTTGTTGTCAAGTGGAAAAATGTACAAAATATTAAAGGTAGTATTTATCTTTTGCATTCTCTCTCTCTCTCTCTCTTTCACTTAAATTGTTGTCCTCGATGTTGTTGTTTTGCCCTTCCGAGTGAGTGTTGTTAATTCTCTTGCTGCATATTTGAGTTTATATAGCGTACAAAATGTTTATTTATTAAGCAAACACATAAATTTGTATTATGAGCGCTGACTAAATATACAAAACATTTTTTGGTAAATGAGCAAATGGACATAAATATCAGGCATGAATACTACGTGGTATGATGTCGACTTTTGTGGATATGATGAGGAGGGAATATCTATGTTATGAGTATTATTAGTAGTAGGAAAAACCTGATGTTATTTTCCTAAAGGCCTGCAATAATTAGCTAGTACGCGAGCCCAACGCTAATTGAGTAGTTTCGTTAGCCTAGCATAAATATTAACAGACCGTCGACTTAGTAATTGGACTACATTAAAAACGAGTCTCATAAATACACCACATTTAGTATTTACTACAGTATACTACTAAAACAACCAAATAGATTTCTAATTTCATTCAGTTACTAATTAGTGTAAACGATTAAGTGTTGGTCAAGGACACAGAGCTGTTCCACTTCATATGATGGATGACAGTAATTAGAAATATGTGAATATTTTGTATATGAAGATAGTGGAAAGTCAGTACTACAGTCGAATGAGCTCGACCATCAGATACCCGCTACCTCTTTTGTATTAATTTTAAAACATACCGACTATATAGCAAAATTTTGTATTTCCAAAAATATATTTTTGCACATTTACATATTTAAATTGTATCATCCTATGTAGAAATGAACAAAAAATGCTTATTTAAATGGCACCAATAAAAACGAATTGTTTATGAACCTGTGCATATCCTTTTATTTAATAAACTTTTGCGCTCTGTTTGGTGGGCAAACATATTCCGGCAGGTACATAGAAAATGTTTTAGCCACCTTGTTATCTAACTTTGTCTGTGTTTCAACTTGAACGCCAATCGCATTCGCCACGGAAATGTCTTTAATTAAGCTAGCGATACTTCAATTGGATTTTCGAATGAGTGCCGTCAACATTGAAGGAGTTGGAATTAAGGGGTTGAGTGTCGCGTTAACCGCGCAACTTTTCGTCAAACTTCAGTTTCGATACGCAGCCACATTTATTGTGTTGACAGTTTTCATGGACCCGTTGGCCGTTCTTGTAGCCAACGGCAAGTTTTTGATCCTCTCCCCGATGCTGCGGCAGAATGGCTCTTTCTCATTCTCTCTTTCTGCCGCTTTGAAAGTCTTTAATTTGACATATTAACGCCGCAACGCGTTTGGCATTTTAAAAAAGGATTTCACTGGTCCTCCCCCACCCATCAGACATGCCACGCCTCCCTGTTGCCCCCTTTTTCCAAGTCGTTTGCTCATCAAAGGCAGGCTGACACCGCTCCGGCTCCGGCTCAATGGCACAGGAAGTTTTTGTACGAAGAGTGAGTGCGGGTGAAAAATCAGTTGAAAGCTTTGCCGTTTCTCTTATTTTTCATTATTTTCTTCGTTTTATTTTTTGTTCTTTCACCATCAGCGGCATTAATTGGATTTCAATCTGCATTGGCAAAGGGTGGAGGAGATGAAGGAAGTGGCGAGAGGAGAGGGAGGGGATCTGTTAGGGTTGTCGCCGCGCATAATGAGTAAAGGAAATTTCAACGAGTCGGCAAATGTTTCAATTTCATTGGGCGTTGCCTTCCTTCATTCATTTTTCGTCGTCGTCGTCGCCGTCGTCGTCGTCGTCGACGTTGTTGTAGGTTCAAGTTTACTCACGTTTTTCCAGCATTTGACACATACGCCGCCATTTTTGTTGCGTTTTCTTTGTGTTTCGACAGTTTCGCTTCGTTTGCGCATTAATTTCGCTAATTTTGACAGGTTTGTCAGCGGGGTTTGTTTTGTTTTTTTTTTTTTTGTTTTTGGTAAGCATGGAGTAAGGGAAAGGGGTTGTGACAAGGGCGGTAAGACGGCAGTACTTTGCCTTCGATTTGTCGCGCGGATTTCCTTGTAATTTATTTTTAATTTCGTCTTAAGATCCCCGGGATTGCAGCGCATTGAGCAACGTAATTATGCGTCTAATGAGACAACAAAGCAAGGTCAGGTCACATGCCCCTCCAAAAAAAAAGGGTTGTTGCGTAACCAGCAAGATGTAAAAATAAAAGTAAGCGAGAGAAATAAAACTAAGAAGAGTAGCAGTCAAGATATCCTGTAATAAATATAATACATTTTTCATTTGTACATAATTTTTTATATTTCATTATTAAATAAATTAATATTTGTAATTTTATTCTATTTAGTAGGCAAAAGTTTTTCAAATTGCAATTGAATATATAAATTTTTATAGTACTGTTTCACTTGTTCAATCCATAATATGATTAGAAATCTTTCTCCTAAAGTCTTTATAATTTTTCAATATTTTAATAAATTCTTTCCTACACCTTTTTCGTCCAGAGAAAAAGGTATACAAATTAGATACAAAATGTCTTCAATTTGCATAATTGCACTGATTCCAAATTTATTTTTGTTTCATTTTTTATGCTGTGCTTTTTTTGTTTTTGGTTTTCTTCGAGGTTTTTCCGAGGTTGTGACAAAATCGTTGATTAATTGCTTTGACCGCACACCAAGTTCAATTAACTGAAGAAAAGAACGAAAAACTTAGGGAGGTTCATTAACAGACAAAACTATGAAACGAGTTCAAGGAATTTTTGTTTATGCTTTATTTTTGTTGTTGTCTTCATTGTTTTTGTAGCGCTTTTAATAGCTGACATTTATTGCGTACATTTGGGCGGCAACTTCAGAGACAGAGAGAGACTAGAGAGAATAACAATAACAAGCGGGCCACAGTTTTTGACCAATTTACTTAATGGCCATAATATTTGTTTAGTCAAAGCAAATAACAACAACAACAAGAACAAGAACAACCACCCAACGTAATGACTCTTGGCTCATAAAAAAAAGCGGCGACCATAAAAATAATGCATAAATAAAAGCAAATAAATGACAGCATGTAGAGAAAGAAAAAAAAACGAACGAAAACGAAGTGAATATAATGCATAGAACGTAGAGAATATAAAGTTCGACACTGTCCAATGAATGTCAAATTTGTGCGCCTTATTAATTGTCCTTAGCATTTCGAGTTTTGTGTATAAGGCCAAAACACTAATTAAGACTAAATGTTGTGGGCGGCCAACTAACGAGCTGTCCACGAAAACCCCATGAAAACCAATTAGCGCCCCTGACAAACCATACAAAATTATTGAGAATTTGCCAAAGCACAAGATAAGGGGACAGTATGCTGGAAGGGAAAGGGAATTTCAAGCTACTAGAACTTTGGGAGTTTCAGCAACTGTTTGACGGTGTAGGAAATGCTTCAATTAGAAATCGATGATGATTCATAAACTGTGAAGTAGGCGCCACATTTATTATAGCCTTGTGCCTGATGGTGACAAATGAATCTCAATCAAAATTAGCATTAGATTTTGGTTAGACTTATTAAAAAAAAAAATAGAAGGAAACCGCAGCTTGAAAATAGTATTCAAGATATTTAGAATGGCTTCAAAACATCAAACTGCTTTGAGCACCTTTGTAAAAATTGACATATTTTAATAACAGCTGTTAGGGTTGATATGATTGTAATAGTATTGTAAGTACATAAATAATATTCGCATCCGCTGAAATTAATGAAGTAATAAAATACGTAAAAGATCTATTTATTTTATATATATATTCTTTTTTTCTTTCCTATCTTAGCTCATATGTTGCCTACTCAGAACACAGCAATGTACATGTTTGCTATTTACTACCACATATACTTTTAATGATGTCCTGCTAATCGAACTAGAATGTCCAGCGTGGCCACTCTAATCGCTGTCACAGTAGCCGCGACACTGCTTCAATGCCACAAACAACGTGAAACAGCGGTGCACTCAACTCATTCCACACGGTTTGGCAGTTGTAAATGCATCTAAAAACAAGCTGAACGGATCGTGTTGGCATTCTAATCACTGCCAATGAGGAGTCTGTAATTACGCCTTATTTAAATTACAAATTTGCCAACAGTCCAACAACAGTAGGAACAGCAACATAGCAGCAGCAACAACAAGCGTGTGGAAGTTCGAGTGGATGCGAAGGATACAGGAGCATGGCAGCATAAGTGCTGGCCACATGCCACAGGCAGGAAAATTTAAACTCTAAACAGGCGCAAAAACAGTCAGAGCCGGGACCACAAAAATCGGGTCATCTCGAATGACAAATGTGCATTGGGAGGAGGAACGCGACATCATTCGGCTGCCGAATGGCAAATGTGAAATTTTGTGAATGGGAAAGTTGTTGGCATAGAGAAATAGATTCATGCCACACATACACACACACACACACCCACACATAGAGAGAGAGAGCCCCGTATGTTCAGATGTTGTGTCCTGTGTTGTCTGTGTTTGGTTTGACTTTCAAAATGTCAAATACATTAAACGTTCATTTGCGTAGCGAGCGGCGAGCAGCGGGAGGAGTTTAGTTGCGATTTGGTGGCCAACCAGCCACAAAGAGATGCGCCATCTGATATAGCTAAGCGCGCCAGCTGCAGCGGAAGGGTTGCCAAGGCAGAAGGAGGAGGAGGCTGACCAGGACGAGAGCAGAGCAGAGCAGAGAGTCGTTTAGCGTGCGACAGTTGAAATTTACCTTTTGGCCATAATGACATCACGTACACAAAAGGTGTGCGTTCGGTCCTCTTGTGTTCCCACTAATACATATGCTATTTGTTGCATACTTTTGTGCGCACCAGTTGAGCTGTCTCTGTATTTGTGTGTTTGCAAGTATGTATGTGTGTGGGTGTGTGTGCGATGTGGTTGCAGCTTCGCGTTTGGCTAATGTGAATCCAAAATGAAGCCAATGGACAATCACATAAAACAAATTACACGAAAACTTCAACCAAAGCCCAGAAAAGTATGCTACAAAATGCAAGTGCAGGCTGCACTCAACGATTTTCAAGCGATCTGAAGATCAACACGAATTCGAAATGCACTTAATATGGAAAAAGGGTAAGTTGGATTTTGAATTTACTAAGATTACAAAATTCTAATTTACTTTGCTATTCACGGAAGAATGAATTTTTTGTTATGCAAAGCAAGGAAGTTTATATTTCCAATTTGCGCAACACTCTTATCTATTGTAAAGCTTGTTTTCTTGTATAAAAATACTTTTAATTTAATCAATATTTAAATGGTGTGTCTGTATTTTTAATAAGACTTTTAAAAGCTCCTTTTTTTTAATCTCTATTATATGTCGGAATTTATTTACTGTCGAAGCTTACCAAAAAAGAAAAGCACAAAAATATATATATTCATTTTAATTTTATTATTTAGACAATGCGACTCAAATGCATCTAAAAATTTGTGGTACCCTTTCAGAGTTAATAAAATTGCAAGTGCAGCTTGCACAATGACAAGGTAAGTCGCAAGCGTTTTGGATATTTTCATCGAAAGCGTTGCAAATCTTTACAATCAACGGTGATTTTTTTTGGTTTTTTGTTTTTGGGCTAGCCGAACAGGTGAATAGGGGAGGGGTTGTTTGTGGGCGTGGTCGATGTGCGCCCCGTTACCAAACTGACTGTGAGATAATCAAATGAAAAAACGTAAATGTCTCGTTAAATTGCACAGAAATTAGATTTTTTTCTCTGCTCAACGCCCAAGTGCGAGCGCCATGAAAATCAGAGCATGACCACTGCTTGTAACGGTACACAAGAGTGTATGAGAGTGTGTGTGGGAGAGTTCTATGTGTGTATGAGTGGGGGAGCTTGGTATGTTATATAGTTGGAGGGGGACTGAGAGAGCGGGCTGTGTGAAAAATCAAATTAAGTATACGTAAAACGCGAACAGCAGACAAGAGGACAGTGGATAGAGCGAACAGAGGACAACGTTGCTGGAAGCCACGCAGTCTGCACTGATGCTGAAAATCAAGGCGAGTTGTCGATTGGTAAAAGCTTTTAAGGTGACCAGCTCATGGCAATGGCCACGTCGCCAATGCGGACAAGAGGGAGAGCGAGCGACAGTGGGGAAAAGAGCCGGACACCGCACGCTAAAAGCCAACTACAGTGCTACCTTTAATTGGATTACAAGTGTGTGTATGAGGAAAAAAATAAGGGGGACGCACAGGAGAGTGAAACTCATGCACGTGGACTGCGGCCAATGCCAAAAGTTGTGAAAAGCATAAGTTTGCATTTTTATGAAGCGCCCAAGCGAGTGCCATATGCCAACCGAGCACATTAGACACAACAACACGACATACACAAAAAAAAGAAAAGAAGCAGGGGAGAAGAAGTCAACGATAAGCAAATAGTTTGGCCACCAGCGAGATTGAGATAAAGAGGGAAGAGGGGGAAGAGAATGAGAGAGGGAGAGCAACAGCAAAAGTTGTTTACTAAGTGTTCTGCTGAAGGGTAGCTGAAGGTTGAGGTGTGATTGTGCTCAAACTTTGTAAGCAGCTGTGGAGGGAATGTGGCAGGGAGTAGCAGCTGATACTAAGAGATAAGAGTTAAGTGAGAGCTGGGCAAAGGTTTAGCGGCAAATTGACTACAAGCAGGGAGATATTTCCAGCAAATAGAGCAGCCAGCTAAAGCCTCGAAACTATTTAAGTAAGGATGAGCGACTTTTATGATGCATTGTGTGTAGTTTATTTATTTATTCATTAAATCAAAGATTTATATAAAAAAGTTAATACATAAATAAATACATATGCATATAAATACAATCAAATGTATAGGAAATCTTGTACACGTATGCTTAATGCATCATTATAAGCTCATTAATGTATGCAGCTATTAATTCATTGCACAGGAAATTCTTTGTGAAAAAATATTATATTATCTCTATTAATATCTGAAACTATTTGCTATTACTCAAACACTAAATTATCATATTTTCCGTATTATGTTTTGTCTTACAAATTTTCATTTGTCTCCTGCTCTACTTTGCTCTGTGATAAACCATGAAATAATGAATATAAATATAAGTTTTTAAGAATTCTATCGGATGTTACTAAAAATTAAATATTTCAGCCTTTTCTATTTAATATTCGAGGATATTATATTTATAGAATTTAATATAATTTTCAATAAAATAAATGATTGTATATTGAACCATTTTGAATATCTAAAGCATGTCAAGCCAACAAATTGACAACTCGTATGTTAATATATCTTGCTGATCTACATAACGTGCTCAATGCCACAGCGATTTTCGAGCAAGATTTAAACTGCCAACCACATATGATTTATCCATTTATTCAGTGGGTCAATAGCTTTCCCCGAACCATGCTATCGATATCTCAGCTGTGGAATAAATGATCAGCTTGCCACAGTCCGTTTAACTCAATTATCGGTTTAATGCGCGTGGGCCTATAAAGCGAGTGGCAAAAGGTAAAAGGTGGGGGGAAAGAAGCACTTTGCCTTCGATGTTTCGATGTGGAGTGAAGTGCATTGGGCCTTTGCTCAAATATTTATAAATATAAATGAAACGTTGCTGCGACAATTTCGCATACAAAGCGAATTGGTTATTAAGTTTTTGGGGCGAGGTGCATGTTGCACATACACACACGAGAGGAGACGTCGCTTGATGCTGTGTTGTTGCCGCTTCTTGCTTGCCCCAATTGACTGTCGACTGTCGCTTGCCGTTTGTGGACGTCGAATTTGGCTGTGCATTTTAATTTAATTAAAAGTTATGGCAAAATGTACCCGAAAAGGGGTGGGCCAAGGCCTGGAAAGTAGTTGGGTTGTTTTCCCTGCTGCTGTTCTTCTTGTTGTTGTTGTTGTTGGGGCACCGACGCTACCAATAATAAACCAAATTATTGCATGTATAAATGAATTTGTGAGCGTTGCGTTTGCGTTTACGTTTACGTTGCCTGCAATTAGGCGCAGCTGCCGCTCGTTTCAGGTTGGCCAAGCCAAGGACCCTTTCCCATCGCCAGAGAGAGAGAGAGAGAGAGAGAGAGAGAGAGAGAGAGAGAGAGAGAGAGCAGGGACCAAGGACCTTCATGCTGTTGCGGCTTTTGAGCTTTTTGCGCCAAACATTTACCCAGGCATAATTGAGTTAGGCATTTAGCACACACAACACACTATACATAAACACACAGATACACACTCAGCTAGTTTGACTTTGCATAGTTTTGTGTGTGCAGCAAAAGTTGACTTCAGCTAAAAGTCTTCTTACCTCACTCTCTCATTCTGTCTATTTCTCTCGTTTCTCGTGACACTTAATATGATGTCAAATTTCGCATAATTTCACAGAATTTCACTCTGTGTGTGTGTGTGTGTGTGTGTCAGATATCAAATAATTGGCTTTGTGCTGCACATACTTTCAGGCTCTGATGTCTTTTGCCATTTAATTGCATTACTTAGTGTTTTGTGGCATAACTGGAAAATGCATTGTGTATACTTTTGCCTACCTCAATTAGTCGTTGTTTAATGATTGATTGCGCAAACACTCTGCAAACTTTTGCGCAAAGCATTTTCAACTAACTGTCTAAGCGGCTTTTGTTGGCATTAAAAGTTTATTAATAAGCTGCTTTCGGGATTTAATCAATCAGGTGTGTAGCCAAAGCAGCAGACACAACATTTTAGGCTTTCTTCTTTGAATTATAATGCAGTTTCTGGCAGTTGTACGTGCTCTCATTGTCTTGTACCTTATACCTTTTGGCAGCCTTGATTAATGCTGGCATGGGCCTCAGCTAATTAAGCTATTGAATACGCACAAACCCTTGCAGTGTAGACACAATAGACAGAAACCAGTTGCCAGTGGCAGGACAACAGCAATAACAACAAGAAGTACATGTCCAAGCCAATACCAATTGTCTTTTACAATTTGGCATTCCGATAACGCATCTCATAATTTCGTTTGGTTTTGCCTTTTGTCCGTTGCCAAACAAAAGGAAATGCATTTGATTTGTCAACTTTGTATTCTCTTCTGCAAAATTCACTCGAAAATCAATTAGCTTTCGTATATGCTCAGCTGGGCTTTCAAATATCAAAATGTATCAAGCGTATTTGCCATATTCAAATTGTGGCTAAAACAATAGCGTTAGTCGAAACAAGCTGAATTATTCCTAACAAGACAATATAGTTTCAAATAAACAAAGATGATGTGATATCATTCTATATTGTTTAGAGCTTACTAAGTCAATTTTTCACGGTTCAGTAGGTTTCAAATTAATTAGTGCAGTTAACACAATAGGAAAATTTGACTACCAAGTTTCACTCCACTTAAAAATATGAATACTATACATGACATTTAATATTTTTAGTGAACTAAATATTATTCGAAATCATCAAGAATTTTGTATATATTAATTAAATTAAATATTAAATTTATAATTATTTTTTACATTTGCAAATAGTTTTTTATTATTTTTATATATATTAATTTCAATATTTTCGTAATATATTTTATTTTACTTAAGTCTTGTTGTAAAAATGTTCTTTGTAAAAAGTAAAACAATAATGCTGGTATTTAAGTTAGGTTCCAAAGATGAATAAGGAAAATGTTTAAATTTAATAACCTATGTCTCAGTTTCTAGAGGCAGTTTGTAAATCAAATGCCAGCTTTGCAAACAAAGCATAAGATATTGTAACTCGCAGATATGCTAAAGAGCACATATCTAGCATGGAAATGCAATGGAACTGTCAGCTGTCATTTCCGGTTAGCAGAGCTTAGTTCATTAGCTCAAGAACATCATATCTGGCACTGTCTACATTCATAAACTGCACTTAATTAGATTATTATTGAAAACACAACCGTTTACCAAGAGACAGTTAGCAAGGGGTGCGAGGAGGGGAAGGGAAGTGTAGGCGAAGGAGACATGCACAAACAAAAGTAACAAACAAACCTGAGCTAGACACAATAGGATACACCAAAAGCCAAACAGTTATCCAGGAGCTGGGTCACCGCAACAGCAGGAACAGAAACTAGGATCAGCAGGAGAACTTGGAACCAGGAGGAGATGCATTTTGCTGGACCACAACAAAATGTGTCTGGTGCAAACACAATGCCAGAAAATGTCTCAGACCACAGCTAGTTCAGTTAGAGAGTGGCGAGAGGAGAGGAGAGACGGAAGACGGGGGGTAGGCCAACAACTGTCTGCATAAGTTGAAGATAAACGTAAACCGCATGCACGGCACAATAAACAGACATCCGTGTGCATTTCCCTGACTATTTGTCAAAAACATTGCAATAACAACGAAGGACAGCGACGGCAACCAAAAACCAACAACAGATAAACCAAACCCAGCCAAGGGACAAACAGGACACTCCGAGAGAGAGAGATAGAGAGAGACAGAGAGAGAGAGAGAGAGGATGCAGGATGGGCAGCGGTATTTGCACTGCACATTGCCAGCGATAATAAACCAACAACAGCAGCAACAACAACAACAAACCACGCGAAATGAGAAATGCAGCATAATATTAACCACAAACTGAGATTGCAAGCAGTCCAGAGCCAGACCCAGACAGAGGCCGGAGTAGGCGACCACCGCATAACAGCATCATCACAGCATTGCATTTCGTTGCATGCAACATGCAGTCGCTTCTACTCCTACAACAAACTAGTCTCTGCTGCTGCTGATGTTGCTGCTGTACTTGGCATGGCCTTCACACCGGCCACGGCGACTTTGTGTGCGGGTTTTTCTGATTGCCAACTCTCGGACCTGCTGCCTGCCGCCAGGCTGCTGCCTGCCCACATCGTAATAACAAACCAAACACTGCATAAATTCAAAATCGAGAATTGGCGCTGCATTTTGCGTCTAAGCCCACTTGGTATTTGGTTAGAGCTCAGTTCCCGAAAACTCACTCACTCTCTGTCTGTTTGTCTTTCTATCTGTTGTCTGTCCGTCCGCCGTCTGCTTGTCTGACTGTCTGTTTGCATTGCTTTGGTCATGTTTCGCCCATTGCCAGTTCGACTATTGTTAGGCTGCAGCTTTTGTTCTGTTAATTTACACTGCGGACTCTGCGCCAAGTTGGATTGCCCAACAGTTGTCGAAATACGCATTTCGGTGTATTGCCTATTGCCAGAGAGAGAGAGAGAGCTTGACTTGCTTCATTTTCGTTTCAGGCAGTGCACATAACTAAGCTACTTTCAAGCTATCGAAAAATGGCCAGAGATTATAACTCACTGCTCAGGGATATGAAGATTCTTACGGGGCGTGGGAGTGGGGGATCCAAGTGCGAAACTTTAAGTTGAGAATGGTAACTGGAGATAGCCTCAATTAGCGTATGGAAAGTGCCCAGCATGGGGTGCATTGTAAATTAGTGAAATCAATACAATTTTAATAAAGATTGGAATTAGTATTTATCAATTAATGAAGCGCAATCTTTGTAATTTATATGATGTAGAACATTATTGCAAAAAATATTGCGCACAGAATTAAATTCTCAAATTCTGCAATACCCAATAAAATTGATATATTGCTTGATAGTTGCATTTACATTTAAATATTACAAAAAACAAGCTAACTTACATAATTAAACACTTTGATACTTTAGTTTTATATATTCTTCTTAGTTGCTGCCACTCACTGTCAGATCACAATATTAACTAACTCCCGAGAAATGCACGTGGAACCGACTCTCGTAACTTTAAAGTCGATATCAGTTCCGATATATCAGCAATCGATATTTATATATTGAATACATATATGGAAATTGCATAGCATTTCCAACACTTAATCCATACAGCAATTTCCAACACTTTCAAGAATTATTTTGTGGTAGTTTATTTATTAATCTAATACATTTTTATTGAGTTCACATTTCCCTTTGCCGCAACTCTTCAAACTACCCGACAATGCATTTTGTAGTTGAACAATCGATGCATTTGGCATTAGGGCAATGTAGAGCCCATAGCTCTAAGCCCTATCCGAAGCACTCAACGAGTCTGCTGGATACCCTTGGGGCATACTTAAACCAATTTTAATTACATGCATGGCGATTGCTTTGAATGCATTCAAAGCACAGACAGAATGGGGTCGTAGCATCAGGGAATGGGGAAATACGAATGGAAATTTTGGGAGGTCGAATGGGGACATATCAACAACACATTTATCGCACACGAAAGAAAAAAAAAGAATGTAAAGCTAATTGAATATGTGAGACAGGAAGGAGAATTGAACTAGGCAACGCCAGCTCTCTGCATAAGCCTCTTGAAGCCACAACGACAACAATGAGAATATTTCTCCGAGAATACTCGAAATGAGCATGAGACTGAGAGGCAGCTGCTTTGCGAGCGAGGATTGAGAATGAGAATGAGCACTGAGGATGAGGATGAGACACTAATGGAAAAAGCATCAATGGCTTATAAATGAAAAGCGAGTGGCGACAAAAATTTATGGATTTTTACACACTGCACAGCAAGAGCGAGCAGGAAGAAGCAGCAGCAGCAGCACCTGGCGTAGATCCTTTTTGCTGCGTATTCGAACTCGTATTTGCAGATTTGTTAGTGCCAAGTGCCACTGCACTATGGTCCCAAATCCCGATTTGGTGGCATAAAGTCCAAAATTTCATGGAAGAAAATCTGAATTTTTTTTTTATATATTTAAACTAGATACCCTAAATAGAAAGTATCAATTAATACTTTTGTCAAAAATGCAACCTTGCAATTTTTACAGATGTTTAAAGTCAGGTGATTGAGCAGCTGATTTTTGTGACAAAATTGGCGGGAAATTTTTAATAACTTTGAGCGCTTGGCAAATTTAAACTAAACAATATTTTTCTATTATTTAAAATGGATATTGAAGTTGGAGGTATGTAAATTACGAATAATAAACAAAGTTTGTGTGGTAATTTGTTTAACGTTATATATTTGTACTGTTTTGTGTTGTCCAAGGAAATCAAAAAGCTGACAAAAGTGTTCGTCTTCTGTAGAGGAAAAAAAGGTGTTCTGCGTATTTGTGCGTTGTTTAATGTATGTTAAACAATAGTAGACACTTTATATTAAATTTTAATAATAGTTTGGTTTGCGGCTTTTTGCGGCTTTTCCGATGCTTTAATTATTTAGATGTGCTTGAATTCTGTCACACCACGTTGCTGGACGTGTGGATGGACAGCGGGCGCCACTCTTCCGCGCTGGTTGAACTTGTATTTGGTCAAATAGATGAATGTACACTGAGTGACGACAAAAAAGAGAGCAATAAATAAAAAAAAAAAAAAAAAAAAAAAATGTAAATAAAATATCACGTATACGTCATGATGTATATATGGGCATTGGAGTAGGCGTGGTCAAACTTACTTGAAAGTTTGCTTAAATATTTAGAGTGGTCTATTAATGAAGTATGCCAAGTTTCAGCTCGATAGATGCAATATTCGATTTTATGCCACCAAATCGGGATTTGGGACCATAGTGCACTGAGCCCAAAAAAAAGGAGGCAAATAAATGGAAAACGGCTAAGACCAGTTCGAACACAAGGCGCATTGTTGTTTTTAGTGGCAGTCTTAGCCGTTAGTAGTCGAAGTAGTTGCTGTTGGCCACCTTCAGGATTGCCTATGAAAGGTAGCAACAGCAAGCAGCAAGCGTTTTAAAATGGCGCCCATGACGCAAACAATAACCTTATAAACTGTAAGGCCGACTTTGGCCTCTCTCTCACTCGCACACACAAACTGTGTGTGTGTACGCGTAAGTATGTGTGTGTGTGTGTGCTGTATACACAAATAAACATTCAAGTGGAATTATTGCAACGAAATTCAAAGGATTACGACAAAAGCACGTTCACAGGATTCAGCAGCAGCAGCAGCAACAACAACGACAGCAGCAACAGCAGTTGCACTGCAAGGCAGAGCCCAACTACAACAACGGGTCTGAGTCCGGGTCCTGGCCGGGTCCTGGCGCTCGTTTCACGTCCGGGTCTGGGGTTCGCGTCCGTGTTGCCAATGACAACAATGCGGGTGGAAATGGCAGACGGCAGCCAACAGCCAACAGCCAGTCGGCAGATGATGATGAAGCTGGTGGGCGGCAAGTTCAATGAAGGAAAATTATGAAGACTTATTTATTGTTTATGCGTGAGCATAGCTCATGGAGCAAAATGAAACGCTTCGCCTTCTATCAGCTTCTCTCTGCCTCGTGTTATTGTGTAATTTTTTTTAAATATGCCTCCCAAGGAGTCGCATCACTTTGTTGTAAGTGCTGCAACACACTTATGAGGAGATCAACGTTGCCATATGTTTGCATATGCTGCAAGTTTGTTGCAAGTGTTTTCAGAGTAGCTCTAAATGCGTTGCAATTAAACTTCGACAACGCCTTAAGCTGTAAACAGAAGAACATCAATTAAATCAACTCGAGTTTATGGGTAAGCTATTGCTAAGCTTATTAAACTCCGTTTTGTATTGAACTATATAATTCGATCATTTTATTTGCATTTTTAATGCTTTTAGTTTCATTTAGAATTGTTATATTATACACATATTCAGTTTCTTTTTTAAATATTATTTTTTTAGTCAATTAAAGTTCATAGATAAGTTATAGTTAAGCCAATTAAACTTCGATTGAGTCTATTTAGTTGAATTTGTAATGCTCTAAGAATTGTGTAATGCTCCAGGGTTAAGTTATTGCTAAGCGTATTGAACTCAATTCTGTGTTGAACAATTTAGATATGTAGTTCCAAGGATTGATTAAAGTTAATATTTTATAATAATCATATTTTAATAATAATCATTTTTCATTTTAATTTTGAAAATTAATTTTTAAAGATATGAGTGAGATATGAAAATATTAAAGTAGTTGTCTATGCTAGTAAATAAATAATTATTTTATTAAGAAAAAAGTATCAAAAAATTATTGAAATAACTATTTAAATAATTACGGAATTTATGCCTAAAAATAACGGAGTACATTTCCCAATTATACGTTTATTTAGACTTTTATAATTTCCAAACCTCAATAAAAATATTTCATAATTCTTTCAGTGTATTTTTGGTTTCGTTGAGAGCCAGTTAGTGATTGTTTGGGCCACATTACTGAGTCGGTGGGGGTGCTGGAAGGGCATTGGAATTCGGAAAGCGTAAAACAGAAGAGAATCGACTGTCGGCGGTGGGCGAAAGAGAGCAGAAACAACGAATGTGAAAAATTTGCACAAATAAATATGAATTGCACTTTAATGCATATTAAGCGAATTGGATGTACGCGTCAAGGGGGGTGCTGTGGAGAGGATGACAAAGAGGGCTGGCGAAAAGGTCGAGGGAGAAATGCGGCAGTTTATTATTAAATAAAGTGCTTGCCCACTGTGCGTGTGCGTCATGTTTGTTTGTATTCAATATTTATTGTTGTGTATAATTGAGTGAAAAGTATATGTTTGTGTGATTACACGAATGCTGCTACTGCTGCTGCTGCTGGGGGTAAATTCAATATTATGCTTAAGCAAATAAAAATGATATTGAATTGTTGAAAATTTTTATTAAGTGTATCGCCCAATCAGAACTTCACTCCGGATACCAGAGTAAACAGTGGTAATTGGGGCCGAAAGCTGTGTCTGTGACTGTGTGTGTGATGCTGCCACTGTGTGATAAATGGCAATGGAAATGGCAACCAATTCCAATCCCTGTCCAAATGTCCGACCAGACAAAAGTGGAACTTACCGTCGAGAAGTGTAAAAAAGTATTTAAAGCAGCGAGAACTTCAATTTTATTTGCTGTTCAGCGTAAACTTACCTGGAATGAGAGCAAAAATGTTTCAACAATTAGTGTGCGAATGGCGAGCAAAGAATTCTTAAAGGATATCATGTAAAATTCAGAATGGTCATTGTGAAAAAATTAAGTGGATATGAAGTTTAAGTTTTCTGAAATGCAGCTCAGTTATTCTTGAGTAATGCATTTCATCGGAAATTGTAATCCTTTTGAGTTGAATCTTAAAATTACTTGGAAATTATTTCAACAAATAAATTGGGTATTTCTATAAGTTGGAGATTTAAGGAAATTTATTGAATTCGTAGGATTTAAAAATAATTTACACTAATTCTAGAGAAACTTAATATATTTCACATTTCATTTATTTTCAATGATAATAATTCAAACATTTCATAGTTGGAATGAAATATGTTAGTATAAACAATATTATTATTTATATTCTGTATTTACTGTATATTATAAATAGTATTCAAATTTAAATTCCTAACTAAATTGAAGAAACACTTTTTGCTTTTATTAAGAATTCCAATTTATGCAAATGCGTTATCTCACAACATCAAGAAATAATTTTTTTATTATTATATAAATATTTATTTAACCTTTAAAATAATATGACATTCATTAACAGGAATTTCTTGCGGCGGTGATTAACTGAAGTTAATTATTCAAATGTGCGTTTGATTCTACACATGTTTGTGTAAATTCCCATTAACCCTATTAATTCTAATTAAAGCAGAAGGTGCCATAATAAGGTGCTGAACAATAAACAGTTAGATTGTCACCACCTCATTGTATCACAAATTTGGCAATTCTTCGAACTGTCGTGTTTATTATTTTGCAAGCCAGTCGACAAACAATTCTCGGAATTGAACAATAACAGCAAATGTGAAATTTGCTCCCAGCTTATTTAGTCAGCAATGCATAGCGTCTAGTTATTGGCTTTTTCTGTTGGAGAATTGCTGTTGTTGTTGTTGGGTGTTGCGGCAACAGAGCGAGACGGAAGAGAAATCAGCGGCGCTGTGTTTTGAATTATTTTGAATTATGCATTCCGAAATTTCGTTTCGCGTTGCAAACTAAATTTATTATTAGAGTAGCTGCCGCATTACGTGGAACAGCGAACGATGAAACTTTTTGTGTTGCTGTTGCCTGGTTGCCTGATGCTGCAGGTGTTGCAGGTTCTAGTTGCTGGCTGGCTGGCGTTGCAGTGATTCATCAGAATTTATGCGGCAGGAACAGCAGGCAGCGATGCAAAGGATCCGCGTGGCTGCTGCTGCTTCCTTCAGCTGCCGGCGCTGCCATGATGTTATTTCTTTTTGTGGCCGCCATATAATTTGATATGCTGCCTGGCAGTTGCATTTGCTGTTGCTCATAAATTCCCACATAGGTGGCAGATAGACCGCAGAAGAGAGAAAAGAGGAGCAGCCATCCGACTGGTAACATTTGTCTGCTACTCTGACATGCATGGCATTAACTGGCGCTGTGGATTAATGAAGTGCCCTCGAGATTAGCCAAGCCAAACACACACTCACACACACACACAGAGGAGAGTGTTGGATGTGGTACAGAAAAGTTATTGACAAAACTGTTGTTGGTCATAAATTTTGTTATGGCCTCGCGAGCAGCAGTTAAATTAATTGCGCGACTCGTAAACACCTTCTCTCCAAGGACCATCACACTCTCATTTCTGTTCCTCCTCCGTCCCCAACTCCTCTTTAAGCAGCTGCATCGCGTGCATATTACCAACTCGACTCGCGCCATGTTTTTATGCCGTTTTAACACTTTTGGCTAAACAGCTCACGTGCAAATGTCGCCAGAGCGACACGAGGCTAAGGACGCGGCACGCGAACACATAAAAACAAAAAAAAATAATTATAATAAGCGAGGCAAGTCGAGCCGAACCAAGCTGAGCTGAGCCGAGAGACGAGCCAACTTTAATCATAAAACCATATCAGAAAGTAGTACATGCTGTATATAGAATGAGATTCAGCAGGTGCCACTCGAGTGGAGCGGTGGGTGGGTGGAAGGACTTCCGCTGTCGACTTGTTTTATGCTTCCGGCCAGCGGAAGTGTTTGCCTAGTTGCGCGCTAGTTTTGTCGCCTGCAACGTTCAACGAAAGATGTTGACGTCGTTGACTTTGATTTGCATATTGCTCTGACTTCCACTCTGACTCTGGCTCAGGTTCAGCAGACCCACGGCTGGGGACAGAGACAGCGACAGAGTCAGAGTCAGAGTTAGCTCCTTAGCTGCTCTCGCCGGTCGGTTGGTGTCCTTACTGCATGCACAACACGTGACAACAATGCAAAACTTGCCGAGTCAATTACCCAAGACACATTTGCAGCTGCGCGCCTGCCTCGTCAGGCCACCTCGTTCGTTGCCGTGGTGACACGACAAATCTCAATGCAATTGCACCGGGCACAGTGTGACAAGAGTGTACGAGAAGAGAAACTATAAAAAAAATTTCATTCTATTTAGCTAAAAATGATGTGTGATCACGAAATGCATACGAAGTTTAAAGCTTAGCTTAGTAAATTGTAAAAAAAAAAACGTAAAAAATACGATAAAGTAATAAGATTTATAAAGCAAAGATAAATAAGCTGCGATTTCTTAGGGAAAGCACTTGTAAGTGATCCCGAAAGGGAAGTAAATGAATTAGTTAAAATACCGTGAGGACCAAGAATTAAGCAGAACACGATGCGATATAGGCAGCTTGTCTTGAAACTTTAACTGCTTAACATTTTATGATTATTTTGCAATGATTGAGGAAATAAATTTGCACGTATTTCCTCGATAGCAATTCACTACTTTACGGTTCGTGCGGCGCCTTTATTAAACATATTTATTATATATTTGGGGTATTATTACCTTTGATTCCTTTACGTATATTCTTTTGTGCTTTGTTACTCATTAATAGTACGCATTTTGTTTGAGAAGAAATTGGAAAAATGGCTTTAAGCTATTCCTAATACATTAAAATTCAGAATAAAATAAAAATGTTGTTAGAGAATAAGGCAAATATTTGACTATAATTGAATTCCAAAAAGAATCTATAATTTTCGTAATTCCCTGATTTTTCTGTCAAGCTAAATTTTTTGATTTCGAAATCAAGCAGATTCTTTTCACAGTGCGGCCAGCTGTCTTTTAGATATCATCCGCATTCTAAGCTGACAACATGAGTGAGAAAACTTGTTGAGCGAACGGCGCTGGCAATCTGAAAGCAAGCAAGCTGCGAACTGCGAGCTGTGAGCGGCAAGCTGCAAGTAAGCCTTATCAGAAGGGAGCAGGGCAAACTCCTAAAAGCAAGCTGCACATTATGTACAACTCATTTAAAGCCGCTGACTCCGAAAAGTTGACGATTTTAAGCAAAACAGGAGCGACGACAACTTTGTGTAAGTTTTCTTTTGCGTTTCGTGCAAAATGGCTTGGAAAAAATTGAAAAAAATTATTTATGCTGCATTTGCCCGGTTTTGTTGAAGCTGTCAATAGTCTTGCCAAGATGCAAGACCTCCATTTTCCTTCCCCCCTCACTCTCGCTCACTTTCTCTCTCTCTCTCTCTCTCTCTCGCACGGACTATTCGCCAAGCATACACAAAGTTGTCGGGGACAGCATGCGCTTGCATGCAAAAGTCTACTTTGTTGCCTTAAGTACTTATGCCGACGCAAGCAGGACGAGGACGAACCAGTTGCCAAGACGAGAAATGAGAAGCGTGAACGAGAATGTTGCTCATTCGCCATGGTGTCTACTTTGTCTGGCTGCGATTTTCTTAGCGTTGCCTTGCGAAGCTTAGCATAATTTTAGGCAAACGCACGTTGCTTAGTTTATAGGCAGCGACGTCGCACGTCGACGTCGACGACGTTGTCGACATCTCAGTCTCCTTGTCACTGTTTGCAAAATGTCAACTGTTTTTAATTGCCTAACAGGACAGGACAGGACAGAACAGAACAGAACAGGACAAGGCGCGAAGCAGGCAAAAGACGGTTCAACATTGTCTTGTTCTGCTGCTTCTTTGGTACTCACTTCGACTTCTTACGATCCGGTTTCTTGCCTTGGCACGTCCGAGGCAGCCGGCAAAATTAGCTCGGGCAACTTAAAATAACTGTAAAATTGTGTAACAAAAGGATTTTCATAAGCTACGCTCATAAACTATTGTGCGCTGAGACGCCACTCAGTCCAAGTCCACAGTGTTGACGGTCGTCAGCCGTTGTTCAATTTAATGGTGTCGTCGTCGTCATCCTCGTTGTCGAACTTTGCGACTCGCAAAATGTGCAAAATGTGACGCTGATTTTGCTCAACAACTACAACACCAGCTACAGCAGCTGGGCTTTACAATTTTGCATAAAACTGCTTAAAATTGATAAATATTTAAAGGATATGCTAATGCGTTTCCTCCCGCTACACGCCATAAACGTTTAGCGCCTCTACATGGGAAACAAGTATTCTTATTAGCCAAACAAGCAGAAAGGATTTCATTCCATTTTGAGCAGTACTTACTTTAGTACCTCAAGGTTATCGCAAAGTAAAGTAAATGGGGTATTAACTCATTAAGTTGTAATTAAATATAGATGAAAACGAACAAAGCAGTGAACTTGTTTTGATAAAAATATATATTCATTTTTACTACTACAAAAATATACTTAAATTGACAACAATGAAAAGAGGCAGGAAAAGTGAAAATATACAAAGGCATGAAGGATGCAAACTAAATAAATGTATATACATTTTAAAAATATAAACAATTTGACTGTAATACAACACTTGTTTGTTCATTTCGTTAAATTATTTTGTAAGAAACTTATATCTACTAGAAAATTAAAACAAGCTAAGCAATTATTTCAATTTAACAAAAATACAATAATTTATTTACTTTTTAAAACAAATCAACATCGAAAAGGAATCAAATTAACTCATAAGATACAAAGGCAGAACTTAAGATAGTATGCAAAATATATAATATATTAAATTTTTCAATTATAAAAGTAGCTTAGAAACAAAATTAAATATTTGCTGAAATACTAATTTAACATTATTGACTACAAAAAGTCTATAAAGACGAAATCATTTATTAAACTTAAGTAGAAAATGTATTATAAATGTAAACCACACTCTGATAATAAATAACGAACATATTTTAAATAACTAAGCAATTGTAGACTCTTTAATAAGTGTTTGCTCTTCAAAATTATTCACAATTCGATGCTGCTCAAGTATTTGTTGAAGTATTTGCATCAGAAACATCAAGTGTTAATTTGTTAGAATTCGAGGAAAACCAAAAGCAACTCTCGAATGCTTGTGCCGAAAATTAATGAGTGTCTTGTTCCATATTTTGTTGCCCATTCCCTTCGACCAACAACTTGTTCGAAATTTGAGCAATTACCAAATGTCTATGCATATGGAAAACTCTTTGGGAAAGCGAAAACGCCCCCGCATTCAGCTAATTAATTTAAATGCGTGAAATTTGAAGCAATCCTTGGCACAAAAAACATACAACAGCAAAAGGGTTTCCAGCTATAGACTGAGACTGAGAAAAAGTGGAGAGAGGGGAAGGCGGGTCAAGTGTAGCACTCGACGACTGCGACGGCGGTTGCTGCTGATGCTGATGTTGTTGGCTCCTGTGCGTGGGTTAAGCTGCTTATCAAGTTGAGCATTGAAATTATAGCCGCCAGCTAGACACAAGCACAGAAGAGAGAAACAGAACGCAGCACTTTGTTATGGTGGGGATGCCACTGTTGTTGTTGCTGCTGTTGTTGCTGTTGTCTCCTTGTTGTTGTGTGGCAAGCAGAAGCAGCAGTAGCAGTGGCAAGCAGCAGGACGACGACTACAAAGGCATCCTTTTAAATTTCCTGTCATTTGCCACACAATACGCTGGAGAGCGGCGGCATCGTTGCTGCAATTGTTGGCTGTTGCTGTTGCTGTTGCTGTTGCTGCACTGCGTCGTCTTCTTCTGGTTGGTGAGCTAGAGAGGAATGGGAAGACAAGTCAGTGCCGAGTCTATTTGTCTACTCATACAAAACGCGCGCAGCACTCAGCGCGTCGCTTTGCTTGTTTGCTAGAATTTAGCCGCTGGGAATTTGCATTTTTCATTACGCAGCCAGCAGAGAGAGAGTGAGAGAGAGGAAGAGAGAGCGGGGATTGTGTAGAATGGCAACAGCAAGCGCCATATTAACGCCTAGGACCCGCTCATGGGGTTAAAAGCTAGTTTCCGCCGGAAGTGGCTGCTGCCGCAGCGTTTCCCCAATATCAGCTCCTCTCTCTCCCCCTCAGTCTCCCTCTTTGCTCGACACTCACATCGCACAGTTGGCCATGTAAATAAATTTCTGTGCGAAATGAAATGAATGTGATTGCCACAAGCCCTTCTCACCCTCTCGCCATCTCTTTCACAGTCGGAAGCAGTTATTATGGCAGCAGCATATTTGGCAACAGCTCTTGGGTTTTTTGGTATTTTGGCGCTCTGCAAAAATGTTGGTAATTCTAATTGACTTGGGATTTTGCAGTTCGCCGCCTTGCACTTTATGCTTTATTATAGCAGTCGGTTTATATTGTATTTGGATTTGAGTTTTCACTATATGTGGAAGACTATTTAAACGCACAACGTATAATTGCTTAATGTTCATATGTATTATTGCCAAAGTATTACAAATTAAGATTGGTAAGTATGTTAAAGTCAGTCTGTAAGTGAAAGGCGGGAGGCTTATAATATATGTATAAATTTAATAATATATAAATAATCACAGTTGGACTCACTGGTATTGTTATTAGCAATATCCTAAATCGCAACCTTTTTAGTTTTTAGTATTTTTTACTAATTTTCAAGTGATTTCTTAATCATACAACATCCACATAAACTCAATATTGAATTGATAGAAAATGATTAATTTTGCATAATTACAAGCAAGAGCATACAGGGTTGTATTATTAAACTAACTAGAAAAATCTTAAACGAGAAATATGAAAATTAATTATACATTTTTAATGTGAGTATCAACAAATTATAAGAGTGAAAACATTGGAAAGCCTATTAGTATCGTACAAAATCGACCGTATTTACGCAAACACGTATTAGGATGAATAAAGCAGAATGATTTTTACGTAATGAGTATTGAGTATTTTTCTTTTAATAAACACTGAAATATTTAAAGTAGGTGAATATAAACCAGCTGGCAATGAGTTGATCTCCTAAAAATAGTTACAGAGTACCTGAATTCGCTTTGCAACAGCTAAAAACGTGTTGGCTCGTAATTTCATTTATTAGCTTAACCCAGTAATACGCACACTCTCGGATGGCATCCGTCAATGTTAGCAGTCGCCCAATGAGGGAACCACAATGTCATTTCGTTTATGCAGCACATTAGCACACGGCCAAACCAAACCCAACCCGAAAAAAAGAAGAGAAAAATAAACACTCTGCCTTCTATCATTCCGCCTGCGTACCCTCTATATTCATTGTTGCCGTGGTAGAGAACTAATAACTTGTACCTGCCTAAAGGGCACATTATTAATCAAAGTCACTGCAATAACACCCCGCAGCCCAGCGAAACGTTGTTCACGTTCACTACCTTCCCTCCCCCTCCCTTCACGCTTTGCCAGCATGGCCAACGTTGATTACAACAGCGATTTTTGCGCCTAATCAATTTGGCAAACGTCACAGGATGAAAACGAGAAGAAGACGAAAGGAAGCCGTCCAAGCGACGAGATTCGACGACTGCTGCTCGACAACAAATTTATTTCATTTGTGTTAGCATTTTGCATTTCATTAGGTTTTCATTAAATAAAATGTTGAATTACACGCATAATTTATTCGCTGGCAGGCAACGATTCTCTTTTGGTTGTGTTTTTTTTTTCCCTCCTACTCACTGTCTTTCGCTGTCTCTCTTCGTCTACTTTGTCGTGCATTTTTCGTAGATTTTTCTTCCTCTCCAAAAACACACACGCAAAGGCAATCGAAACAAATTACAATAAAAATGCCAAAGATGCGTGCTAAAAGATTAAAGCTTGGCACGAAATGAACCATGCAAAAGAAAGAAACAGGAAGAGGACTAAAACCGAACGAATAAATCGGTCTGAAGATTTCCATATGGTAGTTTTCTCTGTCTCAGTCTCTCTCTCTCTCGCCTTTTAACGTTGTCTGGCCGAGTCGAGAAGGCAAAATATTTATACAGCTTCGTGGCTGAATCAAAGGTTACTTCAAGCTCTTCTCTTAGTTTGTTGTTGGCTTCATTTTGACCCTAATGATAAATTACTTTAATTAATGCCGCCATATTGCCGCAGCGACGAAACATTTTGGCTCTGGTCATTATGCAAGTTCATTGGGTTTAATTTGTGCGTGTGGGCGGCAGAAAGAGAAAGAGAGAAGCAGAGATGGAGCTAGAGATAGAGACAGCCTTTATTGGATTGCTGCTTGCTGCCGCGTCTGTTGATTTATTTAGTTCCGCATTTTGTGTGCTGCCTTGTGCTAATTTTATTTTCGCCATTGCCAAAGAAATGCAACAGGCGCAACGTCGCTTGACATATTTGGACCTTAACCAAAGGCGGCTTAATTAATTGGCTTAGTTGAACTCAAAGGACACGCAGCCCCAGAATGAGTGGAACAGCTTTAAGAACAACATTTTTGGCTGTCTGCCAATGAACTTAAGTTCTTACACTGCAAAACTATCAAATGTCACTTTTACCTAAAAAAAAGAAAACCAACCCAACTGACTGACTCCAACATACACAAACACACACGTGACCAAAATATACAAAACTCTCTGACGTTGATTGCGTGTGGTGCGGTTTTTGGCTTACACGCAAAATAAAATACAAAAAAGTACCCAAAATAGAAAGAAAAACAACAACATGAGCAGACATTGGTTGGGCGTTGAATACCATCGGAGTTACAGGTACATTGGAATGGCGCCAAGGGGATGATGAGTTACATATGGCAAAAAAAGAAAACAAAATAAGGTTTTACAGGGTGACTTCGGAGGAGAGCTAACTAGCACTACTTTGCTTGGATAAACATTTAGATGATGATTGAGATGAATGCAATTTATTATGCAGTTAATAAGTTCAGTGTGTTACGCTTAAATTGATTAAGCGTGTGCAAATATTAGTACTAAATATCAAGTGAGTAGAGTAAATAACATAAGGCTATAGTGTGTCCAAATTAAATTGTCTTGCAGATAAGAGATATTAGTTCAAACGATATTATCAGATTATATATTTTATTTTGGATAGTAGGACATAGTTATTAACCCAAATTCCTCGAGAGAAATTAACATTTGGTATTTTAAATTTAACTTGAGATAATCTATTTTATCCCAAACTGTATTTATTCAGTTTGGAGTATATCATTCAAATTGAGAATGAAATATATTAAATACAAATTTGAAATATTTCCTTAAGCGAACAATAACTTGTTAAGAGCTAGGTAAGAATTTACTATTATTATTTTTCTTAAGTATTTTAGAAGGACACCCGCTGCACTTAAGACGCTGTTCGACCAACAAAACAAAAAAAACTACATTTAATTCGAAATTATGCCCTGCTAATATAATTTAAAATTCCACTGGTGTCCATGGCATCGTCGTCGTTGTTATCGTCGTCGTCGTCGTCGACTGTGCCTTATACAAAATCGGACAACGTATGAAAGCTTACCGTACCGGAAGGAAGCGGAAAAAATCTTAAAATGAGCACTCAAGTGGCAGCATACAAACACAAGTTCGAGGCGCTTACAATGATGGCAACGAATGGTCGGTCGATGGTGACGAGGGGGAAAGGAAGACGGCAAAAAAGAGCAACAGCAAATGGAAAAAGACGGAGCTCAAAACGCACACAACGTACGAAATGTTAGACATACCTACTGATACATACAAATATACCATACATATATATAAAAATAAAATTAATATTAAATTAATTCTGAACATGAAGTGTGTGAAGAAAATTGCAAAAGTCGCAGCAGCAGTTTTTTCCAATTCCATAAGCGAACTTCAATTTCAATTCAACTTACGTGCTGCATGCAGCAACAGCAGCAACAACAGCAACATAAAGAAAGCGAAGAGGGCAACAACTGTGAAGCCAATTTCATACAAATGGTCAGAAAGCTACGCTGACCATGAAGGCCAACAAGCCCTTTGCTGGCAAAGGACATGCGTGTGTGCGACTGTATGTCTATGTGTGTGTGTGTGTGTGTGCGTGTGTTATCCTTAAGGCGATTTATGGACAATACTTTTGTCTTGGCTCTGGCCTCCATTGCATGACAAATGCGACTCCAAGTCGCATCGTCTTATGAGTCCCAGTGCCCGTGTCCAAGTCAAAAAGAAAAGTCGCCGCGCTGCACTTTATTATGCTTACGAAAATTAGCAACTAAAATACATCTAAGGACATAACATACACATAAAAGCAAACAAATGTCAGTTGCAGTTGCTAGCAGCAGCAACAGCAAAACTAAGCTTTAGTCCAACCCTCCACAAAACATCTTCCTTGCCACTTTCCATAGCGTTTTCAGCGCCCACCCCAAGTCAGGAGTATCGCGAGGCGAGCGCGTGTTGCAAAAGTCGCAACGGGCCACAATTCAAAAGGCTGAAGTCGAAATCTACGAGTAGGAGAAGGCAAAGTATCTACGAGTATTTGCAGCTGCTGTTACTGCTATTGCTGGTTGCCCCTGGCAATCTTTTGCCATGTTCAAAAGGCCTTGCCTCGCCCACTGCATTAAAATCACAAGACAAGTGGATAAGCGTTACCAAAAACCTTCCCCTTTCCTTGCCCTCCTCTGGGCTCTGGGCACCACAGCACAGCCAACTAGCGTCAGCAACAAACGGAAAAACCACAGCAGCACCAACAGCAACATCAGCAGCAGTAGCGACAGTCAGACGGACAGACGGACTAGCTAGCAGCTTAAGAGTTACCTGATGCTGCACTCTTCTTCTACCACTTACAACTCGACTTGCCATTCTTTGCTTTCGTTGGCTGCCGTTGGTAGCCATGGCAAATTATCTTCAGTTGGCATAAGTTAACAACAGCAACAACAATTACCAGTTCTGTTGCTGCTGCTCTGCTCTGCTCTGCTGTCGGTGCTTTACTTATTTTATTTTACTTTTTTTTGGCCCTGAATAAGTGAGGCAAGTATGGCAGCTAAGGAGTTCGTTGTGGGAGGGAGGCGAGTGAGAGCTCAAGCACTGCACAGAAATGATGACAAATAAAAGCTAAACCTTACCAATACATAACGACTTGGCATTCCCAGACTCGCAAAATACATTTATTGTCAACTTTTGCACATAACCCAGTAATATTTTGAATATTTTAGCAAAATATATTCATATCAAAAAGGTAGAGTTGGGTGACAAAAAGTTATGTGCGCTTTAAAGCCAACTAAAAGCAGATGTATATATTTTAAAACTTTAAGATTATTTGAACTGGATTTAATCCCATACATCTGCTTTATGTTTTTGTATTTATGAACTACTATTTCCTTTAATTATTGTATTTGTAAAATTATATTTTATATGAGCAAAACCTTTCTGTGTATATATTAAAAAAATATTATATATGTAAGTATATTACGTAACCAATCAAGTATATATTTAGTATTAAATTGAATTATTTTATTAAAGTATTCTACTATTTTTACTTTAACTAGCAGTAGCAACTTTAATGCTTTAATTTCTGTAAATTTGTTTAATTTACACCCAATCTGATCGCTTAATCACAGCCTGTCCTTCTGTCTGTTTGTCAGGTCACTGGGGCACGTCATGAGAACAGTAAAAAGTCATTTACAAAATAAAATACAAAGCACAAAACACAAAGTATAAAGTGCAAACAAAAATAAAATGAAAAGTAAAAAGAATGAACTTATCATTTCTCGTGTTACCCACAAGGGGCATCAAGAGAAAAAGTAACGAAATTAAGAAAAATACAAAAATACAACGAGGTGTCAACAATTTGCTGCTCATGCGACGCTTCCCACTCTTCCGCTCTTCCCATACGCGGACTTTTTATAAAGTGTATTAAAAGAAATAATACGGAAAAAAGTAAAGCAAAATAAAAAAAAAGACAGCAAATTCAGCAAAGTGTAGCATTATATAAGTTATTTATGTTGATATGAACAAAAAGCAAACATAATGCACATGAATGGGGCGGAGACCAGCAGCCAAATAAGAGGAGCACAGAGAGCACATAATAAAGCGAAAGTCATGTCCCTTAGGGGTAGCCAGTTGGGGAACTGACAACAACACACAAAAAAAAAAAAAAACGAAAACAAAAAAAATATAATAAAAGAAAGGAGCAGCCAAAGCTTTTCAATAACACGTAAAAATCTTTAAAAATTGAAATTTATTATTTAAGCAGGACTTTGGAAAATTGAGTGTTGCGAGGAGTTTGTGGGGGAGACAGGAAATGCATTGCAAGTTGCTTAACATGTCTAACAGTACAGAAATAAGAAGCAGGAGGCAGTGAAGAACTCAGGCGGAAGCGTGTGCCTCAGAAGGAAAAATTATTGTATAGATAATAATAAGATATTAAGAACTTTTCAACGGAAGTTTTTTTTCGTTGTTCGCCTTGCTTAAAGTTAATGTTATGTGATGGGTAAATTTATAATTTATGATGGATATTAAGCAATGCGAATTTGGGGCGAATTTTAAAAATGAGAGACTTGGCAATTGAGGGGTGGAAAAGTTGAAATCTCGCGAATATAAACTTAGAATACGATTAAATCATCATTAGTTGGAAGTGATGAGAGTAAAATTAATTCAGTGAATAGATTGGAATTAAGGAGCAATGCCCAAACAACAAATTTAATAAATAAAAATTATTATATTGCGAAGAAATAATAAAATAAAATAGGTACATAAAACCTATTAATAAATATACAATTGAATAAGCCTACTAAATTTACTAATGGAATTAAATTATATTGAAAAATAAAATTAATAAATAAAAAGTCCTTTTAACTAACTAATAAATAAACAATCAATATTACTTATTGAATAAGTTTAATAAGGGATGATAATCATTATAAAAAGGGATATAAATAAATGAAAATAAAGATAAATTAGAACTAATTAATAAAGATGCATTTTAATCAGTCAATAAATATTTCTAATTTAATTAATTTAAAAAGAAAATCTATGCTTTTATATAATTGAAATTTTCCATCACCAATTACTATGGCATACAATTTAATTCTTAAAAGCTCAAGACGACGAAGACGGAGTTGTTTGTGTAAATATTCGAGGAAAATACGTTATAGAAATACGTGTGTCTCCTTGAAAGTGCAGACCTTTCAGGTTATTATATTTATTGTTTTTTGTGCATTATTACAATGCCAGTTGTTATTGTTCTTGGCCCTTTGCTGAAATGCTTTTTGTCTTTGGTATTTTATTGTATTATCATTGCGCATTGTTTTATGTGCAATTCTCTCCCTCTCACCTCCTCCCAAAGTGTGTGTGTGTGTGTGTATTTGTATCTGTAGCTGTGTTGTTGCCTAGTTGTTTGCCTGCTGGCAAGTTATTTCAAGCAAAAGGTAATAAATTTTAAGCAGCTTAACACTGTTGCTCGCTGGCTTGTAAATGCTCTGACGGTCATACAGTGCCGTCCGCAAGTCTACCGACATCTGGCCACACAGACAATGGATGGCCCAAGTGTTTACAGTGCGATGGCCAGCGCTGTGTCGTATAGTGCTGCACCTGTTTAAGACTCCACTAAAAGCATTTGATGCTATTTAATCCAGTTATTTGCGAGTTTACACAATAAAAAGCATGAGTCGTCGTTAGTTAGTTAGTTAGTTGAATGTAGCCAAAGTCTAGTTAATTAATTATCTTTGGAACATAGCTGACATGCCAAATGGATGAGTTATAACCGACCAGCAGCGAGCTTGGAATGTTTCCCTCGCTCTCTGTGCTAAGCTTAAACTGGCCCTGAAATTGTGCACAGACCAGAGAAAGGACAGACCAGGGACAGCTCAGGATAAGGCAGACTACTAATAGGCAAGAAGAAGACTTGAAGCCCCCACAAATAATTGGGGAAAGCTGTTGAATTTGTATACAAATTTGGTTATTTTTAGCAGTCTTGATTGTGTGCCTGTACTCGCATTTAGCAGGTAATAAATTGGGCGACGGCAAGCAGAAATTCTATTATTAAATGCTAAGACACTCGTTCTTTGTCTTAATGCCAAGTGAATTAAGAAGATTTAGGAATTTTAAGTAGAGTATTACAGCTCATGTGAATTTTAATGCTTCACTGGCAAAAATAAATATTTATTTTCATTACAAATTATTTTAATTGACTTCAAGCGCTGTGTTCGACAAAAAAAGGTCGAATATATAGTATTGAGTAATTTTTCTCATGTAATTAAGAGAATTTGTTTATTTTACGTAGAGTATTATTCTGTACTTTTCAATGCTTGACTGACAATTATAAATTTTTTCATTGGCTCTAACAGATAATTTAAAAGCACTTTATATAAACACAAAAAAGGATAATTTTTTGTTGTATTATTCTATTTTGTTTAATTTGGGAAGCTTGTGTATTTTAGAAAAGTATTATAACTCACTAAAGTTTTAATGCTTAACTAGTAACAATCAATATATTTTTATATTATTGAGTGTATTTTAATTGGCTTCCAGAGAAATCATTGATAAATAAAACGCACTTAAAAATAAATAAACCATGTAAGAAAGCTGCAGTCGAGTGTGCTCGACTGTGAGATACCCGCTACCCATTTTGAATAAAAGCATTTGCTTTTATTTTTTAGATTTGTTTCTCTTATCATAAGTAAAGTATTTTAATAAACATTTGTTTTTCTTATAAATATTTTAATTGGCTTCAACAGTAAAGTTCAATCAATAGAACATAATTGAAGTGAACATTATATTTTAACAAAAAAGAGCTCTCATCTCTTTCGTTTTTCTTCATGCAATTATTTTCATATTAGTTGCGGAAACTTTTGCAATATCTTTAAATAATTGTAGCTATTGCAAGAAGAGCAACACTTGAACACACTTAAGTGTCAGAGAGTTGTAACTATTGTTAACTCGTATTGCTACTCAATTATTTATGTTGCACACACACAGAAATACACACACATTCGCATTGCATTGAGGGCGTGGCGCAATGCATTTTGAGTTTTGTGTCGCGCGTAGTTTTTAGATGGCACTTGTGTATATAAATAAGTAATAAATACGCTTAGTTGCATCAAAAAGTGGCACTAACCGAAAAATAGTTGACAGAAAAAGAAATACAAGAGAGCGAGAGAAAATATCTCTGATGGGGTGCGCTTTCTCTGTGTGTGTGTGTGTGTGTGTGTGTGTGTGTGTGTGAAGTGTCGCCTCAACTCGTCACATCCATATATAGTATATATATGTATGTACTGTCCTAATACGAGCTTCTAGCTGCAAAAGTTTTTGAGTTGAGTTTTCGTTGGTTACCGGCTTGTGGCTGACGACACACGAGGACGCAGCCAGCCGGACCGGACCCGGGTAACGAAACCCGGACTCAGACCATGCCCATCGGCCTCATATAATTTTAAAGTGCTTCCGTTTGTGGTGACAGCGCCCAGAGCAAAGGCACAAGCTCTGCCTCTGCCTCTTTCTCTTTCTCTGCTGGGTTAGCTGGAGAGTTGAGTTTGGCAAACCCAAAAACGACAAACACTGGCGGCGGCATTAAAATATCTACTAACGAAAATAAAATTTAAAACTAACTGCTGCGCCACACTCAGAAATCACATTCACTACGAGAAAAAAGTGGCAAAATAGAAATAACAACAACAAACGTTTTTACACAAATTTGAGCCAAAGCTTTGCCAAAAGCAGACTGACCCAACCAACACCTGTGGTTAGTGCGCTTCACACACCGCATCCACACACACACACACACACACGCAACTTTTGCACACTTTGCTGCCATAGCGTATATATGATTTATGACTTCCGGTTTTGGGTTTAGCTTAGGAGCAGCAACTGTTGCTCCTTGTGGCTCTTTTTTGTTTTTTTATTTTTCTGTTTTGAGGGGGAAATTAGCATGGCATTAAAGCTTTGATTTCATGCCAATTAAATTTCGGTCTCGAGTTGCTCGTCAATTTATCGAGCCTCAGTCAGTCAGTCAGTCATCCAAATCGCATAATATTGATCTAGTGCGAGTTTCGGTTTTGTGTCCTTTTTTTTGCCTTTGCTCTTGGTGTCAATTTGTGCGCTATCGTCATGACAATCATTTGCTGCGCAGCTGATTTCCATCTAAAGTTATACGACGAGAGAGATAGAGAGAGAGAGAGAGAGTCGAGAATATCTGTGCGAATAGCGGTACAAATACATATAAATACATATACTTTTATGTCACCAACGCACAGATACACAGATACAGATACAGATCCAGATACAGCTGCGACATGGGCATGGCAAGGTGGCAGATGTCAATAATTGCGAGGCACAAAAAGCAAACAGCAAAAGAAGATGCAGTAACAAAAGTAACGTTTGACACCCAATTACGGCGTGAAATCAAAAGGAAATTTCTTTGGGGAATATGTGATGGGGCAAATACCCAGGAAGAAGACTTATAATAAGCACTGTGTGTGCCAATAATACCCTTCAATTATCAGCCAACAAATTCGATACCAGATTGATTGAATATATATAGATGTTATGTAATAAATATTTATTATTTTTAAAGGCGAACATAAATTAAATCTCTTGGCTTTTGCGATTTTGTTATTATTTGCATCGTCGTGGAAACTATTTTTCATAGGAAACCATTTAAATGAAAACAGCAATAAAATATTTGTGCAAACTCCACAACGTAATGTATGTTTTTATATGTAACCATTTTTTGTTTTGCACTTTTTTGTTGTTGCTGTTGTTGTTGTTACTCTTCCATTATGTAAACGAATGTACAATATTTATATGGCTTCTGATATTGGCAGTAAAAGCGTTTCACAAGCCTTGGGGCGACAATTTTGCCTTTTGGGACGGAGGCGGAAAGAAACATTTGACATATTAATTACTTTTCGCAGCAAAGCAAACAAAATATCGAAATATGGCAAACAATTGAGTTTACAATTCAATAATAGACTGTAATAAAATATTGTTTGACTGGGCCTTTTTGTGTGCAAAAGTTTTGTGCACAGCCCGACGAAGCAAGCTCATTTAACTCAATTAAAACATATATTTAATTACGTTTTGTGTAGGCCACACAAAGTGCAAACATCACACACAAGATACAGATACAGATACATCTACAGATAAGGATTGTTGTTGCACTCAAAGTGTAGTCATAAATGGCGAATTGACCAATGCCCTTGCAACTGTATTTCCGCTTTGATGCAAATGAAAAAGCCACTAACGATGCTAATCACTTCAACTAACTAAAATGCTTCAACAAACAGCGACAAACACAGCAGCAGCAACAACAATGGGTAGCTGCAACATTTCCAGGTGGCTGACAGTCGACAACTGTCCAACTATCTAACACACACATACGTATATCCATCTATCTGTTCAACTATGTTTGTGTGTGCATTCGTGCGATTTTGATGAATTTGACAGTTGTGGGCGTTTGCGCTGACAGCTGCTGTGCATTGGCATGGCAACGGCAACTCGAACGGTGATGCTGATGCTAACGTTAACGTTAACGCTAACGGTAACAGTAACGGCAAAGCGATAAAGCCCTAAAAGGGGCTGCTTGAAACTGTAGCTTTAGCAACTCTTCAAACCACAACCGACGACTTCCGCACGCCATGTTTTGTTTGTCCTTGTAGTGGTGTCTCTACCCAGAGTTAGAGAGAGAGAGAGATGCTCTCTATTTGTGTGTGTGTGGAAATGTTGCTGCATTTGCATTAATTTTGAATTGATTGCTTACATTTCAAACAGCACACTGAGCACACTAATATAATTATAATGTCGTTCTACACACACTCACACACACATACAGAGAACATTTTCGGGTGCTGCGGTTTTTCGTTGTCATCATTACCCGACCATTGTTGTTGTCTTTCTGCCTGTCTGATGCTTGCATATTGCGGTCAACACACAGTCAGCCATCAAGGCCAAAACATTGCAACAAAAGCAAGTAGAAAGGGAGAGGTGTTGTGGCGTTGACAATAGTAACAACATTGCCCCCCAAACCGAGGCAACAACCAGCCAACTATCATGTTGCATGCATGGATTGCATTCAATGGTAAAACCACAAAATTCATAAAACACCAAAATAATGTCATTGCATTGAATGACATTTTATGCATCCATGAACAAAAAGGTGGCTAAAATTGGGCGACAAAGCGACGGGTGAGATAGACTGGATATTGCAATATTGCGTATACGTAATATTGATTGGCAGCGTGCTAAAATGAGAGACAACTTTCACAAAAATAAACAACAATATCAGTATTAATAAAAATGATTAAATTAATTTTAAAACGATATAAAAAATATATCAACAAATAGTTTCAACCTTTCGAAAAATTAACATAAAATTCTAATAATTGTACTAAAACATATTTATAGAAATTTCACTGTAAAAAAGTCTCTCAACCCAACAAAAATAAATAAAAATCAAAGTATAATCTAAATAAAAAAAAAGTTTAAAAAGAATTGCAGCCGTAGTGAATCCTCAAATTACATTTTCACAATTTTACGGACAAGAAAAAATATTATATTTCCGTTTTATCGCCATCGTTTATATGCTAGCAAAGCTTTATATATATTTGTTATCTCTAAGCTTACAGGGATTATGTTTAAAATATTGATAGAGGTAAATTTTACAAATAAGAATTATTAGATTTTTGTTGACTTGAAGATTGAAACGTTGTGCATTATTTGCCAATTATTTATAACGCTTGAGTCAATAATAAATAAAAAAGAGGATTTATTAAAAATGCGAAAGCGAGACAAAAACTCTTTGTGTGTATATGCAAATAAATATTACCAAATATGAAATCAATTAAAAAATAAAATAAGAATTGCATTTTCATAAGCTGGCAACTGGAACAGCAGCAGCAGCAGTTCATGTCAATTTGTATATGTGCAATTTGTTTTTGCTGAATATTTTAATTAAATTGTTATTATTATTTTTCAGTGCGCATTTTCCGATGTTGTGCGTGCCATTGCAACTGATTTTGTTGTTTTGCCAGCAAAGATTTATTTATTTATATTGATGGCCAACCCACACACACACACTCTCACACACAGACAGACTGAATATCTGTTTGTTTGCATTAAGCGTAAAGAGTTGGGAGGAGAGGGAAAGGCTTTACAATGCTCAAGGCAATTGAAGCGTACAAATAAAATTACATTTTGCCAGCCAATGGTCGATGCAGTGATTTACGAAATTGTTGATTTATAAACAACATGTGTATTATTACTACTATTATTATTATTATTAACCAAAAAGTGCAGCATGCAAATTAATTGTAGTTGAAATAAAGTGTAATTAAGTGCCCTGTGAGATGACGCTCACTCATCTGATCTCATATCTTTTGCCACAGAATGTTGGCTAGCAATTAGTTTAATTGGCAAGAATATATATGTGCATATATATTTTTAAAGAGATTTTCGAAAGTATGAAGGCAATTACAGAGGCTTACATGGTCACAGACGAAATGAAGAGTCATGCATGCCAACTGTAAGCCTTCAATTAACTGTAAGCCGGATTTCAATTCTCTTTGTTTCTTTGGAATGCGAACTGCATTGCACACAAGACTCTTATATAAATATGGTTACTATTGATATTACGAAATTTATGAGCTATCAATTCATTGCGATATAATTAAAAATATATGCACCCTGGCGTAAGTTCAATTACGCATTGCGCGGCTCAATCAAAATCATCGATGCCATTGAAGTGCGCATATGAAAACTTTGCCATACCACAAAGGCGACACATAAGGCGATATTGCCGTCGCTTTGCTGCACGCAAATATTTGCATAATGCATATTGGATTAAACGCTGTACACAGTGTCTGCCAGCCTTGACCAAAGGGACCAAAGAGGCGCACATAAAACTTAATATCGCGCATACGCCATGTGTGTGTACGCCGCTTAACGCTTCGCTTGCCTAGCCGCTACCACGCCCACCGAGTGACCTTTTGGCGACACACAGGCTTTTGCAATGGATACAAACAAACAAACAATAAACAACAAAACTGCGCAATAAAAAATGATGCTGCTTTAGCGACAATCAAACCACGAAGCCACGCCTCCAACAGACAAGAGCCAGAGCGAAGTCTGCACCTGCAGCAAGTGCGAATTTGTGGCTTTAAATGAAAAAATAAAGAATGCAACGAAGTTGAGAGAGGGAGGAAAAAAAGCACAAAGTTGAATGTGGCTGTCGTCGCTCTGTTTAATAAAACTTTCAACAAACTCAATTAACAAAACTTTGTGCCGGCCGCAGCAAGAAATGCAAGAAAAGTGGCATAAACAAGGCAAACAAACAACCGAGAGCTACTATAAAAGAAGGGGGAGGCAGGCTAGGAATTCCAACTAGGCGCTGATTTATTGTGCATTCTGCAGAAGTGTAAACGGATATGCTAAAGAGGCAAGCAGAGGCAAAGACTGTCTTCAGTTTTGCGTCTTTTGGCATTGAAAGTCCATTTAACATTTTGTCATTTACAGTTTTGAAATAGTTTTGAAAAGTTGACACGACCAAAGCACAAAACAAATCTGCACACAGCAACAGCCCGAGACTGAGCGAGAAAGCGAGATTGAGATTGAGAAATCCAGAGCAATAAAATTGCATCACAAAACACAGGAAACAATTGTTGACAGCCAGTGGAGAATGGCGAGCGAGAAACGTGCATTGAAAGAGAGATTTGAAAGATTGGAGAGAGAGTCTGGGACACGCCCTCGTCAGACTGTTTCCACTGTGATATTAGGGTTGTCAACAAGCGCGTTATAAACTTTTATAGCAATTGCAGCAACAGCAACCGAAATGGGTAACTTTTTATAGTCGTCGTCGCTGCTGCTGCTGCTGTTGCTGCCACTGTGGAAAGTAATCGAAAATGATGTGTCCACAAGGATGGAGCCGCAGTCCAGTGGCGTAAATTGGCTGCGAAATAATAGAATGAAATGAGGCTCTTGATGCAAATTGATTTGGATTAGAAACTTTTAATACACAGACATACTCACACACACACACACATATATATGTATGTACTATGTATGGAAGGCCATCAACTCCCACATGTGACATTGCCGGAATGGATCTCAGCTGCTATTCAGCTGTTTTGCTGCACTCGGCTCGAAAAAATGCATAAAAATTTATCACCTACCACAGGCAGAACATCTCGGCAAATGCAGCAATATCTGATGCAGCTCCAGAGAATTCCACTAAAAACAAAATCAATTTTCAAATAAGCATTTCATGCTTGCGCCGAATGTTTTTAAAGTGTTTTTCGTTTTGTTAATAAAAACTGCATTGCTTTGAGCACGAAATCGAAAAACTTTGCTAAGAAGTAATTGTGCAGCTAAAACGGAGAAGATAGCAATACATTAATGTTTATACCCGCTACCCTAAAAGGATATTATAACTTTGTGCCGGCAGGAAATGTATCTAACAGGTAGAAGGAGGCATCTCCGACCCCATGAAGTATATAACATATATTTTTGATCAGCGTCAACAGCTGAGACGATCTAGCCATGTCCGTTTGTTCGTCTGTCCGAACACCTATGATAGATCTCAGAGACTATAAAAGATAGAGCTATAATTACACACATAAACTTTTTTTTAATGGTATATACAATAATTACTATAGTAATTGTAGTGTGGGAGTTCGAGTCCCGGTGGGGAATGTTTAAACAATTTTGTTTTGATAAATTTTGAGAATATTATCGCAATATTTTGATTAAAGCGGGTATTTCACAGTCGAGGACACTTGACTTAAGCTTTCTTACTTGCTTTTATATGCATTTCTTAACAGATTCAAAATTGTTCAACAGCAATATTTTTTGCATTTTATTTTTGTTTGTTTGACTTTTCGCTCGTTGCAAAGCAATAATATAGTTCAACATTTGAATAAAATTTCTGCATAATTTTTATATTCTTTTTTTTTCTTAGAAATATTTACAAAGTTATCTATGAAGTGAAGAAACAATTCCTTAAGCTGGGAAATAAAATATGTTTTTAATCCAATTGATGTCTTTTCTTTATGACTTTTGCTTTTAGTTACTTTGCTTTTTCATAAAAAGCCGAAATTTTAATTACGAGCTACGTGTAGATTTTCTTGCATCAACAGCAGTAAACTTTAAATTATTTTCTATACATTACTTATGTGCCATCAAATATTTAATTATTTCTTTTTAGTATTAAAATAAAGAGTCCATTTCGTTTATATTATTTAACTTAGAATATAAATACTTCGCAATAAATGTTTTAAACATTTTCCTTTTTTCATTAAAGTAATTTTACTAAAATCAGTATTTCAAAAAGAAAACAAAAGTCAAGGAAAATTCGAATTGACTGTTATATTAATTGCTATAGAATTGAGCAGCTATTTTAGTGTCAAGTAAGTATTAAAAGCTTGTGAGTTTGTTAAGGCCGCTGACAATTTAGAATAAGTTTTAGCACATATGTGTACTTAAGCTGCTTGTTATTTTGATTATTGCTTTTGCTGTAGCTGCTCTGCTCTACTGCGGGACTTGACAAAATTATTAATAAGCTAGCCCGCTAGTCTGGGCAAATAAATGGCCAAGAAGTGTCCAATGGGAGGGGAGGGGAGAGCGTAAAAGGAAAGGGATAAGGCAGCCAAGCAATGCGAATTGGGAGCAGGGGAAAAAACGTCCTTCGTGTATGCACAATAATGAAGTAAGCTGTAGGGCTTGTTGTGTCCACTCTACAGAAAGTGTGTGTTTGTGAAAAAGAAATAGCACACACGCAGCAGGACGATGATGCAGAAGAAGACACGACCCTAGCTAGCTGGGGAAAACTGCCAAACAACAACAAGACGAAGAGCAACAACAAGAGCATGAAACAAACAACAAACAACATGTCACTGAAGGACACTTGAAAACTACTATTTAATAAATGAGCGCATAGAGGAATACACACAAACACACACAGAGAGAGTGGGTGTTGTTGCCATGGCCGGACTGCCGCCCCCTATGAGAGATGAGTCGTCGTCGTCGTCGTAGTCGCCGGGTAAACAAACAGAGTCATTTTGCAATTCATGCATTTCCTGCGGCAACTAATTAAAAGAGTCATTCATCACAGGCGGGCAGTGATGGTGATGTGATGGTCTCTCTATCTATCTACCTCGCTCTCGTTCTCCCTCTCTCTCTCTCTCTCTCACTCTGTATTACAGGAAGAGCAATGCCCATAAAAAGGCTGAAGCTCTGGTTCTGGCTCTGGTTTTGTGTGCTGCATGCTTATTACTCTTTTGCTACGTGTTGTGCTACCCACTCCTTCTCCTCCTCTTCAGCAGCTTGTTTGCCTTTACGTTTTTATCTTTTGATACACTCAAACAAACATGTGAGACTCACACACACACACAGTCACATACACGTTCATTATTGCTCACTTTGTGACGCTCGCACACAAACACACATCATCCTCAACAGCAACAACATCAGCAGCAAGTGAAACTGAGAAACCTGCCAACATTTTCGGCTATGTTTTTATGTCTGTTTATCTTTTTTGGTCATTTCAACACATTTAAATGACAACAGCAACAACACAAGTGCGTCCGAAAGAGAGAGAATTAAACAAGAGAAAGAGAGACAGCAAGCAGAGGTACGCAATTCAGTTTTTGCCGGACTGTTTGCATTCGGAAAGGCAAAAGCAAAGGCAGAGGCAAAGGCTTATGAGCATATCCACAATGTAAACATCGAGTTGACTTTTTGAACCGAAATATTGTGTTAATTGTCAGGGAATTGTAAGGAATGAGTTTTTTTGAAATTTGAACTCATATTAATCCAGCTTTAAGTAAGAGAGATAAGCCCTTAAATAAAATGCAAATAACTATTACATTAAAAAAAATGTTAAAATTAAACAAACATGGAAATAATATTTATTCAAACATTTAAGTTAAAAGAGATTAATTAATAATGAATGAATTAATTAATATTTATTTTCCATGTACAACAAAAAAATAAATAATAAAAGCTAATATATAATATGTAAAGGCATCTAAAAAAATTCCTTCGCAAATGATGTTTAAAAAAACAAACAAATGTCACAAAACAAAATGGTCGAATTTAATAAACCTTGAACTTATCTTTATTCAAATAATTTAACTAAAATATAGTAATATAAATCAATACACTTTAAAATTTGGATAGCAAATGAATAACATCAGAAGCTAATTTAATTAACATACATAAACCCAAGCCATTAAATCTTTCAAAAAAGTGATTTAAAAATAAATAAAAAAATAGCTGTCTAAATATATAAATGTTAGTTTTAAGTATACCTTGAAATTTTCCAAACCTATTTTATTTTAGCCAAAATATAGAAATAAAAATAAGCTATTTATTTTTAACATTTTATTTTCTGATAACGTAAGTTGATCAGATTATAATGTATTACAAAAAGTAATTGATAGGAGTCCCATGGATCATTTAAACATTGCCTAATTTGAATGACCTTTCAAAAATAAATAAGCTATACAAAATTATATTAAAGACAGCAATAAACCGCTTAAATTGAATTTAACTAAATTTCCGCCACGTAGCCAATTAAAATGCTTTTAAAATATATTTTTCACATACACCATAAAATATGGTTTATGTAGCACGATAAAGTGCAATAAGACCTTAACAAATGAAATGCCGTTTTTAAACCAATTTGACTAATAGCTTGGCAAATCCATCTATCATCTGCATCAAATATTACGTATACGTTATACGCCCGCGCTACACATTGCAATATAAAACTGTTTGGTTGCTCAGAGCAACTCGTCAGGCCACATGACAAGCGAATCGTTTCTGCTGACCATATAACTTAATATGCAACAAGCAATTAAAATTATATAAAAATTTGTCACAAACTATGCAACAGCAACAACAACAACAACAACTATAGCAACTTGCATCGCTGACAATGGGAACATAACAAAAAGTGCAAAAAAGAAAGCGAAACGCTGCTGTTAAAATATATAAACGTGTTTTATTTTATGATAGCCCTTTGTCAGCAGACACACACATTCATACACACACTGACTGTGCTTGACAGCCAACTGGGGAACACATTGAAGTTTGTTCTGGGGGAAATAGTACAGAACGAACAGAGCGGACAATCTGGACGGACAGCGGAGAAGGCGGCACAAATAGACCGCACCAAGTGAGACCAGACTGACAGAGAGAGACACACGCACGACATGACTGTAACATGTAATTATTTTTCAATAAAAACCCAAGGCAGCACAAGCACAAGCAACGAGACAACAGCAACAGCAACAACAATGAGGCCAGCAAAACGGCGAAAACAGCGATGACAACATGGCGTATGAGTGTCCACAGCAAATAATAAAAAAAAGACATAAGTAAAAGCAAGGCAGCACTTGTTGCAATGCCAACGACGCATAGCTACACTAAGTGAATGAACAAAATGCATTGTTTTCGAAGTTTATTAATATTTAAAGTAGTCTTGGATTTTGCATAATATTAAAAAAAAAACTTTTGTATGTAAGAATAATGTTAACCGAATTTAAAATATTTATGAAACGAGATTTCAATGACAGTTAGAGGTATTTAATTGCATTTTATTATTGCCGTTAATTGTCTTTTTAATACAAGCTGACACCTTCCACAAGCAATCTATATATCGATTTAGTGCTATTAAATATTCAGGATGTGGAAACAAAAAAAGACATACTTTGATAAATAAATAGTTACATTAGAAATAAAATATTTATACATTAATAGTTACTTAATTTATATTATTTGGCTTGGAAAGCCAAATTGATAGTCGGATCAAAGTGAAAAAAAAGAATTGTTTGAAAGAAAATATATTAATACAATTTTATTTAAGGTAATGAATCGCAATGATTATAAAACTTTCATTCTTTTCTATGCATATTCAAAGGACTTGAATTATGAGAGAGTATCGAAATATCATATATGTATGATAATAAAATGAAATAAAAACGTCTGGCATATATGCGTCAGCAACAGTTACGCGTTATAACGGCTGGCTGACTGTGCCTCTTTCCCTTCTGCTGTCCAGCCTTGTGTCCAGGCAAAAACAATAAAAATACAAATATTAATTTGCACGACAGCGGCAAGAGCAAGGGGCAGAAGAAGCGGCAATACACAAATGTGTGAGTTCGGATCAGAGAGATGAGCGAGTAGAAGGTGGAGAAGAAGTGACAACAACATTTTAACGGCAGCATTTTTATTAAAAAGCAGCTCCATTTGCTTGTTGTCTTGATTTTTACTGAGCCACGCCCACTTGCAGATGCTACCATTGCCGCCCATCCGCCTACCGCACAGTTGGCTTAAACTCGTAGAAATGAATATGTATAAAAACAAAAGGAGTCGCAGACGAGAGGAAAATGGCGTATGACATGCGTCTCAGTTCAACTTTTCTCCTCCTCCTCTTTTCCCTTCCCTTTTCCTTCTTTGCATTTGTACTCGTAATGTCCATTGCGAAACTTTTCTTTTAGCCGAGTTTTTCTTTTCTGCGGTTGACAGCAGTCGGAGACGGAGTTGAAGGCGGAGTCCAAGTCAGTGGCAGAGTCAGAGTCGGGGACTGACGTCGACAGTAACAACATTTAAAGTCTCGCAGCGAGAGGCATTTTTATTGAATAAACAAATTTATCAAGCAGAACTCAACACGCATGCAGTCGTGACACAAAGCGAGACATAATTAAATTTCATTTTGCAAAATCAAGGCGCTTATTGTTTGCTGTTTACCAAAAAGCCAAAGCCAAAAGCTTCACATATGAATTGTTGTGTGCTGTGTATGCAAAACAAAGTGAAGTGGGGCGAGGGATAAAGCGAATAAATGCAAAGCGAACAAACGGGTTGCCAGGCAACAAATACACAAAAGTCACCAGTTACAAATATAAAAGGTGACAAATAAAAAAGGGAAGCCACACTCACAGCGTTTGAGTGGAGCAGGATGCAAAGAAAATGCAAAAGAATGGTCAGTGGAATTTCTCTGCGATTGTTGAAAGGAATTCGGTGTTGGATGATGAAAAGAAAAGCAAGCCAATTGCAGAGCTGCAGATACTCTACAAATTGAACAATTGTTCCTCAACAATTGCGCCTTTATAAAGTCGAATAGTGGTTGCAAACGAGAGCTTAACTTTCAGAATTTAATATTGACTTTTTTCACCATATTTTAAAATCTTGTAAAATTATTTAAGTTTTTGAATACTTAAAATATACATTTATTGTGTAAAATTGAATTACTTTAACGCAGTAATTCGGCAAAATGAAAATTTGTCCACGCCATAAGAGCATTAAGTGGGGTCTATCTTATCACAAAAGCCGACGCAACCACAACATTCTCAGCGTCGTGTGAAATGTGAAGCGATGAGTGGGGAAGGAAAAACACAAAAGAGAGAAAAACGCTAATTAATTTCATGCACATACATGGCAAAGAAACTAATTAAGCTACAACTCTGATTAACAGCAAAAACAGTTTGTGTGTCCTTTCAAAATGACGATATTTTTTTCCACATCTTCTTCTGTAGCTGCTGCTGGGTCTGCTTTTGCCTTCCCCGCTGTGTTGCATACTTTTGTGCGCATCAAAGCGAAATAATCAACAAATGTGCCAAACACATATACATGCATATAGTACACAAAGAAAGAGAGAGAGAGAGAGAGAGAGAGAGAAAAAACAGCGAGCGCTTACAAATGTCAATGGCAAAATGCTTGCGAAAAAAAATGGAGTTACTCAAAAAGAAAGCAAATACATTTTTTTATGAATGCCATGTACTTTAAATAGACAAGCATTGACTGTGCAGAGGGGGGGACATAACTACTGAGTGACTGAATACAACCAATTCATTTACAGTCCGGTCAACGCATTTTAATTAGCGTATCGCTGAATCCTTTGACCTCCTGATATTTCTCCCCAACCGCCTCCGAGCTCGCTCTCTAAGCTATTGACGTGCCAGGCATGCATAATGAACGTCTGTCAATCTATAAACCGGCAAACTGCCGTCAATAGTTTAATCATAAAGTATAAGCGCAATGGGTAACGATAACAACCATTCAACAGAAAACTGAGAATGGGAATGGGTCTGAGTGTGTAGTTGATGCTCTGCTGATGCTGATGCTGCTGCTGTGGGGCGTTAGGGTATTAGGCAACCTGTGGTCCATTCATTTGGATGGTTTGGCATTGTACGTGTATGTAGAGAAGAGAGAGCACATCGTACGCTAAGCCTATTCAATGCATAGTTCAATGGGCCAATACCAAACAGCGGCTAAATGCCTTTTGTGTGTGCCCCTCTCCCCCTTTTCACCCTCTTCAAATAAGCTCGTACTCTTTGCTGACTGTGCCCTATTGAAAACAAGTCTTTTACCTATTGATCGAGAGATTGCTTTAGCTCCTCCGGCTAGACCTAAGAGTGATTGGTCAGTGGCAAAATTCACTTGAAGCTCCAATTCAATGCATTGAATTACTATTGAAAGCGCCGCAGCTCAATGTTATTTATAGTACGCGATGCTTCTTCTTCTAATGTTGTTTAATTCAAGTATGACTCAAAGCTAATTAAATATTGTTTGTTGCCTCAAAGAGTTATGCATTTTTCTTTTGACAGTTAATAGACACTTAATACATATGAATATTTATCGAATTTAGTTTTAAAAATATGGCAGTTAACTTACTTATATTTTGGAAATTCAAATTTCGATCACTTACCTGAAAATAGAGAAAACATAATTTATTAAAAGCTAAATATAAATAATGTAAAGTATCATTATACTAAAAGGTTAATATTTTTAAATTGCATCAAAAATGTATTCTCAAAATTATTGAAAATATTTTGGACATTGATTGAATGAATATAAAAAGTGAGTCGAAAACCTTAGCAGCCAATAGTAAAATTATTTTATAATTACATTTGGTCTTTAATACTATATTTAAAACAACAAAATAAATAAATAAATAGTACGTATAAATTAATTTAAAGAAATTTTGCACTTTTAATTATACATATGTATTAATTAATTTTGAGTCTAGTAACTGAATTCATAGTGTACTTCGTAGTTAAGCACTTTGAACTAACACGTTTTTAATTAAAAATAGAAAAGCGTATTCTGTGTAATTTTTAATTTTAGAAAAACGCTTTTATGTTTCATATGAATTTCGCTTATCAAACAGAAATGAAAGTCAATCAATATATATACTAATTTTTATTAGCTCCTCGACCAGACACGAAACAAAGCTTCAAAGTCAATACTTAAGACGAAGAAGCAAAAGTCAAACAAAGCACGGAGGAAGGGAGAGAAAAATACCAAACGCAATTTCCCGTTGCGAACATTACACGCTGCTCTGGGCAAAGTCAAAAAACAGGAAACCCCAGAAACACGCGTTACTAATTAAATTCGTATGAATCGCTCAAGCTTCGCACAAGGCAAATGTTTGAAATTTAAATTAAGCCCAACGACGACGACGACGACGCCGACGAGGATGGAACATGAAATGTTTTGGCCTGAAGATGAAGATGGTGGCAAGAAGGTGCAAAACGGGCACAATGGTGACTATTCTGCTAGTGGCACGCACACACACACACACACATACACGTACGAAGCAGCGATTATGTGTGAGCCTGGCAAGGACATGCCGCGTATGTGCTCGCATGTCGTCCTGTCACTGCCGCCGTTTGAGGTTAAGTTTTTGAGCTGACAAAGCATTGCAATTGCAGCGACAGCGGCAGCGGAGGAGACAACGACAGCGACGGCGACGGCGACGCAGGCTGAGACCACGACGTCGGATATCCTGGCAACGTGCTCCTAGCTCTCTAAGTGATTGTCTCCTCACGTGTGGCAGGGAGAAGGCGGACTGCCATTAATTCACGACTTGTAATTTCCTCACTTCAACTGCAAGCGACGATGACGACGGCGACGATGACGATGACGTCGCTTCCCGTGAGCAGCCGAAACTGTTTTTGACTATCAATTAAAGACAGAAGAGGAGAGAGAGCCATGTTTTTGCAAAAGTTTTCTCAACTGTGTGCGGGGGCAACAACACTTTGCATGTGTCACCTAATTAAAATTTTGCGCAAGCGACCATTTCAAGTCTATTAATTACCTAGGACTTCACTCACAAAAGCCAAGACAATGTCCTGTCCTCTGACTGCCTTTTGTTGTGTGCAACTCTCTCGCTCTTGCTCTCTGTGTCTCTGTCAATCTTCAGTCTCCACTCCGCTTGCTATGTAAATCACGTTGAGGCGAGGCCAAATGCAATCACTCGCCTTCAATTTTCACACCCATTGTCAACAAAAATCTGTGAAACTGCGACAGGACTCCCCATCATTATGGTGTGTGATGAATGTGTGTGAGTATGTCTGTGTGAACGTGTGCGTGTGTTCGAGTGTGTGCGTGTGTGTCTCATTGTCCTAGAAGCGTACGCAACATTTCATTCAGATGTCGCCTTCGACGTCGTCGTCGTCGTCAACGGCGTCGTCATCGTCACTTGCAGAACTTGGCAGTAATTTTGAGTTGTGCTCACCAGCGAATACCGTGAAAGAAGCAGGAGAAAGGGGGCCAGAGCGGAACAACGGTGTGAGCAAGTCGGTTTGAAAGGCTGCATAAAGAGGGGACGGACCCAATGCGTGTAGCCACAACTTCGTCACAGATGGATAAGCCAAGGGGTCGAGCTCACAATTGGACTTCAGTTGGACATTGCACTGCGCAAAAGTTAACGTCACTTTGAATATGAACGATGAACGTCAATTTGTTTAAGTGTTTTTAATACAAGTGCACCCTTAATATGCTTGAAACTTGACTTAAAGATTGAAAGGGTAGAACAGAAGGTATCAAAAACTCTAAAGTTTGTACATAAGAGACGAGAATAATAATTATTCAAGTTATTTGCACAGTTTCTTCATTCAAAAAAATACATTCTTATAAAATAAGCATGGTTAATTAAAATAATATTTGAAATTAATATGTGAAATAATAGATTGAAAGCATTTTCTTGATTTAGAAGAAATATCTAAATATATTTTATGTTATATTTGAGATTACACATAGAGTTTGTAATACATTCATTCCGTTAAAAATTAGACAAACTTTTGTTCTGTTGATATTTTTAAAAATAAAAAAATATGAATTAATAATAATTTCAACTAAAAGAGAAATAATGGCATACATATATTGCAAAATATTAATAAGTTTATTAGTCAATTATGTTTTAACGACTCCAGCTCCATTAACATATTAAAATAAATCTACTCAACAAAATGATTAAACTGTTTAGCCTGACATAAACATCAGGCTTTTCCTTTCATTCTACCGCAAAAAGCATTCAAATGTTTGTCATTCTCTGGTTTTTTTGATTTGCATTTTTTTCGCAGTGCATTTTTGGTGCAAGGCCTTTCGCACAGTTGAAAATGTGTCGGTGATTTACAACAATGTCGCCTACACAAATTTTCCAAATGTGTTTTTGCCACGAAAGCAAACATAGTAGACGCACACACAGACACAGACGAGGCACACACACAGAGACACTCATTCATTGACACGCATGTTGCAGTCTGTGTCTAAACTGCAAGCGAGAGTGCGTGTGTTGTCCTTGCCCAGCTCGAGCTCCAGCTCCAGCACGTTTCAATCCCGTCGTCCTAGTCCATGTCACACACACACACGCTCGTGGAGTGCGACTTTATTAGCGGAAGTGCTTTATTTAAGCTACAGAGTCAGGAGGGAAGAGGACTTGGAGGTGGAGGTGGAGAAAAGCCAGCTATAGCTGTGGAGATGAAGGCAAAGCAAGGCTGGCTGGCTGGCTGGCTGGCTGGCAGTACAGGACAAGGCTGGCAGTCAGCCAGGATTCAGCGTGAAGTCGTTTGTAATACGGCCACGTAGCCTCCTGGTGGGGGCCAAAAGCGCATGGCAGGCATTTTACTTGAAGGAAATTGCATTTTCGACATTTTTCACACTTGGCAGCAGCAACAGGAGCAGCAGGAGGCAGCAATAGAGTTGCGAATTCAGGAGAGTGTGTGCGCTTTGTGTGCGAGTGTGTGTGTGTGTGTGTGTGTGTGTGTGTGTATGTGTGTGTGGCACAAAAGTGTTGTCAGCCAGCAAAAAGGCACAACAAAACCGAAAACAACAACGGCTGTTGCATTAGGTGGAGGCAGCAATAGGAGGCTACTAGATACTTTGCATGCAGAGGCAGCAGCAGCAGCAGGCAGCAGGACAACGTTCAGCTCCTGCTGTTCTTGTTGTGCCTTCGCTTCGTTTTTGTCACACTTTGGCCATAAGGTGTCAAAGGTGCATTCGATGTTGTTGTTGCTTCTGTTTGTTTGTGTTGCTGTTGTTGCTGCTGCTGCTGCTGCGTGTGTGGCATTTCCGTTCATTTGTTTTACTTTGCCAAAGGGAAATGCGCAAAAAGCGCAATCAAAGCGGAAATGAAATTTGCAGGAAGTAGCAACAAAAAAAAAGAAGAAATACTGAATTTTAAACATACTCACACACACAACCGGCCCACACACCCGCCCACACACACACACACACAACACAAAAGACGCGACAAAGGACTAGGCAAGTGGCTCGTAAAGCGTTCGGGATTTAATACAATTTTGAAATGCTTTTGGCCTTCTAGGCCAATTTGTGCTGGCCAACTCTGATGGCAACATGGCCTGGCTGCATTGCAGCGATAACACACTCCACCACCAGTCGCAGTCGCCGCGTTGCTGTGGCAAAAGCGTTTGCAACAATTTTTAACTGTGTGCAGTGCATTAGAACGCAGCGAGGCGTCAACTGGGGGAAAGAGAGCACGATGAATGGCAATGCTTTGGCTTTGGTTGGGTTTGCTTTGCTTTGGCTTTGGCTTTCGCTTCGGCTTCGGCTTTGGCTTGGATTGCCATGGAGTCATATGGCGCCTGCTGCCCGCCGACATTATTGTCAACAGCTTTTGAAAGGGCGCAATTTGGGGCGTGGCAGCTGCCTGACCAGCACTAGTGCTTTTGCTTTGCCAAACGCGATACATTTTTGCAATAATTTGCTTTGGCTTCTGGGCATTTTGATTTGCGTGCAAAAAAAGGGCCACAAAGGCAGAGAGAAGTTACTATAGTACAGCGCTACGATTGGCTTTAAGGGCCTTTGAGAGAATGTAAATTGCTTTTCCAGCTGACAGCGAAAAGATAAATTAAACTAATGAAAAACCATAAATAATAAATCTATTTTCTAAGCAATTTGTCAGACTTGAATACGTTTGCTTAAATTAAAAGAATTTATTTAAAAAGGAGTTTTCTTAGTGACTCTCCTCTTCTAATCTCCATTTTCAACAATTTCTTAAACAATTATATTCTAAAAAAAAAATGCAGTATACGAGTTCAATAAGGAATGAAGATATTAGAATATGGTCTGATTGGAGCAAATATTGACCATAGTCTTTGAAAACGTTAGATTGCTAGCCCAAGGCCAAAAAGAACAGGTAAGAAAGCTAACAATATTTAATAAAAACTAAACAGTGCTGTACTATTCTTAAAATACACCGAATTATTATACCGCAAGATTAAAATATACCAGTTTGTCAGCCAAACAACTAAGACCCGTGGGCTTCTTTCCTATACAGATCGAAAAAATCAGCAATCATAAACACTGCTGTTATAATTGTATGTATTGTCTGGGCAAAATTTATAGCTTACTTATAGCTAGAAAAATACTTTATTCATGTGCCTCTAAATAATAATACCAATTTACGTTAAGTTTACGAACGTAGATTACACAAAATAAGGCATTAAATAAATTATTTATGACGAATATAGTTATTTTATGATAAATATATGTAAGCGATTTACAAATAGCTACATAACAGTTCTTAACTATACAGTTGATACTTAAACTGAAAGGTTTCACAGCCATATAAAAAATATGGTTAGGTTTATTCAAAATAAATTAAAACTATTTAGGTTTTTTAGTTTTTTAAAACAGTTTTTTTCTTAATGTTATATCAAATTTAAAATCTATATATTTTTCCGAATTTTCAAATTAAACAATTTTAAATTTTAGAAAAATTACCAAAAAAATATCCACCGCATTTACTCTCTTTCAGCATACAACGAAATCAGTGCCATTGGCTTAACATCAAAATTAATTAAAAGAATTTGCTAATAATCCTGCCATCGTTTTTTTTTTCAGCCCTTCTTCAGTTGCAGCTTTTTGAAGGGTTGCAGCAGTTGCCTTAAGCTATATGTGTTGCATGTAGCGCACTTTCTCACTCTTCCATAAAGTCAAATGCAGCAATATGACAAACAGACATCGAGACAGACACGATGGCATCAGCAACAACAACAACACAACAATAAAAGCGGGTCGGGGATGTAACGGAGACTGAAGGGAATATGTATGTGTGTGTGTGTGTGTGTGAAGCAGACGACAGGCGTTGAGTTCGTTGGACATTCTGTGAGCTGCTGCTTTTATTTATTTATATGAGTACGACATGGCAGGCAGCAGAGTGAGAGGAGATACACAGAGAGAGAGGCAATGCAACATTGTTGTCAGCAGCAACATCAGCATGTTGCATTTATGAAATCCTTTTATCTTTTAGGTTTAATACTAGCAAACATAAATGGGCACAAGGCGTGGCAGGGCTATCACAAAAAGCTCTTTTTGGCAGCAATATTGTCAAACATGGTTACACTTTCTCCCTCTCTCGCTCTCTTGGTCTCCCTCTCTTTCATACTGTCGCTTTCTCCCTCTCGTGTGCGATGATGCAACTGCAAACAGGGTTGTCACCTTGAGTGTCATTAATGCATGTGACATTTTCATTATAACTTCTCTTTCTTTCTGGTTTTGCTCGCTTTTTCGGCTGCCAAAATATAATAGAATTGTGTCTCACAGTTAGCAGAAAATTATGAAATATAAGACAGCAAAGCAATAGCACGAAAATATATTTTCTGCTCAACGATAACTGTGCTTGAAGCTTAAGTGAATGGTCTCAAAATATCAAGTAAAAGAAAGGCTATCTTAAATCCACCTTAAAGTAAATATATTGCATGTGAGATGCATTTTTAATATTTGCAACAAAAATATGCATTGACAGAATAACAATATTTATAACTAGCAAATAAATATTCAACTTAATTAATTTTGTATCTTGTCTATCTAACGAAATTCGTTTGATGCCTTTGACAAAAACAATTAATAAAATAAAATTTATTTTCTTTGAAATGTACACACTTTGTAAAAAAAATATTAAAGGTTTGCCGGTTTTCAGCTTTAATCAGCTTTTTATTTTTTAAGGGATCTCGTTTTTTCCTATTTTCCATAAAAAACCAAAAAAATTTCTGTTTTTCATTCACGGTATTACAAGCACAGCAATCTTTATACTGCATTAAATACTTAAGGTTTCTTATTTATTTTTCTATTATGCAGGAAAAGATACTAAAACATTTCTGTCATTTATTTATGGAATTGTTTTTTCAGATAATTTGATTGCAGTGTAATAATTATTACTAAAGGTCTGTTATTCTTTTTTTTTTAATTTACCTAAAATGTGTTTTCCCCACATTTATTTTCTGTTCTGTTTACGATCTCAACCCTGATTTCTGAAGCTGTTATTTTCCACATTTCCTTCAACAACAACGCTTATCTTTTCATCAGATTGTGTGTGGCACACATTTCCATATCTAATCCGCATTTTTATTAAATATCATTTTGCAGCTGGCTTAGTTTGTTTTACCTTTTCTTCTTCAACCTTCCAATCAATTGTAATCGCAAACTGACGCCCCCTACATACGTCATAAGCTTTGAGGGACCAAGACATGCTCAATCCTAAAACTTCTACCCTTTCTTGTGCTGTATAAGTATAAGCCAAAATCCCTTGTGCATATAGCCAACAAATAGTTTTACTGTCTCTTCGTCTCATCAACATGGGAGAAACAAACAAAAAACTATTGTCGTTGAGCAGAGAAAAAGAAAAACGAAAACAATAACAACAACGAAAATAAACTTGGCAAAATGGCAGGCCACGCCCACTGCGACGCCCACGTATCTCACACTCGAACGCATTTATTTGCTTAAGTATGAAATTTACATTCCATTAAACAAATTATTTTCTCAAACTGCAACAGACCAAGGGATTGAGTGCGATGAAGGGAGAAGGGAAGAGGGGGGAATATACAGTGTGCGCTCCATAAGGCAACTAATACTTTTTGCATGGCAATTATTTGTTTTCTATTTCCGCAGCCTGCCCCCAAAAGCAGGCAATGGTTTTTTCCACCTCCAGTTCCTGCTCCACCGAAGTCTTCTCTGGACTGTTGTCAGAGTTGCCCTTGTTCTATTTCTTTTTTAATAACTTAAGCCAACACGTCGCTTTTACCCCTTGGCTTGAGTTGCTGTTGTTGTTCTAGTTGTTGTTGTTGTTGTTGCTGCTGCTGTCGTTGTCCTTTACTGTGCTGTGTTGTTATCCTTTCTGCGCCATTGACAATGTACGACCACAAGTTGAGCGGACAAGCGAGTGAGAGTCCTGGGCGCACCTGCAATGTCAACATGACAACGCCCACACTCACACACACACACACACACACACCCCCGCATCACGCACACATGCACAAAGAGCACCTTCCATCGTCCATGTGCTCGTAACGTTCTCGCACGCCTCAACGGTTCAATTGTCTTAATTTCCTTGTCCTGGCATTTTGTTTGTCCAAGTCCAAGACGAGAGCAAGCGAGCGAGCGCGCGCGCTTCGTCAGCTCGTCCTTGCGGTTACCGTTTTGGCATTGGGCATTGCAGCCCAGTCAAGCCAAGCCAAGCGTCATCGTTGCCGTTGTCGTTGTCCTTTCTCCGCACAACATTTGCCGACGTACGTTTTCTGTTTCGGACAATGTGGCTCCAATTTTGACACATTCAAGCGGCGTCGCCGGGACGACTCTCTGTCCTCTTCCTTTGCATTCTGTCTCCATCTCTGACTCCTGCACAACACCTACACACAACGCAGGACGCAGGACGCAGAGCGCTATCCAACTACTCATCTAGCCGCCTCGTCATTATTTTACCCGACTCGACGCCTTCTTCTCCCGATGCGTTATGGCTGCTTTCTTCAATTCCTTCTGCTGCTGCTGCTGCTGCTTCTGCTGTTGCCCATTCATTATTTGTCAATGTCAAAGTTGGAGTCAGTCCGTCAGCTTTTAGTCGCTACTGCTGTTCCTCCTGCCTTGCGTTTGCGTCTTCTGTCTGTGTGTTTGCGTTTTGTCAAAATGGAAATGAAGAAAATTTGCACGGTCGCTGCATTTGTGGCATTTTTCCCAACGGACGTTTAGGTGTTCGCATGTCCTTTTTAATCATTTCTGTTTCCCCTTCTGAGTGTTTTTTTTTGTTGTTGTCGTTTTCATTTCGGTTTTGCATTGTTTTTGGTGCATTTTTGCACGCTCTTTACTCTTTGTCCCCCTTTGCTTGTCGCATTTGTCTTGCATTTTTATGCGTATTTCAAAAAGTCCTGTGCGAGCGAGTCCTGCGCTCATTTGTTGCGTGCAACCATTTGAAATGCGACAACTTTTTGCACAGCAACTGAACAACAATGTTGTTCCTTCTTCGATGTCGTGTTTGTTGTTGCTACGTGCAGTTCATTTATTATGTTGACACTTTGAAATTAACTAAGGAAATGAAATAAATTGATGTGACTTTATGAAGTGCGCGCGAACTGTCCGCTTCCCCCCGTTTGCGACTCTCCTCCTGACTCAGAGTTTGGCTGGACTGTCATTGGCAGAGACAAGTGCTTAAAGTTTTCTGGAGCTCAGCTCAACTCAGCTTTTGCCTCGGGTAATTAAAGATGCTGATGAGCTTGCAAGCGAAGAAGAGCAGCCTAATGGCATCAAGCCATTTGAATACAATTTTATTTGTTTTACTCTCTGTTATTTCAGTACCACATTGTATCAAAAGATAGATGTGATGAAGAATGAGTGCTGTTTATGGTAATAAACTATTAACGAAGTAAGCTAACATATGACTAAAAGTCTTGTTCTGCTTTGCCTGAGTTGTTCTTGATTGAAATAGATATATTCAGCATAAATATAGTCTATACAAATTTCAATTGTGCTGACAGTAATTCAGTTAAAATATTGTAGACTAACTTTAATAAAATAAATAAGTTATATCGCTAAACTAATTAGCTAGCATTAACTACCATTTAAAACCTTTCAAAAAAAAGTTATTCTAATGAGTTTCTAGTTACCTTTTTAATTTATTTATTAGCAAATAAAAGTAAACAAATGCATTGTGTAATCATAGCTGCGCTCACTAAATAATTTGTGGCATACAATTAATTTTAGATTTTGTAACCAAATGCAAATGTTCTCATCAATCAGCATAAAGAAACCAACGAAAAACATTGAAAAAAAAACCGAATACAACATTATGTGTTTAATGCACTTTTCGAATGCAATTAGTGCCAGATAACTGTAAATATAGTAAATGACAATTAATTTGGTGCCAATCAAGTGTAAAATTGTTAGTCAAACAACCAAAATCCATTAACAATAATGCATTGTATGACCGCAAAAAGAGTGTAAAAAACAGTTGTATTAGTAAGTCTATTTTGTTTTATATTGACATTAAATAAAAGTGGATTATTAAATGACTACTTTAGAGTAAACTATATTTATTTATTTTTTTTTGTAGATACCCTATTCATGTTTCATCTCTTAACCTGTTGGCAGATTAATCTCTTCTGACATTGCCTAATTTTCAGCTAATGTCATGACACTTTTGTCAACAGTTCCAATCATCTGTGGGCGTCCGAAATGATGTCAGGCCTCAATTAACCACACGAGCAAGGTTTATGTTTTTCGGTTTTTTTTTTTGGGTTACCTCCTCTTATTTGGCTTAATCTAAAATGCAACAGCTAATTAGGACGGCGGGCAACTAAATGCGGCTTTGAGAGAGCGGAGAACATGCGCGCGCGAACGTTTTGGTTGGCATGGCCTGGCCTGGTAATCCCCATTAAATAGTTAAATTCAAATTAATTAAATTGCCACAAATCAATTATAAATAAGCGTTGTAATTAGAAGACCAACAACGAACAACGCTCTACCCAACCCAGGTCATTATGTGCAATGCGTCCAAAGGTTGTTTCGTGTTGCCAGTTGCCTGTTGCACGACATTATGACGCTTTGTTGGCGCCACTTCAATTAGTTTAACAAGCTCAACGCAACAGGCCAAATTAAATGTAAATGTTTTGTTGCGCAAAATACAACAAAAAAAAAAAAAATAGAAGAAGAAAACATAACAAAATTAATCCCTCGACACTTGGCCGAGGACACGCAATGCAAAATTGCACTTGACCCAAGACCACAGCAGGCAATTTTCCCGAGTATTTCCCAAAAGATCGAGTCAATCGAGTGTTGGGCAGGTTTTGCCTGCGATTTTGCAATCGTTTGCGCCTCGGCTGCTCGGAATGTTGTACATCAAATTGAACACGGTCAGCGCCTGACAATGGCAGCTGCGGGACATTGACATCGTGTGCAATGGGCAACAACTGAGCGACAACAGTTGACAACAACTTAATCACTTAGCATTATGCAAATTTAATTATTATCACTTCATCATCGGCAACATCAACACGAATGAAAAGCGCCTGTCGCCTTTTCTATACTATAATATACACCATCCTCTCGCTCTTTCTCTCTCTCTTGTCTCTGCATCCTCTCAGTCAATCTCCCCGAGGTCCCTGGTCTGTGTTTTGTTCATGGCATTGATGGCTATCAGGCAAATGACTACAGGACACAGCAAGGGGCAGCAGCAACAGCAACAGCAGCAGCAGGCTCTGTGTTCGAATTGGGGCTCTCTTGCCACTTGTATTGCTCATTATCATTGTATATTGTCGCTGTTGTTGGTGTTGTTGTTGCTGTCGTCGTTTTTGTTGCTGTCAATACAATCAGCTCTTGCATTTGTTTATGCAGTTGTTCATCGAGCTGCGCAGCGGACAACACTCAATCCACACAACAGCCAACAGGCGATTGCAAAATTTTAATTGAATTAGTTGCTTAAAGTCGCTTAGCATTTCAATGCATTTTATGTAATTATTATGTAAAATTTTGGTAATTTATTTGCACAATTACAATTGCATTGCAAACGTGTTTGCAAAACGTATTTATAAGCTATTACTTATTGCATTTTGGCGTCAACAATTTGAGCGCTATCCAACTGATTTTATAATTTTTTAAATATTAAATAATAATAGTATTTAAATGAGTGAAGTGATTTTCCTTTAACTTTTATTGCTTATAAATATTGATATTCACAATCAAAATAATCGAATTCAATGTATTTAATATAATTTTATAAATTATAAAACAAATATACATAATAGATATTTCAAAAAGTGTTTTTAATATGTATATTTCTTATTGCATTTTGACTTTGAAATTAAATATGAAATTTTATATTAAGGATTTCTCCTGATTTTAGAATTTTCATCGAAGTGAACTAATTTCTTTAATTCGTTTCTGATATACAGTTTTAATAATAATTACAATACAATGAAGGAACAAATTTTGGTTATGAAAAGTGCTGAAAATTTAGTTCAAATGGTTTTTGGTTTTATTGCTATGATTATTATTATTATTATTATAAATTTCAATAATAAGAAATTGAATAATGGAAAGTTTAGACTTGTAGGCATTTTTTACTTTTTTAATACTTAGAATATCCAGCAAATATTTTAACTTCACTTGCATATACATTGCTTTTACGCTTGAAGTTTTTCGTTTTTCGGTGAAATGAATATAATTTTTATTATAATTTAGGAAGTTAACTTACACAATAGTAAAGCCGCCATATTTTAAATATGAGCCTAAGGAACAACGAAATATTCGCAGTGTTTATTATTTAACATGACATAAGTTTTTGGCGCATCGACAAATGGCCTAGTTTTAGTATGATATTAAAAGTCAGAATCACATACAAATATTGTGTATATGTATTAGCCATCATACAAAAAGAGCAGGCGTCTGTTTTTATTAAGTTTTGGACTATTACTAGGGTCCCTGGCCGCGTTATGGGCACCATTTGGGCATTTTATTTGCACATTTGGCGCGGCAATAATCTACTTGGCCCTCCATTAAAGTGGCTAAAAGTGCCTCGCTCTCGGTACAATGGTAAACTTCAGTATTTTTACAGCCTCGTGTAGTTTATTTAAAATGCCATTAAGTGCAAAACAATTTCAGTATCCGTTTTGCTGTTGATGTGCTTGTTTTTATGTTGATTATTAGAGCTAACGTAAAGCAAGCGGAATCAACGTTAATGAACATTTGTAGACTATGCAATGCTCTTCCTCAAAAACATTTTGAAGTGAACTGAAAGCATATTCAACTTGTCGACAACTGTTGATCAGTGTTAAGCATTATTCAAGCAGAACTGCTTGCAGCTGAAGAGGGAATAAAACATTTTGATTTAAGATCACCAAATGAATGCAGTGATGTGGTGGCTGCCAGGCAAAATCATGATAAACAACTAGCAGCAGGACCCAGGCGGGAGCCATTAAAAAACGAGTCCATTCTCAAACATAAACACACACACTGAGAAAGAGAGAGAGAGAGAGAGAGAGAAACACACGCTTGAAAGGTGAGAAAATATGCAGCCAAAAAGTGGCAAGCAAAAATAGTGCCGAGTGCCAAATGTATTGTAGTAATAACAATAAAAGCAACTGCCAGCAGGCTGGCAAATGATGTAGGAGGGGGCAAGGCACTGGCTTGCCTTGGTTGGCTTGGCTTGACTGGTGCGGCTCAGTGGCAACAACAAGTTGCACGTGCTTTCAACTTAATAACGTGGCTTTTATTTTTACGGGCTAAGCAACAACAGCAACAACAACAAAAACAACAACAACGACGACGAGTAAAAGAGCATCAACCAAAGGTTGTGTTGTATATTAAAACCCAGCAGAAAAGATTCTCCTCGCACTTCATCTTGCTTTAGCACCCTCTTGCTTACTCTTCCTCTCTCTTTCTCGCTTTCTCTGTCAGAGACTATCAAAGCGTCAGCATCGACAAACTACCAGCAACAAGAGCAACACAGCACTGGCCACACTTTTCGCACCTTTTTTGCATTTTACAGGGTGTACGCTTGGGTTGTAAAGCAAAAAAGAAAAAACAACAAAAAAGCAAACACAACAACAACAACAACAGCAAGAACAACGGGGGCAGCACAACACAAAGAAAGCACACACAAAATGGCGTAACGTTGCGGATTTTACGCACGGCAAACAAACTACGCGCGCGTACACAACAACAAGAAAATGCACTCAGGCTTAGTGTCGGTCGACGGCGACGTTCTCATCACTCCCCACGCTCCCCTATCCCCTCACACCATACAACCCTGTTACCACCATCGTATTGCTGCTGTTTGCACCTTTTTATAGTCGCAGCGGACGCTTTGGCATCGACCATCGTCATCGTCGTCGTCGTCGGCATCGTGTGGGTGCAAACTTTTTGAGGTCTGCTTTGGTAAGTGCTGCTGTGGACCGCAGCTTAGTTGCGTTGAGGTTGACTGCGTCTCACAGTAGAAGCAGCAGCAGCAGCAGCAGCAGCATTAAGAGCAGGGCATTGAGACAAAGGGGAGAGAGATGGCAGCTAAAGTTACCTGCAGTACGACCAAACTCATAACCCATGCCCAGCGAAATGTGGTTAGATATGGCAGACAAAAGCCTTGTAGGTGATATCACGGTTATGCAGAAAGTAACTCAAAGTTACTACAAACAAAAAAATGCATCAAATAAACTAAGAAAATAATTGAAATGAATTAGGCAGTTCTAAAATAAATAAATATATCGAAAAAACACTACAATCAATAAAAATTAAATAAAAATTATATAGAAAAGCAAATCATGAAATAAATGACAACAAAAGAATAATAAATATTTAGATTATGTAAAAGAAACTTAATAAAATAAATACAAAAAGAAAGTTATATTAGTCCCAAAACCCTAAAAAAAGTTTCAAAAATTAAATATTACTAATTAAATATTAACATAGCTTACGAAAATTTAGGAAATGAGTTTGTAAATTAGAAATAGATTTGCAATGAAGTAAAGAAAAATTTCTAAAGAAATTAATTTACGTTTTGTAAATTTAACATTTAAAGAACTAGTAGAAACCAACAAATTGGTATTCTTTAAAATTTGAATATTTTAGAAATTAGTTAAATAGTTTTTAATTGTTTTTAATATATTTTTTGCATTTAGATGCAATAAAAAATCAAAGCTTAAATAATGTGCATAGCTTGAATTGAGAATCTCTTGTGATTAACTTTAATTTAAACTTGATAACATCAACTGTCTTTTTATTTATGTAGTATGAAATACTTGGTTATAAAAAAACCCATTAAAAATAATAATGAAGTTATTTTAAACCCATTTTTATTTTGAATAATGACAAAGTTACATTAAATTCGTTACAACCAAAACTGTGTAGAGTGCTTTGTTTCAACGGTGCGTCGTCGACACTCTTTTTGCCACCTGGCTCTTTGGCCATGTAGCTTACAGTGCAACAGCGCCACCCTCAGATTTATGTTTGAAATAATTTATAGAAAAAATACAGAAATTAAATAAAATGGCATTACGGCGAGTGCTCGACGCTGGCAGCGATGTCGACGACGACGACGACGCTGACTTCGACGTCTATCCTATTAAATGTCCATTTGGCGTTTTGTTATGCGAGTTGCTGGCGCAACTTTCATCCATTTAATTTTTATTTCATTTTGAGTATTTTTATTTATTTTTCAACAGTATGTGTGTGGATGCAGCTAGCGTCCGACATCATTAAAAAACTGTCATTAGCAGTTGAGTACATGAAAACTGAATTTTCATTACGTTGTTGGCCGAGGAGTACCAAGACAACAACAACAACAGCAACAAGAAATATCAACAAAATTGAATAACAAAAAATTGCTTTAAAAGCTATAGTCATGTTGGGGGCAACAATTTTCTTTTTTTTCAGTTTTTTTTCCTGCTTTCATTTGCTGCCATTTCGCTTTGTAATTATTGTTGTTGCTGTTTACATAATCGAATTTTAAACGAGTGTGCGTGTGTGTGTGTGTGCGCGTGTGTTTGTGTGTTGTTCGGACACTCTATTTAAGAGATGTAAGCGCACACCTGTCGTAGTTTGTCAAAGTGATGGTCGCTAAGTATGTAACAGATTCCATTTCGTATTTGAAAGAGAACCAAATCCTCAATTGCTTTTATATAAATATCAAAAAGGCAGAAATTAAAAAAATTAACTGCATAAAAAATGTTGTAATATTAAATATTTCACTTTAATATTCTCAATAATGCAGCTGTTAACAAAAAAAAATAATACTCGGAGTAACTCAGTCAACAAAAAAATTATTTTAAAAGATTAAAAATAAATTCAATAATATTGCCACATGCTCAAATTTAAATTGAAATAATTTAATTGAAAAAATTAAGATGAATTCAATAGTCAAAAGATAGTCGCAAACTTATTTATATTTTTTATTTGATTGTTTATTGTTTTCCAAAAGGTTTAAAGTACCTTAACTCTCATTATAGTTCGTATTTAATACTTAAATAATAAAAATAATTAAAAAACAAAAATATCCCACACTTTAAACTACATATGTCATAGCTTCTGCTGCTCAATTATCCAAACAAAGTCAAAGTATTTCCATAGTTACTCATCTCTAAATATTTTAAATTAAAGTTTTTATTGGCACATCTGGCTGAAGTGCCAAAAACTTAGTTGAGCAGCATGTGAGTTGAGCTTTATGATGTTGTTTAATCGAGATGTTGCCTATGCTCAGTCCCTGGACAGTTGATGGCAATGCTTAAGTTGACAGTTTCTGTAGCTGTTGCTGTTGTTGCTGTTGTTGCTGCTGCTGTTCCTGCTACTTGTCAGTTTATCGTCTTTACACACTTTAACACTTCCGCTTGGCAGTCGTCAAATGTAATTAATATCCTGTTACACTTTGTTTGACTAGCCCGAAGCGTTTTTTAAAATTAATTACCAGCTGTAGTGTGCAGACAACATGAAAATGTTGACAACGATGTTACTAAGCCCTAGACATTTTACATACAAACACAATCTACAATCCATGCAACTAATGCCAAGCTGTCAGCTCATTATTATCAACACACTGTGGCCATTGTCGTTTGCCACTGCCACTGCCACAGCGACTGTGTTTTCTCTTTCCCATATAAATACAAAATATCTATCTACATACAAATGTTGTGAATGTATGTAGCGATGACGATGTCGATGTCGATGTCGAAGTCGATGTTGTAGAATATTCGACTCGAGTGGTATATGTATTCAAATCGAGCCAAAAACCCACTCAACCAAATTAACACTTTGGCAGCGAGTAAAGAAGCAGAGATATCCAGAGATAGACAGAGACATAAGGAGACACTAAGAAAGGAGAGTGTGTGGGGAAGGGGGACACAGACCTTGGGGGGATAACTGTGTGGACTGGGTGGAGGCCAAAGGGCAGCATGGCAGATAATGCTCAAAGGCATTATTGTCAATATCAGAGGAAAATGTTGCAATCTTAATCTGTAATCAACATAAAATTCAGTCACTGGAAAATGTCATCACGGCGATACGAGATAGATAGATAGCCACAGATAAGCAGAGAGAAAGAAAGAGAAAGAATGGAATGAGATGTTAGGTGGACAACTTGGGGTTACGACAATTCAATCACAGCTTGGTCAAATCAACAGTCGACCATTTGGCCAGTCAGCCCCATCACTCAGACCCTTCTCCCGTTTCTCCTCGTTTCTCTGTTCCATTCAGTCTAAGGCAAATTTGTTGCGGTTCTTTGTTACTTTGATTTCGCATAGATTTTAAGCTTAAAGCGGTCAGACCAAAAAGAAAGTAAGAGACAAGCGTTGTGCTCTGTAAAAAACATAAAGGAAAAGTTGTTGGGCGATCTAAAGTTAAACACAGGATATATTTTTGCTATAATAAATGAACAGTAATGACAGTTAATATTGAAATAAAATTATATAAAAAATGTCATTAAATTGTTATGTTATATTAATTATAAATATAAGAAACATTATTTTTCACATTTATATTTTGTTTTATAAAATTTAATAATATTACATAATATTGTAATAACAAATAAAATATATATACACATAATAATATTATATTGTATTTAAAATTATATATTTAAATATTAAACAAAAACAAATAAAAATAAATGTCTTAGCATCAGTCTCTCTAAATGTTTACAGAGCATCAAGCAGCTCATCATTGAGCTCATTTGCTATCCAATTGCTTTGATTTTGAGCCTGCAAGTGACTTTTGTTGAAGTCAGTAGACAAAGCAGAAAAGTTGCCTGTAAATGATACGAGACAAACAGCAAAAACAACAACGAAAACAAGAGGAGAAACAGAGAAATAGCTCCAGCAACAACAATTAAATCAAGTGCAATTTCAACACAAATATTTTAAAGTTTAACCACACACACACACACTCTCGCACTGTGACTCACTCACAGACTTGTAGCCACTGAGAAGTTGCAAAATATTTGTCATGCCTGGCACGGACGTACACACAGGACACGAAGGAGTCGTCGTCGTCGTTGTCACAGACACCCTGTGGCCAACCGCAAAGAGACATGGCCGAATACTGACATGGCCTTACTAGACACTTGTCAAAAGCACACAAACACACAACTTCTCACACACTCACATACACACTGACACCTGCACACACACTCTCGCATACTCCCAGAACATCTCGGAATATGTTGTGTATGCATGTGTGGAATGCTTAAAATTCATTACATTTCTGTGCAATTTGTTTTTGATTTTTCATTTCATTTCCCGGCAAAATTTATATATGACGAATTTCTACCAGCTGCTGTTGTTCTTGTTGATTGTCTGTACCAAAAAAAGAAATGAAGTAAAAAACAAGGAGCACAAAAAAGGCGCATCAGCAACGTGAAACAGCTTTCTCCTGTGTCAGGTATAAACTCGCTAGCATGCCGCAAAATATTCGTCGCGCTTTCTGTCCCCGGGGAAATCAAACATTTCATAATTAGTCATTGGCATTGGCGACGTCCTGGCGACGCGCAGCGACTGACTGACTGACTGACTAGGCGAGTGAGTGGAGTCCCCTGGCTGAGTTATGATTTCATATTTTCAAAAAGGAGCCAGAGCACAGGTCCTGCGACATTGCCATCGACATCGACCCTGAGCACATGGCAATTAAAAAAACCGTTGCGCGCGCGTTTGTTGCCTCATACAACCCTCTGAGGCTCTGAGGCGTATTGAAATTGCTTCTCGAAATGCAATCGAAATTGGCACTGGTCACGGCAAAACAGGACAACACAGCGACAGGCGAGTGAAGAGTGGAGAGGGGAAGTGAGACGGGTAAAAGGTACACGCTGGCAAAGCCCAAGTCAAAGCACAAAGTAAGCGATTTGCTCGCGGCGGCTGTGTGTATGTGTATGCAACATGCAAAACTAAAGGGAAATCTAGTTTAATTTTTTAATACAAAACCAGTCAAAGAGTCCCCACCTGAAGGGTGGCGAACAAGTAAAATAGTCAAAAGGGGTGCCAAAGAGCGAAACGAAAGCAGCTCCCAACTAAAGCCGAGAATACAAGTAAAAATATATGGCAGAGGCGTGGCCCAAAAAATTGCAGCAAGAGGGAAGAACAATTTTTGAAACATTAATTATTTTCATATTTGTTAAAGTCGAAAAAAGCAATGTGTTATTTTCGAAAATATATTTTAACATTTAACATAAGCACTTTAAGCATTTTAATAGTCAATATTTTTGTGGTAGTAATTATTCATAAGTTAAATTTAATTAAATTTTTTTAAATAATATCTATTATTCATTTCGTTAAATTAATTCTAAAAACAATAATTCATATGTTATAATCGAAAAAGAATTATTCTGTGTTGTGCAACACAAACTATATTTATGTCAATTTGTTTCTCCGTTACTTACTTAGTTGTATGTTTGCAATATTTTTAATTCAATTCACATTAACTACAATTATTTTGTTTTATAGATTCAATTATCACAAATAATACATATTACATCCCCTTTACTTATTTTTTTCGACGCCGCTGCTCCATCTATTTTGCTGTGATTGCCATTGAATGCAACTCATCGTTCGATTTTGTAACTCGCTTCCAATGCCCCACAGCAACAGGAAAGTTGATTTGTTTTGCAACATGCAAAAGGATTGCGACACAAGCAACAACAAGAATAAAAACAACAACAACACCATCGAATACAACTACAATAATACGAGAAAATCCACACAGCCACACCAAACGTGTGGCGACATAGAAAATAGTCAAAGTGCCCACAACATGATTTCGATTTTGTTGCCCAGTTCTAAGAAGGGTCAAGAGCGAGAGGAAAATACACTCTATCACCAACTGCCACTCAGAAACAGCAGCAGCAGCAAAAGAAACCAACTTCAGTTGCAGAAGACGACTCAATATGATTTCTATGTGCGAAAATACATAAATCAATTAAGAATTTGGTAAGCTACTTGTTTTAGGGCTTATGAACTTATTTTATTTTTAACAACTTCTTTCACAACTTTATCTACAACTGCAAACAAACATAATCTAATGCAAAAATGGCCAGCTTTTATTCTAAACATGATTACGATTTATTCATCGAAAATAAATTGACCACATTTTATGTGAAGATACAAAACGAAATGTCAACACTTATGTATATTTATTAACATTTTCATAGGTCCACAATATTTTTAATGAAAAATATTTATGTAACAGAGGTGCAGTTTATTCGATAGGCTCTATCGGTATCGATTGACATTAGCAAGTTGACACACACGAAGCAATCGACATCATCCGCCGTCAGTAATGGCTCATCAGTTGTCAGTAGTAGATTGTCAGCAAAAAGTAGTATTATTTAAATATTATCAATAATCAAGAGTATTCTATATAACCAACATTACATTATAAGTTTTTTTTTTTATTTATATTGAAATCTTTTATTTTTTCTAACCCTCCACAAACAAAATAGTAACACAAATCATTTATGCTGCATATGGAGCAAATCTTTATACATATATGAAAATTGCAAAGCAATTAAATGAATTGCTTAGATAAATGTGGAGGAGAAAATGTTCTGAGGGTGAAATGTGGGTGGCATTCAAAGTAATGGGAGAAGGATTGAGAATCTGGATATGTGTGTGTGAGTTGGAGTTTTAACTGCTGCTGCGGCTGTGCAGTCAACTGTTTCAGCGACTCAGTTGTAAGCCGGCGCACTCACTAATAGTTCTAATTGCAAAAAGCAATTAAAACTTTCGCCGGCTCAAGATGCACACACTCATACACACATACACGCATAGCAAGTAACTGTTAGAGACATAAAAGTCAAACAGTGGCAAAAGAGCGGCAGGAGGGAGGCGGGAAGTCGGTTGGTTGAGTCGAATGTAGCCAAAGCACATCAATCACAAAAATTTCAAGTGTGCAAAACTTGTTTGCCAAAACGCTGCGGTGCGTATCTCAATCTGTAGCTGTAGATGCAGCTGTGAGAAAGACACACACACTTTACAAATTGAATTGGCATTAAGCATAAGGCAGCGCAGCTAAGTATGCTATAAAAAGGCAAGGCACAAAAGTGCCTTAATGTGTGTGTGTGTGTGTGTGGCTTAAAACTGAGATTGTTGTGCTCTTTGGCATTTGAAGTGTGTGCTTGGGATTTGGCCCTCAAAGAGTTTAAGGTTAAGTGGAAGATTTGGCGCAAGTAATAGCAATCGAAACGAAAATTATTAACTGAAAAGCCAGCAGACAATTTGTGATATATTTAATGCAATTCAAGTTCATTTAAATTCCATATAGAAATTACTTTTTAAATCGATTTAAGATCATGTTGGGGTGGTTAATTGAAATGCTTTTGCATTTCAGATTAATATCTTTTATAATTTAAATGAGCTGAATAATCATAAAATTGTTGGATTATAAAAATAAATGCAACTTCATTTGCATAACACTTAAATGCATTTAACACATTAAGTTTTAATGCATAATTCATAGCACTTAAATATACATAATTGAATAACCATTTAATTGCTTTAGTATACAGAATAAGTAGGAGACTGGATTATACAATAATTTTTTATATTGTTTCTTAGAAACATTCAACTCAAACTTATTCAATAAAACTTTGTATAGAAATTGCGAACAAATGCTACTCATATTCAAATTCACCTGCTCTACAAATACTGATTGACGTTTGCCAAATTGCTCTATTTATTTGCATAAACTTTCTGACTTTTACGTAGCTCTCTCGAAAAAAAGACATACAGCAAGCACAGACATTGGTCAATGGTCAATATTGGAAACAGAAAACTGTACAAATTCATAACCAGCTTGAAGCATCAACCGACAAGCGACAGACAAGCAAGTTACATTGAAAACCACCCACAACAACAGCAGCAAGAAGCATCAGATGAAGCGACCATCAATCAGCCAGACGCAGGCAGAGCGTAGCTATTGGTGTGAAACTGTTTCGATGGATGGAGTATGGAACAACAACAAAGACAACAGCCATACTAGCAACAACAACAACAACAGTAACAAGAATTGCAACTGTAGCTGAAGCTGAAGCTGCAGCATGGCAAAATTGTAATACATTTAACAGAATTTAATGCATTTGCCACAGACATTAATCACTGTGATGCACAGACAGGCCAGAGAACAGTCACAACCAGAATCAGCAGCAGCAGCATCCCCAGCATCACCATCGAATGCAGTAAACAGAAACAAGCAAAACCAGAGACAGAGTTCCAAAAGCCATATAGACCCAGAAACAGAGACTGGGCTGTTGATTTTTGCCAAAGCTGCTGTGGCTGATGTTGCTTCTGTTTGAGCCTAGAGCCAACCTCGAACAGAGTATCAGATATTGAAAAATTGAATATTGCATGTCCAGCAACATATACGAGACACTCGCAAGCACACACACTGCAAGAATGCTTGACTATAGATTGAAGCAATTAGACAAACTGATATAATATACATATTAATAATATATTAAGTGACTATTCCTGACAGATTAAAGAATTATACTTGTCAGTGGATCCTTAATGACTTAAACAAAAACAAAAAAAATGGAAAATTAATTGAGAATTTATATTTATAATAAATAAATTTAATGATTCATTTAAAACTCAAATATGTTTTATATTAAATATAATAATAATAATAATGACATTTTATATGTGTATCAATAGGAATTTTTTAAAAACATATTTAAAAAAAAAAATGGAAATATGTTGCAAATATCTAAGATATTCTTTTTAAAATGTGTTTTAATTTTCCATTTTCATTATTTTGTAGCTTTTCTTTTTTTAGTAACACATAAATTATTAAAATTGGTATTATTTCATATGCTTTTTGTATAACGAAAGTTAACTCAAGTAAATTATTAATTTAATATTTTAATTTGACTTGCATATTTTATTATATTTGTAATTTTTATAAATACTACTGGTATTTAAAATATTTTTTTACAATTGTTCTTTATTTTTGCATACTAAAACTATATATCAATGAATTTGAATTTTAAATTAATTCTTAACGATAATAAATTTAAATATTTTCATAAACATTTTTAAGTTTTCATTTTCATATGTACTTTTGTCTTTTTTATTATGGTTATACACAATTTTCATTATTTTATAATTGTATCTAGACTTTATAGTAAGTTTTAAAAACGAATAACATTTTGATATATGTTACTTTTATATTAATAGTTTTTTTCGCTCAGTGTATTGAGTGACTGCTGCCTGATGAGCTGCATTGGTGCACGCTTTATTGGCACTATATGCATATGCCAAGCGCATGGTCAGGGAAAGGGGAAGGGAAAGAGGAGTAGAGAATGTTTGGGAGATGGGCAGATTCTGGATACGATTGAATGCACACTTGGCTGTGAATGATTTGTGTGTAAAAATGATGCTTCGTTGCATGAGCGCTTGTAAGTGTGTGTGTGTGTGTTTGTGAGTTTATATGTGCGAGATTTCATTGAGTTTGGCAACATAATTGCATGTGGCCATGTACATATAGTATTTCGTAGAAAAGTTTCTGCTAAGTTATTGAGTTTAAAAAAGGTCGCAATGCTTTTGAGAGTGTGTGCAAATAGTCGAGAGTCGAGAGATCCAGAGAATGGGAGACTGAGACGAGGGGCGACTGCAGTTGCAATATGAAATTTAAAACGCTCAAAGGCATATCCATAACCAGTCAGTCAGTCAGTCAGTGAGTCAGGCAGCAGGCAAACGTAAGTCGAAGGACAAAAAAAGGACATGCGATGCCATGCGATGCGATGCGATGTGATGGCGCTCGTTCGTTGAGCAAATATGAGCACTTTGCCATGATAGACGACAACGAGGATGAGAATGTCGATATGGGGTATGCGACTGTGTGTGTGCACACTCAAGTGCCGTTGCCATTGACGACTTGAGCAGCGCTGCGAGCAGCAGCAGCGTCGCGTTTATATAGTTGATGCTGAAGTTGAAGATTTTTGACTTTTATGCAACAATTCGCAGGCGAGAACGACAACGACTCCGACGTCGACTGCGACTGCGACTGCGACGCTGACGACAACGACGACGACAAGATATGTTACGAGCAGTTCTCAGTCCCTCTTTGAGCCACACTACTTACTCCACAATCATTTTTGTTTTTTTTTTACAGCTAAAGTTGGCGTTGATATCCTGAGGCAGCGTCTGCATCTGCCAGTGACATGCCAAGTGGGTTGCCGTTTGCCAACTTTTAGTCATAGCATACTTTTCATCGTCCACACACACCAACACTCCTACATACTAACACTCACACACACACACATGCAAAGTAGTGTTCTTACATATGCTACGTGCTCGCACTGCGCTTTTTATGCGCTCACTCTCATCTCTCCCATCTTATTCTGCTCTGCTCCTTCTTCTGCTCTTACACTTCTTATCCAAGTCGTTTGTTTCGTTCCATGCAATTAGACTTTGGCAGCAACTGATCGCTATTACCAAACGACGAGAAACCTTGAAAACTTTGCAGCTATTCAAGCGTTAAGCATTTGGTTGCATAGTTGCAAATGCATCTCAAAATCTCTCCCTCTCTCTCTCTATCTGTGTCTCTGAGTAATTGTCTGTGTGAGTGTGTGTGTCTTTCCCACTGACTCTGTGGTAGTATGAGTCAGTGAACCAGAACTTAATTAAAAACAGGTCCAGGCCTAGGCAGATGAGCAATCATAAGCAGCAAATAAAAGCTGCTTTTGGCCAATAGATACAAAGGCACTTCAAGGCGTCCTGCCAAAGGTGCATTTATGCAGCAGTCATCGAGCAAAACCAAATAACAGAAAAAGAGTTATCAAAAGGAAATGCAACTGAATTAAGAGAGTGGGGAGGGAAGTAGACAAAAGTAAGAGCATGGGGAAATATTCATGTAGTTAACAAGGTATAGAAACAAGAAATAATTTGAGATACGCAAGGAAGGGAACTTGAAATGTCGTGGATAGGATTCTAATACTGTGCATATTCAAATTAAAAAGTACTTTTGTATACCAAAAAACACCTTTGGCAAACGGGTCTTAGTTGCTTCTGCTGACAATCTAGTATAATTTATACCCTATGGTATATTTCGAATGTAGTACCATTTTGATATACCATAGTATTCGATATATTTTCAGGGTTTTTGTGGTATTCCATGAAATATGCGGAACTCTTTTGGGTAGTAGGCATATAGCAGTCGAACATACTTGTTTTCTTAATTATTCAATATTGATCGAGATTGAAATGAAATGAATGAATGTTTGCAAGTAAAATCATATACAAAGTTTATTTCAATTAATAAAATTTTACATAATAATTAAAGCAAGAGCATGTATTAAAAATTTAAATGCAAACTGATATTTCATAGCCACAAAATTAACAATGAAATTCATCCGAATATCCAATTAATGAAAAATAAATTGCAAATACTCTGCAACGGAGCAATTAAGTGACATTCAATATCGTTCGAACTGTTCGGCAACCAACACATGTCTAAATTCATAAAATTTGCCATTTGTAGGCTGGCAATAATATTTTTTTGATGAATTTCACAATATTCAAGTTCAAATATCCAATAGGAATATCAAATGCGAGCTACAAGAAAAAACAATTTCAAACAAATGTAACCAAAATCCAGCTTTGTGCAGATAATACTACATTTGGTTGCCTGGCTGATGCTCTGGTCCAGTGTCGGACACGTGTGCAGATTCAGATTCAGCCTTCAATCCACAGTTGCCAGGACATCAATTATGTGCGCATTACAAAACCACATACACATACACATACACATACGCATGCAAACGGGCATTACGCATTTGAACAATGCATTGCAATGGTTAGGAAAACCAAACAAAATAATTAAAAACCTATGACTGGCAAACTTCATATATCGAAATTCAAATTCAAATACGAAATTCAAATCACGAGTGCTGCAGTTGCAACCGTAGTAGAAGCAGCAGCAACAGCAGCAGCTGCATGTCATGCAACATGCAGTTGCATTCGCTGGAAGCATCTATTTTGCTATCAAATAACACGCACACACACGCACAGCTGTCCGGAGAGTTCTATACTTTCATGCTTGGCAGTTTTGTTACGCATACGTCGTGTTGGCCATGTCAGCCACTCTGTCGTCGGCATCGGCGTCAGCGTCGTAGCCGTCGCTCAGGCCTGGCAGGCAAAAAATGTTTGCCATTATTGCATACACTAATGAAGCTCATGTTACCGAAACCGAACAGAGCAGAGCATTGATAAAAGAGCAAGACAGAGAGAGGCAGCTGCGAGAGAGCGAGAGAATTGGATATCCTGCATGAGCCCTGCAGGCCTCTCTCTCTCTCTGTGCCTGTCGTCCTGCTAGCCTTGCCAGCGTTGCCTGCTTGCCGTGTGTGTGCACTGGACACGCATGATTTTTGCTTGTTGGAAATTCTGATTAGACTTAATTACTGTGTATGGCCGTGTCTAGTCTGTCCATCAAGTTGATAGGTATTCAGTTGCTGCCTTCTATGCACTAGGCATAGAATATACATATGTATATTGTATGTATGCATGTGTTTGCGTCAGTTCAGTCCGATCAAATGTTACATTATATTTTAATTAAAAACTTTGCCAGCTGCATCATTTGCCAAATGAATGGACAACTCGGCAATTAATGCAAACAGCAACAGCAACAGCTACAGCTACAGCAACATCAACAGCAGCAATTTTAATTAATCTAAAAGCAAAAATGTGCAGCCACTGGATAAAATAGGAGCCGCAGCTAACTTTCATGGACAACGCGTTGACATACTTGTCGTTGTCCTCGTTGTCCTTACTGTCCTTTATCTGGTTGTGGCTCATCCAAGTTTTTAGCTCATTGCAATTCCCATTCCCACTGCTTGTGTCGCTTCCACGGCTTCCCATGGCTTCCATCGCTGCAGCGGCTTTCATCATTTGTCTTTGGCCTGACATGCAACTCAAGTTGATTATGTATACTCGCAAGTCCTTTCTTATACCCTGTACTTAATGTGCAAAGCATCAGAGCTTGACCACAATACTAATTTACAAATTTTATATTCTTTTAATTAACCAGAGAATCTCAATATTCACTCATTTCACAGGGTATCTGTTGCGCCTGGAACTTTAGTTCTTTAGCTACTTTTTTGTCATTTGCAAATTTGATGGATCACAAATGGTCGAGGTTGGCATTGGACAAGTTGCATGCCGTTAATAGCAACAGTTAATGGCTTTGTAATTGACTCTTCGGGGGGTGAGACGCTCAATTGTTTGTTGTTTGCATTGTCTACTTACTGAATTAAATAAAAGTTCATTCATAAATGATGGGTCTCTTACCTGAAAAGAAACAAAGAGTAAAAAGAAATGAGGAATACATTCAATATATGATATATTGGAAAACATTTACTATACAAATTTAAATTGAAATTTAGTTAAATATTTATTTCATCGACATCATTAATATTTTTAATATGTAAATTTTCAACTTTTATATTTTGGTTGGAATATTATATAAATCTTATCAGTACTACTTTTGAGTATTTATTTGAGCTTTACTGATATAATAAAATGTTGCAAGCTTAAATAAATAATCATTACTTAAATTGTACTATGTAAATATTATTAACTAATTTTGTATATTTTAATAATACCCTCCTTTTTTGCTTATATACAAAATCGGTAACGGGTATCTAAAAGTGAAGCACACTCAATTGTGGCTTTCTTATAAATTTGTACTTAAGTAAGACTTTGCAAAAGATTTTCTTAAAAACGTCATCATTGTTTTCTTTTTGGATATTTTTTGGCAGCGTATGCAAACCCATATCAAAGAGCATTATCTCTTGAATGGAAAACGTTTTCTTCATTCATTCGCTGTACACCACAATTATCTGACCACTGACACCACATTGGCCACTGGCCAACGTTTGGTGGATTGCATTAATTTACATTTATTTTCTTCTATTTAGTTTTTTTTTTTGTGGCAATACCTTTAGCATCATGCAGTAAGCCTTTGGAGCTGGCTTAAATTCTTCGTGTACTAGTTTTTTTTTGGGAGTTCTATGGGTTTTTAGTTATTTCCTTTTTTTTGTAGAGACTACTTAATTCCTTGCATATTCAAGGGCCGCAGAGCTGAGACCAAAAAGCAGTTGTCGCTGGCAACCGCAAAACTAGACACGAGTCAATGCAAAAGGATGCTGCATAGATATTGGCAACGAGTATTGGCCCGGATTTTAGATGGCGAGTTGTGGGCTGCAGTTTCGTTGATGTTCGAGCGCGTTGTAAAGCTGTGAATGGGCACTTTTTTACACATTTTTCAAAATGCTTCCTTTTGCTTTTTTTTGTTCATTTTACGTTTTTCGTTTTCGGGAAGGGCGAGTGTATATTGAAGTGTTAAAGAAAAATGCAGTCGAGTGTGGCGAAAGGACATTACTGGCTTTTAGCGACCAGTAGGGAGAACATGAACACATGCAGCGGCACGGAACGGAGGAGGGACAAGACCAAACACAAAATAAAATGAATGTTATATGGCAGCGGCTGATGTTGAGGCAGAGCCAGAATCATTCGAAGAGGCGCAAGCAGCAGTCAGGCAGGCAGTCCAGGGCCACGACCAAAGGCAGACAGGCAGTCAGCGAGCATATTGAAGTGTTGAAGTCGAATCACTGCCAAAACGTGGGCGAGGGGAGGAGGTGGGTGAATGGAGATGGGAATTGTGAAACGGGAACTCTGGGAATATCCAGGAAAACTGTGCGACCAGTCGATGAGCACGCCCCACTGAAGTAGTAAGTGCCGTTCGCCACTGGATGACAATAAATTTCCATTTAATCGGATTTATTTGAAATTCTTATTTCTCTCTCTCTTCCTCTCCATTCATATATACATACATACGTATTGTATGTATATATCTGTAAGTGCTACACTGCTCTCACTCACTTTCTCTCCACATCTCTCTACAATTCTTCATGACTGCTGCGGTTTTTACAGCAGTCGCGTGGCACTTGCTCCAAATTTTTCTCGTCTATTTTTTTCTTTTATTGTTTTTAACGATTTCTCTGCTCATCGGCATCGTCGGCACAAATGACGTTGTTGAAAATTTTTCATTCACTGTACGTCATATTTTTTGTGATTTTAATTTCATTTGATTTTCGCACAGTCAACAGAGCGAGTTGGAGTCAGAGTACTAAAAACAAAAAAAAAAATGAAGAGTCAGAGAGGAATGCTCTCAACTTTGCTGATTTTTTATGCAAATGCAAGGGCTGTACAAGTAGTTAGTGAAGCTTTTGGGCGGCTAGCAATTGCTTTTTGGCATTTTAATTAAAAATTTAAAATGCCAAATCGATTGATCGACAGCGCCTAACTAAATGATTACTGACATTCGAATTGACAGCTGTCAAAAAGACACGTTACTAAAAATTTAAATAAATTAATTAAAATATTTCATGAAATATAGTGCCTTATTAATTGAAAATTATATTAAAGTTTATCAATTAATTGGTATTGCAAATGTGAAATCTTTGGTAATAAATGAGCAAAAAATTAAAAATTCTTGTTATGAGTTTTGGGCAGAGTAATACAGATATGAAATTATGTTTGATAAATAATTTGATTAAAATATTTTATGCAATGCAAGGTATTCCAAATTTAAAATATTACAAAATTGTTGATTTTACTTTTACGAAAAAATTATATTTTTAGTAATCAATGAACAGAAAATTCAAATCACAAACAGGTATACATAGTTTATAGCAATTCATTAGGATACAAATCGCTATATATTCTATGAAATTTTGATTAGAAATGTGGTGCATTTGAATATTTATTAAAATTAATATTAAATAATATTTTCTGTGCATTTGTACAGATAGAATTAGCCTTAAAATAAAATAATTATAGATCAGAAATCCTGCTCTGTTAATAAATAGGAGTTGTTCATCCAAAATGCGTTATTTTATGACAATAATACGATATATCTCTTGAGATCTTTGTCACGCAGAATTTATTGTAATTTAAAGTCACTCAAAGGGCAGTTAAATGGCATGAAAATCGACGGCCAAGCACAAGGAACGAGATCACCGCACATTCACCAATTCATTCAAAAGGTAATAAGGAATAGAGCTGACGTGTTAAGGACTGCCTCGTTTTTCCGCCCTTACACGTGCAGAGTCATCAAAAATGCGTTGCAGCTGCTGTTTGAGCCCCATCAACGTCTCCATCTCAACTCCTGCCACACTTTTGTGTGGCACTTCATGCATTCCATGCCCCATGCTGTTGAGTTGTCCCCTTCGTCAATGACCTCAGCTGTTTGGCAGCTTTGCCAAACGTCGCGGCGTGAAAATTGCGCGCTTTTGTTTGTTGTTTGTTTTGTTGACATGCTGCTGCTGCTGCGGTGGAGCTGCTTTGATGCTCAACGGCAGCTGCAACGCGTCGATTGCTCCACTCTACCGGTTACTGGCATTTCACTTAGCCCACAACCAAACACACACACACACACCTTCATCTTGAGCATCTTTGAGCCTGAAGTTCTAGTTCTCTACTCCTAGTACAGCTACTTTCGACCAGTCAATGCCGCAGCATTTTTATGCTTTGACATTTTTATGCTCGCCATTTTTACGGCAATGGCAGCTGACTGACTTAAGACCAAACTGTATCTTCAAAACTACCAAGCATCGAGCTTGTGCCTCGATGGTTCCCCGTTTGCTAATAAAGTTCTTCTCCGGCGGCGTTTCGCAGCTTTTCTTGTCTTTGACTTTAATGCGCTTTCAATAAAATTTTATGCGAGTTTTGCTTGCATGCAAATTTTATAGCCTGTACTTCTTCTCCTGCTTTTATTCCAAGCTCTAACTCCACCTATGTGTGTGTGTGTGTTTGGCTACCAAGAACAGCATAATGACAATGCAATTTTTTATTTGTTTTGTGTGTCGAGTATTTTTAGCGATCTTTAGTGATACCCTAGAGCAGCCAAGGTTCTGGATGTTTACGACTGATGTCTAAAATAATAAATACTAATTGATTGTAGGTAAATTAAAGTATAAATATTTGAACTATTATGACAATTGAATGAAATATGAATAACTATAATAAATTTAGTTACATTGGAATTAACTTATTAAAATAGTTAAAGAAAACACATTTACATAAAATAAAATATAAATAAAAAAATATATTGTCACAAAATGAATGAAGTTTTGAATTAATAATTCTGGGCTGTACATATAAACAATATTAACTTAATTTAGCATTTACCACTGGAATTGGAGAACATCTAGAAGAAGTCCATTCAGATTAGATAAATGGTTAATGAATACGATTTTTTAGTAATCCAGATATCATATTAGTGTAATACTATTAATAAATCAAAACAGTTTCCTTTTTATGCATAAAATTAGTTAGTTACCTTGATTTATGCTACGCATTGTAAATGTGACTTAAAATAAGATTCAGCTGAAATTTTGTTCACTATAGAATAAATTTTTAAATATGCAGAATATCTGAAAGTCGAGCACATTCAATTGCAGTATTCCTACTTGCTATTTTCTTTATTTTATTACATTTCTGTCGCGAGCAAATTCATTGCAGTTGTAACGGTTCTGTTGCCCGTCCCCCGCTCCGATTGCCCGCCCGCTTGCCTTGCACGCCATTTTGTCGCATTGTTTTTGTTGCTGTCGTTGTTGTTGTGCGACTGTAAATTGCGCTTGTTATCGATAAATCATGCAACCATTATTTATGGTGTTCTGATGTGTGTATGTGCAGTTGCCTGCATATGTGACTGTCGTCTCTCCTCCCCCCGTACACCGCTCTCTCATCTAGATACCTTACTTACTCTATGGCTCCTGGCTCTATCTATGTTTGAAAATTATTTTTCAGTTTTCGATTTTTCGCTTTGAAATACCCATTTCATGTACGTGTGTGTGTGTTGGTTGCCGTGTGTCGTTGCCGTTGCCGTTGCCGTTGCCTCAATTTCTTTATTTTTTTCTTTCTATTTTTATGGGTTTTTTTGCTTGCTTTTTTATATTTTTTTCTTTGCACTCACTCAATGCGATTTTTCGTATTGCACGCTTTTTAGCATATGCCATTGGCCAATGGACTCCCACTCCATCTGCCCTTCTCTCTCGCTCTCTCCTCATTTTACTCACAGCTTTTCATTGTGTGTAAGGTTTTTCACTTTGGCTCCTGGTTTCGTTTTTTTCTTGTTTTTGTTGGTTGTTGCTGTTTTTTAGCATTTAATACAGTTGAGTGTCTGGCACAAATGTTTGGTAGAAATCGATAAACTGACAAATTGCTTGTTGGACTGCATATGTGTCTGTGGATGTGTGTGTGTGTGTGTGTGTGTGAGTGTGAGTGTGGTAAATGGTTAAGAGCTTGGTCGCTTGGTTGGTTTTGTTGGCTCGGTTGGTCGGTTTGAATCGGTTTGGTCGGTCGGTGCCTGGTGCAGGGTGCATGGAGCCTGGTGCTGCAGCGCAATGCCAAAAGAGACGACAAATTGTACAACTGTAATTGTTGTCATATTTAAAATGCAGAGCATTAGTTACATTTTGTAAAGGAAAAATCTGCAATCGTTTTCAGCTTAAAGTTCGCAAAACAGCTTAGCTCTCTATTCACATTGCAAATTGCTAGCAATAAGTATTTAAGTTATTGTTTGGAGTATTTAGACAGAGTTAGTACACAATGGATTTGCAAAACAAATGTATAAATTCTTTGCTGTTAAATACTTTTACTTTTACAAGTACATAATATAAAATGAATATTTTATAATTTATCATTCAATTGGCTAAGAAATTTATGTATCACTTTCTGTTTAAAATCATAAGTTTTAAATATTCCAAAGTATAGGCACTCGGAAAATAAACTGACATTTTAGAGAATTGATTTGTATAAATGTAATTTATTTAAAAGTTATCACAATTCATTTCAATGTTGAGTAGTGAATTCATTTTTACTCCCTTGAAATATAATTGCATGAAGTAGTATAATAGAAATGTAAATCAAATTCAGCAATACAACGCAATCTGTTATGAAATGGAGTATTAAAGTGCCAACAAAAGTCTTAAGATTGCACTCATGTCGTTAAAGTTTAGTAGCCGTGAAATGCGCGCTGTTATTGAGTAATTGAAGAGAAAGAGGGAGCACAGCTGTAGCTCAGCTTTGTCGATAAGCAGCTGTGAACAAACAGCTAATGCATCAAAATCTTTCCAAGTACTTACTACACCATATACCTACATATGTATACGTACGTATAGTATATATAGTAAATCACAACAGCAACAGGAGTGCAACAATAATGAAGGCGGGGTCGCTGTCCGTGTCATCAATTTACCACAAGAGCTGACCAATAAACCGCTCACAATGAGATTTACAGCCGAAAAGCTGCCTAATTACACCGAACAACGACGATGACAAAATCCGCAGCTAATGCACTGCAAAGTAAACCAAAGTCAAAAATATCAACATAAATAACACTTAAAGCTGACACAAACACACTCACACACACACTCACACATTTAACAGCTAAACAACTCTCTGTGCGTTCAAATAAATTAAATTCAGTGCAGCTGAGCTCAATTTTGGCAGCGACGTCAACGGTGGCAGAGCAACAAATGGATTTTTTTTTCTTGCTGCTGGACTGTGTCCAGACAAGACAAATGCCAACGGCCAAGTAAACGGCCAAATGGCCAAATGTGTTGAAAGGCAGGACAAGCACAAAAAAATACACACAAAAAAGATACAGAGATAGCGAACCAGAAGAGAGGTTGGGAAAAGCGCAGCCAAATAATATCGAAAACAATTTTCAAGCACTTAAGTGCAGTCTAGAGGTCGTACAACGTATATATATATATATATATATATGGTGGGTCGGGTCGAGTCTGCACTGGGATTTCGATTTGCTCGCCCGCAGGCTGCTTTTTTACGGTTATAAATTTTCGACTCTTGCACTTATCGATAATAGATTAATCTACTTGGGGCATGTTTGGCATATAAAAACCCAATCGCATTGCTGCTGCTGCTGGCCGTTGTTTGCTGTTTTCCTATAGATTTGCTGCTGCATCTTTAAAGCCAAAATTTCTTTGTTGGGCAGCATAACAAACAACAAAGAGAGAGTGAACCTGGAGAGAAAAGTACTTTAATTAGAAAACTCATAAAATTGGCATGGCAAATATTTGTTAAAAACAAATATGTTGTCTGGCATTTCATCATCAAGCCAAAAGGCATTTGCTTTTGTTTGTGCAAGCATGCATGCATTTTATTAAAATTTTGCGCAAAGCAATCAATGCAAATACAAGACTGACTGACATCAGGACTGAGAGCAGACAAACAGACAAACGGAGAGACAGACAGATACTCACACTGTGGTTACCTTGACAAGCATATCATATTTGTCTTCAATATGTTGGTGACAATCACCTGAGGCTATCAAAGTGCTGCCAATAACATGACAACTCGCATACAAGCAGATGCAAATACACACACAAACACACACAGATACAGATACAAATACATGTGAGCTTTGTAGCTGGTTTTTCGTTCATTCGTTCCTTTTGTGCGTAATATTGAAATATTAATTTTGAATTTTGAACGCAACCTTGCAGCGCCTGTTTATTATTTGCCTTCATCCGACATTGCAACTGCAACTGCTTTCGTGTTTATCTATTAAAATTCAAGATGAATCCCAAGCTGGTTCGACAACAAATTGCGCTCTTAAATCAATTTCAATAAAATTGCAAATAAAATCATTTCGAATGTTCAATAAAAATTCTTTGTGCCAATAATAGTCTTTTTTACTTACTTGCCAAGCTTCTAATATAACTGCATATTAAAATTGAAGTGGACTCGAATGTATTTTTGCAATTTCCAAAGACACATACTTTAAAGTTAATGAAGCTTTTGATTTGTATTATAGAATTTATGGAACAATTCACTTTATTTTCAGTTTAATTTAAACCTTTATCATTATGCAAATAAATTCTCTTAGCAGATATAATAGAATACATCATCATCACATTGTGTCTGTCGTACTATTGGTTTAATTCTTTTTGTAAATAAATTCTTTAAACGCATATTTGTGAAAATTTAAAATTACAAAGTATTAACAAAGTATTAAATTCTTTTTTATACATATTTTCCTACTTCTATTTAAATCAATTTCTAAATAAATTCCTTTAACCCAAATTAATTGCATCATTCAAAGTAACTTTCGCCCTCGATTAATTCCACAATTCGATTTGATTTGCTGTAAAAGTTATTCGCACTGATTTATACCAAACTATCTGTAACAATTCACAATTATTATTTTGGTTTTGTATTATTTGTTACTTGTTTCGATAGCAGATTTTTTATGCTTTTACAACCTGCAAAAATGTGAAAAACCTTATCGCATACACACAGCACGCTTCATTTTTTTGCAGTACTATTTTTGTATCAATTCGAATTTTTTGCACATTTCTATGCAACTGCAAACATTCGATATATATTTCTATGCATTTATTAAATACAATTTTGATATATTTGGAATGACAATCTGTTTCAGATTCTCTCTGCTTCTTTATTCATGTTTTTTCTTTGTGCTTTCCTTTTGTGACATATGCATTTCATAATGCCTATTGAAACATACAATTTTACAAATCTCACGCTAGTCACGTTCGAAATGTGCAAACACATGAAAAATGAAATATAAAACTGACCAGAAAAAAATAACGAAAATAAGGTTGCTCTCGTCGAGAACAATCGGAGCAGTCAAATAAAATATGTGTTTGTGTGTGTCGAAAGAGAGACTGTGAGGGAAGGAGGTTAAAGGTCACAGTTTTTGGTCCGTTGGACTGTTTGGTCGTTAGTCGTTAGTCTATGGCGGCCATGATACTAACACAAACATATAATTTTCATCAATAATACCGTTGTGCAGACAAGTGAATTTGATGAAGCCACCGCCGTTAAACCCCTCCCTCGGTGTCACACAGTTGACGACGGCAACGCCATGGGAGGTCCTGAATACACACACACATACACACACAATCTCACTCACATACACACGTGAATTCACAGTCCCATTCACATTCACAATGGGACGCCGCCATGTGCTGACGGCCAACAAATGTTTGGGGTATTTTAGAAAAATACGTTACAAAATAACCAAAACTAGATAAAGTGAGTGTGAGTGGGAGCGAGAGAAATATACTGAGTAATAATGGTATTTATTTCTAAATAAAATGCCAACCGACACACACGCATACAAGCACGAATGTACGCTGATAAAACAGAGAGAGGTCAAAGCGCTATAAGTCCCATGGCGCTCAACGTGCGTTGCGCTGCGCTGCTCTGAGCTGGTGTCAATGTTTGGACATTTGTTGAAGCCGTTGTTAAAAATAAAAACCCTTTTTAGTCAACAACCACAACAAAACAATAAAAATCGTGCGACATGCTCACATACACATGCATTTATTTGTCTGCAGTGTTGTGTTAAATCGTGTTTGTCTTTGCCATTAAAAACTCGGGCGTAAAAAATGCTTCGCACACTTCTTGTTTGCAGCGCAATGCAGTTTACTTTAACTATGGAGAAGTTTAGATTGAAAAATCAAGCAAATGGTTTCAGTTTTCGTTTTTTATGCGTTTCAAATTTAACATCAATATTTAGTATTATTTAGTAGGAGAAGTATACTCTTAATTTGAGTAACTTATTACATAAATAAGCTTTCGATTTCAGTGAGATATTTAAATGATACTTCAGATTACAAAATCAAGTTGCTTATTTTCCCTAATTTTATTAATTTGACACCAGCTGTTTTTATCGATCAATATTTATATTTTAACTATGTAAATAGATTTTTTAATTCTTTGCCTCATGTATAAGTTTAAAATTTAACATCAGTATTTATCAACGATCAGCATAAAACATTTACATTTTCATGAAATTAAAAATAAGTATTTTGTATTGCTCAGCATAAAATACTATTTAAAATGCTTAAGATGTTCCAAACTATCTTCTTATAATTAATGAAAAGATTTATAAGACCGAAAGTCAAACAAATTATTTTATTTTTATGTTTTGTTATAGTTAGAAATTTAACATATCACTATTTTAATTTAAATCTGTATTGATATTGTTAATAGAAAGATACTATAATAAATACAAATTTAAGCTGAAAGCTTGCCAGATTCATTTGCCTCGAGCTACAATTGAATTCGTAGCAGAAGCTTTGATTTAAGTAAATAATTAATAATGTCAAATAGCATTACTTATTCATTCAAGCAAAAGCAATTCCTTTTCCAATGAAATATTGCCAAATGCATCGCAAAATGTTGTATGATAGTTGTGGTATTTGAGCTCAATTCTCCCTTTTGGATATTGTTGCCTATCGACGCCTAAACACGCGTTCACTGCATATTTTTGGATTTATTTTATTGGTTTGCTCTTTGTTTATTTGCGTATTTGTTATTTACTGATGTGCTTTATAACTTTTTCATACGGTCACATGAAAAATTTTCAATTTTCACACATAGAGAGACATGGGAAATAAATTGCTAGGCTTTTGTGTGTGCTTCCAAAAACGTTGCAGGCAGTTATCAAATGCATTTTAGCATTATGGCTGGCTATAAATTATTGTTGTTTGCCAAATAGTTGAAGAAATCGGCTTATGTAAGGGGCGTGCTCGGGGTTGTGGTTGAGGGCGTGGCACACGCCTAACATTTAACACATCCAGAGTGTGTTTGTGTGTGTGTGTGTGTGTGTGTGGTGTGGTCGCTGTCAGTGCAGCACAGTCAAATGCAATTCATTTTTCATATTTGCGAGCGTAGAAGAAAATAAGCAAAAAGGGAGCAGAAAAAAAAAACGAGAAATGAAATAAAAATGAAAGGGAAAAGTTGTGTGTGCGGGTTGCAAAGTAATTTAACAAATGGATTTCTAAACAAATACGGAAGTTTAATTTGTAACCAAAAGGACATGCGCATGGCGGAAGCAACAGCAACAGCAAACGGGAACAGCAACGGCAATGGCAACAACATCATCAACGGCAGCAGCAGAAGTGAAGAAGGAAAGCTAAGGAAATGTATGCCAATGGCAGTGGGTGGACAAGTGGAGAGAGGTTGGTGGAGGTGGGAGGTGTAGGGAACTGGCAGCTAGTAGCTTGTAACTCGGTTGCTCTGTCCGCAGACCGCTGCCACTACAAGCGAAAACCGCAGGCCAAGCAAACGCAGAAGGCGAAGCTAAAACCAACATGCCACAGTGTGAGTGTGTAAGCGTGTATATCCTGGTGTGTGTGTGAGTGTGTATGTGTGTTGGTGTGCTTGTGACATGGGAGCATATTCGCACTTCAAGATGGCTTCGATATTTCTTAGTCAACAAAATGGCGATTGCAAAATTGTCGTCCTTGCTGCGCAACGCAGCGTTAAGAAATTACTTTACTTGGCCAGCGACATTTTGTGGCGTAGACCCCAAACACTCCACCTCTTCTACTCTCCCTCTTTCACTCCACCCCATCCCACACCCACAGTGACAACAGCCAAAGTTGACACAGTTTACTTTGTTGCCACATTTATATAGCTTGGCTGGCAGCTTTTATGGCACTTTGGCTTTTGTCTTGAGCTTGCGAGTCGACTCAAGTCGAGTCGCATCGCATCGAGTCGAGTCGAGTTTGAGTTTGAGCCAAGTCAACGGAAATGGCGGCCGTCGTAATTCTCAATTTGCCAAGGCGACAATTTAATGGGTTTTCAGGTGTGTGTGTGAGTGCGAGTGTGTTTTCAAATTGAATTGAAATTGCAGAAAATGACATTAAAAATTAATTAAATTGATTGCAACGCACAGCCGGCAACTGTCACAGCCAGCAAACGGCAGCTAATAAGAAAAAAGTAAAGAAAGAAATCCCAAGAGGCAGAAAAATAAAAAAAAGAGTTGAAGTCATTTACTATTTTTTGCAGTTCGGGATGGCTAAGAAAATATGCCAAGTGTTAGAAAGAATTAAAACTTTGTTTACTGCAATTGTTCAATTTAAATTAAATTAAAATTTTTAGCATTTTAGAATGGAAATTTTAATTTTAGTTATAGCACTTCAATGTTTGTGGATAGAGTATTGCAGTTTCGTCTGGCTGTTGCCTCGCAAGTTCGCCTTAACTGTTTTTGTTTGCATTTGCAATTTCATTTAATTGCCCGTGCCATGCCCTCCACACAGTAGTCAAGTCAAGTAACGTCTCTGTCGGCTTTGATTGCCTGACTTATGGCAGCCATTTAATTGGTTGCCTGCCACGTCAAAGACAGTCCAAATGAAGAAATATTATATTGGGGGATCTTTCTCACGCCCTCGCACACATACAGACACTCTTCTCCCACCCCTTGGAAAATGTTGCAAATCAATTTGGTTTTTGGCTAAGTTTTTGCTACCTGCAGCTACTTCCATGCACATTTGTTTGTAGAAAACATAAGCAAAAGTTTCGCTTACTTATTGGCAAGAAGAAGTCGTTTGTTTGGCTCCAGTTTGCTTTAGCCAATCTTTGCGGTCACGGGGAAGGGAGGGGGATGGGAATTGAAATTTGAGCAAGCGGCAAGCAACTTTAGCCGTTTGCTGATGTTGCCAAATAGTATGTGAAATTCAGCTGCAAAAGAACGCAAACAATTTGCTGTCAAGCGGTTGTGGTGTAAGTTTTGACAAGTTTTTTCCCTTCTCTTTACTCAGGCAGCAGGTGCAAGAAAAACTGCCAGGATTCTAACTGACCAATTTATATAAACAGTTGTTAAATTAGCTTAGCTATCAAAGCTGCCAAGACTGAGATAGACAAAGGATTATCACAGCAAGGCTTTCGGATTTTGTAGACATCAAAATTATTAGCAACAACATGAAGGCTAAATGCTTAAGCACCGCAAAAGTCTCAAGGAATTTCATAATTACTTGTTTGTTTACGTCTGTTGGGTGCAGTTAAAAGAAGCAAATAATGCAGCCGCAACAACAGCAACTCACCATCAGGCAAGCAAATAAGCAAGCAACCTTTTTCGCCTTGTCTCGTTGATCAAGGCAGCGTTTTAATAGAGTTGACGTGTCCATCGACACCAACGTTGTTTACGTCTCGTCAACAGCAGCGTAATTGTTGTTGTTGTTGTTGTTGTTGATGCTCGTGTCGGTGCAGCTGCTTTAATTAAATTTTAAAATAATTTTTTATCGCTTGTTTATCGTTGCATGTCCTTTTTGAGTTATATGACAATGTGTACGTAAATTAAAATTGCATTAAAAAACGAAAAAAAGAAAAAGCTGCAAGCAGTGACACAACAGAAAAACAGCGAGAGAACGAGATTGTAACTTACCAGCATAATGGCAGATTTTTAATTGCCAGGCCAGAAAATGTCTCGGCATGGCCACCAAATTATCATAATGAGCAGAAGAGAAAAAAGGTTCAAACCAATAAAAAAACCTGCGCAATCGAATATTATATAATATTAAGTATACGACACTTGAACTGTCACATGCAAAGTCAGCAGTGAGAGGCAAGTTGCGACCTCGACTTTATGGTAAGGAAGAGTAAGTAAAAGGTTTCTTAAGTCAAATAAATTATTTAAGTTACGTAGTTTACAATTTTTTTATTTTTTTATTCTAGATCTTTTCAGTTATTAAAGCTGGTCTTGGTTTATTGTATTAATTAATATTAATAGAGAAGTAAATTCATTTTTAAAAGTTGGTTGGATCATTTAACGAGTTCTTAAATATACCTTTGCTAAAAAAATAATTTCGTAATTATGTAGATAACTTACACAATTAATTTATTATTCCATTTCTATGAAAGTCTTTTGCATTTTAATAACATACCATATTTTGAATTTTTTTTATTGTGTTATGTATATTGAAAAGTTTAATTCACTAGCAGGTTCAGGGTAAATAAATAATTTATCATCGCTTTAAAAACTTCATTGAGCAGTTAATGTTCTTCAATCATTTGCTTTCTGATTTCTGAAGTCTAATATTAACACTTATGTCACTTGTATGATTCAAATTTTGAATAACATTTTGGAAACATATCTAGTTTTGAAGCTCCAGCTTAAAGGAAGAGTCATTTGATTTTGCTTTATGAGACTGCCTTTACACTCAGTGACTCAGTTGTAACTGGCTTTCGACTCTTTTTGGTCACTTCAATTTCTTGTTTCCTCATTTTTATTGAAGCTGACGTCAGTTGGCAAAGAAGACAGAGGCAACAGCAGCAGTTGCAGTAAAAGCAGCATCAGCTTCAGCTTCAGCTGCCCAAAGGACATCAGCTATGTTGGCCACAGCATCGCTTTATTTATGTGGCCATATAATATAGTAGATGGTATGGTCAGGTTCTTTATATGATGCGGGTGCAATGGTGGCGGGGGGAAGACTGTGACTGACTGTGATGGAGGGTGGTCGTCGCTTCACATAATTATGCGCATTTTTTGTAATTAAATATTCCTTGTAATTTGCATGCGTGCGCGCGATGGCAGCAGCAGCAAAAGCAGAAGCAGCAGCAGAAGCGTATGAAACGAAGCGCCTGCATACATTTATTATGTGCATGCTCGCCAGCCTCTTTTGTTGTCAATTTTAAAGGTAATTGAAAAATACAATAAAGCGGTTTTTATAATTATAGGCACCGCACAGCATACATACACACACACTCACGGAGAAAGAAAGAGAGAGAGAGTCTGTGTGGCATTTAACAATCCGTGTGGAAAGTGTCTGGCGCAGGCTTAAAGTGCTCCAACTGAAAACTTTGCTTTCGCTGTGAATCTCTGTGAGTCTTTGGCCAAAAGTTGGCACAGAAACTTTTAGCCAAAGCAAAGAATAACATTTTTGTTTTTTTCAATTTCCGGCTTAAGACAAACAAATGTACTCGCCAAGCGGGGCAATACAGTTTACCCTCACAGCTCAGCTCAGGCAGCGGAAGTTGCTGCTGCTTGTTTAAAATTAAAAAAAAAAAAAAAACGAATGCGAATAAAAAGAGAGAGCAAATACATATAGATTTTTTGTATTTTTTTATTTACACCGGATATTAATTTTATAGCAGACGGCAAGCGAGGCGCAAAAACTTGACAAAAGCGTTGCGGGCTTTTGATCTTTATAACACACACACACACTCACACACGAGTTATCTTACAATAATTTCAGTTTCACGCATCCGCCTGTCCAGTATGTGTGTGTGTGTAAAAAAGAGAGCTAATAACATATACAACTTCCGGTGACGGAAGTGTGCAAGTGAGCGGCCATTTTGACGGTGGCACATGCGATCTTTTGATATGCTAAAAGCCAAAGGTCTCTTCTGTCACCCAAACTTCTAGCTTCGACCAGGTGAGACTCACTTCTTCCTCCCACTACATCTTGAGTAACCCCAAGCAACTGGGCGAAACGCATCAGTAAACACCTCAACCGACTTTTATGTACATTTTCTTTTATGTCTTGTCAGCATAAAAAATGCATGCACAACCATCCAGGGGTAAACAAACAAACAAGACGCCCCGTTGATGTCAACCAACGCACAGCGCTTTGTGTGCCCCTCCCTCATTGACTTTCCCACACTCTCTATCGCTTTGCTCTCTCTCTCTCTCTCTTACTTTTTCTCAGTCTCTTATTCCCTGTTCTATGCGCTTGACAGCAGCGCAAATAAACAACAGGTTGATCTCGAAATTTATTTAGAAAACAGCAAAAAATATTCAAAATCTCCAGAGTCGAGACTAAGAATACTCTACAGAAAAAAGAAAAGTAATCATTGAGAATTCACAACAGTGTCTTAAAGTATGACATTCACTTCAATAAAATTATATTCTTAAAGAAAAGTTAAACATTTTCAACTAAGCAGTTCATCACTCCTCCATAAAGTTAGAGTATCAGAAATGCATCAAATGCATGTAATGCATTCTAGCTGCTGTTGTAAACAACGTTCATTCCGTATATACATTTTCCCTCACTTTTTTTTGCAATATTTTTTCTTTTTTTTAGTATTTTGTGTGTTATGTAGGGGTTCCTTTGGCCTTTGTGTTTGCTATTGCACTGCATCACAGCATCGGCCCATGCTGCGTTTAATGTGCTTATGAAAAACAGGAAGCACTCTCCTTCATCTTCCCTGTGTGATGTGTGTCTGCGAGGCAAGCAAATGAAAAATGCACATGGCAAAACGCAGCTGTCTTTTTGTTATGAGAATGCTGAGAAAAATGTTTGCCAAATCTAATTAATTACATCACCAAATGGTAAAACCCTTTTTGCATAGCAAACCAGTGTCAGCAGTGGCTTTTGCGATGAATTCACAAATAAATAAAGTTTGCAACAAATTTGCGGACTGTATGTCATATCACAAAGGCAACTGCAAATTGTTTCCCAATTTAATTAAGTAATAAAATACTGTGGAAAACTATTGACAAATTAGTCAACTGCTGACAACAAATGCAAACCGAGCTACAGCATACTTTAGATTTAAGGAAATTTTGAAAATAAATAAATAATTTTACAAATTTTAAAATAAAAAAGTATTTGGAATTTATCTAAAAAGTTATATAATTATATAGAAAAAATATTAAATTGATTTATTTTAAAAAACTTAAACCGCTAAGAGAACTTTCAGCAATCATCAATGAATCTGCCAAGGAAAATATTCTCAACTTTTAGTGGTTGCTGCGTTGAAAAAATAATGAACTGCTGCTGATGGTGGGAAAAAAATATCAGAATAACATTAAACTAATTATTTACAATTTTTCAACGAACACACACAGTTTCGCATTATTTGTAAAATTAATTAAACTAAATTAAGTTTGACAGCATTTACAAAATAAAAATAATTATATATGCATAAAAAATGCCAACCGACTCAACTTTTCGATATTAAATTAAATTAACAACATGCATGACAAAAAGCACACAGAGAGAGAGAGAGAAAGAAAAAGCGAAACAGATGCAAATGAACGAACGAGGAAGAGAGAGAAAAAGAATATATTAAATTACTTATTTATCATTTTGCATCAATTTGTAAAATTTACTCATTAATTTAATTAAAACCAATTAAATGAAATTGTCACTGTCATTTGAGCATCGATTTTCAGGGACCTGCCTGGCTTTTGCCGAATGTGGTTTTTCTGGTTTTTGGTCTGCTTCGCTTCGCTCTTACTCTTCTCTTCACTGCTCTGCTCTGTCGTTTGCTCGCTTGTGATTAAACATGGAACAGAATCTCGTCGCCGCCTTGACAATTACATATTTCACAATGTACAAATTGCAAACGACTGTTGTTGCGGTAATTTAATAACTTTGCATTTAATGAAGCGACAGCTGATGTCCACGACCCTATCCACACTGTATACATACATACATATATGACACGGGGCGTGTCAAGGATTACCAACCAAGCTATTTTGTTCATTATTTATGACGAATTTCAGCTCTCTCAAAGTATTCGTGGTACTTGTTGAAAAATGAATTGAATTATTCGCACATTGACATGCGTTTGCATGTTGCGCATACGCAGCGTTGTTGTTAAGAGTTGCATGCATTCGAGAAATTTACACTCAATTAAAGTTTATTACATACGTGTGGCAGCATTGTCCAAGTGCAGACATTGTAATGTCTGCGCTGTAATGAAATTTCAAAAATTACCCATACGAAATTCATTTATGTGATTTATGGCAATAATATCTCAGGCGCTAGCTTTAATATTTTCGCCACTCTTTTCTTGTTGTCTTGTAATCAATACAAATCCGGCTCGTTGAGCCTTAAAGGACTCAGTCATTGAGGCGACGCTTACAGATAACGCACATGACACCTAACAAGGCATAAGCCATTAACTTTACACGCTATTCGTCCCAGCTTCATTGCCACGCCCACTTGTCAGTTGACATGCATAAATTTTATAGCATCTCGAAGCTGTCAGTGCAAAAGCGTTCATATGAAAAATTGCCAATGTCTTGTAGCAAAAGCTGCTAGATACTGCTGATATTGTAGCTGGTGTTGGAGTTGTAGTTGGAGTCGGTGGCTGTTGCCTTGGGTCAGTTAGATGAAAAATCAAAACTAATCAAAGGCTCACACAGTTGTCAGATGGGGCTCTGGAGGGGCCCTCAGGAAATTGGCGCAACAACGGCAAACAACATTTCCATTTGAGCACATAAATTTTCGCAACAAATTCAATTTCCTCTTTGATTTTAGCAAACGAGCAGCAGCAGCAGCAACAGTAGCAGGAACAGCAACAGCAACAGCGGCAATGGCAAATAAAATAAATAACTTCCCGGGAGCGCAACAGTTGCCTAACAAAACGGAAGCGGAAATGCAGCACACACACTGTTTGTGTGTGTATGGGTGTGTGTGTGTGTGTAAGAACAAATAGCAAATAAGTGCAAAGCAACCAATTGATAAAGTAAAAAACACTTGAAACTGCAGCCACAGCGCATGTAACAAAGGCCGATGAGTGTGTCGAGTGCTGAAACCGACAACAACAGCAACAACAACAACAACAACGAATGGCAACAGCAACAACAACGAGGCAACCACTTCATAAATAATTCATTTCCCGCCTGCTACGCTAACTTCAACAGCCAACAGCCTCCTTTGCTCAGTACTCTTTCTGTTTTTTTTTTCTCCATTCTTGTGGCGTATGTGGCGTATGCGCAACATATGCAGCCATCATAGAGTGCGAGTGCGAGTGCGAGGCGAGTGAGAGTCGCTGCCGCAGACGCCAAACTAACGTGAAATAGACACGAACAAAGGCTTTTCATGCCTTTGCAAGCATAAAATTGCTTTTTTGCAACAAATATCCCGGCCAGGCAAGCAAGCAGGCATTCAGCCAGCCAGCCAAACAGTTGAGTTTCGAGTCATAGTCAGAGTTGAGTCGATTCCGAGGTCTACACCCCTCCCTCTCTGGGTACTCATCCTTTTTGTGTCTGTCTCGTTCGATGTCTAGAATGCTCTCGAGCTTGTTTGTCTATGAGCCCAGTTCTCTGGTTCTCTCGTTCTCGTTCTCGTTCTCGTTCTGGGTCTTCGCTCTATTTGTTTGCAATTGCATGCATATTTGATTCAATTTCTGCAATTTATTTGCAATTTGGCGACGGCGCCTTCTTTGCTTTTTATCTCTTTGATGATTGAAAGCACACGTTTCGTCAGCACTACCAATATCACTTACCACCCAGACACTGGCAGTGGCAATGATTGTGTGACTGTGTGGCGAGCAACAATTGTGACAGTGTATTAAATTTTTAAATGCAGCGAGCGAGGCCAACGTCGAGTTTGCTGGTTCATTCAACATATTCATGCCGCATTGTTGTAGTTGTCAGTTTGTTGTCAGCCATCCGAAATGCATAAATTTAACACCTAGTAAGCAATTCACAGAACTAAGCTACACACGCACACATACACACACACTCGCACTCGCTCGCACACAATGTGCAACACCCAAACATCCGTTTCCGGCTGCATCCGCTTTGGCGGTGCGTCGGCCATTTGTTTTGAAAGCGGCAACCGCTGCCGGAGTTGCAACACTCTCTGCATATATTAAATGCCGCTAAAGCAACACATAGCTGAATTATAATTAAATGCATTGCTTCTCTCTCTTCCCTACGACTCCTGCCAACACACAAGCCGCAAGGCAAGGCAAACGAGCCAAAAGCATCGCAGCCCATTCACTGGCATTAGACCAAATGCCTCCAAGGTGATGGGGGCCAAAACCAAATGAGCAACGAACCACCATCACTATGCCAACCAACAATGACTTGTGAGCGACTTGCGACTTGCTCAAAAGACAACGAGGATGGCAAGCAAAGTTAGTCAGCAGATGAGCATTTAATATAATATAAATTGTGTATTAATCTACCCTTATTATTAATTGTATTTGTTTGATTTTTATCGATGCTAATTGTTATTTTTTTATTTATATTGATATTTTAATTGAAATTTATATTTCTTAGCAGCCTAAGAAATCAACAAAAACAATAAACAAAAAATATTAAGTAGCAGCATAACAAAAATTGAAATAAATAACATTTCGGTAACATTTTAGATAAGAATTCTCGGGAGATCGCCAGCGGGTGGTTAAATTAAAATGCATTGAAATATTTGCCCAAAGATAAGTATAAAATGTTTTATTTTCCTTAGAAAAAATTGTGTGTGGTGGAAATTTTAGAAATTTGTAGTAATGAGGAAATATTAGAAATCTTTGCTACACTTACAAAAGATTATCATATATCATATTATCATTATTATTACCGTAATAATATTATATACAGAATTTGGTATTCAGAGACAAGCAATCTTACCTACTAAATAGTTGACGAAACAAGTAATGTCTACAACAGTAAATATTATATAAAGAATCAGCACAATAATAATAGTATAATAAATAAGTAATTATAGTATAATTTGCCTTTACAAATTTACATTCGTAAATTCAAATATTCTATATTCTTTTAGCAATTTTAATGTCTTCTCATTGAAATATATTTATCCAAATTTAATATATTGTTTTTATCTCGAAATTCATCGTGGGAATTATGCGGAACAAATGGAAATTTAATTATTGCACTCAAGGCTCCACTTTGGTTGATATTTTTAGGGAATCTTAACTTCATCAAAAATGTTTACTCTTTTTCACTTCTTACTTATTCAATCTAAACCATATGCTAATCGTAAAAGACCAAAAATTTGAAATTAAAGAACCTATGTCTAGCCAAAACAAGAATAAATGCTTAATAAGCTGCAGTTTTTTGGCTGTGCAACTAACTAAACAGAATTGACTGCAGTTTTTTATATAGAACTATGTACATTATATTTGTTGAGAAAAGACGCCAGAGCATCGACACATTGACCGGAAGGAACTGAGGCGGCCTTAAAAGAGCGCTGCTTACATGGATGAGCCGTGTTGGAGCCAGACTGACGGAGACGCCACAAAAAGGGGTAAACAAATGCCAAATGACAGCAGCAGCAGTGAGAACAACAACAACAAGAAAAGCAAACACTATGATAATGAAGGCATTCATTATTATTCCGATTACTGTCTCTGTCTTGAATGTTGCCTGTGGCGGCTGCTGTTACTGCTGCTGCTGTTTTTGTTACAAGCTGTTGGCGCCAAAGAAGCGATTAAATGGAATTGTGTCACAAACAAAACTCAAAACTGCATTCACTACGCAATTTATTCATATGCGAGTGTGGATGTGAGTGTGATTTCAAGTTCTATTCTATATTTTTGCAGCTCTTGTTTAGCTGGTCAATTTAAATGCAAACGTAAAAATAATGCAGCAATTGTAGCTGAAATTGCAATTGCGCTCGTTCGTCAGTCACAGAGAGTGCCACATGTGGCACACACACAGAGGGGGACGAGTGGGAAGGGGCAACTGGAGTCTAATTCATGTTGAGGACTCCCACACAGCAACAACAACAACAACAACAACACAACGTCTGTGCTGCGTAACTGACGCATAAATTGTTGCTACCCAATTACGAGCACTAACAATGGACGCGCCTCTCTCTCTGCAGCCACGCCCTCGACCATACCCAGCCTCCCTTCGATGCTGACCATTGTCTAAGCTGTTGTTGCTGCTGTTGTTGTTGCCAATTTTAGGCCAAAATGTTATCATGTCAGTCGCAGTCGTCGTTGCCCGCAATAGCAGCAGCAGCAGCAGTCCTCCCCTCCCTCCTCTACTCACTCTTCCGTCCACCGCTTGTTGCCCTGCTGCTTCCACGATTTGAGTGCGAATTTGCGTAAATATAATTTATTTACGCACTAGCACGGACCTCTGTCTAACTCGGCTAAGTCTGGGCTTCTCTAACACAGCCAGTCCTGATTACATAAGCCCAACACACACACACACACTCTCTCACACACACACACACAGTTGCAGTTGACGGTGTCTGCCGTAGGCGTGACATTTAAGGCTTTAAAAATAGCCGGACACTGTCATGGCAAGCCGGAACGTTTAATTAGAATGCGGCCGGCTTTGCAGCTGTCTCAAAATTTTGCAAATAGCCTGTTTTTGGTCACGCAAAATGCGACAATTCAACTCTGTGCCAGAGATCAATGGAATGTGCTTTCATTAAATCTTAAATGAAATTCACAAAACAATTGTTTTGTATTTCCTCGTTTCAATTAAGCAGCTCAAATAATCCTTTGCAGTTTTGCAGTTTGTGCTAGTCCTTTAAATCTTTAAGTGAATATCAGAAAATTAATATCTCTAGCAATTATTTTATTATGCAACCAATCGAGAATGAGCCGCTGTCACATAATTGGGAATTCATAACCCGCAAAATCGTCTTAACGCTCAACTTCAATCAAAAATCAAAGCTACATCAAAACACATCACAACGATTGAAGTGAAGTCCACAATGGGGATATCGTTGATGTTATGTCGAAGGCTTCACGGTTTATACTCATCTGGGGGGAGGCAGTGAAATGGTGGGTGAGGGGTAACCGAGTGAGGCACGGACACGCAAGGATGTGCCAATTGGCAATTGCAATTGCAAAAGCATTTCCTTTCCACGTGTATTAACATAATCAAATTGGATTTGTGCACAGGATAATGATGAGCTTCATTATTGGTTGTGTTGCTTTGCGCAGTTTTTATACCCTATAAACGGGGGAAAAGAGTTTATATGTACAATATATATATACATACAATAATAAATGTTGCTATTTTCATTTGAAGACAAAAATAAAATGAAAAATGATATTGAGTAATTCAAAATTATCTCTTAAAACTTGAAGCTCTTAACTTTAAAATTAAAAATATAAAATACATCGACATTATTAATGTCATTTTTATTACATACATTTATGTTTACGTTATGAATTGAAGAAGTATGACAATAACATAGATAATAAATTATTTATTTTTATTTCAAATTTATATTGCTTACCAAATTAGCCCTTGATGTTGTGTAAACAATGAATGCATATATAATATTATCAAGTTTCTCATACAAATGAAAGGAAATTTTAAAAAAGTTTCGATTTATTGGCAAAGATAAAGTTTCGATTTATTGGCAAAGATAATCAAAGACATTTTTTAAGCAAAATGCCAAATATATATTGCAGATGTTTTAAGTTAATTGTTCATTCGAGCTTTGAAATATTATTGGTATTTTTTTTATCGTCAAAATTCAGACACCCACATTATGTTTTCTATTTGCAGAGCAAGATGTTTTAATATATTTGTTAAAAATATTTAAAATATTTATTTATTGGGTATCTTTGAGGCAATCAGGCAAAATTATTTGTATTGCAATAGATGTGTATGTCACCCGTGTGTGTGTGTGTTTGATTTTGAGAGGAACTTCAGCTCATGTCCTTTTTGTCGTTGCCGTTGTTGTCGTTCTTGTCAGCGTTGTTGCTTATTATAAATTATAATGAATTTTCTGCTGCCAGCCACTTGTTGTCACCGGCAACCAGTTGTCGGCATTTGGGGTCGGCTACATCGAAACGCTCATCTCCTCCTGCTGTTGCTGTTGCTTTTGCTGCTGCTCACTCCACTGGAAAATTAACGCATATGAAGTCGCTTCAGTGGCTGACTGGCTGGCATAATCGAAGCACACTTTGCCTTGGCATTTTTGTTGTTACCTGTCAGACAGCTTATAAACCTGTCTCGGCATGTGTCGCCATCGCCATCGTCATAGCCATTGCCATTGCTTTGGCTACGCGCTTTGCCAATTGCGATTTTTCCAGGACTCGTTCTTCCTTCTGTCAAAAACCTCCCCCTCGACGCCCGTCTGTGCCTGAGGCAACAAATTTTGCGCTTATTATGTAAATTTTTGGTGTGCTCCAAAAATGATAGCCTCGAGCTGCGAGCGTCTACAATTAAAATTTAAATCAAATGCAAAAAGGGAGCAAGCAGAGTTTTGCAGTTTACACCGTGGCTCCCTCTAATTTAATTGAGCCAACAATGAAGCAAAGTAACCAGCGCCAAGCAACTTGGCTAACTGATGGCCCACGGCCATAATGGCACTTCCACTTGCGAGTGGTAGCGAGTATTTTTTTTTGTATTTTTTCGGTATCAGGAGTTGGAGTTGCCTCTCCGCAACAATTAACTAGCAATTTTCAAATAAGCGTTTTTCATAATTGAGCTGCAGCCGTTTTCTCTTCACCCAACCGCAGCCCAAAGAGTGTATAATGAAAAGAGCTGCAAAGAATAACCGCAGAAAAGATTTTCAATTGGCATCGTCATCGTTGGCACAGCCAGAGCCAGAGTAGAGTAACAGCTGCATTATTATTATCATTATGGCTATCATTATCATTGCCTTCATCAGCTGCCACATTATCGCTGACTGCCTGGTTTTAATTTTTCGACAGAGAAAGAGTATGAGGATCTTGGCTGCATCATCAGCTTGCTTGCCACTTGCTTTTGTTGCAACGATGACGACGACGACGACGACGACGACGGAGACGACTGCGTCATCATCATCTATCCATTGAAAACAGCGAACAGAGAATGAGGAGCTGCAGCAGTCTATGAGTATGATTGCAATTGTTGCCAATGAGGAGTTGAAAAGCCAAAGTCAAGTCCCTCAACCAGGTGAACTAAGCAGTTGACTCGCTTTTCAGCTCTGACAAAGTCCTCGCCAAAAGAGTTTTCCTATTATTTCAGTTGCGTTCCGTTTTTCTTTTTTCTCTCTATGAATTATTATAATTACCTATAAGTATCTACGGACTGCCGTAGGAACTTGTTCTAACTATTATGATATAAAGTTTTAATTTGTTTAAGTCTCTTTTTGCAATTATTCAACAGTTACTAGAAAGACAAAAAAGAGACAGTTTAAAAAGTTTGTGAATTTATATTTGTTTAAAGAATAAAAGTAATAATTATAAAAAATAACTGATTGAAAAGCAGCTTTGATTATGAAATAAAGTTCTGTTTGGCACATATGTATCTATTTTTATAGATAATAACTTATATTGAATGATTATTTTAAATTTAAATAAATCATGGCAACATTGCCAAGTATCTACTGATATTGTATATCATTTTATCATTATTCAGAAGCTTCAACCGGTTTTCAAATAATAAAGTTCTTTACATGAAGTTAATATTATAATGTTTGTAGAAAGGAAAACTTTAATAGTTATGAACAATTAAAGTGATTGAATGAAATTTTTTTTATTATTGAATTAACCATTGAAACATTTTTTTTCAATAAAGTTCTTAGCTTTTATTTTTAATTTTAAATGATACTTGGCTATTTTCTAATATATGTAATTCATTACTTTTCTTCAACAATTTATTACTCAGACCCAAAATACTTTGCTATAATAGTTAGCAATCCGCTATTTATAGTTCATGTTAGGAAGTCAACTTTATATCTATTTTTGGCACCGTTTACCAGTTGCCAATTGGCCATTTGTATGTGGCAAACAATAAGCTAAAATTGGCCAGGCCTAAGCACAGTTTAAGCCAAAACTCGACGGCTCTTTAAATGTAACAATTTCGGACATCTTAGCATCAATACCAGCCGCAGATCACATCAGACCGCAAGACAATACACACAGTGAAAAACTGACTAACACACACACATTCACACGAAGCATTTACGGTTATGTGTCCCGTGGGCGCAGCATTCGCCAGATGCCCCAAAAACTCAGCCATAGCAAAGCAAGAGGAACAATGCGCAAGTGTGTGTGTGTGTGTGTGTGTAACTGGCAGCACTTTAAGGCCGATAAAAGTCGAGTAAAAAGGGGAAAAAGGAAAAAGAATGTCTATGTGTCGGTGTGTGTGAGGCTCTTGAAGCAGACACTTGAGGTAAGATATTAAAAATACATGAGCATGTAGAGCGGGGGGAATAGAAGGCAGAAGAGCGTTTGCCTGACTGCCTGGCTGTCTACTTGAGTTACAAGTGGCTTATTTACCTTACGATAAGTGCAGCCTGGAGTGCCATGACTGCCAACGAAGCACCTAACCCTGTGTACCAACTCCTCACTCTCTAACTCTCTCTTTCTCTCTCTTTCATCGTAATCATATTAATAATTATTTTCGTACATGGCAAGGCCAAAAGGTTATTGTAACGGCTCTCCCGAGCCTAATCAAGTTAAATGTGTGTGTTAAGCCTCAATATTTTGGTAGCCAGCGAATGTTATTTGTTTGTTTGCGTATTGAACTGACTTTGGATATTTAAATTACATGCGTAAGTAATTGCTTATATTGTCATTACATGCAAGGATTTCCTCTCAACTCCTACTCCAATCGAAAGGTAGCAGCAAGAACAGCAGCAACATCATTCAATATCACGTCAATATGTCATATGGCCAACCAGAGACGCACACAGTCATGGTCAGATTTCAAGCCTCGTTTTGCCATATGATTAAGTTTCAGTCTGTGGGCGGCCTATAAATCAGGTGAAATTTTCAATAAAATGATGTAAACCATGTTGACGAGCTCTTGTTGCCTTCCCTCTTATGGTAGACGTTGTTGTTGGTTGTGTGGCAGCTGCCAATGATGATTTATGTGGCCAGGCGCAATGATATCCAACGCACAACATGCACACCAAAAGTTACGCAGTTGAAGGCCTACAAAAATATTGTATATTGCACCGCCTGATAACATTGCGTATGCGTCATATTAATAAACAAGCATATGAGTTGCAACGCACAACAAAATTAAAAAGCCAGCAGCCAATTTGTATTGGCGCATTCAATTAAAATGTCAGAGCAGCTGTAAAACAATTTGATTGACCGCGAAGAAAGGGGAGCCTGATAGAATATGACCAAAGTTAAGTTAAGTAAAGGGAAGCAGCAATAGAATGGCAGATCAATAAATAAAATGAAAAGCGAAAACGCATATTTTTTTGTATGACAACTGCATTAAGGCTTTTCCGATTAAAAAGGATTTTTGATTGAAGACTTTCTGATGAAATATAAAATTCAATATGCTTACCATATTGATTGAGTTTCTGACAAATACAAATATTATACAATGCTAATACTGATAGAAAATAAAAATAATTAAAATATTTCAATATGAAATAAGTTAAACATATTCAACGTTCCTTTATTAATCGAATTGTATCTGTGAGCATAATATTAATATTCAAATAAAGCATTCGTATCTCTTTAGTTTTTGGAAAATGCAAAGAATGTAAAATTTGGATATGTAATATGTATTTAAATAGGTAATAACGAGTAGTTTCAGTAACCATTTTCATGTGTTTTTCAATTAACAGATATATGTGTCTGCCAATAATAATATTATTAAAGGAAATGCTCATCAGCTATATTTCCCTACAAAACAGTTGCATATTTATTATCTTTATGTAATTCATCAGACAGTTTCCAAGCAAAAAGAAACTCACTCTGCAGATATATTACAGCCGTTTATGAATACTCTTTCAAAGCACTCGCATGGGAAGCTTGACACATGTCGCACAAAGTCAAAGCAAACGCTTATTTTCAAAGAAGAAAATCACAGCAAAAGGGTTTTCATTTTCCTAGAAAATGGCGCCAGTTGCTATGAAGTGTGTGTGCAGCATGTGGCATGCCCCTGGCAACTGTCTCATAAGCAAATTATTTGCTTTATGCGTTAAGCATTTTCCTTTTTTTGTGCTTTGCGAATCACTGAAGGAGACTCTCGTTTTTTTTTTTTTGTATTCATTTATCAACAAATTAATGAGATTTTTATGAAATGTCGAAACATCAAAAAGAATTCAGCGCTTTGCTGTGCAGCAAATTAAGCTGGCTTATTATGGAGGGGCCGAAACTACCGCAGTATGCCATTTATATAAGCACTTGAATAGAGGGAAGTGCTTATCCGAATGGTTGGGGAATGTTTGACTATGCAAATTACTAGCATAAATAAATAACATACAACAAATATTTTTATAGTAATAAGTTTAACAAAGATTTAGTTAATTTTAGCATATACTTTAAGGCCAAAAAAAATTTGATTGTGCATTAAAGAGCATTCAAGTCTCGACTCCTTACTGAGTATATTTGCTTTCTTGTTGTTTGGGTTTTATGTAGGATGTCGTTGCTGCTGCCGCGGCATTGCATATTATCCTCAATTAGCGCGCTTATTGGTTGCCTTTGTGGCTGAGAGCCACTTTTCATTGCTCCGCGCATCTATCTCGCATATGTGTATGAATGTGTGTGTGTAAGTGTGTGTGCGTGTGTAGATGTGTCCAATTATGTGTCTCTGCTTTCAATTGGCAGCCCAGCTTAGGCTTAAGCACCTAAAGTTAGGCGCTTGCCACGAAATGCAAACTTTACATTTCGACTGTCAACCAGCCACTAACCATAAACCAAAGCTGTGCTCTACGCTGTCTGCATCTCTCTCTATCTTTGTGTTGCCCTCTCACTCTCTTCAATTTACTGCAGCATGTTGTTGTTTTTATTTGTTATGCATTTTGCCCGGAAATTGGAGATAATAAGCATATTGTTGTGCGAAAACAATGGCCATGCTAATGATGTGCATTTGTATGAGTTCATCTCCTGCATATGTGACTACATCTCTCTCTCTTACTCTCACTCATTCTCTGTCTCTGTCTGTGTGCGCGTGTATTAATAACAGCGCACGTAGCAAGCTATCTTTGGGCAGCTTATGTTGAACAGACGCAGCTCTTAAAGCCAATCCCTAAAGCTTTTGCTGTATTTCTAAATAATATACTTCAACTACAAACCGCATTTATATGGAAAAAGAAGATAAGTCCTTAAACAATTTAATAAGAGAAGCACCCCAAGATACTTGGCATTGTTTAAAGCTTATTGACGTAAGCTTATTTAATAAAAATTATTTCATTGTATTAAGCAATTGTTTTTTATAAAAAGTTTAAGTTTAATGCAGATGCATAATAAAGTCGTTTCTTAAGAAAATAAAAATTGCATGCATGAAAAGATTTGATAACAAAAATTCGACTATTATATCATGGAGGTGAAAATATACCAGATTGTAATTTGCCTACAAAAGAATTTCTTGAATAACTTCTCAAGATTGTATAAGATCGCAACCTAATTCTCAGGAATAAAAAATACTTAGTTATTTTTGTCGATTTTTACAAGTGATATTTTTAGTAACATCTTACGTAATAAGCGCTCATAATTGATTTTCCAATTCATTGATTGCTTAGAGCATAAAATGATTTACATTGGCATTACTCTGCCACAACTGTTATTTGAACTAACAGCCGCTTCAACAACTCACCCTCAAGCCAGTCTTACAAACAGCCAACCAAGTTGGTAGCAAGCACACACACAGAGACAGGAACGAGTGAGTGCGATTGCCAACCAGTTGCATTGCCTGGCATCGTAAAATCAACAACGCCTCTTTTGGCTTGGTGCCAGGTCAGCAGGATTTTGGATTCGCTAGGCGTTGCCCAGAAATGAAATAAAACAAAACACAATAAAAAAAAAGAAAGAAAGGAAAGGAAACCAAAAAACTCAACAAGCACTAAGCATGCGCCCGAATAAGTAGGCTATGAATTTTATTGCCCGAGATGGTTCTGCTCATGTTTTGCATTTGCATTAGCTTGAGCCCTTTTGGCAAAGGCTTAGGCAAACTGCATTACAAGAGAGCGAAAGGGAGAGGCAGAGACGAAAGCCCAAAAACTCTATGAAAACAATGCAGCAATAAGGGAAGCACATGGAGAACTAATTGAATTAAAAGTAAATGCAACTTTTATCCTAAGCAATTACGGGTAAAGTTGGAATGGAAAAGGTAGAGCTACCGAAGGTGCTGCTCTGCTCTGTTCAGTTCTGTGTGAAACAAACATCAAGCCATAGAAATTCATTTTCATTTTCATTTCTATTTCATTACAATTTCATTTAAGTGAAGCTTAAAAGCGCACCAAATGGCTGCCAGCCGTGGCAATTATTTTTGTAGATTTTTGCTGCTGCTGCTCTTGTTGTTCTTGCTGTTGTTGTTCTCGTTGCTGTTGTTGTGCTGACAAACAATGGCAAGAATAAGCCAAAAGCACCTGTAAAACAATGACCAAGGCAAGAAACAGCAACGGCAACAGCAAAACTGGACAAATAGAATAGAGGCGTGCCCTGAGATTGAAAAACAAGTTAATAGCAATGGCTGTTGTTGCCTCTTTGCTTCGTTCTGTTCTATTCCTGTTGCTGGTTCTTGGTCTTGGTCTCAGCTTGACTGGGCTGGCAAACAAAAGGAATTTTCCAATTTTCACAAAATGCTTTTTTTCTTTTTTGCGTAAACAAAATCAAGGTGAAGGCAGCAGGCAGTCGAGCAGACAGAGAAGTCCAGCAGCAGCAGCAGCTGCCAGCAGAAAGCGTGTGTCGAGCGCTTAAGTGAAGTAATTAATTTACTAAAACACACACAGAAGATACGTGTATGTGTGCGTGAGTGGCACATAAATATAAAGTCAAACGTGTGGCATATTCAATATTTTATTAATTCCCTGCAACGCGTGCCAATTGGCAGTCAGTCAGGCAGGCAAGTTAACTTGGCAAACGCCAATGGCAATTACTGCTGGTTCCACAGTGCACGCGAAAAGTTTACTTACGCATCCTAAGTCTCATGTGGCGTTCACATTTTTAATTGTCTTTCGCTCGCCCGCCTTCCACAAAACTCAGCTCTGCGCTCGGCTATCAATTTGTGCTAGAGACTTTGGGTCATAAAATTTCAATTGCTTTTTAATTTGCATAGACTTAAGTTCGCTGAGGCTTACCTCCACAACAAACCTGAAATAGCGTCGTTCTACTAATTACAAATTGTTAATGAATGGCCACCTGGCACTTACCTGTAAAGAAAAATAAGAAGAGTGAGAAGGAGAGTGAGCGATTGAGTATGAAAGAGAGAACAAATAACTTTCGCTGTTTGCATAAAATGTGCATAAATTTGCGGAGCAAAAACTTTCGTAATAATATGGCATCGACGAAGGTAATTTGAGAGACAGGCTCAACAATATCGACATGGTAATTTGTTATTTTAAAAGCATGTCAAACCAATGTCATCAGTTTAAATATGATTTCGAAAAGCAACTCGATTTGCATTAAAATTATTATGTATAAAAAATTCTTTATTACATATTAAGTAATATATTATTTGAACCACGCACATGAAATACTTAAAAAAAAATTATAAATAAAATGAAGATTTCAATTTAAAACTCATCGTATCTTATTTAAAAGTTAAAACCCGAATAATAAACTTAAATTAAACGTTCAGCAAAATACTTTCAAAAGGTGATAGATATTTATGTTTTTTGAAATGAAATGTTAAGCACTATTTAAAATATATAAAAATTATATAAAATCTTAAAAAAATATTGTAATATTGTATTTGCGAAATGAATAAAACGCTGTATGAATTCTCTTTTTCTTTTATCCGTCCTCTTTATTCAGCTTTCCGATCAAATCTGATCGCGTCGCGAAGCTCGGAAGAAAAGAGTCGTAAATAAATAATAAAGATAAAGTATAAAGAGAGCATAACTAATATCAATACAGAGTTGTTAGAAGAGCCGAGAGAAAATTTGACTACTGTTAGTACCATAGATGAAATATATCAACAAATAATCACAAAATAATATATTCATGTGTCTTTTAATATTTTGATTTTATCTTAATCATTTAGAGTTTAAAGTCTGTAAATTTGTAATATATTTAAAGAGTTTACAGTATCATAAACGTCTCTTGAAAGATGTAATATACTTTGCTCATTTCGCAAGTAAATTGCTTATACTTATGTATGCTGCCAATTTATGTTTGGCAATATTAAGCTCTTGCACATTAGTTCCATAATCAAGTAAATTTCATGGCAAAACTTCTATTACAAGCACACATTAAAACGCTGTCTAGTCTCAAATTATCAATAAATTACTTTGGCTTAGCTCATTGAATTGGCAACTGATATGCGAAGCCATTAAAGCAAAAGCAAAAAAAAAAAACTTTGTGCAAATTATACGCTGCATTGAGCACTCAAGCCTCAAGCAGACACGCACCTAGTTATAAGCAGACAAAATAAAAAGTTGTAGTTAATTTTGGGTTATGTGGTTGGCTGGAGAGGGGGCGTGGGCGTGGCCGAAAGGAAGCGGGCAGACACTCATAAACCCAATCATATCACCACTTGCCTGCTTAATGTGCCATGCAGTAAATTTTGCCGCACAGCGCAAAAACCGCAGTGCGAAAAAATGTTGTTGCCACACACACACACACACATAAACACACGCAATTCGTGCGTGTTTTGCATGCATGCATCGGCAAGCAACAGCAATAACAACAACAAGAAGATTCGTAGGCGGCTGCACAAAGCGTTGCAATTAACGTGGCTGCAGCTCAGCCGAGCAGCAACCACAGTGGCAACCATTGGCATTGGCTTAATTTCCATGGACTCGACTCGATTCGACTCAACTCAACTCGACTCGACGGCAACTCGAACTGTTTATCTTGTGTGCGTTTGAATTTTTCGGGTCGCACAAATTGAAAATACGCAACGATGCACGAAGCATACAGCATGCAAGTATTACGTATACGCAACGTGGAGAGATCGCCTGGTCAGTGCCAATAATCCATAATAACAATGGCACATGGCATGGACTCTGGTTGCTGGTTGCTGCTGCTTCAGTTGCTGGACTGACGGGAAAAACAATAAGCAGCATTGATTGCAGTCTATTGGCAGACTCACTCCACTCTCTTTTGCTGGCTTGATTTTAATGCCATGCACGCGCAAGTGCACTTGACTTTTGTTTCATAAACAAGACTGCCAGCCAGGCAGCACAACAACAACTGATCAATTATACGCATTGTTCTCCACACACACAGTCCACAGGCTAATTAATTAAGTAACGCATCTCTACGATATGCATTTCCAACTCCAACTCCAACTGCAGTTGCAAAATTTTCTGCCTGCAGATTTCATTTTGTGCAATTTATTTTTGTGAAGAAATAATTGCATGGCATTTTTCGAGCTCGGTTGCTAAACCGCTTAGCAAAACTATTTGCAGGCAATTATTTCCGCATTAAAATTCAACCACACACACACACACACACACACAGACCGAAGCACACACGAAGTGAGGCGCACACATGTGGAAAACTATGAGTAAAGCTATGCTACAAGCTAAGCTACAAGTTTATGTGCTAAAGATCAAGAGGCATTTCATAAAATTTACAAATTATTGCCTGAAAAATATTCCAACATTCTGAAGCAGCTCGTTCTCGAGTGTTCAACAACTCAACCAGACACAAGTGGTAAATACACAGCCAAAGAAGCCAAAGGGTAACAGAGATAGATAAACAGTCAGAGTCGGAGCGAGAGAGAGAGAGAAAGTGGGGAAGGATAAAGAGTTGGAGAGAGCTGTAAGCAAATAGCGTTTCATATGCTCAAAATGTTAATATGCTGAAAATGATTCAACTTTTGTTAAAAATAATATGCAAAATGAGTTGGCAAAATAGTTAAGCAGCTTTCTGCTCGGTTGCTTTGCGGCTAAATCAAGTGTGCACACGTGTGCATATAGCACTATATATATCTATCTCTATGACTGTGTGTGTGTTGATGTGATTTCGTTTGTTAGCTGAACGAGGATTGAGTGCTGCTGATATGTAGCTAATGCGTCTGTTGTCGGAATAATATTAAGTAGTTCCAACAACAACACATTGTTCAAAATACACTCGAGAAATAATACCATCTATATATATGTATATTTAGTACACAGTAAAGATTATTGCAGAGCACTGCTTGACTTAAGTCAAATTAATCTTTATAATTATTATTAACAAATTCCAAATAAAAATTCAATGAGTTTAAAATATATATTCCCATGTGAAAATTATTGCAAATTTTTCTTTCTAATTTGATTGCAAATTACTTATTTTATTTTATTTTATGTTACACTTAATTTGACAATTATCTGTATACTATTTACGGAAATAAATATTCCGTGAATGAGTTTTTTCTTTAGTTTAATTTAATTCTTTTCATAAAAAATTATTTAAATATTTCAATTTTATTCCATAATCGAAAATTTCATTGCACTTCTTATAACTATATCTGCTTATTTAAGCATTACACGTCATATATTTAACAAGTGATACTACATCAGTATACCAAATATAGCATTTGGTATATTTTTAGTATTTTTGGAATATTAATTTATATTGATTCTAAAATTAATATCGCACTGTATTTTACACCTGATTTTATTCTTCACATTTGCAATTTTCAGTGTACTCTCATCTACTTGCTTTCGTCCTGTCATCCAATGTCCACATTTCTCTCCCCCATTTTGATTGCCATAATTCGGTTTTAGCTCTTGCTCATACAAGGCCAGGTAATCACTCATCCCAGTTCATAAAAGCCATTGCACTCGAATCTAACTTCAATTTGAGCTAGCATTGCTTGCTAACCGCAGCATTTCAATTGTTAAACCGCAGAAAAGTAAGTTTGCCAGTCAGTGGAAAACTTTGCCCAATGCAGCTGCAGCAGCGGCAGCAGCTAGGCAAATATTTGGCCTCAGAGTTGAGCAGCTGTTCGCTGTGCCCAATGGCAGTTAAGAGCCAAAGTCCAAGTGAAGTTCTTGGTCAGACACAAGTCCAGGCAACAGGCAAAACAACTACATATCCGGCACCGCAGGCGCATTTTTCAATTGGGAGCAGAAGCAACAGCAGCAGCAGCAGCAGCTGTAAAGTTAATGCTGTGGCAAGTGCACCACAAAACATTTCACTTTGCTTTTGTTATTAAAAAATACCTAAAATTACCAAAGATAAATATTAATAACAAGCCGCAGCGCGCTGCCGCAGTAATTGTTGCTGTTGTTCTCCTCGTGTTGTTGATGTTGTTTTTGTTTTTGCTACCTTACCTGAACTGAGCTGAGCTGAGCTATGGTATTTTTTAATTTGCCTGCCATGGCGCACGGAAGCAGCAACTCAAACAATTTGCGGTTTTCATTAAGTCAACTTGGATTTTTTTTAGACGCCGCAGCCCGTTTGCAACACGCGCATTGTGAGTTTATTATATGAAATAACTTGCAAAGCGGCATGCCAGGACAGCTGTCATTAAATGCAGCAGCAGCAGCAGCAGCTGCGCTATCTTTAGTTTGAGCATTTGAATAAACCTGGTGGGACGCTGCTGTTTTTTGATGCATGTTGTCAAAAAACAAAAAAAAAGAAGAAAATACTAAGAAATGTACATAATCGCAAAAAGAAGAACGGCGAGGCAGGTCGACGTTTTTGAGGCAGTGCGTTTAATAGTTTCCATTTTGTTGAATTTCAGCACTCTGCGGCTTTGACGTTGGCACTTCCGTTTCCGCTTGAATTATCGCGCAGCAGGCGGGTGGTCCCGGGAAATTGCATTAACTGTGCAAAAGTCGCCGCCACTTCTCCCCTTTGCTGCTGCTGCTGCTCTTCTTCTTGCTGTGGCTGTCTGCGTTTAATATGCAACTTTTCACTACACTCACACACACAAATACACATCTTGTCACACACACACACAAGCTCAGCCAACTTGTGCAGAGCGCCTGCCTGTCTTGCGTCATTTTGAAATATTTGCGGCATCAAATGCAGTCGTCAACTTGATTAAATGTCATGCATAAAGCAACAGAAGCAGCGCCAAGATGCAAATGGAGAGAGAAAGAGAGAGAGAGAGAGAGAGAGAGAGAGAGAGAGAGAGAGGGAAAGAGACATAGAGGCCCAGTGCAGCGGTAAGAGAAGGATACGCAGGATATGCCGACTGTGGCAAGCTAGAAATTGCAAGGCGTTTGTATAGAATGAAAAGGCTTAGAAGAGCAACAGCAGCAGCATCTGGAAGTTGGAAAGGAACTGCGGCTCGCATTCTCGACCTGGCAACAACAAGCTACAAAAAAAAAAGAAGCAAGGAAAAAAATCCAAAGAAAAACTGACACACAGATTTGTAACTGAAAATATACTTTATGGATCGAAGCTTTCTGCAGAATTCCCCTGAGAATTTCTGTGGTTTGGCAGCAAGCAAATTAATTTCGAAATGCACAAAGCAAAAGAAAACAATCTGGATGAAATGTTCTGGTAAACACTAAAAAATACAAGAAGGAGATTTCAAATAAAGTGCAAGCTGAAAAATATGCAAATCGTAATAAAAATATTTATAAATGTATAAACCGAAAAAATAATTTAGAAAAATTAAAAAGAAATATTGCTAATCATTTAAATTTGTATGAAGACATCAAATTAATTGTAATTTTTATATTTGTATTTGTATAAATAAAAATAAATATATAAATAAACATAATAAAAAAATAATAATAATACAGAAGTAAGTAGCTAGTTACTCGAACAAATAAAACTATTTTCAAATGCAAAATACTTAAAAATAAAATTACATTTTCAGTTAAATCTTAACAATATTCCAAAGACAACCGCAACAAAGTTTTGGTTAAATCCAAGACATATTTATATAGAATACTCTGTATGTGTGTGCGTAGTATTTGTCAGCGTTATCTGTCTTTAGCTGACTTACCTTTAAAACACAAACATTTGCATAAGAAATGCAAATTTGCATAGTTTATCCCACACACAGTTGTCAGCACCTTGGACAGGGTGAGGACACAAATAAAAGTGTGCTCGAAGAATTATTTAAATGAATTTGCATTTGTTGTTGAGTTATGCAAAATAAAATGGAGCAGGAGAAAAATCAGTGTGATAGATGTAAATTAATTAAATTTATTTAAGCTTTCCTTGAACGCAACGAATATTACACATACGCTCCGTTGACTGAGAAAGTCATCAAGTGCTTTCTTCCTGTTACTGAGAAATAATCATTGCTTTAATTTCTTTTGACACAACCACCACACCACAGTCAGACAGACAGACAGACACACTGCTCAAACAATTCTCGAATATACTTGTAAATTAAATCAATTTATTTGCAATTCCTTGGTCAGGAGACGCTTTCACTCATTTGCCATTTGGCTCCCAGCTTCAGCGTACAAAAATATGCAGCAATTTATTTTGAAAAACCCAAGTGACGACTTGAAGTCTCTCTCTTTCTGCCTCTAGTCCCAGGCTCTACTCCGTGCATTTGATTGAAAATGCGTATTACTTATGTATATACCAAGTATTTATACGTACAGTGCTACTCTCTCTCTTTCTATATATATAGGGCGAGTGGCAAATCTAAAATCAAATCAAATCAATTTTCTCAAATGTTACTGGCAGTCGAACTCAGCTAGCTGGCGCATCCTCTGACTTTGACGTTGCTTCTCTCGCTCTTGCTCTCGCTTTCGCTCAGCCTCTTAACCTGACCTGCTATTCTACTGCGTTGGCCTCAGACTCCTTGAGCTGCCAACTCTGATTGATCGAATTTAAATTTTTGTGGCACATTTCAGCCGTGCTAGTCAATAAATGTAAATCGCTGACGGCCTGCCTTTAATTACGCCATTCTTTTTGGCATTCGCAAGCTGCGAGTGGATTGCGGAACAGTTTCTTTTAGTTGTGTCGGTTAGATTCCAGGAAATGCTTGTAAAAGCTAGAATGTGGGTGTAATCTACTTTAAAAGTACATTAGATCAATTGGCAGGCAGATATTAGAATAGTTGTTTGGTTTCAAAAGACTGAAAAATAAATAAAAATTATTAATATGTACATATTTTTGTTAAACAATGTACAAATATTTAAATTATATTCATTAAATTATACATTTCTTATAATTTTGTAACTGGTCACATTATCAATAATTATCTTAATAATGAAACACGAAATTAATTAAAAGCATATTTATTTAGAGTTTTTGGTTAACAGTTAAGTAAAGTTAAATCCCTAAACAGAAGCATTCTAAATGATTTTCTTTTAGAGTGAGTTAAGTTTTGGGATACGAACTGGTAGAAAATTCCACAGCTGTATAAACGAAGTTGTCTTCAACCAAACTACAGCACTTGTCGATTGAAGAAGGCAACTTAAAAAGTTTCGACAAGCAGTCAGCAGTCGTCAGTCAGCATGCGTGCCACTCGAAACCACACACATACACCCTTACACACACACACACACACACAGCTAATACAGACAGACACAAAGGGCAACAAGCCGCAAAAATGTTTGAAATTTTACAAATTGCAATTTCATTGAGAGGCAAGCAGCAAAATATTAAACAAAACTTGTGACTCTATTTGAATCTTTTTGTCAGAGGGTTTTGTAAATAATCTATGCGTGTGTTCGTTTATATGTGTGTGTTTTTGGGTGGGTGTATTTGAGTGTATGAGCACAACCAACCAGACATAATTAGCTAAAGAATTTTCTCATCAAATGTGCAAAATGGTTCAGAAACGAGCGGGAGAGTTCGACCAAAGAATCAGAATCAGAGAGGCAATAAAAATTCATGCCAAACGCGTAGACAACCGAAAAGCGCCAAAGAAGCTCTCGCAAAACGAAAACGAAAAGTTGCCAAGCGCAGAACCAACAACAAAAAAAAAAAATACATAGAAAAAAGCATCAAGCAAAAATGTGTAAAAAAAAGAGAAAGAGAAAAAAACTTTTTTTTTATGATTTCAATAAAGTTGTTAACTTTATTAAAATTTTGTGCTCAGCTGAAAAGTTGGCAAGAGCCAGTCGGGCATAGAATTACTATGAAATACTTTTGCCAAAGCAACCGACGACGATGCCCATAAATTGACAATTTAAGTTCGTTCGTTGAGTGAGAGTCAAGTAACTAAAATGCAAAAAGCAACCAAATGCAAAATGCAGAAAGTACAGAAAAGAGAAATATATAAAACATCATCATCATCATCATTGGTAGAAAACGCGCATCAATGAAGCATAAATGCATTATGCCAAAGGCAAGTCTAACTAATAAATGTTAAGCCGTTAGCCATTACAACAACAAAACTCTCTGGTTCTGTTGGTTGTGGCTCTGCATCTGCATCTGCCTGCCAGCTGTTGGCTAGGGCACGTAATCGGGCTCTCTCTCTCTCTTGACCATCATCGTTACACGCTAAATTACACGCCAAATTGCGCACGGTTTGCCTTATTGATTTGAAAAATCACAAAAAAAAGAAATCGTAACGAAAAAACAGAAATATCCTTGAATCAGAGTGCAATTCCTAAACGTAAACGTATTCTTAACTTACTCGTTGCTGCTGCTGCTGCTGCTGCTGTTGTTGCCACTTGTGCAATAAACAAATCAAATATTTCTTTCAAATTTTACGCACAACTGCATCAGCAGCCAAAGCAGCTTGAACATTTTTTGTTGTTGTGCATTGCATACATCACCCTCATCATCATATCACCTCTCACCCCTCTTGCTCTTTGGCTTTGACTACAGCTGTATCGGTTCGTTCACGTATTTAACAAAATGCATAGTTAAAGCCCAATGCCTGCCAATTTTGTATTGGCATTTTTCATCTTTTCTCCCCCCTTACAACTGCTAGCAAGCAAGCTCTTACAGCACTCTCATAAATTCATCACTAAATCGACAATCGACAAATCGCCTGATGGCTGTTGCCTGTTGACTGTTGTTGGCCTCGGCACAAGCAGAGAGATCGCCGTTTTACGGCTCAGTGACTAACAGATTTATGAAGAGCTCTCGTTTAGTTTGGCTATTTCGATACGGATTTTCAAGTTGTTTGTTGCCAAATCAAAGACAAGCCGAGCGAGTGAGCTTAATGGAAATAAATATTGAAGTAGTCGTAGAGTAAAGTGCACTTCGTAATTGTTGAAATAATAATAAACGAATTTAGTTTATTCTTATAATTCATTCAGCAACCTTACGACTAATTAAAATTTTCTAATTATCATTATTTTTACTACCAACAACGACGAAAGAGTTGAGCTGCCTCCTGCGCAATTTGCAATGTCTGCGCAGAGGCCACACAATCCATCCACACATTCCGAGAACTAATTTGAATAGGAATTTTTATGGTTTTATCTGAGAGATTGGTATTTGTGTATATCAACATAGTTGGGCGGCGGTAAGCCATCTATGCCACATAATTAAAAACTCAACTTTATCAGTAGATAAACAACAGCAACGAATACAAAAACAACAACGGGAATGAGAATGAGGGAGAGTGAAAGGCGAATTAGTAGTGCAAAACATGGCTAATACTGCGGCAAACAACTAAAAAACAAGGTAAATAAAGGTAAAAATTATGAAGCACTTCATATTGCCGTTTGCAGAACACAAGAGAACAAACTCAAACCAAAGTCTGGGGGTGCGGGCAATCAACACAAAACGACCTCGTCAACAACTCAGCTCAAGAGCAAAAATATCAAAAGTAGAAAAAAAAGGAAAAGAAAAGGAAAAAGAAAGAGAGAAAAAATATATGCGGCAGGCAGCCAACCAACCTCGGAGCAGCATCATCACCCATGGCAACTTTGTTGCTGGCAGCATAGTTGGGAAAAAGTTCCTTTGGCCAGGCGAGCAGAACACAGACCAGGGTTGGATGCGGTAGGGCAGGGCAGGGCAGGACAGTTGAGAGGGTGCCATGGATGCTGTGTTGGGGTTGTGTGGGGGGATTGGCAAATTTCCTGGCTCTTGGTATGAGTTCGGTTGCGATTGCTAAGCAACGCAACAGTTTGCCATGGCTATAATACGTTATAATTTGTTATTGAGTTTTGCACAGAGCAGCTGCAAAAATGCAGGAGTACGCTCTGAAGACCGAACACAAAAAAAAGTAAACAAAATTGTACAAAAAAAAAACCAAAATGGTTAAGCTTATTTTAATGAGCCGAAGCACGAATGCTCTCGGAAATAAGCAGCATATTTACTATGAATATCAACTATCATTTGAAGGCTAAAGCATTTTACATGCAATTGGTGTTTAATTAAAGAGATCAACTCTAAATTGCTGCAGAATTTTAAGAATCAAACCATTTTCGAAACTAATTTGCGAGGCACAAGACAAATGACAAATGAAAATTACCCTTCTGGGTATAAATAAAACACAAGAACACGACGGCAGAGGGTCTGAGGCTGTCATAAGTGCGCTTCCTGTAGTGCCATTATCCTTGTTGTTGCTTGGGCTCGGGACTGACACAAAAAAAAAAAACAGAAAAAAATGATGTCTATATGATTGGCAACAACAGCTTTTTAGTGTACCGCGTCCCTTTTTACTTCCTGTTTGTTTGTGGCCCCATCAACTTTTTGTCGATTTTCTTTTTTTTCTTATTTTTAATATTTATTTCATGTTTTTTTTCAACTGCCTTTTTGCTCCTGTACAACAGCAAAGAGAAGAAGCAGAGTAAAAAGTAAACTTCATCATATTCTATTTTGCTTTTGCTTTTTGCGTTCTTTCCCTCAGCTTTGCTTCACATACTTTTTTTTGTATGCTTTATGAAATTGATGCTCGAAAATCGCACTCAATTAGTAGGGATTTTATATTTATTTATTTATTATTGTTGTTGTGTAGCAGCAGTAATAGCTGTGGCAAAAGGGGAGAACAGAAAGAGAGAGTGCAGGGACATGTGTACAACGGCACGTGTGTCAAGAGCTACGGCACAACATGAATGACGAGTGTGTATGGTGTGTGTGTGTATGGGTGTGTGTGTGGGTTTCGAACTAAGCTTGCTAGAGCATTCCGGCTCAAAGGGTGTCAAATTGTATACGCTTGATTTAATTTATTGCTTATTTGATTTGTAAGCAGAGCAGCATTTTATGAAATTTTCAAACTCACTGCAAAGTTGATGGCTCTTCGAGATGGCAAAAACTACTTCAAAAGTTTCCTTGTAATTTTGCCTATTGTTGACTTTTGACAAGTGTATTTGAATTCAGTTGCTTCGTAATTGAATTAAAGTATTTGTATAGTAGAAATAAACATTTTGTTAAGATTGGAATATATGTATATCAGACATAAAAAGAAATACAAGCACATATCTAAAATGTGTTTTAAAAAAATGTGGTTTGAATTACAAACTATCAAAAACTTTCATAGTCGAAACGATTGTTGGGCATTGAAAGGATTTGAAATTCGAGCTCAGTTTTCAAGGCTGTTATCTAGGTATATTCTTTTGGAAGAGCGACATCTGTTGCCGAAAATTGGAAGCAAATAAAGGAGTGTTAAGCTTTACAAGGACCCTCTAAAAAAGCTTTGCAGCGTAGTGTTCCGAAAATATAGTTTGAAGTTCAAAATATACGAAGGAAAGCGTTTTTGAGCTTTTGATGAAATAAACTCATTATACTTACAGCTTTTTAATATAAATCGTCAGGATATAGTCAGCTTGAAGCTTTTTAAAAAGCTGTTATAAACAGGAATCGCTTTAGGGAAGGTCAGTAAGTATAAAAAGCTTTTCCATTCGTATACCTTTCCGTAACTTTGCTACACATAACTTTTATACAGATGTCATTTGCTATTTTGGACATGAACCACTTTTGAGCGTATAACAGTTTCTCACTGTAACTGTTAACTAACAGAGCAGCTGCTAAATCGTATATTTTACAGCGATTAGCGTGGCTGTCTGCGCTGTCTCATCTTACAAGTTGATTGTGCGTGAATGTGGCTGCTGCCTCCCTTTGGCACCCCACTCGTTAGTGCGTCTGGCCGTACGCTTAAACGCAGGACATTTACTTTATGTGTTCTTAAATGACAGTTCAGCACCAGCAACAGCAGCAGTAGAAAAGGCAGCAGCAGTATCTGTGCCAGGCGAAAAGCAAGTAGCCAAAATGCTTCGCATAACGATTACATTAGAAGCGAGTAAAATTTCATAAAAATGCGCTACGTGCGTTGCCTTTTTGAATATGTAATGATGCCACGAAACGAGTGCAATTTGAACACGCACACACACTCACTCACTCACATACGTACACTTCTGAACACTCACTAAAATGCTCACACAAATCGACCGCAAGCGCTAAAATTCCATTTGCGGTTTGAGCGGACAACTTTATTACCGCCCAAAAGTATGCAGCAAAAAAACAGAAAGAAAAAAAAAAGAAAATAAATAAACGACTAAAAATGAGAGATGAAACATTCTACTATCAATTTTCTGGCTGGCATTAATTTGCGCAAATTTTTGGCACTACGGCCGAACCAATTGTGGCCGCTTCGACTCACGCGCGTCTATGGTTTCCACCGTCTGGCCAACCTGTCAAAATTTTGCCTGGCTTTTTGAATGTTTTCAAATCAACGAGCGCACAATGAACAGTGGCTGAAAAAGCTCAATGTGCAAAGTTTAAATTTGCAAGGAATATTTGTTAATATTAATACATTTGCTACATATTTCAACATTTGTTAATTGAAGATAGCAAATATATATTAATTAAAATCTATAATACAAGCTTGTAGGCTATAAATATGTGTTTTATGGGTTATCTTAGAAGCGCACTCACCTAATTCCATGCAATGATAATTAGAATATATGTCAAAGAAAAATTATGGCTTTTTGGGTACCTCAAAAATGAAAAGTTAGTGAATTTTAAATTATTTTTAAATGCAGAAATGCTGTTCTAAAGGAACTACATATAACATTAATAATATTAATAATATGAAATCAGTTGCGTTTATAACGCTATTCAATTTTTAAAAAAAATTTGTAGGTACAAGGATATTAAGTATGACAACAAGTAAATAAATTTATGTAACCGACTGATTTATATCCGTTTGTTAAATAACTACTATTTTATTTATAGAATTTTTATTTTGAAAAGTTTCAACATGCAGAAAATGTTATTACGTGCTTCAAAAATATTTTGCTTCACTCTGCCTAATGCCTAAATCAAATGCTAACTTCTGGAAATCATAATTTTGCTCCACAGTGCTGCGCTGCTGTTTTTTCAATTCAACTGCATAGACTTGACCAGTTCTGGCCGTTGTAGGCGGCTGCGGTTTTCATTACATTTTCGATTTTGTACATTTTGCAGCAGTCATCGCAGGCGTCCGCCCCCTCCCCCGCCTTCTTCCATGTCGCCACGATTTTGTAGCGAGTTCTCATCCTTGTCGCACTTGCAGTTCCCTGTGTATGTGTGTGTGTGTGCTCTGTGTTGGGTGCGACTTAAGCGGCTTTGCTTTTTGTGCCCCGGACGGCGGCAATTTAGCTAAAACGGTGCACGCCTACCTGGGCCCACAAAACGCACTAGGCAAATTACTATTTATGTGAGTGCCAGACGGCCTAGTTCTCCCCCATCCTCGCTAACACTTGCCATACTTTGTGTGTGTGTTGATGCGGTTGAAATGAGCAAATTGTATGCGATTGTGGCAAGAGGCAAGCCCCAAAAAAGAGAACACAAGAGGAAAAAAGAGTGTTTGCAGTGGACGTCTGTGAATGCCAGAAATTTGGGTCACATGGTCGAAATTTTTTAGATGTTTTCGGTTACGCTTTTCGTTGCCGTTATTTTTTTTTTAACTCAAACTTACTTAAAATAAATTAGTTTTACTAAACCACAAAAGGGCGGCGAGCAAGAGCGAGAGCGATAGAGAGAAAAAATGGGAATACAACTTAACCAATGTGGAAAATAAATGTGAAGAAATCAGTGCCAATGCCCAAAGGATGGTCACAAAACAAGCAAACCGAAAAACGGGGACCAGAACCTCAAATGGACATAGGTCTGGCCTTGGGCCTTCCAGCCTGGTCACGGCCTGGGCGATGCCAATTTTATGGCCAGACACGCAATTTTTACCCCCTCCTCGTCGCCCTCTCCCTCGCAAAGCAGAGACACTCTGTTGTGTGGGTGATGCGATTGTGGGTGTGCGTGTAAATGAGGCAAAAGACAAAAGACAAGAGAGAGAAAAATGGCCAACTATTTGGCATTGAGTCACAAGGGGAGTCGACGTCGTCGTCGTCGTCGTCCACATTGTGCTGGGGGCAATTCGATTAGAGCCCCAAGCGTTAAGCAGTTAAAGCTGCCAGACTACAGGCTATGCACAGAGAGCTAGCAGCTGGCACTTGGCTCAGTTTGAGGCATGACGTCAGTCAATGAATCGCTTTGAACGACACTGTGAAGCGGCCAAATGAAGTGCAAAAATGACTGGCAAAAATGCGGCCAACAGAAATGTGTTCAAATGTGCACAGCACATCAGACGGGGCGAGACGAAGTGAGACGCTGGCGAAGCGAGTGGAGACGCAGCGGGCAGACAAATTGCATACAGCAGCGGTTTGAGATATTTATAACCAGTTCTCCTGCTCGCTCCCTCGGCTTGCTCACTCGGTGAGTCGCCAGAGAGACTTGACAGGCAATTTGGCAAGCAAAACTCGCAAAGCGTAACTAACATTTATATTTGTCGCCAGGAGTGCCGTCTAAACAAACAAATGTCACACATAACACGACAACGTCGACAACGCCGACGTCGACGACGACGACGCCGACGAGGACTGCCAGACGACTTTGAGGTTTCGCCCCCATCATGTCAAATGGTTGCTCCACCCTTTGGCCCTCTTTCCCCTTTTTATTTGGCTCGCATGCAAATCAGCGAGGCGACGCGATGTTTAGGCCTGCCCAACTCTCTCCCGCCCGACTGTAGTAGGACTTGTTTTGAATGCCGCTACAAAACGCGCAAACAAAATGCTCAATTTGATGGGCAACTGCTGAGTGGCAACTTCGGTGAAAAGCTCCCCTTTTACAAGTAAATGCCATCGCAGTGACACAGGCTTTTGGGCACCCCAGGAAATAAAACGGGGGCAACAAGTTTGAAATACTTCTTGGCTTAAATAATTGAATTAACCATAAATACTGAAAACACGCATAACTCAAAGTTATAAAGTTGCAGCCTTTTAATTCGACAGCGAAACAAGATACAAAATAAAACACAATGAAACTTTATAGTGAACAAATTAAATATTTAAATTCACACGAAAGACATTTTAAAGTTATATTAAAATATCTTTGAATGAAAAAAAGAACGCGTATAATGCAATTGGCAATTGGAATTTTAAACTTCTTTTTATTATTATGCGATCATTACTAAAGAATCGCGGAAGAGTTTTTAAGAAGTGTCGCGAAAAAGCCAGGGAATATTCCTTTATAAGACTCCATAAAGAAACTTTTTGAAGTCTCGCAGATGGGACGCAATAATGAATTGCACAGAAAATACGGAAGGATTGCCAAGATCGCGAATGGATCGCTGAATGATCACGGAAAAATCGCGCAACGATCAAGCACGGATACCTTAAGGATCGCGTAAGAATCCCTGAGGAATCGCACAAGGATCGTGCAAATATCAGAATTGCAGACGGATCGGTAAGAATACTCATGAAAAAGTCGCGGAAGAGACTTCCAGAAGACTCTTGTTAAAGAATTACGAAAGGTAAAAATGTAAATCTTTAATTGATCCTAAAGTTTATTGTAATAATTATAGTATCTATTATTATTTTTTATTTTTTAAATTAGTTGATAATATTGCCAATGGAAATAAATTTATTTATTAATTTTCACAATTCCTTATTTTAAAAACAAATTTAAAATAATTTTAACTTATTTTCCATGCGAGTTGAATAGAAAATTTTACTACAATCAAGTCAGCATTCCAGCCATGATTTATGGTCAAGAACTGTGCTTTTGTCATGGACAATTCTTTAAAAATGTTTTCGTGTTAAGCCTCCACTTTTTCGTATATATTTAATATGCTGTCATATATCTATTTCAAAATCCACAGAAAATAGCCCTCTTAGGACTGCAAACTAAGCTCAACGTAAAAAAAAAATAAAAAACACAAAGCTCTCAATTCATTTTCAGTTGTGTTCTTTATTGTTGTTGCTGTGTTCATATTTTTTTTTATTTTCTTGTTGTTTGCTGTTGGGAAGTAAACAAAAAGCCTTAACCACCTCATCGCTCAAAGTGGTGCTCGAGGGGGGCAATAGAATTCCCAGACGCATTTAGTTAGTTGTATGCCGGTTATTGGATTTTTCTGGCTAACGCCGCATAACTAAATAAAAGCCGTTCACTTAAAAACAGAGCCAAAACCCCAAAAGCAGAAACTGTAGTATAACAAACCGCTCGCTTGTAACTCAAAAGCAACAACAACAACAGCAACAACAATAAGAAAAACAATACAACAATTGAATTTGATATACGAGCGTGCCGCGACCGAAATGCTGCTCAAAACAAAACTGAGCAGCGGCATCAGCATCAACATCGACATCGATGTCTGTAGTTCCTACAAAATTCCAACCTTCAAACATGGTACAAATATTCTTTTTGCCTGGTTTTGTTTTTGCGGCAATCTATTGCCAAAGCAAATTAAAATTCAAATACTTTTGGCATGTTAGTTACAATAAAAAACAAAATGCAAAAGAAAACCAGTGAGAAATTAAATGAAATAAATTTTCGGTTGCGATTTTTAATCAAAAGTGCAAAAAAAATATATTGTTTCAGGCAGCTCGAAAAGAAGATTACTCATACGCACTGTAAACGGGCCACACCCCCAAAACATGCAACTGCTGTTGCCGTTGCCGGCTGCCGTTTGCCATTGCAGCATTGCAATGCAAAACTGTCCGGCATGTTTGATGTAGAAATCCCTCAACTGAAATAGATTTACGTCACTGGCAGCCGGGCCAACTGCGTTTGTTAGCCATTTTTGGGCAACTGCCTCTGCCCACTCTCTCTTTCTCTCTCCCACTCTGTGTCTCTCTCTATCGCTTTCTCTATCTATCTCTCGGCTTTGGCAATTTATTTGCAAATATTTTTCAGCATCAAAAATATGTATGCCGCACTTCTGGCCCCCGCCCTGAGTCCTTTTAACTTTCTGCTGCAATTGTGCAGCAGTTGTTAGTTTTTATTCCTTTTCTAGTTTTTTTTTCTGTGTTTTGTTTGCAGCAACAACAGCAGCCGCACTGTTCTGTTTTTGGCTATTTCCATTTTTGCCTGGGCTTAAACTCGGATTTTAGCCTGCTGCCAAATTATATTACGCATACGCCACGTTGCAGGAATTTTCATAAAATTTAAAATCAGACCAACAACAACAACTGCAATGGGAACAATGAACACAATTGCTTGCAGGCTCGTGTGCTGTCTGTTCAACACATTGGACCTGTTGTCCGGTCTGTCTGCTCTGCTCGGCTCTGCTGTCCTGCCACTCAATTGCGGCACCATTGACTAATCTCGCTTTTGATTTTCCAAAGCCATTAGCACACGCACACATACAGACACATACGCACACACCGATGAGCCGCTTTGGACTGTGGAAAATATGACAATAGCGGCGACACCTGCACACAGCAAGGACACTTGTCCGGCAGGACACTAATTCGGAGCATACAGAGATAAAGCGACACAACGAGGGAGGGGCGCCCAGGCAATTCAGTTGAAGTTCCCTTTGGTGCGTTGCCTGATGAGTTGTCACATGTCGTCGCTCATCTCTCAACTTTTGTCCAGCTGCCGCTCCTGCTGCTGCTGCTGCTCTGTGCCTAAGTGCCTGGCTACTAAGCCGCCTCTCGAATGCTCGTCGTCTGCTTGTTCATCAGTTTGCTCTGCCAGTCCATCTGACTGACAAAAACAGTTGCCGGACGGAGGACGACACACAAAAACTATTGAGTCAAAATTATGCAAAGTTTGGCTGCAAATATTTTTTAATTAAAAGCATTTGCACAAGCATTTTGCTCGAGCTTGTTAAATGTCAAAAACACGCCTTACTGATTCTCGCCCTGAAATGGGGCCAACAGTAGGGCACAAATTGAGGAGTGGACAATGCAAAAAGCAAAAAAAAAAAAAAAAAAAAACGAATCAACTAAAGAGTTGGCATCTGCAAAAATTCATCTGGCAAAAATTCGATTGTGTTTCTTCTCTTTTTCTATTTTTTGTTTTTTTTATAATCTTTTTGCTCAGCTCTCTGAGCATAGTTACGAGAGTGTGGAAGAGCATGAAGTATAATAAAAACATGCCGCATTCGCATTCATTCATTTTCATTTACTGGCATGTTGAGCATACGCCACGTTGTCTCTCTGTCTGCATGTACATGTGTGTGACTCTCTGTGTACTTGTGTTTGTGCCAATGACAAGGCTATGCTGCTGTCAGACTAGAAATGAGATTTCCTATTGTAGAATAGGCATTGCGATATTTAATTTACTTTGATGTAATGGAAAACTACAGTGGGGCAATAAATATGAAAGCTGAAGGAATTATTTTTATAGTTTTTATTTAATCAATTAATATTAATATTATTATAAGGAGTTCATTTCTAGGTATGTTGCGACTTAAACAAGATATTTCTTTATTTAACACTAATGTATTTAAACCTTTTAAACCTTTAACCTTCATTTAGGAAATTAAAAGTCTTTCGATTTATTATATACAAAATGTAATACTATAAGAATAAAACTCTCTTTACCGTACTCAAGATTGAATAAACCCTTTTGCTTTGTTGAGCTAATGACCAGAAGGAACGTCTTAATGCATTAATCCTTAATCACAATGTTATCCTTTATTTAGTCTATATTTAGCATCTTCATTCATGTCATACCATTTCATAAATTCATTTAATTGTCAGCTCTTTATTATATGTCTTCCCCATTGTGCAACGCAAGAGCGCTGTGAATGATAAATTATGCACTTGCCAAGCAAATAAAGAAAAGAAATACAAAAACCAGAAAAGAGGGTAAATATCTATGGGCGTGGCCAAGTAAACAAAGCAGACAACAAAATAAAAAAACACATAGAGAAAACAAAAGCCAAAATATTGCCCAGCTAAGCGGCTCTTTATGAGAGCACAGTCCGAAGGAACAGTAACGGAGAAGGACATATAAAAACCGAACAAGAAGACTGGTGGCCTAAAGCGACAAGACACAACACGACATGGCCAGGACAAAGGACAAGCGGACAGACCGTTGACTGTTGACTGGGCCATGTGCTGCCTCAAGGCAGTACTGGGAAGAGACTCAGAGACAACAACAACAACTTGTCCATTTATAGCGCTTCATTTTAAACAACAAACACTCGGCAAACACTTGCCACAGCACTGGCACGCATCACTTGGCTTGATTTTTAATTGTGCTGCTGCGCATTTCAATTGAAATATGGAAAAAGGCAAACACAGAGACCCCCAGCGGGACTCACAGGACGCACCAGAGGAAAAAGTGCCAACCGGAGAGGGAGAGAGAGACAGAGAGAAAGAAAGGAAGGGGCTGAGAGCAGTGCCAGAGGCAGCTCTTCTCAGCAGTTCATCCTTGGGCTTGGGCGTTGTTCAACAGCTTGTCTGACTGGTTGTATGCCAGACAGTCGTCAGAGGCTCGACGCAGTGTAGGCCTTTTGAAGCATAAAGATAACTTAAGTTGTCCCCACTGGAACACAGACGGAGAGCAACAGCAACAGCAGAGTTCAGAGTTGCAAAACCGACAACTCAAGCGACGTTGGCTGCAAACAAATGACACTGAAGTTCACCTTTTTATGCCAAGTGGGTCGGGTCTGGGACAGAGGACTGCTGACTGCCGACTGCGAGCGGAACTGGACGGAGTGCGGGACTCTGTGTGTGTCCCCGGGATCCCCCGACACTTACATAATAAAGTAACTCAAGTGCGCTAAGCAGTGAAAGCCTTTGTAACGGGTTGTCACGGCAAGAGGAATGAGTCTAACTCGACAGTCGTTTGGCCTTCTCTTCTTTTCTCTTCTCTTCTCATCTCACTCTGTCGTCTTTGGCCCAGCGAGTTGCGAGCGAAACATTATAGAAATTATAAATATGTCGACGGCGCTGGTCACGTATATGTTTTGTACGTGTGTGCCTCCTTGGCAGACAATTAAAAATTCCATTTGTGGCGTTTAAAGCATTGCACATGAGCAAATTACACATTACCCTTGGTTTGGGGCCAAAGGAAAAGCCAAGTAAGTGTGTGTACGACTGTGCGTGTGCGTGTGTCGGGGGCCTTTATGTGGTTAATGAAATGGCCAGCAAAATGTGCCAGGTTAGAGGTGAGTCGAGGGAGAACGGAACAGCTTTTGTTTCACCGACAGGTTGTAGCAAATTAAATCATAGAAAGTTGGGTTGGGGTAATGGCACAGCTGAGGAGTAGCTAATTATTTACCACATTAAAGTTGCATGGGCATTTAAAAATTGTTTCCCACTTGCTTTAAATATTTCTAAGCCACTTATGATAGAAAATAATTACAATAAATAAGTTGAAGAAAAATGAAATATTTAAAAGTTCAAATATTTGGGTAACTCAATTTAAAATTGACTGCATTTATGAATATATGAAGGGTATTGATTTTTTTGTTAAATTTGTATAATTATTTGAAAATTATATTTAAAGTATCATTTAATACCAAATGTTTTTGCATATCAAGTTCATTTCAATCCTCATTAAAAGAATAAATATTAAAATAATCTTAACGCAAGTAAGCATCTAAGCATTTAATTTAAAACCAGCAGTGTATATACTTTAACTGCTTCAATAATAATACACTCGCATAAATGAAAACCTAGTCGACTTAATTATACATGACAGATGTGACTTAAAATTAAAGCAGTTAAATAGTTGAAATTTTGTATTGGCTTTGGTTGAATTAATAGATATTCTTTAAGCTGCCAACATGATCAAAATTCCGTCGAGAAGTCCAAATTTGCAAGCGTTGCAACCACGCAGCATTAACATTGAGCGACCAGGTCCAAGGCGAAGGCTTAATCTGCTAAAAATGCCATATGTTATAGCACACAAGCCAACAAGATCTGAGGAGATTGCAAAAGTCACGGCGGAACTCAATGAAAGATTGGTCAACCTGCAAACTCGAGTCGCGGAATGGAAAGCTTTGAAGGGCGATCAAATCTAAGCGGCATTAGATAACAATTTTTAAATCAAGAAAATGAAATACAACAAAAAAGGAAAACCAAATTAAAATTATGAAGAAATTAATACAACCAAAGTGATAAAATATTTTCATAGAACAAACATATAAATCGGTATTTTAACAGACGGCTTTTAGCAAACTTCAAACATAACATAGTTTTGTTCTAATTATAAACGAAAAGACAAGTTCTTAATTATGAGCTTGTGTTAACGCCGATAACTATTTCAAAACTATTGATTGATCGATAATAAAAAGGCAGACTACACTTTCAACATGGTAAAATAATCAATAATAATTTGAAAAAAAAAACGTTTGCTAGTAATTATCCAATCTTTTTGTGCGACTCGCGTTTATTTATTAATCAGCATTTAAAATAATAATTCACAATTCAGCGCTGTTACAACACAATTGTACTTAAATCACTTCAAAGCGGTCAAATCATTTAGCCAGTTCATTAAATTGTCTGGCCACATTTCACAAACGTTGGTCATTTCAATGTTTTATGTATTGCTCATGCCACACACGAGTGTTGCACTGTGTTGCACTGTGTTGCGATGCATTGTGCTGCGAGTTAATGGTATGTTTTAGAGCAAAAGCGCATAATTGATTTAAATTGCACACGCAGTGCGAGAATAACACAACAGGCCGAATACGCGGTGTATCACAACAATTCCCAGTGGTGAAATCCGCGTTCGCTTATCGCAAAAAGATAATGAATGGCATAATGAAGGGGCCTCACCACTCGCTCTCAAACTGTTGATTAGCCCGTCCACATGGCGTATGCGTAATATGCCAACGCAAATACAAATAGAGACGTAGTCTATAATTATGTACGCCCACTTTTGCTGTTGGTGAGGTGGAGAAGAGGAAGACGGAGAAACCCACAGTGGATTGATTGAACGCCAAATCACTTAACCCAATTCAAAGCCATTGGCAAGAACTTGGCAATAGAATGAACATTTTTTTCTTTTCTATATTTTTTTTTGTGCGCTGCCGCAATCGAAGCTGACAAATGGTCGATTGGCAGCTTAATGGCAGCCACGCTTTCCGCTTTGGCAGCAGCCAAGCCAAGCCAAGCAGCCAGATGAAAAGAAATCCCAAATATGTACTAAAGACTTGCGAGTCTTGGAACGGCGCCTAAGAAACATGCTAAATAGCAAAATGCCTCAGTGAGCCAGCAGCTGCTACAACTGCAGCCCCGTTTTGTATGCTATATAAATTTTAATTTCCTCCGCCTGGCGGATGGCCAAAGCCAAACCCAAACACCAAATCCAAAGCCAAAGCCAAAGTAAGTAAAGCAACTTCAAACTCAAACTCACATTTCATTGGGGGAAACCCCAAAGTGATAGCTGAAGCTGCCGCTGCTGCTTCTCGATTTGGTGGCTTGGGCAACAATTGTTGCTGATTTAACACAAAATGCAGCCAATCTGCTCATCTGCCCCTCCTTCTCACCCAAATGCGGCTGCTGCTTTGGATATTTGTCAATGTCCATAGCAAACAATTTTGGCACTAGTATTTGTAGTTTCTCCTTCTATCTCTATCTCTCTTTCTCTCTCTTTCAGTCTCTCTCTCTCTGTGTGTACGAGTTGCTTTATTGGTTTATTAGTAAAGACTGCCTTGGCAACGAGCTCAGCAATGATTCGATGCATAATTTATGTTGAGAATAACTTGGCGTATACTTAATATTTTGTCTGCTTAAGTGTCTGTGCAGCAGCTGGGTCTAATATATTACAAATTGAATATATTAACATGCCTTCTGATTTGATATGGACAATTACGAGTGTTGCTAATTCGACTTTAGCTCAGTGAGAATTGAAGTTGAAATATAAATCACAAAACATGAATAATGAATCGTTGTTAAATAAGCAATTTTCAATCTGACTTGTGATGTCCAAATTATCAACTTTTAATTTGAATTAAATTTGCATTTTGCTAATTTACTGTCGTATACTTAATATTTTTCAAGCACGGTGTGGTTAGGCAGCGGATCTAACTTTTTTCCGGGCTTTTGAAAAACTTTTTATGCTCATATGTTTATCGACTTTATTTTATTTTTTTCTGAGAAGAGAAGGTTGAATGTTGGATGCTGGTGCTGGCTTTGGCTTGTAGCTGACCGCACATAAAACAAACTTTGCGGTTACTTAATGAAGCTGAAAAATTGCCTTGGTTTTCTATTTTATTTGCACTCGCTGTCGCTCTCGCTTTCACCTCTTCCTCTCACACTCTCAGCGATGCTCCGTATCTCTTGGTATTGCATTTTTCCTGGTTCTTCGTAATTTTCTTCTCTGTTTTTTTTCCTTTTTGTGTTTGGCTGTTGCTGTGCTCTCACAACCACAGACACATTTTAAACGCTTTGTCGGTTTGAGAAGGTGGCTCAGCTCTCTGCCATTTGCCCTCTATTTATGCTGAGTGACTGTCTGAGCTGTGCTCGCTGCTGCTGCCATTAAATATCAGCCCACTCGACTCCGATGTGCACACAACTTGAGCAGAAGAACCGAAGCTCCTGCATAACCTGGTGCGAGGCAACTTTTGCTGAGGCACTTTAACAGTCTTTCGCGCCAGTCCCAAAAGAGCCACCACACAACTTGTTCCCGACTCTATAATAGCAATTTTCATTTGAATTTTTCGCAACATTTCATTTTTAACTGCTCAACTTTTGCATAAGTTATTCATTTCTTATTCTTCTTTATTTTTTGTTGATTGCTCTCTTACTGCTTATTAAGTGGCGAACTTGATGCTGATGACACCCATGCGTGCAATAGTCGGCAACCTTTCAATATGCAAAAATTAATTAAGCCAACGAATGGTTCAGTGTGAGTGAGTGAGTGAGTGTCCCATAAATAATTGCCGCTGATTTGTAAATGTCGGCGGCCAGTCGACGCCTCGAAACTGGACCTCGTCGTTGCGTCGTTGTCGTAAGTGTAACTGAAATCCAAACTGTCCGCCATGTTTGCCACTTCATTCATCTGTCTTAAGTGCTCACACACACACAAACACACACTGGGTGTGTTGTTCTGTGTTTCGTCTGTTTGCGCCTCGTCGTCCTGGCGCCATGCAAACTGCATGTGTATTGTGTATGCTTTGCTAATTGACCCTCCCGAGTCCCGCTCCCTTCACGAAAATACTGACACAGGTTGTTGGTCGCTCTCTTTGCTTTGGCATGGCCTTGTGATTGATTTGTTTGGCTTAAGACATATACGCGCGTGAAACTCACGATAAACGGTGTAAAATTAATTAGTCACTGCTTCCAACGTGAGAATAAAATGGAGAAATATTCGCATACGTTTTCCTTCTTTGTTCCTCCTTCGTTCTTTTCGCACATTTGCCTGCAAATTTGTAGAGGACTTACTCGTAATGCGGCGTCAGCCTGTGTCGCCTGTCTGACTGTCTGGTCTGACCCACTCCCCCATTGGCCTGTCATTTGTGCTTTGTTTATAAATAAATAAATGAGCGTAGCTTACGTAGCCGCCCCATTGGCCGTGGCCAATCAATTGCAGTCACAGCAAAATGGTCGGCCATTTGTAGTTGCCACCAACAGCAGCAAACTCTTCTCTACTTTGCTGCAATTTCTTCTCTTTAAATTTAACTCTTAACTCGCATGCTGCCTGCTGTCTTTTAGCAATTGTCAATTGATTTAGTTTGATACGAAATAGAAGGCGAGCGAAAAAGGACTCTAGAAACTTTTGTGCCATTTCAGCTGCTGGCCAAATAAACACAAAACTTGGTAGGAAAAAATTATTGACACGCCGCCAAACAACAAGTTGCGAGTTGCAACCACTTGCGAATTGAGTTGCAGGCGGCAATAACAACAGCAAGAACAACACTCTGATGATGCCACACAGCCGCAGCAACACGATAAACATTTTATTTCTAAACTACCACATATAGTACTCGTATTTGTTCTGTGTGTGTGAGTGTGGCCGAATGAATGAAAGTGTCATCCCCATTTCTGGTCGATGTGGTCAGCAGATGGAGCAGATAATTTTCTGACAAGTCGCTATCGTTCGATCCGCTTCTCTCCTAAAACAGCAAACAGCAACAACAATTCTTTGCCACCATAAAGTTTATTGTTGTTTATTGTCCGCAACAACGAGAGTTTCTATCCAACTTAAAGGCTGACTGCAAACACTGTGAAAAGCTCTCCAAATTTTCGCTTTATGGTTGAAATTAAAAGCAAATACTTGTCGTGAACTTTAAGAATCCTTCTTCGCATCAAAATATGTGGCCAATAGTTTTGTAGTAAAATAAAGTTTTTCTTTAGTAATAAAAGTAGATTGGAATCCAAGCAAATAACTTCACGTGGTATTTTGGCACTAAAGAATTTACGGTTGTTAAATTAAATAGTAGAATTTTATATTTTAAATAAAATAAAAAAATGCAAACGTTAGAAAGGGAAATTTTGTTGTGATAAAACATTGATTTACACTTCAACAAAAACTAACTTCTAGAAATTGCTTTTATTTGGTGAATATCATATGTATTACTAAATGAATGCCAATTTATTTTGATAAATTTATACATTCTATAAAATTAGTTCAGCGAGCTAACTGAAAACGTAAAAGCATCTAAAAACGTAAACTGTTGTTGTAATAAATGGAATAATTATTTTTAAATTGGTGATAAATTAGTTTCAAATTTTTCCTCCTCCCTTCATAAGTTTGCTAAGTTGGCTAATCAAAAACGTTTTAAAAATAATTTAAGACTTATTACTTTTGCACATCCAAAAATATAATCTTAAAAAGATATTTTGATTTTATGAATGAAGTAATATAGTTTCCTAGTTTCTTTAATTTTATTAGTTTATTAGTCAAATTTGTTATCAGAATAATTTCGGTAAGCATTTATCTGTTTCGTTTATATAAAACTCTTATTTTTTCAGCAATAAAATTTAATGGAATATAATTTATGCTCTTACAAAAGCATCAAAAATATACCTTACAATAAGCTAGCTTAACTCTTTCTCTAAACGAAACGAAATGCCCTCATCTAGTAGTAGAGTTTCTTTATCGTTGATTCCCGGTAACATGCCGTGCTCTTCATTTAATAACTCTCGAATGTTTAGAACGCCTACAAAAGCCGCAGGCCTCTTGCCGCCACTTTGTGACATTCATTGTGTGGCTGACGACGCCTAGGCGGTCTCCTGCACGCAATAAATCAATCAATATCCTGCCTAAATATATGGTCGACTCCTGCCAGTCTGCTCTCGGTCTGCCTTACCGCCCTCCGCGCCCCTTCGTCACTTTCCGCGTCTGCCAGGCTGTCTGTGCCTGATGTCGACATCAACTTTAAGCCCAAAAATGTCTAACGTCTGCGTGTGTAAGTCCTGCCTGCCTGCCTTTTCCGTAATTTAGCTGGCAATTTTTGTTCTTGTTACTTTTTTTGGTTTTGGTTTTTTGTATTCTTCATGTCTTTGCATTGGAGGACATTGATAAACATGTGTCCCTATGAACTTTGCAGTTGTCTTTTGTTTACCGCAATGTTTGCCTCAGCCTGAGCTTTTTATTTGAGGGCAGCGGTTAGATTTGACTTTTGCCTTTGCTTGTGTCTCTCCTTTTCGGCTTGTTATCTCACTTGCCAGTGAGTGCTCAGACAGGATATTATTGTGTGAGCCTGCATTGAGGACTACTTTTTCATTCGGAGTGCGTTCTAAATCAAATGTAAAATGTAATGAATCCAAGCTAGAGGTGGGCGCGGGCCTGTATTTTAAGGCCCGGGCCCGCACGAAAACAAACTCTTTTTTGAGAGGCCCGGCCCGGCCGAACACGAAACTTTTTCACTAAGGCCCGGCCCGGCCCGGCCCGGCACGAAACTTATATATATATATATATAAGGAAATTCAAAAGACATGTAATTTATATATACATATATATATTTATTAAGGTATTTATATTGAATATTGTTATGTATTTAATGAAAAACAAATTAATTCATATTTTTATTAAAAAATAAAATTTTTCTACATTTTTGCTTTTAGCCTAGTGCGTTTTTCATTTAAACCATGGCCCACAGATTTGATAATTTCACAATAGGCCGCCAATTTTTAATTAGTGGTGTGCAAACAAGTAAAATATTGTATAACCAAATCAATAGTAGCATCGATTAAAATGCGATAAATGGCGGTTCTAATTCGATCAAATCAAAATTGTTTCAGGCCTACTTCGGGCTTTTACGGGCCTATTTCGGGTTTTTACGGGCCGGGCCTTTTTTCTAAGGCCCGGGCCCGCACGAAGCCCGTACGAATCTTAATTATAAGGCCCGGGCCCGCCCGAACCCGCTCCGGGCCTGTGTAAGCCCGCGGGCCACGAAAAAAAGCCCGGCCCGTGCCCACCTCTAATCCAAGCCCTGACATCGCAAACAAAATGTCAACAGTCCACAATAAACTATCAAGCCAGAAAAAAGTAGATATGGAAAAATGTTGAACAAGTGAAATGAAAAAATTGCATATTACAATATGTGTCCAAAGAAGGGTCAAGAAAGTGGGAAATGCTTCTGATTTTTATTGCAATAAGAGATTTCTATATAAAACCTGATGTTGGTGTCTTATGATTTTCTATTCGCTTGAATACTCTTATACCTCAAATAAAAACTTCAAAACTTCTTGTTAGGTACTTATCACTCGCGTATACCTTGAAGAGATACAAATATTAAAATGACTAAGTTGGTTATTAAATATATTGGTCTAATTAAGTAATTTATTATAACAAACTCATCGCTTACCAGAGTCAAATAAGTTTCTGTAACTTTCACTTACCTAGAAAAGAGAAGAACAATTTACTGTGATTAGAAAATGAGCCAAGTATGAACAATATATTGAAAATAAAGTTACGCACAATAAATCGGTAATTAAATAAGCTTGTTTGATCCATATAATTGAAACAATCTTCAATATGCTGTTGAATTAAATCAAATTTATTCGATCTAGCCAAATGTTTGCGATTGTAATAGCTTAAAGCTATTATTATTGGCTGTGCACGACGATGACTGGATGGCTGGCTGGATGGCAGGTACCTGCATGTGCCCCATTCGTACCTAATTCCCACATCATCAACAATTGACAACACATGAGCCGCATTTTTGGCATACAAACAGCAGTCCGGACTGGCGCACAAAATGGCAAATATGCATAATGGCCTATACCGAAACTATGTCCCTTCCTCCTTCTTCTTTCGCACTCACTCTCGCATCGGAACTATCTGCTCGAAGTATCTGCTGGCAGACCCAAGATGAAAACAAAAACCAGCAAAAAGCGATAACAAAACAATATAAAAATACAAAGAATTTCTGGCACAAGGCCAAGTCGAAGCGAAGCGAAGGAAACGAATATCGAAGGCATAAAATATTCCAAGAGCGAGCACACGAAAAAGGCACAAGAGGAGGAAGAACTGTGAGGGGAATTCGACAGCAACAACAACAAGAAGAAAAACAAAAACCAAAGAATTACTAAGTATTTTGTATTGTTTTCAATTGTTTGTTGGCAGCCAAGCATAAATATGATATTGATGAGGATGCATGTGTATAGAGTTTCTGTGACGACGCAACCCTGAGAGACTCTGAACTCGGCGCATATGTGTTGCCATCTTTTTGCCTCACTTTAAGTTTGAGTGCCTTTAAAAGGGAACAAAAATAAAAAAAGTAAGAACGAAATGGAGAAGAGAAGTTCAATCAATTTTGCTGTTAAACCGCATGCAAGGCAGCGAATGCAGCCAAGCAAAACGTGTAGCAACACTTCTAATAGCCCACCAGAGGCACCAGAGGGAATCGCTGAGAAGTGGCAAATGGCACAAACTACTGGGAGAAGGCAGATTCAATGATTCGTCGTTGCCGTCGTCGTCGTCGACGTCGTCGCCGACGCTGCTGTCGAGGTTTGATTTATTGCCCAACCACACACCCGCGACTCTGTGGCTTTAGGTTAGCTCCACTTGACACTCGCCGCTTTGTGGGGCTCCAATCAGCGTAAGTTGATTGAACTCTGCATAATTTAGTGCAACGAGCAGCGAGCACCGAGCATTGAGCGCTGATGTGCAGGACGAACACGCCCAAAGACCAAGGACGACAACGACAACGACGATGACGACGACGATGACGATGACGACATTACTTCACTTTTAGTGCAACGGCGCCGCCAGCCTTTGGCTGTTGACTGCTGTCATTAACAAAATTGTGCAAACTTGCTGACTCTTAGCGTCTTAAAAGGAAATCTCAAGTAAGATATTGTACAAATAAGGATTAAGCCTTGAGGTCGCAGTGTCTTGCATACGAAGTGTCAAATGATTAAAGGGAAATTGATATGTAGTCGCCACTAGCCAAACATTTGTTGTTTAAAGACAACACACAAATCGATAAAGCATGTTGTGTAGAATTTAAGGAGAGGTCACAGACTAAGTGATTAAAGACAAATTATTAACAACGCTGTTTTACAAAGTAGTTGTTAGTTAATAATAGATTTTCATTTTGAATATTTGACTCTTAATCTAAAATTAAATATGGTTTTATAATTAAACAATGATGAATTTAGTATTAAAGAGAATAGAGAAAGTTTAAATAAATTTAAGGTTTTTTAAGTTATGATATATGAGTACAAAAATAAAGAAATGCGTAGAGTTAAAATGACAAGGTATGGAGAAATTGTTCGACATTTTTATAAAGTTGAAAAGACAATCTATAGACATAAATTTACATTTTGATATTATATTATTATAGTTACAAATAAAAAATATTATAACAGCGCTCTTCAGTTAACAATAAAAATAACACATATATTCAAATCATTGTTTGCATAAAGGTCAAAATTAACCCAACTTTCAGTTACAGCAATTCAATTCCTTTCCATATACGAATTTGAAACCCCATAGTTATTTAAATTATATTTTATGGAAGGTTAAATAATAACTAATAAATAATGAATAATATGATTTTACGATAATGAGACGACAAAAAAAAAAAACAAAGAAAACATTCATATAAAAGGAAATCATTATTTATATACAGGCCACCTTTTAGTCCAACTTTAGCCGTGTAAAGCAATCCGACCTTTGTTTCAATTGCATCTAAATCATGCGGTTAAATTCCTTTATTTATTAGTGGTGCACAAAGTTGTGTACTCAAAATCCAGAGCTTTGCTAAGTTGACCGTTAAAAAAAAGAATGAAAGAAGGAAACTTGCAAGTAACGACAACTTTTGGCGCCGCCATCGTTAACCCTCATGCGTCGCAATGCCGCGGCAATCGATCACTGGGGGTTAATAAAACATACAGAGCCAAAGGTTTGCTCTAGACTCGTTGTCAACTTGAAGTCCAACCGCAAACCAACGACTTCAACTATTATTCTGGGGCTAACTGCAACGCCCAGGTGAGTGCGTGAAAGTAGCGAAAGAAAAAAAAAATGGGGATGAGGGGTAAAAGAATGGCAAACTTGATATCGTTTCAGTTTTTACAGCCATAAAGCTACCCTGGTATTTACAGCGTTGCAACGAAAAATAATGTTGCATACTGCGCGGCGCCCCAGTGATTTATGCGAGTGCGAAAAGGGTTCAAAGTTTTAAATGCCAGCGCAACAAACGCGCATATGGACTATGAACACTGGCGTTTGTTCGGCTACAAAGTTGGCAGTTTTGCAGTTGCCAGTTGGCTGCTAGAGACCACGCCTTCCTCTAACCCTCACCCCCGCCCCCAAGTGCCACCTGACTAAGCTAAGCAAACTCAAATAAAAACTTGATTAAATATGCACGCACGAACGTGCTCTCAGTTTTGTCAAATGCAATTTCTATACCCACACTTCACACACACACCTTGCACTCACACACCTCATACACACACACACACACGTACACATGCAAGTGAAATCGCAAAGCTGGTCTATAATTAAACTCAATTCACGCGCATACTAATATTTTCTCTGCACTAGTATTGTAAACATAAATAATGGCACTCTACTCTTATAATTAAAGGCGATTATAAATCGCCGTAGTTTGCTGTCAAAAATATTATAAATATGCCAGTCGGTGCATTAATTTGATAAAATATTATTATTTATAGAAAATTATTTTTAATTTCTTGCATTTGAAATAAAAACAGTAAGCAAAACTATTTTGAATTGTACTTATTATTATGACAAAGCAAATCCGATAATTGTTTTGAATATAAATTACAAGGAAATATTATAATTCATTTTGTGACATTTATTTTAATTTACATTCTTCTTAGTGTAAGAGGCAGTCATTTATACTTTTTAGAATTCTAATTTATATCAAAATAGAAAAAAATCAAACTTCATTGAATTTTGCTTAAATTAACTTCCATTCAGAGTCGGTCAAACACGTTCGAAAATTTCAAATATTAGGCAAAAATAATACAATCGCTTGCCTTGATCCTTTGAACGTCATGAGCAATGTCTCAACGTTTGGTTAAAATAAATATAATAATAAAATTTTAATTATATTTAGACATTGACTTGTAGTCTATATACTAAAATTTTCTTCACAATAATATCAAAGCAATCTTATTCTTCTGATTCTCGTAAATAAAAATCTTTGTATTTGCTCTTTCCAGTTAGGATCAATAAAAATATTTTACGTAAACAAACAGTTCAATGGAAGTAATATGAAAATTGTGCTGTCAATAAGTCCATAATTAAATCTGGGCAGTCGTTTTTGAATGTCATTGATGTTCTTCGAAATTTAGCCCAAAAAATGTGAATGTTTGTTTTCCTGCATTCAACTGTCCACTTTAAATGCAAGGGCAAGTGCTAAGCTGAGCGATACCAGCACAAATCCTGCCTCACGCATTGCTGTTAGCCAGCTGAGAAGAGAGGGGGACAATAAGTAGGGGAGAGCAGCAGCAGCTGAGCAGGACTTGTAAATTGCATTTGCAGCCAATTTACACAAAATTAAATTGAATTTACGCTACGCTTGCACAAAATATCAATGAATGTCATGGTACAACGCTGCAAGCGAGACAACAAAAACTAAAACTACCAAAAAAAAAAAAACGAAAACGAAAACTCGACGAAAATATAAAGAAAACAGACAGCAGTGGGGTGGACGAAGGTGTGTGTGAAGAGGAGGCGGAGGAAGGGGTGGAAAAGTGTTGTACTGTGTGTTGTAAGGGGATGTCCGCCCACAAAAAGTCAAACTGCATTTTATCAAAATTCAAATGGTATTTTCTCTGGCCGTCGCCAGCGTCGTCTGCTTGTTTAGCATGCGTGATAAGCAGCTAGCAAAAAGCAGCAACAGCAACAGCAGCAGCACAGGAACTGTGCAACAGCAGCGACAGCGGCAGGACATGCAGGACTATTGCTGCACACATGCAACTTGACTGTGTAGTTTGCTGCATGTTGCATAGCTAAACAACTAAGCAATCGACAAAAAGGTTTGAGCGTGGGTGTGGATATAGATGCGGACGTGGCAGTAGCCCATGTGGCATGCAACAACAACAAACTAAGCAAAGCCGAGTGTTGCTCTTGTTGCAACACGCATTTTGCAAAGGTCTGACTGACGGACTGACTGCCGCTTTAGACTAAGTTGCAAAGCAAATCACACGACTTTCATATGTACGTGCAGCAAATGAATCAAAACTTCAAGCAGCATGTTTGAACCTTCTTTCCCTTTCTCTTTCCCTTTTCCCCCTTTTGTCGACAACCGACAAGTGTTGAAATGTGGGCGGATTGCTTTTGGTTGCAGCTCCAAGAATACTTTGAATATTCCAAGTCAAAGCAAGTTTAGTTAACAGCTGCAGGCGCTTTTAGATGGCATTCTATAATTTCACAAAAATTACTTAATTTAAATATTTAGCAGTAGTTGGCTAATAGTATAAGAAACTCTTTAAATAATATTATGTTTTAGAGTGTTGGAAATTAGTCGTAAGTTCTTGAAAAACTTACAAGATTAAAAACAGAAAGGAGAATCGATTCCTGGCATTAAATTCTTATAGCTGCAAGTAGTTGATATTCAGTTAATTTAAGCACTATAATTTTGTCTTTATTACAGGACCATACTGGGAATATAAGCGGTGTGGAAATCTCTAAAAAAAAAAGGGGACTGTGGCACATAAAGGTGAAATTCGAGTGGAAGTATTATCTGAGACATCCCTAAATATATACTATATTTTAGAGAGTTTGAATAATCATCATTCCAAAATGTATTTGAAGAACTTTGAACCCCTAAACAAAAAACATTGCAAAAGACAGTCGAGTTAAGTCATTCTGATCATATGCTGGATTTTAAAGAAATAAAATATGAATTTTATAAAATTATATTTTAAGCAGAAAACAGATAAAGTTTCTAAAATCTTAGCTCTATATATGGGTCTTATCCACAGGTATGTGTAGCATGTGAAAAATTAGGCTGGAGAATTACCCATGTGTTATTCTATTAATCGATATCACATATTTTAATTTTCATTTCTTTCAATTAATCAACAATCTTATTTACACAATTCTTTTTTACTATTTGTCCATCGTTGGCCAATTCCGTTTGAATAAACAAATAAACAATTTTCTTTTGCTTGGGCTCACTGCGAAAACATTGCGCGAATGTGAAAATTTTTTTGCAAGCCAATTAAATATTATTCATTAAACGCAGCTTGTTTTCACTCTAATTGCCCATCTGGAGCAATCCATTTGTGTACTACTTATCATGTTTGCATATTTTCACTATAAATATTGATATTAAATGTGCTTAATGCGTCATCCTTCCCTCCTTCCTCCTTCTGAATGCCACCCCAAATCGATCAGATTGAATTGGCATTGTCCATGGTGTGTATATCATGCGCTTAATTATTTTTGTCGCAATATGATTTTAAAATTTTTATTGTTAATTTTTGTCATAAAGAGCAATTAATTTTTTACCCCGACTCTAGACTGTTGTTGTTGTTGTTGTTGCTGTTGTTTTCTGTCCTTTTGTTGTGCATGTAGTGTGTGTTGTTACTGTTGTTGTTGCTGCTGTTGTTATTTACGTTGTCTGCGGTTTTAATCTCGAATCGCTTAAAATATGCAATTAATTGCAATTGTCGCCGCCACTTGCCCCAATGCGACACTTGTCGTAGGCGACGTTTGTTTACCTTTCTGCAACAGCAGTCTCATATTTTTTGCATATGAATATAATTAAATTGTTTAATTTTACAACAACAACGTGCGTGTTTGTGGAGCTACAAAAGATTGCCATAAAATGCCCATGAATGCAGACAGGCGTTAAGTAAAATATTTTTGCATTGTCATTAAAAAAACAAGCGATATACAAAATATCCCTGTACATAGTATTAACCAGCAGCTACTCTGTAAAATCAAGCTTGCTGTATATCCTTTGATATAAATAACTAAAATCGTCTTCATTAGTTTATATGTGATTTATAATAAAGCAAATCTTGAATATTGAATAGCTTTTAAGATAAATGTAGTATAATCCGTCCTTACTATTTCATTTAGCCAAAAAGGATAAACAAAAACATGAGAAGAATATGTCTGAAAGCATTCAAATACCATAAATGAACAGCTTGTTCAGCTGTGTAAAAATATTATCAGCTGACAGTTTGCTCTGAGTTGTCATGAATTATGAAATGTCCTGTATTATATAAGCAAGTCTGAATGCTATAATTTTTATTCTTAATCACATAATCAGTTAGCTCTTTACTTCACTCTAGTGCAATTTTTATTATCATGCTTTATTCACCGCTTTGAATAAATAATTAGTATAAAAAGAATTCTTACGAGCTGCTTAAAGGAGCTTAGCTTAATCTTAAGTACGAGCATTTAAAATGAAGTAAATGGTAAATTGCCTAGAAAGTTAATTGCATAAATAAAGTTAGATTAGGCCCGAATTTAATACCAGATTAATTGTCTTTTAAGCAATTTTCTTGGTAATGATATTTATGGTTCTTTTGTGTAGCAGAAAATAAACTGAATGTATTTCATATGTGACACAATAAATGCTAATTAGAGATACACGAGCGAATCAACGTCAACTGGCAATAATGCAACTACCCACTAAATGAGTCATTTGTGGCAGCAACTTTTACTGACCTCCACAAAATTGAAAGCAATTGCCACACATTGGGAGCATATTTGAGAACTTGTTGCCACACGTTTGCTGACGTCACGTAAACCAATTTAAGCATAATTAAGCTTATTACCAAAAGCAGTTAGTGTGCGTTTTTCGACAAACTGGACTTGATTTGCGCCATGGCAAAAGCCAAAGTTCAGCGCCACTAAACTGAACCTACAAAAAAAAAAAGAGTCTACTAGAGGATTAAAAGGATATGAAGAGAGATAAAGTGAGAGAAAGAGTGTAGAGATGCAATCTCCTCTTGGTCAGGTGGTTGTGCCTGGTGGCGACACTCGCTCTCGTTTTTGGTATGCGCACGGAATTCTCAATTAATTTTAATTTCAAGTCAACACCTTGCCGACGATTGCAGACAGTTCAGTGCGATGGCAGCGAGTGTAATTATCCTTGCATTCCGTTTTGTGGTCTGCAGGATTTTTGTGCTTCCACGCAAACCCCATTTTCACTCTTTTTCTTTCTCACAGTTGTTCTCGTTCGCTTCTCAATTAAGCGAAAGTATGTGATGCAGAGACGCGTCGGCTTTAAGTTTTAAGTCAAACCAAGACAAGTCAAGTTGACTAGACTGGACACGGGGCATTTACCTGTGCATATACCCAAACAGAAACACACACTCACGTGTATTTGTGTGTGTGTGGAGACTACAAATCACAAGGACGTGAACGTGGACGTGGAACGTAGACGTGGCAAGCCTGGACAGCGACTTGTTTGGCATTTACGTGATGCACATTTAAACGCGCCCGTCCAACAAAACTTGCAACATGAATTATGCTTCCAGTTGAGAACTTTGCCTAAATTGGCAAGCCAAACTGCAAGGCAACCGTTACGTGCATTCCGCGTAAGCCTAAAAGTATGCAAAGGCAACAGCAACGGCAACGGCAAAGGCAACGAAATCGGCTTCAACTAGTACAACTGCAACTAGAGCCACATTTACAGTGGGTGCGGAGAGCACGTGCTGAAAAAATTGATTGATGATTGAAGGCAATACAAAAAACGATGTATGCCGCACGTCATTCCCCACAACCTCATGTGCAATCTATGTATAGCCCCTGCCTCTTATATTTCTTCTTTGCATTCCCTCAATTACTACACAGAACATATTGCCGATTTATTTATTCTTTAAGAATTTAAGTTATCACAATAATTTTTGGAAATATTTGTATATTCGACTGTTGTTAACCATTTTCATATTTGCGTATAGAAAATAATAAAAATTGTAAATTTTAGTTTTTGGTTACTTTGATTATCAAAATAGTTTAGGTTTGAATATTGGATTTTAATAAAGTTAAAAACTGTAATACTTATGATGAACAAATATTTTAATTAAATGTTTAAGTCTAATATTAAATTTTATCATTAAACCTAAAGTTTAATATTAGATTTAAACATTTATTTTTTTGTAAGATATTTTTCATAGACACGCGAAAGTACGTGAAATATTTTTGCAAGTGTATTTTATATATGCAGCCCACTCTCAAGCTGCTTCTTTGGGGCACCTGCCCACGTCAAACGTTGGGCAAACGGAAAATGGCAATTCAAAAACTCGGCAAAAGGCACAATTTCCCATATGTGTCGGGCCTGATGCCGCTGACTGCTTGTTGGCCCCGCCTTCCGCCTCCCCACTTCTACCTTCTACCGATTTCCGGACACAAATATTCATGTGCAAAACGTCGTCCTCACTCAGGCAACATCTCACTGTCTCACTCTTTCACGCTGTAGCGCTCTCGCTCCCACACGTTGGCGTGCTCTCGTCTACGACCAAATTTGCATAAATTTGGCATTTGAAAAGCTATTCAGCCTGATGGAAATGATGACGACGCCGACGATGATGAAGAGCTGAACTCAACTTAACTGAGCTGAGCAGAGTTAGGCGCTTCCACCTTCTGTGCCTGCCCCGCTGCCACATGCGCTTTGGGCGATTGTATAAAGCCATTAAATGTTTGCACCACACAAGCAAAGCATAAAAATGCCAAGCGGCCCACAAAATGAACGAAGTGGCACGACCATCAGCGAAATATATGCGTCAAACATAAAAGTGAGTTATAATCGACAGTTGAGACGAGATGAGAAACAGCTACAGCTGGGTAAAGCACAACCACATGAAAAAATCTGTAACGAATTCTAATAAAACCCAGTACAAAACGCTCTAGACGAGAGTGCTTGACTTTTAGATATGCTGTGTCGAAAAGTTGTGTTTTTAGAATTCATTATACGCATGAAGTAGAATGGAATAAAATAGAATAGTTCATACATTATAGGTTTAATATTTTTTTCATATAATATTGTTTAGCAAATAACTTTCATTCTATTATTAATATGATAAAAGAAATGATATTGTTTACCAAAATATAGGTAATTACTCTGCGAGCTATACATACTAAAACCATAAAGAATTTGTAAACTTCATACAATCGAAGATATTTTTTGGCATGAAAGTGTCATTGAGAGTGAAATATAAATGACATTATCTTAGCCTACATTTTGTTGAACTGTTTAAAATGGGCGATTAAGCGCACCGTAATTGTTTCAATTTAATTTAAATATGCTGCTCAAATGACCTAATAATATATTAACCAATTATGCATGGCACTTTAAAAGCTGATGAAAATTATGATTTATTCAATTTCTCGCACAATTTTAAATTGTGTAGTTGATTTATTAGAAAGGCAGCAAAAGCAATGCGAGTTGATGCATTAAATAATTGAAAAAAGATATTGATTTTCAATGGCTCATCACAAGATCTAAATTCTGTTTTTGCCTCCCTACAACATTCACATTTCTTCGGAAATTAAGTAATTAGGTCAAATTGCTTGAGATTTGCATAAGGAAATTTACCTAGCTATTATAGTTATTATAACATCAATTTAAAATATTACTGCAATAACTTTATTAGAATAGGTACTTTCAGCCTTAAAAGAGTGCATTATAACTTAATTGTGCAATTTAAATATTTAATACAAAAAAAATATGTTTTGCCGTAAAAAAGCACTGTTCGCACTTTTCAAAAATTATTATTTAAATTGGACACAGAAGCCCTAACAACACACACACTCATACAAAATACACTCGTTCTTACACATAAAGACCAAATGGCCACCTACCAATTTGTTTTGACTAATTTGCGCAGCACACGGCAATGGCAATGGCAATTGTTGTTGCTGTTGCTGCACTTGCAGTTTTTGCCATTGCTGCGTAGAAGTTCTTGTTGTTGTTGATGTTGTTGTTGTTGCAGTAGTTGATGTTGTTGCTGTTGTTGTAGATGATGTTGTTGTTGTTCGTGTTGTTCTTGTTGATGTTGCTGCTGAGTTGTTAAGCGGCACATTACTACATATTGTTGATGTTCTTGCTGCTGTTGCTGTTGTTGTTGCTACTGATGCTTCGGTTGAGGCAGTCAACTGCTGTTAGCAAATTGCATGCGTTTTGCAAATTTCGCGCAAATTGCTGCGACTTCTGCTGATGAGGCCAACGCCTGATGATTGCTGCTGCATTTGCTGCTGTTGGTAGTGATGTTGTTGTTGCGATCTCTGGGCGGGAGCCACACGTGCATAAGGACCAGCATAAAGCTGTCGATGATGATGGTAATGATGATGCTGCTGATGGTGTTGCTGTTGTTGTTGTTGCAACTGCTGTTGATGTTGTTGCCAGCGCATGCGTCGCACACTCAATGCACCGCAAGGATATGCAACCTGCAATTATATTGATAAGAGCGTTTTGGAGAAAGGCAGAGAGAGAGAGTTGGGAGGAGAGAAAAAGAGACACACTGAGGAACACAACAACAGCAATGCGGCCATTTTGCACAACATCGATTAGGAATGAGAGAGAGCAAGAAAATCAATTCAAAGGTTAAAAACAAACATCAAAGTAACAACAACATCAATAAGGATTTTGCTTTATGTTGCAACAACACACACCAATGAACACACATCAATCAATAAAAATCATATGATATAGAAGTATTTTGTATTACATATGTTTTGTAGGAATTACAGTTTAATTTAATTTAGTAGTAGTTTAGTAGTAGTAGTAGTAGTAGAACAACATCAACAACAACAACATCAATTATAGAACAACATCAATATATGAAGTCAATAACAACATCGATTTATATTTTGGATATTAACTTGTGTATTTATGTTTTCATTTCATAACATCTCTTATTTACAATTACCATTGAGAGGTAACTGTAAAAACCAGCAACATTTTTATCTAAACTTTGCCTTAAGAACCCTGTGTTAAGACAAAAATAAAATAGTTTATCTGACATTTAAAACTTGCTTAAGACTTATATAGACATTCAAAAAACAGACGCACACATACACATTTTATACTCACCATTTATTAATTTTATATTGATTTATATATATTATATATTAAAATTGAAAAAATTTGATTAATTATACAAATGTATTTACAGAGTACATTGATAGTGAAACATGCGCAGTGTGTGTATATAAGTTTTAAATAAAAATTAGTTTACAACATAAATTGAATAATTCATAATTAAAAATTAATATAAAAATAGAAACAAGCAAAATAACAACAAATTTTAATTAAATCATATAGATTTTAACTGCCTGCTAAGTAAATCTAAACTGTACCATTTGATTTGCCACAAGTTACAATGAGAAAATAAAACTAACATCATTTTAAAACTAATATTCAGAATGTTTATGCTAGTTTCTCAAGGAACATATTTATATGCTACAATTTAAGTATAACTATTTGTAGTATATTTTTAAGTTTGGGTTATTTTCACTAGACTTTTGTATATTTTAAATAAATAAGGTTCGAATTCATGTAAATTTTTTTATATTCACTCATTTTGAGTGCCGAGTATTTCAATGTCGAGTATTCTCTATAATATTACGCAGATAGCAAACCAATATATTTGAAAAAAATATTATACTATAACGAAAATAAATATGCACTCAAGATTCATAATGGGAGAGCCACCTGCTATTTATTATGTTTTCAAGCAAATTACTCAACTGTCGCGTAATTTATGCGCCAAAAAAGAAACGACAACTCCAACAAACACGCACAAAAAGGACAGCTCAGACACTTTCAATTACTCAAAATGCGTGGCAAAATAATTTCAACAGTTATACATACTATTCGTATGGTATTCCATACTCAAATATATGTATATAGCAAAGATAAATGTAAAAAGAGAAAAATATGTCACTTTGAGAGCAGCCGCATAATAATTTATATATTTAAATTTATACAAATACGAGTAAAAGTGCCAGCGACAACAAGCATCTGCTTTTTGGCCTTTTTTCCAAAACACAACGGGTCAAAGGCAAACGAGTATTTCCGGTCGCTGCTCACTAAAACTGAACGAATGCAAAAAAAAACATTTAACCGGAAACTGCACGCAAATAATTCAAATTAAAAAGGCGTTTGGCAATGGCAAAATTAAAAAAACAAAAATAATTTAGTGAAATAAAAATATCTCATAAAAATATTCACCAATGATGTAAAACGACTGCTTGATTTTCAAATACTCTAATAAACTATTCATTTCAACTTTTAATTTAAAATGCAAGCTTTACTTAAAGAAACTCTGATAAAAATACAAAAAAAAAAAAACCATCCAAGGAGCTTAAACAAATTTTCAAGTTATACTTAAGCATCTAAACAATAGTTATTCATAAATTACTAGACTTCTTTTGTATAGCACAAATATGCCCTTCACTCAAGGGTATAAACAACACAGACTTTGCTTTTTTGCAAGCGACAAGCGTGAAAAAATGAAATTTTAAAATTCAATAAATTACTAAATACATTTTTATATGTAACTGTCGAGCTGCAGCCGCATAGAAGTTGGCCATCTGTTTGGTGTTTGGTTTCTGGTTGCTGGCTTTGTATTCACATTTTATCCAATTTTTTTTTCGCTCTTTTGTATACATTCATAACCGTTTTTTTGGGACCTTTGTTAGCCATTTATTGCCATGGCTTTGTCTCTAGCTGGGCGCAAATTTAAAGAGTTGTATACGAAAACTTTTAAAGCTGCAATTGGCAACAGCAACAGTTGCCACTTGATGCAGTTGTTGTGGTTTTTGTTGTTGATGACAATGGGGTGATAAATATGTCAAAAGCACCTTGTCAGGCATCCTTTTAGGCGCCCAGACGTCGCAAGGATTTCCAACATTTTTATTACAGTGTCGGGACAACGCGTTGTATGTCTGTCTGTCTGTCTATCTCTCTGACTGCCAGCCTGTGCCTCAATAAAAATGTCGCTCGCGCGAATATTTTTGAAATGCAAAAGCGACTCAGGACTCAGGACTTATTTCTGCAAAGTCCTTGCAACGAAGAGATGGAGATGGAGACGGAGTTGGAAATGGCGATGGAGAGCATCCTCGCTCCTAATAAAATATATTTTTACACATGCGCTTGCATAAAATATTCTCTTTGTAGTCGAAGCGACCACATTTCATGGATTTGCCAAAGTTGAAAATTGCTTTTTACACACACTGCAAAGCAGACAATTTTTATGGCCCGTTGCGGTTTAAAGTGTAGCATACCAGAAGCCGAAAGCTACTCACATTAATCAAGCTGCCTCTACGTTTGCCTCATTACCAACATTTTTTTTTGCAGTTTTTGATGTTTTTTTCTGTGTGCTATGCTTTTTGTCTTCGTTAATCTTTGCGCTTTGCTGTGTTTTTGGTTCGCTCTGCTTTCGACTCTTTGACTTTTTATCTGCACGCTTTATGCTTAATTGCTTCTTTTGCTACTGTTGCGCATTTTTATTCTGCTCTTTTTTATACCTTTTCATTTGGAGTACGCCATTTGGGAGATAATTTGAAATCGAACATAAGGTGTAGCCAAGCCGAACTCCAAGAGTTATCCTTTTCGTTTTGCATATGTATATATACTATACGGTAGGATGGCACATGTAGGGAACTCACTTACTCACTTAATGCCCACAGAGACAATTTCCTCGCCCGCAGAGAGTATAGCATAGCTGGCATATTTTGTGTCTTTTTGCGCTGGGGCTGAAAAACCGCAAAGAGCAATTCGTTGGTCATAAATTTGCAAAGCGGATTTAATTGCGAGCCGAGCAATGGAACCAGCCACCAAGTAAAGTGCAATCCCTTGTCCTTTTGCTTAACTGTATGGCATTGAGATTGGAATGGAGGTTCAAGAGGAAGGAGGAGAAGGCTGCCAGACAGTGTCAGGCATATATAAAACTCATTACAGCATTATAAGCACAAAAGTGTGCTGTAAGCGAGCTTATTGCAGACTTGAAATACCTTTTGGCTTGCCTCACAAGTATATTTGCTTGCCACTCTCAACTTCCCATTGTCTTTGGCATTTATGAGTTAATGTCAATGTGTCTACTATTTATGACCGACTACCTTGTTTGACAAAGAGGATAAATACATTGTGAGTGCGAAAAATTGTTCATTATAAATAATGATGTATACATTGTACATGATCTATCATTTATTAAAAATGCAATCTAGTTTGCTTAAATTACATTAATTGGACAGAGAAAGATACTGTCAACAAAAATCAATACAACATGGAGTACAAAATATGTCGGATTGTTAGCCAAAGCTAGTCATAATAAATATAGCAAACAACAATTTAACATCCATCCACCAAATTCGTATTTTTCTTAAGTGGGCATCAGCATAAGCAAGAGAGCTATAATTAATAGCAACGTTAATTTGAATTAATATATGTATCTTTAAACTTGAATTTATTAGTATTATAAATGTAGCATTTAATTGATATAACTTTGAATTTGCATTTTTTGAATATATTCAACTAAACTTCTTACTTTTATTGAGTAGAAAAAAGCGTGTTAAGACTGTCATAATTAATAATAAAATTCATTTGAAACATAAGAAATATAGCAAACAAAATATTACACAACACCTTCATTAATCGTAGACATCTCAACAATCCTACCAAAAACTCTATTCATCTTGACAAAACTATCCGATTTACCCGCAAGTGCCTCAAGCCATTTATATCGTGACTGAGCTCTGCCCTGTCCTTTGGAAATCTCAGTCATCTTAATTAATTAACTGATTTGCAAAAATAATAATTAAACTGTCAGTCACAACCATCGTCAGGAACACAGCTACTACATCCCGCAGCTGTCACTGTCCAGCTGGTTTGTCGTTTTTATTTTATTATTATTTTTATTTTTATACACTTTTTTTATTATTTTGCACATTTCCGTTCTAAATGTTAAATTCTTCAATGGTCAGAGAGTGAAGGAGAAGAAGACACGCCAAAAAAGGCTTTGGCCAGGCGCCAGAACCACCGACGCCATCGTCCTGGCTTTGGTTACAGGCCCCAACACTTAATTAAAATGGCATCCGGCCGCGGCAACAACAACAGCAACAGCAACACTGAGAAAACAGCGAAAAAAAAGAGAAATAGAGAGCGAGATTCGAGGCATCCACGTTTGGAGTTTCTATCTCTCGTGTCTGTGTGGTCCGTGTGAGTAAGCGAATTCATTTCCCGCTTTGGCCGTTGATTGATATGCCAATGAAGCGCGCCGAGTGCAGACACACAGCTCCGGCCACAGCTACAACTACAACTGCAGATACAAGAGCCTCCAAGTACGAGGAAAAAATCTAGTTCGTTAGCTCTTATGCAAAGCGGACAATAGCATACATTGCGGCCCAGTCGCCGCGCCGCGCTGCGCCGGGCACAAAATCAACAAATGCAGATGGGCCAGATAAATTGCCAAATTGAAGCGGCGTCGATGGTGACGGCGACGATGCCGGCAAAATGTCCGCAATAGACCAATCCAATCGACTGAGTCGCCCAACTGACCGAAGCCTGAGTTCGAGCATCAGAAATTGTTTGTAATTTTTTGTTTCTCTATGCATTTGCGAAGAAAAAATTATACGGCAAGCGCTTTAGAGGGGAAACAAAAATAGCCATGACCATAACATAGTGCTGGGAGTTTTCAGTTTCTATAAACGATTTTTCTTTTCAGTCACCTCGCCCTGAGTCCTTTCGCGGTCTTCAATGCTCTATACAAGCAAAGTAAGGGCATAGTTAATACCATGATAAAATCCATGACATTGTCATTAAATGTAGCACAAGTTACTGATTTTGTTATGTCAGGTAATTAGCTTTGCTTTATTGATACAAAAAAAAATGTATTTATAGCGTTGGCAGGATTAGTTAGCCAGCTAGAATACTGCTGAGCAACGATGACTCATTGTAACTTAAATATAATTTACTGCTCGATAAGGAAGAGTAAAAATAACTTCCTTTATTTAGGGGGAAATTAGCTGAGACATTATTAACAGAAAATTGTCGGATATCTAAAGCAAACATTAAATTGATTTTGATTATATTAAAATCACTCTTTCATTAATGTTATAAAATATTAATTCATAAAAATAATTTAACATAAATGTTATAATATGTACATACATATATAGTGATTTAAAAACTCAATTAATTCCTATTTTATTTTTAGAACACTTTCTTAGATAAAACAATTTAGCTTTAAGGCTTAATTGAAGAATTCATTATTATTCAATATTATTTAAATACCATAGCTGACAGCATATGTTATTTTGTTATTTTCGTTTTTATTTTCATTTTTGAGTAACACCTTTGCTAACAATATTAAAAATATAATTTCCTTATTATTAGGAGTAAAGTAATATCTTAACCCTTTAAAACAAAATGAATTTATAATTTATTATTATAATACCTCCGCTGACAATTTAATGACACAGCTAAGAAATAAATATCAAAATATATTCTATCACTTTTACTTAAGTCTATTAATTTCTAATTCATTATCGAATACCTTTGCTAACTATTTAAAATGTTAAATTTATTTTTGTCATTTTGAAAAGTTTCTAATTCGTTTTTGTAACACCTGAACTTACAACATAAAATATTAAAATATTCTTTATTTCCACGGTTTTTTTCTACTTATTAAAACTGAAATAATAGATAGTTTATTATTTTAATACCTTAGCTGCGACATAAAATATTATTCTTTATTTTTATGGCTCAATATAAAAATATATTTTGTGTGGCTTTGCACTAACTCAATTATTTTACTATAATTTATTATTGCAATAGCTATGCTGCCAATATTAAATAATTTTCTTTATTTCCATAGCTCAATTAAGCAATAAATAAACAAATATATAAAATTACATATGTATTTATGCTGAATTGGTGTTGCTTTGAAAACTCAATTAGCAGAGCATTTGGTGTTCGCGAACATTCATCAATTACAGTGACTAGACTCGCACTCCTTCTACTTGTTAGACATGGGCGTGCTTGATTAATTGCAGACTGTGGTTAAATTTTTTGTGCTGATTTCGGCAGTTTTTCTACAGATTTCATTTTCTTTTTATACTAAGTTCTTTTTTTCGGTTGGCATTTTCATTGGATCAGAGTGTGTTTACATGGCCACGTAAGCAAAAATATATTTTACAGCTGAACAGAGAGGCCAAGACCCTATCTGCAAATGTTCCCGTTTCCTAGAGATACTACACAGTTTGCTCGTATGTTTGAGTGCTAGGTTTTTTATTACCAAAGTGGAGAATTAGCAAAGCCCGCGGCCATTAATCAATGGTGCAGCTGTGGGCCGAGTTTTCCATTCTTAAAGTATGCACTTTATTATTTACTGCATATATCTATTTTCGCTCTTCTTTTCTACTTTTTTTTGGTTTGCTATAGTGTGAATGGAAAGATGGGAGAGATGGAGAGGCCGCACTTGGTGTTTTCCGCTGGCATTTCTTTGCAGACACTTCCTGGGCTCGTCGACTGGCTGCATGGCTGACTCGCTGGCATGTGTGCAAAGTTACTGCCCACATCCTGTGCACTCAGCTCTCAGCTGCAGATATTTTTCATTTTCGAAAAAATTTCCGTTATGATTTCCTTGCATTGCATTTTGCCGTGGCGCAAGTTTTTCACACACACACACACACACACACACACACACACACACACACACTGTCATAGACACCCACACACCACAACGTCTACAACTCACATTTCTGTTCGACTTTTTAAATAGAAATTTGAATACGACAAAGCAGCGTATAAGATTCAGATAAAGCTAACCGACTTTGCTCGCCTGCCTGCCAGTTGCCAGAGTTGTGTCAGACTTGTCCGAGGATTTCTCTATTATTTTTCTTCGCTATGTTTTTCATATTTCTTCTATTTTTTGTGTGGTGCTCATGCGACTTGACTTTTCATTTTTATGCTAAACTGTTTCCTTTTGCGGACAGGCGCATTTCATTTGCACAAACTTTGCCAAAGTATGTTGAAGCGGAAACGGAAGTTTTACTCCGCTGATAAGTTAGAGATTGCAATTTTTGACAAAAAAAAAAAAAAAAAACGGAAAACCGAAAGCAACGAACTCCAAAAGCTCTCTGAAGAGTCACTCGACGTGGGACTCTCCTAAATCTCTCTCTCTAGCCACTTGTAAGTTAATTAAAAATTGCCCCAATGAATGAGCTATTACATTACACAATTGATTATGCAAAAGTACTTGCACTTCCTGTCTGCCGGTCTGCCTTTTCGTCCCCGTCTGACTGTTGCCCACTTTTAGCCTCTTTCCTTTGCGACTCGATATTAAAATAACAAAGAGCGCACTTGGGTCAGAGACAACAAAAGCAAATGCAAGAAAAAAGCACTCTTATTCTTGTTGTCTCTCTAAGAAAATTTTAATAAGTAGCACAAGAACAACAACTACAACAAAAACAACAACAATGGCAAAGAGTTGGCAGCAAAGTTGTTGCAAAACTGCTGCCGCACAAGTGGCACAAACAAAGTTCTGAATGAGGTAGAAAGTCTTCTTCATCTGCCTGCTGCACTTTCCACTTCCCTTTCACGCAGAGAAAATGTAATAAATTTCTATACAAAACGACCACAAAATCGTTGTGTGTGTGTATGTGTGTGCGGGTTGTAGACAAAGAAAATATGAAAACAAGAGCAAAAGTAATTCAAGCCAAAAAAAGCCTGCACTGACTGTATTCATTTTAGCTAGGCTGCGGCTATCTATCCATCTATCTTTGGTCCTATTGGCTAAGGAGGACTTCTAAAGGTGGAACACAACAACAGGGAAGGGGAAGATGTGTTTTGTTTTGTTGTTTTTTAGTTCTTACAATGCACATTTTGCATATTCAATAAACTTGTTTCTTGCCGTTTTGTCGTTGCAGTTGTTGCAATAGTTGCATGTTTGCTTTTTAATATTTTATGCAAAATTTAATTTCGGTTATGAATTTTCGGACAATTTATGCAGGCGACGTTTTTGCTTTCAAATGGCAAAAAGAGAAGACATACTATACAGGCATGAAAAGAAAATGAGCTGGACAAATATACTCTGGTAAATATTATATATATATCATTCTATGTATAATTCAGACTCTCGACCTTTTAGAGTCAGTTATAGGAATAACATAAGCAAGTCAGTATTCTTATACCACTTTTATACTGATGGATATGCATTTGGCAATCCAACTAGGGCTCATCTGAGCACACAGTCAATAAGTTTCAATAGTTCGATACAATCCTTTTATAAACAAATTACAGATGAATGTCAAATATATTTACTTAAATTACTTTCATTATTTTATAACCAACTTTTTTACTACTTTCACTGCACTTCAAATTTCACCTTTATTAATTTAACACTTTAAAATTATTCACGCATTAAGATTTGCATATTTTGGCAATAAATATTTAATTAACACCTGTTTTGTTTACACAAAAATTGAAAAGGCATTAGTGTAAATAATAAAAGAGCACACGGAAATTCATTAAGTAGAATTGCAATTGCAAAACTGTAATTGCTTGCATTGTTGAAAGTGAATTTTTGTTATTTTAATAATATTGATTTGAGCATTTTTTTTGCACTGCTCACATGCTGAGTAAATAAATAATGGTCAGTGAAAAACTAATTTTATTTAAAAAGAGTGACGCAACAGTTTTTTTGTAATTTATTTTTGTGAAATGAAGTGAACAAATTCTCAAAATTGAAATTTGCAAATGTCGCACAAAAAATAGGATTTACATAGAGAGCATGTTAAAGCCTAAAGGCAACAGCGCTCGATGTAGTATTTATTTTGTTGTATTTTGCCGTATCGAGCCAATGCACACAATTTCAATTATAGGCAAATTTCAGCTAATGCATTTTAAATTCGTTTCTCGTTGCCGGCAGCACCAATCAAATAGAAAACCAAAAACATACGTTAGTTCAACGTATTTACACATTTACACGTGTTGCCTCTGCCTCCTGCCTCTGCCTCTTGCATGCCACATTGTGTGCCAGGTCCTTAATTTATTGACTGTGAAAATTGTTATAAATTTTCAATATTCCATTTACATTTGGCAGCCATTTACTATGGCACACGGCTGTTGCTAATTGCCAAAATCAACACAATTAGAGTGGGAGACCAATAAATTAAGACAGAGTGAGAAAGAGTTTTACGAAAAATAATTAATCACAATTGTAACAAGCTCCAACAACAACAATAGCAACACACACACACACAGACAACTACAACGAAAATTAGCAACAAATGCAGTGCAGAACTTTACAGTTTACATGCAGTGAAAGTTTGCACAAAAAAATAAATTGAAATGACAATTGGAAAACGAATAAAAAAAATGGTATTAATTAAAAACATTTGAAATATTCTGCAGAACACATTTAATCTATTTATTTTTAATGCTGCAGTTTACTTTACTTTTTTACAATCCTCAGACTGACAAAATTTTCATTATTAAATGCTTTTCACGGCGTTCTTTAGTTGACTTTTAGTAAAGAGCATCAGAATCAGACCACTAAGCAAAAACCAAATTTGTGTACTCCCAATTTTATCTCCAAATATATATTAGCATCTATGATTCCAGAGATTTGCATAATAACAAACATAAAGCTACAAATTCAAATGCAAATCATAAATCGCAAACAGAAATATACAAAAATTTGTGTTTGCGGGATTAGAAACATCAAACCCCACCAACTAATTGTGCGTAGAATAAAAACCAAAACAAACTAAAAAAAAATGTGTACTCATAAATAATAAAAGTTTTTGCATAACTAATTTGTTGACTGTAGTTTTTGGCTTTTGATTTATGGCAAATGGCGTATGTACTCGTATGCAAATTGAGTGAACAAATAAAAATGTTTTTATTTCAGATAAATTTCAAAAGTGCATACACACACACATTGACGCACACACAGAATGAGAGAGAGATATAGACAATTGTGTTACAAACTTGTGCGTGTATGAGAGTCTGTCTACAGAGACTGCTAATTAAATACAGAGATTTCGGCTTACCCCAGTTATGGACTGTTTGTCATTGTAAAGCGTTGCCTGTGTTCCAGATGTTGGCGAATTGGCAGCTGTAGTTGAGCTGTCTGGACTAAAGTAGGTTAGAAAGGCGCAACCTGCAAAAAAATGTTTGAAAAGCATTAAATTAATATAAATATATTTATCATTATAAATTAGGTAAAACTAAACTATGTAAAGCTTTATTTTAATGTTTAGATTTGTTACAAAAGGTATTTCTGGCTTAATTCGAGATCCGAATGATGGTGTATCACATCAATAAAAAATTGTAGAAAATTAAGGATTTACTTTAAATATTTACTTAATTTGAATAGAATGTGGACATATAAGGTTTTGAATCTAGTCTTGACGTGCTGCGGAACATTGTACACTAAAATGGAAAGAGCTTTTGTAAACGAGGGAGTTTCGTTAGAGGTAAGCAGCAATTGTAGGTTATATAAGTTCTAAGACTTTTAGAAATAAATTTCAGTTCTTAAACAGAATTCACCTGTCTCGTTGTACCCATATATAGATAGTATTTCTATTAACACAATTGATAGTACATCATTTTATTAGAGTCCTTCAACTATTAATTTTATTCCGATAACCAAAGTTAACTAATTCCAAATCTAACTAACATAACTATTTCTTTGCAACAAATCAACAATCCAACACCATGTACAATTTGACATTAAATGATAGACACAAATGCTGTAAGTTTTATTCCGATAACCAAACTTTGCTAATTACCAACCTAACCAACTATTTCTTCACAAGAAATCATTAATCTAACACTATCTATTTATCCCGACCATATTTTCATGTTAAACACGGCAAAACATTTCGTTTTGTCGCTCAATTAGAGCCTTTATGTGTGTTTTGGTTTTGTTTGGGTTAGTTGGGTTTCGCTGGGTGCTAAGTAGGCTGTCGCTATTAACCCACCAAGCGTCCCGTCTACAGCACCGCATAATTTTGTGGTGCTTTGCGTGTTAAGCGCGTCAACGTGTTTAGCGGCGTTTTGTGGCCATTTCATAAATCCGTGTAATTTCTTTGACATTATTCTTTTTTTATGTGCCCTTTCTCTAAGGCGCTTGATCAGGCAGCGACATTTATTTCATGGGTGTAGCATGTTAAAACAATATTTCATATAATAATTAAGAAACATGTAAATTCTTTTAAATTTTGTTTACTTTGCTTGGTACTAAAAGCTATAGCTAAGTGATTGTTATTGTTACATTAAAACTAAGAGTTTATTATACAATTAAAACATATTTGTAATAACAGATCTATACAATTTTAGATCCATTCAAATTTGCTAACTTTGTTACATATAAAAATTTGTTTGAATAAATTTTACTGAAATTTTTAAAACTATCTGTAACTTTCATATAAAATAATATTATATATGTAATATAACATATAAAATTAAATTGTACTAAATATAATTATAAAAAAAACTTTAATTGATTAATAACTTTTGTACATTTCTAACAATAAATCTAATGGTGTACCAATTATATCTATTTGATTTTTGTATACTTTCATGATACTAAAAGCTATAGTAATTCATAATTATTATTTTATAAAAAATTTAATTTTATAGGAGTTTAACACAGAATTTTATAAATATATATAATCAAGACTAATTTAAATTCATTTAAAACTTGCTTAACATTTCTAATTTTTAAAGTTGTCTTACTGAATTTTTTTAAATTAATTATTGTATTCTAAATATGATTATTATTAATATATTCACTTCTTAAAAGCCCTTTCTAAAGCCGCACTTAAAAAAATAATTTTTATTTAATTTCTTTTATTTTTCATAAGCGAATATCAAATTATTTAGAATAAATCCCAGTATTTATAATAAATATAAATAAAAAACCTTTTATTTAAAACTTATTCTAAAAATAAATCTTATGTTTTAAGAAATTTAAACTTTTTAGGGCTGAATAATTCTCAGCGATACCATTTCGAATCTTCCTTGAATCACCTTCCACTTCTTTGGCGTTGTTCCTACTGCTGTTAATTAAAGCACCTATCAAACGCCGCCACTGTGCACTGAACATCATCATACCGAGAGCTAAACAGCACATGTCAAGCTATAACAAGACCAACACCAACAACAGCAGCAACAAAAACAACAGCAGCAACAGCAACTTTCATACCAACTATGATATGTGGTTCTTAACGTGACACAGCACGGACATGAAACCAAACCCAACTGTCTGCTGTCGTCGCCTCAGTGTGTGTGTGCGCGAGTGTGTATGTGTGGTACTCTCGGTCTGTCCTCAGTGTTAACCAGCTAACCACAGCAACAACAACAAGAACAACAACAACAGTGGCAGCGACAACAACAACAATTATATTTAATTTTTAGGCAAACTTTAGCACGTTTTGACTCGCCTCTAGTTGAACTGGTCGCTTGTGCCTTTTGTCTGACGCGTCGCGTCGCCTCATGCAACACGTCAAAAGTTGAACGACAGTGGCAACAAAAGCTGCCAACGAACCGGCGACGCAACGTCAACTGCTGTTGCTGCTGCTTCTCTTGCTGCTGTTGCTGCTGCTGCTGTCGACAAGCGCAAAAAGTCTAAAAACATAAAAATTGTCGGCACATTGTTGAAATGCCAGGAAATTATGTGGCAGCAAGGGGTCAACTATAAACTCCAACTCGTTCTATACGCACACGCCAGCTGCCAGTAATTAAAATGAGTAAAACACAGGCGGCAACAACAACCCGACGACAACAATAAATACAACAACAATACTAAGAATGCCACACGGCCAGGCCTAATGAGTTTATTAATTAAAAATCACTCATATATAGGTAGGTGTATGTATGTTTTGTGTGTGGTCGTTGTTGGAGCACGCTCCGTTCAACTCTTACTAATTGCAACCAGTTTCAGGCAAGAAAATTGCTACAAAATATATTCTAAACACGGCACCCACAAAAAAAAAAGAATAAACAATACTCAGCTCAACTCGAAGTTTGTTGGGTGTTTGCAACTTCTAGAGACTAGAGAGAAAAAGGTAATGTATTTTAATTACTTATTTAATCAAAATAAAAATGAATTCATTAAACATTTAAGATAATTTAACAATTCATTCGATTGAAAGGACCACAAATTGTATCTTAGATACTTTAGTTGAATTATTACCTAATCCACATAAAATTTTTAATCTAAACAAAAATTATTTTATTTATAAATATTTCGACTAAAGCAAAAATATTTTTGTTATGTTAAATAAATAAAAGTTTTTTATTAATATTTACTTCTAATATTTGATAGTTTTGATATTCTGGTTTTCGTATAACAATATCAAAGCAGAGAAACGCACAATTGCATAACACAAAGTCTTAAGCCAAAATAGCTTAAATTTATCGCAAAATAATCAATATACTTAATTATTCCAATTTAAAATTACTAATTTCATTAGTAACATATTTTATTTTAAGTTACATATACATTTAAATTAATTCTATTATTGATAGAGTGCTAGCTAGTAAGTATACGCGAAGTATACTTTTTGTTATTTTCTGCAAATGTACTAAACAAAACGTTTGGCGTGCTCATCATTAATTAAAACTACCAGACACAGTGAAACAGATATACGGTCTGCCAGTTTTAAAATGCTTTCAATTCTCTCTGACTCCCGATCACGTTGGCGAAAGCTTATTATACCCAGTTTATCACCCATCCCAGAGAGGGTATTATAAAGAGGACAACAATTGAGCGTCATGCGTGCTGTGGCGCGTGTGTGTCGCATTTGCCACGTCAACAGCAACAACAAAATGAACAACAACAAGAAGAGGAACAACAACGGCAACAAAACAAAATGGCGAGCGAATCGCTTGTCAACTCCTCCTCGGAGCGCACAACTCGCAATGACAGGCAGCAAAGCTGCTAATGACTTTTAAAATACAATTTTTATAACGTGCCTGGTCTACTGCTGGCTTTGACTACATTCTCTCAATGTTGCTGCCTTTGCCACTCGCACATTTGGCGACAATTTGCAACATGTGCGTCGTCGTCGTCGCTATCGTCATCGTCGTTGGGGCTCTTGAGTGCCACCAAGCAACGCTCTAGTTCTGTTTCTACAACTAGCTCTGGTTCTATGTTTCTGGTTGTGTGCTCGCCGTTGAGTGGCCTTCAAATTGCCATCGTTTAAATGGCTCCCTCTACTACAATGGGTATTTAGGAGAGGAAGTATGAAGAGGGTTCGCAGTAACCGTTGTTAGCTGCCTGGTCAAAGCAATTAGTTACGCATACGCAGCGTTTAACCCGCTTGACAATGGCAATGGCAACAACAAGAACAACAACAGTAGCAGCAGAAACAACAGCAGCGGTAGCGAATTTAGAAAACGAAAGGACCAAAAATGGTGCCCAAACAAATTAACAAAATGACAAAACTTTTAAGCAAACTAAGCGTAGCAAATGCTTTTAATTGTCTATGGTCGAACATACGAGTGCGCGACAACGAGCACTCGCAGAGTCATCAGGAGCTTCACATGGCAATTGCCATCAAGTGCTCTCAAATTTTGCCAGGTAGTTAGCTTTTAAATGTAGTTAAAAGTGCATTACTCGCTTGCGAAATATTTAAATTATTCAATTTCTCCAACATTCCTAGTGTCGGTATAAGAAAAAATATTTTCTTATTTCATTTATGTGTAGTACAATTTTATTTTAAATTCCAATATCAATTTTATATGTTTATTAAATTAAAAAAAAAGTTTAGTCAACAGAACTTTATGGAAGGACCTATGTATTATGATGAGTATATATGAATTCCTTAATTGATATATTAACAGAAATACAATATTTTTAAATAATATTAATGAAATAATAAAAATTGGTTAAGTAACAAAATGAAATTCTATATATGTAAAACGGCAAAGCTTAAATAAAAAATGTACACGAAATATCTAAATATTAAAATAAGGTAATACTTTCATTACTTTTGTAAAGAAAAATGTAAGCAAGCATACTTTAATTTCTTTAATTCGAACTCGCTTTGCAATTTGAAGTTTATTATAATCGTTCATAAGTTCTTTCGTCAATATAATTTCTCACATTTTTATGACTTCAGTTGTCGACGGCTTTCATTACTATCTAGTAATAATATTAAATATTACAATTTTCAACTGAGTGAAAGTATAAATATGAAATCAAAATTATATTTAGTCTATCTTAAAAACTATGAAAATATGGATATTAGTTTAAAATGACAAAATATCTGTTTTTGCCAGCATTCTTTCACAAATATTTATGACTTCATTAGTCAAAACATTAAAGGTACTTATAAAATAAATTAAATTTGATTTTTATAAATTTAAAATAAAATGAAAGAATATATATCTACGATATATAAATAATATTTATTAGAGTTAGAAACTATAGCAACATAGTTAATAGGCTCATAATTTCGCTTTTTCATTAACATTCTTTCAAATATATTCATTAAAATAACTTTTCACATAATAGTCAGAATATGTTTCCCTGCATTCACTTGAACTAACCATCAAAGCCAAACTCAATTGGCAGCTCACTTGCAATTACCACTCCCCTCTCTCTTTCTCTCTCTCTCTCTCTCTCTCTGTTTGGCAACACCACTTCAACTACTACTACCTGCATCCTTGACTAACTACAAGGCCAAGTCGCCAATTTTAATTGCAATTCATCAAAGCAGCGCACTTCCCCTCTCTTTTTAGCTTCAAAGCTGAGTGAGTGGAGAACACTTGAAGCACAACTTTTTGGCTACCACAAAAGTACGACTTTAATTCGCTGAGCGTAGAACCTTGTTTAGTGGCATAGAGAAGTGGGCGGCGTGGGCGTGGATTGAGTTTTGTTGCATGGTTTGGATGGTTTTTGGACTGCCCTGAATTGACGCTGGTTGGCTTTTCCAAGTTAATTTTTTATGCATGCACTGAATTTGAATGACTTTGACAGCAGCAAAGTACACAAGTGGCCGTCGCGCTGTTTGGCAGCGAGGGGAACGGAGCCTTGTTGCTGTTTCGTTTCCTTTTTTCATTGGTTGTTGTTGTTACTTTTTGCCTACTTACATTTGCCATTGCGTTTGGCGAAATGTTTTGCAACTTTTAATAAAATAAACTTATTTGCACAATATAAATACATACATAAAACATGCGGCGCTGTCGAGTCGGCTCTTTGATATTTCAATTTTTGTTTCACGTTTCGCTCAAAAACTTATGCTAATTAAATTCTTGCAAGTCGCTTGGCATTTTTCGCTTTTCACTTTTGCATTTGTTGTTCTTCCCCTCTTCCTCTCCTCCTCCATCATTCGTTCTCCCTTTCATCCAATGTCACCCATCAGTATTCATTTTTTTTCTTTGCTAACCACAGAGAGCATAAATTTTGCCGCACCCATCAAGTTTTGAGTGGTTACCGTCTCGGCTTTCTGCGTGCTCGTTTATAGCTGCGGTCAGCGCGGCCAAAAGTGATTCATTAACGTGTGCGTTCATGTTAATATCCTTGCTAAATGTCAGTTTTTGGTCAGCCGCACAAACAGATATGGTACGAATGAGTTACAGATGGGTTCTGGCAACCCTCTTGTTTTGCTCTTGTTTTGTTTGCTTTATGTGAGATGTGAAAGTGAAAAGTTTTCGTTATGCGGGCGCACAAAAGTATGCTACTGCAAAGGGCAGAAAATAAACCACACTACGTATACTTTATTTATGGCACACCAAAAACGAGTGTAACCTTTGCTGTGACATTGAAGCGAATAAAGAGCGAAAGTACAAAGCTTCTATACGATTTCACCGAAATTCTCTAATGAAGGCAATAATTAAGTAAGGTTAAAATTGAAATAAAAAAGTAAATATATTCTATTGAAAAACAACACACAATAACTTTTGAAACAAAAGTGTTCTGAGGCAAAAGGGCAGACACACTAAACCACACTACGTATACTTTATTTAAGTCATACCAGAAGCAAGTGAACCTTTGCTGTAACATTGAAACGAATAATAAGCGAAAATTCAACGGTCCTATATCATTTAGCCAAATTTTAAAATAAGATTGGTAAAAGAATTTCAGTACTAAATGAAGTCAACATTAAAATAGAAAACATTTCCACACAGCAGAAAAAAGTATACAAAATAATTATTAAATTGTCTTTTTTTGGAATATAAATTCGCTGAATATGCAAAAGTATATATTTTCTGTAAATTATACGCAATAAATATTAAATTCTCTTTGACATGAAATTGAAATTCACTGTCTGCTACGCTCGCTAGCATCCATAAGTCTGTAGCAGGTAAAAACCAACAATTTAGTTAGCAATCTAAATGTGTTTTCGTATTAACTTTCTGTACCAGGCTCAGGTCTGTCTGCCAACTGTTTGCCTAATCCCGGCATTAACTTACTGAGCAGCATAGAAAAGTGGCCTTACATAAAAAGAAACATGCAATAAAACTTTAGGAAACTCAATTTAACTCAAGGCTTTAGATATTGATCTAGAGCAGTAACTACTGCGAAACAGTAAGCTACCTTAAGATACTGGCAAAAACTCCGCCATTGCCATCCGATTAACTTTAACAATGCAATGCTAACAAATAGTCGAGTATCTAATCGAAAAGTCGGAGTGTAAAAAAAAAAACAAATTAACTCTTTTTTTTGAGTTGAATTGGCAAAGCTGTCAACCTGGAATATATATACGAGACCACAACTAATAAATTATAAAGTAGCGGCGTTTAAAGTAAGCCAGAGGTAAGTGTAAAAGGTGCCCCAAGGAACACAACACCATAGCACATACATACTCACAACTAAAACTGAAAAGCCATTAAGCATAACAATTTCCGGAGAGGGAAAAATGGAAAATAAAAAAAATAATCTGGAGAAGGTGTGCAACAAGCGAAGCTGCACTTAAGACGTTTAACAAAAGGTAAAGTCAGATCAAAAGGGAAAAACTGCCCAGCTCCTGGTGTAGGAGAAGCACTCGTACTCGCCGCAGTCCTTAAGTCTGTTGTATGTGTGTGAGCATCCTGAGCGTATCATGGGCACTGCCAATAAACAATAAAAGCTGAGTACCTCTTGTCGAGCCCTTAACATCGTTGGCTGGCATTGTGTGAGCTTTAAACACATAATAACTTAATGAATAACTTATGTAACCCATAATACCTGGCAAATTACGTGAGAGTAGACAACGTCAAGCCAAGAGGGGAGGGAGGTGGAACGTCTGGGGGAAACGCAGCGTCAATTATTTAACTAGACGCCTGTGGCATATTAGATAATATGAGCGGCGTGCATAATTCATGGTTGACTAATAAGGCGGCATTTAGAGGTAGGCCTCTCCAACCACGCCCTCTTTGCATGTAGTGTTCCACAATTCATAATTTTTTCTGCTTTTATTTTCAAACCAATTTTCCTTCAACTTGGTATTTTTTTTTGCACAACTGGTGCTTTGTTTGAGTGCCACTTTAAAAGTTGAGTGGCACGCCCCGCAATTGCCTCCTTCTTAGTCTTTTTTCGGTTGGTTTTTTTTTTGTTGGTTGGTTGGTTTGTTCCTTTTGCCACTTGCCAGCGTGTCTGTGGTTTGGCTACGACTTTTGGCCATGCCAGGCCTCCTGACTGCCTTTTTTTTTTGGGTTTTTTTTTTTTGCATGTAATAAAGCAAAGTTCAGCGGCCATTATCAGCGAGCACAATCGAGCCAGACGAACCGGACGTATAGACAGCACTAGACACACACACACAGCCAATTGCAATAGCAGAAGCGCCAAAAAGTATGCTTTTACTTTTGCAGACCGTAAATGCTTGTTGTTGGCATTGTTGTTCCTGTTGTTGTTGTTGTTGTTGTTGTTATTGTTGTTGGCACTGACTTCTGTTTTGGCAGCCGTTTTTCGTGTTTGTGCGCCGTTTTCTCAGCCCTCCCTCCACACTCGGCATTGTTATTGTTGTTGCGACTTTGTTGTTTGGCAGCTTATGAAATATTCAATTGAATTTAATGTACACGACCGACTGACTGACTAAGCTGAGTTCACAGCTAAGTGCAAAGAGTTCAAACCAATGATGACTGGCGGCGTTGCCTTATCCTCCCTCTCCTTTCTTTCTCCTCTCACCCCTCAACGCTCCTATGGCCATCTGTGTGTCTGCCTGCCAGTCACTTGTGCTCTTTTCAACTGGTTAGCTGCTTCGTTCTATCGATCAGATTACTGCTTTCTTACAGTATCGATTGGATTGTGAGCACAACTTTGGGTTAACTGTTGTTCGCTTAAGTAGCTGAGGCAGAAATGCATGAGCTATAATCCTTAAATGCATAGCTTTCGAATTAAATATGTAAGACTTAAGTATAGTAAGCATTAAGAGTTAAGCAGAAAAATTATTTCTTGAATTAATGTTTGAAGAATTATGTGTTATTATGTTTATTGTTTCTTATATCAATTCCTATTATTTAAGCTATTTTCAAATTAAATTTCATTGAGAGTAAATCATTAAATTCTCTCTAATTTATCGAAGTAGTTTCTTTATTTTTTAAGCACATAAGAATATCATTGTGATAAAATAATTAATTTGTAATAATGATTAACAGTTTTATTATTTCTGAAATTACTTATTATTATTTTCTGGACCTTTGATCTTGATTTAATATTGATTTAAAAACGTTTTTTCGTACTATGTAATCTTGATTATTTCAGAAGTTAATTCATTAATAGATTTATCTTTTCCTTTCAACTATTCTTAGCTACATTTTTATTTATTTATCAAAATTTCTTCATATTTAATAAACGCTCTTTAAATATCATGGCATTAGTAAGCTCATTTGATTCAGTTAAAACTTCATTTCAATATGAAATTCAGTTAAAAGGCCTTAAGAAATTGAAGCCAATGCTGCGTATGTGTTATGTCTTTATAGCCAAAAGCACAAAAAGGCAGTCTGCAATGCTTTTTGTTTCCTCCTTTTTTTTTTAATCATAACATAATGGCGCGGCATTACAGTTAATGGATTGCAAGTGTTGCCAGGCTGTGTTCCGAGGCTTCCTTTGCTTTTTTAGCTTGCAAAAACGGCCCCCTTATGGTGCTTTGCTCTCTGTGCTCTGCTTGCCATTCCATGAACTGGTCTGGCTGGGTTGGGTTCGACTGGAGTCCCATATGAGCAGCTGGCTCCCGAAGCACATTGCTTAATGGCACTAGTTGCCTTTTAAGTGTAATTGCCGTGTCCCAAGTGTTTGTAATGTGTACAAATTTCTACAATTTTTCCTGCCAGCGCCAAGAACCAAAACTCTCTCTCAGACCCAGAATCAAAACCATTTTCCACCTCCCACCCACTTTGTACCTTAGCCGGACCGTCTGTGCTTTTAAAATTATTACTATATTTGCAAATATGCCTGTGGAGTCTTAAAGCTTAAAGTTAGCGTTAAAAACCAATAATAAAAAAAGAGTATAGCATAGTTTTACTCACTGGCAATGTGCTCGTTGTGAAAGGCCAACATGTTTGTTTCGAACGGGGGGTTTTTAACAGCTTTTCCCAATATGTATTGTGTGTATTGTATTGTAGTATTTGTTTGTTTGTTTTAATGTCCTTTTTATGGGGTTTACGTCGCGTCCGAAAAAGCTCTCTAGACCAGCTGCTGCATCCGCTGTCTGTCTGTCTATCTGTCTACTTTGCTTTACAGTTGCTATTGCTGTTGTTGTTGTTGCAGTTGTTGTTACTCGTCCGATGACAGTCGGAATCGCGAATTTTGCGGCCGCGGCGAATTTCACACTTTGATTCTCAATATAATCGCACTCGTATTTAAAGCCGCAACAAATTGTTGTCGCAATCGTCTGCAAAGAGAATAAAAGGTTTTCATCGTATTATTATATATAGTTTATGCGTCGTAAAGAATAATCAGTGCAATGCCCGGCGAGGATTAAGCGATTCTTTTTCCTATTTTTTTTAGTGTTTTTCCCCCTTTCAGCTAGAAATTCAGTTTGTGTTTTTTCCAGTTGTTTGTGCAAAGCAAAAGCAGAAATGTAAATGGTGTGCAAAAAATTTGTAGACAGCTGCAGACGTATTGTCAAAAGAAATTCAAATTTAAAGTTTTTAATTTAAAGTAAATATAGTAAAACATATTTTTGCCTTCTAATAATACAACCGAATTTTAGTTTCTCTTACAAACTTTCTCAATTTATTTTCCTTCTATTTATTCCAAATAATTGTTCTTTTATACGCCTTTTAGAGCTGTTTTGTTTTTTGTATTGTGTCTTTTGCTTGTTTACGGATTTTGCTATGCCCATAAGCCACAGATTTATTATACTCTCTATACGCCAACAGAAAATTGCCCTGTCTTCAATGGAATATGATTTACAGCGCTCGTAGAAGCGCTGGTTTGCCTGCCGAAAAGTTAAGACCATGGCCATTATTTAGGGAATAAGTTTAAACAAAGAAAAAATAAATAAATAAATGTAAAATAAAATGAAATAGTAAACAAAATACACCAAAAACTGCATTGTGCATGCCTGACCCTTTCTCTTTTCGTCTCTTCTCTTCTGCCTCCGTGTCCCGTCGAGTCCTTAGCTGAGAGTTGTGCTCTCCATTTTCTGGCGGCAGGCGGCTCAGCGAAGCGCACACACCAAACGGAAGCACATGCTGCGGAAGTGAATTTCTTCGCTTCCGTTTTAGCGCCATAGCAGTTAAGGCTGCACATTGTGCAGGCGCAGGCGTGCAACAATCAAAACTAAATGTCAAAAATACAATAAAGCAACAACAACGAAAAAATAAAACATGATTTGACAGCGCTGCAAAACTGACAGTCCAAATAACTGGACAGCTGAGGCAGCGGCAGTCAAGGCAGTCAGTCAGTCAGTCAGCCAGTCTGTTAGTTAGTTAGTTAACTAGTCAAAGCTGTCAACCGGCATGTCGATTTGAACAGTAAATTGGCAAACTCGTAAAAGTTGAGACAACTTCATATCGGGACAGGTTTTACAGCAATTGATTTTGCTGCTAATTTGCTGAGGAATTTTTAGCACAAGTCGATTGCAAGTGAAAAATGTAAAAAAAAGGTAAAAGCATGTTTTAGCAGAAGGATTACATTATGTATCTAATTTTCTTAATAATATATGCGTAAAAATTAAAGAAGTTATTTAAGAAATATTTTCGTATGGCAACGAGTTTTAGATGCTTTGACCGACAATCTGGTATATTTATTACGGTATTTTTTAATACAAAAATTTCGAAAATATGCCCCAAAAATTCTGACATAAATTCTGTAAAAGGTAATAATTGGTATATTACCTTCGGTATATTTCAGATTTTGTGATATATTTTCAATATATATGTATGTGTAAAATATGTTTTTTTTTTAAATGGGCAATGGGGTTTTGAGCCGAGTGTGCTAGACTGTAACTTTCTTATTTGTTTTAAATTATTTAAATTAAATTTGTTTTTAATTTTTAACTCATAATGCAAAACACAATAACTTTAATCTAAAACAATTACTTTCGAGTTTTTTAATTTATTTATGTTAAATTTAATTACATTTTTTAATTCAATACTTCATTACTTTTTTATTGAATAGTTTTTTATAAAATACAATACCTCTTATTATTTATTTATTTAGTTTATTTATTACATAAATGATCAACGATAGTAATAATTTACTTTTATGACTGCAAGCTTTTCCGCTCTGCATTCATCTTCGTATTAATATTTCAATTCAAAATGTTGAACTCATATATTTCTTAGCACTCGTATTAGTCAAAACGCTGCAGTTAGTTGCACAAATTTCCAAGATAGTCAAAAAGTTACCAGCGACGTTTTGCAAGTCTATAAACAACATAAAAATACCATAAAAATACGTTGGCATTACACAAATAAGAAACTCACTCGACAAACTTGAATTGGAAGTCGACTAGATTGTTGTCGTTGCAATCGAAGAAGTCAACAGCAATTCGGGGATTGTGTGTGTGTGTGAGTGTGTGTGTTGGAATCACTGAGTATGTCTGACTGCGCGACTGTGTAGCACTTCCGCTTCCGCAACGGAAGCTAATGAACGTAGCCGAGCAGCAGCGACGCGAACAAAATGGCAGCGACTCTAAGAAAATGCCAGGCAAATGTTAAATTAATAATAGAGGAGCAGCCGCCGCCGCTACGGAGCGGAAAAACTTTCCACCCATCGCACGCCCAAAAATCGTTGATGTTGTTGCTGTTTTTGTTGGTGTTGTTGCTTCAACGGCTTGTTAGCCAACACAGCGACAACGACAACGGCAACGACATCGGCATTTATGTGACTTTAATTTAAATAACTTTGGTTGGCTTCGGAGCGTACACTAATACAATTTTGAGAGCAAGGTTTTCGTGCTCGTTCCTCGTTCTCTTTCTTCATCAGGAAAATATGCCAACAATTTTCAGTGGCACGATCCTCGGAGAAGTTCGAGCCGAAAAACCGCGAGAGTGCAAAATGGAGCCTCCAGCAAAAGTCATCTTCAAGTAGGCAGTTTGCTGGACTACTTTAAGTCGAAATTGTTCGCTGACTGGGCACAAATTAAAGTTGAGCAATGAAATTTGTAACGCTTTCGCTTTTGCTTTTCAATTATAATTTGGCTTGACGAGTTTTTTGATTGCTTTTGTGTCTGCCTGAGCGATATTTGTTGCTATCTGTCGTCGTATCGAGTCGTTGTTCATGTCATCGACTGACCTCAATTGGAAATACGAGTGCAACCCCAACCCTAACTTCAGCGCTGAGCAACACCCTGAAAACAAGTTTCTTTACTTTGCGGCTTTTGGCTTAATTAGCAAATTGACAGCATGACGTTGAGTGAAAAGCATTTACGACTACTGCTTCACCTAACAATGGATGTGGATAACTTCGAATATGTGTCTTAACTCGCCAACAAATCAAGGTAATAAAATGCTAGCTAATACATTTCTAAGCCAAACACAAATATCAATTAAAAGGCAACAGTGTTGAGAATATCGATTGTCTGTTGAGTAGGTAAAATATGAATTGTTTTCAATGAAACTTTTGCAATTGAAAATACTTAAAATATTATTGCAACTTTAATCCAGCACAGTTACAAAACTTCGTGTCGTTTACCTTTAAGCATAATGAATGTGTTTTATTGGTAGGAAAATCTCAGTATTATCACCTTCTAATTCCCACACAAACACACACAGATGTATATACGTGTGGCAAAGCGGCTTTAATGAAACGCATATTTGGAGAGCATTGAAACTTTAATGAACCAGAGCAACAACAACGAGAACTTTTGTGCAAAAGTATCGATTTTGCTTTTTGCTAATTTTCAGCTTGTTATTGTTGTTGTTTGCAGCTCACAGTTTGCCACATTTGCTGTTGTTATTGATACACATACACATCCACACACACACCCCGAAAATGTGTTCAACACCCTCACACAAAAGCTAAAGGTAGACGCTGCTGACTTGACTCGATAGACACGTGTGCTGTGGGGCCAGACGAATGTTAAGTTTTTGTATTTCTACCTCGATTCTCTTCTCCTTTTTTTTTGTTGCCTTTGACTCTGGCGTTGGCCTCTGCCCCCTACCCTCTACCCCCGTGCCCCTGTGCAATCCCCATGGCCATGTGGGCCTTTTCAGCTACATTTTTGCAGCTACAACTTTTCTGACCATTCAAGGAAAATAGTCGGGCACATTGTAACAAAAACAAAGAGGCCTCTGAAACGTTGTTCCTGGCTGACTGACTTGCTGAGTTTTCTCGTTTCTTCCCCATCATCAGCGTCGTTGGTTTTTCCTTCCCCCGCAACCCCCCTCTCCACTCATTTTTTTGTTTTGTTGTGTTTTTTTGTGCTTCTTCGTTTTTGTAGACACAAAACGTCAGACGTAGTCAGTTTTAGTTTTGCATTTGCAAGTCTGCTTTCCTCCTGCTCCTCCTTAAACTACAAGCAAGCAAGTTTTATAGACCAGCTCACAGCAAGAGAGTGTGTGTATTTTGAGTGTGTCTAGCAGGAGTTAAAAGATTTTAAACCCTAATGATGATGATGATTCTGATGATGACGACGACGACGACGACGACGATGCCGTTAAAGGTATCATGTGGTGGCGTCAACAATGCGCTTTGTTCTTGTTTTTCCTGTTCGTTGTGTTATTGGCTAACTGCTGTTGACTTATATTACATGAAGTTTTCATTGCTTTCTCTCTGTGTCTGTGTGTGTGTGTGTTTTGCCGAGGCCAAAGCCAGAGATAATGCATTGTTTGGGTTTGTTGTCTAGCCTCGATGAGCTGCACCTCCGACCGGTTTACAGCCTCCTCCTTTTGCTTTGCAAACATAATGGAATTTTCATGTAAACAATTTGCATGTTTTCAGCACACACACACACACACACACATTGGAGAGCTACAAACAAACGAGCTTGTATATGTATACATTTTGTTTATGTATTTGTAGTAGCTATAAACGCTGCCAACAGAAAGAGAAAGGGAGAGAGAGAAAGAAAGCAAATAAGTGAGAAAGAGAAATGGAGGGCAGTATTTCTACTTCATCAATTAACACATCAATTTTTGGTCTTTTGTTTTATGGCTTGTGTTTGTATTGGTATCTAATAAAGATAGCTTCGGTTTCTATTCTATTCCCTTTCAGGATGCTTGGGCATTCACGTCTGCTGAACTATTAAAAATTCAGAGAGTGTAAGGCTAGATTGAGAGATAAGGAATGAATTGGACAGCTGTTCGATTATTTACTACCGAACTGTGAGAGAATTTATTGATTTGAATTTAAGCACATATTCTTAAATTACTTTTGGAAATAAGTAAAAATATGTTGTTATATGGATATTAATTTGTATTTTTAATTTATGTTTTTATTATAGATGAATAACAAACAGAATAGTTCACATTTAAAACATCTATTATAATATGAATGTTAATTTATATTTATTCATTCTTAGAACAATAAGTAATAAATACGCAGAGCTAAAAATATAATAAAAACAAAACTTTTATTCAGACAGAGCTAATCAAAGCTAATCATAAGCTGACGTAGTCTTTAAAAGTAAGTTGAATATAGCACGAAATTGGAAAGTTTCTATAGATATAATGTAAATAATAATTAGTTAATTAATTTCTACTGAATTCTTCAAAATAATTAATTATTAAGCATAATCTTAAATTAAGTGAAAGATAAAGCTAGTAATCTGAAGTAATATTTATTATTATTATTATGTATAACATTCTTCAGAAGCTGAAACCGGAAGTAACTTCTTCCTACTTTCTTCTCATTTACAGCTTATCATTGACCACTAGAGACGCTTTCATCTTTGGCAGATTACTTCAGCAAAGTATTTAGCTCACATTACGCATACGTCCCGTGCAACAGAAGCAACTAATTGCTGGGCTGCTTTTGTGTGGCAAAATGCTTTATTGCTTAATGCTTGCCGCTTTCTAATTAAAATTATACCACTAGGTAGCTAGGTACGGCGACTGCGACTGTGACTGTGACTACGACTACGACTATTTACCGGCAAATAGAAAAACGAATTTAATTAAAATTTATGTGCATAGCATAATATGCATATTCTCAACAACAAGGCACAACAAATATAAGGCAAAGCAAACGAAGGCAAGGCAATTCGGCGGCTTTCATTAGGAAAATACGAATATGAGTGGTGAAATTGTACTCTACTCTGCCGTACTCCATGTTGGCCAACAAAATGGAACGACGATGGCGGGCGACACTACGAAATTTTTAATTACTCGTGCTCAACTTTCGAAAAACTGAAGCAGGGCGAGCTCATTTTGAAAATTTTCATAATTACTCCGACGCTCAACGATGTTAGCAAGTCAGTCAGCAGCGTCAGCGGGAGCGTCTGTCTGTCTGTGGACTTTTGTAGAAGCTGGACGCAGACTCCGCGCGAGTCAGGAAGAGAAGCAGAAACAGGAGCAGCGAGTAGCATCAGTCCAGGGCCAGGACCCCGACAACGACGTGGGCTCAAGTGCACTCACATGCGCAGCGACCAAAACCAAATGAACTTATGAACACAAATACCCACACACATACATATATTCTATGAGTGTGTGTGTGTGTGGCTTCGCTTGAGCACCTGTGCGCACTTGTGTTGGGTTTCCGGGTGGTCTATGGTCCCTACTCGGCCGCCATCTTACCCAATACAACACTGGGCCACAGGAGCAGGAGAGACGGTTGATGAGAGCACTGCGCGCACTTGAAACTAAAGGCTAAGTAGGTGCATTCATATAAACATTGCCCATGTACATTTGTATCTCTGCCGCTTTTCTCGTTCTCTCTCTCTCTCTCTCGCTCTATTTGTGTATTCATACACACACTCATACACACACACACTTACACGTAGTACGTTCAAAAGTTAAGTTTGCTGCAGTGGCATTGACGGCGCACAGTTTACAAGTGGATTGCCTGTGCCGTGTAATTAAATTTATTTCATTATGTTATTATGTTATGCATATGCCTCGAGTTGCTGCTGCAGAAGAAGGTGATTACCTCATAACTGATGATAAACTTCAACAGAAAAAAATAAACTATATTAAAAGCAAAATGCTGTTGATGCTGTCAATTTTGTGCTTAAGCTGCTTGCTCATATAACTGCCATCTTCTGAATTTTTAAATGAATTTTAGCTAAGCTGACTTAAAGCACGCTTTAGCAATATGTGCGCAATTGTGTTATAATTATTCGCATCTAGTAAATTTAATCTTTTCAAAGAAATATAGTACTTAACGTAAGAAGGAAATCTTTAAAAAAAACTAAAGCATTTAACAAAATAATTAAAGTCAAATACAACTTAAAGCATTATTATTGTTTGGATGTATTTAAAAATTTAACAAGTTAGAGTAGACACTTATTAAGGTAATCTAATTCGAATTTGAATTTTAATTTTAAATTGTCTTGATGATTGCTAACAAGCTGTTGAAATTTCAAATTGCCCATAAAAAAAAAAAAATCAACAGTGCAACTGAACTTCATTAAACTCCTTCACATATCTACAAATTAATTTTAGTAACCAGCAACATTTTTATTTATTTACTCGTAATAATGCTTCGTTATATTATTTGCATATTTTATTTATACAAATTTTAAAGATGCAAAATATTTTTCACAAAGGTAAAGTTTTGTCCTATAATTTTTTTAATTCAGAGTATTAGTGTAAAACAAAAAATAGGTTTCATAACGGAATAATAAAACATAAATTTTAATTAAAAAATGTAAAAGGTGCAGAGCCAATAATGGTGCAGGGATATTAAACGTAATATCAGCTAATTTACTTCAACCCAATCTTCAATTAACATTCAATACTTAAAGAAAGTAGTAGGTAAGTATGTTACCTTTTTTAAGAAATTATGTTTCAATCAAGAATTTTACATAATTTTAAGATAGTCTCTAAATGTGTATGCTATTCATTTCCATGCTCTTGACAATTTTCTCTCATTGCCAACCATTTTCCGCGTATAATTGCAGACAATTTCTTTGCGTTTATTTATTTGCCTTGCTAACCACTGAAACCGTTTGATTTGACCTGTGTCCGGTCTGGTTTATATCCCCGAGTAACATCTTGCTTACAGTGAGCTTCGCTTTCCGCTATCCTCTCTGCCTCTCCCTCCCTTGACATGCACTCAACACACGTTCAGCACACACTTCAATTGCTGTGCAAATATTCTTCGCGCATGCCACAAAACACCAAGTTCAATTGCGGCCAAGTCTCAGACTGTCTGCGAGTGTAAAAACGAGTGTGTGTATGGGTGTGCTAGAGTGTTGTGTTTGCTGGCAACTCGAGCATGAATGTCTCGTCCTTAAGCACACATCAATTTCAAAACAATAATTGAAAATTGCAACAATTGGAAATTTTCGTTTGGGTTTTCTGCGCCACGTACGAAAAGAAATGAAAGTGCAACTGGCGAAGCAAGAAAAGAAAATGCAAAAAAAAATAGTCAAAAGAAAATGGCAACAAACTATTGCAAGTTGTTGTTATTATTATTGTTGTAGTCGCAATTGTTGTTGTTGTTGAACTCGCATTTGCTCGACTCCCTGTTGCCTTTGCTCGGTGAAGCAAGTCGAAATAAAGTTGTGCATTTTATTGTTCTGTGCGCGGTTAGCAAACTTGCAACTTGCAACAACTTTAATGCGTCACAACACAGCGGGAAATGTACAATTCACAAAAACATTAAATTTGTTCTCGCTCTCTTCTTTTTTTTTAATATTTTAACATTTTTGTGACACGCAAAGTTGGCCAGCCAACCTGTCTGTAAATAAATAATGCTGGCCAACATGGCAAACATGGTCAACACACATAGAAAATGAAATAATAAATACAATGTTCTATGGATTTATTATTTATAATTTGTTAAAACGAAAAAAACACAAAGAATAATAAAATAATATTGCTTTTGCTCTGTTTGCGCTTCTCTCTATCGCATTTCGAATCGAGTTTATTTATTATGTGATCAAATTGACAAACTGAAAGTAACGTCGCGTGTATATTTGAATTTTCTAACCATAATAAAAAACAAATATCAGTCTTACTTAAAATAATTATTTTAAAACGAAATTGAATGATGTTTTTATTTTAGTTATTTAACGCTTAACGAATAGAAGCATAAGTTCATTTAACTTGGTTCAAATAGAATTTATTTATGATGTAAATTAACGCTGCGTGCTTTTCATCTTTTTAAAAATGTTCATCTATATTTCTATATATGGAAACTATTGGTAATTTAATTTAACTTAAATATCAGTGGCACTTAATAGTTTTTAAGCTACACTAAATGTTTTAGGTTGATTACATACACATATTGATTATGGAACACCTAGTGATGATAAATCAAAATAATTTGACCAAGCCGAACTAAACATTAATGTTGCATATCAATGAAAAAGGTAATAAAGTTAAAAGTACTTTGCTATACATTAAAAATAAGAAGTGCAATTTTCATATATGTAAAAAAAATAATAAAAAATTACAGAAAATAATTGTAACTTAAATTAACCTAACATGTTTTATCAGCTATTGACATTTTATTGTTTATTATATTTTTGAGAGCATTCCATATTCCCTATGCAAGGCAATTGTGCAAATTTTTTGCAATTTAGTTGTACCTCGGCAAATATTTATGCTCATCAATTAATTATGTGACATGTAGACTGACAAACGCAATGACAGGTGAGTGTCCTTTTTTGCTATGCATCGCTTTTGTTTTGTTGTTATTGTTGTTTTTGTTGTCAGTCGCCGACGCCATCGTCGCCGCCGTGTTAATAAAATATTCAAAATTTAATTTTCATCGCGTTGCATTTGACACATTTCAATAAAAACAATTACTATAACAATTAAGTTGAAAAGTCGACGCATGGTCGCTGCCATTTTATTTGCTGTCACTGGAAAGCAGCTGAAAAAAGGGTTTTTCCCTTTATAAGTTCGCTCTGTCCCGGTCTCTCTCTCGTTTAACGACTGCGGCTGAGGCCCTTTGTCTATGGGTAAACATTTATGCAATTTTAATTATAAATGCATTGTTGCTTTTTAATGAGAATTGCCAAATGTCAACAGGATTGGTCGAACAATAGCAGCAGCAATAACAACAACAACATCGGCAACAACAAATGACATTAGCCGGACAGCTGTTTAAATAATGTATAATCAAGTGGAAAATACTGACATGATTCAATTGAATCGCGTACTTAACACGGCCAAAAACACTGGGCAAAGGTCAATGAAAGGTTAGCGCGGTGTATCAAAAACATTCAGTAGTTAATCTGGTTAGATGTTATTGTCAGTTTCATTTTAACATGCAATCGATTACGGTTTTTTCATACAACTAAAAAGCAATGTGTTTTTACGCCCGATACCCATAGGGTAGAAGAATATTAGAACTTTTTGACTCGAGGAAATATATGTAACATTTTGTATGGACAAAAAAGCCTACTAACTAGGGGACTTAGTTGCTATGCTTGACAATCTGGTATATTTCGCACCGCAAGGTATATTTTGAATGTATTATTATATCAATAAACCAAAAACAGCCTTTGGAATATTTTAAGCATTTTAATTTTACGAATAATAGCGCACTGTTTTACTTTTATTCATCGGAAGCGGGTATCTCACAGTCAAGTAAGCCCGTCAGTTTCTAACTTACACCCGACAGAATCTTCAGCTTTGAATTTATTATTATACATTTTTATTTAGCGACTGTTGCTCAATGTCATAAATATTATTTTGGTAATTTCAATCTACCTATGAATATTACATGACATAATCATTTATTATCAAAGTAATATTCTAATTCTCAATTTTAAGTTATCTTAGTAAAAATATCATCAAATAATCACATCAATTCGATTGTTTATTATCCAAATAAGTTTCTATCATTCCATCTTAATTACTTTTAGTAAATAGTTGATATTAAAGCTTTCTTTCCAATCGAACTTAAATAATCACACATCAATAGTTTTATACAAAAGTATAGCACTCGCATTTGAACATGGCAAACATACTTGCATCTTAAGTAATTACCGCAATGGAAAACGTAATTTTAAAAGACTCGTAAAAGTTTTACCCAACGCAAACATTACTCATACGCCGCATAGTGCAAGCGACGGGGAACTACAAGTACAATAAAATGCCATGAAGCTGACCCAACAAACAAGAATAGACAACGGCAAGTCGAGACAGGAGACAGGAGCCAGGAGCTGGCAGCCAACGAGCAGGATGCCAGGGCCAGAGAGCGCCCATCCATTGTGATGCCATTCAAGTCAATGGCGGAAATGAAAATTGAATTTTATGCAAACACAAAAGCCAATTGAAGTCAATTATTGTTTATGTAACTAATTTTATTTAAATATAAGTCAATTCGTATGCAGCCATGGAAAGGAACACAAAAAGGAAGAGGAAAATGAAAAAGGAAAAATGAAGGCGAAGCGGAAAGACAAAAAGTGCCAACAAATTGATTGGAAGTGAAGGCAGAGAACAGAAAAATAGTTTTCAGCAGTCAGAGGCTTGAATATGCATAAATATTTGCCAAATGTCTACCAAAATATCGTTAACTAACTAATTGTTGTCCAAATGCTAACTGACCCAAATGTTTGAAGCCACCGAAAATTTAGCAGTTTGATTCCCACGCTTTTTGGCATTAGGCCAAAGGCAAAAACAACAGCAACGGCGGCAAAAAAAGACCAAGCAAAATGTCCTTGGCCCTAGTGCAAAATTGTTGGGGCCATCCATCAGCTGTTTGTTTTGTAGAGCGAAGCGTTTCCAGCTTTTTGCCGTTACACTTCTCTTTTCGTCTCTATTTTTGTTTTTTTTTCTCTCCTCCTCTCTTTTTTTCTGCGCTCTGCGGCTCTCAGAGACAGCGACAAAGTGCAGCCCGTAGCTGAGCGCTATTTTTTTTGCGTCGTGGTGTGTGTGTTAGTTATTTTGATTGATTGCATTGTTTCGTGTAACAAATTTATTTCTGCCACGCCCATCGAGCACTTAAAAGCAACAACAAACGAAAAAAAAAAAACTGGGCTGCCTTTTAATGGGTTTGCCTTTTGGGTAGCTACATCATTGTCACAGGCAGGAAATTGGCAAAAGGCCGCCGCATGTACGAGCGAGTATGTAGGTAAAGTTTAAAGCGAGAACAACACATCATCATCATCACCACCACCGAACGAAGCATCCAACATCAACTTAAGCGCAATCTCAATGACGTCTTCTCTGCTTCTGCTTCTTCTCTTTTAGCATCATTAGTGAAAATGATTTCTTATTCAATGCTCGCTCTGCTTTTGCTAAGCTCAAGCTGTTGGCTGCCTTCAATTTCTTTTCTTTGCTGGTTTCTTCGCGCTCTTGTCATGCTTCATCGATTTTTTATGCCTTGCTGGTTGAGTTGATGGAAATTTTGCTTTTTTATTTGATTTTTTTTCCTTTCCATTTTTGCTCTCGATATTTTAGATGCGTGCACTTCAATAACAGCCGCCGCAGTGGCAGCAACCGCAGTTGACTTTAGTAGTAATAATGTTGTATTTGTTTTCTGCCCGCCCCACCACAAACTGAAAAGTTTAACTTTGCCTTGGCATTTGATTTGCTTTGTTGTATGCAATATCTCAGACAGACAGACGAATCAAACTCTCAAAAATCATTGCAGACCAAGATATTTTCCATTTTTGTTTGCTGCATGAAAACTTGAGCGCATAAAGAGTGTCATGCTATAAACGACAGAGGAGGAGAAATCTTCAAGGCTGTCAATATACTAAGATACTTTAACCAAATGTTGACTATCTTCATATTAAAAAAGATCAAATACTAAAAACTAATGTGTGACCAAACAGAGACACGAGAAATGATAAAATTATGAATTTTTTATCGTTCGAATAATTCAAGGGCTATCAGCTTTACTTATTAGCGCATTATTTAGGAATTCAAGTAAATTAAAATCATTAAAAAGTAAATTAAAATTAATATAGACTTTTGTCATATTCTTTTAATTTTAAAAGCTACGATAACTTTTAATGTGTCATCTGATTTGAAATATTCATGAAAAGCAATTATGTATAAGAACATCTCTATTTAATTTAAATACTTATTGGCATAAAAACAAAATACAACCGATTTTTTCATTGCGTTAAACTTCACATAATTTTATGCATTCTCAATTAATGTTAAATACTAATTAATAGATTATGTTAAAAACAATTTGGAGTTACACATTTTACAATAAAACATTCTAAAATTGTATGCAATTATTTGCTCCAAAAGAAGCGTCTAAACCAGCTCAATTCACCACCTGTTGTATCATTGTCCTTCATATAAAAATACATCAGAGTTGGCGGCTCAAATCTGCCTCCAGCGGTTAAACTCATAATGAAACCGCATTGCTTTGACTTGCTGCTGTTTTTGGTAAACGTTGGCACTTCATTCGTCACATTTACAAATAGTTCGGCAAAATTATCGTTATTGCGAATCTTAAATTGCCTGGCATCGAATTGATGTTGTCGCAAATAACGAGCTATCGAAAAATCGTGTGGCATGTAGCCCCAAAGAAATGTTTCGCCTTCTTTCAGTTCAAGTTTCTCCCTAAGCATTGTGCGTTTGTGTGACGCAATCAAATTGAATGGTTGTCGCAAATGTTGCATGCGTAAACGTCCCGAATCCTTATCGAATCGCTTATCCTGCAATTGCTGCTCCTTGTCAAGCAGTGAGGACTTTAAGCCGTTGTGCTGAAACTGCGACTGATCGGCACGAATAAAGTACTGCGAATATTCGCGATGACAGTCAGGCATTTCGAAGCCATCCCAGCGACAGCATTTCAGCTTCACATACGACTGCAGCAGCCAATCGATGGGCTGATCATTATAGAAGAGTTGCACATAGGATTGAAATCGTTGTAGTTCTTCAGTGCGAAACAATTTGCCAATAAAGCCGAGATCACAGAAGCTCATTACAATCCAGCGACGATGATGAGCCAAGCGAAAATTCGTATGCAAAGCAGATAATTTATTAATGTATTCCATATAACCATCGGTCGGTACAATATCATCTTCTAGTTGCAAATAATAAACACCTCGACTGCGAGCATAAGTCATTAGATACATGTAATCAAGCGTCTGTTTGGTGCGCCAACGAACTCGCGAAGGTTCGTCGTGCAGCGTTTGGTAGAGCTTATCGAATTCGGGATAATACTCAGCTGGTGGTGTGATGACGTCAATTAATCCCACATCCAAAGCATCGCCGAATGTCTCGTTTATATCCTGCCAAATCTGATGCACAATTGAGGCATTCGTCTCGCCAATATAAACCACAATCAAGCTGTTGTCGCGATGATAGGCATTCATATTCTCTATCAGCAGATACAACGTGTCCAGCAGATAATTCTCGCCAGCACGATGAACAGTCGGCACACCCAACACACAAAACACACTTCGGCGGCGACGACTATAAGTCCAGCCCAGTCGAAGTGGTTTATTATTTAAAATATTTTGCCATGACGTCTTTTTTATACTTTGACCATTTCTTGGACGCAACAAAAGTCGTTGTATGTGAGTTCTATTTCCACTTTTTAGAGAAATGTGTTTATGGCGCACACTTGCATGTTTCTTAGTCGCAACGTTTATGCGCTGACTTTGATTACCATGAAGTATCAAAAAGAATATTGTCAGCAGCACACAAACACATACGATAATTGCAAAGCAAATATCAGAACGAAAGTTAATAATTTTCATGATTTTGATTAATTTCAAAAAAGTTCTAGCTTGCTAAGTAATTAAAGAATCGTAAGAAAAGTTTGTTGTTTGCATAAGACAAAAGTAATGAAACTTTACTTCATGCGAATGCTTTCATTATGCAACAGCAACTCCCTTTTTCAATTCAATCCCATTTCATTCAGTTATCTGCATATTGTTTTCTTTAAAAGCAAAATTCAATACACACATCATCGACTTCACACATGCTCGACATTGTTTGGCTCTAATGAAAAACTGTGCGATGACTTCTAGGCTTTTGTTTTTACCAGAATTTCGCATTTCGCATTTTTGGCGTTTTGCACAACAGTGCTACAAAAACCAAAGTAAAGGACACAGGAAAAACATGGCAAGGAATTGAAACACATTGCACAATAAGCAAGAAGAGTAAAGAAAAGACAGAGAGCAACTCACACATTCGCTATTCATAGGCTCAGCTCGAATAAAACGCACTGAGAATTGCAGAAGGCGGAGACAAAATTCCCAAAAGCAATGAATTTTTCGAATTCCGCTGCCATTTATGAGCACGCCCCAGAGACAAAAGAGACGGTAGGCGAAAGAGAAAGAGAGAACAACATGAAGGCAATGCATAAATAAAGCATTCAAATTACAATTTAATGTCATAGAGATTTGTGCGATACTCGTAAGTAAAAGAGAGTGAGAACGTGGAGAGCCATTAAAAAGCGTATACAACACATTTGATTTAAAACTTAAATTAAATTCGATTAAAACTTTTTCTACGTATTTCTCGCGAGGGACGCAGTAAACATAATATTACGTATACGAAGCGTTGACCGTTGCGCAAGAGAGGTTAATGTTACTGATTATCTGCATTATTTATTAAAAATTCGCACGTGATGATAAAAATTTATGCACACACACTTGCCCAGCGACACCTTACCAACTGCTTCTGCTTCAGCTCATTTCAAGGGAGATTTCAGATTCGACAGCTTTCGAGGGTTGAGCATTAAATAAATAACCGAAAAACTTTTCAACTTTCATGAATATTAATAACAGCAGATTTTAAAATATATATACATATACATATATGTGACATGTATGTATGTGTGTATACAAAGCATCAACGATGGCATCCAAGTGACAGAGTCAACGCCGCATTGCTCATACGCGGCGTTGTCCGCACAAAATGTAAAATGTGCATTTAAATTGAATTCCTTAATGAATTCGCGGCAACGCCTGGCCACGGACCACAGACTGAACAGTTCCAACTTGCTGAAGGTGTTGCCCAATGCGACCGTCGCGTTTTTATCAGATTAAAAATTATACATATTTGTAAAATACTCTACGAAAATGAACTTTAGCTTGGTTGTTAAGGAAAACACTTGATGTAATGAAGTCTTTGTTTAAGTTTGTTTTAATTCCTTTATTCTTTTCTGACCATTTTTTCATTAACAATGTGTTTGTTATCAATTGCAATTAGAAAATGTTAAAACCAAAATGTATATTGAACGGCTGATAAAATAATTACAAATGACTTAAAACAATTTCTTGAATTCAGTTAAATAATTGAAATAATTGAATTGATAATTTTATGGAACCTAAGTTCAACAAATTAATAATGAAAATATAAATTAAATTATATAGTTTCGTAAGCACCTATACTAAATCTTCGTTTAATGTAATATTTATTCAATTTTCTTTCATAAACATTTAGATTAAATCTTTTCATTTAATGTAATTTATTTTAAATTTGTGAGAAAGCAAAATGTATTACAAATTTCTGCTGTCTAAAGAACACACACGTCAAAACGTCTTAAAGACATAACTAAGTATAAAATCTATGTCGTAGAAATAAATAAGTTAAATGATTAACTTTTAGAATGAAATTTTACACCTTAAAGAGTAACAATCTTTCGTCAGAATGAAATCACCTTTTCTTGCTTGTTCATTTTATCACCCAATGCACGTTTTGCTGCCATGGGGCCAAGAGTTCGTGGAGGGCGCCAACGAACACGAATATAACTTTTTTGGCGCGCGCAGCGAGAAATTATGCAAAAATTCAAAAGCATAAAGTTTGCCGCTCTGGAGTTGCAGTTTTCGCCACAAGCAGCAGCAGCAACGGCAGCAACAACAGCAGCGCCAACAACTCGACTCTTAATTAAAATGCATTAAGTTTGGGGCACAGGGCGAGGCGGGGACACCACAACATGTGACCTCAAGTGTTAACATAAAAGTTGTAAGCTCAAAAAAATTGGAAAAGAAACAAAATCTAATCTGTTAAATCTCATTTTTAGAATAGCTAAAGCCTTAACGAACTGCCATTCTCTGTTGGCGGAATCATAAAATAGCAACAACAATGGAAATTCAACAAAAGTGCGCATATATAAATAAATCTTTTTTCTAGCCTCTACACTGATTAATGACTGCTGTGCACCGAAAAATTAAATGTAACGCCACATGAAGCCGCAGCCATAACTAACTGATGTGCCTGTGGCGGCATTGATGGTCGGACTCTTTTTGCCATATGATAATGGTCAAATTTTTCCACATATTTCTCCAACAATTTTTATTTTTTCCACAAATATATACAATTTTGGGCAGCCAACAAACATAACACGTAACATGTGTTTTAGTCTATAACAACGAGACAGCAACCAAAAAATAAGAGAAAACAAGCAATAATAAAAAATATTAAGGTCCTATAAAATTTAAACATAAAAATGCTGGGAAAAATATACGATATTAAATTTTGCATGTGTTAAAGTAATGAGAAATTTTTGTACGCTTTACGGCTCTCAATTGCAATAGATAAAAAAGTTTGGTAACTTAAGTAAATTTGTAATGCCAAGAAATCCATAGCGTTAAAATTATATTTTTTGAAATAAGTACTCAAATTTTATTTAATAATTTTTTTCTCAACTATTTTTAAATAATGGATAGAAAAACTAATATGTCCTTGTTTTATGAAAATGTTAGTTTTAGATATTTAGTTACAATTTTAAAATTATAATTAATAAGTTTAATAATAAAGCGTTTGTGTTTTTCTTCTGGTTTTGGTGTCTTAAAAGACAAAAGCTAGATACTAAAACAATGCTTTAAAAAATTTTCAATTTTTTTATACTAACTACTTTAGATTTATTTTATAAAAAAAAGAACTCTTTTAAAACGTACTAATTTTTATTATAAATCAAAAAATCTTTAAACTTTTATTTATTTAATTAAAATATTAAGCCATCCACAAACTAATCGACTTTCTTTAACTAGCAAGCTTTTGTAGTGTAGCCGGTTTAAAAACAGAGTCTGCATATTGGCTCACACATGTAATCTTAGCTAAATAACGTTACATACACATATCTAGTGTGTGTATATAGATATTATGAAAAAATACACCCACTAAATTGACAAAAATCTACGGCGCGTGAAAAAATGTTATAAAAGCTTATGAGCCTTGTCCTGATGGCAATTTTTCCCTTTCTTGCTTCTTTTATTTTATTCGTTTTAGTTTTTTTCTTTTAGATTTTTTGTTGCACGGTTGCCCAGCGCTGACATAACAGTTTTCCATGTGTGAGCATGTATGTGTGTGTGTGTGTGTGTGAATAGTTGGCAACCGCAAAATAAGATAAATTTCACACCGAAAAATTAATAACTTTTTAAAAGGCCATAAAATTTGAGCTAAGCCAAAAGGCGACATAAGTCGCTCTCTACACATAATTTTTCACATTTTTTTAGATATTATTGAATTTTTTATTGTGTTGTTGTCGTTGTGGCTGTCTGCTTCAAAAAACTAATAAGAATTTGCTTTGGGTATGTGGGGAGGTCATAAACTTCTGCCAAAAACGACGGGAAATTAAAGTGCATTCGCGAGCAGCGAAGCAAGTCCAACAAGTGACAAAAGAGGCGAAATTTGCAAAATAAAATAATAGAGCTAGAGCTCGAATGCGATAGAATACGGCGGCTGCCGTTGCTGCATGGGCATGCGGAAGTGCTGAATCACCGGAAAACCATTAAAGGAAGTCACAACTATTGATTATGTCGGCGGCGTCGACGTCGACAGCGACAGCTTCAACGGCGCAAACTAAAAATGGCTTTGTGTGTGCAAGCAGCGGAAAAATTATGATAGCACCCGGTCCGGTCTAGTTCGGTTTGTCTACAGAGCCCAGACCCCAGACTAGAGACCAAGAATCCAGCATTGTCGGAGGCAATCCTTCGGCCTCGGCACATATAAATTTACATTGGTTGAAGAGCAATTTAGAGGCGGTTGGGGCAAGAGCTTCAAATTGAATTTGATGGCTTTTATATGCAACTTTAATTGCACGCTTGTTGTTGTTTTTGCTTGGGGTATATAGGCAATTTGAGTAGCTCTGTTGCTTGAAAATGCAGTTGGAACTATTTGGATAATATAGCATTGTTTTTAAGGGAAAATAAATCAAACTAAGTTTTCTAATATAGCATTTTATGTAATGTAGCATTCAATTGACTCATCACTCATATAAATAAGAAAAAAAACTTAACCCACTTTAGCAAATTATTTTTAATATGTTTTTTGCTGCCTAACAAAAATCAGTTAGATAAGTTTGGCAAGCGCATGCAAACTTCGTTTGATCAAACAAAAAGCGGCCCTTTTTGTTAAATTTGTGCAGTTGTTTTTGGTCTCGTTTCGTATGGAAAAAGCGTCGGAAACGTCGCTCGTCTGCTCGGCATAGTCGAAAATCATGGCGAGATAAATTGCCAAAGATAGCAATGGATGGAGTCCGCGTGCTCCATTGCTATTGTTCAAAATCAATTTAGTGTTGAATTGGTGCCAAGAATCTCATTTTCAAAAGCGGCAACGACGACGTCAGCAGCGTCAACTCAGCCAGCGTATAGGAAATGAAAATACCGGAAGCGCCGACATTTTCCCCCAAATGAAAGTCAACTAACCAAGCCAAACACACACACAAATACAAACATAGCGAGAAAAGAACTCGCGGATTTTGCCACAGCAAACACCAACACCAAAAAGGAAGCTCAGCAAAACAAGCAAAAGGAAAAAAAAATTGGAAAAAATGTGCTAATAACTTTCAAATAAATGTTAAACCCACAAAAAAAAAGGAGGGAAATGGAAAAAAAATGGCATTGCACTGTGACTAGTCTCAGTGACTAGCTTAAACCGGCTCACAGACAGACAGACAGCCAGACAGACAAAGAGACAGTTCTATTCCACGACAAAACTCTCATGTGTGCGCCTCTATTTCCACACATAACTCAGTCGCTTAATCCGGCACAGCCAAGGCCGTAAATTCAGCCAGAGAGTCGCGTTTCAGTGGCTTAACTCAAACGGGCGTCGGCGTTTTGGAGAAGAAGTCTGAAGCCAATTTTAAAGTTGTCAACAGTAAATTTACTTTCATCCAACTGATAGGCGCTAAATGCCCACTTAATTGTTAGCAAAAACTCAATTTCATTTTGGTTTTTTTTTTTTTGGTAATTTAAATGCTTTAGAAACTTTTCTAATTTATAGTTAAACCATGAATGATTTTGCTGATTTATTACAACATTTTATAAATAAACAACAATTTTATTTCAAGTGACTAAAACACTTTTTATTCAGAAAAAAAAAAATAGAAAAACTCGATATAAAGTTGTGTTTTTTTTTGTTAACACTTATTTTATAATGGTTCTATATTTTATCTCAAATCATTTTAAACAGTTTTAATTTTTAATTACAAATTTCATTTTCTAAAATAATCTTCAAAGCCTTAAAAAATATAAAATTGCATTCAAGTTAATAAAATACTTTTTATTGTGGTGTTAGGTAAAAGAGTAAACTCATTTAAGCTTTGTCATCATTTTTTTTATTTATAATTAAGTTTACCATTTTAATCTGCATTCAATCGAATTATTTAAATACCTATAATTTTTCAGTGACCAGCAATTTTTAATGAAATAATTTTAAAGCAAGTCATTAGTTTTCAGTGACATAAACTACCTTTTTTCTCTAGACCAAAAAAATAAACAAAAGGAAGAATGAGATGTTTATCACAAAACACTTTCATTAAAAATTGTTCATCCACAAGTTCTACTCGAGGTCGTGCCAAGAATTTTACCAACGCCCGAAGCTCATTGTGCTGGCCTTTCGCTTTTGCTCTCTCGCTCTCTGTGGCATCATATTAACTTTGATTCCAGTTGCGTTCAACTGTCGTTCCCCACAAATGCCTTTCAGCGTTTTCTGTGTGTGTGCGTGTGTGTGTGTTTGTGGTCGCACAATAACATTAAATTTTAGTTTATGGTTAAGTCCCCTTTGGGATAGACAAACACAACTCGAAATATGACTCAATCAAAAAGATTCTCTGTAGGTTGTCGGTCGTCGGTTATCGGTTGGTCAATTTCTGAACGCATAACTAATTAAACAATGCGAAGCATATTCCATATACATATTCGCTCTACGGTTTTATCTACGCATCTATTTATAATTATATCAGTGCGCCACTCTCGCTCAATAAAATTTGCAAATTAATTTCAAACTGTGCGTAAAATTGAGCATGAAAATGCAATTAACATTATTGGCCAGTGGATTACGATTACACAAAACTATGAATGCAAATGCAATGCACAAAATTTGCAATTAATTTTAATGTATTTTCAATGTATGTATAGCATGCATTCATCTGCGTATGTACATATGCTAAGTGCTGCTATATGTTACAGAGCAGCTATGAAAGGTTTGCGCTTTGCAAATATTGACCATAAAGTGCCTTTGTCTTTCGCTCAAAACGTCTCGAGTAAATGATTGTGCATATTAACAACTTGGTTAGCCGCAAAAGCAAACAAAATGGCTTTTAATCTAACCATTATAATGAGCAAAATGTCTGAGGAGCAGTAGCAGCAGCAGCAGCAGCGAAGAGCAGACAAAAGCAATACCTTGGACTGTTTGCCAAAGTGGCGTATGAGCAACGTGCAATCAAGTTTAATGATTTTTGCAGTCAACTGAAAATTTGATGTTGTTTAAAATTAAGTCATGGTGCGATTTAAAGAAAATAAAGCTACAATTTAAATTTTGTATATTGTATAAAATATTTTCTTAAATATTACTATGATCTGAACTGATAAACATTTGGTAATACCCCAAGTGAGAGTATTGAAAGATATGGACACAAAGGCAAACAAAATGTAGTGGAAATTTAACTAAAATTCCATGGCCAGCCCGCAATCATTAATTCATAAAGCTGTAATTTGCTTTTGGCCAAGCCAACAGTAGTCGTAGTAGCTGTGGCAGCCAGACAACCTTTCGGTCATTTGCGCTGCAAATTATAAGCAGACAAATAGTCCGCACACACACAGAGAAAGGCAGACATACAGACAGACACACCTAAATGTATACTAACAAACAACAAGGATATAGTAAACGTATATGTATATATACATATATATACACCTACAACAAAGTCGTTGCACAAAGAGCCAAAAACTTATTTGCGGTTGCCCAGTTTGGCCGAGAGGAGGTTTTGGCAAATGCAAAATTTTGTTGACATGCCTTGAGCCATGATATGCAACCAAAGCAGACACAGCGTCGAGCGTTGAGTTGAGTGTGGAGAGAACACTCCTCTTCAATTCAGTTCAGTCGACTTCAGTTCCCTCTCTGTCTCTATCTCTCTCTCACTCCCAATGTCTGTGGCAGGGCGTGTAAATGATTTTGACATATTGTAATGACAAAACAAAGGCTGTTTCATGTGTCTCTGACTCTGATTTAGATTCTGATTCAGATGCTACTGCTGCTGCTGACTCTCTATCTGCATTTGTGTCTGTGTCTGTCTTTGCTCAGCTTTGGTTTCAACTGTTTGGTTGACTAGCTGACCAGTCCAGGTCTGCCAGTGTCAATTGTTGTCGCCAGTTTGGTTTTGACGGAAATTAGAAATCAAAATGTTAAGTCCAGATGCACAAGTCAATTCAATTGTGTGAATGTTCGTTTCACTGTAAATAGCAGAAACCAATGCGATTTTCTAGCTTATAAATGATACACTAAAGCGAAGCAATTAAAATAAGTGTCAGTTTAGTCCTAATGCTGGAAATGTTACTGATGTAATTTCATAAAACAGAAAAGTATGATTTTAGAAACTAAACCAATTCTAAACAATTTTGCAGTAAAATAAGGTTAAATTTTCTATCATAATTATTATTATCAATATTGAAAATTATAAAAAAGAAAAGCAAACTTGAAAAATTATAATAAGCTTACAAGAAATTGAACAATTAAAGAAAGTAGCATTTCAATATCAAAACAAAAAAAAAAAACTTAATTTAAAACAATTTTACAAATAATTTAGTTGGCATTTCAATTTGAGACGAATTTAATGAAGTGTTACTTTAATCATAGTGTTAGAATTATTACTTATATTAATTAAATATGAAAACAAAATAATTTATAAATTTTTAAACAATTAAATTACTAATCAATTATTAATTTTATTCAATAAAGAGTCTTTTCAATCTTGTTTAAAGTGTTATAAACATATAAATTAATAAAACTCCAAAGTGTTCAATTTAAAACAATGTCACAATACCATAGAAATACTCGAGTTTTATGACATTTTCAGTTCATTTGAGTTATACGACTTTAAATAGTTTCTTTTATACTTTGTACAACTAAAGTTTTTGACTCACCACACTATAGACTTTTTTACGCAAATTGCAAGTTCATTCGTCTTTTTTACCCCATCGTTAATATACTTTGGAAAGTTTGAAAATAAAATTTTGACTTCATAGCTCAAGCAAGTCAGAGCTGAGTCACAACTCAACCCTCAGTCAAAGTGAGTACACTCATTCACTCACTCCATGTGAGTCAGCACAAATGTTGGGCATTCTGTGTATTGTCAAGAGCTTTGCCACAGCAGCATTGACACCTAACATATGTAAGAAGAAGTTTATCACACTAAAAAGTAATTAACTAGAAAATACTCTGTAAATAAATGTAATATCAAATGTTGTACGTTAAGTAAATCGATTGAGAAAATAGATTTCATATTTAATATTTTATCGCTACAACTTCTAATATACCCTCTTTAAGCTCAAGTCCTGGGTGTTTTGCTTGACAGAAGCCAGCTACAAGTTGTCTTTATTCGAATTCGCACCCTCATAATACTAGCTAGAGCTCGTAATTATAATTAACATGGTAAACATTCGGTTCTCAATCACAATGCAAATGGAAAACAAAAACAGGCAAAAACAGGAGAACTCAACCCGCAGGCCACAAAGAACATGGCGTATACGTAACATAGAGCCAAAGCCAATGGGACTATTGAAATCTCACTCAGCTAAAAAATATTTCATATTTAAAAAAGTGAAGAAGGGAGGAAGACTGGTAGAATCATTCGAAACAACAACAATTACAAGGAAGCAAAGGGAGGGTCGATTTCAGTTTACCTTTTAGCTAAATATGCAACGAGCGACTCGACTATGCGGAATGTTAACAATAACAATGAAACAGAACAGCAGCAACGAGTATTGTAATGATGAAATAAAAGTCAAGTTAATACAAAAGCTAAAAACCGAACATGAAAACTGGCGCGCGCGGTGAATAACGGAAATACGACTACCCCTATTATCAGGACCGGGTCTCTTACTTCATGTTATTGTTGTTGTTAGTGTTGTTGTTGCTGCTGCTGTTACTCGTTAGCGTTACATGAAAGTGCAACTTTTGTACAACGGTTGTGGCAGCAGCAACAACAATTGTAATACACATAGTTATAATAAAAATCAGCTTGTTTCACTTTCCAACGAAGCACCAAAGTTCAGAATACGCTTCTCCTCCTTTTTTGCCCTTATATGAAATGTTTGTTCGTTCGTTTGTTTGTTTGTTTCTCTGTGTAACTCACACTTACAGCTCAGCTCGGTGTTTTGGCTAGCCTGTGCTTTTGACTCGGCTAGCATGCAGGTTCAAAGTTGTTGGCCCAGCACTCCTCTCCACTTTCCCTCCCCCCTCTGACGACACCCAGTGCTAACTGCTAACTGCTCAGCTCAACCGCTCGCCATGTTCGTGTTGCAAGCAGCAGGCAAGCAAGCAGCCTGGCAGCAAGAGAGCGCCGCAGGTGCAAAGTGTAAATGAAGACTGATTGCAGTGCACATGATTTTGTCGACACACAGGCTCACACTCACACACACACACACATGCTTGTATGTGTGCCTTGGGTGAGGCATAAAAAACGTTGCAAGGGCTGCTGCTGTTGCTGCTCCTGTTCGTTCTTGTGTTTGCAAAGGGGGTAATTGTGGTTAAGTGCTGGTTTATTGGTTTGGCAAAAGGGCTTAAAAGATATATGTATATGCATTTTGAAGAGCAGGCCAACTGCTGGCTAAACTGGCTAAGGTTAAGGGCAACTCTCCCGCAACGCTTTGCAATATTTGACAATTGTTAACGTTTTTCGTTTTATTCCATTCTGTTTTTCTATGTGTTTGAAGGCCAAAAGTTTAGTTGTTGTACGAGCATGTCGAACATGCACATTCTTGTAATGATAGGGTTGCCGGTCAACAACAAATAGAGTTGCCAAACAACTCAAATACATAGTAGAACATACTATTTGGCAAGTAATCTACTTTTGATGAGTCCAAACCAATTTGATCTGGCTGAATTGCAGTCAAAGGTGAAGGTGAAAATTACACAAGACAGAAAATATCTTTTGTGAAGGGCTTTCGAAAATGAATCAAATTATTTTCAATAAAAATATTTATTACTTTGAAACTAGATTGAAGTATTTGTGCATTATTATCTATATACGAAAAATAATATAATAATGTTAAATATATACTCTGAAAAAATATACGACTTGTTTAATGTAATACTAAGAAAAAAGAATGCAGACCAACTTTACTGGAAGCAATATAATAAACAATTTTCGCACTGCATAAGTAAATTTAAATAATTGATACTTTATTTATATTTTTTTTTTGATTTGATATTAAATAAACAGAAAACACACAGAATATTTCGAATGTTTGACATTATCAAAAATTATTATTTTGTATGCATATAGATAAAATAAGATAAATATGTTGTGTACTTTAAATATATAATAAAAGCTTGTTTATGGCACATAAAGCAATAATAAATTACTATATTACTAAATTAAAAAATGAATAGAAATTAAAAATAATTATTAAAAATTAAATAAATTAATTTTCTTATTCTTACTCCATTATTTTTGTACTAAAAATTGTTACCCTTTGCCTGCAATTTTTTAATTAATTTGCAATAATTGTTCCCCTGTCATATTAATTCAAATTAAAGTCAGTTGGCAAACAACATTACAACTGTAATGTCAGAATTTGTGCAAAATATTCAACCTTGCTTAACAGCACACGATGCATGGAGCATCGTGGCGTATAAAAAGTTTCATTTTATGCTCACTCACCTGCAAGAGAGCAATAAAAAATCGTACATATTGCACATTAGAATAGCTACCACACGAAATTAATTTCTTACGTTTCTAAAAATGTTGCCATGCCCCTCTTCACCCCGCGCACCCTTGATCGCAACAAGCAGCGAATCAGCAGCAGCAGCACAGCAACAACTCGTGCACACATTAAAAAATCGTTTTAATTGAAACACAAGCCCCTTGGCAATCAGAGTGCACGCAAACGCCGCACTAGCTCGCAATGTGCGCGCCCCTAGCCAAGGGGGCCGCAACAGCCACAGTTCTACCCACGCACACACACACACACACATGCCACTAGATAGAAGAGAAGGGGGAAGAGACAGGGAGGAGAGAGGAAGCTAGCCTCCCTAGCCTGTCGCTCACTTAAGTTAATACGCAAACCAAATGTCACTCAACATTATCAACGGCAAACGTAATCAGTTAAAACTTTTTTGCTGCTCTAGGCAGGCCAAAACCAACCAAACCAGCCAAACAGACAGACAGACCAACGGACGAAGAGATAGGCGAAGGGAGTTGTTGCTGCTGCTGTTGCTGTTGTTGAACGAAAAGTTGCCAACATGTTTGTATTCTATTTCAATTTTTTATGCGCTCTGCGAGCGAGCATCGCACTGAAGTGCACAAACAACATGCAGCTAAATAAAGAAGCAACAAGTCGCAGTTTACATACCCTTTGGAAACTTTAACTGCATACGATTAAGTTTTTAGAAAAACCACTTTAAATCATATCTATGTTACATTTCGTTAGCTTTAAGTTAAAAATCCATTTTTTTAATTTAAAAAAAATATTTTTTAAACTTACTAAACTAAAAAATTAGTACATTTTGTTAACGAATGTATTTTTGGAAGTCCTTCTATTTTTAAATTTGCAGCTGTATACTCGTATATTATATTTTTTTTATAAATTTGAAATTTCGATTTCGATGAAATACAGTTGTTTAACTTCACTTGATGTGCAATTTTCGGAAATGTCGAACAATTAAATGTTTTTGTTTTCGACAAAACTATTTAATAATATCTTAAATTAAAATTAGCTATGCAATTAAAATTAGCTAAGTTTATCACTCAACATGAAACCCAATAATTTAATTCATATTCAGAAATAATTGAAATGTCTATCAATTTTACTTTTTATAAATATTAATTAAAATTTATATGCTGACATATTTCAAATATTTATAACACACTCTCCACCTCTAAGCTGTTTAACACGTTATTAAATTAATATGCGAAAATTAAATATTGTTTATACATTATTTTGTCAATTTTGCAGCACAGATTAGTTGTTGATTGCTTGTTAATTATGCATATAAAAACCACCACAAAAATATATATTTTGTAAGTGAAATACGTACTCCTAATACACCTTTCAAATAGAGCATTAAAATGCGCGACATGTGTTTTGCACTATTCCAAAACGTTGAGGTCTAAAAGCATGCAATGTTAGGCCTACAACTACAAAACTAAAACTTTTTCTTTTGCGGTATGCGATGGCATTTTCCTTTTTTTTTCGACTGCAGGAACTGAAACCGAAAACGTCTAAATTTCGGCCAGGTCGAGAAAAAGCGGCAGTTGGCATATGTGAATGTGTGTGTGTGTGTGTTTTTAGTGGTCGTAAGTGGTGCCAGTTTTTTGCATATTTCAAGAGATTGCTAGCGGGCAAACGCACAAAAGTAGGCAACAAAACCAACTATGCACTATGGGGCAAAAGCCCAAATATGCGGCATAAATGATTTTTTTTTTTTTTTAAATAGTGTTGTTTAATTATTTTTTTGGTATCTTGAATACTTATATGATATAAAAAAATTTTGATAAAATTTTTTGGGAATACCCCTAATTTTTGCGCGCTTTTAAAGTCAGCTGTTCAGTGTCGTTTTGTTTTAGACAAAAAACCCGCGAAAATTTTGACGACTTGCAGCTCGTAAATCAATTGAACAAAATACTAAAAGTTAAAAGTGTGTAAATGGAAAATAAAGGTCAAGGTATGTAAATTAATAGTTACTAAAAGTTTTTCTATATTTCTAAATGTTTGTGTTGTTTTGACTAATGTGTTGCAAATGTGTTGTTCTAGCTTATTCTAACAAAAGTACATGTGTTCTGTGAAGCTTTTCTTTTAAGTGCCTCAAAGTGCCTTAAAGGTAAAAATGTAACATTTTTAACAAATCTCTATAGAATCCATTTTTAGTAATGGTTTTTGCCCGTTTTTGCCCGTTTTTGAAATAACAATACATGTTGCAGGTGTTTATGAGTTCTCTCATGCAGCGCTGCTCAAAGTGTTTTTTTAATAACTTCGACAATTTTTATCTGATCGCATCCAAATTTTCAGGAATCATAACTACTATGGTAATTATTGTATATACCAAAATTCGTAACTCTAGCTTTAAAATTAGGCTTGTTATTCGATTTTTTTTTGATTTGCGGAGGCGGAAGTGGGCGTGGCAAAAATTTGAAACAAACTTGATCTGCGTGCAACAAATGCTGTCGAAAAAAAATTATAGCTCTATCTCTTATAGTCTCTGAGATCCAGTGTTTCATACGGACGGTTATATGGGGGCGGGAGGAAGGCGTGGTCAAATTGAAACAAAATTTTTTCCGAAATTCTATCTTTCTCTCCCCGATATTTGTGCAAATTTTCAGAATCTTAGGTCCATTTTTAGAGTTTATGCCGCAAATTTGGGCTTTTGACCCATAGTGCTATGGGCCACTTGACAGCCGTTTAAATGCATTAAAAAATTACATGCTTAAAAAAATACAAAAAGTGGAAAATAAAAACAAGAAACTGGATACGACGAAACCGACGACGACATGTCAGTCAGCGAAATTTCACATGCGAAATTGTGCAAGAGCCACGCCCACCAACAAGGCGAGCAAAATCAAATCAACAGAATGGCGTGCCGCAATGGAAGGCCGTGACAATGCCAAGAGCTACCAGCCGGATGGGCAAACTTCGTTCGCTTGTCGCCAACGACAGCAAAAGGGTTTGCCCAAAATCAGTTGGAGCTGGAGATGGAGATGGCAATGTGGAGAAGCCGAAAACTCGGCATGCGGCTGGCAGGCAGGCTGGCAGTTGAGTCTGTGAACCAGGCCGACTAGTTAACGCAAATTGAAATCGTTGTAGCCGGGGACAGCCAAAAGACGTTTTGGCAGCTTGTTCGTGCATAAATCAAAGTGTAAGGCCAACAGTCTCTCTCTTTCTCTCTGTGAGTGAAGAGAATTTCAAGCCTAAAGGGCAAAGTGCTAGATGGCAAGCTGATGGCCAGCTGAGAGTTCGAGAGCTGTGAAGTCACTTGGTATTTTACAATGGCAATTAAAAAGGCTTTGGCCGAGGTCTAAGCATTTAACTACGAGTACTGCATGTTTGAGAAACGGTTTGAGGTCATTTTTCGGTTTGCAATTCCTCGCACACAATGTGCCTCAAAAAATTTACTGTTTCCATGCTTTCGCTCGCGTTTTCACATTCTTAATTAACTGCTTTTAGTTCAGCGTTTCCTAATTCTTTCTACACTATATAGTATCAATTATTCCATCAAATGTATGTGTTGAGTTTATTAAATTTACATAAAGTACTTTGCACAATTTGATGAGTTTATATTTACTCAATTTAAATTTATTTTCTTCACACTATAAACTTTTTTCGTTATAATTTCTAAGCATATTCATTTTATAAACTTAAAAAATCCTTTTTTTAACTTAATAACACATTGTTTAATTACTAATTATGTCATTACTTTAGCGTGTTTTACTTGTGTAGTTTACATACGATTTTTAATATTGAAATTCTAAATTTGAATTTTCACTGAAATTACTTTTATTTTTGCTAATACAAGACTTTTCTTCATACTTAACATAATTGTTTAGTTAATTTCGCTTTACTTTCAATATGATATAATTCAATTGATATGCAATTTTAAGAGTTAAATGTATAAAATGAATAAAATTTTAGATTTTACAAACTCAAGACTTTTCTTTATGATAATTTCGGAGAATATTTTGCCGCACTTGAACATTATTTAAGTATTAGATTTTTGGAATTAAATAAAACAATATTTTAATAGTAATTCTCCAATGTATTTTGTTTATAAAATTTACATTTTTTTAAACAGCTAAACTGGTTATTATCTTAGTTTGACTGAAGTAAGTTTTATTTTCTTGTAACTCAAAACTTTTCTGTATTTTAATTTCACATCACCATTTTCTATAATGCTATAATAAGAATTTTACAGGCAGTGTGACTTTAACAAGTTGAAATTCATTTTATAAATTTAGCATTCCATTTCAAATTCGCTGCTAATTTAATTTTCTGTGCCTTAACTTCAACTTTTTAAAACTAATGCGCCTTGAGTCTTTTGTGCATGATAATTTCTTAGCACGGTTTTGGCGTACGTTAGATTTTTCGTGTATTTCATTTCATTATCAGCACGGCGCACTAGATTTCGCCAAACTTTTATATCTCGATGGCATTTAAAGTGCGGGTAGAAGAAGTTTCAAATGTCGCCTGCACTCAGTCAGACGACGATTCTAGTTCTGTTCCTCCTCAGGCAGCTGCTGTCACACACGTCGTATGAGTTATATGCCTTTGCCAGCCATCGCACATATGCAGCATGCCTGAATGACTGTGTGTGTGTATGTATGTGTTGCTGTTGTAGTCGTAGCCAACTTTTGCGGCCTTATCTGGCATAGACTGCACTCCAGGCATGAAGGCTATGATTTAAGCACAAACTTCTACCGCTTGACTTTGTCTTCAGCTGCAGCGAACACTCATTGCTGCCGCTGCTGTTGCTGCTGCTGTTGCTGCTGGTGCTGCAACTTCTACTTACCGCCAGGAACTTGCACAATTAACTATATTTTAATTGGCCCTGTGTGCCGTCGCCTGGCGTAGTAATTTATTTACAATTTTTACGCTCATTTTGCTGACTGACAGCACAAATGCGAAATGAGTACAAAACCACACACAGAGTGGAGAAGAGGACAACACCGTCCGAGCAAACGTCCAATGGTTGAACAAATGCATTACGCATGCACTTTGCTCAACACTTCTCTCAATGTTAATTTTATGCTACCCGTTTTTCTCCTGACCTCTGTGTACGTTTGTTTAAATATTCATTGCAAATTCCAATTGCATTTGCGCTTAAATTGGCAATGCCAACAACAAAAGAAACAGCATCTGCTGCATCTGAACGAATTTGTTTTTCTCGGTTTTTCTTCTACCTTGTGTTGAATTGTGTGTTGTGTATGTGTGTTGGTTGGCCAGGTCAGACTCAATTTGGTTGAAATGCCAGGCCGTTTGTGGTGCGAGTCGTTTGAATTTGGTTGCCCGATTGCATAGTTTGTTTAAATGTTTTCTTTTTTCAATTTGCCGAGTAGGTGAACAAACTAAATGAGATTTTAAATAAAGTATGTTGAAGAAAAACAGGTGAGCTGCTAGCCAAATTTATCAAAGATTTTCATTTCTAATCAGACACATCAATAAGCAAAATCTAAAAAAAAATGTAAGATTCAGATGGTGCTCAAAAATAAAAACAATTATGTTCATAATCTTTCAAAATTATCTGAACTGCTGGTTAAATTAGCCTATGGAAATGGAATAAGAGAAAACTAAAATACCAATAAAAACTGAAACAGTAAATATAATTAAAAACAACAAAAAAGAAAACATTTATATTTTGATGGTGTAAAAACAATTATCTTAATTATATATACTGATTCAAAGTGAAGTGAGATTAAAAGAAATATCCGATATTCTTATCAAATTTATCAAAGATTTTCTTATTTAATTTTTAATTACAGAAAACTATTTTAAGAGTGATAAAATCCTTTGAAAATAAAATATAAAAACACATTAAATTTCAGATCGTTTTCATAAATAAAAACAATTATGCAAATGATTGGAAATTAAGTATTACTGAAGGAATTATCTGAGTTGATAGTCATATTGATCAAAGATATTTTGTATTTAATCTTAGACAAAGAAAAATGGACACAATTGTAAAAAGAAACAGAGATTTAGATGGCTTTAAAAAATAAAAACAATTATGTTAATAGCTCGCACTATGATTGTGCAATCGACAAAAATTAGTTGCTCTCTAAACTATGCTAATATTTATTTGCACAAACCGCATCAATTCAAACAAAACTAATCCCAAAAATCCCATAAATAAAGGAAATCAGCGCTATGCAATCTCAGCATTAAAATGTACACCAAAAATTTTACGAAAATATTATATAAAAGCAATAAATTAAATTTGCTCTTTCAATGTTGAAATTTGCAAAAATAATTTGGGCATAAATAAATGTTTAGCCGAGCTAAGTAGGGACTAATTTTAAATGGTGGACACAAATAAGCCAAAAACCTCAAATATAAAATGCAATTGAAAATGCATAAATTAAATTGGTCATAAAATGGGCAAAGCCAAAGGCCGGCATTAAAATGCATATAGTATAGTATGCATGGACATAAATTAATTTAAGCTAAAGGTTTGGCGACAGCCAAGCAAACCAATTAATGTATACCACACACACAGACACACGTACACTCTCGAAACCAGAAAGCCATAACCGAAATGTAAATTCAAAGCCAAACACCAAAATGACATCAATTTGCGCTCATATTTCATAAGCGCAGCAGCAGCAGCCAAAGCAGAAGTAGAAGCAGCGGCAATGTAAATGCTATTAAAAGCATTACGATGAACCCAGTGACAACCTTATAGCCAGTGATAGAGAGAGAAAAAGAGAGAGAGAGAGAAGTTCAGAGATCGTAAATTATAGCCAAGGCAATCGAATGCGGCTCCTGACTCGGTATTGTGCTGCCACTGCTTTGACTGCTTCTGCCTCTGTGTCTTTGTCTGCAATGCCAAAAAGATTTATGTCTTTCACTGCACTCCTCAGTGCTCTCAGTATTCGCAGAGCACAGCATCAATAAATGTAGTGCCACGCTGCGTATGCGCAATATTTTAATTATGCAAGCAATTGAAAAATTGGCACATACACGCACACACACACTCACATGCTCAGAGCTCATGCCAAGGCAACGTCCTTAATATGTTGCAATGCTGCAAGCGGGTGCAAGTAGGCGAAATTGAGTTCAAAGCTCAAACGACTTTTCTGCGCACTGACTCGCAGTGTTAACTTATTGAGCTGCTTTCAGCAAGTTAAGTATCTGACTCTGTGTGTGTGTGTGTGTGTGTGTGTGTGTGAGTACTTAATGAGCTCATTTTTGTCACTGTGTGTGTGTGCATGGGAATGTGTCTGCTTGCCGCCTGCTTTTTTATTCCATTAAGGCTTTTGATATTTTGGACTCGTTAGTGATTCTCGCACTACGTTGTGTTGCACAGAATTGAATGTTTCGGAAATTTATTAAAGATTCTTGAATATTGCAGCTAATTGCATTTATTTATTTCATTTATCATTTATTATTTTAACTGCTAATGTTAAGCAACCTGAGTCAGAGTGCAAAAAAAATCAAAATATTAAGTGTAATTCATCTTTAAAAACAACTTAAATGATTAGAGAATTAATTTAATTAAGATTTAATCGTAATCTCAGAGACTATAAGAGATAGAGCCATCATTTTTATACCTGCTACCCATAGGGTAGAAGGGTATTATAACTATTTGCCGGCAGGAAATGTATGTAACAGGTAGAACGAGGCATCCCCGACCCTATAAATGGAAGACATTAATTTAAATGATTCTTCTACATATATATATTCTTGATCAGCATCAATTGGTATATACAATAATAGCAATGGTATTTGTGATTCCTGATATACATACACGCTCGCCTATATTAGTATCTGTATGCATACATGGTTCATAAGCAATGCGATAGCTCTGGTGGTAGAGTGCAAGCCGAGCATGTTGTGGTGCTTGGGTTCGAGCCCGCTCGGGGTACAAACTTTTTTTTTTTTACCACCCGGTCGGTGGTGCTCGAGTTCAAATCCCGATCGAGAATACGTGCATATTTCTATTTAATATTTTGAGATTATATTTTGCTTTTATTCAAAATGGGTAGCGGGTATCTCACAGTCGAGCACACTCGACTTTAGCTTTCTTACTTGTTCAAGTGTCGAAGAGGTTCTATTAGTCTTCTAAAATCATATATGTATGTACATATCGTGACGCCCTTTTGTTTATTCTTGATCATAGTAGGCAAATTTGTTTGAGGCGGCCTTTACATAGTTTCCAGAATATTGAACTCAGTCACATTGGAGCTCAGTCGTGCTTTTGTGTGTATAAGAAGAGAGCAAATTTGTTTCAATTTTTTTTACTGATATCAAATCAAATTAAATCAATTAAACATCATAGATTTTGTGTTCTGAAGAAAATAAAAACTAAAACTATGAATTGGTGAGTACTTTCGTTGAACTATTTTTCGCAAACTTGTATTCAACAAAGAATTGTTTCAGGCTTGGAAAAGCGTTGACTGCAATTGTGGATTCTGAGCGTAACACCGATTGTAAATTTATCATTAATGATAAGGTCTATTTAGGCCATAAATTGATCTTCTCGTGTGCGTCCGAAGTCTTTGAGCGCATGTGCTATGGAAACTTTACCGAGGGAACGACTGGAGAGATTAAGCTAACAGACGTGGAGCCCGAAACTTTCGTAATGTTTCGAAATTTTATCTATAGCGGCGACTCGCAGATAAAATGTGATGACGTAGAACAAATTATAAAGCTACTCGAGTTCGGACATAAATATCTTGTGAGCAGCATTAAGGACGCCTGCGTTGACAAGTTGAGAAATCGTTTAACTCGATGCAACGTAATCGAACTTCTGGCCATATATCAATGCTCGCACGTACTTTCGTGTTCCTCATTATTTATTGAAGTCAATTCATATCTTAAAGGGGAAGCAAGAGAAATAGTCAACCAGGCGAACATTTTTGATTTTCCAGTGCACACATTCAAGCATTTAATTATAGATCTTAAGGGATGTATTCAAGAGCTGCAACGTTTTAATCTTATTGAAGAATACTTATTGAAGAATACGGCAACTTTAAATGGCTCCATAGTCAAAGAATTTCTTGACTTAATCTCTTTTGAAAAGTTCACACTTAAAGATTTCTATAAAGGACCCCGCAAATCAAAGCTACTCGATTTACAACGCAAGTACGAGCTAATTAAATTGTATTCAGTTGTATGATGTATTCCCGAGTTGGACCGTTTTCAACTTATTGAAAAATACCTTAATTTGAATGATAAACCCGAAATTCAATCCCATAAGGAATTATTTCTTGACTTAATCTCTTTTGAAAAGTTCACACCTAAAAATTTCTATAATGGACCCGGCAAATCAAAGCTACTCGATTTTCAACGCAAGTACGAGCTAATGTATTCTATTGCAAAAGCCCGACACTATTGATATTGACACAATTATTTTGTAATTTGCACTAAGATCCCATACCATATAATAAAGTTCAACATGTGCGACGATGCCCAGTAGAAATTGTTTATGTATTTGCATTGTTGTTATTTGTTTGCTCTTGTATAGTAATGTTCTTTGTTGCCATTTTTTTTGTTAATTTTCATCAGATTCGATCCTTTGCCTCCAAATGCCGATAAGCGACTTGCAACATTTCATCGTGGTGCACAACATGGGGGAAACTCATTCGTATGCCAGCCCATTGGGTAAAAGGGTATTATATGGGCAGGAAATGTATATAACAGGCACAAGGAGGCAATGTCCGTGTCAATATGTCCGTCTTACTATAAAATTATAGCTCTATCTCTTATAGTCTCTGAGATCCAGTGGTTCATGCGGACGGACGGACAGACACACAGACGGACAGACGGACATGGCTAGATCGTCTCGGCTGTTGACACTGATCAAGAATATATATACGACTAGGGTCGGAGATGCCTCGTTCTACCTGTTACATACATTTCCTGCCGGCACAAGGTTATAATACCCTTCTAACCTATGGGTAGCGGGTATAAAAATCGAATAACAAGCGTAATTTTAAAGCTAGAGCGAATTTTGGTGTGTACAAAATTTAACTACAGTATTTATGAGTCCTGAAAATTTGATTACGATCAGATAAAAATTGTGGAAGGCATTAAAGAAATGCTTTTGTATAAGCAAAATCGCCTACTTACTGGGTATCTGAGTTGTTTTATCCGACAATCTGGTATATTGTGCCGTCTATGGTATATTTTGAATGTGGAACTATATCGATATACCAAATATACCATTCGTTATATTTGTAGTATTTTTTTTTGTAGTTTATTCGGTGTATTTTGAAAATAATACCGCAATATTTTGTTTTTATTCAAAATGGGTAGCGGGTATCTCACAGTCGAGCACACTCGACTGTAGCTTTCTTACTTTGCTTGCGAGAGAAAACCCACTCCCGACCCAGCAAATCGAAAAATCGAGTAGCAAGCGTAATTTGAAAGCTAGATTACTTAGTACTTAAAATAATAACAACATTATTATACCTAAAGATTGTTAGTAAACATAAATAAAATTCATTTTTAAGCTAAATATCTTTTTTTAATATGCAATCTATCTATGAAAATTAAAAATTTGTAGTCAAGAAAATGTCAGACTAAAATCTAAATATGTTGTTATAATATTTAAAAAATATTGTTTTGTCTCTTTAAATAAAAGTGAAGTTTCAACTCGTGAATTCACAAAATTTAATTAGAAATTTACAAGTTTTATTTTGTTTTATTTTTGAATCTCTAATGTAGTATTCTTAACCTAATAGAATCTCCTTAGTTTTATTTAGCTTTATTTTTAAACATTAATTTTATCTATTAATAAAAAATAGAAATAATTTATGCGTGTTTCTTAAAACACTTAAAATTAAATGATGTGCGTTATGCTTCTAATTTCTATATTTTATAAAAATATTTGTTCCCATTTATTTTCATTATTTACAAAGCTTGCCAACTTTTCATTCAACATTTATCAGTAGCAAGCGATGCCAATGAGTGACTTCGAGTGCAAGGGAAAAATCAATCTAAAGGAAGTTGTCTTGATGACAACAAGGGAGGAGAATTTCGTATGCATTGATTTGCAATGAGATGAGTTGAGTTTCTGCCAACATCAGCAGCAACAGCAGCAGCAGCTGGAGCTGCAACTGCTGCAGCTAGCAGTAAAGTGAATGTCCGTCTGCGAGAGAGACACAACACACACTCGCACACACACACTTGCCCAGAGAGAGAGAGAGAGAGAGAGACACACACTCAGTATTGATTAAATGAAGATGACAACAATGATTGACATCGTTGACTTAAGTCATTACATATTGTATGCAAGCTGCAGCAGCAGCAGCTGCACATAATGCAACCATTTGCATATGTATTTATCCAACTACGATTGCGGATGTGTTTGACTGTGTGCAAGTGCTAGTGTGTGTGTGTGTCACTGTGGGTGTGTGTGTGTTGCAAGTACAAACAATGTTGGACGCTTAATTTGTTTGAATGATGCTGCAAATCCAGAGCTTCGCTTTCCTGGCAAATTAATTATTTTTAAATTAAATAAAAAACACATACCCCAGCAGTTCACATACACTCACACACTTATACATACACACACACTGAAAGACGCATACACGCAATTTATCACACAATAAATTACAACAAATAATTGCCAATTCAACAGCAAATAATTTATGTGACACACACAATTTGTTGTTGTTATTGCTGTTGCTGTTGCTGTTACTGTTGTTGTTGCCTTTGCTGTGGTTGTTGCTCTTGTTCTCATTCATGTTATTGCTGTTGTTGTTGTTGTATATACCCTCAGCTTATTTGATTTCATTGCTTGTTTGTCGCTCGAGTTGTTTTCGCCCTGTTCTCATGTTGGTTCTCGTTCGTTTGGTCGGTTACGCTTTTGGGCTGGTTCGGCAATAGCCATAAAGATTATGATCTTGATATGCTCGTAGAGCTGTGGCTACAAATATTGGCACAAGCCACACACACACAAATTGCTCTCAACCAAAACCAAAAAAAAAAAAAAAAAAAAAAAAAAAAAAATGAAGGAATCGCATAAATTCAGGCACAGCTCGCATAAAACTCGCCGCCGGGCATAAACATTTTTCTATAAATATTTTCGTTTTTAAGAATGATGAAAGAGCACTACGTGCGGGGCAGTGTGATGAGAGGAGAAGGGAGGAGAAGGGGACTATGAAAGTGCCGCTTGTACGTTAAGTGAAAAAAATATATATGAATGTGAGTGTGGGGGGCCACAAATTGCTTTAATGCAATGACAAAAAATGAAGCCAGTTACCAGACAGTGTGCAAGGAGTGTATAATAAAAAATAAACATATATTATGCTATACACTTTGGTCGACAATAAAGCAATTAGGCTTATGGCAAACTAAGGAGAGAACATTCATAACTGCTATAATCATCTTATTTTTGAAACTTCGGCCTAGAAGTAATTTTAGTAAATTAGTTTGAAATTAAATTCAACATTTTAAAAGCGATTTAAGCAATGGAAAGTTGGTTAATCAAAAACATATTTTAAAAATATATATTATATATTAATTTTCTATTTTTAATCGAATTTCTTAATTTATTTTCAACATTATTGAATTTATTAAGGTATATATTATAAATTAAAATATTGTCCTCTGTTTCTAATTGCAAATATTAAATATGTTTAATCAAAACTTTAATTTATTAATTTATATATAATAAAATATAACTTTTATTGCACTCTAACGAACTGCGTGAATAAATCAAAGAAAGTTGTCCTCACTTTGATAATTTTGTAGCTTAGAAGTAACAACTCTATTTAAATAATTAAACTATTACAATAAATCACAGCTTTAAGGCGACATCAATCTCCAGCGATTGCAATGCTTTAATAGCTTTCAATTTGTAGTCTAGAGCTAAGCACAACGAAGACTACACTTCAAAAGTGCCCGCAAAATGTCAAATGACAATGGAAGGTCAACGCCTGTCGCACACACACAAACACACACTCGCACAACAATGTACAAAAACTAACCGAGAGGCGAGCCACTAAAAATAATAATAAAAAAAACAGCAAACTAAAAAAACACAACTACAACGAAAAAGCGCAGCCAGAAGCTAAAAGAAGAGCGCTTTATATGTTAGGTTGTGTGTATATTACTATACTATAATAAAAAGGCAGCAACAAAGACAAGAATGACAGGCTACTAATAGAGGCCAAGCCAAGGTCCGAGGGACTCGTTCTCGGTCAGTTCCAGCTCGGGGCAATGTTGTCTGGGTTAGTGACTGACCAAGCGACGGCGACAACGACGACGAGAAAAGGCGAAACAAAAATTTCGGTTGAGTCAATGAAGGCTTGTCAAACTAAACTTAACGAAACCGAAAAAAGGTTGAACAAGACAACAAAAATGTTATAGATGGATACTTTTATTTGAATGCCGTTGGCAGATTTGAGGCATTAGCTTAATATTATCAGAAGAAACGACTAAAGCGATACTCAAATTAGATACGAGCACCTATAAAAGGTAAAGTCGAAAGCTGATTAAACGGCAAGCGACTAAATTATATTAAAATTCATGGCACGTGTTGCGAGATACAAAAGAGACAAGTGTTTTGTATCCTATCTCAATCACTTCCTCTCACTCTTTCTCTCTCCCCCACACACTCAACAATAAAAACGTCGCCCATAGACGTGTTGTTATCTAAGCACAGTTTCAGCTTATTAAACACATTCTATTGATTTTCTTTACATCGCCCACGTACTACACACACACACACACCCACACACACAGACAACAACAAAACGCTATTGTGTATCTCTAAGATGCCTGAGCAATTTAAGCGATAAACACGAATGCGACGTTAGTTGCTCAGCTAGTGCATACAGCAGCAACAGCAGCAGACAGACAGAGCGAACACCATTTGAAACCTATGTAGATAGTAGCTACATACGCCAACCATACACGGCGTATGCGCAACGCTTTTGCTTCATTTTGTTTATCACCCATACGACAGACTGGCAAGACAGCCAAACAAGCAGACAGGCTTGGTAAACTTGTTTATGTTATGACGTGAGCCAATATATTTTATGCCAGAGCCAATCAAAATGGCTCATAAATCTCACAATAATCTTACAATACACGGAAGAAACAAGACACAAAAAAAAACTATATATGAAAATCTCCTTAAAAATAAATGCATTGCGAATTCAATAAGCGACAAGAGATTTACATAAGTATATATGCATTTTATACACTGCAAAACGAGAGATTACTCAAGAAAATAGTTGCAGAGATTTTATAAATATAAAAAATGTTGCTAAATTAAACAATTTATAAAAATTGAATAAAACACTAATTTTTATTGATAATCAATTATAGCAGTGCGTTCAGATGCAGATTTGCAATGCTCAAATTATGTAGAACTATCATTAATGTGTCAGTCGCGTCTTCTACAAAATAAATAAATAAATAAAAAAATAGTAGTAAAAAAAATAAATCTTTATAAATAATAATAATCAAATCATCAAGTTCGTAAATATAACAGAAATATACTTTATATTGTACAACGTAATTTTTTTAATATAACGTAATTATTTTTAATTCTTGGGAATTATAGAAATCTTTTTTCACTGAAAATAATGTTATAGAGTTTCATACTTTAATTTGCTAAGCAAAAATAAAGAAGTTACTTGTAAAATTATATATTTTAATAGATACCGTATACATTGACAAAGTTTTACATTTTGAATTGTAGATATTCATAAATTGGCTTGCCAGTTCTATGGCGCCTCGAAAGGCAATTGTGCAACCTACTGAAGCAGCTTGTAAATGTTGCAAGGTGCTGCAATTTGAAGTAAACTGCTTATTACAGCACTTTCACATATATATTTTACATATATACACTGAGACGAATTGAATGCACTCAGCAATGAATTAACAATATGAATCAAATGGACTAGTCGTCATCAGCCTTTGCATTGAGAGTCCGTACTGATTTATTTGTCAAGTGAGTGCTTTGAGAGTGGACAGTCAATATGTAGATACGACTCTTTGGAATTCTGGCTTCAGTTTAAGCATTTTTGCAATATAAGTTTATATAATTTATTTGTTCTATAATGTAATATATGAAAGTTTATGTGATATCCTTAATACTCTATGGTATATTTTAAATGTAGTACTATTATTGATATTTTTATGGTATCTGAATTTAGTATATTTTAAGAATAATATCGGACTGTTTTTATCTTCTTCAAAATGAGTATCTCACAGACAAGCACACTTGACTGCAGTTTTGTTACTTGCTTTAATATAATGTAGATTTCTACCTAACGACGTATACTATAGTAAAGCATTTGACCAATCAAAAGTGAAAACAATATTAACGTCATAACCAAAAGTGAAAACAATATTAACGTCACAACTTATTTGTAGCTTTCCTATTTTTCTTTCCTTCCTACTTACTAAAAGGTTTCTTATATACAAAATATACAAAATATTTATATTTACTTATAAGTTGTACTTTACCCACCATAAATTTCAATTACTTAAAGAATTGATGCTCAAAAAATATAAAATGTTTGCCTGCTACCATATTCGTATACTTTTATGCTACACCAAAAATCTAGATGAAGCATTGCCATTTTTAGCTGATGCAGCATTCATTTCACTTGAAACTGGGCAACATTTTGTGAAACAGAGCAGTTTTGTTTATATGTATTTAGCGGGAGTGTTATTAACATTAACTTTCAGCCATCATGCTTTTACAGCTGGTCATATAACGAGGCAATGCAAAAACGGCAGCAGCCAGAGAAAAAGCATTTATTTCGTATTATGATGTATACGATATATATAACATATAGTGTAACAACAGTAGTAGCAAAAGATAGCGAAAAAACCCTTTTAGTAATTTTATACACGCCCAAAATATTGAATAACTTACAGCTGAGGGCTGAACCCCAATTTCTGAGTATACTTTATATCAGCACAGAGATAAAATTTACTCTCCAAGTGTGTGTGAGTGTGTGTGCGTCTCTGTGTGTGTGCTGCTCATCAAAGCAGCGCGTCCTTGAAAATGCTAAACAGAAATGTGAATGGCAATGCGATTGCCATTGCCATTGCGAATGCGAATGTGGAATACTTAAAAGGCAAAAAGCGAAAGAGGAGACACGAGCACCGAGAATATGCTGGCAAAAGTTGTTTTTGCCAAAAACAACGCTAGAGATGAAGTTGGGAGTTCGAGTTTGGATGGAGCTGAAATGGAGAATGCTGCTACAGCGTGGGACAGACCGAAATTCCCCAGAGTATAAACATAAACATGTTGGTTATTGTCTGCACGTTAAAGCAAATGGCAGCAGAAGCAGCAACAGCAGCTAAAGAAGAGATGAGAAGCGGTTTTGGCTTCATTCTACCAATTTGCCAACTTTTCAATCAACAGCCCAAGCGCCCAGGACATTCGTTCGCATCGTTCTCCACAGTCGCCATTTGATTCGCTCAACCAAACCCGGCAAACAATCAGTTATACCCCGAAAAAAGCTTAATCGATTTTCAGCCAGGTAGCTGCTGCTGCTGCTCTTCATCCGCAGGCCCCTTTGGTTGGTTGGTTTAATATGGAAAAATGTTTTCCCAGCCCGCAACAAGCGAAATCTTTTGTCAAATACATACACATACACACACACACATTGCTGGTATTCAGCAGGCATTAAAAAAGTAATTTGTTATTGTTTTTTAAGCCGCCCGAGGATATCATTGTAACGAATTTTCAATATGCGCCCAACGTCAGTGGCAAGTATTTAAGAGTGATTGTTGTTGGGCTTCAGTTTTTCCTTTTTTTTTTGGTGTGTTTTTTATTTGTTTTGCTTTTTATTTCAGTAAGTATACCTTTAACTTTGGCTGCAAAGGGTATATTAACTGGGCCGCTGTATTTACAAATATAATTAATGGAGCTGCGTTTAAAGAGGATTTTTAATTGGTTGAGCAGTGTAATCAAACTTTGGGAAAAATTTAATTGTTTTTGAATGAAGTCAATAATGTTTGCTTACATGAATGTAAGAATGCGAAACAAATATAATATTTAATATAATAATATATACAACTGTTCAATTCTAATGTAAAGAAAAAGCACATTTTCTTTTTGATATACAAATTCTTAATATATCTATTACTATGTTGATTTTTGTAAAATACAAAATTCAATCAGATTTTATTTATATATTAATAAAAAAAAAAGTTAAGCTTGCAAAGTAATTTAAATAAATTAATTCTTAGCATAACTATTATTATATTAATTGCTATCAAATACAAAATTTAATTGTTTAATTATTAAATTGTTTGCAATTATAACATTACTAATATATTCATAACTTTAAAGAAAACTATTATTAAATTAGCCCTTTTTTTAAGTCAGAGCATACAAGATTCGTCTTGCAGCAAAATGTATTTTATTCTTATTATTCATCTCTGATTTTTTGCCAGCACTTTTCGGTTTCATTTGCCAGACAAATGAAGAAAAATTGAAAAAACATATAGCAAGAAAAGAGGGCAACAACAACAGGAGAACAAAATGTAATTTACTTTATGTATTTACATTTCATTATATTTACAGTACGCTCGGCATATGTATTTTGGATTTGCAGGCATTACAATTCATGCCTCAAGTGGCACATTAGGCGTATGCACGCACACGTACACATACGTGTAAATATAAAATATATATGTATATATTGTATTTGTGTCGCTTTGGAGGCAGTTGGCCTGTAGGATGACCCTAATGAACACCAAATATGCAATTAGCAAAAGTTGAGTTATTTGGCATAAATATTTGTGAACAGTCAACGATACACAACAACAACACCAACACCAACAACAACTGCAAATCCATTGCTAGCAATAATAATGACCAGCTAGTGTTGTTTGTGTTGGTTTTGGTTTTGGTGTTGATATTAGAAGAGGTGAAGAGTGGGAAGGAGGGCGGTTCCTGTGTGTGCTCATTGTTTGGGTTCGGTTTGCATTTTCCAATTTGTTTTGTGGATTATGCAATTTATTTAGTTTAACTTTGCATGGAGCCCAAAATGTCTACGTGTGTTTGTGCTTGTACCCCGATGATAAATTCTATGGCCGCACGTAATATGGAAATTAAAACGCAGAACCTTTCCTCCTCCTCGATCCTCCCCCCATCATCGACCCCTTTGCGAAAGTGCAGCAAACTCTGCGTCGCGAAATGAAAACCCAGTAAGCAAGCACAGTAAATAGCAACAGCGAGCAGCGTGCACATTGATTTAATTACTTTAGCCCCAGGAAAGCAACACAATGAAACAACAACAACAGCAACAACAACATGCAGCCAGTCAGTAACCATTTGAACCGTCACTGAAGTCACAGGTCAAGCATTTGGTGAGAGGGTACGACGCTGTATCAAAGCGCAGTCTAGGGACACAAAATACAACGAACGATTTTTGGAACTTACTTCACATAAAGGGTGTGGTATTCCATTCGAGTTGTTAAGTTAATTTCATAATAATCAATGATAAATCATATAATACATTGTGATGTGACATTGTAAGTTATTTTTAGTTTATTTGTATTTTCTTTTCATTCTGTTCATATTTACTTAGCTTATGTTCAATGCATCTGGCAATCCTACTAGTGTTCTTCTATTCGATATTTCGATACAAGCCTTTTTGAAGGTAGAGTCACTTTTAAGTTCTGCGCACGAAGCAACATGCAAATTAATGCAACTACGTTAAATACTTTTAACACATAAATAAAAATAAGTTATATCAGTTTTGCCGCAAACAACTTCTTTAATATTTACTTGCTGTACATAATAATAAAGCACAACGCTTGCTGGAAATATTAAATTAAAGTCATATTAATCTAGTTTAAATAATGTATTCAACTTTGTTGTTGCAATCCTTTGCAAATACTCGAATTATAATTGGAGCTAAATATATTTTTCTATTTTAATTAATTTCTATCATAAAATTACGGATTTTTCCGGCCATGAGTTTCTTTCTTTAATAAGTTATCCAAATTTTGTTTGCAACAGATATGACAGTAAATAAGCACTAACAAAGTAAGCAAATAATATAATTTTTACTGTATATTGAATGGAAAAATTATCTAAGTTGCATATAATCGAGAATTGTTACCTTAATTATTAAATTTAACGCCATAAAAATTGTGGCTTTAATTTGTTTTTTGCACTCATTCATCACAACACCAATTTGGTATTTTGGAGCTTTAATTATCTTTTTATTTGAGAATTGCATATTTTTCTAGATGGAAGTTGCTTTTCTGTATACAATTGTATAATAGTATTGTATAATAGATCTACTTCATCTACTGCAATATAAATAATAACAATTTTACTTCCCAAAAACAATATAACTTGCGATTTAATGTGGTATAATCAGCTGGATAAACAAAATCAAACAAATTCTTAACACATTCAACTAATCATTTTAAAATTTCTATGGTTTCATCTCAAAAATAAAACAATAAGTAATGTTGCTTTATAAAAGATCAATCATCACTTTCGCTAGACTTGCAAACCATTAAACTAAACACCCTGTATGCGAACATATAGAAAGTAAAGCACGGACGAAACAATAAAAGCAATGGCATGAGAAACTAACAGTTAACAGCAAAGCCCCGAAACTCCCCAACTACCTCATGGTGTGTAGGCACATAAAACTCACTGTCCGAGTCGAAGGAAGGCGCTGCTAATTAGAGCAAAATCATAAAAAAAAGAAAAAGAGACGAACAAATGGGCGGCAGGCAACATGTGAAATAATTTGCCAAAGGAAATTTCGCTTATCAGAATGAAGCACATACGAGCGACAGAGGGGATGGGGATAGGAATTGAGTGACACGCATAAAACTAAAGACATAAAGTCATCCCAAGAGTGGTTCACTTTGCTCTCCACTCTCCACTCCCCACTCTCTGCTTCACCCACTCATCGTGGCACGCATAAAACTAAACGGCATAAGCGACCATGTTTACAACACACAGCGAAGATGATGAGAGAGAAAAAGAGGAGAGTGGATGACGACTGCTTGCAGCATCATTACCAGAACAGCATCCGTTTGGCGCTACGTTTCAAGTTGAAAATGAGCATGTAATTAGAAATGTAAAGAGCAGAGAGCGCCAGCCAGTCAGCCAGAGAGTCAGTCATACAGCTTGCAGTGGCAAAAGTCACGACTGTGTCGCCCAGGAAATGTGCACACGCAAAAGAAAATTGCAAATGAAAATGAAATAAAATGGCGCAAATGTAAATACACACACACACACACACACACACCCACATACACACACAGTTGCAGATACAGACTCATTGCCTATGGGGCGTATTTTATTCTTTTCCGCCTCAAAGTCTCAACAATGAGGCAACATAAAAAGTTATGTATAAAAATCTTTTGCTGCTACTTTTTCGCTTGCATTTCCGTTACAAGGAAAACTGAATTTGCATGTGACATTTGCGGTTGAGTTTTGTAGCAAAAACGGAAAACCGAGAGGGGAATAGTGGATAGGTAATGGGTTGGATGCCGCACAGTGACGCCGTCAGCTACGTGAGTTAAAGAGCCGAGCGGAGGAACATGAAAAGTTTTTTTTGCTTCTTTTCGAGATCGTGTGGCAAATGGTTTGAGGTATTGCTAATGGAAAGAGTTTTGAATCACATGAAGAACAGTCAGAGAGAGAGAGGCAGCAGCATCATTGTTTCAAAGTAAGTAATTTTGCTCATTGAAGCTATTGAATGCAATGCACAGAAAGTTTATCTTGTGCTAATTAATCAATTTAAAATGCTTTTAGTATGCACACAAAATATATGTAGCTCGTCTTATGGCTAATTAAAACTCAATGCTCAAACAAGCATAAATCCACTTAATGCAACTATGAACAACAAAAAATCAAGTATTCATATGAATATTAAATATCTTTAAAAATACATAAAACTGATTTTTAAAACACATTCAAATCAAATTTACATTTTTCAGAAACTGTTCAGACGTAACAATAATCTCGTAAAATGCAAATATTTGATATGCAATTCAAAAGCAAACTTACCCAAAATACACGAATAAATTTATTACCAATATATGTGTAAGCGTTTTTATTTTATATTTTGTTCGTTTTGTATTTGTTGGTTTAAGTTATCGCAACATTCTTTTGGGCAACTATTAAATTGTACGCGTTAATGGCCAGAAATTTATGAGGAATTTGCAAATTTAATAAAGCTATAACAACTTTTTTCTGCTTTGTTTTTTTCTACTGTATTTGCACACGACAGCTATGTTATATTTATTTTGCTTAATTTTTTGTTGTTATCAATAAATATACATCTAGGTGTATTTTTAATACCGTTAATTTTTGTAAATTTTGTTATACTTTTTGTTTTCCTTATCGCTTTACATGATATTTATTACACTTGGCATTAGGCACTACATTAATTCCTGATTTTTATGACGTTGAAATTAATTTATAAAATACTGCAAAGTTTACACGACATTTGAGATTTTTTTCCTGTTGATCTTGATTTGTGTATTATTTATTTATTTATTTCGTTTTTACTTTGCTGGAGTATTGTTTTGTTTTTTTTTTTTGGTTGAATAAATGATGACGGAGCTAAAAGTGAATTTGTATTTTTCGACTGTAGAAATGCTGTAAGCAGACACACATATATATATTTTTGTTAAATATTTGGTTGGAGTACACACATATATTTTGACTACAAAAATAATCAAAATAAATATGGCGATAATAAACATGCATAAAAACAATAAATTTTCATATTATCAAAAAAAGTAAAAAAGCAAAAAGGAACCACAACAACAACAACAACAACAAATGTGCAATTAGCAGCAGCAAAGGCATTAATTTTCATTAAAAACAGAGAGCACACACAACACGTATACGCCATGTGTAACGCGTGATAATTATGAGCTTTAAACACGCAGGCACCGAAAATTTTTGTGTTTTTAAATTTACTTCTTCATTCTCTCTTCGCCCGCCACTTGCAGCTGTTGAAAGCGAAAATGCGGAGCGCGCGCAAAAAAAACAGAGAAAAGCACAAAAATAAATGGCAGACAGGACACAGGAGACGAACGCAAAAGGGCAACGAAGACAAGCTAAGAGCAAAGTAGAAGAAGAGTAGCAGCAGCAGCCTGTCAATATGTAGCTAGGAGTTACTCTCTGACTGACTGAAAGCAAAAACACAGCAGACTTTCGGCTCTTCTTCTTCACTATACGTACATGAAATAAATGTGTGTGTGAGTGTATGTGTTATATACATGACACTCTCGTTGTTGTATTTGTATTTATTTGTATGGATGCTATACCTGAGTGTCTGGTTTATGTGCCGAGGCGACAAAACAAAAAGTCAGCTGTGTAAATTGTGGGCGAAAATACGAGACAGGGCTAGAAGCTGCACAAGTCACAGAATAATGCTGCTGATGATGATGAAGTGATGGTGATGATGATTTGACTTGACTGGGGCAAAAGGCGGCTATATAAATGCGCTTACCCAGAGGGAAAAAAGTGTCAATGTTGCCAGCTTTAAGTTTCTTAATACAATTTTTAATTCGCCAAAGAGTTGAACTCGACTTGCCCACAAATATTTGAAAAATAATAGCATTAGAGAGCACCATTGGCAACTAATGGAGTTTGCATTTACAACTGAAAGATCAATTAAAATATGCATAATTGCAAATTCATTATTGAATTTGAAATATAATGTATGCTAATGCAATAACCATAACATAAACACACTTAATTTTATGTACAATAATTCAACACATACTCCTGCACTTGCACGCCGGAATAAACAAGTAAACATTTAGCACTGTAGAGAGAGAGAGAAGAGTGAATATTGCTCATACGCCGCATGGGTCAAAGGCAAAAACTTTTAACAGCCTACGCGGCTGTCGACGTTTCACAAAAATTGTTCGCCCTCTCAGTCCTGCGACTCGTTGGTGGCAGCTTAACATTTATGCCGTTTTTATGTGCTTTTTATTTTAGTTGAGTTTTGTTTCTTGCTTCCTTTTCGTTTGTACCCAGCAGTCAACATAACGACCATTAAAGGTATATTAAAGCAGGAGGTACACGCTCTGATGGGGTAGATCAGTTAAGCTCAGAAAAATAATTAATGTATTGATAGATTTTAAATAATTCAATATTAAAATAGTCTTAGAATAAATATAGGGTAAAAATGTAGATTGAAAAGTATACAACTTTTCGATCTTAGACAAAATATCAAAACAAGAATTTTAGGTTTATAAAATCTTAAAACAATATTTAGATGTTAAATTTACAATTTAGGATTAAAACAATCTTATGTTGAGACTAAAATATTGCTTTATGAGTGTTTTATTCCGTACAGAGAGAAGAAATTAGCTTTTAAAAATTAGAATGAAAATCTTACTTTGGAACTTTTCGATTAACAAATCTTAAGTAAAAATTCTAAATTGAAAAATTCTTAAAAAGTTTGATTTATTTGTTAACTTCTGTTAACTGTTATGGAACTTTTGATCTTAACTTGATTTTGCATTCTTGGTTAAATTTCTACATTTTTCCGTTATTGAAACATCAATATATGATAATAATGAATTTCAAGAATTAATGTATAATTGTCATCTTGATTTAAGAATTTAACTACTTGGTTTAATTTTAATATTTATTTTATTATTGATTTTAGCTGTGCAGGGTATCTGCTGTCTTGCAAGCCCGCATTAAGCATCTATCTTGTATTTATTTGCGCTGCTGTAGCGTCAACATGTTGTCTTTTATGTTGTTTTAACTTTTACGCTTTATTGAGTCGCATAAGGCGGCGAGAAAATGCCTAGAGAAACAGCACAAACACACACTCAAGAACACACACAGATGTGAAGGCCGCTTAATGCTGCTCTTATTGCTAACTACCAATACAAAGTTGACTATCTATACTTGTATATAAGTATTATCTCTTTTCTTTTTGCTTCTTTCTGTTTGTGTTTGTATGGCACAGATACCCAGCTCTCTAAGGCATTTGCCTCGTCACTACTTTCATACGGCATCCTTTTTATGCTCTCTGCTCCCCTGCATATAGTATAAATAAAATAAATGTAGGTGAAAATATACATAAATAATGGCCACATGCGCTGCCTTTTTTTTTTTTTTTTTTTGTATAGTATTATGAAGTGTGCGAAGCAATGTCTGTGAAAATTATAAAACAGACGAAACCTATTCCCCACATTCTCTGGCAAAGTCTCCGGGTCAGGTATATCAAGCTTGAGGGTTGATTCACTTGAGCGTTGTAGGCGTGGTAATAGCAAAAGCGCAGTGAGGCGTGCAACGAAGTCATGAAGTGGGCGAAAGTAGGCGTGGATGTGAGTGGTGACGGGAGTGGGGGCGAAGGGTATATGAAATAAAGTGCAGGATTATTGGGTAGGCAGCTTGGCAAAAGGAAACAACTGCCGGGCAAAGCATGACAAATACTTTTCTGCTTAGAGGCTGCCTTTGACACTATGCTAGAAGTGTTCTCCCTAAGCCAGGATTGCTAGCAAAAAGTGTCGTATTTTCCACGTTTGCAATCAATAACAACAAAACCAAAAAAAAAAAAAACAACTGACACACTTCCCCTGTTTTCGTGTTGTTTAAGCCGCTGCCGAGCTTATTGTATTGCATATGAATATGCGAGTGACAGCAAAAGACTTTAAATTATAGATAAGTAAAAGAAAATTGATTTGAAAATTTCAGAAATTTATTGAAGTTTAAAGTAATTTATTGTGATCAATGAGAATTTTCACTGTATTAAAAATAATTGTATTGCTAAAAAAATTAATAAAGAATTAAATTCTATTATATTAAATTTAAGAGTTAGGACTCAAGTATTCGATAATAATTTCCACAGTGAATTAAAAAAGTATTACATCACAGTATTAAAATTGTTAACATTTAAAGTTAACAAATTTCAAAACAATTTATAGTGAAACGAAGTTCTCAACTAATCGAATATGTCTTGAAGAAATTTAAGAGAGCAACACTTATGATAATTTCCACAGTTTATTATAAAATGTTTGCCTCATTGTAGTAAAATTTCTTATATTTTGTAAGTTAACAATAATTTGACGAATAGCTTTTAAGTTACCATAATATGTATATAAAAAAAATTAGGAATGCAAGTCTAAAAATGTTCAATAACAATTTCAAAGTGACAAGAGACAGCAAAAGACTTTGAAATACATATAAGTAAGAGAAATCGATGTCAAGACATCAAAAGACTTTAAAACATAAAAATAAAATATCAAATTTGCTGAGAATTGTATTAAAATATATTTTAAGTTGCCAATATTTATTAAAAATGAATAAAGAACAATATGATATACAAAAGTAAATTTAAGATATAAGACTCAAATATTCAATAGTATTGAAAAAGTATTTAAATTTCTTAGATTTCGTAAGGCACAAAAGTTCGTCATAAATTAAAAAAAATTGTAATATAATTTATAAAAACAAATAAAAGCGCAAGTCTAATGTATTCATAGATCATTTTCAGTGTATTAAAATAAAATTATGGCATTATTGAAATAAAGTTGTTTACATTTAAAGATCCAAAATAGTCAAAAGAATTTATTACGCCATAGCTTGAAATGAAGAGTATAATTCATAATTAAATTTTCTTAAAGCAAGACTAAAAAATTCAATTATATATTCCACAATGTATTAAAAACAAATTATTGCAACATTGTCTCTAAGCATCAAACTGTCAATCTGACATCCACCTTAAGAAAATGTTATTGGTATCTAGAGAAGATGTCAACCACAAACGATAAGAAAGAAAAGCGTAAAACCAGCACAAAATTCGCAAAGGAAATTGTTGGCAATCATAAAGCGCAGCAACATTTTTGCTTTTCTTTATATATTTTGTAATTTCCTCCCATAATGAAGGGCGTCAACAATGTGTTGCAAGTGGCAACAACAAAAACGAAAAGCAAGGAAAGACAGCAACAATAATAAGCAAATTACAAAGATGCTGCTGCACATGCTCCCTGCTCCTCGCTCCTGATTCTGTTTCTGCTGCTTCTCTCATCTGTCCGAAAGCGGGGCGGGGGGGAGGAATGCATTTGCATATATGCCGCCGCATAAATATATAGAGCGCAATTTATGTGTGCATCTATTTAAACTTTTCTTCTTCATCTTCATCTTCCCTTTTGCTGTGTTTTTGTTTTTGTTGTTGTTTTCCTTTTTCTTTTTTTTTGGTTGAGGGCCGCCTGTACTTGTCACACGTTGTCTTGTTCCAGTAAATGTATGTGAGAGAGATTATTTGCATGTGTGTGCCACGCTAGCGTGTGTACGTGAGTGTGGTTTGCCCTCGTTGTGAATGCAAAAAAAAACAAAAAAAAAAGAAAAACGCAAGCGAGATAAATAAAAAGAGCAGTGAACACAACTTACGAAGCTGAGCAAAACAAAAAAAAGGCGGCCAAGCAATGCCACTGGCAGCTGGAAACAGGACGAATTCTAGTCAGAGAAAGGATAGTGAGAGAGAGAGAGAGAGAGAGAGTTTAAGTAGTCAAGGCAGTTCCCACCCTCTCTTGCCATCTCTTTTCTTGCCTCTCATGCATGTCATAAATTTTAAATCTAAACTAGTTTAGTGGCTATAGGCAATCCTAGCAACAACAGCTAAATCTAAATCTTGTTTGGGGCTTTATCTAAACTTTGTGCCAAGGAAATAGGCACAAAAACGTTTTGCAAAACTTGCTATAAATAGTTCCTTCACATTTGATGAGTTTTTAATTATGATTTTTTGATAAATATGAAGCACAAACTTTGTAAATTATGAAATACTTTAAATACGTGTGTGCCAAAAAGTTGCCGCTAAAACTTTCTCCGCATTTCAAAAACTCTCTTCGTTTAACCTTTTTTGTTGTATGCATATTTAAGTAAACGATATAATGCAATTTTATATTGTGGTAATTTTTCGACAGTTATTATTTGAGTCGCCAGCCTCGTGGCTTCGAGACTTTTGCTACCGAATTGTTCAACTTGCCAATTAATTGCAAAGTTTTTAATTTACATTTTTGTGTATGCCGCGCAGCAACAACAACAATCCGTAAAACTACCCGAAAAACTATGAGTGCAATTTCGCAAAAGTTTTTTTCATTGGAACGCGCATTTTTCAGTTCAATAAAAGACGACGATGAGGAATGCTCAGAAATTAACGCCGCCCACGAGAGATGCTTCTTAAAGCACTCTCGAAAACTGTAGCCAAAAAAGTTCAAGAAAATCAATAGAGAAAAAAAAATGCAAAATTCAAGTTTGCCACAGAATCTTGGACAATGAAGTGGACGCCACTCGAAAGATTAAGCGTAACGTGGCTTTTCGTTCTAATAGAAAAATGTTGGAGTAAGCGAAAGCCGCGAGTTCACAAAAGTTTAGAAAGTTGTTGCAACACTTTAATTTTTGTTGTTGTATTTTGAAGTGAACTTTCCATGTTCAGTGTCGCATAAATATATAATACTTTCATGTATATATCTTATATATATAAATATATATATCTAGAGGGGGGAAAAGCATGCCGAGCACAGACATAACCACAAGGGTTAATGAACTCAATGTGCGGGCCAAAAGATGCCCAGAGGCGGCTAACAGAGTAAAACAGCCGCCAGCAGCAGCAGGGCAAATGGAGCGCGCCGTTTTCTGCTGCTGCCTTCGACTCCTCTCAACAGTGGGTGTCAACAATTGCACAGCTGGGCACACACACATACAGTGCGAGAAGTAGAAGAAATAACAGTCGTAACAGCTAAAAGAAACAGTAGTAGCTTCACACACACAAACACACACACACAGACGTAGAGAATCATCGCTGGACAACTTTAAAAAGCGCTCGTTTTGCTGGAGCTGTGAAAAATGTCAACACGAGAGAGCGCAAAACGAAGCTTAAAATGTAATCAAGTTCTTTGCCGTTTTTCTAGATTTACTATATATACATATATGAAATTTATATGCTCAGCACTTTTGGCTTTTTGCTTAAGCTATGCGCTGCACTGCATACGAGACGACGAATCGATAAACATGACTTGTTGAAAATGTGTGCACAGTGCGTATGTGTAATGTATCTAACAAGTGGCTGTATTGATAAATGCCCTCACAAGTTGGCAGCCCGAAGCACAACAGCTGCTTTATTATGCTTTTTTCATTATTATCACAAAATGCGTAGAAAAAAATTTCAAAAATGATTTCAAAATTTATTTATTTTATTTCAATTTAATTTGTTTTATTTAAAAATAATTCTTTTGTAGAATATTGCAATTTATTTCACATTTATTGTTGTTGTTCTTTTTCAAATCACTGCATTTATTTCACATTTCCTACACATTCACACCATTTGCAGAAAATTTAGTATCTTAACCAAGCAACTCAATTTGCATTGCACATTTCAGGCGCCATAAAGTGCCTAATAGTTGAATGCCATTAAAGTCGAAACGGTTGCAAAACATTTGTCATGGTAAGGCCAATAAACTTGTCATCCATGCTATTGTCTTCATAAAATTGAGCCATTAAAGACACTGTCACAGACACTTGGTCCAAGTCTATGCAGGCACTGGACACACTTGCAACTGTCGAAACCACATTGACCGCAAATGGGACAAAAGTTCGAAAACCACAAATTTCTTTGACCGGCTATATGGATATTGCATATATTGAAATGTTATAGCAGGTGTAAGAATTGAACACAAATTGAGCAATTGACAACAGAGTGCAGACACTTAAAGGAGAGAATATTAAGCGCTCTTTAAACGAAAAGTACGCAGCAAACCTTAAAGTATATATTGGTTTTATGCAAAATTTCTAAGCATAGCGCCAAAATGTTGACAGACACAGAAACAATACCGAAATAAAAACATAAGAATATAAAATTATATTTAAATTTTGAAAAAAGTTATTGCATTACATTTTGGTTGAGATCGAAGAAGATGCCTTAAATTTCGATACACTTAAATCATAGACACGCACCGATAAAATGAAAAATTCAACTTTATTTTTATGAATTATTATTATTATTATTGAGAGGGAATTTTTCTTAGTGGATGGATATTCAAATCCCAAGATTGGTTAACACAAACAACAGCCGCAAAGTATGCAATGCTTTTCTTTTTGATTTGATTAACGTAACGTAACGCGAACGACACAAAGACGCAAACGACGAAAAAACGGCGACGAAAGACGTAGAGACAACGACAAACGGCGACAGGCGACAGGCGACGGGAGAACGACGCGTGGTGCAAACAACGGGAAAATGTTTACAAAGCGGCTACTGCCACACAACTGAGGCGACAGGATGCATTTGCTGGCCACGCGAGGCGGCTGCGGAACGAAATGGAATCGAAACAGACAGGCACGAACACGAAGGCGCGCGCTGTTTAGAGCCGAAGTGCCAGACAAAAACATCTGTTCGCAAGCGAGAGGGCAAGCAAGCAGAGCAGAGAACGGTTGCGAAAGAGATGCAACAACAACGAACGAGCGTTCACAACAAAGGAGTGAAAGGGAAGCCCGACACTGCGAGAGAAAGAGTGAGAGTGAGAGCGAATGGGAGTGGAAGTGGACGTGGACGTGGAAGAGGGAGAAGGCGACCTAACTAACCTACCGCAAAGGGCTTGCAGCGGAGGCACAACAACAACAACAACAACAATAACAAAAGAGTGGCTAAAGAAATTGAATAGATTATATGCTTCCATATATAAATTAATGCAAAAGTAAAGTCTATCAATGCAAGCAAAAAATATGAAGAACTCTGTTGTTTGGAGTAAAGATTTAAGAAATTATTACTTATGAACGGACAGCTGGTGTGTCTCTGATAGTCGAATATTGGCGCCTGCGCCGCAAATGCATACATACGTTCACATGAGGTAAAAATGCCTAAGCCAAAATAGGCCTAGGCGAATCAACATTAAGCAAAGCAAAAGTGCAACGAAAATTGCCAACAGACATTTTTGAACCATTGCCAAAAACACGACGAGACGAAGAAAGCTGACGCAGCGAGCGACGACGATGACGACGTCAAAGACGAAGACGAAGACGAGGGCGAAGGCGAGGACGAGGACGACAGCCAAACAACAAGAATATGCCGCACAAAACGGAATATGCAAAACAAAAACAAATGAAAGCAAAAGCACGTGGCATGGCACTTGCCGGCATGTTGACTTCCCATCTTCGTTTAAGTGAGTGCCGGTGTGTGTGTGTTTTGTATGTGCGTATATGTGTGAATGTCTGTGTGAACGCGTAGGCGACTGTCGCTGGGAAAGAGAACGGTGGAAGAGGGATTATGACTTTGTCACGATGTTTGCAACACACAACGAAACATCGTTGAATATTTACAGCACTAAAATTTAATTTGGCATACTTTTCACAATTCTTATCCATACCAAATTTTAAACTTGTCGCAAAAGAAAATTTCGGATCTTTGAGCTAAAGAACAAACAACAAAAAATATTCAAATATTAATATTGATTAAAATGTAGAAAAAATTCAATTTACTTGAAAAGTTATTACAATTATTAAATGAAAAATAAATGAAATGAATATAAATGTTGTACTTTTTTATTTATTTCAGTTTCTTCTTAATGTTGTAATTATATCTGGAATTGAAATGTTAATATCCAAAAAATATAAAGTTGTATCGGTCACTAACTAAAGATTGGATAAATAGGATTATGTTAGTCTACAATACATTTTGATAGATTCAATCGATTTTTCAAAGTCCTTCTCTAACCACATATGTTTAATTGTTGCTTAAAGTCATTAATTCCCCACATTCTATGTCATTTCAACTAATATATTTATTAATATGCTAACTCATTTAATGTATCAATTGCTATTCAATTCAATGCCTTTTTGTTGTCATTCCAATACTTATGAATTGTGTGTGTCTGTCTGTGTGGCCGCCATTATTTTGAACTTCACGTATTTATGACTGCCATTTACGTTATTTTTCAATTATTTATTGCTCCATGTGTCGTTCACTTAATTAAGTACATTACTTGTGTTTTTGCTGCTGTCGCTCCGTGTCGCTGCGTCCTGAGTTTAATTCAATTAAATTTAGCTGCCAATGTCAGGGTAAGGACGGTGAGTGCCTGATTAATTGCTTTGCCTCGCTCTCAAGACAAACAAAACAAAAAAAAAAAAAAAAACAACAAGAACAACAACAAAATGTCAAGCGGCAATAATAACAATGTGGAACACAAAAACAACCATCAAAAGTCTACTTCAAGTTCATAATCAAATGGCAAGGCGTGAACTGCACGCTAACGAAAGTAAACAATGAGCTGGAAAAAAGCAGCAAAATTAACATTAAAGTTGAAAAGTAAGAAATAAACAAGCGAAATATTTACTAAAACGATAAGTTTCAATTCAGGCGCACGAAACACGCAAACGAAATGGGGAAATCCCCCAAACCATAACTTGCTCATTTTCACACGCGACAAAAAAATGAAGACAGAAGCAGAAATATAACACCAAAAATATAAAAAATTACCACGACAATTGAGTGCCCTTTTAAGAAGCCGGAAAATGATATTGTATGCGTTGGGAACGGCGTACACCGTGCCATAATTAAGCGTAAAGTAACCGAAAGTAATGAAAAAGCTTATCGAGATTAATGCATTCCACTTGGCTCCTAATGTGACTTCAGCATAGCATAGGACTTGCTCTATTACTAGCTGTGTGCTGAGTAATTAACAGATACTTTGGTACTGAATTATCAATAATTACGAAAGTTGTTCTTCCATCGAATGAAATTAATATTTTCAAAATAAATATAAATTATATTGAAATCCATTTTTAATTAACATAGATAGGAATAGAAATACAAATCGTCAATGCTATTAATATATCTAAAAACCCTATGCAAAGCGAACAAGTCACTTGCAAATGAAAATACATATGTTTAAAATTCAAGTCTCATATCTGTGTGAAAAATGTTTTAGCATTTCAAGTGCATTTCAAATTCATTTCGTAATTAAATCTGTCACATGTCAGCGACATTTCCTGCTTCTTATCAATCAAAACATTTAATGCAGAATTCTCTTTGATTTTACAGATAACGAGTTAGCTCAGTCGCCTTTTTTTTCAATATACCCTGTAATTCCAGAATATATATAAAGGGTTGCTCTATTCACAGCTACGATTCAGCAATAAAATAAAAAAACTATAACTATTATGATAATTTAAGATGACAAATCGATTTATAGTGTCAGTAGTATAAAATATTTATTTACAAATTAATAGCTTAATGTGCTTTTAAAGCATTTTCTTCTTTAGCAGATCAAATTTCAATTTATACTATCAGCCTAACGCATTAAGTAGTGACTCATCGTCGAGTATTTCGTTCGACTGAACCTTAAACAGCAGCCAAAACCCATTTTTTTTGCTAGCTTGCAAAACAGTCGAGGTAAAAAACAAAAGCCACAAAGACCGACAACACGGCGTATGAGTAACATATATGACACATGTCACGTGACGCCATAACACATCATTTTACCTTTTTTTTACCAGCAGCAAGCACGACAACGGAGACGAAGAGGAAAGAAAGAGAGGGACAGAGAGAGATAGTGTGGATGATAGAGACAGAGGCGAGGGGCAGGCAAACAGCAAATAACACGGGTAATGACAGCAAGCAAGTCAAGGCAGGCAGGCAGGCAAAATAAGACATTTTGTGATAAGCGCACAGGATAACAAGTTGAACGTGACGAGCATGTGGAAGAAAAAAAAATGAGCAAAGCACAAACAACAAAAAATAAACTCGTCGGCCTGTTGTGATATAAACAATGCCAAGCACTGTCGACAAACTACAACTCGCACACACACACATGTAAAGTGACAGCAAGTGTCAGAAAGCAAAACATTACAAAAAAAAAAAAAAAAATTAAAATGAAAATAAAACATAAAAGAACTCCACGCGCAAAAATATACTCGCATATAACACGAAAACGTTGAGCGAGAGAGTCTCTAAATGCCGCTGATAACGCAAGTGTCAGACCAGAAAAGCTGGCTGCTTTCTGCTAACCCTTTTCGTCTGCCTCTTTTACAACCTTTCCACGGCTTTACTTTCACTTTTCATGACTTCATTTTCGTTGGCGTCTCGTCGAGCGTCGTTTGACAAGCGCAAAGCGCATAAAATAGAAACAGACGAAAGCACAAAACGCAAAACAAAAATTTAAACACACACCGTCGAAAAAAAAAGAAACAAAATACAAAAGGAAAAAGTCGAAATCAAAACAAAAGAAAAACGAAAATAAACAGAAGAAAATTCGTCGTCGACACACATAAAAATGAAAAGTTGCTGCAAAGGATTACAAAAGACAAAACGCGCATAAAGTGTTCGGCACTTCCTTGTTCCTGCTATAGCAGGACTGCTCTTTGGACTCTCATGCAAATGCTAGCACAAAACAAAATGTAAATAATTTTTCATTACGCGCACATAATCAAAACGAAAGCGAAACTTTCTGTGGCTTTAATTCGAGACGCAAAATGCATCGGTTCGGTACAGAAAAACTATTCCTCGATTTTAATAAATTAAAAATTTGTAAAAAAAAAAAAAAACAAAAACTAACAATAAGACCAAACATGCATCAAAAATTACATAATTAATTTGAATACAAGGAAATTTAACTCAAACGCTTTCATTTATTGCACTTTCGAAACCATATACAGAAATAAAAATTCTATCTTAATTTTATCCGAATGTGAAATCCAAACTGTTGCAAAATGTTAAAAATCAACACCATCGTCCTCCGCAGCAGCCATACCAACTGTTGAATGGACCATTGAAGGGTCCAAAGCTCGGATCATAGAATCCACTTGGACCACAACCTCCACAAGAGCCGATACAAGCAGAAGGATAGCAAGGATAGCTGCACATGATAATTTTTGTAAAAACTAGAAGATAACAAAAAAAATTTAATAAAGTAATTTATCAATGTAAAACTTTTGAAATACACACTTTTCTCGACACACACAAAAAAAATTGAAACAATTATAATTTTGTAAGATTATTTATTTTAAAGTATTGGCTCCGAAAGGCTTGAGCATTGGTGTTGTACTGAAAATTATATTTCAAATGTAGAGCAGACATTAGAAATTGAAATTTGAGTGAATCATCAAGGCAACTTCCGCCTATTCATGTGAAGTTATATGTTTCATAATTAGGAACAAAAATCAGTGGAAAAATCATCAGAATAGAGTTTTTGCAATTATGAAGATAAATAAAACGATCTTAAATTTGTTTGCTATACATATATTGCTTTTCCTTTAATTCAACTTTTAAAATAAATTTATTATTTAAATTAATTATGGGTTTTATTTGTAATAAAACAAGTGGAAAAGATACAATCGAGTGTGCTCAACTATGAGATACACGCCACTCGTATTCAGAAAAACAAAAATAAAAAATGCGGTATTGTCATTTAAATATACCGAATTTATATACCTAAAATATACTATAATATACTGTTATTTTGTATGTTTGGTAATATACCAGACAGTTAGACGGACATATTGACACGGACAGTGCCGCCTTGTGCCTGTCATATACCTTTCCTGCCAATACAATACGAATGAGTTTCTCCCATGAATGAAATGTTGCAAGTCACATATCGACATTTGGCAGCAGTTGATTTGGATCGAATCTGATGAAAACTAACAAACAATGGGCATTGCCGCACATGTTGAACTTTATTATATGGTATGGGATCTTAGTGAAAATTACAAAATGATTGTGTCAATGATAATTATATCCACCGTATTGATATGATGCACGTTGTTGATTTTGTTTAATCGAATCATCATACGATTTTTTCTGGGCTTTTGCAATAACATAAATTAGCTCGTACTTGCGTTGAAAATCGAGTAGCTTTGATTTTCCGGGTCCATTATAGAAATCTTCAAGTGTGAACTTTTCAAAAGAGATTAAGTCAAGAAATTCTTTGACTATGGAGCCATTTGAAGTTGTCGCTTCATCGGAGTCGACTTCGGGTTTGGCATTTGCAACTTTTTCATCAAGAGTCATCTTTTTAATATCAATTAAGTCGCCAACTTCCTTATCAGATTGGATTTCGGGTTTGACATCTAAAGTATCTTTGATACCATTAATATTGATTGCATCCAAATCATTTACATGAATGTATTCTTCAATAAGTTTAAAACGCATAGATTCATTAATATTAATAAGACGAATGAGGCTCTTGAATGGGTGCACTTGAAAATGCAAAATGTTCGTTAGGTTTTTTATATTCCATGCTTGCACTTGAATATGTTGAGAGACCTTCAAAAGTAATGAGTTAATCGATAGTATGTGCGAGCACTGATATATGGCAAGAAGTTCGTTCAGGATGCATCGATCTGAACATTTTTTCAACTTATCAACGCAGGCGTCCTTAATGCTGCTCACAAGATATTTATGTCCGAACTCGAGTAGCTTTATAATTTGTTCTACGTCATCACATTTTATCTGCGAGTCGCCGCTATAGATAAAATTTCGAAACATTACGAAAGTTTCGGGCTCCACGTCTGTTAGCTTAATCTCTCCAGTTGTTCCCTCGGTAAAGTTTCCATAGCACATGCGCTCAAAGACTTCGGACGCACACGAGAAGATCAATTTATGGCCTAAATAGACATTATCATCGATGATAAATTTGCAATCGGTGTTGCGGTCTGAATCCAGAATTGCAGTCAATGATTTTCCAAGCCTGAAACAATTCTTTGTTGAATACAAGTTTGCGAAAAATTGTTCAACAAAAATACTCACCAATTCATAGTTTTAATATTTATTTTCTTCAGAACACAATGAAGTTAAATTGATGTGCAGCGCTTTCGAGATTGAAAATATGAATGAATCAGAATACAAAATATCAGCAAATAAATTGAAACAAATTTGCCTCCTTCTTATATACACAAAAGCACAACTGAACTCCAATGTGTTTATGTAAATGAACACTTCAATCCAATAGAAGTAAGATCGGCTTCAGCTTATTTCTTGCCCTTCGTTGCTCAGAATTTGCTTAATCAGCAGTTCGAATTCTGTAGAACACTCAGTGTGTTTTATATACTTGGGCTTGTCAACTGACATTGCTGAAATAGAAGATAAAAATCATGTATAAATGGTTTTTGTTGCCAGCTTCAACTTATGTTTATACAATATGAGGTATGTATTTCATTCGAGAAAATCTCAAATCACTATTCTGCATTATTTACTCTGACAACTGTATAAAGACCTCAAATAAATTTGCCTTGTTTGAATTCAAAAGTATTATAAAGACATGAGTTGAATTAAATAGAATATTTGATATTTTCGTCTCAACCTCATCATAAAACAAGTAAGAAAGTTACAGTCAAGGGTGCTCAACTGTGAGATATACCACAAATATACTAAATTGTATATTTGGTATATTGATATAGGGTACTTTACTCTATGTATACTATATATTACAAAATACGAGGGCAGTCCGATAAGTACTTAACCTCACCACCCGATGACGTCACTATCCCAAGAGAAATTCACTAGTGTAGTACATTCTTGTAGACGGCTATTTTTGAATCGGACTCGTAGTTTTGTTTTCACTGCGTATGGAATTGGACGTGTCCGCGGATTTTAGAAACATGGAGAAAGAGCAATATTGGTATTTGATTCGATTCTTGTTTTTGGAAGGGAAATCAATCGCCCAGCGAAATGAAAGAGCGCTTGAATGCTGTGTACGGTGACTCTTTTCCTTCAAGTTTCAACGTGGTCGCACGTCGAGCTAAAAGGAGATTATGTTGAGAAATAAATCGCCACTTTTCCAAAGTTTTCGTTTTTCTTTTGGAGGGCTAAGTACTTATCGGACCACCCTCGTATACAAGATTGTCAGCCAAAGCAACTACGACCCCTTGAAAGTAGGCGTTTTAGCACATACAAAACATCGACAATTTTTATCTGACCGCAACCGAAATTTCAGGAATCATGAAAACTATAGTCATTATTAAAATTACGCTTTGTGGTAGATAAATACACGAAAGAAACCAACACGAATTGCGGTGTACCGTCTGTTTTGTTATGCTTCTCGATCAAGACTGACTACGTTGCTAAATTATGTATAACAAGGAATGTGACATAGAATGAGAGAATTTATAAAGAGAGCCAATATCGAGAGAGTTGGGATGGCCGAGAGAGCGTCACACAGACACATGGTCTGTGTGAGTGTGTAGGCACTCGTTCTACTACAGCTTATTCGAATTTTGTCAATTTGCGAGGGCGGAAGTGGGCGTGGCAAAAATTTGAAACAAACTTGATCTGCATGCAAACATAACAAATGCTGTCCAAAAATTATAGTTCTATCTCTAATAGTCTCTGAGATCGAGGTGTTCATGCGGACAGAAGGACAGACATCAGACAGACAGACGGACATGGCTAGATCGTCTCGGCTGTTGACGCAGACCAAGAATATACATATATACTTTATAGGGTCGGAGATGCTCCTTCTACCTGTTACATACATTTCCTGTCGGCACAAAGTTATAATAACCTTCTCCCCTATGGGTAGCGGGTATAACTAACTTATTTTCAATACAAGACATATCATACTATGCATTGAAAACGCTGATGCTAAAATCCATAAACTAATAGTATGTAGTACATACTATGTACTAAACTACTATGTTCAAGAATGAAACAAAGGGCGTCACGATATACTTACATATGTATTTGATTTTAGAAGACTAATAGAACCTCTTGAAAAACAGTTCAATGTTTAACGTTGTTCAATGAGTCGAGCTCACAAATGTTCTACTAATAAAATCAGTATTTTGAAGAAATTAAGCCAGTTTTAATGCTGCATACTTCCGAATTATTGCGTCCCTTTAAATACATATTTAAATACATAAGAATTCGTATTTATCATTTACATATTTGTAAGCAATATGTTTAAATAAGAAGAACATTTAATGTAGACAGATCTTATACTAATACATTCATTAAAACACATTTATAATGGAAAAATAATTGCAATAAATTTGCAAACAAAACAATTATTTAATATTGTAAGCAAAAGTAACATTTCAGTATATGATATATTCCCTTTAACTCCTTTTTACATTAAACTGCATTACAAGTCGAGCTATAAATTTCAAGAATGTTTAAAGTCAGTTTGAGCCTAAAGCGATGAGCTTAATAAATAAACATTAACCAACATTTAACCAATATTTACATTGTAATTTAGTCATTATGTCCAACGTTCTCACGTTTTAGCTGCCGGCCATTGGCCAAACAACCCAGAAAGCAAAGCCAACGCTCAAGCGTTTTCACCTGCTCGACAAATAAAGCAATTTTGGGGCGCGTGTTAAGCTGTTTTACATAAACAGTAGCTACCTCGGGGCAGAGGAAATGATGGGGATATTGTTGACGGGGGAGGAGGGAGGAAACGTTGCCGGGGTAGAAGATTGACTCATATGCTGGGTCAACTGCAGCTTTGCTCGTTGCCATATTTTGCATGGCAATTTCGTTGTCTGCCTGGGCTAGACTAGACCAGTCGCTGGCAAAGGCATAGGAGATATGTAGCTACCATAGCTAGCAGAAGCCTTTTGCCTTGGCAATATTTAGGCAGTTTTAATGCAAAAGCGTCCACAAACCATAAATAATTGAAAACTGCAAAGACGTGCAAAAAATGCCGAGGCAATGGCGAGCTTCTAAAAAAACGAAAAAAAAAAACAAAAAAATACAAAAATAAAAACGACGAACGAAATGAAACGAAATACTAGCAAGAGGCAGTCAGCAGCCAGCAGGCGAGTTGTTGTAGTGAAGCATGCAAAAGTCCCATTAAGGCTAATAGGCCCAAAAGGACCAGCAGAGAGACAGCTCTAGTCAGAGAACCAGAGACAGTTAGTCAGTCCATGAGTTGGTTGAGTTAGTTGCAGTTAGCAGACCAAACTACCAGGGTTGGCAATCAAAATCGTGCAAGATTGAGTTTCCAATCAAATCTCCGCACAGGCTTAAGCTTTATTAAAAAAAAAAAAAGGAATACGACACAGACGATAATCAGTATCTTTCATAATACTCAAATATTCAGAATATCAAAATTTGTATTTATTATTTATTTAGTTATTTAGTTATAACAATTGTTGAACAATCAATCAATGAGACTTGATTTCCATCCCAGCTGCTTTGCAAAATGTGTATGCAACTTAAGAATCATAATGAAACTTGAATGCCCTACACTAAATAAAACAAGTAAGAAAGCTACAGTCGAGTGCTCTCGACTGTGAGATACCCGCTACCCATTTTGAATAAAAGAAATATATTTTGCGGTATTTTCTCAAAATATACCAAATATACTGCAAAATACTAAAAATATATACCGAATGGTATATTTGGTATATCGACATAGTACCGTATTCAAAATATACCATAGACGGCACAATATACCAGATTGTCAGCCAAAGCAACTAAGACCCCCAGTAAGTAGGCGTTTTGCCCATACAAAAGTATTTCTTTAATAACTTCGACAATTTTTATCTGATCGCAACCAAATTTTCAGAAATCATAAATACTATTGTTATTATTGTATATACCAAAATTCGGAACTCTAGCTTTAAAATTACGCTTGTTATTCGATTTTTTTGATTTGCGGGGGCGGAAGTGGGCGTGGCAAAAATTTGAAACAAACTTGATCTGCGTGCAAACATAACAAATGCTGTCGAAAAAAAATTATAGCTCTATCTCTTATAGTCTCTGAGATCCAGTGTTTCATACGGACAGACGGACAGACGGACAGACACACAGACGGACAGACGGACATGGCTATATCGTCTCGGCTGTTGACGCTGATCAAGAATATATATACTTTATAGGGTCGGAGATGCCTCCTTCTACCTGTTACATACATTTCTTGCCGGCACAAAGTTATAATACCCTTCTACCCTATGGGTAGCGGGTATAAATATTAATGATGTGTAAAGTTTTTTGTGAAAAAGTTATTTCGTTCATTTTTGATCAGACTAGTTCATTTGATTCATTAGTTTGATTTTGTTCACAACGTTGTTCATCGTTCTATAGCGCATGTCGTTTCTTTTCCTTTATAGGCCAATTTTTTATGTTCTTCGTTCGTTAATTTTTTAGTTTACCATTGTACTACTATATATTCTGTTTCATAAATGTATCAACATTATAACAAATTTTGTGAGCATCTATTTACTAAATTTTAATTCAATTTAATGGTAAATATATAAAACTAATGTAAAATAGTCGGACAGTAAAAAACAATCAAACCAAAAAGAAAACAAACATCATCAAAAGTTAACTACTGAACCAGAACAAACCAGAGATCAAAAGTAAACAAGCAAACAAAAACACAACGATGAAGGGGAACTTTATGTATAAGTTCGTTGACTTTGTTTAAAAACAATCCAAATACATATATATGCTGATCACTAACATAACTTCAAATATATAACTTTAAATTATGTATTATAACATTAATAATAAAAACATACTCTCAGAAAAATGTATCTTAATTTGTCAAATAGAAATGTGAGCTTGAAAAACTTTTTGTGCTTAACAATTTACTGGAGAATCTAGGGATATGTACTTGCAACCCTGGTCCAAAAAATTGTTGGCGTTTGCACGTTTAGTGTTGTAGTTTGCTGTTAATTTTGTCCCTTTTTGCTGTGGGATTGTGTGTGTGTGTGTGAGGATGGCGTCGAGTATGCAAGTTAGGCTCCCCGCCCACAAAAGTAGGCTGCACAATTTTTGGAGCTGCCCTGTAGCGCGAACTGTTTTCTGTTTTTCAGCTAGAATATGTTTTTTTTTTGTTTTTTTGTTCGTCTTATTTTTGTGTTTTTTTTTTCTAAACGCCGCTAGCACTTTGCAGCACTTTAGCGTCGCTTATCCTAATTGTGGTTATTTTGTGTGTGAGTGTCCTTCGTGAGCCGCTCACGCGAAACGTGCATAGAGCATGTCCTGCCACGTTTGTCTGCACTGTTTGTGCCTATATGTCCCGCTCTGACCCTCTCTCTTTCTCTCATTCCCACTGTATGCATGTGTCTCTGTCTGTATGTGTGCATAATTTTTTGGCATTTAGCCAGATAATTTTCTTGCCTGCTCAGCTCAACTCGATTCGAGTCGACTCGACTCGTCCTGTCCGTTTCTGTTGCAAAGTTAATGTGTCCTGGCAGGCCTACAATATTTAATACGGCATTTTCCCCCTCTATTCTTTCTCTACTTTTGGTCTTTGCCTTTTGGCATTTGCGTTTTTATTGTCTCTTTGTGTGTGAGTGTTTCTATTTTTATTTTTTCTTGTGGGCGTTTCGACGTTCTTATTTATGATTAGCTGTAAATTAAGTTGGCATATTTTTAATGGCTTCTTAGCTGGCAATGCAAAGCATAATGTGATTGTTGCTTGCACACAAATGTGAGATATGTTTAACAATTGTCCTGATCTAAATTTTGTAAAATATTTTCACTAATGAAGAAATGTATAGATTTTTTATTTTTTGTATGAGCACTTGAGCAAGCATGTCAACATGATTATAGAAATCATATTCAGGCCAAGCCTAACACTCATACCAATTAGTTTTAGTGGAAATTTATTTGACTTTATTATTTATGATTTTAATTTTAAAGCAGATTGCATTCAGAAGTTCACTTTCCACTTTTAATTTCTTGATTCTGGCATTAAAAATCTCTCTTGTGAATTTAAGGAAATTAATATCTGTATATTTCATTATTACAATCACATTTTAATAGCACATAAAATATGTCAAGTGTAAGTAGTAGAACATCTCAACTGAAGTCAAGTATTTCCTGAAAGCCTTTCAGTACATTAAGCAATAGTGAAATGTTGTTTCAGGCACGCAACGATTTTGCTTTTGATTACCATCTTCAGCAAGTGTCATTGAAAATATTCTCACAGTCGTCAATCTTTCACTTTCCACTGGTGTCTCTATCTCTGCTCCGATGGCATTCCTTTTACCCAACAGACAACAGACACCTGCATCAATGCCCCAAATCACGTACACTCTTCGCTAGTGCCATTTTGTCAACTTCTAATAAATTTGCAGCTGTGCAAAAAGGGGGCAAAAAAATATACGAAAAACTTTGCACTAACAACGCAGCGACAGTGGATCGCACTCTGAACTACACAAAATAAAAATGGGTTGGGATGGCGGTAAATGTGAAGCTGCAACGCCTAAACAATGGCAATGGCAACAGCAACGGCGACGGCAACGGCGACGATGCCGTCATTTTGTAAATCAAACAAGTTTTAAGTGCGCCGAGGCGGCCAAAAGCTCGTGTAGGTGCCACCAACCAACCAACCAACCAACCAAGCAAGGCTGCAAGGAGGCAACCACCAGGAGGCAAGAGAACCGCACAAAATATTCATGAACACAACAGGCTCATAAATAAATTGCAGCCCAAACGGAACGGAATGGAGCGTTTGCCATTCGCTATTTGGCCGCGTTGCTGTCGCTGCCGCTGTCGTCTGCTGATGCCACCAAAAATGGGCACAAAGTGGCTGCGAGTGGCGTGAAAAACTTGAAAATATGCTAACATAATGCAAGCGAATGTCGAATGGCAGCACTCTACCTACAAATATTGAATCAGAGATTGAGATGGGAATGGAGATCGTGATGGTGATGACGATGGCGATGTATAGCAGACAGAATGGAGGCCAAAATGCAACATCAAGGTTTTATGATGCTTCGATTTCGTGGAATTAGCAATGAGCGAACGTGGCAAAGAGTGCCCAAAGCAGGTCTCAATGCACTTCTAATTCGAGATGCGCAAAGATCGTGTTGCCTCTAAGATCGTGTTGGCTATCAAAATTCCAATTAAATCAAGTATCAATATCAACTATATGGATTTTTAATGCATGTTTAGGCACAGAGAAGGAAAGACAAATAGTAATATCAAGATATGCATAATCAATATTTTAATTAATTACTGTTCCATAAAGGCACAGATATGTAATGACACTACAATTAGACTTACTAAAAAAAAAAAAAATATACAAAATATAAAAATTATAATTTCCCGAATTTTAAACTATGCATTCAGGATTAAGTTTGTACCAAAACTTTATAAGCACTAACTACATAAATATTTGGAACTAAATCAAAACCAATCTCAAAATCAAAATCTATCAAAAATAATTAAAATACTTTTATTCTTAAATGAAGAAAGTCTTTACAGAATTACGATTTTAGAAAATGCTGCACCAATTGTTCCCCTCACGTGCGCATCTCTAATTCCAGTTCATCAGCTCTTCAGTTCGATATTTATTTTCAGTCAACAGCGCGTTTTTAATATCACCTAGAGAGACACAGAGAAAAGGGTAGCAAACTGATGATGGGTAAGATTACAGTATGCTACAGCATACGATTTACGTTCATGCCTTTGCAGCTGAATTTTCGTGAATTATTTGTGTTTGGCAGCTTAGAGCAACTGCTACGCTGGCAGCTGTCAAGGCTTTAAATTGAGTCACATTGAGTCGGAAGTGTGTAAAAGTATCTCTAATTAATTTAAGCCATTAACATTGGTAAGGCTTTGATATGCAATTTGCAAAACTTACACGTTCTGCCAGCAGCATAAAGCCAGACTAAAAGACGGCGACAAAAAGCCATGAAATAAATTATTTCAAGAATCAATTACAACTAATAGCATAGACCACTTGAAAATCAATTCAATTCACATGAAAGCCGGTCGTCGTCTGACAGAAACAGAGACTGAGCTTGTGACTCTGACTCTCATTCTGATACTGACTGTGAATTGAACTGAGTCTGTGAGAACAGGACACACAGGCAATGGCAAAGGCAGCCAGGATAACTTCAGGCCTGACTGGTCTGGTTGATTGTGTATGGCACAGATTCAGATTCGAATCAGAATCAACCAAGACACACACTAAGAGTGAGAGGGAGAGAGAGAAGTGGGGAGAGAGTATGAGCTACTCCACACACATATGTGACGATTTAAGCTAATGCATAATTGATTGTAATGCCCTGGCAAGCCGATTTTGGATTGCCAGGCTTCAACGGACCATCAATAGCTGGCAAATTAAGCAGCTAAAGGTGAATGCATGAAGCATTAACATGCATACAAACATATTTCACATTATTCGCAACAATGTTCAAGTAAATCTCAAACAACTAACGAAACATTTTGCTGATTGTTTTCAAAATATATTGATGCTTACAATTTCTTAGATTACTACAAGCACATTTCAAACAAAAACGCATTAGACAAGAAACTAATTATTGAACAACTTTAAAGACAAAAATTTAAATGATATTCTATTCTAAAATATTACTAATAAGAAATAGCAATCTAATATACAACCCAATAATGAAAATGTCACTTTTTTTAAAATTTACAATACTTTGTGTAACATGTGTAATACAAAAAAAAATATATTTCAAATAGAAAGTATTAGATATTAAAACAATCAACTTTAAATACTACAAGAACAAATATTACGAAAATAAAGACAAATCTCATGAATCATAATGATATGATATCAAAATTGAACCCATAAGCCGAATCTGACTAAACAAAGCTCAAAATTACTTACTTATAGCCCAGTCCTGAAAATACAAAATATATTCTTATTTCCTGAATGCGAAAATGTCAAAAATAAAACGAGAGGGCAATATATTAAAACAGGACCAATAATCTTTGAAGAATTCTATAATAAATATATCATAAATCAGCAAACATTTTTGTAAAATCTTAAAACCATGATTGAACATAATAAATTTTTGTTTAAAATCGAAAAGTTTTCAAGCACAAGTATTTAATTTTGGTTTTTAATAAGTCATTTCTACTTTCTGTGTAGTAAATTCATGGCACATACATTATATTCTATTTATATATATGTATTTTATATTACAAAAGGAAATATGAATCTATATTTAATTTAGTTTACCATTCATCATAATTTATGTAATATGAATAAGGCAATATCAGTGTAATCTTCATTCAAATAATATTATGCAAACATTAAGTTAATTAAAACTCTTGAAGAGTATTTTAATAACATTTAGCATTTATACACATTTTTGTCATACGCCATTTCAAAGTTTATTTATATATCTTTGTAGACTGGCGAAGTGGAAACAAAACGCAAACACAAAGTTCAATGTTAAGTGCTTTCAATTCAGCTTTATAAAATGCTTCTCATTATAAACTGCCCCGACTAACTGACTGAGTGTGCGGAGGAGGTTGTTGGCATGTTATCTATCCCAAAGGCTCGTCACTGGATTTTGGGCACTTTTATATTTATGAAATGCATAAACAACGCCAGCAACGAGTACACCAGCAACAAGAACAACAAGAGGAATAATAACAATGAGAGCAACAATAACCAGGGAACCGTTCCCCAATATCCGTTATGCCAGTGACAAATGCGAACTTTTCATTTCTATGCCGCAACAGTCGTCGCTGAGTTATTTAAGCTAAACATGGATGGGCAACAGAACTAGACAGACAGACAGACAGACGGACGGACGGAAGGACAAATGTCATGACAGACAAGTCCGGACGCTGGACAGGAAGACAGACAGACACACACCAGCGACGCAGACAAAACTGTATTCCCTCTATACACCTCTTCAGCTCTCTTTCGCTCTCGCTCTTTTTCTCTCTCTCATTTTTTATACTCGTATTTGGCGTGCAAACAATAGAGGCAAGCAAAGGAGGGGAGGGAAGGGGAATATGGCGGCAGGGATTGCACATCTGAGTGGCAGACAGTGTGCAAATGTCAACTCGTTGGAATTCAGACAAGTATATGTAGCAGATATATAGAAAAATGTCAAGAGTGCAAAATGCACATGCCAAATGTCTTTGGTGCCTGCCATCGCCAGCAAATGCAAACTGCAGCTCTGACTTTGGCTCTGGCTCTGGCTTTGGCTTTGGCCAATTGGCAGCCTGTTGGGCCATTTAATTTGTTTATTAACTCGACGCGCGCTGTCAGCGCAATTAACGCCTAATGAGCACCAAAGTCGCAAGTAGTCGCAAAAGTTTCTTTTGGTCATGGACTTGTATCATCATCATCAGCATTATCATTATCTAGTCTGTTGTCATCATCATCCTCAGCATCATCATCATCAGCATCAACAACATCAGCATGCGCCGCAGCGACGTGCAGTGAAACTTTGTGCTGCCCAGAAAAACCACAACAACAATGTGGCAAGTGCTTTACATGCAACTGACGATAGCGAAGATTGTACAGCTAAACCGGAATAGATAGTACTATAGATATAACTTGGCCAGAGAAAGCACTTTACTTAAAAGAGTCTATTACTGTTTGAATTAAACATGCCTTCAAGAAACTTTAAGGAAGAAAAGAAATACATAAATGAAATAATACTTATTTATGTTTTATTCACATACATTTCCTCAAATCCAATGTCGATCCTTTCTATCTGCAAAAATAGAAGTTAAAATGTCAATAAATAAACTATATGTCCAAATCTTATTGCATTTATAATTAACTAACTAACTATTAACTATTATTATATTCAAACTTTTGTTGAAAATTGTTACATTTTTAGATGAATTATTTAATTTAACTTTTATATTCATTTTATATATGTTTAAATGTAAACCTTTTTAAATCAACATAAATATATAACAAAAATCTAATCGTTGAAAACTTTTTTCATACTAAATTTTTCACTAAAATAATATGCTTGGCTTATTTTATAATTATTATTTATTGGCTTATTTTTATTATTTTTTATTTTTATTTTTTTGGTTTATTTTATAAGTAATATAATAACTTATTTATTAATTTTTTAATCTAAAAAAGTTTATTTTATTTTGGGTTTCTAAATTATTATTAGGTAGGTTAATTTAATATTTGATGTTTTATTCACAAATATTGCAGTTTTTATGTCAACTATTATTAGATCAATTAATTTTATATTGCATTTTGAATTTACTATGTAAAAACTTCCTTTTTAAATTATATAAAAATACCTTTTAAAAATCGTTTTGTTACGAAAAATAAAATATCAATAAATAAATCTTAAAATAAATTACGAATAGGTTTTACATTTGTTTTAGTCTTGGATTTATGTTGCAATACTATAGTTAAGAGCAGCACTCGATTTTTTTTCAAGATGTAATATGAATTAAGGGTATTTAAGCAGCTCTGTGTTTGCCTTATCAAGGGCATTTTTTCATTCATTGTGTGGCATGTTGATTGCACCACCATTTTGGGTGACGGAAATGCAAACGCATAACTTTTGTCAGTGGCAGAGTCAAGTATGCCAGAAGCAGCAGCAGCCAAAGCACAACTGCTCCACATCTCGGCCATGTCCAGATGCTGCTGCTACTGCTGCTGCTGAAGCCCAAAATCTCTGGCTCCCCAAACCCATTTACCAACCACAAAATATGCTCAACGCAGCGCAAATTTTTGGTTTAGTTTACTGCAAGTCGACGTCGTCGTCGGCGGGTAGCCAACTTAATGTGTTGTCGACGCCAGCTGCGAAATTATAAATTAGTATTCATGCCCCACAGTGTCATTTCCGCGAATGCGCGAGCAGAGCAGTTGGCGAAAAACTTTTTCCTACAAGCCTTTGTGAAGAGATTGATATGCGTGCTACAAGAAACTGCCAGCAATATGGCTGATTATGAAGTGCTTCACAGTCTCTTACAGCCTCTCACCCTACATTTTATCCCCCTCTCTCTTTCTCTCTATCTCTTGCCTTCTCGTTTTTACCGAGTGCGTGTGTGTGAGCGCGAGAGACAAGTTCAAAATTGCCAGAGTTCAAGTTGCAAGTGCTTAGAGTGTGTTATGGCGCAACTTTTTCATATAAATCCTTAATTATGACATTATTTTGCATATTATATTGTCGCCATTTCGCATGTTCCCAAATACAGTTTCTGCATTAAAATCGGTAATTATGAAATATCAAATGAATTTGAAAATTTCGTATAAGTCATTATTATAACATTTTGCATAAATTGATATTATTATTTCAAAACTAGTTTGTTGATTATATTATAGTTATATTATTAAATTCCAAAGTCGTATTATAATATACAATTTAGTTGTTTCTTGAGTCCATTAAAATAAAATTGGGATGTTGTTTCAAAACGCGTTTTTCCAGCGACTTTTTTAGTGAAAGATTTTGTAAAAGTATTGCTATTGTTCATTTCATTTCATTTATTTTTCAGCTGTATATTTAATATTAATCAATAGACTCAATAATGGAAATAATTATATATTTCTTATTCGTGAAATGAGTATGAAATTAGTTGCGGGAATGTTTGAAATTCAAGCAACACTTACTTATGTGTCATTGACTGACTCAGCGCTTTAAGGGTAAAATCTATAGCATAACTTAAGGCACAAAACAATTGCAATTGAGTTTATTCCAATGCCAACGTCGCAGTCGCAGTCGCTGTCGACGCTGACGCTGACGCTGACACCACAACGAATTGCACTTACGACAAATTTTTGCGCCGAGTGTCAACCAAACAGAAATAAGCCTCAAATTGTGCCCGAGCTCAGAAAACGGAGCAGGACCAAAACGGACGCCAGACGGCAGACGATAGGAGACGGTGAATGGTGTAGAGGGCATGGAGGATGGTAGGCAACTGGAATATTTTGTACTTTATGCCAGCAAATTCCGTTGGCCAAGTGCCAAGTTTTACGCCGATGCAGCCGCACAGCATCAGCAATGGAGCATCAGCAGCCGCCGCCGTCATCGTTCCTATTCCTGCTCACGTTGTATGCCTCACGTTGCAGTTCGAAGCGGAGAAAGAGAGGGAGAGAGAGAGAGGGGGAAAGATTGAAGGGGAAAGCCTGATGCTGTGTGTGTTGTATGTGGGCGTTGTAGAGTCGACCACACCCGGAGGCCAGTAGGTTGCATGTCGATTTTAGGCTTAACAGGCAACGAGTTCAACTACTTCTCATGCGAATCTATGGTCTGGGGGGCCTCCGGGTCGAGTTGGGTCTAGGTCCGGAGCTCAGTATCTAGCCTAAGCGGCCTGGCATTAAAACAAATGCAAATATGCCGTGCAGCAACATAACAACACCACCAGACGATCGTCTGCGCTTTTGTTTGGCAATACGCTTTTCGTTTTCAGTGTTTTTATACCCGCTACCCATAGGGTAGAAGGGTATTATAACTTTGTGCCGGCAGGAAATGTATGTAACAGGTAGAAGGAGGCATCTCCGACACTATAAAGTATATATATTCTTGATCAGCGTCAACAGCCGAGACGATATAGCCATGTCCGTCTGTCCGTCTGTCCGTCCGTCCGTCTGTCCGTATGAACACCTAGATCTCAGAGACTATAAGAGATAAAGCTATAATTTTTTTCGACAGCATTTGTTATGTTTGCACGCAGATCAAGTTTGTTTTAAATTTTTGCCACGCCCACTTCCGCCCCTGCAAATCAAAAAAATCGAATAACCAGCGTAATTTTAAAGCTAGAGTTACGAATTTTAGTATATACAGTAATAACTATAGTAGTTATGATCCCTGAAAATTTGGTTGCGATCAGACAAAAATTGTGAAATACTTTTGTATGGGCAAAAACGCCTACTTACTAGGGGTCTGAGTTGCTTTGGCCGACAATCTGGTATATTGTGCCGTCTATGGTATATTTGAATGCGGTACTATATCGATATACCACATATACAATTTGGTATATTTTTAGTATTTTTTGCAGTATATTCGGTATATTTTGAGAATAATACCGCAAAATATATTGCTTTTATTCAAAATGGGTAGAGGGTATCTCACAGTCGAGTACATTCGACTGTAGCTTTCTTACTTGTTTTTTTTTGGTTTTGTTTTTTTTTTTGGTTTCAGCTCGTGCCCAGCTTTATAGGCGTGGCTGCCAAAAACAAAAAAAAAAAAAACACTTTTTGTGGCCCCCGAAAAAAGAGGTAAACAGCGGAAGTGGTTGCTCATGTCGCTTACAGCAACCAGCCAACGAATCGCAGCAAAATGAACAAACAGAATTGACAACTTAACGCGCGTTGCCCTGCAAAATTTTCAATTAACAGCAGCTACAGCAGCAGTAGGAGCAGTAAAAGCGGCATCAACGGGCGAAAATCTTAATGCGCTTTTCTTATTGAAACGATATTTTCATTTACAGACACATGAATTCATGCGGCAAATTAAAAACGACCAAATGAATAATTAAAATCCATAAAAGTGATGCACTCAAAAAGAAAATACTGCAGCTGAGCAACATTTGTGTTTTGCTTTCATGTAAATGAAGTTCACTTGGCAACTCGAATTGTAAGCAAATATTTAAGTCTTATTTTACAATTCTCGTTTGCTATAGACAGGCTTGCACATTAATTAAATATGATATATTTCAAAAACAATAGTTGATGGGCGCACACTTAATATCGTAAGCAATGGATTTATATATATCGAGAACAAATAGGCAAGTATAAAAATTATCATATTTTTCGTTTGCATGCAATAAATTGAGAGATTGAAAATAAACTCTCAATTTAAATATATTATACGTTAAAATATATCAAATGTTGGTAGCCAACACAATTGCCTTCTTCAACCCTATTGCATCCTATAGACACAAAATTATAATTTCCTTCTTAATTATGGGTAGCATGTATAAAAAAGCAAAAATAACTAAAATAAGAGGTTTGTATAACTATAAATATTAATTCGAAACACAGCTAAAGTTTCGCAGATATTTGCTACACTTTAATACGTAATCCAAATGCTCCACATGATGAGAAGTTACACGTGCGACCAAAAGAATGTGATTGTGTGTGTGTGGGTGTGTGTGCGTGTGTGTTGCCAACACCCGCATGGGACAGCAGTTGCCTTGTCCTGCATCATGTTTGTCACGAGTATGCCGTATATGCGTGTGTGTGTGAGTGTGTGTACGCTAGACATATTTGTATAGCCCCGCTTAGGCTTAAAAGTTGAGCCAAAGTTGTGACCTTGAAAGCCACATGCACACACACCTACACACATACACAAAAGTCAGACACACACACACATAGGCAGGGAAAATGCGAAAAATAGAGAACCGCGTCTGTCTATCATTCTGCTGGCTGGCTGGCTAGCTTGTTTTCCGACTGTGTTCCTCCCGTCGCTACTTGGTTTGTATTTTGCAGCTTAGACTTTTTGACTTAAAACAAAACTTGTCCCCACACTCACATCAGGGAAAAGACAGATAGGGCAAGAGGAAAAGTAAACAATACTTGAAATTTGAAATTGTAAATGTTTGCACAATTCCAGGAGCCCAAATCACAGAACCGCCAGCCAAGCTGGGCATGACACACATACACATATACAATATATATACACATAAATACATATATATATAACATGCCCGCACTCTTAACCCTGCTGATGTTCCCAGTTGGAAAGCCGAGGGCGTTGCCGCTATGTTTAACTAAAGTTTCGTGCGCTTGTGCAAATAGCAAAAGGATTTGAACGTCGTCGCCGTCAGCTACTTCCTTGCGTTGCCTTGCGTTGCCAGGCTTTGCCATGCTTTGGTCGTGGTCCGTGCACAAGCGGATTACAATCATAAGCGAAAATTAATGAATTATTTACCAGCAGCTTAGTTAAGCGCAACTGCTTCGCTTCTGCTGCTCCCCTCTAACCCGCAATGGCACAAAGGTGCCACCTTGCATCTCTCAGCACCCGCAGCAGCTTCTCCGCAATGTCAAAAGTTGTGCTTAAGTTAAATGCCTAGGCTCGTCTCCACCATCCCATCCCCTAGAGACAGAGGCGAGTGGGCGTGAAAGGGCGGCGGCGGGCAAACCTTCAGCTGTTCAGTTTCGCTGTTCAGCTGCTACCTGGTAATTAATTAGCCCAAGACATTTGTCAATATTATCTGCAACTCTTGTAAATTGCCATCAAATTTCGCAGAAATATCCAAAGCATTGCTTAAGGCGCTGAAAATAATGTTGTTTATTTGTATCTTTTTTTCTTATCCTGTGCTGAGCTATTTTGATTTATTTACGCGAAATGAGAGAACAATTTGAAACTTGTCAAACTGTCAACTAAAATGATTTGTTTTGCCAGATTCTAAAAGATGCATATTTCAATGGTTTATGAAGAAATTTCGGTATATCGGCACACTACTTATATTTTTGAGTAATTATCAAGAAATATACACACATATCCACTAAAAACTTGTTATTTAATAGCAGATAGTTTATCGCATATTTCTTAAATTCTTTGAATTCAAATAACATTTATAAATACATATATAAGACATCAGACTGATATAATTTCTTTGTTTGTGTACGAAGTTTACGCGGTATATTTAGTATGAAGAGTACGCGGTAACATATTAAGAATATGCAATTTGGTAGTAGTTTAGTCTTAGTATATGAAAAATAAGAAATATGTGTAGTATGTGCAGTATATTTAGTATATTAAGTATACGCTAAAATGTGTATATGAAAAATATAAAATATATGAACGTAGAATATGACTAGTATGAAAAGTTATTCATTTTCATCCGCTGCTTTTAATAGTTTCTGAAATACTTTAATGAAAAGGAATGGAAATTTTAAAATATATATAAAACCTATATTAAAAACTCACAATCCGTCTAAACTTTTCCTATGACAAAATTATTGTATTACTCTTGCTACAATTAAATGGTTCCCTCAATTAGATTAATGATTTAACTAAAAATGTTAAACGGTTTTTGATTGACTGAACTAATCCTATTGTGCGTATTAATGATATTAATGTTTATTGCATAAAACAGTACTTAGCATTTAATTATTTTGCTATAGTTTAAGCGTTTTAAATCAATTTGCTTTACTTGCCTTGCAAAACACAGAACCATTGGGAATTCACCGTATCGAATGCATTATTGAAAATCTGTTTCTTCTACTGACTGCTTTGTGGGTGTTTATTGATGGGTTTGAGTGCGTAGATTAGTTATTAATCAATTTCAAATGTCGAAAGAGCAATTAACGTAATTAAATGGCAAATCATTTGCAGCAGGAGACAACTTAAAGGCGTTGTAAATAATTCCGGGGCTGAAAACTTTTACAGCATGAAAGTCTTGTGGCTGTAAATTAAACTCGACATGGTCATGCTTCTCAAAGACAACGCCTATTGATGACACAGCGAACGGAGAGGTAAAAAGAGAACGAGAGAAAGATGCATATAAAGTTTTGTGGCAAGTTGCAAGCAGCCGACAGAGGAGTAAAGTTTGTGTTTTCTTTATTATGCAAAGCACGATGGCCTATGAAATGGCAGCCAAGAGGACTCAGAAACCAACTGAATATTCCCGCTTTTGGAGTGCAAACAAAAGCAAACACAGATAAATCCATTATAAACGCACGTTTGCACACACAAAGGCAGCTGAGTAGAAGCGAAAAAGATAGAGAGGAGAGTGCAGAAGAGTGCGACAGTAATGGAAATAAAGAGAAAAATATTGAGCAACATTGCAAGCTGTTAAAGCCTGCAATTGCCTTGCAATGCAGCAGTATTGCGTGTATCCTTTAAGGAGACAACACGTTGCTTGCATTCTTTGGGGGGTGGTGGTAATTAAAAGCGATTACAGCTCATTAAATGATAAAGAAACGTGGCTCACGCATTGTAAGGTCGAGAATGGGAGAATTTGCGAAGCGGCTGCTTCATTAAAATGATAAACACGCACGCGATGCCAATGTCCTGGCCGCATGTCCTTGCCGCAAGCGGCTTGCAATTGCGGCCAATCCACCAACAACAGCAGCAACAGCACCAACAACAACAACAGCAGCAGGCAAATGGAACAATAGCAGCAGCGGCACAACAACAGAAGCAAGAAACGCGCCTGGCGCACTTCCAACAATAAGCAACAATTTTAGCAGCCGCCAAAGCTATTATCCAGCGCCAGGACCTCGGTCGTTGCTGCTTTTTGCCATATATGCCTGGCAGGCTGCTAGCCTGCTAGGCTGGCAGTCAGGCAACTGGCCAAACAACCAAACAATCCAAGCCAAAGCCAAAGCCGAGGCAGGCAGTCAGGCAGGCACAAATTGTTTTTTACACATGTGCGCGCAACATATTAAATTGTAAACATGCATAAATGTTGTTTATTGGGCAGCGTCGAAACCAAACAAAACAATAGCGAAACAAGGAAAAAACACAAGCGCAAGTGATTCACGCTCAAATACCCTGTGCATGACTTATTATAAAATATTGTTCAACAATATTAATTAAAAATACAAACTATTTATACAACTCTTTTGAAGATACTAAGATTTTATTTTAATTTCTATTAACAACAATTCAAAAACCAACAATTAACAATAAATTTATTTATATCAAAAGAAATAAGAAATTCATTCAAATTTCTTTTTTAATATAAAGTTATCTAAAATTATATTTCATCAAAAGATGAAAATATTTTATCTCTTTAATTATGTTCATTGGAATGGTAAGTGGAATGGTAAATCCAATAATTCTAAAAGAAAAATCTAAAAATAATGAAACTGCAAGAGAATATGCAAATATTTAGAAATACTATACTATGAATATGAAATTCGAATGTTTCTCTGAAATCTTTGAAAATAATCTGGAATGTTCTATTTTGAACAAAATTAATTTAATTAAACTCAAATATTATTTTTACTGAAACAAAAAAGTAGACACGAGTCTACTAAAAACTATATTCATTTATTGACCAAAATTAAACTAAATTAGTTTATCAATCGTTTTAATAATTCTTAAAACAATAATTAAACTGAATTTGAAAGTATGAAATTCAATTGTTTTTTCTTTTGTTTTTTTCTAATAAAATTTAAAGAAAACAGGAAAGCTCTTTTAGTACCAACGTTTCTATCATAATGTTAATATACCCTTCGTTTTGCCAAACGAAATGTAGAGCATATAAATGGGCAAATAATGTGTGGAAGCAAGAGCTCCACTTGAGTCGACTCGATTTCGACTACTTGGCAGGCAGTTGAGAGAAGCAAACCCCGATGGAGAGTGGGGAGGGTGAGGAAAAGAACGTCGCGAAGAAGAGAAGACTGTGAAGCGTGTGCCAAAAACAATTTCATGTTGTTTGATGACGTTCCGAGCATGCTGTGTGCTCCTTGAGGCTTAGCGAAAGTGTATCCTGTCAAAGGATATTATGCAACGAAATTATTGTAGTTGGCACCAAACAAAAAAGTTTGCCGAAAATAAACAGAGGGTCTCCTCCTCCTCCCTTTCATTTGTACTTTTTGCTCTCTGAAGCACTTGGTGTGTGTGTGGCGAGTAAGCTGCCAAAAAGTCCTGCTGAGCCTTCGCCCAAGTGGCATGTGTGTGTGAAGTGAGCCAGGCGGCCATGAATGCTGCTATGATGGGGGGAATGGAATGGGTGAAGGCAGAATTATAGAGGCGACAAATGAGCGCCGCATTAGCGTCACCAAAAGTGCGGCTGGCATTTAAATGCACAACAGCAGCAGCAGCAGCAGCAACAACACACAAAAAATATCCGCTGTAATTATTTTGTGCCAAGGATTAGCTTCAATAGCGGACAGGATACAAGCAACAAATGCATGCCAAGGACCATAAGCAGCTCAACATGCAATTTAGAGGCCTTGCAATGCAAAATCACAAAAAAGAAACAAAAAAATGTATTGTACATACATAAATGCAATACAAAATTCTTGCCCAGCTGGGTAATATAAATGTATAATTATGAGCAACTTAAGCTGCTTATAATTCCTCAAAGAAAAGTCTATAATATTGTGTAAGCCTCAATGGCGACGAGAGCAAACCACAAAAAGAACAAATCCAGCTGCTTAAGGAAAAGAGAACGAATTAAATGCGATGAAAATTATGCATAATTAAAGGTTAAGTTAAGTCCTGATTAGTTTAGGGTTGACAATTTAAACTGAGTAATTGAATTTTAAATGAATGCTAAAAGGTGTGGAAATTGTGGTCTTTTTGTGAAAGTAATTATTCGTTTCAAACAATTGCAAACTAGTGATGATAAATATTTGTACTCTGTAAAATATTTCAAAGAATTGAATTATAGACACAGAAATTTGTAAATAACAAATTAATAGTTGAGTTTCCTAAAAGCTTTAATGAAACTTTAGTTTTACTTCTTTCGTAGACCATGAAACTCTATGAAGTTAGTTGTCTCCACGCTTTAAACAAATTTCGTTGCTCATATTAAATGAAACATTCCCTCCCAACACCAACAAGATGATTTTAAAATATCTCTATGAAAATTCTTGTTGACAAGCTGATTGATATGCAGCATGCAAAGTTATCGTTAATCCATTTATTTGTTAGTAATTTAGCAAGTCTTAACTTTATTTCATGAAAGTACTTTAAATATTTAATACAATAACTGCTTAAAGCAAATTGCCAGACAAAGTTTTTGGTTATTTCGCATTTGCAGCTACAAAACTAACAACCCACAAGCAGCAACAGCAATAATACCAACAACTAAAGCAACAGAGCAACAACTATAACAACGCAAGCAAACAACAACTGCAACAACAACAACAATAAGAACCATAATAATAATTCTCGCAGCGCCAGCAACAACAATGAGAAAAAGCCGCCTGTAAAACTTAACGTGCAACTTTTTCCCCCATGTGTGTGTGTGTGTGTGTGAGAGAAAGTGTGTCTGTGCATGTGTGTTTGTGTGTGTGCGTATTACAAAAGCCGCATGCTGGCAGGCAAGTGTCAGTGTGTGCGTGTGTGTGTGAGTATGCGTGTGTGATAATGCAATTGTAATTGTGGTTGTAAATGTGCATTTTCATTTGTTACAAACACTTCTCGCATTGTTGTTGCCTTTGCTGTTGCTGTGTTGCTGTTTTGCCGTTTGCTGTTGTTGCTGCGGCAAATTTAAACAATTTGCACATTGTTAACATTTATTTATCACTGTCGTAACAATTTGTGGCCATTGTGTGCGTGTGCGTGTCTGTATTTGTATGTGTATGTGTGTGTGCGCGTAAGAGTTTGTTAGTTAAATTATCTTTTGCAGACAGTTGCCATAAATTGTGCATCCTTTTCTCTCTAATCAGCCGCATCGTCGCACTTCCCCAAAATGCGAATGTAGCTTTAAATGTTAAAGGCGGACAAAAAAGGTAAGAGATAACAGTCACACTCTTTGTCTCCCTCGCACACACATCGCATATATCAGTGACAACAGCTTGTGCCGAAAAATCATTGCGTTGGGTAATAGCAATGTAGCAAACGAAATGTGCACTTTATATTCGAATGCGTGTGTGTGTGTTTGCCATTCTATATTTTTGCAAGTACATACATATGTGCAGATGCGTATGTGTGTGTGTTTTTCGTATTTATTTATCAAACAATATGCAGCTGTTGCATTTCCCATACGCATTTTCCACGTATTTTGAATTTAATGCCAAACTTAATGTGGCCCCCTTTCCTCCTTTCTCTCTATGAGTGTGTGTGTGTGCGTGTGTGCTAGTTGTCTTGAGTTCAAAAATAGCAGCCAGAAGCAGCAGCAGCAACAGCAGCAGCAGTTAACAGGCCGTTGTACTTCGTAGTCAGCATTGTTCGAATCGTTGGCAATTTTGCATTGGTTCTGGGCAAAAGGTGCGCCTTAAAGTATGCAATGAGTTTTTGGTTATCAACTTGCGTACTCTTGGCATTGGAATGTTTGCATTCGAAAATTTATAGACTCCTAGCCACAAAAGTCCAAGCAGACGCTGGCAAAAAGACAAAATACTTGTACAATGCATCCTCGCAAATATGCTAAAGGTTTTTTGTGTAATCCAAATTAATTGAATTTGTCGAAAATTGGCCATAATACCAGGTCAGAGACCAGGTTAGGGCAATCAGTTCAAAATCATATCTCAAAAGGAATTCGAATTATGGGGCAATTTTGTGTAGATCATAAATGTAATTTAAATATGAATTTGCGAAACCAATTTTGGAGTAACAAAATTTTTGTATTAAATTTCTTTTAATTCGTATGAGCTTAGAAAGCTCGAGATGTTGACATTTCTGGATAAAAATATCAAATGCAAAGCATATATTTATTTTAGCATAGAAAATTAGATAACCATGGCAAGCAGGAAATACGAAAATTATTACAAATTGCTAACCAGGCAAATGCAATGATGACTTCATGCAACGCATTCGTAAGCGCAGCTGTGGCAGCAGCAACAGCAGCAAAAGCATCAGTTGGAAGCATCAGCAGCTGTTGCTGTTGCCGGCGACGAAGACTTAAAACGTCGCTTGGCATAAATCCCACCCAGCAGCAGCAGCAGCCTGCTCTTTTCCCCTCTCTCCCTTCCTGCCTGCCAACCTACCTACACCTAAGCGCATTTGTATTAAATCGAACGTGTTGCCGTCGTATGGTTTGAGCCAAAGACTTCTGTGTGTGTTACTTGCAACTGCTTCTGCAAGGACTACACCGAACTGTTTTATTTATTGACTGCACGTAGCGTATATCCTTATAATTTTTGTATGTCTTACTACATGTGCTGCACCGTGTGTGTGTACGAGTTCGTTATACATATGTCTCTGGGAGGCACAGGCCGTTCCGTCTGTCGTCGCTGTCTATGTTGCTTTTTTGCGCTCGACTGCACGTCCAAATATCTACAACAATTTCTTCGTCAATGGCATTGAAGGTAGCAAGTTAGTTGCTCCTCTCTATGTATGCAATCAACTGAAATTGAAACCTGCAACAAATGGCCATGTTTGACTTTTTGCAGCGGCCGAACGAATCACTCCCGATTCCATTCCCATCCCTGTTCTCGATACCCATTTTCCCAAAGCTAAAGCCAAAAGCATACTCTCCGCCATTGGCCCTGCACTTTGTACATTTTAACGGCTCTTGAGCAAATAAACGATTTTTGCATTTTAGATTTTTAAGCGGCCGTATATACACATTCACAAATACATATATATATGTAAGTGCATATGTCTGTAGTATCTGCTGCAATAAGTAGAAAATTTAGGAAAATTGCATATCGATTGAGCAGATACTTGGCAAAAATAAACGTTACGTGTTTTCCAGTGTGTGTGTGTGCATATGTGTGCGTGTAAAAGTGTGACTGAGTGCCTTGCATCTGTACGTATTCTATATTATATTTTAATATTTCCCTTCGATTTTTTTCCAGTCGCATATACATATGTATGAACCGTTAGCCAGTTGACTACTCATTTCCTGCTTGAGATTACTTTTGCATACGTATTCAGAATTGTACGCTCTACTCAGCACACAGCATGTTATGAGTTTTTAACTCAAATTGTAACACCTGTCAGCCATTTGGGTTGTTTACATTTTAACTCAAGGGTTATCGAAAGCTTCAAGCAGAATATGTACTCGTTACACTAACCGATTATTCGCGGCTGTCGACATCTTATGCAAAAGTTATCGAGAGCTTCAAACTGCAAATGTACTCGGTACTCTTATCGATTATCCACTGATATCGATATCTTATGCACACAGTAGTGCAAACAGCTTCTTATCGCAAAATGCAGAGCAAAAGTTGTGCGACCTTCGCAACTTTGTTTAGCTTTTACATTTAGCCAGAAAGTGTTTTGGCAATATGCACACATGCCACACACTCAAATATAGCGAAACTCGAAGCAAATTGCCCCATTACGTTTTTAATATGCACTCAACTGGCTATACATATGTGTGTTGAGTTCATTGCAAAGTCAACTGTCTAATTGTCTATTTCCTCAATACTTGCACCCCAAACGCCTACACACTTTAGTTGATATCAGAAACAGAACTTGTCCCTTTGCTTAATAACTACATAGTTACTAATTGATGGCAATGCCATATATTAAATAAACCGTAGCGGTTTTTAAAGACAATTTGCAGTCATAAATGGGAGCTAAACTCAAGACATATTAAGTATGCACAAATACTACGTAAACGGCAACTTGCCAACAGTCCGGAAAAATAACTCAAGCAGGTACTTTGGCATTGCATTAATAAAATGCTTTAAGGCTGCCATAATAGGCGTGTGTACGTGTTTTTATTGTCAACTTCCTTTTGGAGGGGACAACGTCGAGTCGCGTTGGCCGCGCACAACAAAAGGGATAATTTCATATTCGCGTCGCCTAACTTACGTAAATTGTTGAATCATACAATAAATAAAATGCAATGAATGTGCAAAAGTGCAGAGCGCGCATTGCTTGCGGTTTTCTAATAGGGTTTTTCAAAAGCGAAAGGGTGAAGAGGTTATACACAGCGAGTGCCATTTGCCAAGCGTAGCAGTAAATAAATTAATGTCAGCCCCAGAAAGTAAACGTCTTTGTTATTACGCTTATACATATGTATATGTTTATGTGGTTGTGTGTGTCCATACAATGCACACGTGCTTACGTATGTCGTATCTGCTTACGTAGTTTCTGCTACGCATTTTTATGGCCTTGCCTTGTCTTGAGTATGCATGTGTGTGTGTGTTCCTGTGACAACAAACACAATGTGCCATGCAACAATAACAATTAATTATTGAAATGCAAATGCAGTCGAGTTAAGTCGTGAGTATAAAAGCCGCAAAGTTTTCATAAAGCGGCCCCGACAACAGCGACAACGTCAACTGCATTATCAAAAGGTGCCACATTTTTTAATGGCTGCCCGAAGCTTTCTTGAAGAAGCGAGAAACATAATGCACTCGCAAAAGAAAGAGACGACAACTACACGCTACATATGCATGTACATATGTATGTGTGATACCCTGTGAGCTATCTTATGCGAAGTCTTCGCCTGCCCACATGTTTCTCATATTGGACATTGGGTATAAAAGAAACGCCTTCTTGCAAGAGGCTTATTGCGTGCTATGAACAAATATTGGCGTTGCTGCTGCAGGCGCTGCAATAAATTGACTTAAAATTAAGCTGAACTCGTTGAATGTGGCATGACAATCATACATTATAACATAAATTGTACACCCTATGCCAAAATACACTTACAAACAGACATACATACATACATACGTTCATAATTTGCGCTACTTTTCTGCTTTTTATTGCTAGAGATCACGGGAAATTGCTACTAAAAGTAACTCAACAATATCGCTCTAATTTTACAAAATATAATATAATACGTACCCTTATTTTTACTGTTTTTAGCACTGTTTTATTGCTTCTGACAAAAGCACGTGTATTTACTCGACGTCACACAACTTTGTTTGATATTTTGATCGAATTATTGAAGCATCACCAGCAATCACCTATCGACAACCTCCACACTAATCGAACTCGAATGCAAAGCTGCAGCTCAAATACGATATCGAACGAATTCATGCCCACTGCTGCCAACTTTTGACCAGCAAAAAAGCTGTTTTTGACGGAATGAATGGAGAAAATAGCTCAAAAAAATTATTTAAAAATCCAAAAAAAAAGCTAAAAACAAATGTATAAAAAAAAGAGAAAAAATGTCTTCTTGGCCCACTTGATCATATTGAAATGGAAACACTAAGCGAGTGATGAAATTAGCGTATTTCGAGAAAACAATCGATACGCCAACACATTTTCTGGATTGTTTATAAGTGACTATCGTAAAGCTGCCTCTTTTCCATATTTTGTACTTTTTGTACTTTTGTGTTAACAACACAAAAAAAAAGTTGGGAAAAGCCAACAGAATTTCTAAAAAAAAAAGCTAGAACTCCCGCTTTTCACAATTCCCGCAATTCACAAATTTTTCCCGCATTTAGCCTTCAAAAAAGCCAGTTTTGACGGGAAAAAATCCAAATTGGCAGCACTGTTCATGCCGCAACAGTTTTGAATTTTTGAAAACTTCAAGTACCGCATATTTATTTTTAAAATATTCAGCTTTTATTAAATAATTGCATTAATCGCTTAGAAACTAATATAGCCGTTCTGTTTAGTTGCGATTATGACCGAATAGCTGAAGCAATGGCATTTGCCTTTGCTCATCCTGTGGCACGTGCATTCGCATATCGATCAAGCTCTCGGAGAATTCGCTGCAAGGCGAACAGCCACAATTGGACGGCACCTCATGCTATAATTAACATACAGATATATATAAATATTTTCAAAATAATTAAGGTATAGTGAAAGTAAACAACTTACGCGCTGAATAAATGTATGGCCATCGGCGCAAAGCATTTTCACTGAGATCGATTGATAGGATTTGATGGTGCAGCAGGTGCAGAACTTCTCATGCACATCAGTGAGCGGATTGTATTTGGAGCCCGAGCTACAGGCGCCTTCGCAGTCCGTAAAGCCTTTGATAGGCTCGGCGTTAACACAAATACCATGGCCAGGTTGGGTGAACTTCAGCAGCTCCTTTGTCTGCGACTCGGCACGCGATATGGGCAGACAAGTAGCTACCAGAAGGATATTCAGATTACATCTTTATTGACTGTCCGTTAGCCATTATATGTATACTCACATTTGTCCTCGACAATTGGCTCAGATTTGCAGAGCTTACAGCAACCGTCTATATAAATCGAGCTAGCTGCACAATGGCTAACATCCGGACAGACTTCCACCGATGAGCTGACCATAAGCAGTTTATCCTTTTGCAGGCAAATATAATGCGTACAATTATCTGGCGAACTCCACTGTGCATTCACATCATAGAGTTTGTGCTCGAACAGACACGAAGTCTGCACACATTCGCCACAGCATTTGGTCTTATCCAGATTCCTATAACTATAGCCAGGCGCACAATCCGTCTTGCATGTCTCCTGGATGCTAATCACCTGCGCATTGCCATCGGGACCATAAGAGCACTGTTCCTGCTTGCACACATCCTTGACGTGGAGCCACTTGTCACCAATTTGCTTGGTAAAGCTCGTGGATTTATCCGCTTCGTATTGTACAATGCATAAATGCTTTGGTGGCACTGTGGTTAACAATTAAGTTCTATTAATTTATCAATTGCTGATAGTTAACGTAACTCTCTAGACATACCGCATTTGTGGGTGGGACAACAGACGCCGTTGTCCTGCTGCGTAAAGACCTCGTAGAAACGCTGCTCACAATTGGCTGGCGCCGGCGGACACTGTTCCGGATTGCAGACAATCTTCTGGGTGGGACAACAGCCCTCCTCAATCTTGACGAGCTGCTCGCCCGGCAAAAGCTCACGCGGTGGCAGCAAGGGCTCGCACTCATCCTTCGGTTTGCATTCTACATAGGGAAGAAACTGTTTAGTTTTCAACTTTTGTACAGCGCGTTAATTAGTTAATAGCTAGTTAACAAATTAAGCGCGTCAATTTATGTGCCAAGACATTGGAATAGAATAGAATAAATACGTAGTATTAGTGACTCAATCAGTATACATATATGTACATACATATACATCTATATATATCTTTGATTGAGTCAGTAAATTATGTCAGTCCATTAATCAAACAGTCCTTCAGCCAGTCAATTTATTGGTCAATCAGTAAGTAAGTAATAAATCAATCCCTAACATAGTTTTTAATTTCTATGCAGTCTTCGCTCAGAACGTAGATTTCTGATTAAATATATATCGAATTTTAACACTTACCACAAATATACTGTGGACAGCCATTGACGTCGTTCTTTTGCTTCTTGAACTGTCCGGGACCACATACAGGCATCAGTGGTGCCAGACAGAGCTTCTGCGACTCCTTGGGCTCAGGCACACAGCGATACCGGGGACAGCACTCATCGTCCTTGACTATGGTCTGTGGCTTGTAGCCCTCTGCGCAGATGTTCTCTTCCACTTGGCACTTCTTCTGCACACAGGAACTCTTGCCCTTAGCATCGCACTGACAGTCCGTGCACTTATCCGGCTGCCAACTGTCGCCCGGCAGATGAACGCCATCATCGCATTTGGTGCACGCTGCCTCCGGTATGCACTTGCCCAAATCCATGACCTGTCCCGGGGGACAGAAACAGCCCTCGAATCGCTCCGAGCTCAGGCACATCTCATCGCTGCTCAGCGTGTGGAACACCGACTGAGTCTTGACATTGACCGCATCGTATTCGGACAGCGCCTTGATGGTATCACAGTTCTTAGCACAGCCGCAGGGCTCGTAAACCATGTCGCTAGGGCACTCATAGGGACAGAGCTGTGGACGCCGCCAATTGGTGCAGATGCCCTGTTTGTTGCACTCCTTGGCATAGGCAGCCAACGCCACGCAAAGGCCGTGTTGTGTGTTGCCCGGCTTGCAGATATCCTGCTGGCAAGCGGACACATAGGCAATGGGATTCACCACCAGCGCACACTGGCCGAACAGTTCCTTATTGTAGAACTGCAGACAGGGATCCTTCTCGGGCGGCAGCGGAACGCAGGTCTCCTTGGGCACCTCCTCGCTCAGACACTGCTGGGCATCGGTGAGACCCAGCTTGGGTTCATCCGCCTGCCAGCTCTGAATGACATCAATGCCTGGCTTGCGCTTGGCTGGATTTGGTTTCAAATCATTACTGGCATCCTCATTGCAATCGCCACACAATCCCTCCATTTTGCTGCCATACTTGATGCTTGGCACCTCCAGCGTAAAGCTCAAATCACTATAGGAAATGGACAGTTCCACATGTGGTTCGGGCAGTGCTAACACCAAACCCTTACCCTCGACTCCATGCAACGTAATCCAGCTATCTTTATACGGCGATGTCTTTACCTCGAAACCATCGACAAGAATTTGGAGCACTTTGCCACCATTTGGCACTCGCTGCACATGTATCACATGATCGCCGTTGAGCACATGCAGCGCCTTGGCACAGCTGGCGCCATCAATGGCACTTTCTTGGCCTAGTTTCTTGCAGTCATCCATGCTCACGTACACCTGGAACGTGTGCACGCCGGGCAGCACCACATCCCTTGATAACAGATAAGTGCAATTGCCATGGAAGCTGAAACTCTTGCGATCGTAAGTCAGTTGCTTTGAGTTGCCCAGCGACTTGCACACACAATCCTTGCACTCAGTGATGGGAACACACTGGGCACCCTTACGCACCGTGCCCTCGGGACAATAGCAGCCGGGGAAACAGACATCGGGTAGAACAGGACAATCATCGCCATGCAAATTGTCGCACGACGGTTCGCAGCGTCGCTTATAGCAATCAGAGTGCACCAAAGGCGCCGGGCAACTGATCTCACATTGATGCACTGCTCGCCAGGTTGTTAGTTGTGCCAATGGGTTCACGCTGAGACACTTCTTGACGAAGCTCTCGAGTATGTTGCACTTGCAGGCCGAGGCATCGCCATTGTTGGCCAGCAGACAGTCGCAAGCTGCCTCGAGGCAGTAATTGTTAGAGAACTGTTTGTAGTTGACCGCCTTGTGGCACTTGGCAAACGTGGGATGACTGTGGAATAGATAAATTAAATAGTATAAATTATTTGTGAGCAAAGTACTAATCACATTTAGGCAAAAAGAAAAGTAAAAGAACTGCTAAGACAAAATAAAAATTGAAATATTTTCTTTAAATAAAAAGTTGAAATAAAATGTAAAAATGCAAGACGATTTTAAACGATTATTGATGTAATAATTGACAAATATTTATACTGGGAAAAACATACTTGAGAATCCACTGCTAAACAACTTTGAATCGTACATAAGCTACAACAGTTTTATTAACATATTTTAGCAATATACCTTCTAATTTTTTTCATATTAATTATATTTTTTCAGCTACTAATACAAACATGTTATGTAGATTTTTGTTGTATGATCAGGTATACGCCATTTTTCCACTTATCTGGCTATTCTAACCAATGTTTACTTAATGAGATCGAAACTCGAAAGTATTTACATTTCATCTCCTTCGATACCTACTTGATAATGTTGCACAATTGCAGCGCCTTCGCTTGCAGTTGCCTGGTGCACTTCTGATCTCCGCACTGATCCAAGGGAATCCGCTTGTCGTACCAGCTGTTGCCAAACTTATCCGTATTGGCCAGCACTTGACCATCAGGCGTGCGTTTGTCATCACGCGGATTACCATTGTAGTAACCACACAAACCATCCACAGCGCGTATGAACTTGGAGGAGATGCCCACCTTGAGAATGCCAATGTCATCCAACTGCACCCAGAAGCCGTACTTGGTGGACACGGCGAGCAGCGTCTTGCCCGGCTGGGAAACCACAAACGAAGCCTTGCAAATGGGTGAATTGATGAGCTGTTCCACGGTAAACTGGAAGCCATTAAACTTGAGCTTCAGCTGTGGCAACAAAATCAGTTCATTGCCAGCTTGTAGATCTGTGATGGTCACTACTTTGTGGCACACTTTACGCGTCTCATCCGTGCACTGTTGATGCACTGCAAATGAAATGAGAATTATTAAAAAACCAAAAGCTTGGAAGGAATTATAATAGACGAACCGGAAATGGTCCAGCTGCCGTTGTGAATATCGCGGGCAAGAATGTGACTGCAGGGACTGTACTTGAAGAGAGTGCCATCAAAGGTGGTGAAACTCTTGCCACTAATCTCGCACACATCATCTTTGTTGGGCCGCAGCACGCAAGTGTAGCGAAGGCACTCGCCCGCCTTGGCATTGCTCATGTCCAGTTCGACATCGTATTTCTCTGGGCACTTGGGCTCCACACAGGTGAGCGTTTCGTTTTTGTTCACCTCCTTGATGGCAATGGGCACGCAAGTGAATTCGCTGCATTCTTCCTCCTCCTGATAGTCGAGTTTGCTGCTTGGCATGGCCAAGATTTGCTCATCGGATGAAACGAATTTGGTTTTCGTGATGCTGACGCCATCGTCTACGATGGACACTTGTTTGTGGAACGTAAAGATTTTCGACATTTTGCGTGCCTTCTTCTCAATGATTTTGATTTTCATCTGTGGCGGACAAACTGGCGCTGGACACGTAATAACAGTGGCTATAAAAATAAACAGAAAGGTGTTAATTAATAAATAAACATTGTTTAAAGTGAGCCTTACTCTCATTCTTTTGGCGTTTAATGTCCGGCTCAACGGTGAAGGAATCCCGACAACTGGCATCCTCATCATCGGCACAATCCTGCACACCATTGCACCAGAGCACTTCGGGTATGCAATCACCACTCGAAGGACACACACGCTGCTGCTTGGGACACGGCTCGCACTTGCAGAAACAATCGCTGGTTATCACTGGACGCAGATGTCGTGCCTCGCATGGCGGACACTTCTTCGGTTTGCAGTTTTTGCGACCACCCAAAACACAGACGCATTCCTCGCAAGCAGCATTCTCGAACTTGCTGCCAATTGGATAGCTAACGTAGTTCTCCACGCACGGACACAAATTACGCTGCACACACGTGTTGCCATCCCAATAGAGCTGATCGTTGCAGGGACACTTTTTGTCCGTTGCGCTGTTCGTGATGCCCTCGCAAATATTGCACTTGGTTGGCTCGAGTTCCGCCTCGCGAATCTCCTCCTTGATAACAGCTGAAAGGCAAATTGAGAAATATATTCATTGCTGCGACCAAGTAAAAAAGCTACAAACGAGTTTTCTCTACTTTAAAATAATCCTTCGGCATTTTTAATGTCATCAAGGTATATACAAATGTGCAGTTGTTTCTTGACTGACGTTAAAGTTCGTCTTCGATATAACCAAAATAAATATACTCATTGAGATGAAGATTTTTAATTTTAAAATTCTTAAAACGACTAAAATTTTAAATTAAAAAAAATAATAAATTATGAGGCTTTTCTTACTAATTTAAATTCACAATTCAAGATAGTTAGAATAGAAGATTGTTCTAAGATTTCATTAAAATTATGTAAACTATGTTGCAGTCAGCATTTGCTAAATGTTGATATTTCTGCTTTTATTATTTAATGCTAACGAAAAATTCGCAAAATTCTTAAACATTTCTTATAATGTAGAACTTACGCGAGTATTTTTATAGAACTGTTTTCAGTCTCAAACATTTTCAGATGGACGGCCGGACTGACACGACACTAAATACCTAAAATATTAATATATTTGAAAATATAGATAATTTTAAAAGTCTCTGATCTGCCTGTTCCATAGATATTCTGTTTATGTTCTGATATCCTACTTCCCTCGTCTTAATATCAAGTATACGCATATCTTAAGTTGTGCGATCCCATTTTTATATCAAGTATACGCAGTACTTACGATAAGGTTTAAAACAACCCAGCGGCTCAATGCGCATGTTGATGTTGCGTTCCCATTTCGCTGGTACCAGTTTGAGGTACTGCGTCAATATGGGCTTCTTGAAGTGATGCGTGCGCGGTGAATGCTCGTCCACATTGGCCTCAAAGACGCGTGGCTGTCCATTGGGCGCCAGCACAGTGTTCCAAGTGGGCTTATTCTTGGAGAAGAGCACCTTGTACCCAGTGACCCAACCATCTGGTCCACCCTTTGTCACAAAACCGGATATATTGCGTGGCTCGAGGAAATCGAATTCAATGAACTCATTGGGTGTATTGGCCAGTGGACGCCAAGCAGCTGGTGTCGATAGCTTTATCAGATCAAGCAGTCGTGGTTTTCCCGTCTCCTGTGGCAGCTGCCACAAGCTGCTCGCCTGCAATTGTTGCTCGTGCAACTCTCCCTTGTCCACTCCCATCTCATCGATGCACTCCAGCTCAAATTGAATCGGCGGATGCTCGGTGCTCGTGAATAGCGTGACAGGTGTCAGCTCAACTGGCAACTCACCACAAATCAACAGCTCCACACGCATGGCGATGGATCCATGCCACTTCAGTGGATAAATACGCAACGAACTGGCCTCGATCGGTATCTTGAAGAGCGACTGAACGGGCTCACGCGAGTCAAGTGGACCATTGAACATTTGAGGCTTCTCCGTCTCATCCACCAGATAGTCATAAGAAATGCCATCGTGACTGTGCAGAATCTAAATTATGTATAAATCTATTAAATATATATCAATCAATTATTTGTTTAGATGCAAACCTTGAAGAGCGTCACGTAATTGTTGAACTCAGGACTGCCAGCCATGATGACGCCGTAGATGGGCTCCTTGCGTCCCAAGTTCAGCTCTAAATACTGCATTTGATCGTTGATCTGTGGTGACCAGCTGCCGCCTCCCGGTTGCTTTCTCAAACGGGCTTTGTAAGGCGCATGCTCGGGCGCCAGTTGAGAGCTGGCATTGAACACGAGATCAGGCAGCGAGTGTGGACCGTTCTCAATGAAGGGAATAAGACTGCAAAATGAATATTTAATCAGTAAACGCAAGTCATCCACGAGACAATAATTTACCGCTCTGGAGCACAGTGCATTGGCGGCGTTAGTGTCACTGGAATAATGGGCACAATGGGCACGAAGGGCACTGTAAGAGATCAAAGTATTTATTTCCATAAATCTTCAACAATTGTAAATTGATCATTATCAATAATGTTATGTAATTTCTGTCTTTAAAATTTATTATTTCATTTGTTTAAACAGAAACGGTCAAATTGATTTTTACTATTATTTCGTAATTTTTCTAATAATTTGTAATATTTCAGAAAGCATTAAGGTAAATTTTTCTTTACATATTCCTACGTAATAAAATTGTAAGCTTTAACTGAAGATCAGAGACCATGTGTAGTGTTCCATATATAATACATAATCGCTATTGCTTATAGGGAATACATAGTCTACTCACCTGGCGTTGTAGTTGGCGTTGCAACAGGTTTGTTGGGCACACAGGTGAATGCGTTGTCGATGCACTGGCAAATCTCCAGCTCACCGACTACAGGTTTATGCGGTTGCACATACTGCTCTGCTTTGTCCAAGCAAGGACACTCATCGGCATGCACACAAGTATCCTCATCGCGCCAATATTTGCCCAACTTGGGGCAATCGGGACGCAGTTTGTCCACACATCCTGGTTTGCAATGTTCGCCGGGTTTGCAGAGTCCGCGTTTGCGCAGAATGCTGCCATAGTAGTGACAAGTGTGTTCACACTGATTGGCACACTCAGACCACACTTTGCCCTCCAAACACTGCTTGGCATCGATGTCGGGCTCCTGTTTCGGTTTGCCACAGCTCGGTATTAGCTCCTGGACAATGGCAATGTGATCGCAATTGAACATGGTGGGATTGAACATCATGAACTCGCCGCAAGTCTTCTCCACATAGATCCAGCCACCCTCCACGCCCTTGGGTTGGCAATGCAGGAACTTGTGACAATCACCCGGATATTCTTTGTATTCCAGTACACCGACATCGCAGCTGGCACCAATTTGTGGCTTCTCAATGGGTTTGACAGTTGTCACTTCGGGCTCCTCTTGACACTGGCAGAAGGCACGTAGCTCGTAGTCATGGCACTTGCCAATGCAGCGCAAGCCATCCACCAGATTGCACACCACATTCTCATCCATTTGCTCGGGCGGCTCATGCGTTTCCTTCACACGACACTCCACCTTGGTCATGTACTTCTTGAGGCAAGTGCCATAGACGCTCTCCATGCGATCGTAACGCGGCAGCTTCTCTTCATCGTTGAGGCGAACGCTTTTCTGCGAGGCGTCTGCATCCTTGTCATGCCAACGTGTCCAGCCGCGTCCGCATTTAACTTGATCCTGAGTGCCCTGCGGTGGCGCTGTGGTGCCCTCCACGTAGGGAGCTGGTGTGACTGCTGTGACAGGCGCATCACACTTGACGCCGCTGCAGATTTCCTTGCGTTTCGAGCAGCGGCATGTGGCGCAATCATCCTGGAACATAATGTCACCCTCGTAGTAGGTTTTATCGTCCTTTACCATACACACAGGCTTGCATTCCGCCTTGGGCACACACTCCCTGTAGGTATCGTTCAAATAGATATAGCCATCCTCGCAGGGTTTGATGAAGCAGCCCTCAATGCAGTTCTCGCGGTTGCACATGCGCTCCGTGATGCCCTGGTCAAGGAAATTGTCACAGGTCTCCACAGCACAGGCGGGTGTGCAGGATTTGTAGTCGGAGCAGTGGGGATCGCATTGCATGGCTGTAAAATAATAATTATTATTTTTTAATAATGCTAATCATATTGCGGGAATGTACAATTAATTAATGTACAATTTAATTTCATTTTATACATTTTAAATAAAAATACAATTAACAAGGACAGTCTATAGTTTTATCTGCTCTTAGTATCAACTTTAGAGTTGGAATTTGCCTTTGGTATTCTATGAAAATTAAAAGCAAAAATGCGTACAAATATTAACCTTCTAGTTAATACCTTTTAGGTGGCGCATTGATTAGTAAGTTAAAAAATTTGTAAGTATTTCGAAAAGGATGACTTAATAGCTAATGTGAGTACCACTCTCAGCCTACTAGCACTTATGTTACATACCATTTAGGCGGTGCATTAAAAGTTCTTAGAGTTATCCCAAATAATTTGAGATATATCAATCTAATTTTATACGTTTTAGATTCATAAGTTCTTCCCGCTGTTCTGTACCACCTTGAACTCCATATTTTACTCACTTCCAGTAGTAATATTATAAGAAGCCTTTATACTTTATAATGACAGCTTAAGAACTAAGCAATGTAATAATCTCAGCCTTCTTCTCTTATCCTTTATGCGACGCTCAGTAAGTCAGTTAGTCAGCTCATATAATTAGGGATATTAAAGACTTACCAATTATGCTAAGCGAAATTTGCAGCCACCAAATTCTTAATGGCACATAGTTTGGTTAGTCACTCAGTTAGTTAGTCAGCACTCAGAATTATTAATGTATTGACTTACGGCAGAAATGCTGAGAGCGCCAGCGTATGTTGATGCCCTTCTGGGCGCAAGCATCGGCATAGGCGGCCACCGCAGTGCAGAGACATTCACAGTCACCACCTTGATCGCAGGCGCATGTATCGAAGATGCAACGCTTGAGGTAACGCTCCAGAGGTACTTCACTATGGCAGGGGGCAAAGAGTTCAGATTTCAAGGCGCCGCACTTAAGTTGTGCCCACGTCTCGCGTTCCGGATGCTGGCGACAGGCATCGATGGGAGCCACAGGAGCAGCGCAATGTGGCTGCAGTTTCCAGGCATGACCAAATAGCATTGCACTAGTTTCCAGACCCAACGAAGGTGTCTGCATGTCATCCAGGCCGTTACCATTGTAGTTGCCACATAGACCGCTAACTTTGTTGCGCCATTCGTTGCCCAATTTGACATAGACTCGAGTGCCCTCGTCCCATTTGACTTGCAGTTTGAGGGGAATCACTTCAACCACTACAAACACACCGGCTTTATAGATGTGGAAAGAGTTATGTCCCTTAGAGTTCACACTGTCTCGCAATTCTGCAGGGGAAAAAGATATCAGTTAGAATGAATCTTCATTGGATTAAAACCCGATAAGGGAATAACTGCCTTGCCACTCAATTATAAGGGCATTGATATTTCAGTAAATTAAAAGATACTTGTTAATATTGTCCAAACATTTTACTCACTTTTGATTGCCGACTTGTTGGGATCAACGCTGTAGGCCGCATCAGCACTAAGCAAAAGAGATTCCTGCACACGGCCACTCAAAGTGATTTCCAAGGACTTGGAGCAAGTGACGCCCAATGTGCCGCACAAAACATTCTGAATAGTAATGCTGAAGCCATCGCCATTGTCAAAGACACCCTTGGAGAGCACATAATCGCAGGCGCCCTGGAAGTCAAAGTCTTGTCCATCATAGGTGGTAAAGTGTGAATCACCCCAGACGCTGCAGGTGGATTCACAGCCATGTTCAGAGCACTTCCAATTGCCCGATTGACAAACACACGAATTGCAATCCTCCTTGATCTTCTCGCCATCGTCGTAGCTCTTGCCCGCATGATGACATGAGCAGTTTGTAGGCAACACACAAGCCTGACGGGATGTATCATAGACGTAGCCTTCCATGCACACGCAGCCCGGCAGACATTCTGTAGAATCGGCTACGTATTTGTCCATGTTCTTGCAGGTCTTTGGTTCCTTGGGTGCACACTTGGTGAACTCGGCAAAGGATTGTTTGGAGCATTTGCTGCGCAGCTCAGACGAAGGCGGATACTTGACATCATCCCCAGGGTCTGCATCTTGGCAATCCCAAACACCATCGGTACACGTGCAAAGGTCAAGGAATTTCTCGCCAGGACGCACTTCCTTATAACCTGGGCGGAAGCTCATGCCATCAAAGTTGCAGTGGCATTTGTGCTTAGGCACACAGACGCCATCCTCGTTGATGTACTCGCCATGTGGACAGCGACAGCCCTCAACGCATTCGCGGTTGCAACTATTCTTGCCCGGCAAATCATCACAGGTCAAAGCGCAGCCATCGCCGCATTCGTCAAACACTTGACCCATGGGGCACTTGGGAGCTGTAGAGCAATATAATGCAGATTGTTAATTATTAGAGAATATAATATAAATAAACATAACATAAGCAGCTATAATAGGAATACCTGACATTTATAATCTCAAAAATAAGAATTACTCACCGCACTCCTTGACAGACATGCGCCACCCAGTCTTCACACCCTGGCGCATGCACTCGGTGCCATAGGATGAGAGAATGGGGCAGAAACACTTGGCAACGTCATCTTTGCAGGCACACGTATCGTAGAGACAATCCTCATAGAACTGCTCGGGCTCCACCATAAAATGGCATTCCTGGAAAATATCTTGTAAGATCCAATCGCAATGCTTCTCAGCTATTGCCTTCTTCTCCGGATTCAGCGTGCAAGGATGCGGACCCTGATGGGTCTCCGCCTTGAACTGACAAGTGTCTTTCGTGCGCCACTTATTAGCGAAGGCTTCCACAGCAGTCTCCACATCCCCTTCGGGTGTGAGGAAATCATCCTGTGTATTAGAGTTGAAAGTACCACACAAGCCTTGTGTCTGTCCACGCCAACTGGCAGGTGCATCGACATAGACCCGCGACACGCCATCCCACCAGATGCGAATGCCGCCAGCAAACTCGACGGTCAAAAATGTGGAACTGGCGCGACGAATCAACACCTCGCCGACGCCCAGCATTTTAGGCAGCTTGGCAATGGCCTTGCCATTGATCAGCGTGGTCAATCCCTGATCCAGTTTGATGGTAGATGGCGTGCCATCGCGCAACGTGAAGCGTACGGTGATCGACTTGGTGCACGAAGGATCATCGGGAGCAGCATAGCTAAGAGCTTCCGACATTGCGCCAGAGCAGGCCACATTTTCCGCCTCCACAGACATGTTCCCAGTCTTGAGTAGATAATAAGAACACTTGCCCATAAAGTCATAGCGTTTGCCATCAAAGGTCTGATAATGTGGATCACCAATGGCGCCACAACGTGCACCACACTTGTCATCCGTGCACTTCCATTGGCCATTCTTGCAGGTGCAAGTGTTGCAGTTCTTCTTGATTGGTGCCTCCGGTTTGAATTCGCGTCCACGCAGTGTGCAGGGACACAGCTCACGGGTGATGCAAGCATCCTTGTACTGTACTGTGCCCTCGGGACAGAAGCAGCCCTCATTGCACTTGCCTTTGGTGGGCACAACGGACGACAAATCGGATTCACAGGTGGGCTCCACATCCGGTCCGCAAGCGCGATAAACACGACCAAATCCACAGCTTATTGCTGAAGGGGAAATATTAAGTGGCTTAGAATTAAAGTCGCTGAATCGCTCCATTTAAACTCACGGCATATTTCCAGATTGCGCCAGCCATGCTCCAGTTGTACGCCTTTGAACATGCACTCCTTGGCCAGCATGGCAATGGCATCACAATTGCAGCTCTCGGGATGCTCACGATTGGGACAATTGCAATAGTCAGCGATGCAGGTGCGGATGAGTGCATCATAATTGAATGGCTTGATGCAATCGCCGAGCTTCTCATTGGCCAACAGACGCTCACAGATGCCAACAGCCTTTTGTAATTTACTCTGTTCGCATGATTCCATGCCAAATTCCAGCTCGGCACTATTCTCCACGCGGCACATCTCACTGCTGTCGTCCACACGCCAAGCGTCGGCGAATGCCTTGACGGTCTCGAGCTTTTTGCCCGTTTTCGACATCAAATCGTTGCTGTAATCGCCATCGAGGGAGCCACACAGACCACCCACTTTGCCCCACATGGGCGGACCGGCGTGCACAGCGACATACTGATGATGATCCCAGTCCAATTTCATGCCAATCGACTCTAGATCAATTTGCACATGCTGCGCCACTGGCATCACCTTCATACCCATCACTTGCACTGGAATTGGGAGTTGTTTGCTGGGCGTCGATAGACGCATAGTGCCATCTATAAGCGACAATAAGAAAGTACATTTAATTAAACACTATCAACTAATGCTAGCCACTAGCTTACTCAAGTTCTCCAATGTATAAAGCACCGATTGCCAGAGAATCTTCAGAGTGTGCGCGCAGCCATAACCAGAGCCATAGGGACAGGCCTTGAGTGTGATATCAAAGGTGCCAGACACCTTATCCGTTGTCAGAGTATGTGAACAGGATAATGGAGCTCTTTAAATAATATAAAATAAAAGTTAATTATATTAAATTGGAATAATTTAAGCAGTAAACAATAATATGTTTCGAATCAAGTTAATTGTGCCTCTTGAGATCGATAATTAACTGCCATATTAATTACTAGTTATCGAAATTATTGTTGCTATCGAAATTCTAGTACTGCTATCATCGAGAATGTCCTTATCATTTGAGCAGTTATCGATACTGCCCGCTTTAAGTAACTTACTTGAAAACCAAACCATCAAATGTTTTCATGTTGATGCCGCCCCAAGTTGTGCAGAGTGCCGGTCTTGGCGACTTGTCAATAACTACATCCAACTCGCTACTCATGTACAAGGAATAGCTTCCGGCCATCGACACCGTCTCCTCTGATGACCACCATTCCTGTAATGGAGAAACCTCAGCTTGAACTTTGTGTTTCAGTTAAATTTAAAAACTTACGCTGCGTCGCTCGAGATCTTTGTATTTAGCCAACAAGGCCAGTAATATTTCTCGCTGACTGCGAATTTCTGAGGTATATTCACCACTAAAAGCTCCGTGATATCTTTGTCCTGCCCTCTGGATTTGTTGAACTTGTACACGACCCGATGTAATTGAATATCCAGGTGCTGCAGATTCCATTTGTTAAATAGAATATCTTAATAACTATCGTGGAACTTACGGAAAATGCACTTTGGTGCTGGCGCCGGCAAGTAGACTCCCTGTTGATAGCGACACTTGTACTCAATGTCCAAGCGTCCCTGCACTTTTAAGCCGGGCACTTCCGGGCAGCTGAAGCTGCAACGTGCCTCCTCCGTGTCGTAGGCGCACTTATAGTTGCCATTAAAATTGGACTTGGTCACATTACAGCTGGCAATGTCTGTTAAATTTATTAATGATGATTATAATAAAAAAATTAAATACGATCTGAATGAATTATCCTTAAGGATAATGAACCCGGATACCTACTATATTGACAGAAGGCACCACGATGCACTTTAGAGCACTGGCAGACATTGAAGCTGATGCATTGTCCGCCATTCTGACAAGCCGGAGAGCAAGTGGCTGTGGAATACAGATTAGCTACACGCCTATACCTTTAACACACAAAATTAACTTACGTCCACAATCGGGCACCTTGGGCAGCCCCGTCTTGGTGTGAATCCATTGGCCATTGCGACACTCAATGTTGGTGATGCTGCTGCTATCGGGAAACTGAAAGCCACGCATGCATTCCGCATGACAAATGCTGCAGCGGTAAAAACGGCAATTAGTAAATTACGCAACAGTAATTCTTAGCTGATAACTTACTTGTTCTTGCAGGACACCTTGGAATTCTTGGGCACTGGCGGCTTGGCGGCACACACTGACTTCTTGTGCTGGCACAAAGGACCCGAGAAGTTCTCCGGGCATTGACAGATGCCAGCTGCGAGGCAAATGCCATTATTCTCACATGGTGGCAGGCATGTGGCCTGACATGGTGGAATTCTGGTAAACTCCGAGTTGCGTATTATCCAGCCATCGTTGCTGCAAAACAAATCCAGCAATTTTGTGTCCGGGGTAAAGGTGTAACCATCTGGGCAAAACACCTGACAGCGACCAGAACCATCGCATTTGGAGAGAACATTTTGTGGCAAGGTTAGAGCAGCGCACTTGCCATAGGCGCGCAACTGTTGTGCCGCATTGCCATAGAAGTTGCCCTTGACACTAAACAGATACTCGATAATATAAGCTTGCAAATTTAATTATGTTATTTATATCGAAACTAACCCCTTGCCGTAGCCAAGCAAGCTAAGTGCATTGGTCATTAATTGTGAGCTGTATTTTTAGTATAATTTCATTAATAAATTATCAGCTTAAAAGAGAAATATTTTGCTCACCCTGATGCTTTGATACCACCTATGAAGCCGCCGGGATGTGGCGCATAACCTTCGGCTCTGCCTTGAGCGGCACCATCACTATAACTGTAGCTGTAGGCCGCACTGTTGGAATTCAAGTACAATAGTGATAACAATTATATAATTTAATTTGAATTTCTTTTTAGCATATTCGCAAAACGTTTATCTCGCTGCTCGTTTCCTTTCAGCTTATTGCGCAATCATACCTCACTGGTGGCGCTTGATGGAATTGGAATTTTATATGGCGCTCGTTGCGTTCCTTATCGTCAACTTCCGGTACAGTTTGAGCCACGGGACTACAAAATTGCGAATTTAGCTTTGCGTTAGATTATTTTTTTAGTTGAAAAAGTTAATATTAGTGCAAAACTTATAAAATACGTTACGAAAAGCAAAACTGAAGCGGAAATCGCATTGCTTAAACTAAGAGCAGTTTTATAAATTAATATTCAACGAAGAATGCTAGGAATTATTTTATAAGTTTTATGAATGATGGATATTATATTTTTGAATTATAGAACTTCATTTGCAGTTTTACCAGATAACGGCCACAAATTTTAGGAAAACATGAAGAAAAACACATATATTAAAATATTCAACAATTTTTAAGCCTTTATGTAGGTTTCAAATTTTTATTTAATCCTTTAATGTCTCCATTAGTTTAAGTACCAAATTCGAAATAAGGATCTGCCTGGAAAAAGGACGTATTGATCACATCTCAAAAAAATATAATATTACATCAAATCGATTTTGCTAATTTTCATCATTGTTTCCAAATGTTTTTATGAACATTAGAACCTAATCATATTATTATTCATGTATATTCTTATATATCTAGTTACTTTCGAAGAATCTTGCATCAATTAAATCCTAATTTCATAACTCCAGATACCACTTAAACCATTTCTATCCATTTATTTATAGAGTCACTTATGTTTATTTAGTTGTAAAATTTTTAGTTCAAATATTATTTTAAAATCAGTCTGACATTTTAAAACAAGAATCAAAAGTTGAAAAATTTCCCGTTTGTTCAGCGGAAAAAATTAAAGTAAAATATAAATGGAATTTAAGATGTTTGTTGTTATTAAATTTTGACTTTGCGTAAGGATAATAATATCCTTCAAAACAGAAATTGGTTTTTTCTAATTGGTTAATTGCCAAGAATTTAGTAATTCAAGAAAGAGTTGCATTTTGACACATTTGAACCAATCTACACGTAAGTAATTATTTCTTTTTATTATTAACAGAATCTCACTCTAAACTCTGATCCTCGTCGTCCGTCATCACAATATCGCCTTCCTCGGCAAACACATGGCTGAAAATGAGGAGCCAAGTCAAACAGTATATCAATTTAAATGCCATTTTATGGCTGGCACAATATCCTTAGAGGAATAGCTTCATATATCACTGGTAATCCGTTATCCTTTCGAGCACAAAGAACTAGCACTGGTAATCCGTAGTCCTACGGATCCTTTTGATCCACTTCAAAACTCTTTTCACTGCACAGAACACAAATCACTTTTCACTTTTAAAACATATTCACAATGTCGGGGCGACCGCGCGAACGCAACTAATTGCGATGGGAATCGCCAGTGGCTTTTATAGGCCTCTACTAACGCGAGTCGCCATTTTATTTATATATTTTTTTCTCTAAATTAAACTCTAATCGCAATTCTCGTGCTTCCCAAAGTCAACGTTAAATGTGCTCGATTTAGATTCACTTTTTACCCGTCTTATCGAGTTTAATTGTGCCAAGTTTAAGCAGCATCTTATGCTGTGTGTGCAATTTAGCAACTTGTGTGCGATAATAATATTTCTCGCTCCCTACGATATTATGAAACTGACCTAAAGAATGTTCCAAGGCTGTGACTAAAAATATTACATAAAGATTAACATAATGGTATTTACGTCGCAGTACCATTTATCAGTTTTAAAGAAAAAGCATGAATGAATTAAATACTACGAGCATATGGGATTCACAATGAACTTGAAATTTTCCAATGAGTATTCAACTTGAAGCGCGTAATGTAATTCTGTAACGGCAACTAGTGTCAGTTGCCTATGTTAATCAACAACAACGCTGCTTATCGATTTCTGCCGATAACACGTAAATCAGTGCTGCCCATAAATAAGCAGAGCAATGGGCAACACCTGCAGCAGTATACAAATTTCCCGCTTTCTTTTAAAAAAGCACACCTAAAAATGTTTAAATTAAAGAATAAACTGAGATGCAGCAATTGTAGCGCCAATTGTATTTATCACAGGAAATTATAATATCAGTGTGCTTTTAATATTTAGAAACATTATTTTTGGCGACAGGATGTTGATATAACATAGCAACGCGCCCCCAAAAAAGAAAAGATAAATATAAATTACTTTTGTTAGGCTTGTTTATAATATAATTTTTTAACATTGGTCACTGTCGTTGCGTATAGGGCTCAATATCATGCTGTTGGCGCAGTGCTTCCGTTTCAGCGCCCACAGCACAGGCAAGCAGAGAGTTGACCGTTTGCTCCTCCCCCGCTTTATACACATAACCATTGGCCTTATCAATGTGATTTCGCAGCCTCAACATGCTATCCGTGCTAAAAGCATCGAGCAGCTTGAACGACACCAATGCATAATCCTCCACCATGGAACAGATGGCTTCATTTAGTTTGCGATGCTTACGCATTGTGGGATCATCGTCGAGTTTCTCCAGCAAATACTTCAGATCCAGCACATCCGTGTAGTAGTCGACATTAAAGTGCAGTTTCGCTTCATGCTTGCGCAACAGATCAGCCTTGGACAGCACATTGACATGTGGCAAACTCATCCGCAACATCGTGTTCAATGCCATCAACAATGTGGCTATGAATTTTGATGGCTCCGAGCAATAATGCGAATCAATCAGATTCACTGTGACCAAGCTATAGCGCTCTTGCTCCAAACGCTCAAACACATGCGCCATCGCTTCGTGATGCGTATACAATTCAATTTGACCCGGACAATCGAAGAGAAAATAATTGTGAGTGGCGCTGAGTTTTCTTAATGCTGGCAACAGCCAGTCATCTATGTGTTGCTCTAAGTACTCGGCACAATGCATCAGTGCACCGTTGGGTCCCAGTTTCAGGTGCTCCATTGCATCTCCCACTGTAATCAGCTCCATCACGTTGATCACCGGCTCGTAGGACATATTCTCATTACCGGGATCCAAATTGACTACACCAACTTGTCGCCCTAATTCCCGATAGAATTTGTACGCCTCATTACAGTATGTGGTCTTGCCTGAGCCGGGTGGTCCGATAATTAGCTGCCCATAACGTGGATTTTCAACTCTTGGTTGTGCGCGTTGTAGCATTGTTAAAAACTTTTTGAGAGATATTTGTATTCACATGCCAAGTGTTTATTATTGTTGCCGGCAATGTGACCACACAGTGAAAACTAAAAAATAAACAACTTTTTTTTATCGATATATTTGAAATTTGTACAATTTATATTTTCACCGCAAAAATGTGAAAATATTGCTAATAAATATTTTTATCAGTTTGAAAATCGGGGCACTAAAGCTATTGAAGACAAAAAATAATCTAAGCTAGACAACGTATAAAAATAAAAAAGTGTTGAATTTTTTAATTTGAATTATAGTTTTTTTTATTTTCTTGTTGCAACTGGTTCTTTAATAACACATGTGAGCTTTAAAATTATTAAGCATTATTATTAAATGTAATGTTATTTTCAAACAAATAACATAAAATTAAGATTAGTGGTATTCCATAATGCTAAATGGTATTTTCTTTGTACGCTAAAAGGCATATTTGCTCGTTACCGGCACGGTCACACTGCAGTTATCCCACCAGTAGCGGCTCGGTCGCGTATAGTGCAAAAGTGCGGGTGTTTTGTTCATACATAAATACTTGTCTAGAATTCCTATTTATACATAGACAACTCGAAATCATAAACCACTAGAAGAATAGCAAAGAACAATGGCGCAACCACAAACTCCGGCCTACGAAAACAGTGAGTTTTTTCCACAAAATTACACCATTTAAGTAGCGAAACAGTGGCGACGACAAAAGCATCGTAAAAATGAGTCAACGAAGAACGGTAAAAACAGCGGAAACGAATTAATATGACCATAAATGGAATTCAGCGAGTCGCCGACAACAAAAACAACAACAGCAGCGTCGTCGTCACATTCAGATAAACAATAGTAGAGAGGGGAAAATTCTCTGACCAAACCGGGAGAAAGCAAAAAGTAAACCGGCAAAAAAAAAAAAAAAAATACCGCCGGCCAGCCGGCCGCACCCTGTTACTTTTTCACTCCCCCCGCTGTACTACTATACTACAGTGTTTTTATCTCTCCTCGTACTTATTTTAGACTAATTGCACTTTGGAAAATCTTTACAGAAAATGTCTATGCAACGCTGCCGCGCACTGGACGTGGACAGCCGATTGTGTTGGGTGCCGATCCCAAGGGCAAGAACTTCCTTTATGCCAATGGAAATTCGGTGATAATTCGCAACATCGAGGTGAGTGTGCAATGGCTATTTTAGCCATTATTATCATCATTAAAACAAAAAAGAACTGAAAACAGAAAATATGAGACGATTGCTCCATAAAGCGAACAATTTGTGTTATTTTTGGACTTGCGGCAGCAGCAACAGCAGCTGCAATTTTCAAGCGTTATTTTTCCACTTGCGACCGACGTACAGTGGCGTCGTTTTAGTTTTTTCGTTGCAAAAATTACAGTATATTGTATGGTATATGAGAGATAACTGGTCAAAATACAAAATACACGCTTTCTCTTCGTATAGGAAATCTACACCTTGTAATTAAATATTTACCTGGAGGTAACAGTATTTCTCTTCTTAATTATTTAAAGTAAATTACAACAGAAATCGAAAAAACAATGTTCGCTTACCCGAAGAGACCCAAAACAGTATTTTTTTTTTGTTTTTCTTTAATAATAATAATGAATAATAATGAATCAATGAATAGAAAAGCAAATTAGCTAATCAGATTTGTAGATTTTTCTAGATGTGTTTATTTTTGTATAAATTTTGCAACGACATATGCCCCACTGTGCGACGACAAACCAACCAAATGTGAGATTGTGTGTTTGTCTGCGTGTGCTGGCTGATCTATATTTATTTACCATACAATCTTGTTTGTGAATATAGAGAAATGTATATAGGCATATATATATAGATATGGCAACAGCCGGCATAAGAGAAATGATATTGTATCGCATCTTATTTAGCGACCCACGCATCATCATCATCACCTTTGTGATCGTCGTCGTCGTCGCAGTCCAAGCTGCTTGTAAATATTATTATTAATTTGTTTGAAATGATTGTTTTGTATTCTCTTTCTCTTCTTGATTTGCCTCGTCATGCTCCGATTAATACTCGTCGCCTACCTGTCCAGAATCCAGCGATTGCCGATGTCTACACGGAACACTCGTGTGCAGTGAATGTGGCCAAGTATTCACCCAGCGGCTTCTACATTGCATCCGGCGGTAAGTCAAGCAAAGCTCTTCGAGCGAAGCCTTAAAACGCTCTTCAAACTAAACAAAACAACAGAAAAAAAAACCACAACATGACTCACAATACAACATAAAAAATGTTACCTTAGTTGGAAAGACGCTTTTCTTATCGCTGACGAACGAGTTGCAAAAAGTTATCAGCTCATTTGATTTCGATTGTGTAGGAATATTAAATTCGCCTCCCCTTAAAAAAATAGGGCAGTGGCGTTATCTTTAATAATTGTAGATGTTATCCACGAATTTCTGTTACCTCTTTATCTACTTATAACCAAAATTGGGCAAACTGTGTTTTCTATAAAATATAGGTTGGTTATCTTGTTAATAAAAAAAAAAAAATTTATAGACTGAATTTGTTGATAGTTTACAAATCTAGAAATTGATATGATGACGTGTTGAGGCTTTCAACTTATTGATCATTTAAGCGATGTCTTTTTTCAAAAGTTTTTTTTTTTTGTACAATAAAAGAAAATTAATTGATTTATTTTCTGTTACAAGAAATTCTTGATTTTTTAATACTTTTCTCTTTTAAATAGTTTTCATTGAAATGTGTTATTGCTTTGAAGTAGATATTTGTATTCTTAAATAGTTTATTTAATTATTACATAATTATAAATTAATTTTATAATTTCGTCATACAACAATTTTTTAATTTATCAGTCATCAATATTTTGAAATTGCCCATTCCATACTTTTTTTTTGCTTTCCACATACTCAAATCTCATCTATTATGCATAGTATTACACATCTTATTAATCACCTTTTCGTGTTTTTATTCATTCAGATGCATCGGGCAAGATCCGCATTTGGGATACGGTTAACAAGGAGCATTTGCTGAAGAACGAATTCCAGCCAATCGGTGGACCTATCAAGGATATCAGCTGGTCTCCTGATAATCAACGCATTGTGGTTGTTGGCGAGGGACGTGAACGTTTTGGCCATGTCTTTATGTCTGAAACTGGCACATCGGTGGGTGAAATTAGTGGACAATCGAAGCCCATTAACTCTGCCGACTTTAGGCCAGCCAGACCCTTCCGTATTGTGACTGGTAAGTCTACACAAATAATGTATTTCTACGCGATTTCTAATGCATGACATTGCAGGCAGTGAGGATAATACCATTGGCATCTTTGAGGGCCCGCCGTTCAAGTTCAAAATGACCAAACAGGAGCACTCCAGATTCGTTCAGGCTGTGCGCTATTCGCCCGATGGCAAATACTTTGCCTCCGCTGGCTTCGATGGCAAAGTGTTCCTGTATGACGGCACAAGTTCCGATCTGATTGGCGAGTTTGGCTCACCAGCACACAAGGGAGGCGTCTATGCCGTTGCATGGAAACCCGATAGCACTCAGCTGTTGACTTGCTCTGGTGACAAGACTTGTCGCCTGTGGCAGGTGGACACACGTGAGCTGGTTACTGAGTTTGTCATGGGCACCAATTTGGATGATCAACAGGTGTCGTGCTTGTGGCAAGGAGAGCATCTCATAACCGTCTCGCTGTCAGGTGTGATTACCTACTTGAATGTCGAGGATCCCAGCAAGCCGCTGCGTGTGGTCAAGGGACACAACAAGCCCATTACAGTGTTGGCTCTGAGCGATGATCGCAGCACCATTTACACGGGCAGCCACGACGGTGTTGTGACCAACTGGAACTCTGGTAATGGTGTCAATGATCGCATCACTGGCACTGGCCATGGCAATCAGATCAATGGCATTGCTGCCTGGGATGAGTTTGTCTACACTTGCGGTATCGATGACAGTCTCCGTCAGTTCAGTGTCGAGGGCAACAATTACACGGACTATGTGGTCAAGCTCAATTGCCAGCCTCGCGGCTTGGCCCTTTTGCGCAATGAGAACATCATTGCTTTGGCCTGCATTAAGGAAGTTACGCTGGTGCAGGATCAGAAGAAGGTCTTCTCGCTGCCCATTAAATACGAGGCCAGCTCAATTGCCACAAATGCCGACACTTTGGATGTGGCTGTGGGAGGTGATGATCAGAAGGTGCATATCTACTCGCTCAAGGGCAACACTCTGGAGTTGAAGACGGAGCTGGATCATTTGGGTGCAGTTTCTGATGTCGCCTACTCGCCGGATCAAAAGTATTTGGTTGCTTGCGATGCTCATCGCAAGGTTGTACTCTACAACGTTGAGGACTACAAGGTAACTTTTTGAAATGTTTGCCAACTAAATGATTGGAAATTAAAATTGTTTTATCTTTGTAGCTTGCTCACAACAAGGAATGGGGCTTCCATAATGCGCGTGTCAACACTGTGGCCTGGTCACCCAATTCTCTATTGGTGGCCAGTGGATCTCTGGACACTACAATCATCATTTGGTCTGTGGCCAATCCAGCCAAGCACACCATCATCAAGAGTAAGCTATAAATGTTTTATTTTACCAATCTTGTGACTTACTATCTTATTTTACTCTTCTAGATGCCCATCCCCAATCGCAAATCACACGCGTCGTGTGGCTGGACAATAATACTGTGATCTCCACTGGTCAGGATTGCAATACCAAAGTGTGGCATGTGGAAACTATTTAAAGCCAAAATGAGTGAGAGTGTGTAACATCGAGAACGCAAATCAGCGCAGCCAGCGCATATTTTTATACTTAATCAGAGTGAAAAGAACGAAACACAGAGAGAAAGAGAGACGGTTAACTATTCAGATCCATACCTATCCGGTTAATTGCCAATCCGCTGCTGCTTTCAATTTATTTAAGTGCAAAAGTCTTATATCATTTAGCTATTTATATTTCGCTTCCCATTATTGTCCCCTTTTAGTCTAAGCTCAAAAGTGTTTTGCTAATCATATCATGGATAAAGCTATTATTTAAAGTATTTCAAAAGATTTATCATCCATCCCCCCAATTATCCTTGCTCCTCCCAATCCCCTAGTCTTTGCTTGTGTGTTTTTTAAACAACTTTTTTGATACTTATATTAAACTGAACTACAGTTTAAACATATTGTGTGTAAAGTGCGCATGCGTACGTAAATACTTGTATTATGAAATGAAATAAAATAGTTTTTGCATAAAAAAAATGAATAACTTCATATTGATATTGTACTGTGGCTTAAAATATTTTTGTTTTTATTTTTTGATCTTGGTTTTTTGTAGGTTTTCACCTTGTCTTTTTGTGTGCATGTTGTGCTTACGTGTGTGTTGTGTATGTTTGTGTGTGTGTGTGTGGTGTATAACTAAAGTATTTATAAAAATTGCACTTAATTTACTAGAATGTGTGTAGGCGTGTGTGTGTGAGTGTATGTGTTTGTTTTGGTTTTCTAGGTGCTTTTGCTGAGCCTCTTAAATATGTATACAGTTTGAGAAGCACTCGAAGCAGTGCCACCTAAACTGTTTGTTTTTGTCACTCTCAAACGGTGCTACGGTTTTGCCACCACTCAAGTTTCTATCGTTATCGATAAGTGCAGGCTCTCAAACAAATTGGCGCTAAAGTTTAACAGATAGTGAGAATTCCATTTAAAATTGTAAAATTAAAACAAAAACGAAAAAACGACGAATTGCGCTAAGTATCACAGCCGGGTCTAAGACATTGGTTCGGTACACGGTGGGGTTCATTTGCTTGTGTGCGTGCGTTAAGTGTAAAGTGTATTTTGTGTGAGTTTGTGGTGGTCAACTAATTTAATTCCATAATGATGATCTAAGTGGCCGATGTACCCGTTTCACCGCTGCCTGCCTCACCGTTGCTAGCTGGTGGCGGGGAACTCTTTATGGGTAACATGGGTAACTCGTGCGCCAGATCCAAGGCTGGTGTGGTGTTGGACTCGGCCACCGCAACGGCAGCTGCAGCAGCCGCCAGCTGAAACTGATTGGGTAGAAACAGGTAAGGATTGCTTGTTAACGTGCTGGGCGCTGAGCTGGGACCCGTCTCATTGGTGGGCACATCGCCGCTTGTTGCCGTTGCCGATGGCGTCGAAGCAGTAGCACCAACTGCAACACCTGCGGTCAGCGTCGACTGCGCTGCCAACTTGGTGACACGCTTGCGTCGCGCCTCGTTCTCGCAGGGAGACGGCGCACCAGGATGACGGTAGCTGACGTGCTTGCGCAGCGCATCCTTGCTGCGCGACACATGCGAGCACACGTTGCACGCATAGCTGAAAATGCATGAAATGATTAGTTTCAATTCATCAAATTAAAAGCTCGATTCGATGCTCAATTTCTAAATGTCGATATCAAAAGTCTTTGAGAAAAATCGATTTTGATTGAGTTTGAGAAGTGAAGCAACGATTATTAAATGAAAAAGCGATCATAGAAAAATCGACGTTTCCTTAAAAACGATTTTAAATCGAAATCGTTTTACTTAAAACTTTCGCTAACTCACCGCACATTCTGATGCGTCTCGAGATGCACACGCAAATTGTATTGATTGCTCAGCTGCTTGTGGCAGATGAAGCACGTGGCATATAGCTTGGAGTTTGACGGCGGCTTGCTGGCCGTTGGCAGCTTCTCGGCAGTCAACGACAACAGATTCGGCTCCGACTTAGCGCTAACCATTTGCCCAGCGGCTGCAGCTGCTGCCGCCTCCCGCTGACAGGCGGCATATTGCTCGATGTGCTGCTGCAGCTTGGCGTGATCCTCGGGCGAGATGTAGGGTGTGTTGGCATGATGTGTGGCCACCTGATGCGACGCCTGCTGTGCCGTTGTGGGCGTCGCAGCTGCACTGTAACTGGGCAACTTGGCGCTGCTGTACAATTGGCCAGCACTCATGGGATTGCTGTAGCTGCTGGGCGAGGACTTGACGACGGGTAATTGGGGAGAAAAGTGCGACATCGTCTGCGGTGCCAGAGCCACCGGTGAGGTGGCCACAATTGAGTTGGGAGCACCACATTCAATGGGCGACTTGTTGTTGCTCGTCGTCCTTAGATTCTCTACGATTTTGTCGATGCGCTTCACATCTTTTGGCGGCTGTTGAGCTGTTAAATTACCGCTCTGCTGATTGCCCGCGTTGCTGTTGCTGGTATTCTTCAGCCGCTTGGCGCCGTAGCAATCCTCATCTTCGAGGCTGTTCTGATAGAGTTGACACTGCTGTTGATACTTGGCCAGCAGTTCCGTGGTCTTGTTGAGCGCCGTCTGCGAGAAGTTCAGTGGTTGTGGCAACAGATTCGGATAAAACTGCAGCGATTTGAGAAAGAAATTCTCAAGAGGCGTTCCCAATTTGTTGGCTAAAAGTGGCGCTTGCAGCGAGGGATTGGGTAGCTGTGGCATGGAAAGATTGGGCGTGGTTGTGGGCGTAGGTGTTGGCGTTGGAGATGGGCTGCGGGTTGCCTCGAAGCTCAGCGGCTTGTCGATGCTTGTGGTATCCATGTAGGATGCGGGAGCGGTGGACGGAGCACTCTTTGTGGTCTTGGGAAGCTGCAAGGGAAGAAAAAGACATTAGATAAGATATAAAAACGAATTGGGAGTGAAAATAGTTAAGTAATTTATTGGGAAGATTTCTAAAGACATTTTTAAAGGTATGTTTTATAAAATATATAATTTCATCATACTCACATTGTTATTCTGCACATCTGCTAAGCCCTTGATGCCCAGCGTTTCGGCCAGATTGAGCAGCATGGGTATCTGCTCCTCATAAACGTTGACCTCACCCGAATACATGAACGTCAGCAGCGCCACAATGGCAGCAAAGCTAGCGCCAGGTATGATGATGACCGGATGATTGCTGGCCTCCAGAGCACGAAAGATTTCCATGAAAAAGCTGCTGCAGGCGCTGAGAACGACGCGATGAGCGCGCAGAAGACGACCCTCGGCTGAGATGGTCACATCGGTGAGATGGGATTGATCGAGGAGGACGGGCAATGTGCTCAGCAAACTGGTCTGGAATGGACAAAATACTTTCGCACTGTAGTCGCAATCGTTGTTGCTGTTGTTGTTGGTTGAGGTTGAGGGCAATTGGGTCACTTGATTGTATAAATAGTACAAGTAGATTTGGCAGACCAGCTGCCAGCCTGGGTGTGTTGTGTGTACTGCGGTGTGTGGCTAAATTTGAGATTTAAGATTTCGGCCCTAGACTGGTTGCCCGGAAAACATTTGGAGCAGATGCATTGCAGGCAGGCGACACTTAATGGCAGCTGAGCATTAATTGCAACTACGTCGCGTTTCGCCTGCGACAATTCGAAATTAGATTTACTCTCGCTCTTGTAGTTGTAGTTGCTAGTAAAAATTCTATGGATTTTGGCAATTTCACGAAAATTTCATTTATTTGACATTTTTCTCCACCTTCTCCTCACCCCTTCTGGCAGCTTTCTCCCGCTTCGCTGCCTTTGGCTATTTTGGACAGCTTTGTGGCTCGTTCGTTGTGGTTGTGATCCTAGTACCAACAACCACAAAATTGCTCACTGTATGAAATGCGGAAAACTACAAACAAGTATGTGTGAATAAGCAGCTTCTTTCTTTCTATATGCTGAGCTGATTATATAGCCTATATATAGACGAGTGACATTTCTTTGGCCGGACCGCTTTCTTATGAACGATGTCCAGTCAATTTTATGACCGAGGCCAAGCCTCTAGATAATTCCCCCCACATCCCCTCACCCACTCACTCAGTCACGAAATAACGCTGACGTCGCCTATAAAAACACTCATTTATATTCATTATTTTAAGTTTTGCGCGGCTGCTTTGAATAACAAACACATTGGAGCCTATAAATCACACGATGAGCTAAGTAGTTCACAATTAATGACACCTGGAGCAGCGCTGTGTAATGAACGCTAATGGTTTATATGTTGTTGGCTTTTTGGGATATTATTTATTTATATTTTTGGAAAATTTAGCAAATGTGACAGTTGAATTGCCCATTTGTTGAATCACAACACAATTTATTTACATGCATAAAGGTGAACGAGAAACATTTCCTTAACTATTCGCATAATTTAAAAATTATTGTTGATAGTCTATGTTATATTCATTTAATTTATTATTCCCTATGGTGATCAAAGATTTCTTTAGATAAATGACGTCCGTATGAAGTCGATAGATTATAGTTTAAGTATCTTAAATATGAATGAACATAGAATGTGAAATCTCATTATCCCAAACAGATCATTTTAATGACAGCCAACTATTTTTTATAAATATATATTTTTGCTAAAGATCACAACTGTTTCTATAGTTTTTATTTAAATATTTAATTCAAGTTTGTCATAAAACATAATACATAACTAGCAAAGCCTTGAAATTATAAGTTTTTATTATTTATTTTTATTTGTCTTATATTTTTTATTGTTAATCCCTGAGTTCTTTCCTACAAAATATTAGTTTGTATTTCATGTTTCTTTTATTTATCTTCTATTTTTTATTGTAATTTGAATTTCATGCTTATTTTATTTTTCTTCATTTTCTTATTGTATCATCCTTGAGTGCTTCTTACCTGATGATTATGCCATCGTAGGCAAAATTGTTGTTGATTTTCATTATGTTGTTGCTGTTGCTCCAGTTGATGCTGCTGCAGTTGTTGTTGTTGTCTTGTTGCATTTGTTGTATTTACATGTTCCATAATTCATGAAGTTAAGTTTTGCCTTTGCTTCCTCACATAAATGTTTTCGCTGCAAAAGAACATTTCAATAATTATTTTACGATCGAAAAACACTTTTTATTAATGGACTCAAGAGTGTGGGCCAAAGAAACGCGTGTTATTCAAACACACACAAACACATGAAGAAAATATTTATTTGTTCTATTCATAAATTTGTTTGTTTGTTTTGTTGCTTGCGTTTTGGTTTGCTGTCAGTTTTATTTGTTTATTTATTGAACATTTTGTCACACACTTTTCGTTTTTCGTTTCGTTTTTGATTTTAAGAGATCCACACCATGCTCTTTATAGAGCGTTGATCTTTTGGCGGCCTGTCGCTTTTGCGAGACGTACACGCGGCGTATACGTATTGTGTCGTAGCATTTGGCATTATTACTCATACGCCATGGCATGCGAGTATCGCTGTGAATATCATTGTGAGTGTGCAGTGTGTTGTCAATGAGAATGAAGAAGGTACCTACGGCATGGGTCAGGGATATCTGAAGGGTTGGAGTATAAATGGACTAAGGAATATACTGTAAATTTATTAAGAGTATAGAAAGTGTACAATGAAAAAATGTGGTTTGCACTGGAGAACATTGTCAAAGTATTTTTGAATGGGATTATTATAAATTTATTGGGTTGTATATTTAGGCACAGATTTTAAAATGTTTTTAATTAGAAATTCTGTAGTGGCATCTTTTAATTAAAGTATTTTCAACTAAAAAATATTTAGGTTTGCTTTAAAATTAATGTAAAACACAAGCTGTTCAGATCTTTCGCACGCTTTATTGCCTCTTTCAAAAATCATTGGAATTCCATGAAATTGTTATTAAATTGCTGAAGCGTTTTCATTTCTAATCCTTTATATTTATGGGCCTCTGCTTACGTTTTCTCTATCTATCTGTTTTACTCGAAATTGTTGTCGCGTTTTCGTTTCAAAGCATTCCAAGGTAGTCTATGTATCTTTTTTTTTTGTATTTTGTATTTTGGATGGTGCTTAGTTTATTTGGTTGAATATTGTCAGCGCACAACAAAATTCGGCAGGCTGGCAGCCAGTTGACAAATCTAAATTACAATAAAAATGCTAAAAGGAAGAAAAACAACAATGCTTAGGGTGTGAGTGAGTGAGTGAGGGGTTTAGCATGTGCTTTTTGGCTGGCAATTAAATTAAATTTATTTAAATAAAATTAATTTGCTATGCTTGTTGTTGTGCTTGTTTTTCGCTGGCCTGGCCTGGGTTATATGTGTCTATATCTATATCTATCTCTATCTGCTGTATCTGTTGCTTTTGCTGTTGCTGTTGCTGATGCTCTTTAGTTGTGGGTTTCTGGGCTGCGCTATAAATCTGCCAATTTCCATTGTTTCAACCATTGACAGAGGAGGGTTTTGCGAGGTGTTGCCGCTGCTGTTGCGATTATACTAGATGCAATGAAATACTACTTAGTAGCGTAGTTGGTGATGATGATCGTGATGCCTGAGGTGGAACGGGGGAGAGAGATCACTACTTTTGTCCGAGGGCTATTTTTGTGTGTGCAACGGACATGCATAAAAGAAATTGTGTGAGAATTGCAAACTGCAACTCATTGGAGGCCCCGAAAGTGACAACTACGACATCTTTGCTAGCCGTTTGCCGTTTGTCGTTTTATTTGGTGCCCAGCATGCGATTTGTTGCTGTTGCTGTTGTTGTTGCTGTTGCTGCAGACAGACGGAATTTTCTTCATTCCATTATGTGTGCACAGCGGTCTGAGAAATCGCATCTAAGCATTTTTCTATTGAGCGACAACGCTGGCAGAAACCAAAAGAAAAGAAAGGCAAGGCAGGCAAAGAATACCAGCGATGCGGTGGGGTGCGGTGCGGTGCGGTGCGGTGTGTGGAGCAGAAGAAGGACGCTCTGGGGTATGGCCTTTTTGGCGCTCGTTCACACAGAAAGTGTCTTTTCCGTAACTCTTTGGTATTTTGCTGTGCTCAGTTTTTACTTGATATGCTCGTATTCCGAAATTAGTTTTTTGCTGTTGTTGTTGTTGTTGTCGTTGCCTGTTGTTGTTGTTGTTGTTGTATATGTATATATTTTTAAATAGCCGCACAACAAGAACTGTGCTAAACGCTCTCGCCAGCCTGTCTATTTTGATTTGTTGTCCAAGTGCTGTCTTTGTCAAGTGATTTCATCATCAACACATCTGCCTGCACCCTTTGCTTCGAATGCCCTCCTCCCGCCCTCTTTTTTTGCCTTTTCTCCACCTCATTTCATATTTCTTTCTTCTGCTTTTTTTTGCGTGTTGATGCGTAATATTTTACACATAATCGCTCATACGCCGCGTTGCCGCCATTCCAATAAAACTCAAAAGGATTTTGGCATTTTGTTTGGTTTCATTTTCTTTAACTTTCATTTGTTCCATGACATGGGCGAACATAAATTTCCGTCCATTTATTCTTTATATTTTTTTTTTGCTGTTTTTTGTGACGCAGCGCGTTTTAGATTTCTCGTTTAGTTTATTAACTTATATGTTAAATTAAATTTCCTGCTCTTCGCTTTAATTCGTGGGGATTTAGTTGACACAGTCCAGCCCTGGCTAAATCTATTTTTAGTCTTAGGCCCAATTCAATTTAATTAAGCTCTCAACTGGAATTTTTCAGATTTGTCAGCAATTTAAATTTTCACAATTTCCTGTTCTCGTCACAGTTTATGTTCCTTTTATTGAAAACATGCGAAAAAGTCTTTTTGAAGCTGTTCCATTTTATGGAAGACTTGTGTTTAGTATTAACAATAATGACATTTTTATATTGTGTTTAATGTCGCTCGCTACTTGTCACATACTCATTAAAAAAAAATCATTTCAACATTTTAAGTGTTTGTTTTTTTTTTTTATGTATGTATATCAAACAGTTTTAATAATCCGCTTGATGGAGATATTTCTTGGAAACAGTCACACACACTATTTAATCTGTTGTTTCGTCGACAAATTTTGAGCTAATTCGTTTTTTTGCGATTAGTAATATTTTAGCGATTCCGTTTGCATATTATTTTTTATAATTTTTGTATATACGCCTTTGGATTTTACACACTTTGTTTTAGTTTCATTGCCAAAATATATTTTAGATTTATTACTGATATTTTTCTTCTTGTTGCTTTTGCTGCTCACATAAAATTTGTTATTTTTGCCATTTGTTTTTAATTTATGTGCGCTTGATGCGTTTTTATGTTTCAGTTTGCCACGCGTTGCAACAACACATTTATTTCATTTATTTATCCCTTTTATCGAGCGCAGCATAATCTAGAAAATTTTATGACTATTATACAATATGTTAAATAATGTATTTTATTTATTTATAACACAATTCTAAATCTTTTATTTCTTATCCTTGACACATAAATTATTTAATCCTTTTTTCAATTTATTTATTTTTTAAACAAACATTTTAATTAAGAAAGTTATTAATTAATCCACGCCGCATTTGAAATTTTTTGAAATATGTTTATTTATGTTATTTATCACGTTGAATTGTAGCACATTTAATCCATTTTGACAATTTCCATAAATTCAGCTTTATTTTCATTTTATTTATTTTAATTTTGTATTTAATAGAATTATTTAAACGTTTTGTTTTGTCTTCAGATCCTTCACATTGATGAATTGCCTTGCATGAGTTTTCACAGCATTTTCACGCGTAGATATTGTATTTTATCTTTTATATATTTCGGTTTCTTTGGGATTTTGTGTGATTTTCGTCGTTTTCGCCAAAGCGCGCACCTTTGTTAACCGTTTGCTGCTCGCATCTGAAATGAAAATATCCGAAAATGTTTCAATTCTTTCGGTTTTAGTTGGAGATTTTCTATTTTTCGAATGTCCATCTCTTGACAATTTTTGCCGTTCTTCTTGTTGTTGCTGTTGCCATTTGTTTTGCTGATTTGATTTCTCGCTCGTTGTCGTCGTCGTCTTTGTGGACGTCGTCGCTGTAGTTGTCGTTGTGGTTGTAGCTTTAGCTGTTGATGTGATTCTGCCTTGTGGATGTCTTTGCTCAGTTCCTAACGATCTCAATCTCATCAGCATTAGCATCAGCATCAGCATCAGCAGCAGCATCGGGATCGTTGTCGTCTGCTCCATGTTCTAATTAATGAGATGGCAGCCAGAGTGTTATTCTCTCGTTGAGAAATTGTTGCAGTTTTGTACTGACAATTTGTTGTTTCATTAATTGGTTGCCACAACATTTAGTTAATCAAAACATTTGTTAGTACATCACACACACACCTAATGAGCAACGAAATGCAATCCAACTGCTGCACACAATTGACATGCCACACACACACACACACACACACACACACACTGCCCTGTGTCTCTGCATTATTAATTTGCAATAAAAACGTGGAAACGGCCAAAAATCATTGAAAGAAAATAGTCGTGTTACAAAAATACATTTTCATACCTGCTGTGCTGTGTGAGTTGAATTATGTTGACAACGCCTGACAAATACAAATGGAGGCGCATTGGAGGCGCTGCTGGGCCCCGAAAACCAAAATCCCCCGTCGCCTTGGCTGTTCCCCGCTTCGTCGCTGCACTTTTTCAATTCATTAAAATGCCACAAATACTTATTTATTATTGTCATATCTCGCGACACACACATTTGGGTTAACCCCAGCACCTTAGACACAAGACTTAACGAGATTTATCAAGAATCAACTTATAAGCTAAAGCATTGCGCCTCTGCCATCGGCTTGCAGCGTTCCTCCGCATAATCCCAGCCGAATTTGAAGGGACAACGCACAATGGTTAAATAACCACCCAGGCAACTATAATAATACTCGCAGCGATCCGGATGTGGATGATAACCATCGCCAATGGCATCGCAATGCGGTCTACCGCCAGCTGGAGAAGCTGGTTTAACATCAACGGCTGCTGGTGGAGCTGTGGCTGGTGGTGACTCTGTGGCTGCTGGTGGCTCTGTGGCTGCTGTTGTTGTGGCAACCTCTTCCTGCTCTACTTCCTCCACCTCCTTACGTTCCTCTTCTCCCAATATGTTAGTTGTCTCGATTGTTGTCGTCTCGGTGGAGAGTAAACAAATGCCTGCATCATCGAAGGCACATTCCTGCGAGTTGCCATCGAAATAGGTTTGTTCTGGACACGTGTCCCTGAAGGAGTTCTCTCCATTGCAATATATATAACTGGTGCAATCATCTATAGCCACTATGAAGGTGTCCATTGCCACGTTGTTGCATTGCGGAAACTCATCTGCTTGTTGTGTGTTCACTATTCCTGCAACCAGGAGCAGGCAGAGCAGCTTGGCGTATTCTTGGAGCTGGCACATTTTGTGTGTTGACTTGACTTCGAGTTTGTTGTGAATATCGAAGTTTCAACGCCTTTTTATTGCAATTTTCAAGGTCGCTTTCTAATGCTTATCAGCATTGTTATCAGCAAACATGTGTAACAGTTCTTTTTGGCAATAATTTATCTGTTTGCCAAGTGTTGTGCTCGGCAGTATGTCAAGGTCGCCAACAACTTACATTTTGGCATTGCCTCAAAATTTGTCTAATAATTTAACATAACTATTAAATATTTTACAGCAGACAGATTTAAGGCCTCAATTTTCTTATGAATAAAGAACCGATTCCTAGAGATTCCAAAAAATATATTTACAAGCTTGGCGAATCTTTAGTTTTAGGTTCTTGATATCAAAGTAAGTCAACAAAATTTCAGAAAAGAAGAGCGATACTTTTTAATGTAAAGAAATTAGATACTATAGATCTAACATTCTTTGCTAATATCCATATTCTCTGTGTAAATTTGAATATTGATAAACTATATATCTTGACATTACTAGCTTATGTATTTTTTAACTTGACATAAATAAAAAATTCTGTTAAAATACACATGAAGGATGTTTTCCTAAAATTAATAGCTAAAAACTTAAATTGATTAGATAAATTTAAAATCTTATTAAAAAAATTGTGATGGCTTTCGCATGGATTATTGTTTTTATTGTTGTCAGAGCTTAACTACATTAATATAAAATCAATTAAAATTCTGTCTAAACCTGTAGCATGGGCCGCTTTTCCTTGGCCTGCAGATTGTCATTAGTAATCGCGTACCCTGTGCCTCCCTGTAAGAAATAAATTGTTAAATAAAAGTCCAGCAACAAGCCTCAAATGTGGCATTTACCCTTTGCAACAAAATTATATCTTTGTCTTTAAGCTTGCGATCCGTAAGCGGATGAATCATGTCCTTGCGAATGAGCTTCTCCACACACTCCACAGTGACCACATCGCCGCTTCAAGAGAAACACAATTAAACAACTTTTATGATATAACAACTTTAGTGTGCTTACGTGGGACGCAGCACAGCACATGGCACCGCATTGCTGAGCACATCATGTGTGATGGGACACATGTAACGCGCTTCCTTAGCAATCAGTGATTTCTTTGTATCGCCATCCTTCAGTAGCGTAAACTTGACATCAATCAGATCCTTTACTTTCAACGGCTGCTGGGATACAGGACAGTAAATAGTTGCATCTGGTTTTTGTGCTTTGGCAGCACCAGCGTTGGGACACTCCGAAGGCAACCAAAAACTGGGCAGCTTCTTCTCATGTCCATTAGCCATGTTAGAAATGGAGCTGACAGAACTAGAAGCTGCGGCCGCAGCTGCTGCAGCTGATGTGCTGGGCGTGGCATTTAAGTCGCTGGATTTCACGGCTGTTGCAGTGGCAGCTGGCTTGTGGGCTGGCGTCGTTGTGGGCTTCTCGGCATTGACGAAACGCTCCATGCGCGCCTGTTGTTTATTGTTGGCCTCAGCGGCCAATTCATTTTCCTCTACGCGACGCAAACGTTCGTATTCCTTGAGTTTGCGGCTATACTCGTTCTTCTTGGTCACAATGTATTGCAGTATGGCTTCCTTATCGAAGAGATATCCATCCTTGGTAACTACGGGATTTCTGCATGGCTGCAATGTGAGCGAGCAGCAATCGAAGGATTTTACCGAATCCTTGCCCAGGCGCTTGGCATTTGTTCCATAACCAGATTCGGCAGCATCGCGTTTCTTCTCGTTATATGTGTAAACAGCACCAGCGGTGCAATTCCTTGCATGGCGAGTCATTTAAAACAAATTTTGTTTTACAAATAATAAACAATGGTAGCGTAATGTGACCGCAACTCGAGACTAAGAAATACTGTCGAAAAATACCAAACAAAGAATAATCGATTGTTTGACAACCAGTGTCACCACACCGACAAACATCGAAAATATACTGTGACTGTTAATGGTATCGATAAATGATTTCATCGCATTTGAATTCAATTTTGAAATTAATTCGTACTTTATTTATCTGCATTATGTTGCACCTTTACATTATTATTTAATGCTTGCATATGAGTAGTTCGTTACTTAAGTATCTACTTGACTACTAATACTGTTTTGGCTGATTGATGTGTATTTAGTTTTATTTTGTCACATATTCGTATAGTAGTGTATATGTTTTCTATTTTCTATTTGTTTTCTTTGTTTTTTATATATTTTGTTTGCTTACATCGTTCTTTGCTTTGTCTCTAATGGTTTATCTCGTATGATTTTCTTTTGAGCATATCACAGAACAAAAATGATACATAGTTTTAGTAAAGAGATTTGGGGTTTTTCTTAGGGAAGGTTTTTTTGTGTGTGATTTGCGTGTTTATGGATTAGAAAGTTCAAAGTGTAAAAATATTAATTGGAGCTTAAAAATATACTTTTTGTTCGTTATATTTATATTTTAGAATTTATATGTATATGTATGTGTATATATATGTATATCTTTATATATATATATATATATATATATATCATCTATATGCAAATGTCATTTTTGCCTTGTGTATATGTTTATATAAATTTTGATATCATTAGAAAAATATTGAGCAAGAGTATTTTGGTTTGGTTTGGTTTCATTGGATTTGGGTTTGATAGCTGGTTTCTTTCAACTGAAATTGACGCTCAATTCCTAAACGAAGAAAAACCAAAAGCGCTACCACTAAAATCTAGACGAGAATCTTATCGTAGGACGGCGGCGGTGATTCATCCATTGGCAGCTGCTTGCCCAGCGCCGTCGGTGTCTGTTCCGGCAACAAGATTGCTATATGATATGGCGGCGGTCCAGCGGCAGCTGCTGCCGCCGTTGCCGCACTTATCTCCACCTGTCGCTCATCCAAATAGCGCACATTATTCAGCTCCAGTATATAATCGCCATCCGCATTCCCATCCCCTCCTCCGCCTCCGCCAGCGCCACCGCCAACAGCATTGATGCCACGACTGTGACACACGGCACGGCCATCGCTGCGATTGGGCAGCAATCCTTTGGGGATGCGACACAGCGACACCATGCAGGCAGCCAGAAAGAATGTCGCCGAAAAGGCGCAGAATATCAACACCTCCAGCCCGGTGCCCTGGTGGTCAAAGTAGAACTTCGCGCCGGCCACAAACACCGAGGCGAGCACCAGCGAAGCGCACATGCCACATTTCAGATGACTTGGCAGCAGCTGCGAGTCCGCATGTTGCAGCAATGCGTGATGTTGCTGCTGCAGCTGATTGCTGCTGTGCTGTGTCGTTGTCTGTGTGGGCGGTATGGGCGTGGCGGTTGTGGCTGCTCCTCCCCCTGCTGGTGCTGTTGATGTTGTTGTTCCCACCGATGCAGTTGCTGTCGCGTGTCGCATGTTGTTGCTGGAATTGTGGCGTCGCGGCGTGGCATAACGAGTGCTGTTGCTGTTGCTGCTGCAGCCGTTGTTGCCGCTGTTGCTGCTGCTGCTGTGGTGATGGTGATACGCGCTGTAGGCATCGTCTCTGCGGAATTGAGAGTATAAGTAATTGAGAGGAACTGCATGAGAACTGTCCAAAAAACGAGAGACATTTTAATTTATAATGTCAATGTGAAGAAATTATACAACACAAATGATTTTCTTGTTCCATAAAATCCAAAAAGTGAAACTCATTAATACCTAGAAAGTGCAAGATAATTTCCCTCATCAATTTTAATGCTTAACATTTGCAAATAATCAATTTTAATAGATTCAATAGTAAATATTTAAAACAGAAAATCTGCAATAAACCTTGAAACATCTAAAAAATATATATATATTTAAATTAAAATAATGGAAATGCACTTCATAATAATTACGTTCAAATTAATTTCTATCTTTAAATTTTCTAATAACTCAAAGCATAATTGTCTCGTCTATTTATTTTGTTATTGTCTTATCATCAATTTTAATAAAAATTACAATGAAAATAAATACAAGAAGTTTTCGATCGATACAACAAAATAGAATAAATGAATAAGTTGAGTCATAGTTAACTTTCTCAATAATAAATCGATTCAAATGACTTACGCATAGACTCCCGAGTGCTGCTGATGTTGTTGCTGCTGATGATGTTGCTGCTGTGACTCATATTGTCGCACGGGAACAGCCATGTTGCCAAACTGCGGATGATGATAGTTGTAGCTATAGTGATGTTGTTGCTGGTGCTGCTGTTGCTGCAACTGCTGCAGTTGTTGCTGCTGCAATTGTTGCAGTTGCTGCTGCTGCTGCTGTGGTCGCGGCTGATAGCGCGTGCTATGCTGATGATAATGCGAGCCACGTGCCACAAGCGGCACAATGGTGCCACTGCCCGTTAACACGGCAGCCGAAGAAGCAGCAGTTGCATTGGCATTGTTATTGTTGCTGGCAGTTGTTGTCATGGCATTGCTGCCGCTACCGCCGCTGCTGCTGCCGTTGTTATTGTTGCTGCTGTTGTGATGCAGCAGCAATTGCTGGTTGTTGGCATGTGCACTATTATTATTGCTGCTGCCATATTGCGTTGCCTGGCGACTTGTGCCCGCGCCTCCCGACTGATAATCGCCACCTCCACCATAAGGCGCCAATGCCCGATGCACAGAGGCCAAAGCTTGGCTGTGGCTGCCACTGGCATTGGCGCTGCCACCGCCGCTGCTGCTACTGCTGGCGTTGATCATGTTGCTGCCGCTGCTGCTGCTGCTCGACTTGCTGCGACGCGGCGGATGGCCATAGCTGAGACCGCCTCCTGCGTGCGACAATGAGGCGGCTACACGCGAGCGACCAAAACCGCATTGTTGCGACCGTTTGTCAATCCAGAAATGCATGTCCAGACTTCAGACTTCAGACTTCCCACTTGACTGTAAGGACTGTAAAGTAAGAATTGATGTTTAACACAACGACACGATGCGTTGTGCGATTGTGTCGCGTCGCGAAACTTATTTGAAGTTAAGGGTTTCTTGCAAGTTTCTTTCTACTGGCAGCCAGACAAAGCGCATGACTCATTTGGCTCTAGACGGAAGAAGAAATATATCTCACACAGATACAACTCACTCACCAGACACTTGGATTTGCTAAAACAGGAAACGTGCACATCGCTTTTTATTATGCTGCTGTTGCTGCTGTTGCTGCTGCACTCCAAGTCTGTCTGCTATTTCCTCTTTGTGCGTTCTTTCAAGTTCAACTACCCCGCCACAAAAGTGGCATCAGTCCCCCCAAAAAAGTACTTTCCCCATGCAACACACGGCAAACAAAGGTTGACTGGGCAGCAGTAGCAGTCAAAAGCAACCCCTCCAATAATAATAATAATAATACTCGTTCTACCAACAAGGACAACAAAATACTGCTAACGCTTTCACTTCCCGTGTCATTGCCTGCAGCAGCAGCAACAACAGCAGCCAAAAACTGACAAACTTTCTCCATGTCTCTTGCTCTCTACACAAAAGCCAAAGCCCGCCAAAAACTTAGCACAGACATTCCACGGGGAGAGTTCGGGAGCAATGAATGTTGCTCGGCCGCGGGGGAAAGGGGCCAACAACATTGCCGCCACACACAAGGTGCGATGTTCGAAAGAACACGTCCTAGTACTCGCACAGTGGTTGCTAGTCCAATGTTCACTAAATGCATTCTATAATTATTGTTAAAAAGTTAATTTTAAATAATTATATTAATCTTTTTTTGGATTGATAAAGTGTGAAAGCCATTGCTCCTGCATAGATTCAACTGTTTCCGTGGTGTAGCGGTTATCACATCTGCCTAACACGCAGAAGGCCCCCGGTTCGATCCCGGGCGGAAACAGATGATTGCATTTTTTTTTAATTTAAAATCTATTTATTCCTTGAAAATATTCTTTAGCAGAGTCTATTGTTACTTTTCCAATTTTTGGTAAGATTTAGCACCTTGTTTTGGATCAATATCTCGTCTTATTTCCCAGGTGTGCCTTTAGTACAGTATTTATTTATTATATATTAATAAATTTTATATTGATTATCAGTCCACCTCTTAATTAATTTTATCTGCCACTGGCAAATAATTAAATCAATTTTAAAATAGCTTAAAGCTTGACCAGTTGTTATCGAAAAATTAAAAAATTGATTTGAAACTATCTATTTTGGCGGCTCGTATTCAACCGTTTCCGTGGTGTAGCGGTTATCACATCTGCCTAACACGCAGAAGGCCCCCGGTTCGATCCCGGGCGGAAACAGGGATAATTTTTTTTTTTGCATTTTTTACACAAATGTCCATATATCCTTCTGTCTGTCTGACTAACTTTTTAGTGTATACATTGTTTATAGTAAAAAAGCTACATGAATTGAATGCAGATTTTTGTAATTAATGCACTTTTCAACTTGTTTCTATACTTTGAATTCCAACTCCTTATAGCCATTCCTATATATGTATAATACTTTGCGTCAATTAATTTGGTTTTAATTAATATTGTCACAAATAGAAGCAATAGCATAACATAGGCGACAGACAAATAATGTGGTAGCAAGTTTTTTTAGTCGATTTTGAAAGACAAAAATACTGGTCTAGGTTTTGCACAGCGGCCTAATACAATCTTATTTTGAAATTGTCTATTTGGCTCTCCCATTTTCAACTGTTTCCGTGGTGTAGCGGTTATCACATCTGCCTAACACGCAGAAGGCCCCCGGTTCGATCCCGGGCGGAAACAGATGAAATACTTTTTTGCCAAAAGGATTAATTAAGAAGAATATTTAAATCTCCGAATTGGTAACTTCATAATTAACAATACAATTAAAAATTCAATTAAAGTAATCAACCAGCTTAGAGTTTATACTAATTGAATTCATCAACTCAAATTAACTTCTTGACACTTCCTTGCAACTCTTACCAATTTACAACGCTTTCGTCCCAATGTGCACTCTCCGTGCTTTGTTTACATTTGAGTTTTCCGCTTAACTTGCTTAGCTGTTCATTGAACTGTTCTCTGTGGTCGTGTTTGGTCTGGCCGGTGGTCGTCGTTGCGGTGTTAGCCAATCAACAATGACAACCAAAAATCGCATAAAAAGTAACAAAATAAAGAAATAGAAAAGATTGCATATTAAATATCCTGGCGTTTAAAATCACATCTCCATTTGAGACAACTTTGCTAGAAATTGTCTATGCTCCAGCTAGAAGTTCGTGTGTGTGAGTTTGCTTGCCAAAGTTCAAAGTTCAATGCTTTGCACATTGTCATCGACATCTTGAGCGAGAAAAGTTACACAACGACACTCAGAGCAGTGCACAAATAAATAAATACTCAAGCACGAGCAAAAGTAATAAAATAAACATACTCGTATTTAAAAGAGACATTTTGACAACCTTTTGATAGGTTCATTTCAACTTGCTTGCCTTTGCTCATTTCGACCTCTCTCCTTCTTCTTGGGGACTTTGGGCGACTATTCGTATTCGTATTCGCATTTGTTCAACAATTTGCATGACTTCCAAGGTTCAATGCATTGTGCACGCTTGATTTGTTCTCTCATTTTTTTTTATCTTAAAGCTCTATGGATTTGCTTATTATGATTACAGTTGGCTATTCGCTGTCTAGAGTTGAATTTGCAGCATCGTTTACCTCAAGTGGTCAACAAGTAGAAGCACAAAGTGTTCTGGGAACATGTCGGAATCAAAATTAATAAGCATTGACATTGTCTTCAGAGATCAAATTTCTGATACTAGTATTGTTTAAAGTGCTTCTTTATATTGTTAGTAGCGAAACCGCTGGCTTAGTTCAATTGCTTAAGGGTTGACCTCAGAAAAGTTTCAAGTTTCATCTCACACCTTGCAACTACTTCTTTGTTTGCCATTACTTCCAAAATATTCTTGATATTTGTAGCTTGACTACTTTGTTGCCGAACTCTATATCGAAAACACCCTGTAAACAGCACAGCAAGCGAAATATATAAATATTTGATACAATATCTTTTACACCTTGCATGGGATGTACATAAATTGTTCACTCAATAAGCATATAATTCTATTATCTGCTTGGCAGACCTCACGCTGTTTTCAGTGGCAATAAAAAGCGGAATAAAACTGGCAATGATTTGGACGCATTCCAAACTGATTTGTGAATAGCCACAATTATTTCGAGTTTCTTTTATTGGACCAGTTTCTGAACTTTGAAGTTCAATTTGCCTATTTAACCAAAGTAGTTTCAACTGTTTCCGTGGTGTAGCGGTTATCACATCTGCCTAACACGCAGAAGGCCCCCGGTTCGATCCCGGGCGGAAACAGACGATTACTTTTTTTAAAAATTGAAAGCATTTTTTTTAAGAAACTACATACTACTTTTAACTTTCAGTTCACATTTACAATGAATTTTGCTTGGAGTCAAATTATTTAACTGTAGAATGCTTTAAATAACTTAAAGTTATATAAAATATATAGAAGAATTTATTTAAATTATCAGCTCGATTTTCAACTAGTTATAACCTATCTAATCAATTTCTAAAATAAGATTTTTAAAGAAAAAACTAATCTTATCTAATTCAAGTATTTTTTTAATTCACTCCATTCTGTTTGTGATCTATTCATTTTCATTTTAGTGCCGTAAATTTATTACAATTTAAAGCTCTAAACAAGATTCTGTACATATTCGTACATAAAATTAAATGCGCACACTTTTATATGCATAGAGTATATAGGCACATTTATACATAATCTCTTTGTCCACTGCCCTTGCTTTTAGCTTTAATTTCAGAGTGCCATTGCCTTTCGCTTTTTTATTGTCATTGTTGTTTGAACTTGTTTGCCGTGCCGCGACGTACCGGTTGGCAAATTGCCCAACTCATGTTGATGACTCTAACTATAAATGCTTCATTTGACTCACATGCGTCCAACTGTTTCCGTGGTGTAGCGGTTATCACATCTGCCTAACACGCAGAAGGCCCCCGGTTCGATCCCGGGCGGAAACAGATGAACCAAATTTTTTATTTTTTTTATGAAAGTAATTTTTTATTTTTTTGATGAAAATAATTTTTTTTTTAAGTATATGTTGTTAAATATTTTCAATTGACTGATTTTGAAATCTTGAAGTATCCTAACGAATATCGATTCTTTCAAGATTTGCCATTAACAATTAAAAAATATATTATTTTTAAATACAAAAATATTAGTAAATAATATTAAGAAATTCATGAGCCGTAAAAGTTAAAAATAATATATTTTTGAAGTGAGCAACAGCTTCTTTATCTTTTAAATAAACATAACTTACAAAAGGAAGAGCATAAATACTCATTACCAATAAAATTAATATAAAAAGGGAAACAATGATAATCTCAAAGATTACAAAAAAAACCTGCAATTTACTTTGATTGTTAACTCATAAAAAGAAACTTTGCTCTATTGTGATTTCACTTTTAATCAAAGAATATGCAAAATGCTAAACATTTTCAAGGCATGTCTTTGTCTAGAGTCTAGACATTTGTGACTGCATGCCAAACATTTTTCTTTCTGCTTCCATGAGTACTCGTAGATTTCCTTATCTGTAGTTGATTTTTTTTTGTTGGAGACACAGCCTGAGTCGAGTGAAAATATGCCAAACAAAACAAAAATTGTAAAGTGAAAAAGCACGCGCCGATGCCGAACCCCACAAACCCTTTCACTCTCACTTTGTTAACTGGGCTTCACAGCCTTCCTCTTTTTTGTTTGTTATCGTTGTTGTTGTATTTCATGGTTTGCTTTTGCCGTCAACCTTTTGGGGGCCCTGTTTGTTATTTCGCCTTGGCGGGAAGTGAATTTGTTGTTGAATTTCTTTGCAAACGCAAAATGCGAAAAGCGAGAATGCGTTGGATACGAGTTTGCTATGAAATCAGCTTAGGTCAAAAGGTAGGTGGATATAATGCCCACGACTAACTATCTGTCTGTCTCCCTTTCTGTCTGTCTGTTGGTTTTGGTTTGTTCGGCTGTCAATGCGACAAGCAGACAGATTGCGTTGCTGCTGCCCACTTAATGGCACATGCGACGTATGAGCAATGTGAACAATTTCAATGCAATTTCAATGCGAGCCCTGTGTCAATGTGTAGGTGTATGCAATTGTGTGCGTGTGGGTGTGCGTGTGTATGCGTGTGGTTTATTTTCAAGTGCAGGCCAATTTGCATGTCAATTGTTAGTACTTTTTACCTGCGCCCTTTTACTCAATATACTCAATTCGTATTTATTAAGCAAGTATGTTATTTTATTGAAAAGTCTCGTGTTTTATTTGCACATTTGAATCACATTATTTGTTGTTGATGTTGTTGTTTTTATTATTGCACGCATATTGTTATTGTTGTTATTGCACGAAAAAGTCCTTGAACGCTCAACTGACCTGGCACGATACACACAACTGGCAAAATAACGAATCCTTTTGCCAGCCTTGAATTAAAAACACGCGACAAACGTTTCGCCACATTCACTATAAATCATATCTATCGAAATATTTTGAAGAATTGATTTAAATGTGTTTGGTTTTTTTTTGCTTTCGTTGAACGGAAAAGGAATGCATAGATCGGGTTCTATATATATATGTATATATTTGACAAAACAATTTGTATGAACACACTGCGCGCTTTTATGTATTCATTTTACTGCGAATGCCTCCTTTATGCCAATGTGTGCTGCCTCCTGCGCAAGGACCCGCAGCGAACTGACAACGCCAACTGAATTTCTGAATGCAGCTAGCAAAACATTTTCACTTTTCATGAGTTCAGATTCAAGATTATTTCTTCGTTTTGTGTGCGTGTGTGTGAATTGCTTTGCAAAGTCAATTCAGAGACTGCCAACATTTGTTTTTGTTTTCGGTATTGGTTACGAGTCGTGTGTACATATGTGTGTGTGTGTGAGTGTGTGCATGTGTGTGTGAGTGGGTGGCCCCATGCATGAATGGGGTCTCAGTTCGCTCTCAATAGCAGCCACGGCAGCTGCACAACACATGCGCAATACCAAATGGAATGCTCACCATTGTGAATGATTCGGAAACGGATTAAAAAAGCTCGCAAACCGCGCAATAAAAAACTTAGTTCGATTTTGAATAAAGCAATTTTAAATAACACCAATTTAAATTAGTAGGTTATTCAATTCGTTCGCTTTTCAGTTAAAGATGTAAAGCAACATTTTTGATCGTATACTTAATTTTTAATTTGATTTTAGTTGCAGATGTGGGCAGCATATTAAGTTATTCAATTTTTTAAAGTTTTTAATAACGATTATTTAGCTTTTGAAAATATGCAATAGAAGTTTAAAAGTCAAAAAGTTGTTCGAAATAGAGTGAAATGAATCCTTATAGATTTCTGAATGAGAATGAAATTAACAAAAATCTTAAAAGTTGTAACCATAATATACTAATCTGGCAACTTAATATTTAACATATAGTTGCTATAGTCATAGAATTATTTTTATATAGTTTGGATAGTTATAAAATTTGTATACCCATGCTGACCAAATGAGAGTAAAAGAGAATGCAAACTAAATGTTTTTATTAAGTTAGAGTGCTCGGTAAGTTAGGCAATGTATTTGGGTTCACGGCATTCGCGAGTCTTGACGTCGTACAGCAGACCTGGCGTGCAATCCAATGTAATACCATTACCTTGTACGCAATAGTAATAGGCATCGCGGCGTCTCTTGTGAGCATAGAAGTGAACTCCTTGCGGCGGACAAATAATATCAGCACGTTGTGGCGGCGATCGAGAGAAGGGCTTTATGTTCCGTTGTTGAGCAGATTGCAACTAAAAGTGTAAATATAAATAAAATAAGTAAATCAGATTTGTATGACATCGAGCAATGCAAACAATTGATTTACCGTGCAGTCAACTTGATCCTTGACCTTGCAACACGGGCAAGTATCATCAAAGTACAATCCACTTGAGCATTCTTGTTCATTGGCTTGGCCATTGGCGCAAATGAAGTATTTCTCACAGCTAGCCTTGCTGGCCACATATGTAATATTATAAGGGGTTTCTTCTTGCGAGCATTTGTTTTCCACACAGTCCACAAATTCAGGAAAATCACAACGGTCTGTCTTCGAATTGTACTGTAAGCCATCCTGGCATTCCCTCAACACTGGCGTGTTGTAAAAACATAGAACGTATTTTGTGCAGGTGCGATCATAGCAAAAACTTGACAATACTTTTGGTTCGCATTCTTTCATAAATGTCATCTTATCCACAGTATCATTTGTGGTGCATATTTGCAACTTGTAATCGAATACGATTGAGCAATCTGTTATACCCTCGCAATGTTCCTCCCTTATTGACGCGATATTACAATTGCCAACAGAAGAAATTTTCTGATCTGCATGAAAATAATACTTATGTGCTTTAATACTATTATAGGTAATATTATTATTACTTACTTTTGCAATTAATATAATAGTGTTTATTGCCGACAAATGGTAGAAAAGTTTTGGTTGCAATATTTCCGCACAAATCGACGCCATTCAGAACTACACCATATTTTGCAACTTCTGCAACTAATTCATCCGCAATCTCCTCTTCATCTTCCTCTATTGGTGCCACCAAATCCGGTGGTGATTTTGTTGTTGATGTTGCAACTGTTTGGCCCACTGAACACTGGACCAAACCGCATAGGAGCAATCCATAAAGGGGCAACAATAACTTCACTATTTAAAGAAAAAAAAATACTAAATAACAATCTGAATCGACTTTGATGTGCAAAAGTTTTGTATACTGACTTCTTGGTAGTGTCACTTCCAGAACTCAACTATCTGTTTGTACTCGGTGAATGCTGAATTTATATGATAGATTGATTTTCTTTTCTTTTTTATTTTCTTACTTTTTTCTTCTATTTTGAGACATCCAGACATGTGTAACTATCAATTCCTCGAGTACCTTAATGAGTTCTAGGGAAGTAACGTTATCAAATTTCGGCACGCGTATCGAGACTCCCAAAGGAAAACTACATTTTAATTTAGCAAATGGTGTATAGACATTTTGATTTACATTCTTCTTTTGTTTTGTATCATTTTTTCTTTTAAATCTTTTTCCAATGATTTTGAAAAAAAAATGTGCTTTCTTGCGGCTTCATAAAAATAAGGAGTAGTATATAATTATGAGAATAAACTTATAAACTTTTGTCACCGAAGGTCAAAAAAGTTTTGTGAAATTTAAAATATATAAAATATATGAATATATGGTGATCATAATCATGAGATTTTAAATTTATACGTTAAGAATGAGGCCTCGTGTTTCAACAAATTAATTTGAAACTTAGAAGTAGGGTGTGCATAAAGTCGAAATTCCAGACAGACAGATAGAGGGAATTAGATTTCCAGATTCTTTCAATATTTTACATATATTTTTAATACTTTTGTATTGTTTATATTATTTTAATTGGTATATTTGTTTTTATACTCGCTACCCATAGGGTAAAAGTGTATTATAACTTTGTGCCTCCAGAAAATATATGTAAAAGGCAGAAGAAGGCGGTCGGACCCTATAAAGTGTGTATATTCTTGATCAGAGTCAACAGCCGAGACGTTTTCTGTCCGCCGTCTGTCCGCCTGTCTGTATTGACACCCAGATCTCAGAGACTATAAGATATACACATATATGTTAATTACTATAGAATGTATGATTCCTGAGAATTTGAATGCGATCAGATGAAAATTGTGAAAGTTATTTAAGAACTACTTCTATATTGCCTCTTCTTCGATGTACCGAATATTGTCTTTGGTATATTTTAGTATTTTGAGGTATATTATTTGGTATATTTTAAGAAACTAAGCGCATTGTTTTGGTTTAATTCAAAATGGGCAGCGGGTATCTCACTGTCGAGAACACTAGACTATATCTTTCTTACTTGTAAATTTTATAATAACTCATAAATTATGATTCTCAATAGACTACCGATTTAATTATAAATTGCCCTGCAAATTATCAATTTCGTAGCATAAAGATAGCGGCTATTGAAATATGATTCACTGCCTCGACATTGGCATTCAATTGTCTGCGTAATGTTGAGTGGACATGTTGTAAGTTAAATTAACACATGCACATTAATAGCTGATAAAATGATGACAGCAAATCGTGTGCTTCCATATGAGAGCTAGATAAGTTAAGAGTGTGTTCTCTTAGTATTATGAATATGAGTTCAAATATGTTCTTCTGATATTACCTTTTATCTTTCCAATTTGCAAGCTGACTCTGCGCTTGTCATCCAGAAAACTCCAATCAGATAATTTCAGTTTTTTACCGAAGACAACGCAAATTTTGGTAGCTGATGATTGCTATAAAATAAAACAGGATGGAATAAAACCGAAATTTGCGTATAAATTGAAGTTTCTTTCGCAGCGAACAGACAGTTGCAATACGAGTAACATACAGAAGTGAGTATATCAAACTGAATCTCTTCAAAAATATATAACCTTTTGCTTTTCTTCTAGTGGCTTTCCAACTGTTTGCTGTGCTGTGCTTTGCCACGCTTTTTGGTCATGGTTTCGCTGCCGTCAACATTTGCTCCAATGTCACCGACAATCTCTTCCTGCCGAGTGTGAACAGCTGCTCCGAATACTATTTGTGCATTGGTAAGTTCAAGGAAATTCCTTGTTAATCAATCATTCCAAACACGCTCTGCTTTTTTTTTTGTAGGCCAGACAGCCATTTCTCGCAACTGTTCAAATAATACTTATTTCGATGCTCGTGATCAGCAGTGTGCGGATGTCTCCGAGGTGCGTTGCCTGCCCAAATGTCCGGCTCAAGGCTTGAGCACATTTGGCTACGATCGCACCTGCACCAAGTATGTGATGTGCTTTGGCGGCACACCGGTGATACGTCAATGTAGCGATGGTCTGCAGTACAATGCGCAGATCGATCGTTGCGATTTTCCCCAATATGTCGACTGTGTGGATAATCTTTGTGTGCGCAACAACAATGCCAATGCGATTGTCTATATTGCCAGCAAAGCACGCTGCAACAAGTACTTTGTCTGTCTCGATGGCCAGCCCATCAATCAAACCTGTGCCAGTGGCCTGCAATACAATCCCGAGGCTCAAAGCTGCGACTTTCCCTCACGCGTCAATTGCACGGTGCGTATGCGTAATTTTCTATTCTCTCAACTGCCAGTGCCTATTTGTGATCTACTTTCTTTTTCGGTTAGGTGGAGACACTGCAACGCAACATTCAACCCTACTCGAAGGTGCCACCACGCTCCGCTGACATTCGTTGCCCCAAGGAGGGCGCACATTTCTTTGCCCACAAGACTCGCAAGGAGGCTTACTATTACTGCTTGAATGGTCGCGGTGTCACTCTGGATTGCACTCCTGGTCTGGTGTACGATGCCAAGCTGGAGGAATGCCGCGAACCCCAATTTGTTGTGGGTGCCTAAGGGATGTGTCGCGTTTCGGGTGTCGAAGCAAATAAAACCAATTTGAAAGTTCAACGAATGTGTTCGCATTTCATTTGTGTTCTGAATGCTCAGACTTTCCCCCTGCTCACGCGGGCTAATTTTAGCTGTTAAACAAATGCTGTGCTCTCTGCCAGCAGCCGCCAGGCGACAAAGCAACAACAAAACTTTCGCGTAGAGTGTGATTTGTATTTCAGATAGGGCAACAAATAAAATTAACAGAATTATTTCAACAGCCAAGATAAAAGTCCATTAGAAAAGAAAGTAAATTATTTCTTCAGTAATAAATAAGTGTGTTTAGCTATCTATAATTAAAGGTAAACTAATTATTTCAATAGTAATACATTAATCAAATTCGGTTTTCTTTATAGTAAACAAACAAAGAAAATGTTGTTTTCCCAAAGTCACCTAAATTAAGCAAATTTTTCAAGCAACTCAGCTACAAGTCAACAAATAAAGTATTTTCTGCTTTCTTTGTATAAACAATAAAAGTATTACGAACAGCAAATTCTGTTTTCTCTATACATAAGTCAATCAAAAATAGTCGAATTATTTAAACAACATATAAGGAATATTCTTTTTTACCAATTGCAGCTGAATGTAAGCGAATTATTTAAGAGACTCAAATAAAATTCAGTATTTTAGGGTCTGTTCAGTTTATCATTTAATTAATTAGTCCTCAATATATTTGGGTTCTCGGCACTCTTGAACCTTTGCATCATACCACAACCCCGGTGTGCAATCCAGGGTAATACCATGACCATCTACGCAATAGTTGTAGGCATCCCGACGCTGATTGTGGGCCAAGAAATGAACTCCACTAGCTGGACACAAGCTGTCGACTTTCTTCAATGGTGTGCGAGAAAACGGCTGAATATTGCGATTAATTGCAGTAATCTATATAGGGGAAAAATGAACTATTATCAAAAATAATAATATTTAAAATAGAAACCAACTTGGCAATTCGATTTTTCCGGGTAGTCACAACAATTGCATTTTGTGCTGAAATGTAATCCTGCCGTGCAAGTGTAGTTTACGGGTACGCCCTTGGCACACAAGTAATATTTGTCACAGGATGCTTTGCTGGGCAAATAGCTCAGTTCATTGGCTTCATCGAATCTCGAGCATTCGTTATCCACACAGTCCACATATTGGGCGAAATCACAACGATCCGTCTTCGGATTGTACTGCAAATTATCGTGGCATGTTCTCAGCACCGGGATTTCATAATAACAGAGAACATATTTATTGCACGTTCGACTATAGCTAAATGTTGTTAATTTATTAAGTTCACATTTGGGTGGACAATTGTCAGATTTGCGGCTGCAACTCTGATTATACGCATTGAAATAATATCCATCGTCACATTTCTTTTCATAATCTTTTCCATCTGCCAGTAGAATTAATTTTTTTACAAATTATAGAAATTTTTGCATTATCTTTTGCTTACCCCAGCATAGATAATACTTTTGACAATCTCCTATATAGGGTAGAAATACTTTATCGGCCACACCATCGCAAAGGGACAAGTTGTTAGTAAAAATTTTACTCGTATCATATTCTTCACTTCTGGCTTTCTTTATTTGAACAGCCACAAAGATCACTAAGATCCCGCGAAATATCCGTAAGTTCACTTTCAAAAAAAGAATAAAATAATTTTTTTATTAAATTCTTTATATCACTGTACTCACTCACTTTTGCTCGTCGTTCTTCCAGGTTGACTGAAGTCTCTATTCTTCGAAAACTTCATTTATATATGCTTTCAGCTATCAATTTTATTAATGGATACTTTTCTCTTATCAATCCGGGTGAGAACAGGCCCCTCATCAACATGTTCATTATTTTAATTGCCATTGGGTTCAGCATAAGTTCAGTGAGTCACAAATCGAATGCTGGGTCTTCCTGAGAGACTGAGAGCGCAACGATATTGTTGTTGAAACATTTGTCGCCTGGTGCGAGTGCTGAGAAAGAAACTCTATGTTTTGAGAACGCACACATTATAAATTATCGTATAAAATATTTTCATTTTCGGCACAGACATTTAGTAGGAATATTGGCATCCCCTAGAGCACAGAGATCAGCAGCGGCAATTGTTAAAATTGTTAAAATATACACAACTAATTTAACATAATTATTTTGTGATTATATTTGTTTTAGTGCACCGCCTGCACATTTCTTTCTGTAAGTTTTTATATAACTCAAATTAAGTGCTAGTCTTTTTTTTTAATTTCAGTGTTCAATGCTTTTCAATTTTTCAATTTGTTTCAAAAACGTCAAAATGATTGACACCAATATTGCCGCGAAGTCGGTTCGTAACGAGAAATGTTATTAATAGACAATTCTTTAGTACTCTATGTAGCATATACTGTGTGTGAGGTTTTTGTATTGTGTGTTTTGAAAACATCATTTAATGGCTAGCTAAACACGCTACGCTTCATATACAAAAGTCATCAGAAAAAAATTTTATATTTTCAGGGAACGTTTGCCGAAATGGTCAACGAGTTGAATAAACCTCAAGATAATTCCGCATTGAGCGAGGTATGTATTTTTTTTTATCGTGTATATAGTACACATAATGTGAACAATGGGAACAATATAGCACAAATGAGCTGTCTTTCTATTAATATTTCATAGCTTTTGGCGGCCTCCAACCGTCAGCTGCAGGAAATGCAAGAAGAACATCGCCAGCTGCAAGAGGAATTGTCTCGTCTCAGTGTGCAGCGCCAGCAATTAAGACAAGCGACCCGAGAACATCATTCACAGGTCACTTCCTCATCGACATCGACAGTGGTTAGTTCATCTGGGTCACAAATCGCCTCAGAGTCACTTTCTGCTACAGATGAAGCGGCTGCAGTGCAGCAAACAGATGCTGCCTCCGCCGTCGGAGAGGAGGAGGACAATGAAGAGACCGCCAATTATCTGCAGGAAAAGCTGGCGGAGATTGCCAATCTGAAGGCGCAATTCAAGCGTGTACAGAACATTACGGACTCTACAAAACTGATCGAGCAGCACTTGTCCTCCGTGGAGTCACAATCATCGTCAACTGTGATGAAGAGCAAACAAACCAAGACCGTGGAATCCATTCAATCTAGCAGCAGCACGAGCAGCACCAGCACCAGCAGAAGTGCTCAATCCTTGGAGGCAGCCACATCTGCCACTTCGGCCACATCGGAAGCACGTGCTACTCCTGACAATGCGGAACTGTTGAATGCCATGATTAATATGGTAACGGATTTCACAAGCGATTTGCGTGGTCAAGAGGAAAGCTTGAGGGCGGAACGTCTGCGCATCAAGTCGTTGAAGGAAGAAATTATTCAGCGCAAGCAAAGCAAAGAATAATACCTGTTCGAGTGATTAATCGTCCCGTTTGCTGATTACTTTACACATATACAAAATAAATATGTAACCATTTGTAATTATTATTGATTAAATCATAATTCTCCTCATAGGCAGCTTTCATTTTTTGAATATGAGCTCCGTTAGCACAACCAATCGATATCGACAAGTCGCACAACTTTTGTTGATATCGATTGCGTTTGTGGTAGATTTTTGTATGCTCTACGAACCGCTCGGTATATTTGAAGAGCCAAGCTGCGGTCACACTGCGCTAAATTCTAGTTTTAAGGACGCAGCTGTTGTTTGGTGCTGAAATAAAAGTTTGCTTGGCTTCGAAATTCTAGTTTAGCTCATTTAATTAAGTAAACAGTAAATAGTGAGTGATACACATCACTTCATCTAGTAGGTAAAAGTGGGTGCTATAAAAGTTTTTAGTGTCAGTTGCTATACAATAATTGTGCTAGTTGTATACATAATTTACATATAGATATATTTTGTAAATATATAATACTTTACTGATGGCGCCGACTCCGCCCGTAAAGTTAATAATGAAAAACGACAGCGATTCAAGTCGCAGTACCGGTGCAGTGCCAAAACAAGCAACAGCAGCGACAACAACAACACCGCCAGCAACAACAACAAATTCAACAACATCGCCGGTAAGCACAAATACTTCATCTTCATCGGCCACAAGCCGTTCGGTCACCAATCGAGCTCGTAATGCAGCGCTAATCAAGAAGCAACAAGAACAACGGGAACAGGAGCAGCTGCCACCGCCCTTGCCCCCTGCACCTTTCAAGGCCTTAAATGTAAGTGAAAAATTTGTATTAATCATCTCATATTCATGTAGTTCAGTGTCATTTCTTTCATTAATTAATTATAGTAGACATTATCATACCCGGCAGCATAGACATTCTTACATATATTTGTTTATATTGACCGAACACTCTTATTAACCAAAGCGTTGCCATGACGCCCATTTATTAGCTGCTGCAACGTCTCTAATATCCTCTCGCTCCCGCTCTCTTGCACTCTTTATCTCTCTGAGCAAACTTTGTGCTCTTTGCATTTAAAAATACACTTCACACTCACCCAAAAACTTTCGAGAATTCTTGTTAGTTATACATCCGACCTCCTCCACATTGCTGCTTTCGACTGTTTCGCGCAGTTGAATTCTAATTTTCCATACCACAAAATTGCAAAATTGCCGCGTTACTTTTACTCGTTCTATTGCTAATCTTGTCTTGCTGTTGCTTCAAGGATCTCCTGGAACGTGCCACAGTGAGAAAGTCACAGATAGCGCTGCAAATTCAGGCTCAGCATCAACAGCATCGTGAGGCACTGCGTCAACTGGTTGCCGAGCACAGTTACGACTCAACAGGTAAGATACATTGTATAATTTATTTAAATATATATATAATTGGTTGTCTTCACTAAACTAATGAGCGGTAGAAGCTAAGAGGCTAAAAATGTTGCTTAACATTTCATGGTTTCTTCAAATTTCAACTCGTACAGAACTTACATTATGCATATCTTCATTAAAATAAGCTAAGACAGCAACCTTAGCTCGTATTTCAACCTGTGCTTAACGCAGAAACACACCATTTTGTAGTTTTGAAACACCTTATAGCATTTATTTCGATCTTACTTTATACGCACCTGCGTTTCAGTGTTTTTACTGCCTACATGAAATGTGCGCTAGTTCATGAGCTAAAAATAAAACAGCACACATAAAAATAAGCGCCCACGGAGAGGGCCAAACAACGAGCACTGTGTTGGGCAGTTGGCCAGTTCAGTTTTGTGGCTGCGTCATTGCACCGACGAAAATTCCTATAGATATTTAAATTTCTCTTTGTATTTTACAGATCAACAGCAACGTTATTGCTTTCCCGTACGTCCAGTGCAACGTGTACAGCATCAGCAACAACCGTCGACGACAACGGCAACAACAACACCAGCAGCCGCAACTTTGCAGCGTTTGCGTCCCACAACAGCAACCACTCCCGCTGCTGCCACCGTAGGTGTCGTCACACCCCACACAAACAACGGCAACGAGGAGCAACAATCCATCACTAGCAGCAGCAGCAATAACAATAACAATCTTCCGCAGCTGCCGCACACAGTGTTGCAGAATTTGATACGCCGTACTTTCGGCACACCGAGTAATAACCCAACGCGGGCACAGCTCGAATTCTTGCGCACTTTGCTTGGCTTGGATGTCAATTGGAATAGTCGAGAACTCACAGCAGGCTCATTAGAAGAAGTAAGTTTCTATTTCATTTCTTTTACTGACAGTTAACTAATATTGTATTATTATTGCCAGCAATTGAACAAAATGGTGCATGAAATCAATCCGCATTCTGCTAACCAGGACGAGGGCATTGTGAATTCAACTAGCCTCGAGGATGTTGCATTAAGTGAGGTATGTGCAGATCAAATACAATTCTAAATACATATATCGGTTCAATATATATTTATAAACCAACAGATGAGCGACAATCGTGCCCAGTCCATACAATCGCTGCACAGTGTAATGGAGACTCCGACACCGGATACAGCACCCAGCTTCGATGAGCTGCAGCAACGCTTGGATGCCTCCAATCGCAATATGCAGAACTTGCAGGAGGAGCAACAGAAGCTGCTGCAAATACAAAACATGGCCAAAACACATCTGAATGAAATGGAGCAGCTGCGTCAACACGCTGCTCGCTTGCCGCACAGTGGCGATGGCGATGCTCCCAACTACGAATCGGTGCAGCAGGTGCAGGATGACATGGCCTCGCTAGTAGGTCGCATGAAGAATCTCACGGCTTTCATACACAATCAAAACGAACTGAGCAGCGTGCTGGGCGATGATGGTCCCGAGATTTTGGCCGAGCAGCAGGCGCTGCAAGAGAAACTAGAATCGTTGCGTACGCAACGCGAGGACATGCGTGAATTGGTCAACGAGTTAAACAGCATCAATATGACGGCTAGGCAGAGCGCACGTAATGCTGCTGCAGCTCAGCGGCAAGCAAGGAAAGAGGCATCGCCACCAAAACCAGTTGTGGCTAAGCCCAGCAATGAGCGTGTGGTGCCAATCGAGTATCAACGCACAGCGCCAGTTTTGCGCCAGGAAGCCGCCGACGCAGCACAGCGTGCTCTCCACGCACAGGCCATGATCAACCAAAAGACGGCGGACATTGATGCGCTCAAGGCACAAATGGCCAAGCTTAAAGGCATGCTAAATACGGTCAATCAGATTGACCAGAGCACGCCCAGCGTAGGCACAACCTTGGAGCGTCTGAGCGCCGAGCGCGGTCAGTTGCCTATTGAGCAGCGTGTGCATGATCTGGACGATGTGACCACAGAGTTGCGTGCCGAAGCGGCTTTGTTGCAAAAGGAACGCGAACGCATTATTGAATTGAAGGCAGAGATTGAACGTCGCAAGCAGCAGGCAGCTGCAGCAGTGCAACTCGGCGAGGATGCATTGCAACGCGTCAGTTTGACGCCAACACCGACACCAAGCAGGCAACGTGAGGTGGAGCAAGAAGAGCAGCAGGAACTGCAGGAAAAACAACAGTTTAAGCTGCCCTCGAATAGTGAATTGCGCGCCGAATGCGATCAACTGCGCGAGGAGTTTGAACGCACCAAGCGCGAGTATGCGGCATTGTATGCGAACAACATTAGCAGCAGCAACAACAACAGTAACAATACGAACACAAACACCACCTCGGAAGCGGATGATGAGGGCAATGATGACACCGATAGCGATAGATACTTTGGACATGTGTGCAATTCATCTTCAACAACATTAAAGCGTGCGCCATCAGCTAGCACTGTAGTGGAGAAGCAGCAATATCAACAGCAGCAGCAACAGCGACGCAATCAACAACAGCAGCAGCAACAACAACAGCAACCACAACAACAGTTGCCGCAATCGCAGCCACCAGCGCCCGCTGCACGTTCAATTTCCAATAACGAGGAAGAGTTGAACATGACGATTGATAGTCTGTCGATGGGCAATGACAGCATTCAATCGGGTAGCGCCAGATCGCAATATATGTTGCCCCCGCTTCCCGCTTCAGTGCATGGCATGTGGAGTAAGTTCTCTGTCATCTCCAATTATCTGCAATCTTAACTAATTAAACGTTCTACTCTGACACAGACTCGCACAATACCACCAACGGTTGGCACTCGCAGCCATCTTATGTGCCAGCCACGAGCAGCAATGTGCCAGCTGCCCCACTGGCTCCGCCAACATCATCGAATGCTTCCAGCAGCAATCCTACATCGGATGCTGTGTTGCTGCAACAATTCATGCAAACACAGCAGATGCTCATCAATTCGGTCTGCCAGTGCAATCAGACGTTGTGGCATCAGCAGCGCGAGATCGACAATCTAAACAATCAAATTCATGTGGTGAGTAGAATTAAATTAATTGATGGGTAAAGCAAAAAGCTGGTAGACTAGTTTTTAACTTAGTTTGTAGTACTTTATATGAGCTGTGTTCAATAGTTACAATGCAAAAAAAAAATAAACATAAATTTGTTATTTTATAAAGCTTTGCAAATATTGAATAAAATTCGTATAAGTAAATTATATTCTTGATAGATTTAATATTTTTAAATTAAACCGCTTAATATCAATCGAATACTGGCTTTAAGCATATACCTTATAAGTAGTGATTTGTAAACGTATGATTTTAGTTGTAGCGTTCGAAAGTTGTAATTATATAACTAATTTATCTGTGATGTATTCAATCTTACTTTCTTCTTAGTTGCAAGATCGCTTGAATGCCGCTACCTGTCAGGATCATGCTTACAGCTTGCGCTCGGAGTCTGTACCGCCGGCAAATCTGCCACTCACTGGTGGTTTGGCACCCAACAACTTGTGTCTGGGCGGCAGCAATCGCGCCCAATCCGAGCAGCTATATGGCTTTGGTTCGAGCCATCAGAGTGCGTTTAGCAACTATCATCGCAGCAGTCATCGCAACAACATATACAGCAGCAACGATCCTCATCAACAGCAGACCTATTTGAACAATGCTGCACCACCGCCGCCACCACCTCAGGCACCAACAGCTCCGCAAGCAACGCACTACAACAATGAGACGCCATTGTCGCCGGGCTCATATCGTGCCAGTCCTGGTCCGATATTTATGAATCATCACAACAATACCATCCACCAGAACAATGCCAATTTGCGTACACAGAATCAGCATGCGAATAATTTGCATTCGTTGCCCGAGACTGGAGTGTTGCCGCCCACGCTGAACAATCAGGTGCCGCCGGGCAATCGGGCCAATAACTATTGGGATAATTTCCGAAGGTAAACAGCGCCAAAGTTATTGTACTCTCATGGTGTTTGTATTATTATTTGGAGATTTAGGCAACCAAAGAGCTGTTCATTAAAAAATCATGCAAAAGTAATAAACAAAATTATATATCTATATATTTAAAGCGAATTTCCGATCAAAATGCAATCAATTTACTTTTTAATTTATGTACATATTGTAATTGAGTAAGTAGACAGGGATTAACTTATTGTTTATAAATTTTATGTTTGACATTTAATGATTTTGTTGCAACTAATTTCATCCTGTTTGCAGTTTTAAAATAACCCTAAAAACCAAATGAACAGACGTTTTGATTGCTTTTTTAATACTAAAACATTAGTTGATTATTTTATAATTTTTATTAAGTTATTTTAACTGCCGCTCGCTTAAATTAACCCATTAATATTTATGCGCTTTGCAGCTATACGCGTCAGAATTTGCTCTCTAACAAAAGCAACGAGGAACTCAATGTGGAGCATCAGTATCGCCAAATACAGCGACAACGCCAACGCCCCAGTTACTTTCAGCCGCATCCGCCAGCACATTCCGCTCGCAGCAGCAGCAGCATGATGCTGCAACAGCAACAACCACAACAGCAGCAACAGCAGCATCGGCACTTTTACGAGTCCACGGCACCGCAGCAACTACACAACAGCAGCAACAGCAACAATTTGAATAACAGCTCAAGCAGTCGCGATTGGCGCGAAGATGCACGCAACGATGACGATGATGTGGAGGAGGAAGACAATAAATGATGCAACAATCTTTGGTGTTGGCAGTGGCTCAACTGCCAGACGACGCAATCGTCGCCGCCAGCAGCTGCCCACGCAGCGGGACGATGATGGCGTCGCCGCAGCTGCCCACTGGTTCATCCAATTTGCTCAACATGAATGTGAACAGTCCGCTGTATCAGCGCAACAAATTGCCAGCCAAACCGACCACTTCGGCGGTGTCTCTGACGCCCGTGCAACAACGTCATCTGCGCTTCGACTTCTCCGTGCCCACCACACAGTACATGGACTATGACTTGCCTGATATACAAGCAATACCAGCTGCTCCCTTGTATAATGTGACGAGACAAGAGTCTGCTACTGCAGCAGATGAATCAAATGCAACGTTAGAGCAGACTGAGGACACGGCATCCGAAGAGCTCAATCGCAATTTGCTGGTCAACGCATTGAAAAATGATAAATTCACCACAAAGTTTTACGAGTCGATTAAAGAGGATGTTTACCGCCGATTGGAAACACTCTTCGAGCAACAGCAGCAGCAGCAACAACAGCAGCAACAGCAACAACAACAGGAGCAGCAACAACAGCAGAAGCAACAACAGCAAGTCCCGCAACAGCAATTGCCACAGGAGCAGCAACCAAGCGAGCAACAGGTTTACAATGATGTGCACAGTCTACGCAAGACAATCAATCAGGGGCAGGCAAACAGTGTACCACCTGTTGAGGAGTTACGACTGAATGGCACCACGGAGGCCACAGAAAGTGGCAGCGAAACGCCACCGCAGTCGCAATCGGTTAACGACAGACCAGAGGATGAGGAAAGCTTGCCGGCAGTAGCAGACGTTGTTGCAGCAGCAGCAACAGCGTTAATTTCACAGCCAGAGCACTGCGAGACAGCAGCTGCAATTCCCGTCGTAGATAACGAAGATGTAAGTAGTTTATAGACACTTAAAAGTCGGGATCCCATCTATTTCCGTCCATTTGAAACCTTATTTCTTAGCAGCTGTTAGTGATAGAAATGTCAATCTTATGCTGCTATAATAATATAATATCCATAACAATCGTAATAATATAATATCCATAACAATCGCTCATTTCATCTTATTTTTTTTTAGCAAATCATTGAAGTTGTCATCGAGCGCCCTGCTTCTCCTGTAGCCAGCATTGAACTGGCTCCCGATCATGAACTAATCGACTACATTATCAAACGCATACGCAATCAGACGCACAATAACACGGTAATCAATGATTCACTCCTCGCCGAGGTGTCCAAGCTGACCGCTAATGCTGCACAAAACTCTGCTGCCAGCTGGGCACCAAATACAACATCGCCACTCATCTCGCCCAAGCGCATTTATGCCAAGATTAAAAAGATGGAACTGCCGCGACAACGCGACGAGTTCTTGCTCTGGTATCGCACATATCTGGAGCAATTGTTTGTGGTGGAGCAACCCCATAATGGCTGCACAACCAAGTCTAAGACTAAGGAGGAGAGAGGCGCTTCTAAGAAGCAGAGCAATAAACGTGTACGCGCTCAATCACATTCACAGGACTCGAACAATGACGCCGACTTGGCCGAAGCGGATCAAAAAAAGGTGTCACTAAATGGCAACGATCATGAGTGCGAAAATAACGAGAATCCCGAAGAGGAGGCCAGCGCAGCTGCAGCCGAGTCAAGTTTAGACAACAAGTAGATAGTTATATGACTTAACCCGGAACCACATTCCTAACCATAATCACACGCATCTATATACAATACCATGTGACATTATACTCATGCAAAATTGACAACATTTAGTTACTAACTGCACTAGGCGGTCCGTTTTATTTAAATTTTTGTTTTGGCTTCTATGTAATTTGTATTAAATTATACACTTACTATATTCAACTATACTCTCTTCATGCTGTCTGACTATACAAACGGTAGGATGAGGCTGAGAGAATGTTGTTTTAGACATTTTAATATATACTTTTTTACTGAATTGAGGAACAATCTATACACCACCGTAAAAACGGAAGGATCCAAAATCTTGAGAATATTAGAAAGCATTGCTAATAGTCTGAAGGAATTGTATTGTAAAATACGTAATATTTTATTTCTTTTCATACGTAAACAATTTATATGACATTGATCACTTGTAAGTGATGCGATAACAAATTTTATTTAATGACCCACTGAGTATAGGAAACTTTTGTTACAAAGGGATCACAGGGAATTAACAATCAGGACTTTTGATTGCCGCTTGAGGTAGTTAGGTGCTCCAGCATGCGATAATAACAGTAGCGACTATCGTACTCCATGTCATACCAGAAGTTAACAGCAATACACTTGTGACTTTGCCGTACATGATGAAACCAATAATTGGGCAGGTAGAGCACATCACCAGCATGTACACGAACGCGTAATGGACGTGCCTGGGCATATTGCGGATATTTGGCCAGATCGGGTGCCAAGGGATCGATGCTAATCCATTCCGTCAGCTGCTGCGTATCCTCATCCATCAATGGGTCAATGTAGAACTGACCGCAAGGTTTGCGCTTATATATTCCAGTGGGATAAGTGCGACGAGGCACGCAGGGCAATTGATGTGGTGGCAGTAGAATGAAATCCTTGTAGCCCGCTATGACACAATACAAATTTTCGTAGGGATCCTTGTGCATCGAAGTGATGGCGCGTTCATCACCCAGCCAAAAGTTAACTGCATCCGATGGTTTATTAAAGCATTCCTGAGCGAAACTCAAATCCCTGAGTACAATATCGTTGGCCAATTCGGGAAAATCCTCGGTAAAATTGGAATTTTGCTTTTGGATATAATGCACAGCGCCCATGGGATCATCAAAGCGCTCAAGGAGCTCTGATAACGGCATTTTTGTTTCCAGTGGTAATACAAAGAACTCCTCACCATTCTGTGTGGCCAGCCCATCGGCATATCCATTGGGTGTGACAGCCACATCGACGATCTTGTTATTCAGAGTCTCCTTGAGATATTCTGGTGTCCACTTCTTGACAGCCGGCCAGTGGGCAACAGCTTGACGTATCACAACGGGTGCGTTCTTGGCATAGAATTCTCGTGCGAATTCTACCGCACTAGGCAACGCTTCTAGCTCGGCGATGTGGCCGCCAATGCCTAAGTCTTTGGCCTCCTGGAGCAGCAACTCTACACCCGCTGCAATTTGAGTTTGAGCCATGTCAATTCCATGTGTGACTGCATCGATATTCCAAAAGTATCGATAAATAACATATGTTTAAAGAAGAGGATAAATGGTTAAGTTATTTAAATTCTTAGCCTCTAATCATAAATACAAAAATTTAAATGTAATTAGAGCTTGTTTTTAAATATTTTTCATTCAAATATTTAAATTATAATCGCTCTTATTGCGACTTCGATTGTTGACTTTCCAGCTGTTTGAAAATCGAGTGCTATCGAAATTCTTTTGACAGCGATTGAGTGCTTAGCAGCTGTTCTGAAGCATACGGCAAAGAAAAACATGTTGCGCTTGTAAAATCGAACGGAGAAAAATTCTAAAGACTTCAATTAAAACCTAGTTTAAAACATTGACAGCGCAATGGAAGAGAGCGACGAGCAAGAGTTCAACTGCATTGACGAGGCGCAGGCCATCATCAATGATGTGAAGGCGCATGTGGCCGAAATCGTCGTTTCTTCCAAGCTGGCCAGCAGTGCCACGCAAATCTATCTCAACATACGAACCATAGAGAGCGCCACCTGCTGTGTTCAGGTGTCGAGTCGAGGATTTAAAATTGTGTCTTCCCAATACGACACCATTGATGAGGACAAGGCCTTCCGTTCACTAAATAATGGCGATGAAAAGCAAGAGGAGGACGAGGAGGAGATATTTGAGACACCATATGCACTGCTGGACAAGATTAGTCCACGTTATGTGGAGTCGTTTGGGAATCAACTCTGCCAACAACTGCGTCAGCTGCAACAGATGCGCACCGAATTCCACGAAGAGGACGAGGAAGAAGAGGAGGAGGACTAAACTGAATATGGGGGAATCCCCCACTAAACAACTTCAACCTGAGGCTGTACTCATTAAACACACACACAAACGATTTTTAATGTTAGTTTGTATTTATATATGTACTATGTATTTTTTAATGTAACCATTACAATCATCATCATAATCATCATCATCGTGTAACCATGAAAGTATTTCGCAACTTTTTAGACTTTTAAGCGTTTCAAAAATAAAGATTGTGATTGCAGTTCCAAGTCAGTCAATTTGCGCACCGTCGGTCCCAATTGCTCCACATGATCCTCATATCCAGTGCCCATATTGAGATTCTTCTGGCCGTAGACAACTTTGCCATCGAAATCATTGACAGGCACCTCCATGGACTTGTCCACCTGCTGTATAGTGATGTTAAGATGATCCTCCACCTCGGCCAGCAAGTTGGGTTCGTTGTACCAGATGCAACAGCCGCGCACATCGGTTAAATTGGTGTTGTGACAATTGCGTCCGCGAGTCTTGCACCATTCACCATGATACCACACCTTCTCCGGCACCTTGGACACCAGACTGATAGCCAGTCCCATACGTTCGGCGCGTCCCACGCGGCCAATGCGATGCACATAGTTGGACTTGTCATCTGGGAGCGTAATGTTGATCACTGGAAAAAGTGAGAAAGAGTAGATTAGATTAGAGAAAAATAAGGTTAAGAATATTTATAATTTGCTGAGCATGTTTTTAACTGCTTGTAATTTGTTTTGTTTATGTTATCGAGAAATTGCTTTCAAATAAAACATATTAATAATGAAATTGTCAAAAAACGTCCCTTCATTGATAATGAATTAATCAATTAAGAACATGTTTTGTGATATATCAAAATTAAAAATCCCCGAAGCATCCTCGTTATTAGATAGCAGTCTATTAGTCAGTTTGTACCGTAAGCTGTTAGTTCAGTCAGAACAAAGAATATAGTCATTGGTAATCTCTCACTTACTGAATGGTAATCCTGTGATGTCCAGACCGCGTGCCGCGACATCTGTGCAGATCAAAAACTTCACTTGCTGCCGCTTGAACATCTCCAGATTTTGTTTACGCTCCTGCGGCTTGCGATCGCCATGCAAGCAGACACACGAGTAACGATCTCCACCCTGACGCCGCAGATGCATCTCCAGATTGTCGCAATCTTGCTTGGTGCGACAAAAGATAATGGCCCGATCCATTTTATGCTGTTCGATGGCCTTGATGCAGTACTCGCCCTTCAACAGCTTTACAGCCTCCGAAAAAGTTTCTGGCGAAGTATTCGAATGATGCAAATTGTCCTGAGCATGCACCCCATCGGTAGGGACAGGTTGGCGCAGATTCTTCCAACTGTAGTCCGTGTGGGGATCCACCATGCAGACCACATGATGCACTGTCTCGGGCACAGCGTCTTCACCCTTGAGATCCACCCAGGTGGGAAAGTGCATCAGTCGTTCGGCCATTTTCTTTACCTCAAAAGCGTGCAACGTGGCCGAGCAGACGATCATCTGCAGGCGACAGCCATCGCTGGTGATCTTGGGTATCTGCTTATGCAGTCGATCAATCAGTTCCGTGTAGCCTTGCTTTAGCAGTGCATCCGCTTCATCCAGCACAAAGAAGCGACAATGCGTTAGCTGCACAAAGCCGCTGTTGATCAGCTCCTCGAGACGTCCCGGGGTGCCGACTACAATGTGTATGCCCTGCTGCAACTGGGCTTTTTGTTCCTCGACACGCACGCCACCAATAAGCAGCAGGGAACGCACCTCGGGATTGCCCAGATGCAGCTTGAATTTCTCCAGCTGATTGTAGGTTTGTTCTGCCAACTCGCGACTCGGCTCAATGATGATGGCCTGGGGTGCATTGGGTGCTGGTTTCAAGGCAGCCGCATTGGCTGTAGGACTAGCCAGAGGATTGGCCTTGCTGTGGTCCGCATCCGCTTTGCAGGCAGCCACAAAGCCATTGCCAGGTGGATACTTAAAGTCAGTCTTGCCAAAGTTGAACAACATTTCGGCATTCTTCAACACAACAGCAGGATAGAAGGTTTCGTTGCGCATACTATCGGGTATCTTGAAGGCCACACCCAATGGCACGCCGTTCTTGGTGAAACTGACCTCCAAGGCCTGCAGATTGAGCAGGCAGCCAATAACATCTGATTTGCCAAAGGCTTCGCCATAGTCATCAAACTGTCGATTATTGGATTTCTTGCCAGTGCCGCCGAACCCGAACCCAAAGCGACAAGTGCCCAGATCCAAGCTGGCCAATTGTGTGGACCATCCAATGCGGCAGAGTCCCTCATCGGTGACCGTGGCCTCGTAGTAGAACTTAGCCCTGCCAAAGACGCCAGTGGTACCGCGACATCCGTGCCATTCCTTGAACTCCCGAGATTGGCAGCGCAAACCATCCGGGGTCACGGCCAGCGCATTATTGCGATCGAAGAAGGACATGGTCCAGGGAGTAGCACCACCAGCTGCGCCACCTGTGCCGCCCTTGCCCGTTTTGCCTTCCTTCAGATCACGCAATGTTTCCCAAACAATCTGCAGAATGGGCAAGCAAAATGCTCCAGTTTTACCGGAACCGGTTTCGGCCGCCATGAGAACATCACCACCACCTAGAATTAGTGGAATGGCCTCCGCCTGCACATCGGTGGGCAATCTGCGAGCAACAGTTTAGTACATTTATTCACAAAAGCAAATTAATTATTAATTTTTCTTGTCTACTCACGTCCAGTCCAATTCGTCGGTTGCTTTGCCCAGTTCGGGCAGCACGCCAAACTCTGCATTAATTGGATAATTTTATTAATGTATTCAGTAATTGATTTGTTTATTACTCACCTTCGAATGCAGTCATTTCTCTCGTTTTTCGCTAAATTCGCTTAAAACTAATTTATTTATTGCGAGTTTTGCTTACAGCCGGCTACAAATATTTCCCAATAATTACTCATTGAGTACTTTTTAACTGACGTCCTTGTACTTATTTCAGCGTAGTACGCTGGTCTCACCTTGTTTTGACAATATAGTCATAACAATTTCAGATTTAGTAAATTTTCAGTAAAGATAGTAATAGAGAATTATAAAGTATTTTTTAAATAATTAATTTATGTAAGTTTAATTACACATTTCATACATAAATAGTAAACTAAAGCATAATGATAAAGTTGTGTGCACTGTGGAGCAACATTTAAAAAGTGTTGTGAAGCACGTACTGCTTTTCACAGCTGACTGACTGTGATTTGCGCAACGGTGTGCAACACTAGTATTTGTATACGCGTAAATCGCAGAGATTTTTTGTTGTTTTCTTTTTTTTTATTAAATTAAAGAAATGTTGTGTTCAAGTGCTAATTAAAATGTTAGACATGTAAATTTTGTGGTGTAATTCAATAAGAAAACAAGTGTGAGTACTCAACACAATAAACGAGTGCGAAATAGTTGCAAATTAATGTTTGTTTTTATTGCACAGCAATTTTAGCTCAGCGAAGTGAAAATAAGAAAAACAAAAGAATGTATTTTCCTTTGGGCTGGCCAAAGCGCGTCAGTCTGGCGCTTCCTGGAGAATCCTCACATATACGTCACATCTCCTGCGATGCCGTCAAAATATTGGTGGCCGCCATTGGCGCCGACTTCCTGGGCATTTGGTATGCGAATCCATTGCTGCCCATTGCGTATTATCGACGTAGCGCCGAATCTCTGGAGCAATTTGGTGGCAATCAGTTAATTATATGGAAGCCCGACTCTCGTCAGCTGGCTGTGCTTACCGAAGCAGGTTCGTTGCTGCTTTATCAGCTGGACTTTGATGCCAATGGCAATGGCATCTTGATGCAAGTGGATCCGCCCGCTGTGAGCTTAAAACGGGACTCAGCTGAGCTGTTCATCAAGGAGAACATACCGCGCTTGAGTCTGCGTGAAGTTTGCTGCTTCACCTTGGACACCGTCATCTCCACAGTCTGCTGCATTAGCCTAAGTGAGTTGCTCTTGGCCACAGAGACTTGTGAGTTGTTGCGCGTGCAGTGGACACAACTGGAGAATGCAACGGAGGAGCAACTTACTCCGCTGGCCGTGATCAAGCTGCGCGACATTCCCTTCTACGTGCAACAGCAGCAGCAACAACAGCAGCCGGCCAAGTATTTGCCTGCCGTGGGTAACAATTGCTTTGTAGCCTCCTTGGAATACTCACCCTTCATTGGCGGCTGTGCTGCGGTGTTTAGCGATCAACGTGCTGCCTTTCTTATCGCCGATCATCTGCGATTCGAGACCGCACATATGCATGGCTGCTGGGTGCCAGATGTCGCTGATGCCAGCGTCTGCAGCGTCAATCACAAGTTTCGACTGCTGGCTTATGGACAACAGAGTTCTGCGGTTGCTGTTTATGCTATTGATGATGCTACCGCTGGCTTGGAGTACTCACATCGCTTGATGCTCACTGAGCACGTGCTTCCGGGCAGCCTGGGCGCTGTCAATGAACTCAAATGGAGTCCCGATGGTTGTGTACTTGCCGTGAGCTGGGAAAACGGCGGACTCTCGTTGTGGAGCACTTTTGGTGCGTTACTCATGTCCACGCTCAGCTGGGACTTTGGACTACATGTGGATCTGCTGAAGCGCAATCCGCTGCAGCTGCGACGTCTCGAATGGTCCACGGAAGGCTATCAACTGTTTATGACGAGTCGCCAGGGCGACAATAATGTGCTCCAGCTGCAGTTTGTGAAGAGCGCACTGAGTATGAATCCCTGCCAGAGCACACATTCTCACATTCTGCTCCAAGGTGACGATTGTTTGTACATCAATCAGGGTGACAATCTGGAGCAGACTTATGGCAATGTTAAGTGTCAGTTTCCCAGCAGCGCAGCAACGAGCAGCGAGGATTGTTTGGAGCTCAAGCAGACGCCCAACATGGGCAGCATACTCACCGAAAGCAAATACTGGACACTGCTGCAGCTTCCACTCAATTATGCGGCTACCAATTGGCCCATACGCTATGCAGCCATCGATGCGGCAGGACTTCATGTGGCTGTCGCAGGACGCACGGGATTGGCGCACTATGCGATGCTCAGCAAACGTTGGAAGCTGTTTGGCAACGAGTCACAGGAGAAGGATTTCGTGGTCTCGGGTGGCCTGCTCTGGTGGCAGGGTTTCATTGTAATGGGCTGCTATTCGCTGCTCGATCGCACCGATGAGCTGCGTTGCTATCCCGCCGAATGCAAGCTGGACAACCAGTACGGCCACAAGCTGCAGGTGCGGGCTCCGGTCATCAGCTTGAACTGCTTTCGCGATCAGCTAATTGTGCTCACAGCCGATGGCATCGTGAGCCTGTTTCACATGCAAAGACAGTCGGCTTACATCATCAACATTGAGTGCGCCTACGAGCTGGACGTGAAGAGTATTTGCATACATCCGGCGTGCATTGTTAGCTTGACGGTGACGAATCTGCGCAACGAGCTGAAGCCGCAGCAACATCAAACGGAGGCGGAAACGATTGTTGTGAATGTCTGTGGACGCATCCTAATGATACAACGCGAGGAGGCAGCGCAACAGGTGCCAAATACACTGCTAGCCACTTGCCTAGCGAGCTGCGTGGAATGCTTTTGGTTGTCACACAATCTGGAGCACTGTGCAATGAGAGATTGCTTGTGGCTCTACTCTGGAGCACATGGCATGCGTGTCTGGTTGCCCATACTCCAGCAACGTGCGGAGCAAAGCGGCGCACATCGTTTGCACAGCTTCATGTCTAAGCGGATTATGCTGAGCTTCCCCTTGAAACTCTATCCACTTGTCATACTCTTCGACAATGTCATTGTGCTTGGCGTGGAGAACGAGAGCACGTTATATACAAATGAAAGCAACTCGCACTTTGCGCTGCCCTTTGCGCTGATGGAGCGCAAGTCGCAGGTTTATTTGCATAAAGTGCTGCGCCAGCTGATCAAACGCAATCTCGGTTACTCCGCCTGGGAGATAGCGCAAAGCTGTCGTAGTTTGCCGTATTTCCCGCATGCCTTGGAACTGCTGCTGCACGAAGTACTCGAAGAGGAGGCGAGCTCCAAGCAACCCATACCAGATGCTCAGCTGCCCAGCATACTCGATTTCATCAGAGAATTTCCCGTCTATCTGCAGACGATTGTGCAGTGTGCACGCAAAACAGAGATTGCGCTGTGGCCCTATCTCTTCAGCATGGCTGGCAAGCCGAAGGAACTCTTTCAGCTGTGTCTGCAGGCCGAGCAGCTGGAAACCGCCGCCAGCTATTTGATTATCATACAGAATCTTGAGCCGTCGTCGGTGAGCAAACAGCATGCAAACATGCTGCTGGACATTGCGCTGAATCAACGCAAATGGGAGCTGGCCAAGGATCTGATACGTTTCCTCAAGGCCATCGATCCCAATGAGATTGATTCGCCGCGCTGTTCGATGGTCATGAATGTGAAGATTGCACCGCCGCAGCCACAAACGCAGACGCAAGTGAATCAGAATGCTGATGTCTTCAATCTGGTGTTGGGACCAATAGCCACCAGGGAACGCAGCTATTCCACCACGGTGACGACTAATCTGCCCAAGGACAGCAACAAACAGCCGCAGCAAACGACTTCGATGGAACGCAGCGAAACGGGGCACAGCGTAAGTGGCAGCAGCTCAGGGCCAGGTGCTGTTGGCGCTGCGGTGGTGCGTCGCAAGTCCACCAAGGAGAGACAGCAGCGCGAGATCTTTTGCATTGATCTGATACTGCAGCGTCATGCGCGGCAGTTGCTGCAGCAGCACAAGCTGCTTGACTTGGGATACATGTGTGCGTATCTGGACTTTCATCTGGTCAGCTGGCTAACGCAGGAAGCGGGTGGCGCTGCCAAGCTGGACAACATTCCAGCAGCGTTGCAAACGTTGCACACAGAGCTGCAGCTACCGAGTCCTTTTCCGCCCGCGGGACGCGATGATTTTGCTCAGTTGCGTCGTCAGACGGGCAACGCAACTTCCTCGCAGACTTCGGAGTCGGGCTATTTTAGTATAGCGGCACAAATGGAGTCGCCGCAGCTGCAGCCCTGCATCAAGGAGGAGGAGGAACTGCAGCTCAGTTCGCTGCCCATGCTCAAGCATCGCTCGAATTCGCAGTTGTCCTTCGATAACTTTCGTTATCGTCGGCTGTATTCGCTGCCCGCTTCGGAGGATGATAACAGCGATGTTGTGGCCAGTTATTTAAACGATAAATTGGCCATTAAACTGCGCTACATGCTGCAACTTTTCATCGAGGCCAATTGCACGGACTACGCTCTAATGTTGTCCATTCTGCTGCAGGATGCTGCTTCCATTTCCCGCATCGTCAACGTCGTCATACGCAGCGAATCTGTCGGCGCTTGTCGTCGCATTGAGGCTGCTTTAAAGCAGCTCAGTCAATGCACTTTCGACAATGGCGGCTCACTCTATAGAGGATTTGTGATGACGCTACAGCCACATATCTATTTGCTGGAACAGTACATTCAATCGCTGGGCGAAACGACGTCGCTGGACAACGCGGCGGATGAGAGCGAACTGAGTGCGGATGCCAAGTCTGCGCTGGAGAGCGATGTCTTGGACAGCGTGGCCAAGGGACAACAGCTGCCCAACGGCGTTGCCCGTGTTGGAGAGCAGCGGCTGCTCACGCGACACGCCAGTCTCGAGTCCAAATCAAAGACCAAGTCGAGTGGGCAGCAGGGAAATCCCTCTTCCACGCAGTCAACGCCCACGCAGCAGCTGCAGAGGCGCAGCAGTCACGAGACGGGACGCGATGGCTGCCAGGTTATGTAAGAGAAGAAGAATATACGAAAGGACAGACAAATGATAGACAGACGAACACGAAGAAATACAGTAAAAATTCTCTTAGTGGAAGCTTATTTTTCTATGACATTTGATAACAGTTTTCCAAGCAGACTTTTCATGAAGTGAAATGTTCAGCTAAGAGAGGCGTCACTGTAGACGAACAGACAGCCAAATAGTTAGGTGGACTTATAGACAGACGGATAAAGACACATATAAAATACATACGGACAGGTAGAAAGCAAGATTTTGATACGGACGGAGAAGAGAATAGCTTACAGAAAACTCCAACCAAAAGATAGAAAAAGGATTTCTAGGGAAAAACCGAAAAACAGAAAAAAGACAAACGACCGTCAAACGATCGACACTCAAACGGGCGGACAGACAGACAGGCGGAATTCACATACTCAGCGCGTCTACGTATACGCAATGTAACGTATACGCAACGTAACGAAACGTAACGTAACATATACATAAACATACAATACATATTTATAAATTGTAGATTTTGTGTGTTGTGCGCGCAATGTTTTTATTTGTTCGTTGGTTTGTTGTATGCGTAATTGTTGCAAACTGTGTTAATTGTAAGCCAAACATTCACACACACACACACACACTAACCTAAAAACACACACACACACACACACACAGAGCTACACAACGAAAACTTCGATTCTCGAAGGTAAATACTTGTATTAATTATACGTAAATGTAATTCATAACTTAATAGTTGAAATTTGCTGCAATATTTGTTAATTAAAAATTTACAAAACCATCTACACTTAAATTATACAAACAAACATATATTTTTATGAATAAAAAGCAATTGGATAATTTAACATAAATTGTGGTCGTTTTATTTGATTACCTGCACTGCTTACTTGAAGAACTACTCACTGAGAACAGTTAAATTGCAACAACGGGCGGATATTCTATTTAAATTGGATTTTGTTTTTGATGCACATAGGAGCTCAATATTTCAATGGAGATCTTATGAATTCAATTAATAAAACTCCGGTAGTTATTACATTTTTATATCTTTCCCATTTTCTGTTTGTGGCGATCTCGCTGAACTGTTTACAGCCAAAAGTGGTATTGTTACTGCTTGCTGTTCACCCGTTTGCTTTTAAAGCCAAGCGTACTGCTTGCACAGTCATCACCATAATTGAACTGCTTGTCTCTTCAATGGTAACTGAAAAGTAGTTCTCATTCCATTTTATCGGCGATGCACACAAAGTGTAACTTCTGCACACATACAAACAGACGCTCACATTTCCACAACTGTCAATTGGCCACATGTGACTTTGCTGGATACTTTTGGCCCGTAACTCGTCGCAGTTGTAAAAGTTAATCACTGTGACTGATTCATTACGTGCGCTGCTTGATTTGGCGATGACTTCGACGTATTCGCAATGCACACACACACATACCGCAAAGGTTACTCTTGACGTGGTGTCTGTTTGTTGCTCTTACTGTCGCTGTACATTTTGCACGCTGGCAAGTTTTCAGTGTGCAATTCTTCGCACAGTTGCAAAGTTCGACGGCTGCAACGCAGCAGCAGCGGCAGCTTACAATAAAATCGTAAACGTAAGTGCTTACAAAACGTAATCACTGTGAATGTTACGACTAGACAGAGACGGAGATGGAGACAGCGACAGGGACGGTAACGAGCAGCAAGCAGCGCTCCTTCCAACGTCATAGAACTTTTCAGCTGCGCTCTCAAACGTCAAAGTCCCCGGGGCACAATATATGCATACACACGAACACACACTTGCGTACAGTACATGTGTATTTGTAAGTTTGTAAAGTGAATAGCGCAGAAATTCGTGTATTTCGCATCCGTTGTCGCCGCCGACAACAACAGACAACTTCTCACGCCGACTTCCATCTTGTTGTTAACGTTGGTGCTCGCACTGCCAGTGTTGCCAACATAGCTATTTTTATATTAAGATTTTACTAACAACCTTCTTATTGATACTCGTCTTAAATAAAAAATGTTGTTATATACTCTGGGTTAATCGCTAATATGTAATTTTACTATTAATATTTTACTATTTTTTTTTACAAAATTTAAGCTTTTTTTTAAGCCAACTTAACTGAGAGTCTAGCTTTAACTGAAACTTAAGACCAGTAGCTGACAGCATTGTTCACTGCTTGCGCTGCTTGTTGTTGTTGCCAGTGTTGTAAAATAACTATTGACGCTTCAGCCAAAGTTATAGAAAGCAGCAACGATGTCTGCCTGATACGTACTCGATACACACACACATTCTTACATATGAAATGAAAGCATCAACAGCAGGCACAAGGCACATTGCAACGGAAGTTGTCGCCGTCAAGTGCGCGGTCTGCAGAAATTGTTAAAAAACTTTTACAAATTCTTTATATTGCGGGCAACAGGAGTAGCAGCACCAACAATAACAACTGTAATAATAGCAACTACAACAGGATGCCGCAGACAACAAAACCACCGACAACAGCAGCAGCAGCAGCAGCAGCAACAACAATAACAACATTACAATGTAATCAACAACACCACATGCGACGGCCGTCGCCCAGAAAAGCAGCAGCCAAGTGCCTGGTTTGCCACTCAAGGGTTAAGCAGCATGTTGTTGCCGTTCTTGTAGTAGTTGTTGTTGTTAGCCACTGCAATGTGTAGGTGTAGTTGTAACAAGTTTGCCCGAAAATATCTGAGCACTGCGGCGTCTGATGAATTTCGAGTTGCCTTGGTGATTTTGATGAATGCCTTCAATATACCATGCCACACACATACACACCCACAGATACACACATACAGAGTATGTATGCATGTGAATATTTTACACAAAGCTTAGCCTGAGCAATATTGCAGCTGGGACTACACAACTATCTCCATATTGTGTAACGCAAATACTTATAGTACGAATAGAGTGTATGTTGTACTATATGAATGGCATTTCAACTTGTTGTGGTTGCAATAAAAGTCCGACAGGGAGTTTTGTGCACAACTAACTGCCATATAAAATGGAATTGCGGCGCCTTGATGATCTTCGTTTAGCAGTTAGTTTCAGTGTGACCGCAAAGCTCAATTGCAAAATATACTTTATAACTTCGATAAATTCTGCATACCAAATACCATAAGCCATTTATGGGGCAAATTGTTTGAGAAGCTTTACATTTTTTTGAGTTTCTTTAATAAATGGTGATTTAATTGTTCAATTTATATTCAAAAATTTAATTCATATTAGGCAAACTTATGTTTGTTAGCTCGATAACTACTTGAATACCATGTCGATGTGTACTATCAATTGCTAATATCGATACCCATAGTAGCTTTTAAGGCATCGAGTAATTTCCCGCCTCTTGTTAGTATTGCGCGTCTAAAAACTAAAGTGAAGTGAGATTTTCTAATTGTGCAAATAAATGACATTATTTAGCATATTGCACCAAATTTGGTTGGCAAGATCGGTAAGTCTATGCAGCATAATTTACTTGCCCAAATTCTAATTTACCATTTGCCCCGAACAAGTTGTCTGACATGCCAAAAAGTTGAACAAGTCGCTGCTGTTTCTGTTTGCTGCTGTTGCTGTTTCTGTTTGTTAGAATTTGATTTAAAAACCAAAAACAATTTCATTAGCATAGATTACGAGAGTCGTTCAGACAAAACAACGACTTGCATTTCAAATGAACCAAAAGCGCATGTTACAGCTGCCCCTTTACTCCAACCTCCCTCCCCTTCGCCACCCAACTCAGCGAGCAATTTGAAGTGCAGCTCAATGCTTCCCAAACTAACAGTTGTTGTTCCCCTATCTTGGAAGTCCTGCAACCCTTCGCTTCCCTTTGGCCTTCGCTCCTCTGACAGTCGTCTGCATTTTTAGTGTAAAAATTTCTAAATTGTACATTCATTGCATTTGCATTTTACAAGTAAATCCCCAACTGCCAATCTAATGCATGTTGCATTTGCCGAACTCTGGACGCTCTCCACTACTAACTATCTGTCTATTTGTTTGTAGCCAGCGAAGCGTCTAACCATTCGTCCAGTAGCCATCGTCGTCGCCATCTCCATCTCTATAGCCATCTCTCTATAGCCCCGGGCTCATTCATGTCTATGTCGACGCTTTTGTGTAAAACACTGAAAACTCGGCAGTTTTTGTTTTTTTCGTTTTGGCGCTTTTATTTGCAACTTTGCTGCAACTTCAACTTTGAACCAACACGAAGCGAGGGCAGCTCGATTCAAATACAACAATAAAAAAAATATATAAAAAAAAAAACGATGGGAGAGAGCAGCACAACCATAATAAAAGCTCAAAATGCAGGCGTAGCAACCCCGACACGACCCCGAAAAATACAGCGCCATGGAAAAGTTTTGCCCAAAAATCACGGAATCAACTTGCCACCGAGAGTCCATTGCCTGGTTGCTGGCTGCTGCCAGCCAGAGTTGCCACTGCCACTGCCACTGTTGTCCCTACATCGTTAGCTGCATTGAAGTTTTGCCTCCTCCTGAATTGCTTTTTGTGAGCATGAATAGATAAATACGCTGAGCTTCAGCTACTGCTGCTGCTGCTGCTGTAGTAGTAATAGTAGTAGTTAGTTGTTGTAGTTGTAGGTGTTGGTGTCGCTGCTTGTCTGTGTGAAATTTGGAAAACCGCAAAGCTGTCTGGCCAGGCTCGAGCTTCACTTTGGGGGTCAGGCCATTCTCTGCAGCCCCAGCTGTCGAATTTTATTTATTTCGCTAAGGCCAAGAGCTCACAATAGAAACGTTAATGGCACCCAGCTTCAGAAATGGGCATGTCTGTCGCTCTCTCTCTCTCTCTCCTCCTTTTTCCCTGTGTCTGTGGATCGGGGCGTCAGTTACACAGTTTCCGTTTGCCTTGAGGCGTTGGCGAAACATGCCTGGACCAAAGCAGACCAGACCAGAGCAGAGTAGAGCAGACCACCTGGGTACCAATCACAAAAGAATCGTCCAAGTTTTTTGGGGCAACATATGTGAGCGTGTGTGCCGGCAAAGTTGTTGTTTCTCGCACTCCTTACACCACACTTGTGAGCGACCGAGTGTCATGTAAATGTTAATGCCTGTGCCCTCTGCACCTTTAGCTCACCCCAAGCCCCTTACATGTTCCATTCAGCTGCAACCCCAAACCAGATCAGCAGCAGCACCAACAGCAACAGCAAAATCAGCAGAGAGAACAACAGCAACAGCAACAGCAACAGCATGCGGCGTCGTTGGCAGCGTTTTATCACGTGTCAGCAACAGCATCCAGCATCCAGCTTTGAGTCCTTTGCGACACGCCCCCTCTTGCAGTCAACGCGAGAGATGGGTGCGTGACTGGGCGTTAAAGTCGCTAAATGGAGTTTTAAAGTAATACAAAAAGTGCTAGTTGGCTGTTTTCAATTGCAATAGAAGTTGAAATTTTAGGGTTTTCCAATGTTTGAATCTTCCAGAAATTTAAATTTATTTTACAATTACAATGGCTTTGCCTTCGATCTAATTTGATGTCTTTAGTTTTAAAATATATTCATACTGCCAATTTTTTGATTTTTATTTTATTCCATCATTGAATATACAATAAAACTTCTTGTAATTCAACAGGACCATTTTTATAATAAACAATAACGAATAATAGAAATTTGTTAATCTTAAAACAATGAAAAACTGATTTATATAATAATCCAATAATTAATTTCTAAAAAATAATTAAAAAGTCATAATATAAATGTTTTAACTTTTCTATACAAATCGCTTTTACACACAACGTTTTATTAATTTGCTAAGCAATAATTAAAAGCTTTTTAAATTATTCGTAAAACGTTTTGCATTTCGCTGTGCTCATTGCTAACGATGTTTAGCTTGTGTTTAGCGTGCTTTTGAATGCTCACGCTCACGATGCCATCGCTAGTTGCTTAGGTGTTTTGGCTGCAGTGATTGGCAAAGCTTTTCATTGCCTACTTTTATGCGCTGAAAGTTTTCTGTGCCTGTCAGCTGCTGACTGACCTCTTGAACCGATACATTAGCAAACCAAAATCAGAGACAGAAACCGAAGCCCGGAGACAAGTCGTTGCGTGAATGAGAGGAAGGCGAGTGGGGAAGGTAGCACGAGGAGTGTGGGTGCAAATAACGTAACGTAACAGGGAACGTAACAGAAGGGAATTACACGCAGGCAGCTCCACCTGCGATGCTTTTTCTGTCATTGAGGTGCAAAGTTTACCTCATTAATTCATTAATCAATGTGTCTGCGCCTGTAAATGTGTGCGTGCGTGTGCGTGTGCTCGTGTTACTGCGTGCTTGTGTGCGTGTATGTGTGCGTGAATGTGTTGAATATCTGCTTATGGATGTGGTGTGGGGGAAGAGGAATGTGAGCGAGTGCGTCTGCTTTGTTTTGGCACTTTTGGCGCGCAGCACCTGTAAATAATGGCCCTTTGTTCTACGCCTCAACGGAGGCGGACCCAACGTTCGTTCCTCTGAGTTGCTGCTGCCTGCTTGCTTACGTTTCGTTGCACACCAAAAACAATGCGGCCAAAATGGGCGGTACAAAAACGTGGCCGGGATTGCGAACGGTTCCAACGAGAGTGTGTTCTTCACATTTTGATGAGGAGCGCTGTAGAGAGCCACCGTCCATGACTCGACGGCTTTTTGGCCGACCCCCAAAAGCATTCAATGAAGATTTATGTGCTGGCTTCAGTTACGATTTCTTGCTTTGTGGGCCAGCTGCTTCCGCATGCTTTTTCGTCAATCATTTCGAAGCAGTGCCAGTGGCAGTGGCAGGAGGTCAGTGGCTACTAGTTTCGAATTCGATTTCATGGCTTTTACACGCGCTTTGCAATTTATGCAATTCACTTCCGCGCAAAGCGAGGAACTAAAAACCCATTTACGCAATACAACAAGCCAAAAACTTAATTTCCTGCTTGCCACTGCGCCACCTTTGCTCATGACCCGCAACATATGCCACAGATCATTAAGTTCCTCAGTTAGAACAAAAATAACTAAAAGAAATGAAAAGAAAAGACAGGAATCGCCAGCACGGTTAGATAAACTGCAATTTCGCTGCAACACCTGCAAACTGCTTAAGTTTTTGCCAAGCTGCAAAAACAGTTATGGCAATAGCGGCCATAACAGTGTCGCTTCTCCACCTCTCTACCCCCTTTTCACTCCATTCTCTTACAGTAGTTCAGGTAGCATATTTGCCCTGACGTTGTAATCCAAAAGATTTTGCCTTTATGCGAGTTCATGTGTTTGCAGTAAGTGCATAACACTTAAGCAACACGGAGAAAACTGCCAGATAGGTGCAGCCGACAAAGTAAAATCATAATTGGGGAAAATTAAGAAGGGACTAGTTTAGAAAAAAATAGTTAACACAATTATACAAAAAAATTTGTTTGATGTCGATAACATAAAATGTTTCGCTATCAAGCTATACTATCATTTTCATTCAAATTTTAAATTGAGAAAGTAGAATATTTGAATGTTTTAAGTAAAGCCTTAAATTTACTTCTTACTTTTGAGTATTATAAATTTACTTTTTACTTTTGAGTATTATAAATTATCAAATAAAACTATTAATTCTCATAATAATAATAATAAATCTTAATTGAAAGAGGTAAGGATTCAATTTTTATATTGTTATAGCCATAACATAAAAGTATGGCAAGGCTAGCTATACTGTAACATTAACTTAACTATAACATAGGTAGAATTAAGAATTGTTAAGATATAAAGCAACTAACTGAAATTTACTTTAATTCAATTAAAATATTGAAAAAGTTTGAGAATTCCACGCCACTACGAACAATGGTGTTTAAATAGTTCAAATGCTATTAAAGGAAAAACTTAGTTAAACCATAAAAACTATGTAAATATAATTTTGAAATGTCATCAATATGAATATGTAATTTTGAAAATGTCTTCATGTTATATTTAATGAACTCTTGCTGTGATCCAATCAAGTGTCAAGTGCAAACAATGAGCCCTTCACTCAATGCTTGTGAGCATGTTATCAATAATGAAACTGACACGCTTGTCGCCTGTCACTTAAGCCATGCAACTTGAGCTGCAAGAACTGCATGTGCGTGCTTCAGTGTGTGTATGTGTGGGGTGTATGTGTGTGTTACTTAAAATCATTTATTGCAGAATTATGCATATTTTTATTACACTCGAGTTGCATAAATTCAGGCATTATTGCACTTTACGACCAGCAGTTGCCCCCGAGCAGCAGCCAGCCTCATTCCCTTTTGCTTCTCTTTCTTTGCTGTAGCTGTTGCAGCTTGGCTGTCCTTGTTGCCTCATCGGCTAGTCATCGTTGCAAGTTTCAGGTGATTGCTGCTGGCTACACACACATGCACACACATACATTCAACGTTTATATGTTGTGTGCATATGCGACTCATCAGCAGAGCAGGCTTAGATTTTTGCATGCCTTGCCTGTCACTCTGTCTGTCCTCAATGGACAGCTGCTGCTCCTTCTCCTTCTGAGAATGAGACTCTGTGGGTGCTGCGGCTGCTTTCAGCTTTCTTGTTGCAGCTGCAGCACTTAAATGCCGCACATGTCTTGTGTCGAAAATTTCTGTCATTCATAGTGTTTTGCCAGCATCATCTCGCAATCTTCTCCCACATGTTCAGATGCTGCTGCTGCTTCTGCTGCTTTGAAATTTAGATTTTTATGACTTGAATGGCAAGTCACAGGCAGTCGCCAGGCAAAAAATGGCAGTAAGTGCTGGAATTGGCTTTGCAACTAGACAGTTTGCCAGCCATCGTATTGCCGTCTATTAGAAATGCACAATTCAGCATTATTTGCGTTATAAACTGTTGAAATATGCCAACATCTTTTTTCGATTTTCTTTTTTTGGGGCCAGGTATCCAGGCCATAAAAGGGTTAATGGCCATCGAAATTCGAAACTTGTCAGCAGCTATTACCATTTTTTTTTCTCTCGCCTTCTTTTTACGTTTCACCACCCCCAGGAAATTATTGAAATACTTTTAGGTGTTATTTGCCTTCATTCTGACATTCATTCGTATTCCTGTTTTGAGGGTGCGTGCTGAAAATTAATAGCTGTGGCGTAGTTTGATGAAATTGCCACTCGAATTTGATGTGACAGCGTTTTATTTTTTATTTTTATTGTATTGTATAATTTCCCTAACCTTCGTAGTATTTGCTTTTTCCCCCTTTTTTGCCGTGTGTTAGTTTTCATAGCACGCTTTTAGGTTCAAATTATGCCAAGTGGCTGAGTGAGTTTCGATTGCTGAAGTTGAATTGGATATCACATTCGCATTCGCATTCCACTTCTCATTGTCATTCGCATTGCCATTTCCTCAGCTAACTTCATCACACATTCGTATGCGTATGCGTAACACTTAGGCAAATGAGTTGTGAGGAAAAAAGAGTTTGGAGCTTAAATGCTTTGCTCTCTTGCCTGAAGAGTCAAGTGACAAAAAGGACTTTTAGAATGCATCTCTTATTACCAGACACTGAATCAATCGAAAGTAGTTTCAAAGTTTGTGGAGTATGGAATTAATTCGGGCTTAACAGAAAATTGATATTCAAAGCACATCTCACATTTAGTTGAAAGCTGCAATAAACGACAATAATTCGAGACTTGAAATTAAAATCAATCGGCAACTTTAAGTTTTTTTCTTCCTCAAAGAGCAAAGCAATTGTTCATAACATGCAAATTTTTCTAGCTATCTTTTTGACCATCCAATTGGCTTTACTGCTTTTGCTTTTCTCATTCTCGCTGATCAAACTGCTCTTATCAATCAATTTTGCAGCATTTGCAATTCCATAGCAATTCTCATTGTAATTTCCTTTTGATGGTCGTCGTTTTTTCCCCCATTTATGCTCGCTTATATTGACTTATGTTATAGCTGAATGATTGCCATATTCTGATTTAACAATTGAATTTTATATCGCCAGAGCATCTATTCAATGCATCCAAGAGGGAGAAAGTGCATTTATGATAGAAAGAGAGAGCGAGAGCTGCTCATTCATTGTGGCCATTCTATCTGCTCAGCTCATTAAGCATACGCAGCGTTGGCAAATTGCCATGGACATTCCTCATGTGGTTTTGTCCACATAATTTAATTTTAAAAAAATTTGCAATTGAATGCCAATTTAAAAATTGCTTAATGATCACCGAGCAGAAGAGAGAGAGAGAGAGAAAGAAGTGCAGACACAAATCCGAAACTTGCAGCGTGTGCAAAGCCTGGCAAATATATCACATTACCGCCCCCGATTGATCCCCCAACCGCTTGCCAACGATTTTATGTTGGCAAATTAAACGCTTTTTAATATTAATGTATTTTTTCATAATTTTTTCTCATGCTTTTTATTTTTGCAAATTTGTTTTTTTCCATCTTTGCTGGGTTTTTTTTGCTTTCTTCTTTTTTCACATTTTGTTTGAGGGATTTTTTTTTTGGTTTTGTAATTTATATATATACTTTCATATTGTTGTTGTTGTTGCATTTATTGTGGTGTGTGAGTGTTCGTGTAATGGTGTTTGTGTGTTGTATTTGTTGTTGTAAAAATCATTGGACTGCCATTGAATATAATTTAATATGCAAATTATTATAAATGCATCACTTGTAAAGTAATTTTCCATAACTGACAACTGCACAAAACTTAAACTGATTTTAAACAGCGGCTGGCAGCAAAACAACCGCAGCAACAACAAGAGCCGCATTAAAATGAACAAACAATCAAACGCACAAACAGACAAACAAACAAGCAAATAAAACAATTTCACATCTGAGTTCTGCTATACATATGTATGTATACGAGTACTACTATATATTTTATGCACTCTGTGAAAATTGTTTAAATAGCCTCGCCGAAAAGTTGACAAACTCTCCTCATCATCATCAGGGCGAGCATAGTTATGCATATTGTTTAAACGTGTTGACTTTGTTTAAGTGGCCATGAGGCCAAATGTGAAAGCGCATTTTAAATAGTTAATTAATATAAATTGTTTTAAAACTTGCCACTGCATAATTTTGCAACTTTCACACACCGGAAACTTCTTTCAAATGAAAATTCCCCAAACTAAATGCTCGTTCAAATTCTGAGTGTGTGTGAGTTCTTCCTCCTCCATCCCAATGGAGTGTATCATGTGATTAATTATGTTTTAAATGGATCTCATAATGTGAACTCTACGTCAAGTGGCTTTCAGTGGCAGAAAATGAACTGCACACGGAAATTTTTTGAAGCTTGTTGCATTTTAGGAAACATCAAAAAATTGTTGATAGAAATATTAAGGAATTAAGAAATTTATGCATTTGCAAAACTTGCCAAAAGTCAGAAAACTTTTTGTACATTGTTTTTTTTGCCTTCTTTTTGTGTGCGCTTTCATTTACATATCTTTAAAGTTGTAAATCTGTTAATCTGCCTTATGGTATTACATTCTATCTATACGCATAAAAAATAGGTCAATTTCTTTGCTGTTCACTTCGGTTGTTTCTCCCTCATTTTTGTTGGCACTGAACTTTTGTTTTTTTTTCGTCGTTTTTTTTTCTCATATTGTTTGCTTACAACTTTTGGCATTGTTTGTGTGCCAGGACACGCCCACACGCGCAGTGCAGCGCCCACTTGGCACGCGCCTTCCATTCTTTCAATTTTTATGTTGTTTTTGGTTTCGCTTTTTTTGCTTTTTGTTTAATGCGCCATGTGTTTGCGCTTTAATTGAATATAAATGTAAATTAATGATGCAAAAATAATTTTTGCTTGGAGGCTTTGCCCCCGTTTTTTTGTTGTTGTTGTTGTATGTGTTTATTTGTTTGATCGCTGCCTGGAAAAGTAGCCGGAGTTGTTGTTGTTATTGTTCCTGTTGCTGCCTTTCTTATTGTTGTTTGTAAACATTTTCATTTTGCGGCGTTTGTTGGCAACGCTTTTCAGATTTTCATTGGCAGTTAGCAGTTATGTAATTAATTTGCATTTAACTAAATTTGCATAAATAAATACACAATGCATTTAATCGTAAATGCTGCTGCTGCTGCTAAACACACACTATAAAAGAAGTGCCTTGCACCTAGCTGATTTGCATGCATATTCAGTGCGTGTGTGTGTGTTTGTGGGCGTGTTTTGTGAGAGTTGTATGACAAAAAGTATTGCATACTTTGAGGGGGCAGTAGTGGGAGATGTTTTGGGTTGCATTTCAATTGAACTTAACTACAAATTGTTTGGTTTGGTTGTACAGTAGATTGAACAAACAAGATTTACAATTAAGTACTTATGCATGTCATGGCTTTCATATATCGTTCATATAGAGTACAGTTACAGTTGTATTTGTAGTCGAGTCGTAAGAATAGTTTTGCTTAGCTTTGCGGTTTTATATAGTATATTACAAAATGATTTAGTCGTAACTTAAACTTGTTTCAAGTGTCGAGTGTCGAGTGTCGGAACTTAGCTCACAATCAAACAATGCTTTCTTTCACTTTTCGTTTGGTATCAAAAAATGCCTGTCATGTTATTACGTTGATGATGTCTTAATGGTCCGAAATGCTTGAAACTGGCTAAATGCTTAAACACTTGCTTGCTTTGACAGTTTGAGGTTGAAGGGAAGGAAGTTTAGGAATTCTTGGGTTTAAACTTGGCTCAAGTTGAGGTCTGCCTGCATCAGGAATGATTATGTTAAAAGTGAGGTTATAGCATTCATTTTAAACTGCGGTTAAACTCGGTGAAGTTTTCGGCAGCGGTTAGGTTAACGTATTGGAGGTGTCAGTTGTTGGTTTGCTTTAGCCAGCTTGGCATTTCGATACCACTTGCTATGTCTATCTTGTGTGTATGTGGGTAGCTTATGATCGAATGCCTTAAACGGTATTATCTATTATGCTTTACTTTAGTTTACGCTTTTTACTTTTTAGTTACTTTAATGTGGCTGTCATCTAGTTTGCTTAATATTTCATGTTTTTTTTCTTATTTTTTTGGGTTGGTTTTTTCTTTTCGGTCTGCTTTGATTCGGCATTAGTTTATGGGCTGTGGATTTATTTTGCTTCTGGGGGACATGTTCACATCTCTATATTTATTTATATATATATATATATATATATATATTGTATATATATGTATGCTATACCTATGTATGAGTATGCTGTATGTATTTTGTATTACATTTCATGCAGGAGTTATACACAAACATTGATGCTTCATTTTTTAATGCTATGATGTATGTATGTATGTAGTTTTGCTTTTGCTTATTTGTTTGATTGATTGATGTGTTGTGGTATGTATGTTCTTCTCTTCTTTTCTCCTCTGCTCACCAGTTAATCCATCTATTTATTTTCCTTTTGCTACTATGGCTAACGACAATGCTACTACTATTTTGGTTTCATTCACTTTTTTTGTTTTTTCCATTTGTTTTTTTTTTCATCTTCTACTAACGACACATTTAAATATTTGCAACTGCTCTACATTAAAATAGTTTTTTTTATATTTTTTATTTTTGTTGTATTTGCTTTTATCATATGCCATTCATTTTGTCACATTCCGCATACGCACCGTGAGCCAATAGGCTCAACCCAACCAAAAAAGTATGCTACACTTTTCACTCAATCGCAAAACTATTTGCTATAGTACTATATTGTTTTTATTCTTTAACCTATTTCATTATGCTCTCGTTTTTATTTTGATAGCTATGCATTTGCTTTTTATTGCTTTTACTTTTACGTTTATGTTATGTTTCATTCCATATATATGTATGTTTAGTTCTTTATAGGCTTTTGCTTTTTTTATTTCATATTTGGGAGTTTCCTATTTTTTTTGTTGCGCTTTTCTCAGGGTTTCGTTACGTTTCTTCTTTTTGAAAAAATTAAGGTACACACTAAAAATAGTTTAGGTTTTCCGTTCTCTCTTTCTTTTAGGTAGGTTCTGTGAGTTTTTTTTATACTTTTTACTTTTCATTCATTTTAGGTTGTGCTTTATAGTTTCTTCATTCAAAAAATAAAATGGAAATTTTCAATAAAGGGACCTTAATGGCTTAGTATCCTACTAACATGCTACGTTCTTATGTTCTGTGTCTGTGTTTGGTTTGTCTATGTCTGTGTGTGTGTGTTTGCCTTTTGTGCTACTTTGATAGACTTTACCTGGTCGTAAGACAAGTACAAGTAGAGATGCTTGTTTTAAGAGTAGCTTTGAGCTATAGACAAAAGACTTCTTGTTGGCATTGCGGCAGTATAAGGATATTAAGAAGCTTCCAGCGCCAGTTTGAAGTTGCAGTAAGCGAGCTAATTGGGTCAGTTTTTTTTCTCTTGCGTAAAAAAATATCTTATTAGTTGGCTCAGAACAATGCGTTAAAACTGACAAAGAAATGCTAGAGAAGAAAAAGCACTAAAAGGCAACATGCTGATACTAAGCAGGGTACAAGTGCCACAGCTAAAAGGATGGGAATAAATTACAAAGGCAATGCCATTTTATTATGTGTTTAATCAAAAGACAATGAAAACTTGAACAAGTAATATAAAATGGCTTAAGCTTTTGTTGCTCTTTAAATCGCATAACAACTTTTTGCTATTTTGCAATGAAAGATGAAATTTATAATTGAAGCAAAACTTTTAATTGATCCAAATGAATATAAATATTGAATTGATGAGCCAATGGCTTGAAACTTTTCGGAAATTGTGGCTAACTGAATTGCTTTTTTCTTTTTTGATAATTACAGAGATCTAATTGATAGATTGATGTGCTTCTAAAAGATTGAAAAAGAAGCTAGCAAATACTCTTAACATTTTTGTAGATACATTTGAAACATATTTAAATTGAGTAAAAGTAAATAGACACTGCTCTAAACAATTTAGTTGTTTCTTGTAGCTTTTCTCCACCATTTAACATTGCTTCAAATGGTCATCAAGAAATTTTTGGTAATTAAAGTTAACTGATTTATTTTTGTTTAATATTTAGAGTGATCTAATTGAGAGATTGATGTGGCTTCTAAGAGAGTGAAGTAAAGACTTATATACTTTTGAATGGATTTAAGGTATAGCGAAATTAAAGAAAAGTGAGCAAATACACTAAACACTTTAAGATACATTTGAAACATATTTAATGTTAATATATGTAAATAAGTAGCCTAAGCAATTCAGCAGCTCCAGCACAATTGTTTCTCGTAGCTTTTCTTCAGCATTTTACACCTCTGTTTAGGAGAAGCAAGTCGAGTAGCTGTTGCTGAAAGGCTTCAGAAAAGCCGCTCGCTTAGCATAACTTCATTGAAAACTTCTGGCATTTTTCACTCACACTCTCTCTACTTCTTGGCTGCTTGCCCTGTCTTTTCACTATTTTTGTTTAGCATCGCATTCTCTACAAATCCGCCAGTAAATCTTCTTTTCATTCCCATAGCACAAACGCTAAAATGTTCGCTAAATGTTTGCTAGAATGTGTGTTCGTGTGTGTGTATGTGTGTGTGTTGCTTGTTGCATTTTAAATGTAGTATATAGTTTCCTTTTACTTTTTGTTTAGCTTGAGTTTATACTTTTTTGTTCTTCGTCATGTTGTTGTTGTTGGTATGTTAGTTTCGCTTGTATTTTTTTCGTTTCGTTTTTTATGTTTATGTAGTTTTTTAAACTATTTTCTGACTTTTTGTCGTAGCTATCGCAAGTACATTTTCCAAAACCGTTTTTGTTTGCATTTAATTAAATTATATAGTATAATACTTTTACTTTATATCTTTTGTTTTTCGTTCTTGTATAGTGTAGATGTTTTCAGTTGTTGTGCAGAATGTTGTTCTTCTTGTTGTTGTTCTCCATTGTTACTTGCTCGTGAGTCTGTGTATGTGGGGAAAAAATCAAATATTTAATCGAAAATGCTGAAGAGTTGCCGCTTTTTGAGTGACTTTAATTATGTTCGATCCATATTGTATTCGATTTCTTTTCTTTCTTGTTGGCCAGAAGTTTAATTAAAATGCCAGACAAAAAACCAGCAACAACAGCAACAAGCGCAAAAAAATGGCAGGTTGCTATGATAAGGCCTCCCCAAAACAAAAAAATACTGAAGAATGAAAGGGAAAACGAAAATATAAAGAGTATAGGCCAAACTATGAAAACCTTTGCTTGTTGCTCGCTTTCCCGCTTTCATTTTCATTATTTCCATCATTTTTTCTTTTTTTTTTGGGTTTTTCCTAATTAGACACACTCATTGTTGTCGTCATTGGCGCTCTGTTTTCCTTTACTGGGTCAAAGCTTTGAAAGTGGAGGCAGGATTGCAGCTAGAAAGGGAATAAGGATCGGGGGGAGGGCAAAAGGTGGGTGGCGACACAAAGTGCCTTACTCGACGCCCATTAAAAAGTTGCTCGTCAAGTGGCCTGATGCAAAAACAAGAGAAAAAAACTAAAGTCAGCAGTATAAACCTCAAACACGTTGGCCCATATTTAACAGTCACGCCCCCAAGGCGCAGTCCTCGAGCTCTCTTCCCTCTTCTCTGCACAACAAACTTTCCTTTTGCGTTTATTTTTTCTGTGTTTCTAACAGGGCTAAAGTTCTTCTTTTTTTGTAGGTGTTTTGTATCTATATACTATTTGTGTATATGTGTGTGTGTGCGTGGGTGAGTGTGTGTGTGTTGGTTTGCGCAAATAGTTTTTAATTTGTGGCAAACTTTCTAACAGTTTGCGCAAATTTTTTCTCATTATTTTTTTTGCACGTTACGTTAAATATGGGGAATTTTTTGATTGTTTCAACTTTGCATTTGCCAACTTGTCACTAATCCATAGTTAATGCCAGTTAACAGCAGTTATCCTAAAAATATATACTATATATGATTTTTGTATAGATATATATATATATATATATATATATATATATCTTATATATTCTATACGCATGCAGCAATCGCTCTTATCTGATGTCATTTTGGTATAAAAATTGTAACTTTAGTTTTTTTTTTGCTTTTTTGAGGGGGTTTCATTTAATCGCTTTACGCTTTGCTTTATTTACGTTTGCTTTTATTTGTATTTTTATTTTTATTAATATTAGTTTTTGTTTTGCCATTGTATAAAATACTCACATTCACATTTACAACTACGAACCACGTAACTACTTATAGATGTATTGTATTGTATATATAGACTTTATAGTAATAGTTATGTATGTATATATATATATTTATTTATTTATATGTATGTTGTATGTTGTATGTATATCGTAATCGTATTTATGCATGTATATATGGTATATTTTTACTACTCTCGAGCAGAACTTGACGGCCCTCAACTCTCTCGTCTGGCTAGGAGTCATATCTGTGTGTACATACCTAACATATATATAGTAGTTGTGATCTCTCTATATATATGTTTATATACGATCTATATATACCTATTATACCTATGCCCATTCCAAATACCTAATCACACACCCTGTATAATGCTTAGCTCCTCTCTAGCACGCGAAATTATTTCGCCTGCAATTAACGCATCGTCATCGTCGTCGTTTTGCCTTATCGATTGCCTTATCAAGTAGAAAGTATTTACACCTTAGTTTCCTAGCATACATTTAGTTATGGCTACAGATCCATAGTTAGAAGATAAATAGTAAAAAGAGACAGAAATAGTAATAGAGAGTTAGTTTAACGATATAAATACATAAGAGTATAGTGAATGAAATGAGATAGAGAAAGGCAACACTTTGAGTGCAGAGAGCATTATATCGAGTCGAGTTTTGAATAGTAACTGAACATATATAAACCTAGTAGTAAATAATAGGAAGTTAAAGCGAGTATTTATAGCGATAAATCAACAAAAATATACAGTTTTGAGCTAGGTGTAGGCAATTTGCAATGAAATACTAACTAAACTGCGTTTTTCGATAGTTTCGATAGTAAATCTGTCACAACTCTAGAAAATATAGTTTACATTTATCGATATATCTATTAGCCGCCCATCCCTAGCAAACATAATTAATAGTATTTTTTAACGGAAATCTATACAGTATGGCAATCTCTTGCCGAAGTTCTTATCTGGCCTTCAACTCAATTGAAAACTATCGATAATTATCAATCGTATATCATTATCATCATCATCATAATCACACTCGCTAGAGAGTCGGGTAGTCTTGTAGGAGTTTGCCATTTCCGAATCAAAGAAACAAAGTAAAGGTCGCAAGTCTTTCCAAACATTAACTAAATAAATGTGTTACTTAGTTGCTTGTTTGCTCTTTTTGTTTTCTTTTCTTTTATATATGGACGTATATAATTTTTTTATATGCTGTAATTTATGTAGTTCTTCCTCTTTTTACGCTCCGAACTTAGTTCCTTTTAGTTTGCACGCACTACAAGTGACTAAACTTAACTGGGATTCGAGTATGTTTTCATGCTTTAGGTGTTTTCTTTATGATCTATATATGCTATGTGTATGCATTTTATGATGTATGTAAGTATGTTTATGTTTATGTGGTTTAGTTTTTATATGCCATCTTCTTGTTCTTCAACTAACTCGTCTCTTCCTTGCTCATTTTGCTCAAGTGATTTACTGAATTTCTTCAATTACGATTGTGTCTTGCAATGCCCAACAAAAATCATCAGACGTTCAAGCTTTACATGAGTCCAACCCTATATATAGATAATATATATTATAGACTATAATAAAACTATTATGTAGAAGGAATGACTGTACTAGTATTTAGTTATATATATATACTATATACTCGTAGTTGTCTATTTAATATGTACTCGTATATATATATTTTTGCATTCTTTTTTTTTTGCTTTTTCTTCTTAGTTTTTTGTTTTGTTTTGTATATCATATAACGACAACAACAACTAATTATTGCTTTTCGGTTTTAAAATGCGGTACGCGATAATTTTTTTTTTATTTTTTTCTGGCTTTTTTGTGTGTTATGTTTGCTTGTTTCTTACTTAAAATACGTTAGAAAAAAATCATTAATAATTTACTAAATACTAGAACAAAACAACAAAATGTGCGCGAAACTTGGCATAAATAAACAGGGAGAAACAGCAGGATATAGGACTGAGGGTCTGTTGGGGGTTCCTTCTAGCTTATTATGAATAATTAATAGTATTTTCATAGTGTTTTTTTTTCTTCTGTTTTTTGTCATTACATTTTCTGTACTGCTTTCATTTTTTTGTTTAGTTTTGTTTTGTTGTCTGTCTATTTTTTCTGTTTTTGTATTGTAGGATTAAGAGCTGCCATTTATAGTTAAAGAGTTGTAGTTGCCTTTTTACTGTTTTTTTTTTTATATATATGTAATGTAATGTAGTATGTATATAGTGTAGTTAGACGGTGGTGCTTGTGCCTGTGTTGCTGCTGCTGCTGCCGCTGCTTCCCTGTGCCGGTCCCGCTCCTCACGTCCTGAGCATTAGGAGCAGCCACCATGAGGAGGCACCCAGCCACAGCAGACAACTGGAGAGCTGTCCACAATTATTCTTGGTGGCACCACTTAGTCCACCATGGCCGTCGGTCGCCGAGCTGCGACTACTCCTCGCCGCACCCTCGATGATGTTGTTGTTGTCCAGCTCATGGAGCACCGGCAACTCGCTGAGATCCGCCGATGGCGAGGTGCGTTCCGTGATGGGCGCATAGAGACGCTTGGGCTTGCAGCGTTTGTGTTTCTTATACGTTTTGGTTACATTTATGCTGTAGCCTTCGAGAAACTCCGAGCCCTGCAAGAGAAGGAAATGGATAAACATTAGCGTTACGGTGGCTTCTAATAAATTACAACGTTAATTAAATACAAAAATACAGCACACAAAGTAGAAAGAACAAACGCAAGTAAGCGCGAGAGAGAGAGAGAGGAAATTAAAAAGCTTATTTATGTCTTTGATATTGTAATAGAACCCACTAAGTAGAGACGCAAAACTTTTCTCTTATGTATGTTCCCGCTAGTTATATTATTGCAAGCACTCTGAGAAATGCAATTTCCTTCACAGAGAGTCTCTCTCTCTTTGGCTTTGGCCTTGGCAAACTCATTAAAAATGAGCTAAATAATTTTAATTCGCATTAAGCTAGTTGACGCGATGATATCAGAGGCAGCTAAGTCATATATTTTACTTGGTTTTTAACATTATTTTGAAATATGTATATATAAATAAAGACAAACATATTTCATTAACTCTTCAACTGTCAAAATTCATTAAAATTTGTTAAAAAGCTAAGACAAAAATATAAATGCTAGATTTCCATAAATTTTTTGATAATTGCAGCTGCTTAAATTCTAGTCTAATAAAGCGATGAGCTGGACCACAAATTTTCGCCAAATTCTACGCTATTGCGACTTATTTATGATCCTCCTTCTAATGAGAATATTCAATTAAAACACGGTCGATTTCAAACTAAATTATGCCCAAGATAGATAGATAACATAGATGCAGCAGCAACACATTGCTGTATTGCGGTATACGATTGCCATGATTAAACATACTTTATGCTGTCTAGTCTAGGATCTCTCATCTACCTATTTCCAACGCCCCCCACCACGAACTGTTTGGCAAGGCGCAAATCCACAACACCTACAGAGAAATACCGAGCACAATAACTAAACAATGAAGCCATCAGATTCCTCGTCGTGTTGCCGTTTGCCGTTTGCCGTTTGCCGCTTCAGCTCTCGGGAAAATTTTGCGTTTTAATTACGCTGCATAAATTTGTGTTTATAAATAGGCAATGGCTCGCCCGCTCGTTCGCTCGCTTTGGGCAATGGGACTTGCTGCCTGCCTCCCGCTTTCCGTGGGGTTTGGGTTCGGTTTTTGCCATCTTTCCGGGCTGCGGTCAAATATTTTATGGCAGTCCAAAAAATCTAAATCTAGTCTGAATGTCTGCATTTGTGTGTTTTTGGGGGCGTTGCAGTCAGTCGGTCGGTCGGTGTGCGGGGGAGGTTTTCGAGAGCGACTTCATAACGAGTGTTTACTAATAATATTATGCAAATCGTGCGACGGGGGCCAACATTGAAATCAGGAATCAGGCAACGAGCGGTTCGTTTGTTTGCCGTTACCGTTACCGTTGTTGTTCTTGCTGTTGTTGTTGCTGTTGAATTTTTCAAAAGGCATTTTGTAAGCGTTTTGCGTCACCTTCTTCGTCCTGTTATGCCACTCTCATTCCTATTCCGAACAAAAAAATGTTGCGCAAATGCTTGACAGACATTTGCAGGTGGTGTTTGGACAGTTTATATAAGTTGAGGTTGTTGTCCTCTAATTGAAAAGGAATGTACGATGAGTGTGTTATAAAATTTTGCATTTTGTACATAAATTTAAAGCCTTAATTGGCAAAACTGTGCTTTAAGCCACGCATATCTCCCTCGCATACATATATCCTATAGATTCCTTTTGGGTTCCTGACTATGCTAATTAGCTGTTGCTGTTGCTGGGCGTTGATTTCTTTTTTGGGGGGACTGCGCATTTGCCAGCAGCTAGCTGGCTTTTTGATAAGTATGCTACACCTTTTTTTGTTTCTGTTGTTGTTCCTGTTTTATGCTAATTAGTGTTGCCTGGCAATGACAAAATGTTTCGCTTTATATTTCTTTTTCGAGCAGGTGCAACTTTGAAATGGGTTTTTCTGGTTAAAATATGCAGATTCATCATGTGTGTGTGTAGATTCCTTTTAGGGATTAGTAATGGATTTTGTTTTCGAATTGAATTTGAGTTACTGTGCTTGTGTGTGTGCTTAATAAAGGTTGAAATATAATATAATCTACAAAATTAATCGGTAGGCTTAAAGTAGAATAATTGGATTTAGTTTTAAGCACCCAGTTCATTGATTGATAGCCCAACACACAAAAGAAAAAAACTGCATTTAATTTCTATTCATATCACATCCTCTTTTTTGTTGCTTCGTGCATGCACTCCGGAAAGTCAGGAACTAGGCCTTCCAGCCCAACGGCTTCAACAAAATCCCTGCATTAAACTAATCAGCAACTTCTTTGGCAGCTCTTTTGCGTTTCAACTTCCTCTTTTTTTTGTTGTGTGTGAGAGATAGATTTATTTTAGTTTTTCCTGGCTTTTGTCAGTTTTGGTTAAATGGGCCAAGTTTTTTTCCCCCTTTTTTCCTGTAAAGGTGCTTTGTATGTTTTTTACAGTAGATTGAACGGCATTTACCTTTCAATCTGCTTCACATGTTTACTCATCATTTGGCTGAGAAACTATTTTTTTTGTCGCATGGCTTAACGATTCGTACGTTTTTTATTTTATGCATTCTCTGGCTGCTAATTTGGACGCCACTGCGAGGGTTTATAAATTCAATGGGCCTGTCACAGAGAGAGGAAGAGGGAAGCCATCAGATGCCTTGGGGCGAAACCTCGATGAATTATTGACTCGGCGGATGAGAAAAAGAAGACGAAACGGCACAAAAAAAAGAATATATAGACGACTTTGGGGGGTGGACGGAACTGAAGTGAAATGGCCAACAACATTTAACGCAACAGCACGGAAAATCGATGACAATTCAAGCGATGATAATTTTACTTGCCACCAGTCAGTGAGGCATTGGCATAAAAATGGCAACAATTTCCAACTTAAGCAATTTCCTACAATTTTCCAGCGACTAGAAGCATGCTCATATGGGAGCATTCATTCAGTGAGTCAGTCAGTCAGTCGAGTCAGTTAGTCAGCTAACATAGTTGGCCAGTTAAACTTTAAACCATTCGACGTGAATTAGTGTGGAGCCAGCCAAGGCAGCTGGGGCAGCTGGGCAGTGACTTGGTTTTAGTGTGTGACCCATTAGAATGATCGTTGTCGAAGTTGTACGTGCTCCGGCTGATATATGTGACCCGAATGGCTCTGGGTTCCCTTTTCCAGTTGCGGCTACAAGGCTTGAGCCTGTAAAGTAGCAAGAGAACGAGAGCGAGCGAGTCGGCCACCAACTGCAATTGATTGCACTTTATAACGTGCGGTTTCCGGTAGACATTACCCGCTTTGCTGCAGCCACATTATCCGGGCGCTCTCAGAGCGGAGTGAGTGAGAGTGAAAGAGTGAAGAGGGAAGCTCGATAACTGCTGGGCTTGGGATGCCCCTAATGTCTTTTGTCCCCCGTACTCTTCACAATGAATAAATGAGCACTTGTCTATGATCTCTCTCCCACTCTCTCTCTCACTCGCATTCATTCTCTCCTTGTAACTTCACATCTATCTATCTGGGTTTGGTGAGTGTGTGTATGTGTGTCTGTGTCTGTGTGTGGAGCATGATGGCCGCCTGATGGCATGATGTCGTTTACTCCGGCGTGTGGGCGACTCCCAAACCAAAATGGCAGCAAGAAAAATTATCCCAGATATTGTCTAGCAATTTAGCTGATTAAGCTGATGGATGTAAAGCAGCGCAAGAAGCGCAGGCAGCGAAATGTTGCCAGCGATTAGAGACTAGATAAAATAGAGACGACAAGAAAAGGGTTAATGCGATTTCAACTGTGACAGCAGCTTGCGTTGGTCAACCCGTTTAGCTACAGTTGTTGAACCTGTCTTTCACTTGCTCTTTTTCTGGCTATGCCAAATCTGGCATAAAGCTTGCTACGTTGTCGAGCAACGAAAGTGGATTAGAGAGCTTAGTTTCTTCCAACACTTAGTTGAAGGACTTAGATTTATGTGTGAAGTAGGTGTCACATTAAAATGTTATTTTTGCAATATATTTGCCATTTTTAAGAAGCATATTTTGCATAGATTTATTTAATACTATTCGTATAATGCATTTTACATCTTTAGCAATCGCATTTTAAAAGATTTTCATTGAAGTGTTGTCAATATTTGCAATATTTTTCCATCTTTAACAAATACATTTTTAATGATTTTTTACAACAGCAAATGCATTCATAAGAAGTCATTATTGATAAAGAGTAAATAGTGAATTGATTACAATGGAATTTATTCTGAATTCAATATCAGAAAAATATTCCGTAATAAATATAAGAAATGATGTAAATACTTTTATGTCAAAAATTATTTACTGAAAATTTAATAGAGGGGAATTTTCTCTTGACTTATTTGTTATTCGTTTGAATACAATTAAATTTTCTGTGAATTCAAATTGAACTATCCTGAGATAAATATTTTACAAATTCTTTTACTTGAAACAATTTAAACTGAAAATAAAGTTGTTGTAATTTTTTTAGAATTCTGTGGTACATAGTCTTGCAGCTATTCACATCAACTTAATCGCCTTTGCTTAGAGAGCAACTGCGCTTCGTTCTTCGAAAATCTAGACTCACTCACAAGTACCTGGAATGCTTTATGCTCTGCCCTTTTACATTCAAACGGTCTATCGTTTTTTTTTTTTTGCTCTCACTCTGTCGTGTGTTATTTTTCGACTTTCACTTGGGCAGGAGAGTAGAGTTATCGTGAGCATAAATCGAAGTTGCTTACTCACCGGCACCACATGGTTCTTGGCTCCCCAGCAGATGGGCTTAAAGCTGCCTTTGCGTGTTGCCTCTTGAAATTCGCCAAATTGATTTTCCCAATCGTAGGATATCAGACGTGCCTCCAGAGTCATGCCAGCCAATTCGGGCGGTGATGAAATCAGCACGGGATTTGAGTCGCTGCAAAGAGCAAGAACAAAAAGAAGAAGAAGACAGAAGTGAAAAGAGAGTCAAAATAACATTATTAACTTTATTATTATTGTCAACTTTGATTAGGACTTAAAATTTATTACAGCCCCAAAAGGCGCTTTGCCAGCAGATTTTCAAGTTCTTTTGCGCCGCCCGAGGGTGGCAAAAGAGGGAGGAAAAGTGTAGGCAGAGGGGGTTTTTCAGTAAGTTGGTAAGTCGCTTGCAGATTTGCGCCGGGATTGCGATAGAGACTGAAATGGGACTGAAGACAGGCGACAGAGACAGAGACGGTCGACGAAAAACTTGAGCTAATTAATCTTTTAGATTTTCATTTGTGACGCGTCAAATACGTTACTTTTTGGTATGCCAAGGGTGACGGCGGCCAAACGAAATAAAAACCACACCGCGCACCGCACATCGCACTTCGCACACGAATAAGGCAAAGAAGGAAGCAGACAAAGCAGCAGCAACCAGGAACAGCAGCAGGCAAAAACCCAACAAATGGGCCAAAAGTGTAAAACCTCAAAGCAGTTGGCTGACTGTGGCAATCAGTGGCGTTGTGGGAATAACTTTAAAAAGGGGCGACGACGACGACGACCAACCAAAAGTAACCACAAATGTTTGCAGAAGGTGCTATGACTAATGAGTTGACTTAGCAAATCATTTTCCTCTTTTTCTCTCTATATATATGTGTGTGTGTGTGTGTGGAGGGAATTATGTTGTATTTTGTTATGCAACTGTAACAACCCTCTAAATAAAATGTAAGCGAGTGTGAGCTTATATTATTTGTTTATCCCTTTTTTTGTGTGCTTCGTTTTTGATTAATTTATAATTCATCTTGTTTAATTCTTGCATTTATCATGCTTATGCGAGTCTTTAGATGTTTTTCATTTGCATTGTCAGCTTGCTTTCTGCTGTTGTTGCTGCAACTCTTGGCTTTCTTGTTTGGGGACATGATTGTTGAATTTTTAACATCTTCATTCCTTATCTGTAGTTTCATTATTTTGCTTTTTATTTAAATGAAATGCCGCTCTTCCTTCGTTTTAATTTAATTTTGCAATCTTGTTAACTGCTATTATAAATATTTATTTGTTTGAATCAATTATAGTGTCATTGCTTTCCGCATTCAATAAATTCTTAATGTGGTATTTAAATTACTCTTCACTTATTGAACTTTTTCTGTTCAACATAAATTTTTCATTGAGCTATGATATTTTCAACATTAATTTATTATGGAAGTTGCATGTTTTAAATTTCAGTAGTTAATTAGTGCATATTTTACTTATAAGCGTTTTAAATGTCAATCATTTTCTTTAGCTTATTCGCGTTCGATTTCCTACCATAAAATTGCCGAATTTAGTCAAAGTATTTAAAGAACTCAACATTAATTTATTATGGAAGTTGTTGGTTTTTAATTTCCGTCATTTGTATAAATTTTTCTTCCACTTCGCAAAGCTTAAGTGGAGATAATTTCCTCTACTTTATTCGTTTTTAAAAACATACTGTCTATACCCTAGCATTTTTAATTTCCTGATATAAAAAAGCTGAATTTAGCAAAGTATTTCTATTCACTTGTTACATTTTGTTGTAGTTACGATATTTTCCACATTAATTTAATGCTGAAGTTCTTTGTTTTTAGTTTTCTCAATATGTGCTTGCTTTAAATTGCCTATAATTTCATCTAGCTTATTTGCCGATAAAATTGTACTATACCCCAGAACAATTTTGATTTCCCCGCTATAAAATAGCCAAATAGTTGACCGCTACGCCTCTGCAACGTTCGCGCAATATAAATTCATTCATTTCATTCATTCATTCATTCCGACCATTCATTCATTGCGCCTCGTTTCGTTTCGTTAGCGCGCTGCTCTATGATTGCCTTCCTGCTTTCCCTCCCACGAAAAAAAAGCACTGCACTCTTCTCATTCCACATTTCAAGCTATAGACATCTTTGCCGCCCTTACAATTAGGCTAATTAATTTTGTTCTTTGCCCGGCATTACGAAAAATGTTGCTTTAATTTTCTAGCACACCCACACACCCACACACACGGACACACCAATACACCAACACACAGACGGAGCCGCAACAGTAAAACATTCTGGCAAACGCACATTTTCTTTGTTGTTCCTGTTTCCTGTTTTGACTTTCTCGCTCTGTGTGTTTGTGTGTGTGTGCGTCCGAATCCTTTGCAAGCCGCAAACAAATCTCTTTTAATTAATTTATGATTCCACTCAATCCGCATCGAGGGTTGTCTGATATCACAGCGTGTTCGCTCTTGGATGCGAGTTGGGTTCGGTTGGGGGTAAGTGGCTGCTGTCGATGTTGCTGCTGCTGCAGCGCCGCAACAATTTGCGGTTGGCAACACGAAAAATATTAATGTCTGTGGATTGATTGCAACCACCCCCAAACAAAACCACCCACAAAACTAAAAACTGGCCACTTGTACGAATGCCATGTCCCTGGGATTGTGTGTGGTCCATTGTGCACAATACTATACACCGCAGTGTAATAATAATAATATATAAAATAAAATATTGCATTCATTCCATATGTCCGAACTTGTGTGTGTGTTCGTGTGTGTGTCCTGTGTACCGTGTCGCGCTTCCTGTGACTTGCATACTTGTATCTTTGACATGCATCTACCCCCGGTCGATGTTCACTGTTCGCTGCTGCTGTTTGCGGTTTATTGAGCGTACCATCGAGCTCGACGCGTTGCTAATATATCCGGGCACCGCGTGACCGTAACCATAAGCGGAACCCCAAACCACGCCCCCCTTCTACACTGCCATAATAAATATAAATGCAGTGGAAACGCACACAGCTGTTGCTAATGTTAAAAGGCACAAACAGAGCACAGCAGAGCAACAACATAGATTATACTGATCCTCCTCCCGCATCATCAATCGCAATCTCGATGCTGCTGCTGCTGCGGCTGCTGCTGCCACCACGACGCTTTAGTCTTATCGCTGTTGACTTCATTGGCACTCAGTATAATTAAAATTATGAGCCACTGCTGCTGTTGCTGTTGTGAGTCTACTTTGGTTTGGCATTGTTGATTATAAAATCCAATGGCTGCCGCACACGTCACAATGCACAACATCCAACCTCTGAAATGCGCACAGAATTTCATTTTTGGCAGCGCAAGGGGCAAGGGCAAGAGCCTGCAGGGCAAATAGGGTCTAAGCCTGCAACAGAAACAGCAACCAGCGCAAAAGGGTGCCAGGACAACGGGTAATAGCAATGGGCAATGGGCATTGGCAACTTCCAACTGCAACTGCAACTGGCAACTGGCAACTGGCAACCTGCAACTGCAACTGCAATGCGCTTTGCAATGGGGTTTATTTATGTAGCGTTATGACGGCTGCGATTTTCCTACTGTGCACAGTTATGTTTCGTGTGTGTGTGTGTGTGTGTGTGTGTGCGCTTGGAGTGAAATTCAATTTTGAACTGGCATTGCAATTGCAATTGGCAGAAACAGCGCCAGCAATGGCTAAAAGCAAATGGCCATGTTGATGACAAATGAAAACTAAAATTGCACAAATAGCCAACTGCCATTGGCCGAACTACGAACTACGAAATGGATATAAATGCTCTCGCTCTCTCTCTTTCACTCATGCATTTTCGAGTGCACAACGATTAAAAGCAGTTAAGACAACGGCCATGAATGATAATGCGGTAATAATTGAAAACTACGCCTAAGACAGGCTGCATTCAAAACGACATCGATGATTTATCTTTGCCATTCGCTCAAATTGCATTTCGATAAACTGATTAGATGCGAAAACGCACTGAGACAAATAACTGTCTCGAATCACTGAATCACAGTTTAGTTAAATTAAGATGAACTCAAATGCGCACAATAATTTATTGTTTGTATGTTGCAAGTTCATTCAAATGAATTCGAAGAAATTTATTTTAATACTTTTCACACTCTTTCGACAATTGTCCTTAATTAAAAAACAAATTTAACAGCCTGAAAAGACTCGTTTATAAGTTGATTATTTTGCTTTTGTTTTTTTTTGCCTGCTCATAAGATATGCTGTAATTTAATTGAACTGTCGCTCACTTTAAGCTATTTTTGAAACAAAAAAAAATTCTTTAAGTATAATTGCCTCATTCTCTGTGCTGGAATGGGATAAATGACCAGCAGACTAAAAATTCCAACCACGTGCTGTCAAGCAATTTGATATCCTTTGCCATTTACAGATAAAAAACAAAAAGAAAAGGAAGCGAAACGTGGAAGGGAAAGAAAAACGCATCAATCGATGATGAAAGTTGGTTGTATAATGAACGAAAGAAAATGTAAAACAAGAAGTCATAAAGTAATAAAGGATATCAAGCAGGATATCGACGCCTTAATGAGCTCCTTCAGTATGCTATAGAGTAGGTAAACGTTGTAGCGGGAACGAGAAGGAGGACAACGAAAAACAACGGCACATAAAGAACGATATCTTTATCAGTTAAGGGCCTTAAACAATTAACAAACAACAAGAACAACAACTATATAATGAGGCCAATTTGCGTAACAGCAGCAGCGAGAACCGAGTGATAAAGAGTGCAAAGGAGAGAGTGAGAAAGAGGGAGAGAGAAAGAGTGGGAGAAAGAGGCAAAATGAAGCACACAACTTGAATAATTACTTTGATTTTAACGCTCGGTCGTTTTTACGTTTTTTTTGTTGCTGCGTATTTTCAACAAATGAAAAACGCACGCATTTCCCACACACACATGAGCGTACAATTAAAATTAATTTTCGGTGCGATGGCAAGTGCGTAAATTGTAAAAACCACTATCACATTATTTGGAGCGTGGAAAAAATGAAGCCGCACGGCACAAAATCAGGCAACAAAACCCCAAACGTAAAACGTAAATTAAGCCAATAACAGTTGGGTCGCCTGCCCGTGTGCGTGTGAGTGTGTGTGTGTAACGGGGTGATTGCATGGGGCGTATGATCAATGAAGCCCAACCAGTAGCTGGTCAGTTCGGTGTTCGCCATGCGAACAGCCGGACAACAAGAGGCTCCTGTGAGCCGCCTGCATTGTGCTTTATGTCCTTGGGCCTCGGCTTGGGCTTGGGCTTTCGCTGTGTTTGGGGCTGTGTGCAGGACGCACGCTAACGACTTCAATGAGTTTTGCATGACGATGACGACGTTGACGATGAGCACAACATTGCCTGTCCTCCGTTGCATGCCATGTCCTGGGCACTGCCCTATCCTGTGCTCCTTTTACCTTCCTGCCTTGCAGCTACCCCATAACTCGTCCATTTGAGCTGGCTGTTACCCTCGTTACTCTGTCTGAGTGTATGTCGGTGTGTGTGTGTGTGTGTGTGTGTGTGTGTGTGTGTGTGTGAGGAGCTGGTCAATTGAGCCACAGTTGAACTGCAAACAATTTTTGGGGACGGGGCGACGAGACACGAGACTATTGCCTGCTCAATCCGCAATCCGCAATCTCAATCAAGACTCGACTGCTGCGTCATTGTTGCATTTTGGGCTAGTCGCAAAATCCGTGCGTATCAAATTAAATTGAATCTCTAGCCATAATAATCAAGTTCAACGACGACGACCAAAAGGTTGTCATGGCAAGTAGCTTATAATTACATTAGTAGCGCACCGCATTTGATCCACCTTTGCATCATTAGCTTATCATTCAGGACACGGTCAAGTGTTGGTCAAATTGCACATAAAGGAAACAGTAAGTCATTTTTGGCATGGGTTATTCTAAGGGCTGGTAAATGTGCATCGAATTGCTTGAATTATAATTCGATTCGAAGACATCATAGCGAATATTATTAATTTTGTTAATGGCGTACAAAATTTTATATTCTTCCTTATTTTGCCTGGAAATTGTTTATTTGGTATATTTTGTATGCTATTGTATATCTGAAATATTGTTATTCGAAATATACTTTTAATATAGATGTTATATTTTTACTATTATGGTATATCGCCATACGAAATATACTATTAAAATATGCTAGAACATTTTAGTATATTTGCAGTATATGTATATGGTATATTTAAACGGTACTTCATAGTATTTCTCATTTGTTAATTATTTTATTTTTTCCAACAGTTTGCAATGCTTGTCATTTATCTTGAAAACTGATTTTACCGTCAAATTGTCATAATTTCCTCACCACCTTAAAGTACTGTATTTATTTATTTACTAAATTGTCTCGCAATCAATTGCCGTTCAACAGTTTTGCATTGAAAATTCAAAAATCTAATTGTAATCCTCGCATTGGACTCAGTCTATTGTGGTGTTGTCTAGTTTTTGTCATTGTTTAATTAAACTTGAAGCGCACAAGCGGTTTTGTGGTCGATCTAATGCCAGAGAGTCGTACCCAAAAATGCAAGACCCGCTTCCCCTCTCATCGGAACCTAGGTACCTTTCGTATTGTGTTGTAGTTGCAAAACAACTATGGCAATTTCATTATTACCATTGTTGTCGTTGTTGTTGTTGCTGCTGCTGCTGTTGGGTTTTCATTATGAATTTTAATCCTCATATCGCATTCGCACTTACGGTTCAGGCTCGAACCGACCCAGAGGCTGACTCTGACACCCGCTCGCCGCTCGTCGTTCGCCTCTCGGAATCGAACCGAACCCCGAACCATTAAGCGCTACAAAATTGCAGTAGCCATAATAACTGACCAACAACGATGACTACAATAGCAACACAACGCTGCAAGCCATTGTATAAAGCAAACAACAACAAACGCGTGAAACAACAACAGCAACAACAACAACAACTTGCAGACCGAGCCATAACGACAGACAATTGCAAATGACTTTATCAATTCATGTCGATTTTCGGTACACTCAGTTCAACTTGTGTGTGAGTGGGAGTTGTGTTGGGGTGGTGGGGTTGTGGCTGAGGACGAGTCAAGTGTACATTGTATGACCGTGTCAGGACAAAAAGCCAGAGTATATGCCGGGGCCTCACAATCACTTACAACAGCAACAGCAACAACGACAATAACAACAACAACACGACAAACAATGACAACGACAACAATAAAGGATGAGAGTGCAATGAAGGCGATGATGTTGCTGTGTGCACGGGGGGGAAATGAAGAGGAAAACCGCTGAAATGTAACCGAGAGATATATATCGATGGGAGCCGCCCACTATATAAGATCATCTAATGTGGAAGCACTTAAGAGCCCATGAAAAGATCTTGTGGTCAAGTGGCAGGCCATTATACACTGCACAAAATGCGCAGAGAAGCTTAAAGCTTAGTCGTAGTTTCAATAGAGATTTGCAGACAGCGTAAAGTGCACTGAAACTAATGCATTTTGTTTGTAGTAAGTTGCAGTAATTATAGTGCAAGTGTAAAGGATTTTAATGTAGGCAAATATTAAGGCAAAGGGTTTTAACATTCATTCCTCTCTCTCGCCCTTTAATTACTTTTGCTGAACTCTAATCTCTGCGTCTTTTAACCCCAAATAAACGGGCAATTACTCATTTTGTTGCTTAAGCAAAGAGGAGCTTCATTTATTTAACATTAACATTCAAGCCAATAGGTTTTTGGGGCGAAACCAATCAAATCTCAAATGTTAAGCAAAATTATTTGCTCTCTGGTTCTTAGGCTGTTTCTGCACATTTCTGCCCTCGTTCATAACTCATTTAGTAGGCAATGTTTCCGTTCAATGCTCTCTGCTTTGCCTTCCCTCTTGCCCAACTCTCTGGCTGCCTTAATCTATTTATGCCGTTTACTTTGATTTGCGCAACGGAAGATGAAGAAGCAGATGAATCAGGATGGAGTGGAAGCAGAGAGCTTTAGCATAGAAAATTATCTTTGATTTTGACTTGACCGACGCTCTTGTGTCAATAGGAAGTGATTAATAGAGCGTGCCTCCGAGTACAGACAGAGGGCGAAACCCTCAAATATATACTACGAAGCGGAGAGAATACCTTTTGATGGGACATCAATTCAAAATGAATCCCCGTCCCGTGACTGGTTCATTCAGGTTTAATTTCGACTAATTTTCAGCGAACGCTTTAATACAATATTTATGCGCTCCCCGAGGTGATTATGCCCGACCGCATTTGAATTGGTCGAGTCGAGTCAGAGGTCGACACAAAGCTCTCGCTCGCTGGATCTCTATTCAGGGGTCAAGAGCTGTGTGTGGATGCTATAGAAACATGAATGGAACTTGGCTTTCCTGCTGTCTCTGTTTGCTTAACACTTGGGCGTTAATAGAAATCAATATTTTCTAAATAAAATCATTCGCACTGAGGTTGTGGCTTTTGGTTAGCCTTCGCACCGATTGCTGCTGCTGCTGCTGCTGTGCAATCCATGTCTCGTAATTTATTTTTCCACAATTCACAATTAGAACGAGCGAACGTTGAACGAATGAACGCATTCTGCAGGAGCAGTTCATTTTCCTCAATTGTTTGTTGGGCAAATACTTCAAACCGAGAATACCCAATGAATAATATTGCCTCCCCCGTCCACCACTTGAGTTGTGACTGCGACTTCGTTAGGTGATTTGGTTATGCAACAACATCATTAAATCACCAATTACTTTAGTCAACAGAGGAATAAACCAAATTTCCTTATACACAAGACCGAATGTCGAGTGGCGTTAGCAGTGGGTGCATACTGCGAAGCAGCACTGTGGAACACTTACGCAAATTATTGTGCACAACAAAAACCGGAGGGATTTTAATACGAATTGCAGTAGCTCTGATTGGCAACCGAAATCGATAAGCAATTTTTATACCTTTTCTTTTTTAGAGGAAACCGTATGCATATATTTAATAATATTTCTTTTATCAGAACTATCAGCTGCTGCTGCTCGTTAAGCTTCGTATATACGCATATTGAAATGTTGCTTTTTCTTTTCCATAGTTAAATGTCAATTTTCATTTTGTACGTCCTTCGCTTGTCGCTCTCCCATTGTGCAAAATGGCAGCCATTGCAAAAGCTTTCGGCTGTATGGCGGACTTAATGTAAATTTCAGCACACACACACACTTGCACACAATAAATGTTTGCATGCGTATGTATGTACGTAGGATATATATATATATATATATATCAAATTTGTATAATACTTACGTTGCAAGTTGTTCGATACCAAGAGAATGCAACACTGTGGGCAGGCTGGGTAGTGAATGACACGTTGTCAGTTTCTTTTGGCGTGGATAGTAAAGTGTCAGCACGGTGCAGCTTTCTTCCTTCATTGTGAGGCCACCTGTGAAAAAGAAGAGTGGAAAACGCGAGCAAACGAAATGCATAAGAAATTGCAACGGAAACAAGAAACTCCAAAATAAACAAATAAGAAAAAAGGGGGAACGGAAAAAAAGAATTGAAAAAAAAGAAAAAATATTGCACGGCTGACAACACACACACACACAAAATGCAGAAAAAAATACTCCATGGATCTGAGGCAAACACAGTCAGCAGCGTTAGCGTCACCATCAGGACAATTTCCTGGCTGCCTGGCCAGGTAAGTCTTGTCTGGTCTGTTTCTGGTTCTGTTTCTGCTCGTTGTTCGTTTCCCTCCCCGTTTTTACCTCAAATGAGTCGACGCCTCACTGGCTATGAACAAAAGACAAAATTAAGCGGCCGTTGGCAGTTGGCAGTAAAGCAGCAGGCGCCATCATAATAATATTCCGCAAGACGACATTGATGGCAGCAAGCAGGTTGAAGGATGTAGGGCGCAGGCAAACCATTGAGCATTGAGCATCGCCATCGTCCTATCAACATCCTCAACCTCATCATCGTCATCGTCGTTGCTTTATTTGAGCTGGGAAGCTTTATGTTTTCGACGCATACGCCTGACTGCCTGTTTTACTGCTCTTAGCTCTCATCTCTCTACTCTCTTCTCTCTTCTGTATGTCTACTCCCATAACTGTCTATCTGCTTGCATCTATATTTGTATCTGTAGCTGTGTCTCCCTTTAGTGCAACGTCGTTAGATTTGTCTATTACGACTGTGTCTCCATAGAGTTGCACTCAATTGTTGCCGCTGCTGTTGCCGTTCATTCACTTAGTCTAGATTGCAGATTGTGTGTGTTAAATTTGTGCAGCAAGCAAGAAAGTCAAATTTACCTTAGCTGTCTTCTCTTTCTCGTCACTTTTTGTCTGCCTGCTTTGTTCGCTTTTATTGTTGCTTTCTTACTGTTCTCTGTTCTATTCGGTACCATGAAGATTGCTCGCTTGAAATGTCTGACCCCAGCTGCAAAATGGCTAACGAATTTTGCAGGGTATCGATGTTGTTTCTAGCAAATATTTTGTCAGTTATTGCTGGAGCATTTTAACTTTTCTATGCCGATCCTCGAAAATTGTTTTAGAGATAATGTTACGACGATATATTTTTTTATTTATATTTGTTGTATACAAATATTTTTCTAGCATCTTTTTTTTTCTATCTTGATAATTAAATAAAATATTTTGTAATATTTCTTTTCGTTGTATTCGAATTCTTTGACAAGAATTTGAGGATATTTTTTTCACACATTTATTTATAATAAATTCCTTCAAGAATTTTACATTGTTTTCCCCAATTCAATTCATTCATTGCGTTTTTGTTTCTATTTAATTCATATTTTTTGCTTTTAAAATATTTTAATCTTGTGTATATAATCAATTTTTGTATTCTAAACTTAAGGCTTTTTTATTGAATTACTAATGACTTTTTGGGTTATTCGTTGAATACGTTTTTTCGATACTTTCTTTTTTTCATAGTCTTCATTTTGGAACATTCGTTTTCATTAAAATTTCTTTTCAACTCTTAGGTGCATTTTTTCGCTTCTTTTCTATTCCCATTTCCCTCTTTGTCTGATGATTCATCATCACACATTAAGCTGCCGTTTTTTGCTTAACTGCATACCTATTTGTTGGCATCCTGTTTCTTTTAATTTTAACTAACAAGTGAATGGAATACATTCTGCAATTACTGTGATCAAGTCTTCTTTTGTCATCGGTTCTCTCTCTGTGTGCATGCTCTACGTAGTCGGTAGTCGCAAGGTAGTACTCCATGTCTTCCCCATTCTCTAGCAAGCTTTTAACAGCATCAATATGCTTGTTCTTTTGCTCTCATCTCGCTGTCACATTGTCCACTTTACAGTTTACAACCGAGGATGGGTGGAAGTACTTTCTGCACAGCTGTCAGTTGAGATATCTGGTCCGCTTTTCAACTCACCCATTACCCAAGGTACAATGAATGCTGCTTGCTACCTTTTGCTCCTCCCCAAAACTCTCTTAACACCTGGACGTTTTCGTGCTAAGTGAAATGTTTCAATGTCTTGGTTTATGTATTTTACAATGAGGTCGTCAGCGACTGCAGCTCCTTTCGTGCTGCGCTGCTCTGACTCTGACTCTTTCTCTGACTCTGCACTTGGTCCCTTTACGACTACGGACTGCTGACTGCCGCCTGTCGCATATCGTTTGGGCTGATTTAAATGTGTCATAACGACAACAACTCGCCTGTGCACAACCATTGAAATTTTTGCACTTTTGCGCACGACAATGGCAGCTTGCAATATTCTTTTTTTTTCTTTCTTTCCTTTTTTTTATTTACTCTAGACATATTTTAGTAGTCGGGTGGTAGGTTTGTAGGTAGGTAACACTTACCCAGCGTAATTGCCTTTCGTGACGAACTGTCATAAATGCATTCGGCGATGAGTCTATCGCCGGGCATGGAATGCACTGACTGTGGCAAACGTCGAAAGTCCTGATAGGCCACATCTATATTGCTGTCGTGTGCAATTGGCGGAAGCTCCTCGGTTTGTCGTATCTGCAAAGTTAGTTTGCTCATTAGCATTTGGCTTTAACCCGCACTCCACACTCCTCCTGCTCCTCCTCTACGTTCTATGTAAATAGCTATCGAGTCTCTCTTACCTGACGCAATTTAACCTCCTTGCCGATTTGATGTGTGCGCATCATGACCGCAAAAATGTTGATGCCCTGCGCTGGAAAGGCGTAACCGGTGCAGTCCTCAATGCATTGGCCCTCGGATATCACGCGCTTCTGTCCCGGCGGTATAATGTGGCGCCAATTGGGATCCATGCCTGTAAGGGAAACACATAGAGAAACACACACACACATAGATAGTTAGTTAGCGAGTCCGTTGTGGAGAATGCTTTTAATTAACGCTTTCGAGTGGCGCGCGAACGCGAGCTTCATCAAAGCTCCAGTCGGTTAGCACGACATGCACAATCACCTAACACTACTGCCCGCCCGCTTTCCCCTCTTCTTTTTCCCCAATCTCCTGCTTCCTTGCTAACCATATGGCACTTCACTTGCGCTAGCTTTGAACGTTGATTTTTTAATTCGATTTGGCGTAAAACGTGTAATTACATTTTAATTGCTGCTTTTGATGTTTGTTAACAACTTTGTCAATGCAGACCAGCGTAGACAAAAAATGAAATAACCACAGCTGCTCGCGTCTGAGTTTGACATCCTCTTTCGTGTGGTATCTCAATTTGAAATCTTTTTTGTCTTTTAACATTTACTTCATTTCGCTTCTTTTTTGGGCAATCAAATTATGTGTGGCGCCCTAACTGAATTTAGTATGTGATCAACCCCCCAACCCAACGTTTGCTCCAATTAGTTAAATGTTGTGGAATATTGCTCATACGCCGCCTTGTACACAAGCACAGACTCCTCCTTCTCCTACGCCCCCACATCACATCCATATGCAATTAGGGCCGCGTGTCGTCTGACATGTTGAAAAAATATTTGAAATTCATGTGCTACATATTTTTTCCCACTGTTTGGCATTTCAATTGTTGTGCGTGGGTGTTGTGCCAGAGTGTGTGTGTCTGTTGAGGGTTGTGAGTATGCCAATCAAAATACTCGCGGAAAATGCTTGGCATTGCTGGCTGGCTGGAAAAACCCCTTTTACTCAGAGTGAACCAGCTGGCAATTGATTTTTATTGTAAATCCGTTCGGGTTTCCTTTCTTTTTTTCTTGTTTATTGTAAAAAGGCTTTTTTACGGCACAAAGTATTGCAAGTGAATGTGTGTGTGTGTGCTGTATTTATGGCTTAGTCATGCTCGGTTAGCAACATTTGCAGAAAACATTGGGAATGACATACGAGTTGATTGCATTGCTCTAACACTCGCACTCGCATTTGGTGTGTGTGCAGGTGTAGTTTTATGGAATGCAACTTTAATGGCATAGAAATGATTTGCTTTATGTAAGTGCAAATAAAATATAAAGCAGAGCTTGTGGCAGCCTTGTAAATTTGTTAAATTCTTTTTTATAAAAAGTTGAAATATTTAAAAAATTTTAGGAAGCATATTTACAGATTACTGATTAATTTGATTACCTAATACTATATCATATTAAACATTAATTCAAGCACATGACAAATTGGTTTAAAATATAAAAATATTAATTTTCTAACATATTGAAATTAAAATAAAATGAATGGCAAATGAAATTTAATTAATAGTCAAAACGTTTTGTCGAACCCCAAAAAGTATGCTATAAATTTTGTAATTTGCGCAGCTCCAATATTTATGCGTATATTGTAACAATATTTTTGCGATCAAAGGGAAAACTTAATAGAAATGCAATAAGCATATGCGTAATTGGATCATTGGCAATTTCCGTGAAATTGATTTGTAATTTCAAATCGGAAATGTTCGTTGCCTAATTTAGCGCAATATTCATATAGTTTTCAAAAGCCATCGCATACTACAATTAAAGCTAATTTACCTATCGCCAAATATCAATCAAAATTTGTTGCAATTTATAGACGCATTTCTGTCGCCCTAGATGATAACGACAACAATGTGTTGCGGAACGCCATGCCATTTTGCCCATTTTACCATTTTGGACACACATAATAGGCCTTCACATAATGGCCTAAAAATGTCGTGGCGATTTTTGGTTTTTGTCAAATGTGATTTTCGCTTTGTGAAATTTCGTTGAAAACCAAAGCATGGCCTATAGCCAATAGATACAGTTGCTGTCTCTCTGGTATTGTCCAAAAATGCTAATCAAATTGTCAAAAAAATAGAGCCAAAAAAGCAAGTAAAAATAATGGAATTAAATTGAATTTTCTGCAGCAGCTGCGCGTTTGACACAAATTGCCATTTAAAATAATTAGAAAAGTTGCCGCCATTTTTGATACAGTCACCAATTTGCATTGGCATTGCCGTGTTGCAACAACAACAACAATAACAGAAACAACAACCATTTCGGGCTGCTGTCAACGTGGCGTGTGGCAAATGCAACTACGATGCCAATCTACTGCCTTCCCTTGCCCCACTCCCCGCCTTTTGCTGTGGGCACCTTGAATATTGGGTGAGCGTTAAATATCGATTTGAAAAATATGCAGTTATGAATTGTGTGTGTTTGCAATGTCGTCGTCGTCTGGGCCAAATCAAATAGAAATAGTGAACCACTATCCTCACTTGGCCCCACAACCAATAACAAACCTCCTTCGCTCCCTCCTCCCGAACCCTAAATCAACTCCCACTCGTTGCGTCGCTTTGGCCAATATTGAATTTGATTTAATGAATGGAAATTGGCAAAAAGCATCGAAATCGAGATACACAGAGACTGTAATTTATGCGCGGTAGTGTTGTAGAAATCGATATCGTTTTCATTTCACTTCTATCTCTCTCTCTCTCTTGCTTTGTGAGTACGTGCTAATTAAACATAAGTTTTGATACATTTTTTTCGTTTAGCCTAACTTTGAGAATTTGTTTTTTGAATTAACAGCAAATAGTATGTACATTGATTAATCGCACTTCAAACACAAGCTAATTGAAATTGTGTAAATATTGTAAATGATTTTTCATTCGAAATTGTGGCGTATTTGTTTTTGGCAATGACCATGGCAAAACAAAAATAAGCATCTGGTTCAGCACAAAAGTTTTTGCGCTTTAATTTGGCCAACTTTGATAAACGCGCATGAATTGTAATTTGGAATTAAATTGATGATTTGCCCACTGAACGCGCTTTGCCAATATTTGCTAGATGCTTTTTATATAAGCCAGCCTTCGCTCCCTCTCTCTCGTTGCTTTGTTGATTGATTTCGTTGCATGACATTTTATAAAATGACCAACAAAAGATAAACGCGACGAGCTGTTTTGAAAGTTTTAAAGCCAACGCAACGCATAGTTAAAATTCGTGCATGTAATTGAAAATTGATTTGCAAAGCCATCAACATGGAAAATCCTGGCCAATGAAAATTAATAGAAATAATATTCAGAGGGCAAATATGCAATGCAAATTTTTGGGTATAAAATGCTTTTCTCCCCTCCTTTTGTGACAAATTCATTTGATACACAAAAATGTGCCAACAATTTAAGAGATGTGCAATATTCAAATCAACATGTTATGCCAATTATTTTAGGTTCTTCTTAGGAAAGCGGCAGTTTATTTTGTTTGCTTGCTAATGCACTGTGTGTGTGTCGATAAAACTTTTACTTTTACAAAGCAATTTTATTACAAGCAATTTATCCCCCAATTTCAGCAAGTTAAGGCGATTAAATGTGCGCCCTAAAAATTGTGAATTTTATTGACATTATTAATAAATTTACTTAAAAGTCTGCGACTTGTGTAATCGCTTTTAGATTAAAGTAATAAATCGATCGTCGAAATTAAAAAACATTTTGCAAGCATTTTAGTACGTTTTTTTTGTGCTTGGTTTTTGTTTTAGCTTTTTTGCGAAGCAAATAAATGGTAGCATTTCGATAAGCTGCGAGTTGTTCGATTATAAATCCCCATTGGACTTAACAAGCGCCCAGGCTCATTTGCCTCAGCCTGCCTTCGGTTTCCCTTCGAACCGCTCTCGAAGGTGCCATAAAAATTGGCGAAAGCCACAGCAACATTAATCAAAGTGGCGTTGCATACACCAGGGCGCTATATCAATAACCAATTAAATTGAAATTAAATTTTGCCACACGCAACTGGGGGAGATGGAGAGCGACCCAGAGGAGATCCGCAGAGACAGACAGAAAGACAGATAGACGGATAGATAGACAGTCGAGTGGAGTCGCACAGGAAGCATAGCAATTTCGCAGCTACTTACGCGTGTGGCATATCCTTAACGCTCCTTCCCAATCGTAATTCAATTTGCTGCCAGCCAGAAAAATGTAGCCAAACGTTTATTTCGATTTTTTCTTTTGCTTCTTATTTTATTTTTTAATTTTATCTATAGATTGAAATATACATACAGCAAACATTTTTTATTTATTGACTACTCTGTGCTGCGCCTTTTTTGTGGTATGCGTTAAATTTCAATTAAATATTTCAATAGCAGTGCTACGAGTTTAAGCTATAAGCTCATTGCATGACGCGACGACGACGACGATGACGATATCGAGCGCCGAAAAAAAGCAAAATATAAATTCCATTTTCATTTCTTTATTTCGCTTAGAAATCGCACTGTATCAGTATGTATTAATCTACTTTCTACTTTTGCTACAGCTTGCTGCTTTTGCCCGTAATACTCCGGAAGTTTTGGCAACACCTACTCAAAAAGCATCGACGAAAACGTGCAGAGCTAAACTGGAGAGAGAGAGTGATGTGGGAGTGAGGGAAGTTGAGGTTGGTATGATACCTTCTTCCTGTATGGCTTATTCTTCTACTTCTCTCTCTCTCTCTCTGCACAGTCCCAACTGTATTGGCCATGTGTCTGTGCGGTTGTAACAAAGTTATATTGGTTTGCGTGACTATGAACAAAAGTAAAATAACAATTACAACAACGACAACACAGCGGCCACAGTATGCTGTCCCACAGTCCCCTGAAAACAGCTCCAGCCTGTTCTGTGCTGTGCTATGCTGTCCTCTGCCTGGCCTGGCATGGTGGCCACAAGCAAACACAAAAACCAAAACGAAGCAACCAAAACCGTACAACAGTAGCAATAACAACAGAAAACAGCAACGGCAACGCCAACAATAACAATAAGAAATAGATGTAGCCGTGGGAGGTGAGTCGCAACACAACAAAAAAAAAAAATGAAGTAGAAAACAAATTGTAAAGTGAAATTAGTATTTTAGTTATCCTGTGCGCAGGCAAACGAATATATAGATATACATCCATATATATACATACTGTATATAGGAAAACTTGAAAATGTTGCTGAGCATAGAGTAAAGGCAGGTGCACGGCAGGAACATTGTTGTCCTTAGGAATGGGATGCCGGAATATATGCTCAAAAGGCGCTTAAGCTGTTCAGCACATGAATATTATTGGTTGACTCTACGTAGCGTGGGTTGTAAGAGAAATATTGAACAATGCAGCACAATTGAATGTGCTAGCTTAAGGCTGTGAAACGACTTTGATATCTACGAAATTGTTAATGTAATAATTTCAGCATGTACATCTTAAGCTATATTTCTTTAAAGTCAAATACTCTTCTACTGGTTTGGTTTTTTTTTAACTGTTATGCATATGACTAAAGTCTGAAATAATTTTTATCACTGCGTGTGCTTTGTTCTACACATCAACAATCAATTTTAACTTGAATACCCAATACCAAATAATAATGTAAAGTAATATGAGTAATCAGCATTATTTGTAACTTGAGTATCGAATACCACCTTTGACTGGATTGTTTAAGCAATTTGAAATTGAATACTGAATACGGACTAAATACCAAATAATTATTATTGAAATTTAACAATCAGCATTGCTTCTAACTTGCATATCGAATATCACCTTAGATTATTCCCTTAGACTGAAATAAAAAGTATTTACAATATGCTTTATTCTCAATAAATTGCTCTGCACGGAGCTTTTAACTTGAATAGACAATACTTATTAGAATTAATTCTAGGACTATATGCATTAGCTTTAAATTGAATACCGAACACCTTCTAACTTGTCATCTGAGCACTTAATAGTTTCTCAGCCAAAGCCTAAATTAATACTTATTTGGTAATAGATTGTTCAGCATACATTCTCTTTTACATATCTGTATAGCAATCAATTTTAACTTGAATATTAAATACGAAATTCCAATTAATGTTTATTCATTTAATAGTGCTGCTTCAAAGTACTCAAAATTCCCAATTTCACATGCTTAGAATATTACTATTATAATTAGAACTGAAATAGTTTCAGACTAAATACTGCCCCACAAGTATTAATCACTCAATTCAAAGGGGTTCGTTTGTTTGTTTCTAGTATTCGATATTGTGGCCCTCGGTATTGTTATTGAATTTGTCCAGTTTGACGCATTTCCATCCCTGTTGTTCGTCGAATATTGCCCATTAAATAATTAATGGGAAAATTGAATACCTCAAAGTTTTCGTTTGGTCATGCAATGGGTTTTGGTTTGGCCATCAGTTATTTATTAATCTGCTATATGCGTGTGCAACGGCTAGCGTTTCATAATTAATAATTGATGGCAGAGCAAAAAAAAAAGAATTCGCTTAATAAATTGCGGACGCACTTGATAAGCAATTAAAAATATATGTGGGCACTTCTATTGTACAATATTGTGAATACTGTCTGCGATGAGGTTAGACAATTGGCATTGTTGCAGACACACACACACACACACACACACACACACCTTTACCCAGTACACACACACATACACACAGCCAGACAGACTCAGACTCATAAAACTCGAAAGCTTTTGTTTTACTAGCCACCAATGCGGCAGCCGCTGCTCCGTTGTCAGTTCTCTCCACTTGAGCAACTCCCAGTGCCGCTTTTTGGTCTCGGCAATCTCATAAATTGCATGACATGAGTTGCATGTATGCCACTGCTCTGCTCTGCTATCTCGTCGCATTAAATATATATATTCATACAGCACAGCTGCAGTCAGACCACACACATACACACACACACACTCTTACATCTAAGAGAGTTATGTATGTGCGGATTTGCCCCCAAAAACTTACCGATTGACAATATGCCAGCGTCATTTGGTCGCAGCACGTGCGTAAAGTAGATTTTCAAACCAGAATTATCCGCCATTTGTCTGGCATGCAATTGGGCAAAGTCCGGCTTCAAATTGTTATAATGGGTCTCCATTAAATAATATTTGGCCTGTCGCGACTCAATCGGGTAGCCAGCTTCATTGGGATACGTAAAGCCCTGCAAAACAGAAAGGACGTCCAATGAAACAAAAGCAGCCAAAAACAACAACAGCAACAACAACAGAAAACACTCTGCTTCCGAGTGTTGTTTGTATTTTACATACGTATACGTATACGTAATATTCAATGGTATGCATGTGTTTGTATGTATGTAAGAGTGTACATGTATTTATACGTATGTATTTTTGGGGGGAGTTATGGCAAATGGGGGACGGAAGTTGATGCCATGGTCATGTGCAATTTAAATGCACAGCAGCAACATCAGCAACAGCAGCAGCAACGCAAACCGTCGCCATGCAATTGCATTGCACATTGCAGTATACGGCGCCCCCTGGCGGCCCAAAACTACAACAACAGCACCGCCAACAACAACAACAAGTGCACATGGCACTGCATTATGGCGCTGCTGTGATGAAATTATGAAAAGCATGGTAAAAAGGTTCCGAAAGGAGCAGAAGGCCAAGCCATTTCTTTATTGAGATGCCCTTCGTATTTATCGGGCATAACAAACTTTTCGGAAATGTCAGGGAGTTTGATCAATATGCAATTAAGATTGTTTACCAGTTCCCACTTTCTAATTTAAATGAAAAAGTTTAATGAAGTTTGCAGAGAATTTGCCCTCTAATATCTCGTATTTATAAGAGAAAGAGAAAAAATGTATTTTTATAAAGTAAAGAATTGCTTATTTACTTTCTGAACACTACAAATATTTTGTAACTATCAAAATTCAATTTATCATTTTGAAACGAAACAAATTTTTGTTGATGTATTCTATTTTCCTTTTTTTTTATTGGTGTTTATCTAACGAAGCTATATTGTGGTCTAAATAGATTTTTTTGTCATGTGAAGCTTTAACGAATTAAGAACTGTTCTAAATATTTCCTTCATTCGATTTCTTGAAGGCCTGAGTTACTCTGTTTGTACTTTGAATTATATACTATAATTTACTTCTATGTCACGAATGATAATATAATGATAAGAGAGGGCTTTCCTCTCATAATTTTGATCCTTCCTTCTAAAAAACTACAAATATTTTCCGATTTTAACAACAAATTTTAATTATTTTTTGTTCAAGCTGACAATAATACAAGAATTGAGAAACTGGAATGGGCTCCTAACATTAAGATATCCATTTGATTTATATTAATGTTTTACTGAACTGATCATTTAAGTATGATATGATACTAAACTCTTCAATATTTTCAACATTTTGTCTGATGTCCGAAGTATCTTCTCGCTATCATAGTGCGCAAAGGGTATTTCAATTCTTATAGTCTCGGCCATCGCTTACTTATATTTTGTGTTGAAAGGAAGCATTTGCGAAGGTTAAATTAATATTGCATGGTTATGGCTCTGACGGCGATGGGGATCAGGATGAAGGGACTCTTCTGATGGCATTGGTGTGTCGTTTGTTTTTTTTTTTTTGGGTTTGCTCTATAGCAATGAGGATGGTTTCAGCTGAGTTGAATTGAGTGGAGTGGATCGGTGTGGAGTGAAGTGAAGTTGAGTTGAGTTGAGAGTTCAGTTCAGTTGAATTTGATGCTTACCTCGCTGCCCCGCGACCAAGAGGCAACAATGGCATTGCATGCCAGCGGTATGGAACGGGCGCCCATGCACTGTCTGCCTTGCTCGCGTGCCAGCTCCTCGAGTTCCGAGTGGGAGCCCTGGCACTCGTGGAGCGTTATATGCTGCAAGTAGTGTACGCTGGACGATGAATCATAAATCGGCTCGTACTGTGTGTGTGTGTGTTGTTGGTTCCATGTAATGAATGAGAGAGAGACAATGAAAAAGAGAAAGAGATTTGAGGAAGAGACAAAGATAAATAAATTTTTAATATTTCAATTTGGTTATGCCGCGTGGAGGCCAAGGAGCAACTTCCGCGGCGCGGCAGACTGACAACAACAAAGTTGCATGCAACGGGCTGCACTCTCAACTCAATTATGCATTGTATTTAAGTAATAACATTTAGCAATGGATTCGAGTTGCTTCCGTTGCAGCTTCTTCCTTAGCTGCTGCTCTTGCTGCTGCTGCTTTAGCTTACCCGAATAAGATGATGCTTGCGATTGATATCCTCTAGTTTGAACATTTTGCACCAGAAGAGCGGTGTATCGCCGTCGGGCAATTCGACATCCTCGTTGCGCAGCTCGAGCACACGGACGCGCTCATCATGCGGCGATGGCAACTGCAGCTGGGCACGCTGCATCAACACCATGGGTCGATATGGTCGAAAGGCGCGCGCCGGATCGGGCAACGTGCCGGGACGCACCGAGCCGTGCGGTGGATCCTGTGCGTGATACATGTACAGTAAGCGCATCGTGTCGTTCTGTAACAAGCAGAAAGAGAAAGAGAGAAAAAATAGTGAGAAGAAAGGCAAGGATAATGGAGAGTTGAAAAATGTGTAAAAAATTAGTAGCCAAAGGTGTATGAGACTCTTTGTGTGTGTGTGTGCACAAAATGGCGTTATAATGGCGTTGCCAGCAAGCAACAAACACAATGAAAAACAAAAATAAAAACAAACCAAACCAAAAGTCCAACAACAGCAATAATGTCGCTGCTGACGTATACACGGATGGACTGTCTGCAACTGCGTGGCCAAAGGGGGCGGCGACGAGTGCAGAGCACAGAACGCAGAGCTGGAGCACAGCTAAATTAAGTAAAAAATAAAAAATGGTGCGCGCGAGTTGAGCAGCGGAAGGAAGCGGAAGTCGCCTTGCGGCCATTGCCAATGGGACACGGGACGAAGGGACAAAGGGGGTCGAGCAGGTGTTGTTTGGTCAGCTGCAGTTGATGTTGGAGTCTCGTGCATTGTGTATGGTGTGTTGTGTTGTGTTCCGTGTTTCATGTTTTCAGACCTGTTTCGACTTGTAATGAGGGGCGTGAGAGAAGTTGCTCAACCGACATTGCCGCAATTCAATGGATTAATTAGTAACATCGTAAGTAAGGACAACTACGAAAAGTTTTGAATAACTTAACAGTAATCACAGCATGAGTTTCTGCTAATAAACTTTGTAATTGGGGCAGAGTTGTCAAACTTCACAATGAATACCTGGTAAGAGGTGCAATGTTGTCAAACTTCACAGAAACTAATTTGTAATTGTATAAAATAAATTGGGAAACTTTTTAGTTTATTAGTAACTACAATGACTCGCTTTTTAATTTTGTATAATATGCAAATCAAAAATTCATATTTTTCCACTAATAAATTTGGTAATAACATACATATTTCATGTCTTAAAATACCACAAATATTTGTTTCATTCTATTCTTGAAATTTCTTGAGCTTTGTTATTCTACATCATCACGATTGTTTATTTTTTCTTCAATATATGGCCTAGTTTTTACTGAAGTATTTAATTGTTCAAAACGTTTTATTCTTTGCTTTATTAGTGTAGATTTTCCTTAGTTAAACTCAGCAGCTTATTGCACATAGTTGCCGATTAAATATGCAGTTTGTCGGCTGATGTCCATAACTAAGGCACAAACTTAAGCCAACTGATAGAAATTCACTTAAGTTAATTGCTTTGCCTTTTAAATGCATTAGTGCAGCGTTGCCAAACTTCACACAAATTTTCAGTAATCCCATTTGGAGAAACTGTACGACTAAAAATTGTGCAGTTCCACTCGTAATTTTTCATTGGTTTCACTCGTCGTGCATCTTGACTTCAATTTACACGTCTAGTGCACTCCGACATACAACAACTACACACATAGATATGTAATCCTTTCTGGGCTTCGAGTGAGAGTTGAGGCCATTTCTTTTGTATTATGCATGTGGCTTGTATGTATTTTTCATTTGCCACGTAGTTTTAATTGGTAAACCCAAATTAAAGCTTTCATTAAAGAATCACAACACGACGGACAACGCGTCGAGTAAATTGCGCCCGCCAGCGGCAAGTGGCAGCGGTCTCTGTCGGTTCCCCCTCTCTCCACAGTCCTCTAGACTCCACTCTGCCATGTTGCACTCTGCACTCCTTACGCTGTTTGTACTTGACTCGTACGCCTCGGGGGCTTTTGGAAGCCAACAGTCAGCTGTCATTGTGTGCATGTCATGTGCACGTGTGTGAGTTGGTGTGTGTGTGTGAAGCGACACAACAAAAGCAACAACATGTAGCACACATGGGACATAGAGACGGAGAGAGCGAGAGAGAGAGAGAGAGAGAGAGAGAGAAGTGAGAGCGAGAGCGAGACGAGCAGTGTGTTAAAAAAAAAGAAAAAAGAAATCTGCAACCCGGTCAGGGCATCCATTTGAATTCATTGTGGCAAAGTGCCCATTGTAGCTGTTAAGTGGAACTGTAGAGCACCATGTTCGACAATTGACGGCCAGGGCAGCCAGGGCCATGCCCAGAAACAACAACAACAAGAGGAACAACAATAGCGACAAGGAGAACGACGAGTCCTTGTCTACTTGTTCATTTTGCCAGCAACGAGGAGACAATACTTTAATTAACAATTCCCTTCGCTCGCTGCTCTTCTCCTCTCTTTAACCCTCTCTTTGGTCTACCAAAAACTCAGCATATTCCGCCCCCGCACTATTCATACGAAAGTCTGCAAAAAACCTGTACAAATGAGTCGGTTGCCCGCTGTCCTGGCAAACACTGCGGGCGGTTGAGGCAAACGCGCTAACCGGCCGGCAATCGCCAGTCTGCCCTCCGCCTTTCGTCCCGCACACCCACCCCGCAGCTGCAACAACAACAACTACAACAACAAGCAGAGTTTCGGTGGGAAGGCAGTTTTAAAACATTTGCCGTGCGACAGGCGCAGCACAAAAGTCATTAACGTGGCTACGGCGCTGCTGGACATGGCCCAGTTGTAAAAACATGACCACTGTGAAAAAACTCAACAGTCATTCAGTAAAAACAACAACAAGAACAACAAAAAGCAAAACATTCAAAGTGGTAAGCAGTCGACGAAGACATACCCTAATAAATGCAATCCATTTAATCATTTTTCAATTATAAATGTTAAATATTGAAATACCAATATTCTTTTAAGGCATTTTAAAATATAAGTATTGAAAAATGAAACAAACTTTGTAAGAAATATCAGAAATGTTATGATGTGACTTATAAAACAAATTATCAAATTAAAACAAATTTATATGAAATACATTCCTTAAGGTATGTGACAAATTTAAATTTCCTTGATGAATTTTAATTTTTAAAAAGAAGTGATATTATTTTCTTCTTATTTTGCTGTATATGAAATATGATTGTTGTAAATTAAATTATTCTTTTTTATAAACATATTGACAGGAGAAACAAATTTTCTTAAAGTTAAAAAATTTAATTTTTTAGTCTCTTTAAAATTAAGTTTGATATTGGTAAAAATTTAAATTGGATATCGAAGCAGTTGAAGCAGTGAATATAATTTAAATTTGGGAAATAAATATTCTTTGCATTAACAATGCGCATTATTTAAATTTAAAACTAAATAATTTTCTTTCTCTATTTTAAAGTAAAGCAACTACAATTCTCTCTTCGTCTAATTTAATTTATTTTAAAATCAAACAGCTTACATGAATTTATGCACTACATTGAGCTTAATGGGAATAAACTTAAGTGCTTTGCAAAATGTGCTCAAAAGTTATTCACAGAGTGTAAAATACTTTTGCGATTTCATTTTGCAATCGCTTACTGCAAAATCTAATAAACTCGAGAGCCTTTAGGGTATCAGCACGTATGAACAAAGTGTGAAAAAGCCTGCGACGAGCTATGCACACGCACGTAGAGCAACAACAACAGAAACAGCAACAACAACAACAGCAACAACAATGACAACAACAAAATAGCAACAATAGTAGTAACAAGGACAACAACAGCTAAAATGAAATGAAAAGCTTCAGCAAGGATTACAACCAAAAATTAATGAAAGCAAACGGGCTGCGGTCATTTGGCGTGTGGTCAACGCTCGGCCAGGGACTTAATTGCCAAAGACGACGGCGTGTGTGTGAGTATGTGTGTGTGCGAGTAAGAGTGTGTGCGTGTGTGTGTGTGTGTGGGAACTGAAAGCAATAGTACTGGAGTACAGGTGTCCTGCACTTTGGTGACTCTTGGCTAATTGTAAAATGCGCCGGTACAAGTACTCATTAGAGTCCTGGTTACGGCCCAAAAAACTTGGCCAAGGGTTGCGTCCCGACGTCCTGAACCACGCTTGGCTGCACCTCAAATTCGAGGCAAAGTTCTAGCAACTGCCACTCGAAGTGGAACTGGAACCGGGTACTCGAAGTAAGTGCACTCAAAGGTCGTTTAACCTTTGGCTTAAAACGTTCGTTACTTTGGCTGCCAACTTGACAATAGTCTAGTCATGGCTAATTTGTTTTTTTGTTAAGGAAAAAAAATGGTTCTACGTGCAGTTATTAATAAGTAACGCTTCACAAGGGTTCACTTGGATTAGTCAGAGATAGAAGTCTGCAAACAAATTTCGTATCGTTATAATAAGTAGTCTCTGAGTTTACAATGAGTCATTAACGTATTAAAGGGTGCAATTTTAACGTAAGTTAAGAGGCTGAGCAATCCTTTAATTAAGAAATAATTAAATAAATTATAGGAAATTATTAAACACATTGACATATTTTAGTTTACTTAGTTTCTTGCTGTAGAATTGTCTGTAGAGATCCCTAATATAAATAAAATCCCTAATATAAAATATAATACTACTTAAAATTATAATTCCTTGGAGCTGCCTTTAGACATCTGTCACATCAATTCTCAGATAGGATCCTTTACTAACTTTTGGTCATAAATTAAAATATTTTATTGGCAGGAAATAAAAATATTTATATAATAATATTTAATGGTTTTTAATTTTAGTTTATTTATTTAAAAGGCATTTGCCAGCATTCAAATTGAACTTCTTTATTTATCTTAAATTATAATACAATATCATAGAGTTACCTTTAGAGATCTGTAATATCAATATCTTTTAGCATTTTAGTTTGTAGCTGCCATTGGCATTCCATGTTCATACAACGTATTTACTTAAGTCTGCCAAACACACATCCTAATCCTGGACACAAACACACACAGCCACACACACAAGGACACACACACAGTCGCACACCTAAGCAGACAAACACACCTGGTGGCGCTTTGAAACTTTATAGCCCATTACTGTTTGTGTTGGCTTCGCTTGGCTGCTTGGTTGGTTGTTCGTATTGTTGTTGCTCTTGCTATTGCATTGTTATTCCTTTTTACTACTGTCGAGTTGAGTCGAGTCGAGTTGAGTTCGAGTTGTTTTGTTTTATTTCGTTGTGTGTATATGTGTGTTGTTGCCACTTGCGTTTTGCCATCTCAACGCGTTTTAATAATGGTCCAATTGTCCCAAAAGCGAAAACGACCACGGTGCAAAAAGGTAAGGCAAAAGCGAAGGCGAAGGAGAACAAGTTGGTCATGCTGCTAATGGCCAAGTGGTCGGTCGTCCAGTGGTCAAGTGGTCCAAGTTGAGACCCGTGCTTAGCCGAGGTCGAAACAACAACAAAAACTTCGTCGTTGGCAGCTTGTTTAATGTGCACGTAATTGAAATGCATTTACAATTGAATTATAAATAGAACAAAATACACACATACGTAGGGAGCACCTTTCGACTTGTGCCTTGCCTTGGATCACAACAATAAAAGCAACGAGGCGCTTTGTTAAACTTTCAACAGCAGCTGAGCTTGCAACTCGGCAACGGGTAAAGCAGCTCTTAGCAGCAAAGTTGCAATCAAATCAACCGTTCCCCAGAAGCATTTCAAGAGGTGTCTGTGTGTCAGTATGTCTCCCTCCTCTCTCCTCTCTCCTCTCTCTTCCCTCTCCATCTCTTCTCCCCCTTCCAGTGAGCAGCAGGTTGCCATGGTCACGTCGGCCATTTTAGACTCGTCATGTGTGTGGCGGTGTGTGTGTTGCCTTGGCTTTTATTCCTCTGTGGGGCATTGCCAATTCAATCATCAATGGGTTTTTCGTGCGCTGCTTCTGCTGCAGCTGCAGCTCCAACATAACACAACACAACACACAACGTGTGTGGCCTGCAACTTTCTGACAGCTGATTTCAATAACTAATATGCAAAGTGGTATATCGACAATACCACGCCCCCACCCCCGTCCGCTACCCTCTCTCTACACATTCGGCAAGTTTTTGTTGTGCTCTAATTGCCGTGTCAGACGTTCTGATTGCCAGCCACAGAAGTGCTGGAGCAGCTGCATCAGCAGTCAGCAGCAGGCAGGATCCTGTCGTTTTGTTGACAGCCTTTTCATATGCAGCCAGCATGCAGCACATTCATACTCAGGTGTGTTTCTCTTTCTGTCTGCCTTTCAGTCTCTCTGTGTGTGTTTTCTAAAACTCTGTCTAATCGTTTAGTCGGTGTCCAAGTTCAGTCTCAACTCAGTTGTGGGCTTTTAAGTGGCTTAATGATTTTTGTTGCATTAGATTGAGTCATTTTAACTAATGCATGATGTGTGTGCGTGTGAGCGAGAGTTCAGCATTGTCTGTGTGTAGTTGACATTAATTGAATTTTACTTAGAGTAAAGTTCTGGCTGCAGCTGCCGCAATTCCATTTAAATTAGCAATCTAATTAAATTGTCTTAAGTCGAGAACAGGTGTTGTTTCAACTGCTGCCACTCTATGATTTGTTAAAACTGTCAAAATTACGCATTTATCAAAATTAGCAGGCTTTAATGAATAAATAACTTAATAACTTCTGCTTTAAAATCAATTTGAGCTTTGTGTTAACCAGCATTATGTGTGTTTATTTTAATTGTTGGGTTTAAAAATGTGTTGAATTAAAGTCTTAAATAGACGAATGCAAATTGAGAACACAAATGAAATGGCGATTACTTAGTGAATCTCAATTTATATTTAATAATGGATATTTTAGTGACCTATTTTAGCGAGCAACACAGGGCAACTAGGCTTTCAATAAATCTAAATTAAGATATACTTATTAAAAATTGTAAATAAATAAGAAAACTTAATTTTTTACTGAATTACAAAAATTTTCGGCAAAAAACACTGCATACTTTTTGGAGTTCAATTTCTAAGCAAGTTGCTTGCTTTTGATGAACAAACATCATTTAATGGCTAATATCTTCGACTGACTGGCAGTCAATTAAGTGAGTTGCTTGCTGCCAGAATTCAAAACCATTTTCCATTTTTTTCTTCTTCCTCTTAAGCCATAAGGCAGGCATTGCTATGCATTGATATGCCATCAAAAGGCGTTTATTTCGACCGCTTTTTGGGAATGTTTTTAAGTTGATAGCTTTGAAGTTTGAGAACTCAGAGAATGTATATTGCATGCTGCTTAAAAGCCTCTACCAAACTCAAACAATCTCACACACGAGCAGACATACTACGACGCACTCCGCACTCACATGGCCATTAACCCAGGGCATTGCAGTGCGATTTGATCCACACTCGACGACGCAGAAACGCAGCCAAAAATAAAAATGCGCATAATTCCCGCTAAAAGTTTCGACTGTGAGGCCTGAGCCTCTTGTGAATCTGGACAGGAGACTAAACGTTTCATTCGCTGCCATCGTCATCGTCATCGTCGGCATCAACATCAGCCATAGCATCGCCATCGCCAACGTTTCTGGGCAACGTATATTTGTCAAGCAAATGGAATAACCGTTGCAATTGCAACAACGTCAAAGCCAAACAAAAATGTTATTTGCCGCTTTGCCCAAAAATCAAGTACACAGCCAAACAACCAAACAAACAACCAAACAACAAAACAGCCAAACAGCCAAAAACAGGCGAACGGTGCCAGACATGTGCATCATGTGTGTGTGTAGACCGGACCCAAAAAGTGGTCGCCGTTTGGGTCTATGACTCGACTGGCTATGATGTCCTGTCCTCCCGTCCATGACGAGAATATCGTGTGTCTGTGTATGTGTGTGTGTGTGTGGAAATGGTTTCTCCCTAGTTGCTTTATTAAAGCTAAAGCCTCCATTGTCCCCTTTTTGCACATCGAGCTGTGAGTTGTGAGTTGTGTGTGTGTTGTGAGTTGCCAGTTGCGAGCAGCAGTTGCAGCCGCGGCGCCACTTGTATAAACTGCCAGAGATTCGCATGAGCTGCACGGTAACAGGCAATAGAAATGGTCAAAGCTTTCACTATTCGTTACCTTTTTGGCCATGAGTCCCATGAATTGCTAATGCTCTTTGTGTTCGCTGCGAGCAACCTTGATTTAAGTACAACTTAGCAGCTGCTACAAAGCTACTGCTTCGATTTTGTTCATAAAAATATAAGCTTTTTATTGCGACTGCAGTGAAAACTACTTTCTATTGCATTGACCTTCGAATTGCCTGCACCGTAATACATTTTGCTTTTAAGACTTTTCCCCCTAAAAGTGCATTGCACTGGGGAATTTGACTGGATTTTTTTTTATGGTATAAGGGAGTTCCTCATATGTATATAATATTATTATTTTAGTGTTAACATATTAAGTATGTTTTAAAATGATAAGTTGTAATATTTTTATGTTAAGAATAGATCAAACAGCTAAGCTTCATAATAGAAATGTTAACTTAACAGTTCAGTCTTAACATGTACACTGCTATCTGTTATGTTAAAAAACAGAAATGACTTAACAGAATAACTTAACTTAACAGTCGACTGCAGTGCAGTCTTAACTATTGCTGTTACTGGCAGCGAACGCTCAAAAGTATGCCACAATTTTGCTCATAAAAATATTTCGGATATTATTTAAGTGAAAGAAAAGCGTTAGTAATGACCTTCGATTTGGGTTGCAGTGTAACGCTTTTTGCTTTTAAGGGCATTGTGTGTACGACTTTGTGCGGATTTTTGTAATTTCCTCTTGTTGCGCTTCATTTTGGGGCAGAGATTTTCGTGTTTCGCGCTCAAAGTTTGCACGCTTCTATTGCTGTTGCTGTTGTAGTTGATTATGTGTGCGTGTGGGCGTTATTTTTGTTGTTGTGCAGCTTTTGCTGTTGCGGGCACTGGAAGTGCATGTGAAACGTGTGTTGGCCAAAAAAAAAAAAAAAAAAAAAGAAACCAAAGCAAAAGCAACGAGAAACGTTTGTTTTAATGCCCTAAAGCGACAAATATTGAGAGAAGCGAGTACTGCGCGCAATGGGAAAGGGAAAACTGACGGCGAAGGGCTGCAATAGAAAACTCAGTGCGGGATTTAACAGCCAAAGTAATGCAATGACAAACAAAGCAACCGAGTGAGAGGCAGCCATGAGTCAAGAGCAGCAGCAGCAGTGGCAATGCCAGCATCACTTTTTGTTGTTGTGGAAGGTGGGTTGCCTTCCCTTTTACTGCTGCTGTTGGTGCTCGTAACGATTTTGGCCATTTTTCAGTCAGTTTTACTCGCTGTTGTTGCTGCTGCTGTTACTCTGTATGTTTTTGCTGCTGCTGCTGTTGCTGCTGTAGCCAAGGCCATAAATAACGAGTTGAGCTTGCCAGCTGGATTTCCTTTCAACGTTTTTACAGTCATGTCAAATGCAACAGGCCAACAACAACGAAAAAAAAGAGAAACAGCAGAGTAGAGTCTAAAATCTGCACATCTTTAGAGCGAAAGTAATTAACCGTTGGCAACCATTGACTGCAGTGTGCAAAAAAAAAAAGAAAGAAAAGCAAAAAAGGGGGAAACAAAATAAATAGGGAAAACCACAAACTCTATACGGCAACATTCTTTCCTCCCCCTTACCGCTGAGAGCTTTGAGCTGTAAAAACAATTTGTTTATAAAAATATTGGACCACAATCTGGACAGCAGAGCAGAACAGTCTCGTAAAGTGTGCGAATAGTTGCCAACCTGTAGTTATTTTATTTTATTATTTATGGTTAAATGGTGCAATATTCTAGTTTCACTTCTTCGCTCGCCCCCTCTGAAAACTAACTAGTTTAGTAAATTCAATTTTTTTGGTCTACGAGTATTTATATATACACATTTTTTTCTCGTTCTATATTTTTTGTATGCCGCGCCAGTGACCGTAAAAACCACAAAACCCCGACCAACTAAGACAGATGCACACGGCAAAGATAGATGAGAAAGGGTTGGAAGCGGAGGTATTTGGAACTCATACACACAGACATACGCATAGACAAAGTAACCACAAAAAAGTGGTCAGTTGGCCAAAACTAAACGAAATGTAATAAAGCAACGGATATGCCAGTTTGCTTCAACTCCTTGGCGTGGGGGAAGGGAGCTGTAGAAGCTGGAGGGAACTATGCAAATAGATGGGATAATAACCAGTAGAAAGGCAACAGCAGAACACAATAAATGAATATGAATTAGGCAACAAGGAGCTCGTCTACAAGGTGCATGCATGCAAATAACAATATCTGGTTAAATATGCAAGCTGACCAAAAAAAATTTAAAATGGAATTGAAATGCTCATGCGAAATTAACTTTCAAATTGAGAGCCAGATTAATTAGTTTGCCTTTTAAGCAAGAGTTAAAGCTCAAAGCATACACACACTGGCTCAAACAACACACATGACTGCAGTTTTAATGGACTTCAAGGACTTGAAAGGGTTAAAGCACTGCTGGCCAAAAAACACTTTTCGCTAAGCTCGAACAGTTTTGTTGTGGCTGCACCTCCACTTGGCTGGCTTGCGGCCGGCTAAATGCCATTTATTTGAAGCTTTCGAGAGGGTTTCTCTCTGCTGCAATATTTTCGTTATGCTCTTGTGATTTTACACAATTTTTCTTCATGGCTTTTTGTTTTTGGCTAAAAGGATTTTCTTTTTACAGTTTTTATTTTGTGAGCACACACTTGACTTTAAAAGCTTAATTTAAATCAATTTAAATTTTGTTGCATACTTTTTGGCGCACTTTATACTCGGAGTTTTTTATTTGTTGCAGAACTATTAAATTTTTAAGTGCCGAGCGGAGACCACAAGACCCACAAATACCACACAAGCAACCACTTGCCATCAGGCTCCCAGCTTTTCCCCTCCAACCCGCACACATACACACACACACACACAATCACCTCGTTCTCCCCACTAATAATTCATTATAAAAGTCACTGCTTTGGTTTGGTTTTTGTGTTTTGCTGTGACGCGAAATTCCGCCTTAATTCTCACTCCACTTGACTTCACTCCTCCTCGACTTCACTTCACTCACTCCTTCTGCTTGCTCTGCAAGTTTTTCGAGCTTATGTCGTGACAAACTGCACACATATGTGACTCGCAAAGAGAAACCCCCGCTCCTCCCCGCACAGTCGGTGTATATGTTTATGGCACCATTTTGCACAAAAGTCAAAGCAGAAGAAATGAGTAAAACTCTGCTGTGTGTTCCCCTAATCCATTTCGTCTAAATTTCATCAAGTTTTATGCGGAGATTTTATGCACGCATTCTTAATCACATTAGCTCAAAGTTCGGGCAATAAAAAGAGCTTTATTTTGAAATGCGAATATAACCAGTTTAGTGCAGGGCTTAATTATGATTAAATAGATAAGCTGCACAGTTGCTTAATTACACACACACTTCGTGTGTGAAGGTGAAAAACAGGCGAAAGCGTTTTCGAGAACGCGCATTCCTTATAGCCAGCTGACATTTGTGATAGGGGGCCTCTGCTCTGCTCTGCTTGTAAGTGTTGAAAATTACTGTCGACTTGACTTGTTGCCTTTTTGTTTTGCCCGCGCCGCGCGCATTGCCAGCAACTACAACAACTGTTACAACAACAATAACAATTACAGTATACTACGTTGTGTATGTTATATGTTGAAAGTTATTATGGGTTCCCCTTTCGCCTAGACCAGAGGCCCATTAATGGGCAAAATTACTGTTTACAAGTGGAGCAGGCAGCTTGGCTCCATCGCAGGACCAAAACACCACTCAGGAGTGCAAGTTTCGTGTTAAAATAATAAACACATAGCAAAAATTGTAAGAGCATGTGTAGAAGAAGTAGGAAGCAGCCTGCATAATTCCATTACAGCACTCCATACACACACAAACACATATACTTCAACTATTTTAAAAACAATATTTTTCCCTCTGAGCCCACAAACTTTCGACTCTTTGTTCACACGGCAAAGTTTTTTTTTCCCAGATACCCTATAGATAGTCAAAGAAAATGGCTTTGACTTTCATAAATTGCTGAAATTATAAACTAAGTGCTATGCAATTTGCTAGCTAACGGAAAACTCTGCTAAAAGTTATTAAAATATAGTATACAAAATTGTTTATCTTTTTTCTAGAGTATCCGCAAGTCAATCAAACGTGACTCAATTCAAGTTGCTGTTATTTTTAATGTTGTGCAGAATTTTTGCATTTTAAATTGCCAGACAGCGAAATGCCGTGGCAAGTTTAAACAATTACTTCAATAACAACAACAAAAACGACAACAACGACGATGACGATGAGGACTACAAAATAAAACAACTATGTACAAGAGCAACAAAGAATGGCTAAACAACAAAACAGAAACAACAGCAACAACAAGTGAAGCACAATATGAAATTATTCTAATGACAATTAGTGTTAATTGTCACTTACGGCAACTGGAATGTTTGTTGTACTACGTGTGTATTGTAATTTGCGATGCTTAGCACAAAATTTGCATTTAAAATGAGTTCTTCATTCTTTTTTGTTGTTCTTGTTGCTGTTATTGTTATTGTCGTTATTGTTATTGGCGTTGTTTTTGTAATTTGGTAATTCGGTAATTTTGTAATTTCAACAATTTCAATTTGAATTTGGAATTTGGGTTTTTGCGTTTCGCATTTGAGTTTAGTCCACGCAAATAATGACATGAAAGTCATGGACGAACTGTCCGCGCTTAATGCATAAATCGTAATTACTTAATTATTTGCATAAATCAAAGTTTTGTTTCGAGTTCGCTCTTACATTAATTTTAATGCTGAAAGACATTCAGGCATTTATTGAAAGCGGCACTTCAGAAAAAGTTTTGCGGATTGTATTTGGAATGAGATGGGATAAATGAAAATTCTTGGAGCCACTTAATGACAATTTTATGTAGCTCGTCAAGTTGTCGCTTTGTGTTTTTCCCAGAGTACGCATCGATGGGCTAAATATAGATATTTTTAATGATTAACTGTGGGTGGCAATTAAAAGGTAAAAGATTTAATTAAATCCCATTGGAAATTTCGCTATTGTTACGGATGTAAATTGAAATTCATTTATCAACATTTAATTGAGGAGTCATCAAACATGGAGTTTTGTTTTATTGCCAAATAAAATAGGCACTTTAAAAGAGATATCAGTCTAATCCACAACCGTAATAAATCGCTTAGCCAGTGTAAATACACTCTCTCTGCAAATATTAAATTTTATTCTCTGTATTAGACGATATTCCGAGTGCATAATTGAGCAATTACTTGTACTGGTGTAGGAATTCATAAAAATATCATAAAGAAGAATTGAAATAAATTGAAATCGACAAACTTTCGGCAACAAAGGAGACCATTAAATATTCCTTTTTTCGCCTCTATCTTTCAGTCGTTTGCTCTAACTGTGTTTAACTTTCAAATATCTTCCCTTTTCTGTTTCTTGTTCTATTCTTTTTATGTAAAGTGCTTCCGTCAGTCAAACTCATTCAACTGGCGGCCATCGGTTGCCACATCGCCAGCCACACATAAAGTGGGCGGGATGACATTAGCAAAAGGCGGCCAAAAAATCTCAGCACAAGAATCAAATTGAAATGACGCAGTTAATGGCATTTATGGTTTATGCGCATTTTATTCTTCACTGCGACTTCGATTTCTAGTCTGCAATTTGGCCATTTCATTTCAACGTTTTTTCGAGAGAGAGAAAGAAAGGAGAAAGAGACAGATCGAAATGAGGGTGACCAGCTGACGTCAGTTATTGCGGGCGCATTACGCGATTACTCTTTTTGGCCAATTGGTAATTTTGTTATTAGTCACGCTCTTTGCGCTTCATTAATGTTCATTACACACAAATGAACCCACATCGATTGATATTTCACATCGTCTGGCGGTTTTCCCCTCATTCTGTTCTCTCTTCGTTTTTTTTTTTTTTGTGGTTGACGTTTTTGCGGTGTGCAATAAATGCGTTTTATTTAGCTTGCTGGCAGCTCTTATTTATTTATTTATACGTATATGGCCAAAAGGGTTGCCCACTCTACATTTAATTATAAAAATAAACTCACAGCATATATATATATATATAATACGTATATATATTTATTTATACGCGCGCTTCTATCGTTGTGATAGAGCGAATTTCCAGACGTTAACTTTGAACTTTTCGGTTATGCGTCGCATATGCTAAGGGCAGCGAGAGCTCGACTTAACTTAACGAGGGGTTGTTCAACAACAACATCAACAACAAAACAGAAAGAAAATAAAATTTATTGACGCTGCTTTGTGCACGCTTAATTGAACATTGGCAACTTGAAAGGCTGAACGACTGATTGACTGAGCCACTGGAAAACAATTTTTTATGACCTTTCAAACTTTTTGAAGCATTTTGAACTACCTACGAAATATTTGAGAGCAAAGAAGAAAAAAAGCAACACACACATACACATTTTTGGTCGATTCTGAGTTATTTAAATGGGGATTTCATTATGCGCTTAAACAGCTGGAAATTTTGTTTTCGCTCCTTTCCCTGTAAGTATATTAAAAATGCAGGCACTGTATTTTTTGTGTTTTTAGTTTTTCTTGTTTCCCTATTTTCCATCTCCTTGTTGTACTTATTTGCTTTGCATTCTTTTTTGGGTTAATTTGGTTACCTAATATGAAATTGGACAACCGAAGGGTTTCGTGGTAGGGTAGGGGAGAGGAAGAAGGAGGCAAGGCCGAGGGTTGATTATGCCACTTGAGCAGCTTAGGTTAAAACCATATGGTTGGCTTCAGTGCGCTTTGAAGTGGCATGGAAAATATGATAAGCATATTAATTTTTTTTCTTTCTGCTTATTTTCGATTTAGGGCTTGGGTTGAACCAAAACTTTGATTGAAATTTTTAAAGAGGAGGGAAAGTAAACAATATTGAATAATGCTGAAAAACTCCTCTCAACAACATTACTTTGCACACTTGAACAATTCGAGTATTATATCAATTAAAATAGATTTAATTTCTTGATTGATTTGCGCATTGTTTTCACTGGGCACTTACTCACCCGCTCGTAATCGCTTAAGTTTGTTTTAATTTGCACAATTGCCTCTCATTAAATGCAGTTAAAAATCCAAACAATTAATAAATTTTTAAGTGCTATGCAAATTATGGTCCTGCTTGACCCCATCCACAGCAACAACAACAACAACAGAAAACCCTCTTCAAACCGAAGCTCATCATTTCGTTGGGTTGCACCTGCAACCGCGCTCTGCACACAATACATTATTAATTTAACTACCCCCAGCTACCTGAGGTAAGTTGCCTTCAACTCTCCTTCTCCTGCCTTTGCTGCTTCTGCTGCTGCACTACAAAACACGCACAACAAATGGCGCTTAATTTGCCAAATGGTTGTGACCCCTTGACAACTCGCCCTTCCCCTTTTCCACTTGCCAACGTCCAGTTTGGTTAGTTTTAAGTTTCGTTTTTTGTAGTTTGCAGTTTGCAAAAATATTAAACGCGCGAATGGGCAAAGATGCAAAATACCTTGACTGGAAAATTGCGCAAACGGAAATGCAAACGAAAACGAAAAGGGAAAAATGGCAAATGGCAAAATGGATGTGGAAATGAAAATGAAAATGGGCTAAAGCGCCAGTGTAAGTAAAATAAAATGAGTTAAGGTAAAGTGAAATAAAGCACAAATGCAAAGCAAAGCAAAGCAAAGTGAAGCGAAGTAAAAGGAACAAAAGTAACAACTAAATTGCCAACTTTTGTGCAAACTTAAGCCAACTGAAAGGCCAAGCTAAGGCAACGAAATTCATTAAAACTTTGCATTGTGCACTACCAGCAACACTAAACGAAACTACAACAATACAAGAACAGGAACAACAACAACAACCAGAAGAACTACTGCTTCATTGCGAACTAATTTGTCTAGGCGATTTAAGTAGTAAAGATTTTTGCCCGCTGATGACGCGACAAAACCCAATTAATACGCCAGACAAATAAAATAATACCCCAAACCCCCCGCAACAGAAGAAACATGTCGGAAAAACCGTTTAGATAAAGCAATAACCAAATGTGTCCACAAGACAAACACACACACTGACACTCACGTACACACAAATGCGAGTGTGCATAATTTTTCTTAGCTTGGTCTCATTTTTCGGGTGTTTTTGTCCCTTTTGGCTTCACGTCTCAATATATATATGTGTTGTATATCTTATGCGGTTACAGGGAAGAAGGAGAGATTGTCGCGCGTCTTTGTCGCCAAGAGAGTTTATCTCTCTCTGCAACTGCTGAGTATTTGTGTTTATGTGTGTGTGTGTGCGCCTGGGTGCCGCTTGTTTGCTTAAGTTAACCAGAAAGTTTTCTTTAAGATTTACGCTTAAGTTTTACGTGATAAAACTTTTATCACTATGACTTTTTCTTTGCTTTTGCGTCTAAGAAGTGATGCGATTTTAGTAGAGCGCCTTCGGCCAATGCCAAAATGTCAAGGGTGTCGCCAAAGGGGAGAAAATCGAACCGCAAAATGAGTAAACATATGTTGGCAAATAAAGAAATCAGTTCTTAACTACCATTTTTGGTAAGTCTTTTTAGGCCCACGAGATATAGGATATTAGCATGTTATAACTTTTGATCGAGGAAACCCATCTCCAACCTCATAAAGAATAAAGAGATCAAAACCTGTTGCAGCTGTCGGATCTGAAGAACTTTGATTCATAATTTAGTATATTTTTATCGTAATTGTTTTAATTTAATATATCGGTATACAAAATATACTCTTCGGCAAATTTAATTATTTTTGTGCTCTATTTTAACAGTTTTTAAATATAATATTGAAAAAGGTGTGAATATTTTACAGTCTCGAAATTATTTCCAACTAAATGCACATTTTTTCACGTATCCGAACTCTTTGATTTATTTGGCATATTGTACGCTTGCCATTGTTAAACAAAAAAAACGTAGTCAACCATAGCTGATTTATAGTGTGTGATTTACAGTTTCCTAAATGTCTCACTATGGCTCGCTTTATCGGTAAGCAGACATCAAATAGCTTCCTATCAGCATATCCCATTGGCAAATACTTCCGGCAGTGTAAACGGTGAACGTTATAGGACCCCCCATTGAAGCGACATCCTTGTCTCAGCCATCTTCATTGACGTTACATCTTGTGTTGATATTTGCTTAAGGATATTGCGCCAACTTGTACAACTTCTCATGCTAGTTGCGTCTTGTAGTTATTTGCAAATCGTGGGGGTTACAAAAAAAAAAAAAAAAGAAAAAAAATGAACCCTCTATCTCAGTGGAAGTGGAAGTAGGAAGGGAAGTTAAGTACGTGCCGCTGTTTACTCCCCACTGGAATCACTTTAGTATTTTGATGGCAGCGCTTATATCATCAGCCCCCAAAAACTCAAGACATAAGAAACTTTTTATTAACATAAATTATGAGGAACACAAACACACACCAACATAGTCATAGAGTGAAGAGAGTGCATAAATTTCACTTGGCAGAAACTTTGGCCAATATATCTATTAAGATGTCGACGGTGCTTACCGTTATGGCGATGTCATGGCTGGCATCGCATGTGTCCAACTTGCGACGGAATCGCAGCACCGTGTGCGTGGCATTCTCATAGCCCAGCATCAGCATATAATCCTGCGATGGATCCACAAGGGGCTCAGTGTCGCCATTGCGTGTGACATGTCGATCCTGCAAGGAAGAAGAAAAAGGCAAAAGAATGAGAACGTTGTTAAGCATTTGCGTTTGCGTTTATTAATTGCAATGAAAAATGCACCTGAATATTTAATTTGCTGCATACTTTGTTTTTTATCGTTTCACTGGCCAGAGGTATTTTCATGTCATTAAACAGCCTCCACCTGCAACCACAGGCACTTCTCTCTCGCATAACTCTCTTCTCTTACGTTTTTCGTTTATTCTTTGTAAAATAATTTAAATTTTGCAAAAGTTGTCTCTCTCCATCTCTCTCTGCTTTTCTGCTGTTTTGACAGCTTTACAAAGTTAAAGTTGTGCACCGAGAAAAACCCCTTTTTCGTTTTTTTTTGTTCTTTTACTCTCTCTTGACTTGTTCGATTCTTTTGCACATGTTGGCCAGGCCTCAACACAGACGCCAGATGAGTCTGACTTCCCATACACATGAATGAATGTGTGTGGGTGTGTGTGATGTAAATTCTTATACATACTACATTCTCACACACATGCTAGCATATTCCGACCGACATACATATATTTACTGGCCCCTGTCGAAAATATTTGGTAGTTGCTTCTTTGCTGCTCAGCAGATGTGTGTGTGTGTGTGTGTGTGTGTGTGTTGGGCGTTGGGCCATGTTCAGTGATTGTTGTTGGGCGACTGCTTCTTCGCATATTGGCAGTTGACTGCAAATGGGCGTTATGTTTACCATGCCCCTGTCCACACCCCAAATACCATGCCATTCGCATCTTTGCCAGGACAACTTGTTGTGTTGCGCTCTTTGGTATGGCAACAATTTTTTGATGATGTTGCAAAAGTCGTCTCCCCCTTCCACTCATCATCATTCCATGCCCAAAACAGTAATTGAAGCTGATGGAATTTTTGAGTAGTTTTCTATGTAGATATTTCAAAATTTTATTGATTTAATTATTTGTTTTCGTTTGCAGTTCGTTCAACGTTTGACTGATGTCGAACCTCGCTTTGGCAGCTCATAATACAGTTACACACACAAATGCAAAAATATAGTAAATACAGTTCGAGAGCTGTGTGACTTTATATTGCATTTTCATTGATTGCACAAAGTGGCTTTTTGAATCGACACGGCATCAACTGTTAATATTTTTTAAAATGCCAAAAATTCTTCAGTCAAAAGCATTTTAAGTTCGACTGGAAATTTCCATAGCAAACTTTTTGGGGGCAAAGTCAAGTTGGACAATAAATTAGCAAATATTTTATTGCAACTTAACTTCCAATATAAGTTAAGTTAACTTCTAATAATCCCCTATTTGCTTTTGAAATATTTGTAAATATTTTTAAACCTGTGAGCAGTTAGAATGTTAAAAATTCTTTGGCCGAAAGCAGCTGAAGTTCAACAGCCATGATTTTCATAGCATACCTTTTGGGGCAATGTCAAGTTGAGTGAATTAAATAGAAAAAAACTGAAAATGTATTACATTGCTGAAACTGTTTAAATTGCTTAGTTAATCATTAAAAAGTAAAAACCAAAATATCTTTACATACATTTTATTGCAATTTAGTTAACACTTAACTTCTTATTATTCCTTTGAGTATCTTCTTTTCACTTGAATAACTTTTATTCTTAAACTTTTTCGTAATTTATATGCGGCTTAATGCTGATAATTAATATTAAATGCCATCTTTCAGGTGCTATCATCCATTAGATTGCGTGCTTGCTGCGGCTGCTGCTGTTGTTTTTTTGAAAATCTCAACCGCAGCTGCTGCTGGTCAATTTGGTTTAATTCGTTAACATTTGATTTATGCTGCTTAATGCTCTGACATCTTTTATCCTCAACTGGCTGAAGCTCCCACACACTCACACTCACACGCACACATAGACAGGCATTTATTTTTGCACTTAAACAGCGATGTTTCCCAGTTTTCCCAGCTTCCCAGATTGCCACTCATCCCCGTCTCGCTGCTTCCTCGTCTGACACATTGCCCAACATTATGGAGTGAAACTTTTCTCGGCTCGCAGTGTTTCCATCATCTAATTACAACTGAAATTTTCACACACCTGAGGCTGTTGCAATTAATTTGCCCCAATTTATATCATCATGCTCAACGTCCTCCACTCTCCTCCCTCGTTGCGTGTTGCCTCTAAATATATCTATGTGTATGTGTGTATGTTGGCCACAATTACATGCCAGCATTTCATTAATCATATCACACGCTGCGCCATTTGCCATTTAGCTGGCTAATTAAAAGTTTGCACAAAACATTTAACATAAATTCCAGCAACATTTTCTATACACACACATATTTACTATCTCCATCTATGCAAAAGATAGACTTTTTGGGGAAACTGTCTGTCTGTTTCTCTGTCTGTCTTCCACTGACTGTTTGACTGTCCGACTGACTGTTTCGCAATCTGCAAACGCATAATTCAAGATCTGTAACGCGCAGTTCCGTTCCCCGTTGCTGTTTTGCACAGTTTCCCTTTTAATTTTACATTATCTACCTTCACACACACACATACATACATACACAACACATACCTTGACATGTTCCTCGCTTATCGCAACAGCAGCCAAAAGTCGCGTATACGTCGCGTATGCCGAGCGAGAGCGAGAGAACTGTGAGTACAGCAAACTGTGTGACGGAAATTAAAAATACGCGCTGCAATGTTGCAAGCACCCAAGCGACGTTATCAAAATCTGCGTGTGCGTGGGCGGGCACAGAGCGGAGATGGGGGCGTGGCATACACCCCCAGTGGAGGTTGTTATATGGATGGGAGATCCTTTTTGAGGGGGGCAGGTGCCTGCGGGTGACTCGTTGTGGGGTAATTATGCAAAAGGAAGGCGCATAAATTTGCAATATTCTCAGGCTGCTGCCACTGCTCTTGCTGCTGCTTCTTTCTGCTGCTCTCTTGTGCTCGAAAAATGTTTCAAATGCCAACGACGTTTTAACTGCTCACAACTTTTTATGCGTGCAGCTCAAATGCCACCAATGTCGTCTTGAGAACCCTTTGCAACCAGGGGTAGCTCCAACAAGCTCATGGAGTTTGTCGCTATCTCTAAGAACTTGAACTTTCTAATAAATATGAACTATAATTAATATGTAAAGTTGAATTATGAACAAAATAATGAAAATTCATATTGTTCGAATTACAATATTGCAATTTAAAATGCATAAATAGAGAGTTCTCCCTATTTTTTATTTCATTTTTTAGTTGATCATATTACTAAAGAATCTACTAATAAATGTTCTAAAAACAAATTTTTAATATAGGGTTTAGTTATTTCTTAAGTTAGTAAATGTTAAATTTGTAGATGTTTTGTTTTCTTCTGATATTTTTTTAGCGGAACCCATTTTGAATGTGGTGTATACTACAAGTATACTGTATGTATACTTTAGATTTAATATTTCATATTTATACCTAAGTAAATAAAATAAAAAGAATATAGAATGTATTTTTACTTTTCAGCTCTTTGGCCAAATAAAACTGGCAGAGATAATTAATTTAGTTAATTGTGTTTAACCCACTTTCATTGAATACCTCCTCTTACATTTCCTCATAAAATCAACAAAAAGTTGATTGCTCAAGTAATTGTGCCTAGGAAAATGCCAAATTACGTTTAGTAGTTGCACCCAAATAATGTTAGAGGGAAAAGTGCTGATAAGCAAATAGTAGCAACTGTTAATTAGAGCATTAAAAGTTCGACAAACTGTTTGAGTCCACAAGTCGCTGGCAAGTTTTCATTCATTTTAAGTTGCATGCCACGAATGCGTTGTCGTGAGTGGCTGTGGCAAAAAGGGCAAACGACGCGAAATGGCGCAGGAGCAAAGGACGAAAGGAATAGGGAACGAGGAATGGGAATGGTTCCTGTTGGGAGTTGCCGAGTTCGTCCTGCTCTCTCGCGGTTGTCGTTGTCAACGCACACGTTTTTTTAATTGCTGAAATTTTATCACACCTTCATGGTTCGCAGGACTCGTAAATTGTAATCCTTGTGCGAGTCGAGCTTTGGCTTGACTACTTTTGCTTGAGCAACAGCCAGAAGGAACAGGAGTAACAGCAACAACAACAACGATGACGTCGCCAATGACGCTTTCTTGGTTGCCCTTCGTGGCCCTTTGGGTTGTCCTCATTTGGCCTTCTGTGTGCTCGATGTTGTCATTAACGTCGCTGCCTCTTAAGCATTTAATAGCCTTGTCAAGACTTTAATGCCTTTTAGCTGCCGCTCGCTAATATGTGAAGGAGGCAAAAAAAAAAGTGTAAACTAAGTGTGTGTGTGTGTGTGTGTGTGCGATGAGAGGAAATCAATAAAAGCAGCGGCAAATTAAGCACCTTTACTTCGTGTTGCGTTGCGTTGCGTTGCTTACTGAAAAAGCAAAACCCGCAACGAGAATTTAATAGGATTATGCAACATTGACGTTTTGCGCGGGAGGGGGGACAGAGGCACAAAATAAACTTATGCAAAGCTCTGTCACTGCACTTAAGAACAGAATCTATATTGAAAATATACGGAAAGCCCTTTGTTCGCTACTTGTTTGCCTCCCTTGAACCCTTTGGCATCATAACATGCGACTAATTGTGCTGATTTTCGCTTGATGAAAACTTTTGACAAACAGAGAGGAGAGATACAGTCGCACATACACACACATACACACACACTTGCACATATATTGCAAACAAACAGCCCATCATCAACAGTGGCAGTTCCAAGTTTTGTTACGCCAAAAACAAACTTTAGCAATTTATGATAATTCAACGTCAGCTGGGACAGTTCAGTGTTCAGTGTTCAGTGTTCACTTGAAGTACTCTACACTCGAAAAGGAATCAAGGCTCAAGCTCAAGTCCATGACTTGGGATGCTGCTAATGTAAGCTGGCAGCACATCAGCAGAAGAGACTTGAACGGAGCGAAGAGGGGGGCTGGGCGAAGAAGGCAGTCAACCATCAACAACAACTGACAGCTGGCTAACAGCGAAAAGCTCAAGCACGATACACACTGAGAAACCCAGAGACAGAGAGAGAGAGAGGAGAGAGAGCCTTAAAATATGCTCGTAGCACACATTAAACTTATTACCCCCACAACAGAAACAGGCACTCATACCTCCCTCTACTCTACTCTACTCTACTCTACCCCTTTTTGACGCCCACACTAATGCCCAGCCTCGTTACATGTTCAGATTTTGCTTTATAAACGAACCAAAGCATATATTCGTACAGCAAAAGGGTTGGTTACTCTACTCACAAAATATCAAAATGTTGGCCATCTATCTAAGCATCCATCCATATATAGCATATACTATATACATATATAGTTTATCTACAAGTATGTGTGGCAACTCTTAGCCACTTGCAACATTGCATCGGTGGGTTGACTGGCGAGTTATAGTATTGTCATGTGTGTGTGTGGGAAAGCGGCGTCTAAGTGCAGAGTGCAGCACAGCTGAAGTTTTTGAGAAAGGTTCTCAAAATGCTGTCCGACAGATTTGATTTATATGCGTGTGGCTCCAACCCGAGCAGCAGGAGCGGCTCATGGAGGTTTCTTTTTCTGAGATATGAGATGCAGGTAAGAGATTGAAAGAGCAGGTGAGAGTGTGTAGGCAGGCAAGAAACTATTAGATGGAAAATGAAATGAGAAAGAAAAAACCACGTGAATGCTTTCGCATGCCACGCCATCGATCTTTGCTGCTGGCATGAGTTAATGCTCCCAATGAAATTAATTTTTTCGTGAAATGCAACGCCAAAAATATATTAGCAATCATTTGTTTAATCCATGAAAAATTTATTTGTTATATGTATATATGATTTGATTTATAAAATTCGAATTATGTTCATTTTTATGCAGCTTTTCAAAGGATTCTATTAAAAATCTATAATCCTCTTAAGCAATGTATAAAAATAGTAATTAAGCGCAATACTTTTTTTTTTTTTTATAAATATCAATATTAAATGTTTTATTGTAATTGTTAAAAAAAAAAAACGCATTTATTATCAATAATGCTATTAAGTAATGCTTAAAAGTAGTAATTAGTATTAAAGCATAAAAATTTGTAATTGTTGTTGAAATATTTCCATCAGAAAGACTTTGAATTTTGAAATATTTTTGCTATAAGTTTTTTTGTAAGAGTATCGAATTTGATTTGTATTTCTATAAGTTTTTGATGATGTACATTGAAATTTGTAAATCGTTTAATTAAAGCGTAGTAACCTTTTGGTCACTTTTTAATCGACCCTCTTTGTCTGCAGTTGGTGCTGAGCACAGCATATCTGCCATCTATTGCCATTTGACAGTGCCAAAATCTTGTGCAACTTCTCCGCAGTAACTTGGTGGCATTGTAAATTGTTTTCCTGTGCTCTCTCTCTCGCCGTCTCTCTCACTCGCTTTTTGCCCCGCTGTTTGTCTGTCTGGCATTGGCCCCACAAACTAATGTTTGAAGCAATGTTAAAGGCACTGCGGCTCTGTTGGTTTGCGTAATGTTTGGCTTAGAAATGAACGACATCGTCGACGGTCTGATGCTTCATGTACATTTGATTACGTATACGCCATGTTGTCCGCCCTGCGCCAAAAAGAGCGCGCCCTTGGGCCAAAGCACTCAAGCTATCACTGCTGCTCCCTAAATGCAGAGTGAGAAATGCAAACCCAAACTTCAATCTTTCGGCAAGTCAATGTCTGTGATGAAGCTATTTGAAATTGGCAGGATTTTGATTTGAGTTTGTGCAAATTATCGCTGCAAGCTAGTATATCAATTAATATAGTTAAAGTGCCTTTCAAAGTGCAGCAGACATCTAGAGGGAGAGGAGCTCTGCAGTTTAGCCAAATTAAATCGTTTGAGTTACTTTTGAGCCTGTCTGTCTGTCTGTGTGTGTTTGTCTGCTGCTGTCTGCCAATCTGTGTGTGCTTCATCTTCAAGTTTTGGTCCAAGTTTTGTTTGCCCGGCCCCTATGCTGTGCTATCGTATAAATGCAGACACTGCAAATTGCTAGTTAATATTTTATAAAAGCAAACAGCAACAAATTGTGCAATGTGCAATGGGCCTAAACCTTAAACCCAAAACTCAGCCAGCAACTGCTAAATGCAGGTAAGCTTCAGTTTGTTTTAAATGCTCGTATATCATGCGATTATATACGTATGTACACATATTTGCCAAGTGTTCAACTGTCTCTCTGTAAACGCACTCACACATTGCAAAGAACAGCAGTAAGTAGAAGGCATTTTATTAAAATTAAAATTGGAGTAGACCAATCCAGCTTTAGGGCTTTTCCATTTAAATAAGTATCAATCATTCTTCTCTCACTTTGATATACGTAAGTGCGAGTATGTATAAGCGAGTTTGTTATATGCAAATGAGATCAATAAAATGTTACAACCATTCCCCACCCGCAATCGCATTAAAATTCTATAAATTAGACTGCAGAAATGCCAGTTTTCATGGTTATCTCTTTGCCATATTGTGTTCAATGTTCAATGTTGAATGCGGCGGCATTAAGCTTTTAACAAAGTAAGTCGCAAAAAGTGACCTATTAAAATGATTAAAAATATGTATATATAAATATGTATGAATAAATATTTATTGTTATATTGTTCAAGTAACTCGCTGTGTGTGCTCGTGTGTGTATTCAGTGCAGTGCAAACAATCAAAGTTATTGGTTATAAAAATACAAAAAAAAGAAAAATGTGCCTGGCTTCCGGATTAATGGAAATTAACAGTGGCAACTGGCTAAAAAAGAACACAGCCGTCATATCAATTGATAGATAAAATGACAATTAATCATTAAATAGATCTTGATAGCGCAAAAAGAACCGTTTAAAGCAGCAGCATCAGTATCGAAAAAACTGCTTAAAGCTGTTGTCATTTAAGTGAGCTTAAAGCTTTAATTGGGCTTAATTGTTCGCTAGATAACGATTAATTAATCTTCAAGCGAAGACGTGAATTGAGTGTGCAATTATTCATTCGCATAATTTAGTAAATAATTTGTTGTTAAGTTTAGATAGATTAATCATCCTTGAGAAGCTTTAAGTGAGCTTAATTGCCAACATATACACAAAATAATTAATTAATGAAGAGACTTTTATATGAGCTCTGCTTGCATTTCATTGCTGTTGATTTTTAAAAGTGCTCGAGTAAATTGTGCCTTGTATTATGCAAAAACCAAACTAGTTTTGGCAACCAGCAAATGAGCATTCGACTCCCCGTGGCTTTTATTTTAGAGTCATGACTATTTGTTTATCTTGGCGTATTGCATTTATATGGTTATCCCATTGGTGCTTAGACCGCAATCTCAGTTATTTACCCCAGGGAGACCTTTTGAGCCCATTTGCATTAAACAATTTCGGGGGCGCTTTTTGTTTAGGTTTTTTTTTTTTTTTTGTGTTTTCAGCTATTCTGCTGCTGCTGCTGCTCGAGACAACCCTTTGAGCAATTTAGCTTGTAGTCTCTACCCTCTTAGCTTGGTCGCTCACTCAATTAATGTCATGTAAGCAACCCACTTAGCTAGTCCCCACTGTAACTCGTGCATCATCAAAACTGACTGCCATACACATACATGTACTCATATCAAAAGGCAGGCAAATTCAATTAACAAACTTTGCACGTCACTCAAAATTAACTCTGAAGCGGCGTTGAGGCGTCATTTCGCTCTTTGCTTAGCCCTTCATCTGCCATTCTCTCCTACCCCAACCCCAATTCCAACTCCAATTCCCAAGTCAAGCACGCCGCTGACAAATACCACAAAAAGACAAAAAAAATAATAATAAAATAAGAGATATGATGACAAAAAAATGAGCGTCTATTTTATATCACTTTCAATTGTCCGAGCGTCGAGAAAAGCCCGCCCAAGCTTTTTTTTTTTTGCTGCTGCTGATGCCACGCCCAGCGCATTATATAATAATGCGTTTTTGTAAAAATGAAATTATGTGTACGAACGAAAAACGGGGGGACGAACGACGAAAAATTGTATTTGTCATATTGTTAAGCTGATGGCTGTCAGACGACGGTTGATGTTGATTTCTGATTCTGATGTTGACGTTTTGGGTTGGCTGCTGCTGCTGCTGCTGCTGCTGTTAGTGCTTCTCCACTCTTGGGTGTCGCTTTCTTTTTGCATGCTGACTGACTGTCTGTCTGTCTGTGTCTGCTGTCTGCTGTTTGTATATATTGAGAACACTTTTTAAATGCGATGTGTAACGGCTGCCATCGAAATCTGTTGAATATAACACACAGACAGATACAGCAGCAGCAGCAAGAGCATCAACAGCAGTAGCAGCAGCAGCAGCAGAGACCCGAAACTAAAAGCAAATTCAAATAAATTTAAAATCCCCTTGTGCATTTTTAGCGACAGTCGAATTCAGCCTCAGACTGAGTTCTGGGTGTAAAAGTGTGTGGTGTGTGTGTGTGTATGTGAGGCAACGTGTCGTTTAGCATAAAGGCAAAATGCGATAGGCAAACTCTCCGAATTGAGGGGGAGAGGGAAGGAGTTGGGGGTTGATTGTGCGCCCTTAAGGGCTGCATTTATGACACTCCATTTGTCAAGCGAATGAACGACGCCGAATGAAATGAAAGTGTGCAGAAACTGAAGGCTGGTTTTTGGGTTTGCTCTTTGGGTTTGAGGGTTTTCCATCTTTTTTTTTTTTTTGTTTTGGGATTTTGGATTTGGCACGGTATTGGGTTCGTGCTTGGGTTTTGGCTCACACTGACAGTCGCCCAACCAAAGATTGCTGACTGACTGAGTGTGCAATTCAATTGCGTTGATTTTATTCCGCATTTGGTTTTTTGTTTTTGGACCAGCAACAGCTGGCAACGAAGAGAGAGCGAGAGAGAGAGAGAGAGAGAGAGAGATTGACAAAACTCGACGAAAAGTGTTTTGTTAAAATTTCTGTTTGCCATTGCTGACATTGACGTTTATTAAGCGTTTTTGACACTTTCGCCGCAGCGTTATCTACCCCCGTATATTCCCCGTAACTCCCGCATTTCCCCCTGAACAACCAGCTAAACCACTTCACCACTCAACCACTCAATGTCACATGCAGCAGTGCAGACGCAAACGCAACGTCAACGTCAACGTCAACGTCTGTATTTTAAAAGTGTTTGGCATTAATGTTTGTGCAAAATTATTTTAATGAGCTCTTCGTGGTTGAGACGGGTTCGTGGTTCCTCCATATTCCTCTCATCTTCTCTCTCTCTCTCTCTCTCTCTCTCTCTCTCTCTCTCTCTCTCTTTCTCTCTCTCTCTCTCTCTTATTCCTCGTCTACATCTATTCCCCATACACTTCGCTGTGATATTCCTTTACCTCCGCACCCGCATTTCATTCGCAATATGCGGTTGCTCTTTTTTTTTTTTGGTTACTTTGTGCCGCAATTTGATAAACTGTCAACCCCGGGCGCCACCAGTTCATCAGTTTTGCTTCAGTTCAACTCGGTTCAGCTTCGGTCACAAAGGCGACTTGGCTCCCAAGAAATGCACAACAAACTCATGAGCGCACATATGCGAATGTCAGTTGTACATGAATTATGCTGACTTATGCACAGCCGACAGCAGAAAACATATGAAGATAAAATGCTTAAATTAATAGAGCAATGATTGACAAATTCGCAAGATTTGTAGATTGAAATATAACAAAATATGTAAATATTTTTTGTAGAGACTATTAATACTTCCAAAATATAGTTCATTAAACATTTTTATAAAGTATTTGATAAAAGACATTTATTACAAATTGTTCACATTTCATTTAATAAAATTTGATTACTTATTGCGACTATTAATGCGACAACAAATATAGTTAAAGTATATTTTTATATTCATTTCATTACACGTGTTTATAAAGTATTTAATGAAAACAGTTTATATAGAATACTTTACATAGTATTGAAAAGGTTATTGCTTTAATTGCATTTTTTTTGGTGCAATTTATTCAAATATTCATTAAATATCCAAATATTTTTAAAAATATAGAGTTAGGAGTAATTATAATTTAGTATTATTAATTGCGTTCAACTAATAACACTAAAATATTTTAAAAAAGTGCTCCATAAAAAGCACTTATTTATAATACTTTTAAAATATTTATATGGTTTTAATTGCATTTATTTAATTGCTGCAACTTATTTTAAATATTCCTTAATTAATTCTAGTTATTTGCTCCTATTAAAATTCCTTAGCAGTTGCAAATTCCAAGAGCGCCTTCACGCCAAATGAGTATTGACATTTTTGTCGCCTGCCTGCACAGTTAGATAGGAATTACGCAGCAGCTCACGTCTTTTTTTATGGCATACTTTTGCGAGCACAAAGCACAAATACATGCACATAAAAAAGAAATGCTCATTTCCAAAAGCAGAGACACACAAATCCTTTGCCTAATTACTTGTCTGGCTTTGGGCATTGCGCACAACAGCAACAAAACTCGTTTCATTTTCTTTCTTTCTGTTCTGTTCTTTTTTTTTTTTTTTTTTTTTTGCCAATTTCCGCACTGTGCTCAGTTTTCCGCCCCGGCCCCGCCTCTTTTTGCCGCTCATGTCTTTCTATTATTAAGGCTATAAATCCATGATCGCTTTGATATGAGTTGGCCTTTTTTTTGGCTGTTGTATATTTTTTATTTCATTTTTATAAATGCCCAAACGTGCAGAGCCCTCGTGCTCCAATTTCAAGGCAAATTTACGCAGCCGGCTGCCCGTAAAGGCAAAAAAAGGAGGAAGAACAGCAGAAATACTCTTTACGTAGGCAGATAAAAAATGTAAATATCATTGTTTGCGTCAGAGTCCAGGGAAGAGTGGGGAGTGGAGAGTGTTGAGTGCAAAGTAGAGGTTGGGGGATGCAAAGATGTTTTTGAACTTGGCGCAAAAAAGGTTAACAACGACATTTGCCATTGTTTCGCCTTGGCTGGATGGCAGACAACCCTCGAGTTCTCTCGCAGCACGTTTCCATTTCTTTCTCTCTGATTTTGGACAAGCTCCCAACGCTCCTCCTTAGAAAATATGCCCCAGGGAATGAACACCTTATCGCAACTTATTGCATCCGCCGGCAACAATTTGGAGACGGCCTTGTTGTTGTGTTGTATTCAGAGTTCCCTGTGCTCGCTGTGAGTGTGTGTGTGTGTGTGTCCGGGACTTCCCCTTTTTTGGACAATTCCGTTTACACACACCGAGACAATTTCACTTTTATTTAGAGTGTTGTTGTTGTTGCTGTTGCTGTTTTGCCCTGTGGCGTCTGCGAAAAACGTTTTAATTACATTTGTATGTTAAAACTTCAATTGACGTCCGCCTCTTACACTTCTTACTCCCTTCTTCCTTCACTCGCTTGCTTGCTTGCTTTTGCTCTCTGTCGCCTCAAACGCTTTTGAACTTTAACAGGGTTGAGTGTGTACGTGCACGCTTTAGATGTGTTTTCCGAGTGTGTGTTTGTGTGGGCGATTTAGGATATAACTAGATTGTTATATAAGACGTTTTGATGTAGGTAAAAGGCAATTTGAAATTGTTTGGCTTGTTTTGCTGGGTTGAGGGTTTGAGTGGTGGGAGTTCGGTTTGTTTAGCTCGTCCTCAATTTAATTTAACTAAACTGTCAAATCAAAAGCTCGAGAGCAAGCAAAATTAACCAAGCGCTTAAAGTCAGCTCTGAGCTTTACATTTTACCGTTCCGTGTCCCAAAAGGCCTTATTGCTTGCTTCCTTCATCTGCAGCCAAGTTTTCTCGAATGCTGTCAGCCAAAGCGGCTAACACTTGTGTGTGTCAATTTTATTTGATGAAAATACAAACACAAACATTGCAAGTCTTGGCAAATGCGAGAATTGTGGTGCCAGCAAGAGATAGACAGGGAGTAATATAGAGAGAGAGCGAGGAGAAGCGAGTAATGAGTGGCTTGTTGCTATTTGTTGAGCGCCTGATTACTGTCAGGACATCCCTGGCAGGCAGTCGCCCTTTTAGTGCCAAGTGTTATCGGTAAACAAATAAAAAAAAGAGGAGAAAAAAAGCAAAGGAGAAAGCAGGGAATTCATACACACACACAAACACACATGCGCCATATTTGTTAGCTCTCTGTTTGCTTTAAGGATAATTTTCCAGCCACACACACACACAGCACAAACACACAACACACATATAGACAGTCTGCTACCATTCCATTTGGTCTATTGTTCGCATCAATTCCCCAATCTTAATTCACTCAAATTCGATTATTGCCCGTGCACTTTGTGCTCAGGGAGTCAACGCTCTCCTCTTGCCCTTTTCTTCCCCTCTCTCGTACGTTGAGGTTAAAATAAACTTTCGAAAAGGCTAAGAAGTCATTTATTTTTACGTTTAAATGGTAAAAGCAACAAATGTAAAAATGAAAGGCACAACAACATGCACACACCCATTCAACAAAATAAAAGCACACACTGAGGAAATAGCTGAAAAAAGCGGCAACAATCAAGGCAAAGGAAACAACGATAAATGGCCGAGTTTACCAAAGATCTTGAACGATATCAGACTATTTTTGGATTCCCTATGAATTTAAAGTTAGAAAAAGTGGCAAATGTTGTTTTTTTTTTTTGAATTAAAAGTAATGATAAAGTTTTGCTTTATTGCTGTTAAAATTTATTTAGAAAAAATTTAGAGTGCGAACGATATTTCCTGATAAAAATATTAATTAAATAAAACGGTATACTCAATACTTTAGTCAAAGATAAAATAAGAGTGAAGAGCACAGAGAATTAAAATGATCAATAAATGTTTTAACTATTGCTGTTAAAATTAATTTAAGTATAATTTTTAAGTATAGCGATATAAATTGATTAAAATCTGGAAATAAATAAAAAGTTGTAATCAAATAATATTTTGAGTTAAGCAAATTGAAGTGAATTCAACGAGTAACATTTGTGAACAGAACTTCCTCATTAAATAATGTTTCAAGCGAGTAACTTTTGATTTCGTATTGCTTTCAGCCCAAAAGCTAAGTAAAATTTGTATTCAACTTAAATGGAAATAGAATTTTACCCTGCTCACAGATAAGATGCGTTCCCCCCTTAAAAAAGTGTGATGCGGCCATCTGCATAATTTGCAGCATAACACTCTTGAGACATGGACGTTTAAGTGAGTGCCAACCCCTAACTGGAAAGTTCCCCCTCATCAGTGAGGAGAGGAAGGCAATAGATACACTTGCACGTATCCAAAACAATTGCGTTACCTGCCAAACAACTCATTGCTAGATTAACTCAATTGCCTCAAATTGTAGCGCACATGGCGCACCCCAAAAAAGTCGTTTTGAACAACAACAGCACAGGAAAAAAAAACCAACAACCGATAAGGGGGAAACAATTGTGGGAAGTGGAAAGGTAGATGGGGGAAGTGGGGGTTGGGGGAGAGAAAATACCTATTGGGTTGGCTCTCAAACGAATCGAAAATGAAACGCGCCACTCAAGTGTTTTGTGTTGTATCTTTTTAAATTTTGCTTTTGTGCATTCGGGTGTCCAATGTATCGAGCATTCGAGCTGCACACAGACCAGTTGGAGAAATCCAATGAGTTTGGAGACTGTTGCCTGCTTTTTGGCTGTTATTTCCAGCTGAGTCACGCCACTGAAATGACGTTTCCCTTGCGCTCTCCTCGCTCGCTCTCTCGCTCAGCTCACCTTGATGTGGGGTTACATAAAAAAAGAGTAGAGAAAAACACCCGCATTGGCAGCCCTTGCCCATTACTTGCTGCCCATGCCAAGAGCACACGCGCCTGTGGAGAGCAATAAAATAAAAATTGAAAACACAAAGGATTTATAGCTTCAATAGGTTTTCAAGGAGCTTCCGAAGCTCAGCACAATCGTGTTCAGCTCCCTTCTCTCTTTACCTTTTCGCATAGGTGTAGAGGGGAGCCAGCAACTACACTGAAAACAATAATATTTTCAGTCCATCGAAGCAAAGAGATATATATGTTGTAGCACAGCCATTTCATTGTTTATGTGTGTGGGTGTGCCACAGATTTTACTTTACTGATTATTTTTCGCCTTTTGCCCTTTGTCTCTGTCTTTGTGTGATCTGTGTGTGTCTGTGTCTCTGTTTTTTTTTTACACTGATTGGTGTATTTCCCGTTTGGCTCTGACGCGCCTAGAGCCATGTGGCATTGGCTTTTTGGGTTGATTCCACTTTTGCTGTGGCTGCGGCTTTTTTACCTTTAGCACCATGCAAAACAAAAGGGCTTGCAAATTGAGTTTTGTGGGCGGCAAAAGGCTAAAAAACAAACTCAACTGGCGCCTCACTCAGTCAGCAAGTAAAAATGTATAAAAAAAGGTGTAAATAAATGCGCTGGGAATTCGTCAGAAACCAACTTTTTTTGTGCCTTTAATGAGACGGAAACAAACTTTTTACGCTTAAAGAAAAACAAATTCCAAAGCTGCTTTGACTTTGACTGGATTTGAAAATCTTACTTCCCCTTTCTCCCTCTCTCTTCTTGCTGTCGTCCTTCGTTGGCTGTCGCTTTTCATTTTGCTTTCCCTTTTTGAGCGCGCTGCGCGTGGAAAGCCCAAGTGCAAGAACAATATAAAGTTGCGGCCGTTGTTGGAAAAATAAAAATGAAATTACTTAAAATTTGTCACAATAAGCTACCGCAATGGCTCGACACGCGCTGCGCCTCTGCTCTGTTCTATTCTCAATACTCTTCACTTCCCCTTCTCTCGACAATTTTCTATTGCTAGGCATTGGCTAGCACAAAAATATTCCACGATGTTTGCCTTTGCGACTCGCTTTTCTTTATTTTTTATTAAAATTGTTTCAAATTGCGGTCGCTGGGAGGGAGGTGAAGCGAGGTCGGGCACCTAGCGTCTTCTAATGGCACAACAAAAAGCACACTAATGGACCATATTGTGCGTTGTGGTTATTTTTTTTTTTTTTTTTTGTTATTTGTGGTGCTGTTGCTTTTGCCTCGCGTCACTTTTATTGCGAATTTAGGCATCATTAGTTACGGTTTTTTAATAAAATACAGCACAAACAGTAAGTACCAAAAATATTATATATTAGATATATACGCTCCATATAAGGCTGGCTATTGTTGTTATCGTTGTTGTTGTTGCGTGGCCGAAAAGTTTGATTTGTGAACATGAAGCAATATAAGTGCGCCTTTGGGTGCCATTGTCTGTCCGCTTGCTCTCTCGCTCTATCACTTTGTGGTCAGTCTGAAGAGAACGAGAACTCAAACACGGTTGCCTTTAAGTGCCCCGAGCAGAAAACTTTGTAAAGTTTCAAATTTGTTCAACAAATGGACAAATGTATTAGCAAAGAAGTTTTTTACTTTTTGTGCGTTTGTACATCATTTCTGCCGCTTCACTGCATAACTCAAATCGCACGCATTGTTCAAGCAAAAAGCTTGAAATAAGCATTAGTATCGAGAAGGCAAAGTCATTCATTAGAAATTTCAAATTGAATTTTTTGAAGCATAGCCTCCATAGACTAAAAGTTTCTCGTAAACTAAATAGAATATTAATGCTTATGAAAAGAATGTTCATTGGACATTTGAGAAATGGATGCAATGGGTTCGAGGTGAAGGCCGCTTAAAAGGTTTGCTATTAATAAAGTGGGCAGCAAAAGATTAAAGTTTTTATACAAAAGAAGAGGCGAATGATTTAGAAGATGAAACAACTTATCTTTATTTAACAAACTCTTATTTAATAAACTCTTGTGTTCATAATTTTAATGGCATAATAATGTAGTACAATCACAAATTATAATAACATAAAAAATATATTTATTCGAGCTGATATTGCTTTTTGATTTTACAGTTTATAATATTTCCTTATTATCTTTTGTCTAATCTGAGATTAAGTAAGTAAAGAAACATCTTACACATTTTAAATCTCAAGGTAAAAAAAATATTTGCCCAATATTTTTAATAGAATAATAATATTGTGCAATTATATTTTACTCACATGTATTACAAAAATATTAATTCGAGCAATTCCACTTTGCATATTACTCAACTGTTTCAACTTCACAACCTTCCATATTTCATTATTATCTCTGGGCTAACCTGAATTCTAGTTTATTTATATACGACTTGAGCTTAGCTTGAATGTTGTTGTGCCTTTAATTGGCAACATTCTTGCGAATGATTTGTTATGGCTTATTAATTAGCTTACGCCTGTTTATCATATTTGTCTCTCTCCTCTCTCATGAGAAATGAGTTAGTCGACAGACAAACGTTTTGCTGTTGCTGCTGTTTGGTTGCTTGGTTGTTGTTGCATTGGGAATATAAATATTTAAGCTACTTGTGCTAACGACCTTTATGAGCACATTTCGGGGCCTTAATGAAGTCTATGGAAAATCTTGCCATTAAATGCACATAGTTTTGGGGCTTAAGGGCAAAATGCCGCACCCTGGCCAACTGCACTTGCCTCCGACTGAAGCTGAGCTGAGGCTGAGCTGTGTCACATTTATTTTTTGTGTGAAATACGCGGAGAGCCGCAGTAGCCACGACCACTTTAACACCTACCTAAAATACTCGCACAACTTCAACTTCAATTCCAACTTCGAATGCTGCTGTCGCTGTTGCTGCTGCTGTCGACTGTCGAGCGGTAATCATTTTTCATGCTAAGCTCCAACGTCAACCGTTTGGTTTATGGCCTTAATCCTTTTCTACATAAATGAAACGACAGCAGAGCACAGTCCAGCCTCAGTTTCTCAGTCTCTGCCCCAGCAGCAAATGCCGCGCATTTCATCATTAGTCAGCGTCCATTAATGCCAGGGCAGGCAGGCAGAAGGCAGCTACTGGGGGATTGGGATTTAGAATTGAAACTGGGAGTGGGATGAAGTTGTAGTTGTCGCTGACTCTACGCATATCGACGCGTGCAGCGGCCTACGCATCACACTCCATATATATATATTATATATATGTAGTAGAAACAAGTACTTCAAGTATTTTTATATACTATATTTATGCGGTGCCTTAATCAAGAGGCTGCCCGGGTTGACTAAGTACCCAGGAAATGCCAAGGTTGTTGCACTCCAACCCAACCCAAACCAAACCTAACCAACTCCAACGTCCAGTGGCTTTTAATTAACACACAGGCCAGACGGCAGGGGATCTCATGCCATCAACAACATCAGCAGCAACAGCAGCATCATCAGCATCATCATCAGCATCGGCATTAACAGAATATTTCTATTTTTCTTTTACCGCCGCCTGCCGCATGCTGCTCTCTTCCTGCCCGCCTGCCCGCCCCATGCCGCATGCCGCAGCTATTTTCAAATCAATTCCATGCAGTTTTTAATATGTATAACCGACAGCTCACACATGGTCCGCATGAGTAGATGGATGCTCTGGCTTCCCTTTCCAATTTCTCGAAATGATGTCATGCTGTTCGTTTTCCCTAACTCCTCCGCTTCCTCCCTCGCTATGCTAGAACATATGAAATCCGCTCTAGGCATAAATGTGCACAGCGGGCGACTGTTTAGCGCTTAATTAATGATGAATATAAAAATTGCCGCATGTATGAGTCGTGTAATATAATGGAAATTCTAATAGCAAAGATGCAACACGCACTTCCCCGACACACTCACACACACTTAAGTGGGTTGTGCGAATAGTGGGGCAAAGGGAGGAAGAGAAGGGGCAACAGCAACTGCGTTCGTTGCATGCCGCTGCCATTCACCATTCGCCAATTTTTCTTTTTCTTCTTTTTTCATGTGTATGCTTTTTTTTGTGTGTCATTTAATTTTTTTTCTTGCTGCTGCCTTTTTTGTAGAGGAGGCCTTTCAAAATCTATACATAAATATGCTTTCACGCAGCCTCGCAAGCGGATATCAGATACTTTGCTGTTGTCGTTGGTTGTTGCACAGCACCGTTAGAGACTGCGACTCGATATCAGATGCAGATGCCACAGCGTTGTTCATTGTTGTTGTTGTTGTTGCTCTTGATTGTGTTGCAGTGTATTTAATATCTTGATAATGTTTACTCAGCTCAGCCATAAGCAAAAAGCCATCTTAATGGATGACTTTAAACTTTTTTGCACATACTTTTTGCTCAAGAGAATGGCGAATTGCGATTAAATCGCATATAATTCACTTAAACGATTATTATCGTTCGCTTTGTGTTCAAACGCTAAACTCAACTGTGTTAGTTATGAAATTTTCGCATTTTAACCTCTTTGGGAATCTCCTTGAGATAGTTGTGTAAAAATTGCATTTATTGAAGCGTTATTTCCCATTCAATTTGACTTCAATGGAAATCATATCTTGAAATGCGTGAAATACTAAATTTTGAATTGTTGAACATTTAGTATTTTATTTGAAAATGCTAAAAGTTAAAAATGAGAAATTCAATATTAATTTATTATGTAAAAATTGCATTTATTGAAGCGTTATTTCTCATATAATTTGACTTCAATAGGAAATATATCTTATATTTGCATACATTTCAAATTTTGCGCATTTACTTTTACACTTAATAAATGGTTGCATTGAAAAATAAAATATTTAGTGAAGAGTTAAAAGGACTGAGAGTGACATTAAGTAAACAGAGATTTATGTTACCTTTTTTTTATCTTATGAAATTATCTGCTTTTATTTGCTTAGGTTTGTGTATCTTATTTCAGCTTGAATTTTGTTGTTGTTGTCTACAATTTCTTAATTAATTGCTTTAGTTTTATATTTTACTCATTTTATTCTCTTTATTTTAAGTTTATCTTTACTTGATTACTTTCACGTATTTGCTTTAACATTTTTATCCCAAAACATTCCAAATTAACTAGAGTATTCCGCTTTTGTCTCTTTGTCAGTTATCACTTGTTTTTGTCTTGTCTTTTAATCAAAATGTGATTAGCGAGGCAGCCAGAAACAGCAACAACAAAAACAACAACAAGCGCAGAGACTGCAGCCTGGGAAGAAATGTGCGAAAAAAAGAAGGCAAGCAGAGACAACACGGCTAACACACAAACACACTTAACGTGTAAACATGGCTAAAAGAGCGTTGACCATATTCGGTCGCTGCTGTTGCTGTTGCAGTTTGTTTTTGTTGTCGTACGCAGCATCAGCATCAGTATCAGACACTAGCGACGACAACAGGTACAACAAGCAACTAGCAACAGCAACAACAACGACAGCAGATAACAACAACGATGACGATAAAAACAGCAACGAGAACAACAATAACAACAACAACAACAACAACAACAACAACAACAACAACAACAACAACAACGAACGGTACACGTTAATATGACTAGCGCAATTCTGTGAGTGGAACTTGAGACCGGGACATCGACTGCAAAACTGGGAACGAAATCGAGAGAACAACTGCGAAGAAGATGCTGCATGCACCAGCAAACGAAAAAAAAAAAAACCAGTTTGCGGTTCTTTCCTCTGTTTTGTGGGTCTACCACACGACATTATCAACATAATCAACAGGCAGGCAGCAGCTTCCCTCTCTCCCTCTTCCCTACTTCTCTCTGAGCTGGCTTCTAAGCCTTTTCAACGCTCATAAATTGTTCGAGTGGCGCAAAAAATATTTTGTAAACGCAATGCGAGTGTGGCATGCAGCATGCGGAGAGGCCTCCACTTGAAAAGAAATTATTGGCAGCAGAAGGAGGAGGAGGAGGAGATTTGTGTATGTGTGTGTGTGTTGATGCGGGTCCGAGAAGCACACAGAAAATCTTTCGCATACGGCAAACGGTACTTTTTGCAATTATCATCGTTGTCTTTGAGAGTTCGGGAAGATGCTGTTGCTGGTGCTGTTGTTGTTGCTGTGGTTGCTGCTAAAGCAAATATGCGCACTTGGCATTGTAGCAAAAGCCAGGCAACGAAGACGACAGAGACAAGACTCAAGACTTGGCAAGACAACGCACTAATAGCCCCAACGATTCGCAATCCTCTTCTCTTTCTCCTCTACTCTTTGGTGTCTTCTGCCAGCTGTGTCCTCCTTTTTGGGTTGCATGTGGCAGCTAAACACAAGTTGAAACTGCTGCGGCAACTGCGGCTGTGGCTGCTGCCGCTGCTGCGACTACGGCTGGGCTGTTTTGTGGCTTGAGGTTGAGGTTTTGCGTTATGGCCATGGCCATGTGTAATAGATTATCAAAATGCCAGGCCCATAGACACGATGCCAACGGTTTATGTCACATGAATGTAATGAAATTAAATTTCTCTCTCATACATACACACACACACACACAGAGACAGAGAGCGAGAGGAGCTTCTCACAAGACAAGTTATTAAACTTTAGCTCAGACATCGTCTGCGATAATTTTAAAAGTCAACGTTGCATCGTAGTCATCTCTACGCAAGATTGTGCATCAAGTGTGCATATTTACTTCCTGTAATTGAGCATTTATAGCTTTTATGGCCTAACGGATTTAGCCAGCCATCCAAGCAGCCAAGCAGCTTCAGACTCCTTCTCCTTCTTGGCCCCGACTGGGTAATTGTTTTGTCTTTGGCTTTAATGCATCGTTGGCCAGATGCATCGTTGCAGCTTCAGAGTCTTTAGATCTAACTCTGCCGTTTGCCAGTTGCTTAAGTCTATTGATTATAAAGTTTATGCATAAATTGTAAATTGATTTAACAGTTAATTGATCTACAGCGATGACACAGAACTTTTTGGGCCACAAAAATTGATACAAATTGCTCATAAATTGTGAATTGTGTGTGCTTCAGGCATTTAATGTGCTAAATTCCATAAAAGGAATAGTCAGAGAATGACATGAAATGTGATTAAACTTTGCTGTTGATTTGTGAACTGAGAGACCAAAATGGAAAGGCTTAAACTGCCTTTAAAAGCATCGAACAATATCAATTTTGTTAAGTACAAGCTGGAGTATCTTCACCTTTGTCTGTGGCAATAACTCACAGCACATTTAACTTGATGTTCTTGTGTTGTTCTTTCTCCCCACATGCCAGACTAACTTTTCTCAATGTCATACTTGTTTGAGTTGCCTAAGCCAAAATCGTCTTTTGTATTGGAATTCCTTTTTATTTTTCGGGGGGCGACAGAGTAAACAATTTGTTGATCTTGCGTCATTTGATGTGTTGTTGTATCAAATGATATCCGCAACTATCACATGAATGGCTAGTTGAACGCTTTCATAAGTATGCGAGAGGCCCATTCAATATCATCTTAAACTAAGCTCTCGACTTCATAGCACACACACAATTGACTCAATTTCCCAATCCAAAGCTTCCCATCTCGAAAATGCCTTAGGCTCAAGTCAACAAATAAACAGCATAAAATTTAATAACAAAATGTTGGTGCATAAAGAAAATACACTTTCGTACGTATGCGTATATATATTTAACTATTATTTATTCGCTGAAATTTGAGGGAAGGAATGTAAGACGGGAACTGGAACTCATCTATATAATTTGCCGGCATGTATTTATGATTTATTAAGTGTGTGCGTAGGCGAAGTGTGTGTGCGAGTGTGCCAGTGTGTGTGCGTGTCTACAACTACAAATAGTGCTTGGGGAACAATAGAAAAATGGATGGCCATTGAGAGCGAGCTCAATGCCCAGCACGCGAATCGTTTCGTCGCTTAACAGACAGTTACAGATACAGATACGTTTCACTGCGGATGTGTGTGTGAAACACGCACCCAACAACACCAACAACTACAGCAAATTGGATAATGTCTATAAAAACTAATTGAATTCTAAGCGCTCAGCACGCTATTCGCATTCTTCAATTCAACCAACAGCTGTGAGAAAGTTTCGAAGAAAGTAAAGTACAAGAAGAAAACACAGAAACCAAATAGATTCCCCTGAACAACTACAATAAAAAACTCGTCTCAAGTGATGACATGCAAGCTGTTGTGTTGTGTTCGCTGTGTGTTGTGTGTTGTGTGTGTGGGCAGCAGTTGTTGTGAGTTGTAAAAAAAAAAACAAGAGAACAGAAGATGAGAAGCGCATAAACAATTTCACACAAATGTACAGCGAACACTGAGAAACAAAAAGCTCATTACTCATATGCCAATCAAGAGTGTCGATCCCAAAACTCTGGTCCGAATTTCCCCACCCTTATCCCCTCCACAACAAGCCACAACGTTCACAATTTGACCCCAGAGATGTTGTCGATGCTTTGGCGTTTGGCACAATTAATCATTCACTTATAATTAACAGCGCACTGCGTCCAAATAGAACAATGTGCTAATGTTAATGTATCTGCTAGATACCACCAAGAGCAGCAGGCAAATAAAAACGAAAAACCGTAAAACCAAAAAAAAAAAAAAAAAAAACAGAAACAGAAACAAAATAATGCCTATGAAACTCGCACACGTCATGCCAGGGCCACGCAAAAGTTCAAAAAGGTTGCCAAATGGTTTTTCGTTTTCGTTTTTCCTTTAGACTACTTTTTTTTCTTTAGTACTTTTATATTTTTTGGTCAACTCACAGCAGGAGCATATTAACTTGGCCGATAAGCCTATGCAATATACGTAATGATTTCTTGGAAAAATATGTAGATGAGTTTTAGATTAAAGCCGCCAAGTAATACGACTTTAAAGCCGTGAAAAAATATGACTAGAATTAAAGTACACTAAAAAGAATTAATGGAGCACATTTAATGAGAAGTTATGTGAAATGGTGGGCAAAGCGAACTTTATATAGTAGAAATATTTATAAAAAAAAAATAAACTTTTAACTTTCTTGATTACAAATTTGAATACTACAATTATGTTTATAATAAATAGTATTTGCCAGCGTAATTCTTTAATTGAATTACAGATTAAGCGTTGAAGCGAATAGTAGAAATATAAAAATCGAAGCGAGTTTTAACTTTTCTATAATTTTATATGAATGATACAATTGCCAGTTTTGTTCTTTAATTTATTTTAAGATTTCAGAGCAGATTTAACATAGTACAAATATATTAATCAAAAAAACTTGAACTTAACTTGATTTAATAATATGAATACTAAACATAACGGGCAAGTTTTCTGCTTTACTTAAAGTACAATAATAGTAAATAAAGCATTGGCTACTCATTCATTGCAAAGATACACAAGCTTAAGCGCTACTTATAGCGAAGTAAATAAGCTCGGCAAATATTATTGATATGCTTAGAGAGCAACTGCGCTTCGGTGCGTTATTTAACCCTATTCACTTAACTGTTGTCTTAGTTTGTGCAGCGTAACCACTTGAAATTAGACAGACAGCTGGTCATATAGTGGATAGTGAATAGATACGCAGCCCAGCCCAACGCAACGTCAACCCAAGGCAATTGAAACGAAGCCATCGCTTCCCATACCCCAAACCAGGGCCATTCCCATTCCCAGTCAACCAGATGAGGTTGAGTGATGTACTCCGCAAAGCGCCGCAGACATCGACATCGACATCGATGGTCATTAGCGAAAGATGACGACGACTACGACGACGCGTCGTTGAAGATGGAGTAGGAGATGGCGATGGCGATGGCGTTGGGAGATGTTGCGTACTCGTAATTCTTCTATAATGGATCTGTTATCTCTCAGTGCTTAATGGGTTAGGTTAGAGCCAAAGGGGCCAAAGCTTTAGCTACGAGGTAAAGATGACTGACAGCTCTCGTTGGTTCGTTGGTTGGTTGCCTCGCTGACTCGCTGCTGCTGCCTTTTGCCATTGCCGGAGCATACTTAAAACTTGAAATTAAATAATTAGTCGCTGGCTAAGTTGCTCAGCTTGTTCCATCGCTTCGCTTCGCTTTGCTATGCTGAGCTGTGTTGGCTTTGCTTGACTGTAGTGTAATGACCTTTTAAGTACTTTTAAGATACTAATCGCCCGGTTCTCCAGCTAATGGCTTGTTGTGGCTTGCTTTTTTTCTCTCCTCGTTGTTGTTGTGTTTTTTTGGGGCTTTGTACATTGTGTAGTAAAACGAGTGCAACAAAGTCGCCACTTTGGATGGCACTAATTAACGTCACAACGTTGCTTTAGGGCCGCGGAGCGTTAGAAACCATTTTCGTAAAGTTTCTCTGATGCGTATTAATTAAAATTTTGATAAGCGAGCGCTAGCCTCCCGCTCAAGCATCTTCTTCTCCTTCTACTTCTAATAAAACTTGAAAATAAATTACACGAATTTGTTTTTTATTATGTTTTATGTTCGTGTGCCTTTAGCTCGCAGCTTTAGCTCCTCTTCTAGGTGTGGCGCTATTGTCGGCATCGCTGCTTATCGCAAAGTATCTACAAATAATGGCCGACTAATAGGCAACAAGCCCGCTACCCTTTGCCCCCTGCCTTCTGCCCCAACCCACGCCGCATGTATTTTAAGCTCTACATCGACTATTATGTCAGCTTTTGAAAACTGGCGCTTGGCGGCCATTTAGCAGCTGCTTGTTTTAAGCTCTGTGGGTGAAAGTGTCGTCTCTGGAATGCACAGAACGGTTAGGCTTTTGAAATATTGAATTACACACATAAAGAGTGTCAACTTTGCTTAAAACAAAAAAATACAGCTGTGTGAAATAGTAGAGAAACTCGTGGGAACTTTCAATGATAATCAACTTCAAAAGTCAACTGGCATTTGGATTATGAACTGATAACACCACAAGGTTTTACTACAAATCTTTCGTTGCCAAAACAAACTTGAACAATTTAGTAGCATACTTTAATTCACTTAATAAAATACTTATTATATTCGATAGCTGATGTGTGCTGCAAGTTGAGTTGCATTTCCAAATATTTAAACAATGTCATAACAAGCAAATATGAATAAGTATGATGCACATGAAATGCCAGCAAATGTGCTCAATTCCTAATTCCCACACATTGTTTGATGCCTCAATGTGAACTATGTCAATGTGGTATTTTATGTAATTCTTTTAATACCCGATACCCATAGGGCAGAAGAGTATTATGACTTCATGCGAACAGGAAATATATGTAACAGGCACATGTTATACAAGAAATAATGTAATATGGTATAAACAGGCTTCAGCTTCTGGTATATTATATTCCATACTCAATGGAATATTTTCAGTGTAGTTGTATATTAATAAAAAAATCGCAATGTTGTGCAACTATTAAAAATATATAGCGGGTATCTCATAGTCGAGTGTGTTTTCTTGCTTCATTCTTTTAGGCGACCCACTTCCGCAGTCTATGTAACATTTGCCCTTGGGCTGACACTTGCTGTAAGCATGTTATACTTAGAACTGACAGCGCGACTCTTGGCCATGGCTCTTTAAGCCAATTGATCAATTACACAAAGAATTCTCTTCGTTTTTGTGTGGTTTACTTGTGCATGCAAATGTAAATGAAAATATTAGACAATGCCAAAAATGATAATTGCTTTCGTGTCTATCTCTTTTACTCACTCTTCACTGTTGCTATCTCGCTCTGCTTATCGATATTTCCATTGCCGAGCCCAAAAATTAGCCAATTAACGCGAGAAACTTTTGTGTGTGTTGTGCAATAAATATTGAATATTGATTCCATAATTCAACAATTGCATGCAATTATCCATTGTTTATTAAATAATTGTGTGTTTTCTATCGCAAACGGATACGCACACGCACACTCACTCACGCACAAAGATAAAGCGACATCAAGTGTCTGTGTGTTGCCTGAGGGCAGGAATAAGAATTGATATGGCTTTGATTTTCGGAGGGCCTTTTACTTACACTTCAGCACTTAATTATTATATTAATACGAATATCTATTTCAGCTCTAATTAACCTTTGACACGTTGTGTGGCCATGGAGCGTAGTATTTTGACAAATCAACAACCTCAACACACACACAGACACAGAAACTCAAAGGTGATAGTTGAATAGGGGCAGGCAGGTAACTCTATATGCCAAATGTGGGGAAGTGGAACAAAACAGTTTGTCCAAAAAGACTGTCAGACAGTCACGACTCGTTATGCGGATTGTGTGTGTGTATGTGTGTACAATTTGAAGCGACTCGCAATTACCAACGACACGTCAAGATGTGAAATTAACACCGTCACACAAAGCACAGAGACTGACTGGCAGACAGACGGACAGAAAGACAGGTTGAGTGGGCGCGTGGAGGGCACAGACAGACATATTAATGTATCTGGTATTTAACATTCAACAATAATATAACGTTGTGTGAGTGTAGTTGATGTCGTACGCCTCGAAAATCATTAAATCACACATATAAAAAAAAATACGAAGGGAAAATAAAAGCAATGCGCCTGGCCCAAGTTTCAGTTTATGTCAGCGACACAATTGGCCGCCCACCCGCCGTTTGCCACCCACGTTGGGCGCCACACGCATATCCTGCCACACACTCTCGCACACAGAGAAACAGATGGAAAGCAGAAGAGCTACGCAACCACAACACGCAATACTCGCATTTCATTAGACACTTTGCAGTGACGACTCCTATTACTCTTGCAGAGCAGCCCCCCAGGAAGGAGAAGCTGGGAGCACAGGCAAATGCCAAATGACGTCGTTGTTATACTCGTCGCTGAAGGCGTTTCCCCCCATCCGAAAAACGGTAGAACAGAAAAAAATGTGAATGGATGAACGTAAGACCAGCGCTTACGACAATAGTCCATAGAGCGACAGCAGAGCCTATTTCAAAAAATGGGACAGCAGCATTGTCAGGGACGGATTAGAACTGAAAAAGGCGCCCAAGGTGAGGCGAGAGAGCTAAAGAAATTCCAAGTCTACAATTGAAAAGTCTGTAGTAGGATGACTGTATTAAATTTGATTTTGACAAAAGCAAAGCATACTTGACGTATACTTGATCAAATAGTGCTTCAGCTTTTATTACACGTTTCTCTGTCTCTCTTTCGTATTCTCTGTCTACTTTGGGCTTTGTGACAGGAAGCGATGCGCCGTGAACACACGAAACAAGGATTAGCTTGAACTTCTAATTAACAGTCTTTATTCTCACGAGCTAATTAAATGTTTCGGAAACTACAAACAATCGCAACTGAGAACCAAGAACTGCCAACTGAAAGCTGAGCTATTTGCCAGTTAGTTTACTTTGCACTTTAGCTGTCAGTTATTGAGTTTTGTTACACACAAAGTTCCTCAAAGGCTGGAGCAGTAGCAAATAAATGATTAGTTACGATACTTTACGCTGCTCAACTTGCCGTATTGGAATATTCTCTTTTCGAAAAAAGGGAATCTTTGCACTGTGTACGAATATGTATTTCGTTTTCTGCTTGGTTTGACTTGCTTTGGGTTCACCTAACATAGTTCAGAGTATTTCTCTTCCTTTTGCTAAATTGCCATAATCCTTACTGTTTGCAAGCAAAGGAAAGGAAAACGCGAGCACATTCAAATAAAAACCCGTCAAGTCCTTACAAATGAGCCTGTCATTATTCATATGCCGTGCTGACGACGACGACGAAGACTCTAAGGATACCAAAAGCAGCTAAGACTATGCACATATTTTGTGCGCCTTTTTACAGCGGAACTTGTTTCACTTCCTGCTGCCGCCTTTGCCTTCGTTTTTCATTTTTGTTTTTTTTTTTCGGTTTTTGTGTATGTTGTGGAGTTGTTGCCGCCCACAACAAATTAATTACTAACCAAGTTGAGTGGTAAAATGTTTTTCTTGTTTTGCTAACAATTTTTTTTTTGAGCTTCAGCTTCTGCTGTGTTTTTTTTTAATATTATTTATCAAAATGTTTGCAAAATAAATTGCATGATATTAGGGCGACAACTTTTCATTTAGTTGGCTGCCTTAATTTCCGGCCCGCACGCATTGGAAAATGAAAATGTAACCCGACAAAATGAAAAATGGTCAACGAGTTTTACCCCGAGTATTACGATTTTTTTTTGTTTTTGTTATATGCTTTGCTGCTTCTTTATCTTATTTATCACTCACCTGAAAATACGTTTGACCCTTGTCCACCCAACCGATGGCCATATCCGCGCCGGCAAGATTACCGTCGGGTGAGAATCCGAAGCCGACATAACCTAATGTACGTGCTTGTATTTCAAATGTTATATCCTGATTAATGATTTGCCATAGTATGCGAAAATCCTCATTCAAATCGATGGCATGATCCCAAACGGGCGTCGCTTGTTGTGCTGCTGCCGCCGCTGCTGCTGCTGATGTGTTGTTGCTGCGAGTGGCCTGCTTGCTGGCTGCTGCTGCTGGCGTTGTGGCAACGAGCACAAGCACGAGCAGCAACAACAATGTGGAGCTAAACGTGTGGCAGGATATAAAACATGTGATTAACGATGACCGCCTTGAACTTGAATGCGTGCCGCCAACTCGTGTTGCTCTTCTGCAGCTCTGTGTTGCTCTCGTGTGTGTTGCTGTCGCTGCTGATGTGGCTGTTGTTGCCTTTAGTGTGGCTGCTGCCACTGTTGTTGTCTGCCTCATTTTGTGCGCCATTTTGTGCGGAGTTTTGTTGGCTGCTTGGCTTTAGCAAATAGTTGTTGTTGTTGTCGTTGCCGGCAATTGCGCGTACGACATTTATTAGTTTGAAAATCACTGAAACGTAATTACGCACGGCAGCAACTTGAACGAGTATCTATATCTGTAGCTGTAGCTGTGGGTAAATGTATCTGATATATATATCGTGAGTATTTTCAACTTTGCGCTGCTTTGCTTTTCTTTTTCTTTCTTTGGTGCTATCACAGTTACGATTATTTAGTAATGATAATAATGGCCACGCAGTTTTACTTTCGTTCGTCGTTGCTGTTGCTGCTTCCTGTTTCCGATTTGTTGCTGCTTGCTGGCTGCTGTTGTAGCTGCGTTGTGCTCATTAGTTGCGCTTGTCACACACACAGCGATGGAAGCAAACAGCTGCTGCTGCTGTTGCTGTTGCTGCTGGAATCTGTCGGATGCGGACGACCCTCTGTAAATAGACGACAAGTGAAGGAAAGAAAAATTATATAATTGCTATAATTTGATGTCGAGCTATATAATGGTTCAAAGAAAGAGAGAGACGCAGCTCACAGTTACTCGTCGCTCATAGCTTTCGTGCTGCAATGTTTAAATGCATATAATTACATAAATTATGAACCGGTATCTCTAAGATACTCCTCACACATACTACATACTACATACTACATACTATATAGTTGCACTCGAAGTTGACGTCTCAAGTTCCTCTCTACTTGAAGTTCAATTTTCGAAGCAAGCGCAGTTCGTCAACATTTCTGCTTTAAGCTTTAATTAGCCTGGTCACGCAGTTTCCCAAGAACTGACGCTGCAACGACCGACTCCACTACACTTTGAGTGACAGCCAAAGAGCGGGGTGGAAACTAATGGCTATAAACCAGACGAAGGAAATTGAAATACGTACGAGCGCGGAAACGCCCAAAGAATGTGGCTACAAAAAGATTTGTACAAAAAATATGCTGCAACACATTCATTCATTATTGTCAAAAATATGTTATCTGGAATCATTTCCGAGTTGAATTTCAGTGAAATGCAAAATCTATCATGTAATTTATTAGCCGAGACATTAACCAGTTCAGTACGCAGCTGGGAAGATCTTCCGTTGTGCAATCCATTGTCATTACTCATAAAGTCTCTGCCGTTCCCACTTTGAGTCACACAAAGTCGTATGACTAACTCGGTCATAGACATAACTCAGTCACATCTTTTTTTCACCAGCAACTGACTAATTTCGATAAAAACCAGTTCTTTGGTTACACTTGAGCGACACTTGACGTACACGTCAATTATGTATGTATGTGCCTAGTTCTCCTCCCTCTTTTCCCTCCCTCTGTCCCTGTCTCGAGTATCATTCCCTTGTCTCACACGCAATTAGTGCGTTGGTCAAAGCAAATCGAAGATAATTACAGCTTGTCATAATTTTAATGAAGAAGGTCGCGCAAACTGAACTCGAGTCAGGCCACTCACAAGAAGGTTACCAAACAGCTCCTCCTTCCTCCCTCTTTCCTTCCTCTCTCTATAGCTTGACTCTGCTCCTTTGTCGTCTGATGGCAGTGCGATTTATTGTATTAAATGGCCGTGGCTAAGCCGCCGACCACAAAGTCTGTCTGCGCTCGAATTTCCCGGTCTCGGCAAAGTCCGAGTTTGAGTTTGAGTTGGAGTCCGGGGCGCATATTTGGTATGCGGTTACATTTGATTACATGCCAAAAGTACGCGGTGACCTGGTAACGCCTCCGGTTTCAACATCTATCCCTGCTCCTCCTCCTTCTATTCCTCATTTAAATCTTTAATGTGAAGCCATCGCCGTAGTCGACGTCGACGCTTCGTTCGGTTAAATGTCAAACAGGCGGCAATTTGTTATAAATAGCGCACTTCCGGCGCTAGATACACACAACTGCGACAGCTCTGAATCACAGAGTGTGAAGTACTTGTGTGACTCTACTTTGTATTTGCACCAATTTTAAGCGCTTAGTCGCGTGTTGAAGTTGACAAAGGTCAACAAATCGTAAGACACCGACAGCAGGCAGCAAAGTAAAACAAAAAGCTAATCTACAGACAAGTCGAAAATTTGATGCCCTCAAGGGAATTAGCAGACAACTGCAGAGCGTTCCCTAAAATAATTTGGAATCTCCAACAAAATGTATAAAGTAAATACTGACTTCCTTCCACTTACGTATAAAACGTAGGTGCGGCCACAAAGTATCTTTCACATGGCTTTTTATTGAGATACATAATTTGATTAGTGGCTCATTTAATTGACAGTTGATTTCAACACGAAATTAAATTGACTTCAGGGAGAAATAAATGCGAACTAAATAGATATTAACACAAGGTAACAATTAGTTTAATCACTTTGAAATAAATGAGTATCTTAAAGTGAATATCAAAAGTCATAGATATATCATTCAGATACTTTTTAACAAACACCTTAAATAAATTGAATAGAAAGTTAGAAAGCTGGTATATAAATTTGTCTCAGTTTCGGGCAACACATCTTTGAGATACTATCTAAGAATATATAAAAGGAACTACTAAAACAGGAAATGATATTCGTCGTATCTTTAGATTATGCTATTAATAAAAACTTGTGTTGATGTGTATTCAAACTATTTTTCTTGAAGCAGAGAGAAAAGAGAGATATTAGTAGAGAATCCAACACAGATTTTTTGGGGCAAAATAAGTCATCATATTATAGCAGAGAGAGAAGGCACTTTCTGTGTGCTGTTGCTGAACATTATTTCTGTTAATGCATTCCTAACCTAACGACAAAGTTATTATGCTCTCTGTTATCAAAAATGTATCCAAAAGATACACAACAATAAGCTTGATGGGGCACTCAGTGCTTACAACTTGTTGTTGTTGTTGCTGTTGCCGTTGCTGTTGCGGCTGTTGTAAATGTTGTAGATGGCGCTGAGTGACGGCCGGCAACGTTAAATGACGTTGATTATAATTATGCGGACTTGTACTTTGTACTACGAAGCTGTCTGATGGGCCAGAGGGCTGCTGCCTGCAGCCTGCCCCATTGTTGTTGCTGCTGCTGCTGTTGTTGTTTGTTATTATTATTGCTGTCGTCATTATCATCATCATCGTCATTCGTATCCCATCCACAACATCGTCATCGCCAGGCGTCTGTCGTCATTGGCATTGTGCAGCCGGCGTTGCTGTGGCTGGTCGCTGTTGCTGGTTGCTGCTGTTGATGGGCGGGCAGATGAATGATGTCGCTTAAATACAGACCGAGGCCGAGGCGAGGCCAATCGTCGATTGTTGTTCTTATGTTGCTGCTGCTGACAATATAACAACAGCAACAACAACAACAACAACAACAACAACAAGAAAGACAGGCAACAGCAGCCGTAAAATTCAAGCCAATTTAGCTGGAGGCGCTGGTCCGGCAGGTTCTTCTGGCCATGGCAGGGACTTCGACTCTGTCTCCGACTCAGACATCGACTTGGACATCCACTGGCAAGTAGAAGTGCACAGCATGTTGCTCAGACGACATTCATAAGTACGAGTATAATATTATTACTTGGCGAATTAACTACACTTTTTTTATATTTATTTTTTGCCTTCATGCTTTTTTCGTTTTTTTTGCGAATGAAATGAAACTGGTTGCCTGACTGACTTCGACTTCTGGACTGACTCACAGCTAAAAGGCACGAAATGGCTTCCGTAGACACACATTAGTCGCTTTTACACAAAACGCCAATGTCCGTCCTCTCTCAGTGTCTTCGTTCGTTCCCCTTTCTCCTCTCGCAGCTGTCATCAAAAGACAGACCAGCGAGGCGAACGAACAATGTTGGGGAGAGCGAGGCAACAAGATGCACTGAATGGGCATAAAAGCGTTCCAAGCGCCAAGCGGCGGCACATACAACAACAGAGATGAGATGAGAAAAAAAATAATGTGGAGAAAAAAAAGCAGCAGCAGAAAAAAAAAGAAGAACAGAACAGCACAGAAGCTGTGGCGCAAGTAATAACAAAAACTGAATACAAGTCAAAGACTTTGTCCATGGCTTTCATCATTGCACGATTTGTAGAAAGAGGCTGCGGCTGAAGCTGAAACTGAAGCGCGGCGACTGAAACTGAAGCTGAGTCTGAAGCTGCCGGTGCAACATTTGGCTGGACAAGTGGACAAACTCGACAAATGGACAAATGTTTCTGGCTTCGACTTGGGTACTTTGTTGCCGTGGCTCTCTGTTTCTGTTGCTGACTCTCGACTCTGACTGCGGGCTACGACAATGACAGCGACATTGATGAGGATGTTTTGCTGCCGCACAGTGGGCTAAGAATGTATTCGAAATATGCTCAAACAGCATGCTAATTAAAGAGAAAGGATCATTAGTTGCCGCTGTTCTTTGCAAGCTCATGCAACTAATTACAATTCTTTAGTGAACCATTAATAAACATTTTTTGCGTTTGCATTTGCCATATTCCCATAATCCACGCTTTGCCTTTCACATTTCCATAGGCCAAGCTGTTAACCTCGTATGCTTAATATTTGCCTATGCCAATCCCAGCTGGTAATTAGACGTTCCCATTGCTATAATGAACTTTCATTTTACTATTTTTATATATTTTTTTTTCACTTCTTTTTTCCCACTGTGCGTTTCGCAAAATTTCTTGTACTTGCGTTTAGCTTGAAGCTCTGAGTGCTCTGTGTTTGTATCTGTGTGTGTGTGTGTGTGTGTGTGTGTGCAATCTGTGACCGCAATGTATGTTTTCATTTAGCAACTACAAGCTGCAATCGACCGACTGACTGTGCACACGCTACCGGGCAGACAGACGGACAGAGATCGAGGCATCATCATTGCTTTGGCTTTGCCCACTTCAAGATGCTTCATCATGCAGCATGTAATGCGTATTTGCGATGAGTTTTGCATTGAGGTGAAGCAACAACAACAGCAACTGGAGCTGGAGCTGGTGGTCGGTCTTTGCGCTGCTTGATTATAAATGTACGTGTATGACATGTAAGTTTGCGGAACTTCAATATACACACACTCAAACACAAGTTACCCAGTTGGAAAAAAGCAAGCGATTAATAAATACATTGCCTTGGTCCCACTGGGGTCGCCGCTGCTGTTGTAGCTGCTGCAATTTTGTCTGCAAGGTTGTCAATGCACCTGTCATCCTGTGGCATTGCCAACGAACGAAAGAAAAAAAACAGAAGAAAAATTGCCAGCAAGAAAATTATTATTTATCTGCGTTGGACGTTGCAGTTCGGCCTCGCCTGAATATAAAAATATGTATTCGTATATTCCATAGCTATGTGTGTGTGTGTGTGTGCATGGGGGGCAACACTAATTACTGCACATCATTTGCTTACTCAAGTGCCTGCAACTGAAGCTGAAGCTGAAGCCGAAGCCGCTGCTGCTGCAGATTTAATTGGGTATAAAAAAAGAGGAGAAAAATTGACTAATTAGAGTGAGTCCAAGGCACTTGCCCGCAAGCCAAAAGAGCCAAAGAGTTGCAGCTCTACTATACATATATAAAAGACTAAGAAAAAAGAAAACAAGTCTGTCCCGGCCTGGGCACAACCTGTGCTCATTTATTAAGGCCTGGTCAAGAGCGCTTTGAATCAAAACGACGCTGCTGCCGTTGAAGCTGCAGCAGCTCGTGTGTCGTCTTCATCTTTAATGATCATTAAACAAGCTGCCAGCCAATTGCACTAAAAGATGCAGGCAACAACAACCAGTTGAGGAGAGCGGATGAGCGGGGCAGCAGTATTACGAACGCCTCTCAGCCTGATGAAAACTATTAGAGATGACTACGCTACGCTATCTTCGCCAAGTGCTCCAAGAGCTATAAAGTGCCTGCTGCTCCCCGCTCCTCCTATGTTGCCTTTTGTAAATTGCACCGACATTCCAGCAAACCGAAGCAAACAGCATTTTCAGCTTTTATTTTTTTTTTGTGCCGCAGGCCGCCTTCTGGTTTGGCTACTGGCGCGTAATTTAAATAATCATAAAAAATAATAATTTGTTCTAACAGAGGAGAGCGCAGGAGGAGATGAAGGGGCCCACTCAAGTGCTCAATGCTCACTCTACCTGTTCCTTTTGATTATTACACTCTGGTTCTGGTTAGACCAGGACGAGTAGGAGAACGAGTATGAGTTTGAGTATGGTAATATCTTTTGCTCGTTAGCAATTTTCGTTTGAAATAAATAGTAATTAGTGTGCCAAAGAGTGTGCCCATCTTTGTTAAAGTGCCTCGACTTGTGCGCTGCGCTTTGTTTGCAGTTTTTATTGGCATGCTGTTGGTGCTACGGCTACTGCATCCTCTGCATCATGCATCCTGCCTCACTCACCTGTGCTCAAGGACTGGCGGAGTCCTCTCCGCTTAAAAACTATCGCACAAAGCTTTTGCAATTTGTTTCTCCGTTTCTGTTTTGGGCACTTTTATTTGACATTTTTCATTAAACACGAAATGAAAATGCCTTCTCTTCAGCTTCAGCTTTTTTGCCACTCGTCCTCGTCGTCCTCAACGTCGTTGACATCACATTTTTTTTTTTTTTTTTTTTTTTTTTCTGGTATATAGAAGCAGAGTCAAAAGACTTTTTGGCTGCAGAAGTTTGGGGCATAAAAGTTTGAAGGCATCTGGGGAAATATGTCAGCGTTGTTTAAGTTTTTAACATTTTCAGACCCAAAAGCATGGGAACGAGTACTAGAGCGAGACAGCAACAGACAGACAGAGAGAGATGGAGTCAGATTGTTATTTACTTTAGCATGATTGGCTTTGGCCTGGCACTGCTACTCAAAAACTACTCATAGTTACGGCAATTTGTGCGCTCTGCAATTGAATTAAATGAATAGATACTCTGGATTCAAGTTAATGTATTCAAATAAACCGAATACCGAATAAATCTAAAAAATTGCAATAGGTTTTGCTTTGTTTTACCTGCTTAAACTGGAGCTTTTCTTTGATAACATGTTTTTATACCCGCTACCCATAGGTTAGATGGGTATTATACTTTTGTGCCTCGAGGAAATGTATGTAATAGGGAGAAGATTCTCATTCTCTTAACTTAATTAAGAAATAATATTGTGTGTGAAAAAATGACTCATTTACTAAGAGTCTTAGTTACTTTGCTTGACAATCTAGTATATTTTTAATGTATTACTATATAAACATACCAAAGATAGCATTAGGAATTTATTGCAGTATTAATTTTGAATATTTTAAAATTAATACCGCTCTGTTTTGCTTTTATTCACAATGGGTAGCGGGTATCGCACAGCAAAGCATCCTCGACTTTTGCTTTCTTACTTGTTCGTATTTATTTTCCTTTTTTCTTGCTTTTCGCACAGCCATATAATTCATTATCGGAAGTAGAGGAAGCATCACATATGCGACTAAGTTTTTTGCCCTTGTCTCGTAACTTTGCCATTTGCAGTTGTTCGCATTTTTCCCCATTTTCCCTTTTTTTGTAGTAATTTGTAGCCCATCAAGTGAGCGAATGATTGATTGGCAACATTAAGTCGGATAGAACTTTGGGTCATGGCTTTAATTTCACCCTTTTTCCCTTTTGCTACTTGTTGTTGATGATGTTTGAACGGGTTCAATGCGAAGGGGTTTTACATCAGTTTGCACTACATAATTAATATGTGATTATCGGTTAATGCTTATGTTTGCTAGTATGTACTTGTCCATAATTATGTTTTTCACATGCAAATTGCGCGCTTCTCAATTGTTTTTCCTCTGCAACTTTCACAGATTTTTCTTTTGGCTTTCGAGTGGTTTGCACTCGGAATTTTTTCTTCATCTTTCACATTTACGATAGTTGCCATTATCTCTGGCATTCTCATTGCAGCGTTCTGCATCATCCGCCATCTGATAACCTAAATTTAAAATTTACATAGCCAGGTTTACCTGCCACACACAAACTCACACAGATTCAGCCTACTTGCAACTGGTTTTCACAGTCGTTAGTTGGCAATTGAGCTGGGGGAAGTTGAAGTGGCTTCTTCTTTTTTCCTTCTGCAGTTGCAGTTGCACTTGTAGTTGCGGCTGTGTCATCTTTTTGGCTTATCAGTTGTGCATCATTAACTGTTTTTTTTTTTTTTTGTTGTGTTATTCGTAGCTTCTTCTCTTGCTCATCTTTCGCTTGTTGGCTCCTTTCTCATTTTGGCATTTGTACTACATTCACTTTTTTGTCTTTTCTGCTGGCAAACTTTCTTTTGTTTTTCTATCTGCAAAGCGAGACGAGTGAAGTCGAGTCGAGTCGAGTTCTTCTTCATTCTACCCTCAAAAAGCTTACAACCTTCCACCTTTTCCCCCATCTAACGACCTTCCAGCAACGGCGTTTTCACACAGTTTTTGTTGTTGTTTGACTAGAGCAAGTGAATTTTCTCATTTTGCACTTGATATTGTTGCCTTCTCCAACTGCCTTACCAAAAACTTGTTGTTAGTGTTGTTTCATCAACTTGTTGTTGCTATTGTACTTGTTGCTGTTTTCCTTCTTTTTTGTGTTCGTATTTTGCCAAGCAAACTTTTCGACAGTCAGTCTCACTGTCTTTCGCAGTGGGTTTGCATTTCGTAGGTAGGTTGGAAATTTAATCTCAAAGTCGTCATCGTCAGCGCTTGGGCTCTCGCTTTCGCTCTGACTCTGACTCTGACTCGGGCGTCACAAAAATATTTAATTAATTTTTCGAATTTTAATTAAAAAGTTTCCGTTACATCGTCATCATTTTCTAGGCTATACACACGCCTTGTATTTTTTTCGTTGGCTGAGCCTACGCCTCCTACTACTATATGGACTATGACTACTTTGTTACTTGGCACTTTTATTACTTAAAGTAGCCCTCGAAAATGTTGATGACCAGGTGTTGGTGGGCTACCAGTTGAGCTGGTAATTCAAGACTTTATTCTCCAACGAAAGAAACTTGTCGCTCTCCATCTCTCTCTCTCTCTCTCTCTCTCTCTCTCTTTATAGATTCAGGGTGTCTGTCATCAATCAATTTGTTAAGAGAGAAGAACGCGCAACGCACAACGCTGAACGCTGAACGCACAACGTGCGTTGCTGCGGCAAATCCATTCCAATAAACATAAAGCAAACACTTAATTGTCTGTCAGCGTTAACAAACCGAGCAACCCGACAACACACAAATATCATATGACCAAAGCCAAAGGAGGAGGCGTTAGTTGTTGTTTGCTGGTTGTTGGTTGCTGGTTGTTTCCATAAGCAGACAACACATATATCACCTGCTGCGCACAAAATGTTTTCCACAAACTTGTAAGAGATGCCAGGGCTCAGATAGAAGCCCAAAAGAACTCCTCATCGTTGCCTCTCTCTTCACGTTCTTTTCTCTCTCTATCTCTTCTCTGTGCGTATAAAAATGCATGCATTTGTTATCTGTGACAAAGATCTCTTGGCCATTAAATTAACACTTAATGACTTGTGTGTTTGTCTATGTGCGTGTGTGTGTGCGTGCGTGTGTGTATCTGTGTGTAGGTGCCAGCAACATTTGTGGTTGGGGGCGCTCGCGTCCCATGCGACGGCAATGATTCTCTATGGGATGTCCAAAAAAAATCTTTTGCAGCAGCAGCAACACATCATTAAGAGACATCAGGAAAGAAAGAACAAGCCATGACTAGCAAAGAGATTGCTGTGAGCTTTTGTTAAACTACCAGACATACAAACTATTATACACTATACTAAAAGATAAATATGATGACTCTTGTAATGAAAGCAAATGAAAATCACTGTTTGGCATGACTTGCTGGGCAACTTGACAGCTTATAGATGAAGTCAACTGTTAGTTGGAGATTAGTTAGAATAAATAAATTAATATGTTTTTGCATGGTTGAATTATTATAATAAATTTGCATATATGTAATATTAATTATTTCATGTGTAAACTAATTGATCTAAACCAACGATTTGCATAGAGAAAGAGTAGTTCAATATTTTTTTATATTTATATAACTTCAACAATTTATAAAGATATTTTCATCTCTCTATATTATTATAATAAGTCTTCAATATTTCTAAAGTGTTTATTTTTGTGAAAACTAATTACACAAAAGATCTGCATTCAAAAATAACTGCAAGAATTTATATAGATCTTTTTATATCTGTAAATTATTATAATTAATCTGCATTGCTGCTTTCTCTTCATATAAATTTAAGCATGTCAAAAGAATTTATTTCAACTATAAACTCAAATTCTAGAACACAGTTCTTCACCCAAATTCAACTACAGAGCATTGGATCTTCGTGTTACCTTTGTTGATCGCATCTCTCGTATCTTATTTGTATCTCCCCAAGCTGTGAGCTGTGTGAGCTACATGCCACAATGCCATTGCCCATCAGAGTGTCTTGTTTGCCAGCCATAAGTTGGAATTGTTTTTAGAGACTCTGACAAAATAAATGATGACAGGCGGCGTGTTGAGTTTGTTTTCTGTTATTCCCTTGTCGCTAAGTTGTTCTAATTTTTTTCATCCTCATTTTCTCTGTATCTCTCACTCCCTCTCGCTCCCCACACACTCATATCATTTAGTAGTGTGTGAGATACTTATATAGATGAACAGATACTATTTAGATATTCGTATACGTGGAAAATGCGTTCTTCTGTTGAAATTTTGTCGTGGGCTGCGCGAATGCCGCGGATACCAAACATGTTTCACTCATTATGCAGAGAGGTGAGGAGTGGAAGACGGGAGGACAGAAAAAAGCGACAAAATTTTATGTTTCTCACTCAATTTGTTTGTGTTGAAAGAAATCAACAAATGCGTTGCAATTAAATTTGTTGTGTTGTGTTTTATGGTTTTTATGTTAATTTAAATGCGTCACGCAGTGTTTGGAATTAATAGCTGCATCTTAAAGATACATTAGCTAACAAGTGCCAAGCCACTTGGCTAATAAATATTTCATTATGCCAAGAGCAGCTCTAAGTCTCTCCTACGCATTGCAGTGCATTATTGAGATGTGTAATTTGAAACGGGCAAATGCAAATAGAGCGTGCCAAAATCAAAAGAGACATTTTTGGAAGACACACACAGAGAGAGAAAGATACCCATACACATATGTATAAAGAGATTGAGGGAGGGAAAACCACAAGGAGTGAAAGCGCAGTGCATTCATCTGTGGATTGCGTTGCATTGGAATCAGTGATAAATTTATTGCATAATTGAACAGGACAAAATCCTTTCGAGCCTTTAAAATGCAGCCATGTAAATACAAACTATTTACATATAGATTGGCCTGGGCCACCACTACCTTGGAGCCAGCCAGCCAGCTCCCACTTGCGCCCTCTCAGTTATTTATGGGCTGTGGTAAGCCGTCTGAGGAGGGAGGCAGAGGGCCTGAGAACGATGCGGTTTGGAGTGTGATGTTTACTTCTGTGTGTGTGTGTGTGTCTGTGTATGCGTTTTGTTTAATTAAGTAGCATAACAGTAAACAAATTAATTTCAATATTAACAAAGAAGATTATTGAAAATCTCTCTCATTATTTACAATGCTGAATGACAAAACAAATAAATTATTAATTTTCCAAAGCAGGGCGGAGCATTCAAGAGCAACTCAATGACAGTGCACACACACACCAAATACACACACATACGTGCCGCGTTCCGGGTTTCAAAGCCAGGGCACAAAGCAACCATTCAAGCGTAAATATTCCGTATTATTACAACTACGGTTACGCTTTTAATTGTGCATGCCACAAGAGAGACATATATACACACACAAACACTATTGCTTCGCTGTTCTTGTTGATGTTGCTGATGTTGCCACTTTCTTCAATGTCATCTTTATGTCGGAGTTGGAGGCCTTTTGTGTTTGTGTTTCGCTTCGGGTTTGTATATGACGGAAATGTAGCTGAAAAGTGCGGATTTGCCGGGGCGCTAAAGTTGTCTTAGCATATGACAACAAAACGCCAGCGGGGTGCACAAAACACAAAAGGGAAGAAATTCCCTCACTCTCTGTCAAGTCACTTGTTGAAGGGTTGCGTTTAGTGGCTCTAACGAGGCATTTGCTTGCGCTTATGTCACAGCTTATATGACATCTTTCTATTTATTTATTATAGCCCACAAACAGCTCAGATGTTGGCTAAACTGTTGCTTTTCCAAGAATTATGATACTTCTTGAAGTGATAAGAAGTATCTTCTAGGGAAGTATTACTTTTTAAGATATTAAAAAAATACAGAAAATATAGTATTTTCTTAAAACAATTGTTAGGATCATTAAGTATAGAAAAGTCTCTTCATGAGAACACCTCACCTCACTCAAATTGTATTCTTTTTTTTTATTTTAAATTTACAAGTGTTTTATTTAAATAAATTCTAATTCAAATATTTGATATTTATTATTAGTACTTCTATTGTATATTTGCTAACCTTAATTTTGAATAATTAAATCCATTTTTAAACAAATTTGTCATATATTCTAGCTCAAATTTGTCTCTTCTTCTAAAACATATTTCTTTCTGCTTGCATTAGATTTCTCTTCTTGCCAAATAAAGGCCATAAAATATTTGTTAAATCCCACTTTATTCTTAGCTAATCTCTTGCTGTAACCCACGCCATATAAATCGGCATTCTCAACGGTCATTTATCGAAATTTTCTCGTGAAATATTTGTGGACGCCCACAAGTAAATTAAACCCTACATAAGCGAATATCTAGCTATATATAATAGTATTTCGTGTACAACCAATCGTTTGATATCATTCTCTCATATTGCCACATAAGAGGAACTCAATACACGGCAATACAACAAAATACTCGACTCAAATCGCTTTTCATCAATTTCAGCAAATGCCCCAAAGCGAAGCTGGTCATCATTCCTGTGGCCAATTCCTGTTTTGAATTTCAAACGTCCAACAAAAAAAAATGGAAAATGGAAAATGAGGCGCTGCCTATTTGTGAAAAATTGGGGCACATTTGACAACAACAGCAAAAAAAAGGGTTCTAAACTTTTGACTCCTTTACGTAATTTATAGAATATTATATTAAAATTGGAAATTGAAACGCACGAATTGAACTTGCAATTTATGCAATAAATTTGTGTGAAATATCGCCTTAATTTAATATTGCACACAAAGCGGAAAAAGGAAAGAAATTAAAGGAAAGTACGGTGCGAAAGACAAAGTATGCATCTACGCTTTATTTAAATTTATATTTAATGAAACAATTTATTGCGCTAAAAGTGCAGACACAGGCAGACAAGCTATATCCATATAGTACAACAATATCATATTTATTATTTAAATTTTAAAAGGCTGCAAGTCGGAGTTTGTGTTTGCGTTGCGTTTCTGCGCTTTTTTCCACACTGCGAACGGTGCGACGGTGCAAATTGAATAAATTTCGTTAATTGTTGTCGCGCACCTGTGTCCTGCCAGTGTGTGAGTTTGTTCTCTCTTTGCTTTCTCCTGCCTGCTGCATGTCCTGGCCATATGGCCACTGGCGGCCTCTGATCGTGTGGTCGATTTGTGGTGTATAAAAAATATTAAGTGGCACTACCCTGGCGCTCACTCGTTACCCTCGCTCTGTCCCGATGTCCCGCTGTCCGCCGCTGTCTACTGCTCGTGGCAACAACAACAACGTTGTCTGTTGTCCTTTGACATGCAATATATAATTTGCCATGTATGCCAGTCGGTCGCACCGAAGTCCTAGCACATCCTGACGTGTACCATGCCGCTGCTGGCAATTTGTTTTTTTCGCCTCACGTTGTTCTTGTTGTTGTTACTGTTGTATGCCAAGCAAGTTTAATTAATTTACATGGAATTTCCAACAACAGCAAGTGCAACAGTAACTACAACCACGACACGTGAAAGTTTAAACGAAAGGTGAAAAATGAATATAATCGAATTGACCGAACGAAACGCTTGTTCTTCCTCATACCGTCCTCCGTCCACACAACACATCGATTTACCATATGCGAGGCGACAGCCTAACGTTTGACATGACAGTCCCCAAAAACCAGACAGAGACAGAGAGAGAAAGAGAAAGAGAAAGGGATAGAAAGAGGTAGAGCGATGGCGACTAAAAACTGGGACGGACGTAGACGGTGCCACGTGTGTTGCATAAAATTTTAATTAATGTCACTACGAAATATTTCGAGTTGACTGTTTTCTAGTTCTGAATATCCGGCGAATAAACTCGCGACTCTCGCGTGTGAATGAACTGCATATGAAATGCGTTTTTCTCTCATCAAAATTGTAATAAACTTTAATTTTATGATTCGTTTTTTTTTTTGCTGTGTCCAGTACGATTATAAAAAATCTTTATGCATTTTTAACAAGCTGCCCACGATATAACAAAATGTCTTTATTTCATTTTTACATATTGTTATGTGGGATACGTGTGGGAAATATGAGCTCTTAAATATGCACATTCCGATTGGTAACAATGTCTCTATTAAAATGTTGTTTAAATTCAGTTTAAAAAGCGAACTATGTTTGGCTGTCAACACATACATAAGTGGAGCGAAGGGGAAACTTTTCTGATCTCTTTGTCAACATGACTTAACCTCTTGGGCGAGTCGATTCCCTTGGCTTGACCTTGCTGCTGCTTCTTTGGGGTCATTTCTGTTACTCCAAGGGAGTTACCCTCTTCAACGAAGCTGCTGCTCGTAATGTTGCCCCAGCTTTTGGCTCTCTCTCTTTCTGGCGCTGGCAACAATTAATAAAGCTCAATATAGTTAAGTCGCTGTAATAAAGCAAAACCTTAAGTCGCACAATTAAAGCTATAAGCTGAGCTAAGGATGGAAGAGAGTGGAAGTATCCTGTCAATAGCAGCACACAATGACATGCCATTGAATACCCGAACACATAAATAAGGGCTATATGAAGTGCTCGTGTATCTTGACTTGGCTCATTTTTAAAAATTAACTACGGACTACCTTTAAATGTGCTGATGTCCTGGCATACAATGCGATTTATTGGCCACGCAAGATAAATGGCAAACTGTTTACATTTCCTTCTACCCCAAAAAAAAACAAAACAAAATAAAAATGAAAAAATCGAGTTGTGGGAAATTTTTCATTTTGGTTTCGTTGTTTTGTAGCCACATTGAAAAGCGTTGTCGTAAGCATTTTCATGACGGTTTTCAGTTTTGCTGCTGCTGACTGCCGAAAACTTTCGGCAGGTTTTACCAGGGTTTTCTTCACTTGGTTGTTTTTTTTTTTTTTTTGGTTTTTGGTGCTGTTCGTCTACACATGCGATAAAAATTGTTACAGCCAAAGCTCAAATAAACTGATGGTAGGGACGACGACGAGCAAAAACATCATTAGCATTACCAAATAAATCACATCCGCTTTTTCACAACCGTTCTGCCCAGTCCGAAAAGACAGAGAGCAAGCACACAGTAACAATAACAACAACAACAATAGCAGAAAAATGATAAAAAAGGATAAAAGCTTTGAACACCGGAGTGCAATAAATTTCTCTCGTGACGAGCATAAAACTTTTTAAACACAACAATGCCAACAACAAACAAGAGCAGCAACAGCAACAATAACAACAACAACAACACAAACGCATAGCGAAGCGGCAACTTCCGTTTAATGCGACCTACCCGAAAAAAACCCCCCGCAGTAATGCACATGTGAAAAGGGCACACACAGAAGTGCAGAGAGAAAAGGACGGAAAGTCCACAGGAGAGCTACAATCTGGCCCCATGTTATGCAGCAGCCTCGCCTCGACTCTCTTCGCTTTTTATACCCTGTAGACAAATAATATTTAAGTGGGCATCAACAGGGCTTAAAAGTTGCTTGGAATAAATATATTAAGACAAAATTATATACATTTTGGTAATGTCTATAAAAAGCCAAAAACAATTTTAAGAAAATTGCTAATTTTATCTAAATTCAAAAATAATTTTTAATTAGAAAATTAGGCATTGTTAAATATATTCGAATTTATATGCGTTGTAACTATTCCTCAAGTTTTTTAAATAAGAAATTTGAAAAATAAATGTCTCAAAAATATTGCTCCGATTTAATTTAAATCAAAAATAAATCCGGCAACTCCACAGGGTATTTTTGCCGTCACACAATACTGCTAACAATTTCTGTTTTTATTTGTATGCATCAGTTTGGATTTTGTGGTTTGATCCTGCATCCTGCGCTTGGCCATCCTTCAGAGTCGACGTCGTCTACGTCGTCCTCCTCTTCGTCGCCGTCGTCGTCGACGTCGTCACTGATGATAAAGTATGCCAACTGTCCGCCCCGTAACCCAGCCCCCGTCGGCCATGCCCATGCGATACATCAGCTCAGCAACTTTGCTCAATAAATTTTGTGCACAGCTCAAAGGCGCCCCGCAGTATGCAATGATTTTTTTGTAGTGGTAAGAGAAGGATTTCAGTGGAGTGCAATAGGGGGAAGGGGGGAAAACAAGTTGCTTACTATGGTATAAAGCAGAGGGAGCTAAAAATTATAACAACTTTTGGTAACAACATGAAACGTTTACATTGTGGCTGAGGCGGACAGTTGCCTGTTTAACGATGCCAACGATGCTCACGATGCCATAGAAAGAGAGAGACGGAGAGAGAGTCCTATATATACGAATACGTATAGTTATCCTGCTGCAGCTGCCGTCACACAGAGTCAGAGTCAGAATCGGAGTCGGTGCCACAGTCACAGTCCAGTCTCGGAATTTTTATTGTCGTTGTTGTTGGCCTGGCAAAAATCTGCATTGGACATAAATGTCAACACCCGTGCGGCATTGTGTGTGTGTGCGCTATGCTGCTCCCCACTCCACTCCCTGTGTGTGGTGCTGTCTAAGCCAGTGCTGCAATCAGGTTGCACTTTTGTGACCTGGCTCGTATCTTAATTTTAAACTGACATTGCTCGACCGGCCCGAAAGAGATGACAAAGCTGGGGAAAATGGAGTTGATACGAGAACTGAAACTGAAGTTGCTGCAGACATTTTTGGCCAATTGCGAAATGGGTCAACCGAAAATAAGCGAAATACTCACTCTCACTCTGTTTCTGACTCTGACTGTGTGTCTCTTTGCTCGTATTCATCGTCATCGCCAGTGTCGACATCGTTGCAATTGATTGAATACGTGATGTCCATGCAAGAAACAAACTTAAAAGCCAGGCTAAGACCCCAGCCCAATCGACTGGCCAACAACAGCAACAACATCCACCGCTTTACGCTCATGTGCAGTTCAAACGAAAGTGGTTTTAAAAACGAAATTGCTGCGAAAATGTTTGCACATTTTTAATCAATAAAAAAAAGTGCTCTCTCCCCTCCGCCCACCATCTCGTTCTGCTCAAAATGAATGACCAGTTGACGTGTATTGCTGCGAATCGAAGTAGAAATCGCCATTCGCAATAGCGCACTATTCGCTTGCTGAGCAGCCTTGAAAAGTGGCAATGAGCAGCACATCAGTTTGCCAATCAACATGCAACGGATCGTGGCCAATCAGGCGAAAATTCACGCTAGAAAAATTGATGTGCTGCCCATTTACTGCCAAACCACATAACAGTCCAAAGTGAATTTCCAAACGCCAAGTGCAATAGATGCAACGCTTACATTGAAGGAGCGGACATATCTGACTAGGTTTTGGATGGTCTATATTTCAAAATGTAGCACACATACAATTTGTAATTTATTGCCATTAAATCAATGTAACATAATCATACGATATTATCAAAATTTTTAAATAATTATTCATTTTATATTTATTAATCGATGGCGAAGAGCGCTGGCAAAGAATCGATGAACAATTTAATATTATTAAAATCCATATAATATTTGTATCAGTTCATTGAAATTCTCCTCACATTCAACCATTCATTTATATAAAAGAAAGCTGCCCAAATTTTGAAAATTTCTACTGCTGCATTTTAATTTTAATATCTAGGAATCGATGAAATATGTATTTTAATATAGTACGGATACGTTTTTTGAATTTATTTTTTTATATCATTTTATGTAAAATACATATATTTCATTTGCAATTCATTCTACTTCAACTATTCATTTATAAAACAGAAAACTGCACAAGAATTTCTGTTCTATTCCATTTTTATTTCAAGTAGAATTTCAAGCAAGAATTGCAAAGCAACTTTTGTATAAAATAAAAAATATTATTATTTTTATTTATTTAATATTTAGAGCAGTTCATGGCAATTCTCTTCACATTTAATCAATGTTTCCATCTTT